>NW_026988476.1:24352500-25552500 GCF_030222135.1 Aotus nancymaae | reverse complement strand
CCCAATCTCTGCTATCGACATCCCATTGATACATAATTATCACTAAAGTCCATAGTTTACATCAGGGTTCACTCTGGGTTTGTTCATTCTTTAAGTTTTGACAAATGTTTAATGACATGAACTCACTATTGTAGTATCATACAGAATAGTTTCACTGCCCTAAAAATCCTCTGTGCTCTTCCTGTTCATCCCTCCCTCCCCATAGCCCCTGGAAACGACTAATCTTTCTGTCTCTGTAGTTTTGTCTTATAGTTTTTACATTCTTCCAAAATGTCATATACTTGGAATCATACAGTATGTAGCCTTTTAATACCAGCTTCTTTCACTCAGTAATATGTATTTATGCATTTCCTCTGTGTCTTTTCATGGCCTGATGGTTCTTTTTTTATTTAAAAAAGTACTGAGTAATATTACATTGTCTGGATGTACCACAGTTTATTTATCCTTTCACCTACTGGAAGACATCTCAGTTCCTTTCAAATTTTGGCAAGTATGAATAAAGCTGCCATAAACATCGTGTGCAGGTTTTTGTATGGATCTGAGTTTTCAGTTTATTTGGGTAAAATTCTAATTAAGATATCTTGGTGGTTCTATGTGGTATGTTTACATTGCTACTATTTACATGTAAAGCCATTACACAAATAAATAATGTTAAAATTCAAATGGTTTGTCTTATTTCACCATAGGGTAAAGGTTAGAAAATTGTGAAGTTTCCATATAAGTCCATATTACTGTATTTTAACAGTAAACCAAATTTCACATGGGAAATGGTTTATTATAAAAGACTATGTAAAATTTAGACAATGTAAAAAAATTTTAGACTATGTAAAATTTAAAAAGGAATTCAGTAGATTAACTTGTAAATAATCATCTCAGATTTTGAATCTATAAAAATTCATCACATTGTTGTTGGGACAGATTGAGATAAGGCCACAATTTTTTTCCAAGTTAATATATTGAGAAAATAGAACCATAATTCCATAATAAGTATCTTTTTTTTTTTTTTAAAAGCAAACCAGTGAAAGAAAAAAAAAAATCTTTGGTTCACTTATGTATTTATGAGTGGAGAAAAATTGTAATGTAAATCCCACTCCTTAAAAAACTTAGGTACAAATGACAACACTGCAGATAACCCTCTATTTCCTTCTTCTATTTCACATGGAGACCTTGGAGATTCAACTCATTTTAAGAGAACTAAGTATGAGTCCTCCAGGGAAATATTACACATACTGGAAGCATCTTGTAATTTTTAAGTATATTCCAAACATAGATTTTTATGCATGCTTTAAACAAACAGTATTTTTTAAAATCAAAGAATCTAAACAAAAAGGATGATGAGCACTGGCATTTAAATTTTCTGACCTTAGCATTTAAGTAGTCTGACATAGCATTCATTAGTAACCAACCAAGCTGTACAATCTGAATCATGATTTGTTAAATGTTATACCCTACTTCCCCAGAACATTCAGGCTGGTTATAAAGTTAAAAATGTGTAAGTAGGTACATAAGCATCATAAGTTATGGACAGCCTTTTGCATAAATTGCTGTTTAGCAATACACAAAGTGCTTCAAAGATTAATGCTTATGGGTAGACATTCAATTATATCGATAAAATAGCATGTCCTGAAAATATGGGCACATTTTAAAACATACTAAGATGATTCTGTTAACAACAGTCCCACAGTATGACTGAGTAGTAATAAGCATCTACTTTAAAAAAAATTAATCAGCATCATGAATGATTGATTCAGTATAGCTCCCAGGGAACAGACCAGTCACTTAATTGAAGACTCCTTCATATAAGCCATCATCATTCTTTATAACATAAATTACTGCACCCTCCATAAATGACAGCTCATCATCCTTGTCTTTTGTATAATCATAAACTGCAATGATGTTCTCAATACAATTCTTGGGGGCCCAAGCAGTATCCTTATCTGCATGTGAAACATTATACTGAACTACTGCAGCCTCCTCGTCTTCATAATCCACTGGAGTAGGTGGTGGTGGAGGTGGAAAGTCATCAAACATGATAACATTATCCAGTGGGGGTGGGGGTGGGGAAGTTGAACTATCCGATAACTGGGTGAAGGTGTAGGTATGGCAATGTGAGTACTAACACTATCACTTCCTTTGTTTTTTTGACTTCCCTTCCTCCACTACTTTGACTGTGTGCTTTGGTTTCTGATTTAATGAAGTTGTCCTGCCTGGACTATGATGA
The DNA here is from genome assembly GCF_030222135.1 of Aotus nancymaae. NCBI lineage: Eukaryota > Metazoa > Chordata > Mammalia > Primates > Aotidae > Aotus > Aotus nancymaae. Next base: position 25,550,279 of record NW_026988476.1, on the reverse strand, counting down.
GTTCCAAACGTAGCAGGACACATCATATAGCCATTACAGACACTTGGGGTTTAATGGGTTCCAGGGTTTTATAAGGAGTATTCTGTCCCAATAATCCCTGGCCTCATATGAGAGGACTTGGTGGTTCTGGGTAGGAGGATTTGTTCTTGGCACTGTGCCAATTCTTTTTTTTTTTTTTTCCCCTGAGATGTAGTTTTGTTTTTGTTGCCCAGGCTGGAGTGCAATGGCACAATCTGACTCACTGCAACCTACACCTCCCAGGTTCAAGCCATTCTCCTGCCTCAGCTTCCTGAGTAGCTGGGATTACAGGTGCCTACCACCACACCCAGCTAATTTTTTGTATTTTTAGTAGCAACGATATTTCACCATGTTGGCCAGGCTGGTCTCTCCCCGACCTCAGGTGATCCACCTTCTTTGGCCTCCAAAAGTGCTGGGATTACAGGCATGAGCCACTGTACCTGGCCGGCAGTGTGCCAATTCTTGTAGGCTGGTTATTTACATGCTTGACACCATGGCTCACATCATTTAGAACTATGTACATAATAGGTATCCGAACATACCTTACAAGAAGCTCCATATTTGCAGGTGCCATTATTTTGTGAATTCTTGATGTAATCTCTTTATTAATATCCACAATCTGTGAGATATGATTGATGAAAGACTCCATTTTCCAAAGTTAAAAGCCTTGGATGTTCAGCAACTGGAGTACACTACTGGACACTGCAGTTATTTGATTAGTAACACTAACTGGAGATTGGGTTGTGTAGGCTTTGGTCTCTTCTAAAGCTTTTCTCTCATCTTGACAGTAGTTCACCCCGTGGGTGTGGTTCTGGTAACTCTCTATCAGCGCCCTCTTGTCAGACAGGACCTTCCCTTCTAGTAACATTTGCAGCTCTGCCATTTTCCACCCTTCTGCATCGCTTCCTCTTGCATTAAAGAGACAGAGGTAGCAAGCTCCACTGAGGCTCCGAGCACCTCATAAACTGGACACAAACCACCTTGCCACCTGGTATTGTCAATTTGTTAATATTTTGTTGAGGATTTTTGTATCTGTGTTCGTGGAAGACGTATCTGTAGTCTTCTTGTAATACCGTTGTCCGATTTTGGTAGTAAGATAATTATGGCCTCACCAAATGAGTTAAGAAGTACTACCTCTGCTTCTATTTCTAGAAGAGATTGTAAAGAATTAATGTAGTTTCTTCCTTAAATGTTTGGTAAAGTTACCAGTGAACCCATGTGGGCTTTCTGTTTTGAAAGGTTATTAATCATTGATTCAATGAATGTAGTAGACATAAGTCTATTCAGATCATCTATTTCTTTTTGCATGAATTTTGGCAGATAGTGTCTTTCAACAAATTGGTCCATTTTTATCTAGGTTATCAAATTTGTGGATATAGAACTGTTCATGCTATTCGTTTATCATCCATGCATTAATAATATCTATGGGATCTGTAGTCACGTACTCTTCTTCATTTCTGATATTAGTCATTTGTGTTCTCTGTTTTTCTTAGCCTGGCTAGAGGCTTATTACTTTTGTTGACCATTACAAAAAACTAGCTTTTGATTTTATTGACTTTCTCTATTGACTTCCTGTTTTCAATTTCATTAATTTCTGCTCAAATGTTTGTTATTTCTTTTCTTCTGCTTACTTTGAATTTAATTTGCTCTTCTTTTTCTAGTTTCCTTAGGAAGCCTAGATGATTGATTGCAGACTTTTCTTCTTTTCTAATATATTTATTTCATGCTATAAGTTTCCTTTTAAGCACTGCTTTCACTGCATTCCACAAATTTTGATGTTGTATTTTTCCTTTCACTTAGTTCAAAAAAATTTTTAATTTCTCTTGAGATTTCTTCTTTGACTTATGTGTTATTTAGAAGTGTTTAATCAGCCTTTTCACAAGATGGCGCCGAAAGCGAAGAAGGAAGCTCCTGCCCCTCCTAAAGCTGAAGCCAAAGCGAAGGCTTTAAAGGCCAAGAAGGCAGTATTGAAAGGTGTCCACAGCCACAAAAAAAAGAAGATCAGCACGTCACCCACCTTCCGGCGGCCCAAGACACTGCGACTCCGGAGGCAGCCCAAATATCCTCGGAAGAGCGCCCCAAGGAGAAACAAACTTGACCACTATGCTATCATCAAGTTTCCGCTGACCACTGAGTCTGCCATGAAGAAGATAGAAGACAACAACACGCTTGTGTTTATTGTGGATGTTAAAGCCAACAAGCACCAGATCAAACAGGCTGTGAAGAAGCTCTATGACATTGATGTGGCCAAGGTCAACACCCTGATTCGGCCTGATGGAGAGAAGAAGGCATATGTTCGACTGGCTTCTGATTACGATGCTTTGGATGTTGCCAACAAAATTGGGATCATCTAAACCGAGTCCAGCTGGCTAATTCTAAATATATGTATATCTTTTCACCATAAAAAAAAAAAAAAAAAGAAGTGTTTAATCTCCAAGTATTTGGGGATTTTCTAGCTATCTTTCTATTATTGATTTCTAAGTTTAATTTCATTTTGGTCTGAGAGGAGATATTGTATAATTTTTATTCTTCTTAATTTGTTAAGGTGGTTTTATGACCCAGAATGGGTCTGTCCTGGTGAATGTTCCATGAAAGCTTGAGAAGAATGTATATTCTCCTGTTACTGGATGAAGTAATCTACAGATATCAATTATATCCAGTTGATTGATGGTGCTGTTGAGTTCGATAATGTACTTACTGATTTTCTGCCTGCTGTATTTGTCCATTTCTAATACAAGGGTGTTAAAAATCTCCAACTATAATAGTGGGTTCATCTATTTCTCCTTGCAGTTCTATCAGTTTTTACTTTACGTATTTTGATGTCCTATTGTTAGGTGCATACATATTAAGGATGATTATATCTTCTTGGAAAACTGACTCTTTTATCATTATGCAATGCCCCTATTTATCCCTGATAACTTTCCTTGCTCTGAAGTCTGCTTTGTCTAAAATTATAATTGCTACTCCCATTTATTTTTATTAGTGTTAACATGGTCTTTCTTCATCCCTTTACTTTTAATCTACTTTTTGCCTTTATGAAGTTTCTTTCTTTCTTTTCTTTTCCTTCCCTTCCCTCCTTCCTTCCTTCCCTCCCTCCCTCACTTTCTTTCTTTTTTTTTTTTTTTTGAGATAGTTTCGCTCTTGTTACCCAAGCTGGAGTGCAATGGCACGATCTTGGCTCACCGCAATCACTGCCTCTTGGGTTCAAGCAATTCTCCTGCCTCAGCCTCCCGAGTAGCTGGGACTACAGGCATGCACAACCACACCCAGCTAATTTTTATATTTTTAGTAGTGACGGGATTTCACCATGTTGACCAGGATGGTCTCGATCTCTTGACCTCGTGATCCACCCACCTCGGCCTCCCAAAGTGCTGGGATTACAGGCGTGAGCCACCACACCCGGCCTCTTTCTGTCTTTCTTTTTCTTTCTTTCCTTCTTTCTCTCTCTCTCTCTCTTTCTTTCAAGTCTTGCTCTGTGGCCCAGGCTGGAGTGCAGTGGCACAATCTCTCACTGCACTGCAACTTCTGCCTCTCAGGTTCAAGTGATTCTCCTGCCTCAGCCTCCCAAGTAGCTGGGATTACAGGCATGTACCACCATGCCCAGTTAATTTTTGTATATTTAGTAGAGACAGGGTTTCACCACATTGGCCAGGCTGGTCTCCAATTCAACTCCTGACTTGGGTGATTTGCCTGCCTCGGCCTCCTAAAGTACTGGGATTACAGGCATGAGCCACTGCACCTGGCAGGTTGGCAAATTTTTGTCTCCTCTTAGTACTCTTAAATATTTCACTGAATTCTCTTCTTGTTTGCATGGTTTCTGCAGAGAGGTAATATGTAATCCTTATCTTTGGTCCTCTAAAGGGAGATTTTTGTTTCTCTGGCTTTTTTCAAATTTTTCTTTGTCTTTATCTGAAATTGGAATATAATATGTCTAGTTGTAATTTTTTTTTTTTTTTTTTTTTTGCATTTATCCTACTTGATGTTCTCTGAGCTTCCTGGATCTGTGCTTTGGTGTCTGACATAAATTTGGGGAAATTCTCAGTCTTTACTGCTTCAAATATTGCTTCTGTTCCTTTCTTATCCTTCTAATATTCCCATTATGTATATGCTATATTTTTTGTAGTTGTCTGTCCCACAGTCTTGAATATTGTGTTCTGATTTGTCAGTTTTTTTTCTCTGTTTTTCAGTTTTATAAGTTTCTATTGACATAACCTCTAGATCAGAGATTTTTTTCTCAGCCCGATCTAATCTCTAATGGGCCCATCAAAGGCATTCTTCACTTCTATGACAGTCTTTTCGTATCTCCAGCATTTTTAAAGAGATGGATACATCTCTCTGTTTACATTACGTATCTATTCCATGTTGTCTGCTTTTATCATTAAGATCCTTAGCTTATTGATTATAGTTTTTTGGAGAATTTGTATCATTTTTATGTACAGAAAACTCAGCAGTGTACACTTAACCCACTTTGGTGGCAAGTTCTTTAGCCTTTGCCTTTTCGTTTTGGCAATGCGAGCCACAGACTTGGGACCCAGGGCCTTGCCTCCCCCGTGATGGCGGATCTCATGGTATCTTCATTGTAATTGGTCCTGATAGCTTCCACCAGCTTAGCCAAAGCCCCTTTGGCTTCCAAGTTAACCTGGGTGAAGGCAAGAGTGGTGCAGGTCTTCCTGTGGACTAGACATCCCAGCCTTGCCTTCCCTTAATAATGCAGTAAAGGACTTTAATTTTATGACACAGGTCTGGTGGGAAGACAAGCAGCTTGATGGGCTCCACATCGCGTGCAGTCACCACCAGCAGAGCTTTCTTGTTCTCCACCAAGGTGATGGTGTTAACTCCTGCACGAAAGACGGGTGGTCTCTTAGTAAGGACACCCGCTTTGCCCAAAGCTTTCTTCTCAGCCAGGGCCAACAGCCTCTGCTGCTTCCCTTGCTTTGTCTCTGGGCCAGCTTAAGCAGCTGAGCAGCTGTTTGGCATTCCAAGGCCTGGGTGAACTGGTTAATCGCAACAGGCACTTTCAGCTGCTTATAGAGGATGGCTCTCTGCCGCTGCAACTCATATAGCCGGGCCATTTCACAAAGTGGGTGAGGTCACTTTTGGGCTGGATGTCCTGTCCAATGTCAAAATTCTTAAGCTTTTTCTCAAACAGGGGATTCACCACTTTCTTGGTCTCCGGCTTCTTTATGACAACAGGGGCCAGAGCCACCCTTCTGCCCTTGGCCTTCTTTTCTTTCAGCATCTTGGGTGGCAGGAGGAGTAAGCAATTGTAGTTTTTTAAATTCTTAGATAATTCTAACATTCCTGCCATATCTAAGTCTGGGTTCTGATACTTGTTCAGTCTCTTCAAACAGCATTTTTTGCCTTTTATTATGTCTTCTAGCTGTTGTTAAAGGTGAACATGATGTACTGGGTTTAAAAAAATAGTAAATAGGACTTTAATAATGCAGTGGTATGGTGTGGGGGGAGGGGAAGTATTCTATAGTCCCATGATCAGGTCTCAGTTTTTGTTGTTGCTGTTTTTTGAGATAGAGTCTCACTCTGTCGCCCAGGCTTGAGTGCAGTGGTGCGATCTCGGCTGACCGCAACCTTTGCCTCCCTGGTTCAAGCAATTCTCCTGCCTCAGCCTCCCGAGAAGCTGGGACTACAGGCATGCACCACCATGCCTCGCTAAGTTTTGTATTTTTGGTAAAGATGGGGTTTCACCATGTTGGCCAGGCTGGTCTCAAACTCCCGACCTCAAGTTATCTGCCCACCTCAGTCTCCCAAAGTGCTGGGATTACAGGCTTGAGCCACTGTGCCTGGCCTAGTCTCAGTCTTTTGTGGAGACTGTGCCCCTGCACTGTGAACTTCACAAGTGCTTTTCAGGTTTTTTCCCCCTTAAGTGAGACAAGATGGCTAGAGGAGGCTGGAGTTGGGTTTTTCACTTCCCCCAGGTAGGTTAGGCCTCGATAAAGCCCCAGCAGGTAGGGCTCTGGTAAAATGGTTTCTCCTAAGGCAAGCCTTGTTAGGAGGAAGAAAATACTCCAGTGTATTTCAGAATGGTTTCTTTTCCCCTCCCCCTGCCAGCACAATATTTATGATCTAATATGCCTAGTTGTAATGTTTTGGGCATTTATCTTGCTTGATTTTGAGCTTCCTGGTTCTGTGGTTTGGTTTCTAACGTTAATTTGGGGGAAATTCTCAGGTCATTATTACTTCAAATTATCCAATGATATTATCCAATATTTATTATGGGAACCTGGTAGAGTTCCCAGCAGTAAAACTCATGAAAGTGTGTCCCCAGTCCCCCCTTGACTGGGTCTCCCTGGGATTTTTAAATCTCAGAGTTGCCCACACTCAGCCTCTGTTAATTCATCAATTACAGTTCAGTTATCCTGTCACTGGTTCCGCAGAGGTTTCTGCTCCAGTAAGTTGTGATTCTGTTTCTGCCTGTCTCTCCAATCTTTGAGGCAGCAGTTTGCCCTGTGATCTCACTCTCTAACAGATCTAAGAAGAGTTCTCAATTTTTCAGTTCAGCTTTTTACTTTCTGTAAGGCCAGAGTGGTAACTTCTAAGCTTCTTACATGGCAGGTGGGAAACCAGATGTCCTATTTAGGTTTTTAAAAAAATGTGCACATAATATGTGATTTATCTAAAGTTGACATATATTACTTATAAAGTAAAGAAAAAGGCTCGTTTTTGTTTTTCCTGCTTAACCTATGCAGTTTCTTCCTCAGTAAAGCTCAAGTCTAAGGCTTCTAAGGCTAGAGTCTGTATAAGAAGCAAACAGGATTTGGGAAATACTGTTCTACTATTGACCATGCTTTATCATAATGGCTTTTAAATTTGCACTTGTTGCCTCCTGACCACAAAATGGCTGTAGTGATTTCGGACGTTGTATCTCGATTCAAGGTAAAAGAGGGGAAGAGCAGCATAAGCCCCATCTGTCCTTTTCACTAGGAAGATAGAAAATTCTCAACAAATCCTGCTTGAGTCTGATAGACCAGGCCTCTGTTTCAGGGGTGCCCCTAGCTACAAGAGCCTGGGGAAAGAAGCCTCTGAATGTAAATGTGGTGGGCAGGCAAGAAAGGGATTGACAAAGGCTGCTGGGTTCGGCCACCCAACATAACGTTAGAATATTTGAAAATGGTATTAACCTTTCCTTCGCATTATTGATCATTCCTTCTGCGCAGACAAGAATCAGACATTGACTAAGCTTTTGAGCTTAATGTAACCCTGCTGACTCATAGTGTTTATTCAAAACCAATACCTTGATATTATCGACAGAGTCAGGACTGAGAGAAATTGTTTTTAATAAAACAATTTAAAGTTCTAGTGGGAGAAAAAAGGGTTGTTTTAATCTCTAGCAACCCCACTTTCCCACCTTATTAATTATACTTTTGGAAGATATGGATAAGCCTACTCAATCTTCAGTCTCATTAAACATTTTCTCTTAACAGAGTCCTTTCCGAGACCGTAGATCAGTTTAAAAATTCCCTGCTTTATGTTCTCATAGGCCCCTGTTCTTCCCTTATTACAACGCTAATGCTTTATTTCAATTACTGATTAGAGTTCTGCCTGCCTGACTGAAAAGTAATGTTCACTGAGGTCAAGGATCTTGTCTTCCCTGTTCACTGCTGATATATAGTATACACTGTCAATAAATTTTTACTGAATGAATGAGTGATGGCATCCCTCTTCCAATACCACCAAAAACGTCAAGGTATCTATTATCCTATAATTGTCACATAGGGTCAAATTAGGAAACCAAAACCACTCAGAATAGTTAAAGCAGGGGGAATTTACTACACTGAATTGACAACACAGGAGAGAGAAGATGCTGTGAAGACTACCTGGATGGTTCCTAGATGGGCCGAGCAACGGCAGGAAGCTCCTAGGACCCTTAGGTTGGAGGGACAACAGGAAAAACCAATATTACCAAGACCCCAGGGGGTCACAAATGTATGGCAGATATCCCAGTATGGTGTGGCTCATCTGGGTCCCCTATTTAGAGTCTCACAAGGTCAAAAATCAAGATATTGGCAGGTCTGCAATCCTTTCTGAAGGCCCTAGGTACAAATCAAGATATTGGCAGGTCTGCAATCCTTTCTGAAGGCCCTAGGTACAAATCTGCTTCCAAGCCCTTTCAGGTTCTTGGCAAATTCAGCTTCATGATAATGTAAGACTGTGGTCCCAGGGTCCTTTGTTTGGTGTCAAAGAGGAGTGACTTTCAATCTCTCAAGGCTGCCCACATTCCTTAGTTCATGTCTCCCTTCGTCTTCAGAGCCAGCAATGGCAGATCAAGTCTTTCTCATGCTTCCAATTTCCCAGACTTCCCCTTCTGCCTTATCTCTCCTGTTTCAAGGGCTCATGTGATTAGAGTGAGTCCACATGGCTAATTCACAATAATCTTCCCATCTCATAACCTTAATCACATCTACAAAGTCCCTTTTGCCACAATGTATGGATGGCTTTGAGGAACCATTATTCTGCCTACAACAGCCTCCCATTAGTCCATTAATCAAATTCAGCTAGATTTCAGTTGGTACAAGAGGCTGAGAAACAGGCCTGCAGAGCAAGAAAAGAGTGGGGAATAGATCTGAGGACAAGCAGGCTCAGGATCACTACATTTTAAGACGACAACATTTTTTTCTTCTCAAACTTGGACTGGCCTAAAAGATAATTGGCCTACTTTCAATTTGTCAAAGATAATGAATTAATCCCATTTACTATAAAAACAAAACCCACAGTGATAACATACGCTGCAATTATATATTAATTCAACTATAAGGCAATTGTCAATTGGCTTCCATTATCCGCCCAACCCTGATTCTCAAATAAGAGTCAGCTAAAATTACTATCTTCTGCAGAGGAATATGAAAATGAGGCCTAGGCCAGGGAGGAAAACCACATACAATTCCAGTCTCAAGGAGTGCAGAGTTTGAAGTGAGTCCCTGAATCCACTGTATATTCTTGGCCCAATCTCTCTGGATTAAGCCATCAAGATGAGAGCCAACTAACCCAGAGATTCCTGGCTTCATTGTTGCTGTCTCAGAAGACTCAGCCAGCCATAGGACCCAGAATTGTCCCCAGAAATATTTATGTCAATAAACTGCTGCCATATGATATCAAACTCCAGCAGGGACCAGGATAGATTGAATAGCAGAGTCATGCTCCTAAAACTATCCAGGGCAATCAATGAGCGACTCTACCTTGTTGTAGCATTGTACACTGAATGGTTTTATTAACCTCAAAATAACAAAACTGCATTTTGCACTGCTTATGTTTTTGGACCACACAAGTTTCAGAGATAGTATTTACAGTATTTCAAAACTCCAACGATCATTTTTAGTAACCATCCTCCCTTAACTTGCTTCTCATTAGCAAGCCTGCATGGCAGCAATACCTAAAAGGGTTACTTCGACACTGAATTTTGTGAAAGCAACACAAGAACTGTTAACAATAACAGAACTAGTACATGGAATGAGAACACTACACTCAAGCATAATTCATACTTTAGACTCCTAATGTTGCAAGGAGGAGTTCTGCTAGAAACACCCATTCCCCTCTGAGTGAAAACCTTTAGTGAGGTTGATGTGACTGAGAATAGGCTCCACTCTGGTCCACTTTACATTTTGTACTGTCCAAACTCTGCCATGCCTCTTCTCTCTTGTCCTACTCAGGTCCACATGCAGTAGGATGTCACTTGCTTGCATCCTTGACCTTTAGCCAAAATTCTCAGTCTTTGGTTGTTTAAAATTCACCTTAAGGACAGTTCTTAAAGAAGTTCGGTCCTTTCAATACGCCCTACAAATGCAGACTCCTGTTACCAAGTGCCCTAGAAATGAGCCTTCTCTCTCTTCTCATGGCCCAGGAGCTTCCTCCTCTCTCTTGTACGAGTTCTTTGTGATCTCTTTCCAGTGGTCTATAAAAAGATGCTCTCAGTCCACTCTTTTGTGTTGCATATATTGTCAGCCACCAAAGAAAGGGTTAACTTCTCCTTTGATAGAGAAATTTTCTGATTGAGATCTGGGCTGAAAACCAGTGCCTCTTAGGGCAGAAACCTGTGTTACATGATCTTTGAAGCTTAACACTTCAACATTTTTCCTGGCTGCTAAAGCTTCAACTGTTTTTTAAATTTTATTTTAAATTATACATACGGTAATATTTACTCTCTTTGATGTACAGTTTTATGAATTTTGACAAGTAAATAGAATGTATAAAACATCACAATCAACATTCAAAACACTTCTATTGGCCGGGTGTGATGCCTGTAATCCCAGCACTTTGGAGGCTGAGGTGGGCAGATAACCTGAGGTCAGAAGTTCAAGACCAGCCTGGCTAACATGGAGAAACCCCCATCTCTACTAAAAATACAAAAAATAATGGGGCTTGGTGGCGGGTACCTGTAAGTGCAGCTACTTGGGAGGCTGAGCGAGGAGAATCACTTGAATCCAGGAGGTAGAAGTTGCAGTGAGCTGAGATTGTGCCACTGTACTCCAGCCTACGTAACAGAGCGAGACTCTGTCTTAAAACAAAACAAAACAAAACAAAAACTGTTCTGTCACCCCAAAAATCTTCTTTGGGCTGCTCCTTCATCATCAACCTTAACCCCAGCAACCACGGATCTGTTCTTGATTCCTGTAGTTTTGCCTTTTCAAGGATGTTATAGACATGAAATCATACAGTGTATAGCCTCTTGAGTCTGCATAATGCATCAGAGATTCATTCATGTTGCTGTATATATCAATAGTCAGTTTCTTTTTTATCACTGAATAGTATTCTATTGGGTAGGGCATTCGTTTCTTATGGCTACTATAAGAAATTACTACATTGGTAGCTTAAAGCAACAAAAATTCATTCTCTCACAGTTCTGGAGACCAGAAGACCAAAATCAGTATTACAGGACTACATTCAAGGTGTTGGCAGGGCCTCTGGAGACTTCAGGGGCAAATCTATTCATTGCCAGCTACTGGTGGCTGCCAGCATTCCTTGGCTTATGGCCACATCACTCCAATCTTTGCCTCTCTGGTCATAGTGCCTCCTCTTCTGTCTGTATAGAGTCAAATCTCCCTTTAACTTCCACTTATAAAGATATATGAAATCTCCCCATGTCAGGATCCTTAATCACATTTACAGTCCTTTTCTTTTTCTTTTTTTTTCTGTATAAGGTGACATTCACAGGTTCCAGATATCAGGACATGATATTAACTGAGGGGTCATTATTCAGCCTTCCATGTGGATATACCAGAGATTATTTATTCATTCACCCATTGAAGGACACTTGGGTTGTTTCCAGGTTGGGATAATTATGAATAAAGCTGCTGTAAAGGTCTTTAAGTTTTCATCTCTCTTGGGAAAATACCTGAAAGTGAGACTGCTGGGACAAATAGTAGCAAATGTTTAACTTTATAAGAAACTGTCAAACTGATTTCCAAAGTGGTTGTACCGTTTTGCATTTTCACCGGCAGTATTTGAGAGATTTGGTTCCTCCACATCCTTGTCAGCAGTTGACAGTTGGTTTTTCTGATTGCAGTCATTCTAGTAAGTATATAGTGAATGACTATTAAATTTCTGTTAAAGCCCAGACCTGTGGCTTTAATTTGCATTTCCCTAATGACTAGCAAGTTGAGCACTTTTATTATGTGTTGAAATTTTAATGTTGCATCATTTCATGCCCTCTCTCACTTGGCTATATTTACTCTTAGCTCTCCAAATGTGATTTAGTAATTGTTTAGAATTAATGAACCACTTAATAGGTAAAAAGCTTATAATTATTAGCTTCTCATGAAATTAAAACTACCGAGTAACTTTCAATGTAGAGGAAATTTTTTTTTTTAACCTTGCATCTCCAGCTCAAAGAAAGGAATTCTATCAAGATGAGTCATCATGATATTCATAAAATATATCCAGTGTGCATGGTTAGCATGCAGTGATTAGGAAGATTGGTTAAGAGTATGTCTGTAATGTATATGTGTTCTTTTTCATCGTTACGCACCTTTTTGGATTAATACTCTGTGTGTACCAAAATAATTCAGGGAAACTTCCCTGCAAAAATCTGTGTGAAATAGGGTATTTCTAACTCAGTTTAAGTCCGTATAATTAGGTCTTTAGGGCATGCATGGGCCTGAAGTCCAACAAAGCAGATTTGCTTAGAAGCATTTCTTAACCAATGAAATACTGCCTCTGAAGCTGCCAGAAACTCTGAATATCATCAGATCTGCTGAGGCACCTGGAGAGTAATAAACCATTTGAATCATAATCCACCTTCTATTGAATGCCAAAACTCTCACAGGCTAGTTGGTGCATAAAATATGCTTCCATGAGGAGAATATCACACACCAGGGCCTGTCGGGGGTAGAGGGCTAGGGGAGGGATAGCATTAGGAGTGATACCTAATGTAGATGATGGGTTGATGGGTGCAGCAAACCACCATGGCACATGCATACCTGTGTAATAAACCTGCATGTTCTGCACATGTATCCCAGAACTTAAAGTACAATAATAAAAAAAATTTTTTAATGCCTCTGTGTTTCCAATAGCTCCAGAATAAATGTCCTGTGCCAAAGAAATAGAATAAGCAAGGCAAAAACCTCAGGAGGCTTGGAAGACAGATAGGAGAAGTGACCATCTTAGCACAAAGGACTTAAGTATAGAATAATATTCTTTTTAAAAATATTATTAAAGGCTGGGTGTGGTGGCTCACACCTGTAATCCCAGCACTTTGGAAGGCCAAGGTGGGCAGATCATGAGGTCAGGAGTTTGAGACCAGCGTGGCCAACATGGTGAAATCCCATCTCTACTAAAAATATAAAAATTAGTCTGGCTTGGTGGCGCATGCCTATAATCCCAGCTACTTAGGAGGCTGAGGCAGGAGAACTGCTTGAACCCAGGAGGCAGAGGTTGCGGTGAGCCAAGATCATGCCATTGCACTCCAGCCTGGGCAACAAGAACAAAACTCCATCTCAAAAAAAAAAAATTATTAGAATATTTGTATTAACAAAAACAGTAGCAGAAATGGTGTGCCAGTACATTTTTGGTATATATGTTAATAAAAAATAGTAACTATCTTTTATGGCATGTTTATACTATTGTGCCAGACCCTATTATAAGTACTTGACACAAATTAACTCATTTAATCCCTATAACTAACCCAAGAGTAGGTACTATTTTTTTCTCTTTTTTTGTCTGAGCAAGTTAAGCCTGGAGAGAGTAGGTACTATTTTTATCCCCATTTTATGGATGAAGAAACCAAGACACAAAGAGTTGAAATGACTTGTCCGAGGTCTCATGGAGCATCACACAGATGCAGACAGGCCCCACCATGTCAGATGACCACTGCTGTCCAGGAACTGTTACTACGTCTCCTACACCCAACCAATGACCAGCCTGATCACGGAGCTTTTCAAAATTCTGATTCCTAGGCCCCACCCCCAGGATTCTGGTTCTGTCCATCTGAATTCTGCATTCCTTTTGTAGATTCCCTCAGGTGATTCTGCGCATTAGCTGGGTTGCAACATCAAGTTGGTTTCCCACTAGTGATTTGGCAAATGTCTTTTTGCTAGTGGAGCATTATTGAATTCCTTCAGACCACACAACACTCCATATCATAAGCAATGGGGCAGGTTATTACTTTTAAAATTTCCAATATAATGAGTAAAAGTCAGGATTAGTATTTTACATACTTACATCTTCCATTAAAACATATTTTAGCCAGGTGCTGTGGCTCATTCCCATAATTCCAGCACTTTAGGAGGTCAAGGCAGGAGGGTCACTTGAGGTCAGAAGTTCAAGACCAGCCTGAACAACAGAGCAAGACTCCATCTCTACCAAAAATTTTAAAATTAGCCAGTCATGGTAGTTTGTGCCTGTAGTCCCACCCACTCAGGAGGCTGAGGTGAGAGGATCACTTGAGCCCAGGAGTCCAAGGCTGCAGGGAGCTATGACGGCACCACTGCACTCCAGCCTGGGCAACAGAGCAAGACCCCCTCTCTCTCTCTTTTTTTTTTTTTTTTTTTGAGATGGAGTGTCGCTCTTGTGGCCCAGGCTGTAGTGCAATGACATGATATCAGCTCACCACAATCTCCATCTCCCAGGTTCAAGCAATTCTCCTGCCTCAGCCTCCTGAATAGCTGGGATTACAGGCATGCGCCACCATGCCCAGCTAATTTTGTATTTTTAGTAGAGATGGGGTTTCACCATGTTGGTCAGGCTGATCTTGAACTTCCAACCTCAGATGATCCACCCATCTCGGCCTCCCAAAGTGCTGGGATTACAGGTGTGAGTCACTGTGCCTGGCCGGGACCCTGTCTCTTTAAAAAACAAAAACAAAAGCCAAACAAAATATTTTAACTGTTAGGCATAGGATATATGTGCATTTTTGTTAAAGACAGACTTACAATCTCATAATTATCATGGTTTCCCCCAAATGCTGGTGATGACCAAATTTCTAGTTCTGTCCCGGACCTTGAACCCCAACCTAAAAATCATATTGCATATTGGACGTTTCTTCCTGGGAGAACATCAAATTGAACAAGTCTGAAACTAATCTCTGTACATCATACCCCAGCCAAAACTGTTACTTCTTCTACATTCCCTTTCTTGGTGATTAGCTTGTCCACTCACTCAGCCACACCACCAAAATGCTGGGAGTCGTTTGGATTCCACTGCCTCCCCCGCTTCCCATGACCCAACAGGCCACCTGCTTCCCACGGCTTCCCCTTCCTGCTGCCACTGCACCAGTTCACGCCACTTCTTGCAGGACATCACAGGGTCTATCTCCCAGCTCCCTGTCTTGGGCTGCATAGCTTCCAGAGTGCTTGTTTCTTTTCTTTCTTTCTCTTTGCTCTTTTGCTTTTGGATCCAAGCTTCACTTTTTAAAAAATGTCATAATCTGTTTCAAATACACAGTTGAGTATAGAGAATAATAAAAATTGTGTTCTATTAGTTTTATCAACATCTTAACCTTATAATGTTTGCCAATTGATTTAAAGAAATATATATAAATTTATGCATTTAATGTCTATTTCAACTGCTAGAAGTCATGGGTTTGAATCCAGCTCCACCATTTACTAACTTACTACATATGTATTTATATTATATAAAAATATATATATTTAAACCTACCTTGACTAGCTTGTTCTCTAGTCCCTAAGTCCCGCTTCCCTGGGGCACTCTCATGAATTTGTTATTATCAATCTTACGTATGTTAATACTTTCTCTAGACATTTCTATGTTCATCAACCATTCAAAGTGCTGCTTTGTATGTTTCCAAACTTTACTAAAGTAACATCATACTGTATATATCCTCTGCGGCCTGCTTCCTTCACTCCATTTTGTTTTTTCTTCTTTTTGCCACATGTTGCCCTAATTCATTCATGTTAACTACCATATGGTATTCTATTATGAGTCTATACTACAATTTATTTATTTATTCTCTGTTGAAGGACACTTAGGGTTTTTTGCTAATACAAACAGTGGAGGATTGCTGTTTTTGAACAGATGTTTGAGAGTTTCTCCAGGCTAAATTCTCAGGAGCGACATTACTTTCCTGGTCTCCCAAGACAGAGAGACAAATAGTTTCCTGCCTCCTTTTCTCTAATCCACACTGCTGCCGGAGCAAATTATTGAAATGCACATCTGATCCTGTCACTCCCCTGCTTAAGTGCCTTTCATGGAACAAACCTGCCATTCCTCAATAGGACACATGGGGCCCTGATCTCTGGGCCCTGCTGCTTCTCCAGCCTTCTCTCCCCTCCCCACCCCACCCTTCACCCAGTGCTCCACCAACTGCTCCCTGAGTCCCTAACAGGCCCCAGGGGTCCTGTCTCACAAACCCTTGCTCTGTCTTCTCTCTTTCCATGACTGCCCTACCCTCATTCATCTCCTCCAGCCTTCATACCAGGAAATACCTAATTTACAGGGTAGGGTCTTGCTCTGTTGCCCAGGCTGAAGTGCAATGGTGCCATTATAACTCATTGCAGCCTTGACCTCCCAGACTCAGGTGATCCTCCCACCTCAGCCTCCTAAGTAGCTGGGACCACGGGTGTGGGCCATGGCACCTGGCTAATTTTTAAAATTATTTGTAGAGACTGGTCTCCAACTCCTGGACTCAAGCACTAATTGTTTTTTGAGAGTTATATTCTCATGGACTTTTCCTCAACTGCCAGAGGTCACCGGTTTGAATTCAGCTCTCCTACTCATTAACTCAGGCACACCTTTAAACTTTCTCTGAGCTCAGTTTCTTCATCTATAATAATAGCACTCACTACATTTAACCTATCATAAAGATTAAATTTGATTATCGATACTGACTTTGATTATTGAAATTGATCATTGATACAGAGCAATGCTCTTGTCCATTCATCCACAAAAGCATTTTATTAGAATTTTTTGTTGTTGTTGTTAGCTATTTCTTTACTTATTTCTCTCCCTCTACTAGCAATAAGTCTTTCAAAATCTAAACCATGTTTAATTCATTTTATCAACAGCACAGTCTCTGGCATAGAAAAGGCTCACGGTAAATATTGAGTGAATAAATGAATGGTTTCTGGGGCTCTCAGAACTGCTACTTTATTTTTTTACTTTTTATATTTTTGAGACAGAGTCTTGCTCTGTCAAATAGGCTGGAGTGCAGTGGTGAGATCTTTACTCACTGCAACCTCTGCCTCCTGGGTTCAAGCTACTCTCCTGCCGCAGCCTCCTGGTAGCTGGGATTACAGGCATGCGCCACCATGCCAGATAATTTTTGTCTTTTTAGTAAAGACAAGGTTTTACCATGTTGGTCAGACTGGTCTTGAACTCCTGTCCTCAGGTGATCCACTCTCCTAGGCCTCCCAAAGTGCTGGGAGAAGGGGTGAACCACTGTGCCTGCGCTAAAGTTTTTTTTTTTTTTTTTTTTTAAGAATTTAATACTTTTTTATAGATGGTATCATATTTCTACAGAAAAACATAATTTCTACTGACACTATTTTTGTTTCCCTTTTGCCAGTAAAGCTTTCTTACAGTTGTTTTATTTCTTTAGGTTGGTAATGATTTATATAACCCTGTTGGTAAATAGTGTTAGCATTTACTTTACCACTTGGTTGTTGCCTACAGAAAAGATTTGCTTAAAAGCAAATGAAAAGGCCGGGCCCAGTGGCTTATGCCTGTAATCCCAGCACTTTAGGAGGTCAAGGCGGGCGAATTGCCTGAGCTCAGGAGTTCGAGACCAACCTGGGCAACATGGTGAAACTCCGTCTCTACTAAAATACAAAAAATTGGCCAGACACGGTGGTGTGCACCTGTAATCCCACTACTCGGGAGGCTGAGGCAGGAGAATTGCTGGAATCTGGCAGGCAAAGGTTGCAGTGGGCCAAGATTGTGCCACTGCACTCCAGCCTGAGTGACAAAGCAAGACTCTGTCTCCCAAAAAAAGGCTTTATGGCTGATAGGGTTTTGTTGCCTGCTTACAACCTTATTGAGGCATGAATTTGTACCTAGAATTGTAATGAAAAGGCAGGGGCAATTTCTGAAAACTGAAGATCTGTGCATGTTGATTTGCCAGTAGAAAAAGCAAATCAAAATGCTTCTGACCTAGAGGGAGAGTAATTGGAAAGGAGAGATGAGGCTAGAAAAATGATCTTTTAGCCTTCTTCCTCTGTTTCAATCTTCCTCAGTATCTGGTAACCAGGGACCAAACCCCTAGACTGGGTCTTATAGGGCTCCTCAAACATTCTGCACTGTCAACCAGACTGGATTCTTTCATTGGCTCCTGCCCAGGTACCCTGCCCTGTCACACTGCTGTCTGCCTGCAGCACAGTGGCCCTCTCTGAACCCTGGGATGGTGGAAGCCCAGAAACAGCTGCAGCTAGCTTCCCTCCTCAAGCTCTCTGCATCCCCCACTCCACTTCCAGCGCAGTCCTGCCTAACAGCAAAAGCTCTCTTGGCAGCAGATGCCACTATGCACTGGGTCTTCTGGGACTAATGATACCCAAACATGATGGAGCGTGCTGGCTGTTCGGGCATTGCACCCTGGATCACTACACTCTTGCCAAGCCAGCCCCTGAGGCAGCAGTGGTGTTTCAGTAGGGAACTACTCCTAGTTTTCAGGACCGTGCTGAAGCTCAGCTTCCCCTCCCCACTGGCCCCAGGCAGCCAAATCTCAGCACCTTCCAGCCTGGATACCACCCACTTTCTGGATGGTATCAGCCTGGATACCACTGTCAAGTATCTGTCACACTTTTTCTGTTTTCTCCTTTCTTGCCTTTTTTTGAACTAAGTGAGTTCCCTCTGTTTCTGCCTCCATATCCTTACTCGAGAGGAATAAGGAACAGATATATAGATATACATACAGATATGTCTGTTTTTAACAGAAATCCATCAAAATGATACAAAGACCTTAGATAGCTTGTAATTTCCTTTTTAGCTTCACAAATAATATGCTACTTTTATAGTTAATGTTATTCAGATTGATTCACATACATTTCTATTTCTTTGCTTATGATTCCTTCTTGTATCTCAGACCTCTGATCTGGAGCTGTATTTCATCTGTGCCATTGATGTCCTTTAGATTCCCTTCCGTACAAGAGTCTTGGTAGTAAGCTCATATAGTTTTTGTTTATATGAAAATGTCTTTTTTTCTTCATTCTTGAAAAATCATTTCACAAGATACACAATTTTAGAGTGACAGTTATATTTTTCTGCTGAGAATTTAGCCCTGAATCATCCCTTGTAAGTAATCTGTTTTTGTTCTGGGTGCTTTTCCTCTCTCCTCTGTTGTCATTGCCTTGCAATTTCACTGTATGAAAGCCACACCCTATGACATGGATTTCTTTTTATTGATGCTACTTGGGATATATCAGACATCCTGAATTTGAGGATCGGTGTTTTTCATCACTTCTGGAAAATTCTCAGCTATTAACTTCTCAAATATTGGCACAGCTTTATTTCCTCTCTTATTTCCTTTTGGGAACTCCCATTAGGCACTTGTGAGATTTTTTCACTTTACGTTTCTTACCATCTCATTCATATTTTCCATATTCTTGCCTTTCATTGCTGCCTCCTGGCTAATTTTTTCAGCTCCAACTTCAAGTTTCTCTTCCGCAGCATGAAGTTGAATTTTTAATTTCAATTTTGTTATTTCTAGAAGTTTTAATTTCTTTAAATGTTTTAAGTAAGCATATAATAGAATAGAGCAGGATAGGACAGGATCCATATCTGATAATAGCAATAAGTGAAATATTTACAGGTTTGGTGCAATATTCTGTTGTTTGGGCTGGCTCTTGATCATGGTGCTTTGCTTCCTGTGTTTTGTTTTGTTTTGTTGTAATTTTATTTGTTTTACAACAAATTTATATTACTTGGAATCTCTTCAGTGGAAATTCAGTTTGGGTTAAAAGTAGGTTCTTAAGAGAATATTTATATTTGCTTCTTCCAAGTGTTTCATGCACTTGGTAGCCAAGATCACTTTAAAAAACTGACTTGAGGTTTTCAGGACATGTAGGTGGTATTAATTTAGGCTGAAAAGACTGGGCACAGTGACTCATGCCCATAACCCCAGCACTTTGGAAGGCTGAGGTGGGCAGATCACTTGAGGTCAGGAGTTTGAGACCAGCCTAGCCAACATGGTGAAACCCCATCTCCACCAAAAATATAAAAAATTGGCAGGTGTGGTGGTGTGTGCCTGTAATCCCAGCTACTTGGGAGGCTGAGGCAGGAAAATCACTTGAACCTAGGAGGCAGAGGTTGCAGTAAGTCAAGATCACGCCACTGCACTCCAGCCTGGGCAACAGAGACTCCATCTCAAAAATAAAAATAGATAAATAAATTTAGGCTGAAAATTCATATGAAGATTGGCTTGTGACTGTGAATTCTCAGGGAGAAATTTTTTTCCCTTTCCACCTAGCATCAAGCTGGTGTGAACCCCCAAAATCTGAGACAGGTCTTAATTTAGAAAGTTTATTTTGCCAAAGTTGAAGATACGTGCCCACAACACAGCCTCAGACATGCGCCCAAGGTGGTCAGAGCACAGTTTGGTTTTATACACTGTAGGGAGACATGAGACATCAATCAACATATGAAAGATGAACATTGGATTGGTCTAGAAAGGTGGGACAACTTGAAGCAAAGGCAGAAAGACTCAAAGCTGGGAGGGGGCTTCCAGGTCATAGGTAAATAAGAGACAAATCGTCGCATTTTTGGGAGTTGCCTGAAAACAGAGGTATTTTTTTAGTTTGCCTCCAAAGGAGGCAATCAGATGTACATTTATCTCAGTGAGCAGAGGGAGGGGTGACTTAGAATAGAATGGGAGGCAGGTTGGTCCTAAGCAGTTCCCAGCTTGACTTTTCCCTTTAGCTTAGTGATTTGGGGCCCCCCCAATTTTTTTTTTTAACTTCCTGTTGATTTGCAATTTTATTCTTCTTTCATACTGGAGGCAGACAAGTTTTTTTTAATTGTCCTTTTTTGTGTGAAGCAGGTATGTCTAGTTCACCCTTAAACTAAAAATATAGTTTTTTTTTTTTTTTTTTTTGGTCCAACATTTTTGCAAGCAGCTCCCATTAAACTCTCTACTTTTATTGGGCCCTGGGTTTCATCTCCTGTCCCATGCCTGTGTGGTTGTCAAATCTGAAGCTTATAGTCAGCAAGATTCAGCAGTTGTCCTTGAGATGAAAACTGCTCTACTCACCTTCCTGATTCTCTTTCCCTTTGTTTTTGGCTTCAGAAATTCCTTATAGTCTTGCCAGCTCAACAATGCATTGAAAAATGTTCCATATTTTATCTAGCATTTGTGGTTGTTCTGAGTATTGTTCAGTAATCGACCATGCTGTCAGAATAGAAGTCCTCATTTCTTACTATTCCCACTTTTAAAATGTTTTATTATATATTACAATTATTTTGTCAGAATCCAGTGTGTTCAGTGTAGGATTGTATGTTGATTTTGTATCCTGCAACTTTACTAAGTTTGTCAGTTCTGATAGCTTTTTTGGTGGAATCTAGGTTTTCCAAATATAAGATCATATCATCTGAAAACCAGGATAATTTGATTTCTTCCTTTCCAATTTGGATGCCCTTTATTTCTTTCTCTTGTCAGATTGCTCTAGCTAGGACTTCCAGTACTTTGCCAAATAATGGTGAAAGTGAGCATCCTTGTCATGTTCCAGATCTTGGAGGAAAGACTTTCAGTTTTCTCCATTCATTATGATAATAGCTGTGGGTCTGTTGTCATTGGCTTTTATTATGTTGAGATATGTACCTTCTATGCCAAGTTTGTGGAGGATTTTTATCATGAAGGGATGCTGAATTTTATCATGTTTTTTCAGCATCAATTGAAATGATCACATGATTTATGTCCTTCATTCTACTGATATGATGTATCACATTGATTGATTTGCATATGCTGAAACATCCTTGTATCCCTGGATAAATCCCACTTGGCCATGATGAATGATCTTTTTAATGCATTGTTGAATTTGGTCTGCTAGCATTTTTGCATCAATATTTTTATCAGTGATATTAGGCCTATGGAATTAGTGAACTTGAAGACAGGCTATTTGAAAATGCAGTCAGGAAGAGACAAAAGAAAAAAAGAATAAAAAATAATGAAGCATGCCTACAAAATATCATATATATATGTATAGTGCATATACATATATATATGAAATATGTGTATATATATAGTGTGTATATATATTTGTGTGTGTGTATATATAGATATCCATATATATATATGGAGTCTTGCTATGTTCCCTAGGCTAATCTCAAACTCCTGAGCTCCAGGCCTCCCAAAGTGCCAGGATTACAGGCATGAGCCACCACACCTGGCACAATTCATTCTTCCGCTTGATCAGTTCTGCTATTAAGGGACTGATACATTCTTCAATGTGTCAGCTGCATTTTTCAACTCTAGAATTTTTGCTTGATTCTTTTTTTTTGTTATTTCAATTTCTTTGTTAAGTTTATCTGATAGAATTCTGAATTCCTTCTCTGTGTTATCTTGAATTTCTTTGAATTTCCTCAAAACAGCTATTCTGAATTCTCTGTCTGAAACATCACATATCTCTGTTTCTCCAGGACTGGTCCCTGGTGTCTTACTTACTTTGTTTGGTGAGGTCACGATTTCCTGGATGGTCTTAATGCTTGTGGATGTTCTTTGGTATCTGGGCATTGAAGAGTTAGGTATTTATTATAGTCTTCACCGTCTTGTTTGTGCCTGTCCTTCTTGGAAAGGCTTTCCAGGTATTCAAAAGACTTAGGCCCAAGCCCAATAACGCTGTGGTTCTCACAGACTCATAAAGGTACTGTGTTGGTGGTCTTGGATAAGACCTGGAAGAAATCTCTGGATTACTAGGCAGAGGTTTTTGTTCTCTTACTTTCCCCCAAACAAATGGAGTCTCTTTTTCTGTGCTGAGCTGCCTGGAGCTTGGAGTGGGGTGACACAAGTACCACTGTGGCCACCACCACTGGGATTGCACTGGATCAGACCTGAAGCCAGTTTAGCACTGGATCTCACCCAAGGTTCACTGTAACCACGACCTGTCTATTGCCTATGTTTGCTTAAGGCCCTAGGGATCTATGGTCAGCAGGTGGGGAAGCCAGTCAAGTTTGTGTCCTTCTCTTTAGGGCAAGACTTCCTCCTGCCTCCAGGCGGGTCCAGAGATGTTACCATGGATTAGAGTCAAAAACCTTCCAAATCTACCTGGTGTTCCATTAGTGGCTAAGCTGGCCCTCAAACCACAAGACCAATTCTTCTTGCTCTTCCCTCCCGTTTCCACAGACAAAGGAGCCTCTTCCAGTGGCCATCATCACCACTAGCTCTTGGAAAGTTCTGCCAGGCTACCACCAACGTTCACTTAAAAGTCCAAGGGCTCTTCAGTAAGCTTGTGGTGAATACTGGCAGGAAAGGGACTCACCCTACAGAGCAATGGGCTCCCCCCAGGGGCCAGGGAAGGTCCAGAAATGCTGTCCAAGAGCCCAGGCCAGGACTCGGGGACCCCAAGTTCCCGCTTGTTGCTCTACCCTCTTTTGGCCAAGCTGGTACCTAAGGTGCAAGACAAAGTCCCCTTTACTTTTCCCTCTGCTTTTCTCAAGCAGAAGGAGTCTTTCATCATAGCTACGACAGCTGGGCATGAGCTGAGTCTCACCTGAAGCCAGCCCATCTCACAGGCTCACTCAAGGCCCAGGGAGTAGTTCCTGGGTATTTCAGTTGGTTATTCAGTGCCCAAGGGCTCTTTGGTCAATAGGTACGGAATGCTGCCAGGACTGGGTCTTTCCCTACAAGGCAGCGAGTTCCCTTATGGCCCAGGGTATGTACAGAAACTATCTGGGAGGTAAGGCCTGGAATGGGGGTCTCACAACTCTGCCCAGTGCCCTATTCTATTGTAGCTGATCTGGTATCCAAGAGACAAGACAAAGTTCTCTTTATTCTTTTCTCTCTTCTCAAGCAGAAGGAAGGAGTCGCTTTCTTTGTTGCAAGCTGCGCTGCCTGGGGTTAAAAGAGGGGTGGCACAATCACTTCCTTAGCCACCCCAGCTGGTGTCTCCCTAGGTCACATGCTGCCCTAGTCCACTGGCTCTAAGTCCAGCCCAGAACTAGGACTTGCCTAGGAATTCCTGTCAGTATATTTTTAAAGCTACATGTTTATTTGTTCTGGAAGGAGCTTACAAGTAAGGCATTAAAATCCTATAAATGTTTATGGGTAAAATGTCATATTTCTGATAAAGAAAGAAAAGGTATCAATTAGCTTTTTCTATTTAAAGAGTCCCTTTGGCCAGGTGCAGTGGCTCATGACTGAAATCCCAGAACTTTGGGAGGCCAAGGTGGGCAGATCATGAGGTTAGGAGATCGAGACCAGCCTGACCAACATGGTGAAACCCTATCTCTACTAAAAACACAAAAGATTAGCTGGGGATGGTGGTGTAACTGGGTCCCAGATATTTAGGAGAGCTGCTTGAACCCAGGAGGCAGAGGTTGCAGTGAGCCGAGATCATGCCATTGTTCTCCAGCCTGGTCAACAGAGTGAGACTCCATAAAAAAAAAAAAAAAAAAAAAAAAAAAACCCTTATTTTCAAGGATTAATTGTTTAAAAAGAGGAATAAATCTCTATCTTAGAAGGTCTTCACTTTGGCTTTTGAATTCTAAAATTATTTTCACATCTCTTCCCATATAATAAGCAATCTTGGAAAAGCTGTACTTCTTTTCATTTAAATTTTTTTTAATTGTGGTAAAATACTCATAACATAAAATTTACCATCTTCACTACTTTTAAGCATACTACTCAGTAGTGTTAAGTATATTTATATTGCTGTACAACCAATCTCCAGAACCTTTTCATCTTGCAAAACTCAATCTTGCAAAACTCAAACTCTGTACTCATTGAACAAGAACTCTTTTTAATAATATTTTTCCTATTTATTTATCTTAGAGACAGGTTCTCATTATGTTGCCCTGGCTGATCTTGAACTCCTGGGCTCAAGTGATCCTGTTGCCTCAGCCTCCCAAAGTGTTGGGATTACAGACATGAGCCACCATGCCTGACCAAACAAAAACCCTTCATTTCCCACTCTTTTCACAACCCCAGGCCCTGACAATCAGTGCTCTGCTTTCTGTAGGTTTGACTACTCATATAAGGGAAATAACACAGTGTTTGTCCTTCTGTGATTGGCTTATTTCACTTAGCACAATGTCCTCAAGCTTCGCCCATGTTGTAGTATGTGTCAGAATTTCCTTCCTTTGCCGGGCACAGTGACTCACGCCTGTAATCCCAGCACTTTGGGAGACTGAGGCGGGCGGATCACCTAAGGTCAGAAGTTCGAGACCAGCCTGACCAATGTGGTGAAACCCCATCTTTAAAAAAAAATTTAAAAAAAAAAAAGGGAATTTCCTTCCTTTTTCCATTTGATAGATCAATATAAAACATTTTTCCTTCCTTTAAAAACTTTAATCTTTTTAAAATTAAAAAAAAAAACTTTTTACTTGCCATTCCACCTGTGAAAAAACTTTAATCTTTTAAAATATTATAAAAACTTACTTTAACCTGTTTTTGTAAAAATGAGAAGGAAGATAGAAATGCTCTGCTTTGAAAGCAACAGAGTCTTTTTTAGTTAACAGTAACTAGATATAAGTTCATTACTTAACAATAGGGATACGTTCTGAGAAATATGTCGTTAGGTGGTTTCTTCTTTTTTGGTTTTGAGATGAAGTCTTGCTGTGTCACCCAGACTGGAGTGCAGTGGTGCGACCACGACTCACTGCAACCTCAGCCTCCCAGGCTCAAACAATCCTCTACATCAGCCTCTTGAGTAGCTGGGATTACGTGCCACCACACCTGGCTAATGATTTCTTCATTGTGGAAACATTAGAGTGTACTTAGACAAACCTAGAGGGTACAACTTCTACACCTAAGCTATGTGGTATGGCCTAATGCTATGGTCAAAGCCACAAACCCAAACAGCATGTTACTGTACTGAATACTGTAGGCAATTGAAACACAATGGTAAGTATTTGCATATCTAAACATAGAAAAGGTACAGTAGAAATATGTATTATAATCTTATGGGACCACCGTTACATACGTGGTCTGTCATTGACCAAGATGTCATTATGTGGTACATGACTATGTATGTACACACACGTGCACACACACATAGAATATGCGTCTTAATGATATAATTGACACTATAGGATAATGAAGTAAAGAGGTATTCAGAGGCAACTTTTCAGACATCAAATAATGTGAAGACTTACTGTTTGGAGAGGAGAGACACTAACAAACCTGAAGCATTCCAGGATACATTGGTCCTATCACCTCCCCAAAAAAGCAGTATCAAGAGCATGGTGTTTTTTTTGTCTATATATGCTGGACAGAGGCCTGAGGTCTCCTTGGTAGCCCTGCCCTACCCTGGGGACTTGCTTTCCTATCAAGACTATACAGAGAAGGGTGACCCCAGGGATCCAACCCAGCTTTCAAGGAACACTTTTGTTTTCAGGATGATAACAAAACTTAACAGCAATTCCTAATTTTGTGTGTATTAGTCCCATTACCATCTTCAGGCTATGAAAGAGAAAATTCATCAGTTGCTCAGTTACAAATGATTACACTGAACTCTGAAACTGCCAGTGGTTTACTGTTCTGACCTACAAAACAGCCTTTCCAACCTAACAGAATCCTACCTCTTTTTCTCTCCATCTATCAGAGAATTAATGTAAATACATTCTTCTTTTATAACAAAAAGCATAATTTAGCAGTTAGGAGTATAGGCAACAGATTCAAGAAGATTCGGAGTTGAATCCTGGCTCTGTCTGTGTGTGTGAGCTTGGGCAGTTTCTTAACCTTTCTGGGCCTCCCAGCCTGTAAAATGCAGGTAAGAACCATACCTCCCTCAGATGGTTGTGGTGGGGTGGAAATGATGTAAGATGCATAAAGCATTTAGTACAATATGCCTGGCATTAGTCAGCTCTCCATGTCAGCTCTTAGTATTTTCACAACAGCAACAACAAAAAACAGATAATGTTTCACAGATAATGGCTTGATAGGATGAGGTAACTGCATGTGATGCTTGGACCCAGTTCTCCTCCTCTCAGTTAATTGGAATGAGAGATCCTGAAATCATGGCAAAGCACAGCAGGGACCATCACTCCTCGTGCCTAATTTCCAGGGCAGATCCAGGCCCCTCCTCCTTATCCCTGATTGCCTTTCTGGAGTGCTGCATCCTCCAGAGACGGAGGGGCTGGCCATCGCATGTCAGTCTGATTTCTGTACTTCAGTGAGAGAACTCTGTGGAGTGGAAGGCATAAATGACTCTCAGCTGCAATTTTCGAGTTTTCTGTCTCTCTGGAAATCAGCTGGCTCCCGCTTGCTCCATTTACTGTGTACCAGCCAATACAAAATGAAATGCTCATGTCGTAATTTAAATTACGTATATCCCAGAGGAGTCCCATGTGAAGTGCACATCGGTGTTTAACAATCTGCAAGCCCAATCCTGGAGAGAGTTTAGAATACTGCTCGCTGCTCAGAGGCTGTAGGCCTTCTCCAAGCCAGAGCTTGTCAACTCCGGACATGAAAGAGCTGCAGTGCAGCAGAACAGCAGATCACATTCAGTGAGCTGCCGCACTTGCACTCATGTTTGTGCATTACAGGATCAGAGAGGCCGCATGCCACAGCGGGCTCAGGGACAGTCTCGCTATGCGGCCTGGATTTGAGTTGGCTTCACCATCAGCTGTGTGATCCTTGGCAAGTCACCTGATCTTTCTCTGTCTCCATTTCCTTAGCTGTAAGTTGGGGAACAACAGAAGCTGACTCATTATTGGTGTTGGAAGGATTAAATGAATATATACAAAGCACTTAGGAAGCATTAAGTCTAAGCATTTACTACTATTATTACTTCTTTTCATGTACATTGTTAAAAGGAGATAGATTAGTCAGATCCAAATGTATATAATGTGATTTTAGAGGTGTTTTATTTTAGTGAAATGTACATAAAATTTACCATTTTAGCCATTTTAAGCCTACTGTTCAGTGGCATTAAGTGCATTCATACCATTGTACAGCCCCCACCACTATCCATCTCCAAAACTTTTTCATCCACCCATCCTGAAACTCTGTACACAGGTATTCCTCCTCATTGCCCCTGCCCCCAGCACCTGGTAACCACTGTTCTACTTTCTGTACCTGTGAAGAAAGACATCTGATTATTCTAGGTGCCTTATATAGGTGGAATCATATAGTATTTGTCCTTTGTAACTAGCTTATTTCACTTAGCATAATATCTTTAGGGTTCATCCATGTCGTAGCATGTTTCAGAATTGTATTCCTTAAGGCTGAATAATATTCCTTTGCATGTATACATCCCATTTGATTTATTCATTCTTCTTGTTCATTCACGGACATTTGGGTTGATTACACATTTTTGCTACCGTGAATAATGCTGCTATGAACATTGGTACACAAATATCTGTTTGTGGTGGATCAGATGAGGAAAATGTGGTACATATATACCGTGGAACACTATGCAGTCATAAAAAAGAATGAAGTCATGTCCTTTGCAGCAACATGGATGCAGCTAGAGGCCACTATCCTAAGTGAACTGATGCAGGAACAGAAAACCAAATACCGTATGTTCTCACTTAGAAGTGAGAGCTAAACATTGAGCACACATGGACGTAAAGATGGAACAACAGATACTGGGTATTACTTGTGAAGGAGGGCACAGTGGGAGATTGAAAAACTACCTATTGGATACTATGCACACTACTTGGGTGACAGAATCATTCCTACACCAAACCTCAGGGATAGGCAATTTACCCACGTAACAAATCTGCACATGTAACCCCCTGAACCTAAAATAAAAGTTAAGCTGGACGCAGTGGCTCATGCCTGTAATCCCAGCACTTTCAGAGGCCAGTGTGGATAGATCACTTGAGCCCAGGAGTTCAAGACCAGCCAAGCAATGTGGCAAAACCCTATCTCTACATAAAATACAAAAATTAGCTGTGCATAGAGGTGTGCACCATCTCAGCTACTCAGTGTTGGGGGGTGGGTGCTGAGGTGAGAGGGTCACTTGAGCCCATGAAGTCAAGCCTGCAGTGAGCTGTGATTGTGCCATTGCACTCCAGCCTGGGTGACAATGTGAGACCCTGTCTCAAAATACATACATCAATACATCCATCCATACATACATAATAGTTTAAAAAAAAGAAGAAAAAAACCCAAATATCTGTTTGTATCTCTCTCTTTTTTTTTTTTTTTTACATATATGCCCAGACATGGAATTCCTAGATCATATAATTATATGTTTAATTTTCTTAGGAACTGTCATACTGTTTTCCACAGTGACTGTACTGTTTTACATTCACACCAGTAACACACAAGGGTTTCAATTTCCCCACATTCTTGGAAACGCTTTTTTTTTCCTTCTTCGTCTTCTTTTTTTAATAACAGCCATTCTAATGGGTGTGAAGTGGTATCTCACTGTGGTTTTGATTTGCATTTCCCTAATGATTAGTGATGGTGAGCATCTTTTCATGTGTTTATTGACCACTTGCGTATCTTCTTTGGTATAATGTAATTTTAGATACACATTTCCTAATTATTGACCTGAAATAATATTAATGAGACTTAATCAATCTAGTAGAATGTACTCTCTTCTACTATGTGACCACCTAATACCCCAAGTATACACCTGGCCTGGATACATAGCAACCCCACCAGGGCAATGTCTTTATTTTTCACTCAGCTAGTTATGGTAGCCAAGGTGACAATGGAGAAGTCTCCTAAGTAGAGGGAGGAGGATAGAGAATCTTCCAGGGAGCCCAAAATTTGAAGTTGTTCTCTTCCTCCTGAAACTCTTCCAGCAGCCGCAGTGCTTGCAGAAGGCACTTGATGGCAGCTTTCAGGAGCATTTCCTGGCAGCTATGGCAAGGATTTTGCAGAATTAGAGTCACATATATTATAAGCAGAGCCATAAAAGTACAGTTCTTGGATACTCTGTACTTCAAATCTGCACTCTGAGCCATTTTAGACAGGAGAACCAACGATTCCTTGCAATTAGGGTTCCCATTTCCAACAGTAGAAAGTAATGCAGTCATCACTTGGCACAGGATACATAGGCAAGTAGACAAGCAGAGAAGAGAATAGCCCGGAACCAAGGCAGATACTTCCTGTAGCCACAGCTGCCGTAGGGTCTCACCAGTATCTGAAGGATACAGGATCCCAGAGTAATTTATTCATAAATGCATTCAAATTCTTCATCATAGGTGAATACACAGCCTACTATGTGCCAGACACTGTTTGGGGCTCACATTGGCGAACAAAACAAAGTCCGTATCATCCTAGCACTTATATTTTATTGGAGTCAGTAGAAAATAGATGATCAAAAACATACGATTTGAGCTGGAGATAAGCTGAAGATTATTAGAGCTGATGGCTCATGCCTATAAATCCCAGCACTTCGAAAGGCTGAGGGAGGAGGATCCCTTGAGCCCAGGACTTCAAGACCAGCCAGGGCCACATGGTCAGACCCCATCTCTACAAAAATAAATAAATAAGAACAAAAAAATTTTTTTGAAAAAGAGTCACAATTAATTATGCCTGAAAATTATTATAACTCTATACACAGTATAGAGTTATACCTAAGCTGTAACTGTACATAATTCATTCCATAGTATAGAGTCAGAGCTTTTAACTAACCTTCCTCTTGTCTTTCAAAGCCTTAAGTTAAGAATGTCTACAAGGGCCGGGAGTGGTGGCTCACGCCTGTAATCCCAGCACTTTGGGAGGCTGAGGTGGGCAGCTCACCTAAGGTCAAGTGTTCGAGACCAGCCTGGTCAACATGGTGAAACATCATCTCTACAAAAATACAAAAAATTAGCTGGCCATGGTGGCAGGAGCCTGTAATCCCAGCTACTCAGGAGGCGGAGGCACAAGAATCACTTGAACCTGGGAAGCGGAGGCTGTAGTGAGCCAAGATTGCACCACTGCACTCCAGGGTGGACAACAGAGTAAGACTCTGTCTCAAAAAAAAAAAAAAATGTCTACAAGGATTATTAAAAGTACTTATCTGAACGTGAGAGCACCAGTCTATGCCCAGAGTGTGTGCACTAAGCAAGCAGCCCTCCCAGAATGGAGCTTGATGTGAAAAATAATGACGTAGAAGAGGCACCATTACATGCAAAGGAAGAGGTTGAAGGAGAAAAAAAAAAAGCCAAGAGAACGAGAAGACAAGCCATAGACTGGGAGAAAGTGTTTGCAGAAAGTACACCTGGTAAAGGACTGTTATCCAAAATATACAGAGCACTCTTAGAACTCAAAAATAAGAAAACAAAAAATCTGATTTAAAAATAAGCAAAAAACCTGAACACATACCCCACCAAAGAAGATATATAGATGCCAAGTAAACATATGAAAAGATGCTCAACATCCTATGTCATTAGGGAACTGCAAATTAAAACAATGAAATACCACTATATACCTATCAGAGCGGCCAAAATCCAAAACACTGACAACACCAAGTGCTGACAAGGTTGTGGAGCAACAGGAACTCCCATTCATTGCTGATGAGAATACAAACTAGTACAGCCACTTTGGAAAGCAGTTTGGCAGGTTCTTACAAAAGTAAACATACTCTTACCATATGATCCAGCAATTACACTCCTTAGTATTAACCCAAATGAATTGAAAACTTATGTTTACACAAAAACATGCACAAGGATGTTCATAGTAACTTTATTCATAATTGCCAAAACTTGGACCCAACCAAGATGTTTTTCAGTAAGTGGGTGGATAAACGGTGATACATCCAGACAATGGAATATATTATCTAGCACTAGAAAGAAATAAGCTGTCAAGCCATGAAACAGCATGGAGGAAACTTAAATGCATACTACTAAGTGAAAGAAGCCAATTTGAAAAGGCAATATACTGTATGATTCCAACTACATGACCTTCTGGAAAAGGCAAAACTATGAAGACGGTGAAAAGATTAGTGATTTTCAGGGGTTAGGAGGGAGGAAGGAATGAATTGGGCAGAGCGCCAAGGATTTTTAGGGCAGTGAAACTATTCTGCATGATACTATAATAGTAGATACATGTCATTATACATTTTTGAAAACCCGAGGAATGTGCAACACCAGAAATGAACCCTAAGGTAAACTATGGACTCTGGACTCTGGGTCATAATGATGTGTTGATGTAAGTTCATCAGTTGTAACAAATGTACCACTGTGGTGAAGGGATTGATAGTAGAGGAGCTTCTGTGTGGGGGGCGGGGAAGGGAATACCCAGGGATTCCGTGTACTTTTGCAAAACTTTAGTGTGAGCATAAAGCTGCTCTAAAAAAAAAAATACTAATTAAAAAACAAAAGCAAAATAAAGCCACAGTGCCTGAATTCCTGGCCAGCATTTAAAGAGATTATGGGGATTAACTAAATTCCACAGGTAGAACATTTGAGCTCTTCAGAGAAAATCACTCCTGGATATACTGATGAGGAACACAGAGAGACAGGGGCAAATAACCATGTGGTGGAGCTGTTAGGAGTGGTGATCACAGGCCGGGCGCGGTGGCTCACGCCTGTAATCCAAGCACTTTGGAGGCCAAGGTGGGCGGATCACCTGAGGTCGGGAGTTCAAGACCAGCCTGACCAACATGGTGAAACCCTGTCTTTATAAAAATAAAAATAAGGCCGGGCGCGGTGGCTCACGCCTGTAATCCCAGCACTTTGGGAGACCGAGGCGGGTGGATCACGAGGTCAAGAGATCGAGACCATCCTGGTCAACATGGTGAAACCCCGTCTCTACTAAAAATACAAAAAATTAGCTGGGCATGGTGGCGCGTGCCTGTAATCCCAGCTATTCAGGAGGCTGAGGCAGGAGAATTGCCTGAACCCAGGAGGCGGAGGTTGCGGTGAGCCGAGATCGCGCCATTGCACTCCAGCCTGGGTAACGAGAGCAAAACTCTGTCTCCAAAAAAAAAAAAAATTAATAAAAAAATAAAAAATAAAAATAAAAAAGAAGTGGTGATCACGCAGTAACTGACATCCGTTGCCACTCGCTGTGCAGCAGGCCCTGCCCTAAACACTTTGCACTGAGTCCTCACTGACAACCCGAAGAGGCACTTACACAGCAATCTTCTAAAGTAAAGCTTCACTTTAAAACGTATGCTAAAATTAAGAAACACACTGCATTGGTGAGGAGGATGTGGGGAAACTGGAAGTACTGTAACTACTTGGTAAGTGGGAAAATTGGCACCATCTTCTCAGAAGGCTGTTTGGCAACATCTAATCAACGTTTCGCACCCTTTGACCCATCAATTCTAGCTCTAAGTATCTTACCGACACACTAACACCTAATTACAAAGGACTTATGTATAAAGATATTCATTGTAGTATTGATTATAGTAGACAAAACTATACAAGCTTAATCAGAATTGCTAAAATAAAACCAACTGATAATACCAAATGCTGGCAAGCATGCGTATATTGCTGGTAGAGAAACAAAGCAGTATAGCCACTTTGGAAAATAGTTTGGCAATTGCTTATTAAATTGAAGATACTCTTACCATACTACTCAGCAATCCCACTCTGAGAAACAAAAATTTTGTTTACCCAAGAGAAATGAAACTTATGTCCACACAAAAGCCAGTACTCAATAATAACAGATTTATTTATAATACTTCATATGTAGAAACAACCTAATGTCCTACAATTGTCAAATGGATAGACGAACTGTGGTGTGATGGAATCTGTGCAATAATAGAGTAATAAAAAGCAGCCAAACACTGGTACACACCACAACATGGACAAATCTCAAATCCATTGTGCTCAGTGGAAGAAACCAGACTCAAAAGGCTACGTCTTGTATGATTCTATTGATATGACCTTTTGAAAAAGGCAAATTGTAGGGACAGAAAGCTGACATATGGGATACTCAGGGCAGTGGAGAGGAAGCGCGATCCATGCTGTTTGCCAGGGGCTAGGGATGAGTGAAGGGGTCTGTCTACACAGGTGCATTAGGGAGATTTCTGGAGTGATAGAAATGTCCTGCATCTTGACTGTCATCACATGACTATACATGCATACCAAAATGCATGGAGCTGTTCTCTTAGAAGGGTGAACTTTACTACCTGTATACCTCAATAAGCTTGACTAAAAAAATACTGGAAATGCCAATATTATCAATAAGGTGACTGGCTAAATAAATTTGAGTACAGGCCAGGTACAGTGGCTCACACCTGTAATCCCAGTACTTTGGGAGGCCGAGGCGGGTGGATCACCTGAGGTCAGGAGTTCAAGACTACCCTGGGCAACATGGTGAAAGCCCATCTCTACTAAAAATACAAAAATTAGCCAGGCATGGTGGCAGGCGCCTGCAATGCCAGCTGCTCGGGAGGCTGAGGTAGGAGAATCACTTGAACCTGGGAGGCGGAGGTTGCAGTGAACCAGGATCGTGCCATTGCACTCTAGCCTGGGTGACAGATTGAAACTGTCTCAAAAAACAAAAACACTAAATTTGAGTACAGTCACAAATGAAATACTATCTAGTTATTTCAAAGATGAGGAAGTTCTAAACATATATGTATGTAATTATCATCAAGATTCATAGAGAGAAAATGTTTAAAGCCTGGTCCAGTAGCCAGTGTAGTATGTAACCAAGAGCTTAAAGAAAGGGGAAATACTAAGAATGTAAGTATACATTAAGAATGTACATGTGTGCCAGGTGTGGTGGCTCATGCCTCTAATCCCAGTACTTTGGGAGACTGAGGCAGGCAGATCTCTTGAGGTCAGGAGTTCAAGACCAGCCTGACCAACATGGGGAAACCTGTATCTACTAAAAATGCAAAAATTAGCTAGGTGTGGTGGCAGGTGCCTGTAATCCCAGATACTTGGGAGGCTGAGGCACAAGAATCGCTTGAATCCAGGAGGCAGAGGTTGCAGTGAGCCAATATCACACCACTGCACTCCAGCCTGGGCAACAGAGGGAGACTCCATCTCAGGAAAAAAAAAAAAAAAAAAAAAAAGTACATGTGGGTCACGTGGGTGAATGTCAACTTGATTGGACTGACAGATACAAAGTATTGATCCTGGGTGTGTCTGTGAGGGAGTTGCCAAAGGAGATTCACATTTGAGTCAGTGGGCTGGGGAGGGCAGACCCACCCTTAATCTGGGCGGGCACAATCTAATCAGCTGCCAGCTCGGCTAGAATATAAGTAGGCCGAAAAATGTGAAAAGACTGGCCTAGCCTCCCAGCCTACAACTTTCTCCCGTGCTGGATGCTTCCTGCCCTCGAACATTGGACTCCAAGTTCTTCAGTTTGGGGACGCACATTGGCTCTCCTCACTCCTCAGCCTACAGACAGCCTATTGTGGGAGACCTCTCTGGTGCATACTCTGTTGGCTGCTTGGAGGAGTCCTCTCAGGCAGGCCGGAATAGACACAATATTGGAAATGGGAAGGAGATAGCATCTCCCTTGACCAACAAGTAATGAGAGCCAGTAGATAATCCCTGTCTCAAGTGGACATTTCTGAAGCATGCTCTACACAGTTCCTTAGAACATCTCCAGTGGGATTAAGCCTCAGTAACCCACAGTGCTAACTGGTTTTGCTTCCACTCCCATTTCACTCTTTGCAGTTTCCCCACCCGTTTCCTGAAAATTTTTCCCAAATAAATGACTTGCACACCAAAAAAAGAAAATAAATAAAATTTAAAAAAATAAAAATGTATGCATGGTATAGTTTTTTTTTCCTTTCTTTTTTTTTTTTTTAAAGATGGGGTTTCACCATGATGCCCAGGCTGGTTTTGAACTCCTAACCTCAGGTGATCCACCCACCTCAGCCTCCCAAAGTGCTAGGATTAAAGGTGTGAGCCACTGTGCCCGGCTGCATGGTATAGTTCTGTGTTTTAAAACTATGATTGGAATTAATGATAGTGCATATAGAGGAAATAATTAATGGATGAGGACATCTCATCCCGTGGTTCAGAATAAAAGCTCTGAAGTCTGAAGTCTGAAGGCTGGTTTGCATCCTAGCTCTGCCATCTTCCAACTGTGCTTATGAGCAAGGTAATCCCCCCAAGCTTTGATTCCTTTTTCTATAAAATGGGACAAATAATATTTTCCCCATTGTCTGAGATTGTCTGGGGGTTAAATCAGATAATGCAAATAAATAACTTAATGCTCAATACAAACATATACAAATGTTAGTTAATATTCTTTTATCAGGGAGCAATGGCTAATGTCTATAATCCTAACACTTTGAGAGGCCAAGTCTGGAGATTCACTTAGGCAAGGAGTTTGAGACAAGCCTGGGCAACATCATGAGACCCCATCTCTACAAAGAATAAAACAAAACAAAACAGCTGGGCATGGTGGCACACGCCTGTGGTCTCAGCATGTTGGGAGGCAGGAGGATTGTTTGAGTCCCAGGGACTCAAGTGAGCCGTGACCATGTTACTGCACTCCAGGCTGGGAGACAGATTGAGACCCTGTCTCTAAAATATATACCTGTACGGATATGTAAAATTTTTCATTCTATAAATGATCATAATCATTAAGGGAGTTAAGTATTTCTGTAATACGTACATTTTATATCATGAACATGTGTTTCTTTTATAATTAAAAAAAAGTTGAAATGAAGCATAAGGCCTATGCAGGCTGTTTTCCTGTCTGATCTAACCCTTGCTGCTTGAAAAACGGTCTGCTGAGGAGGCAGCAGCTTCACCTGGAAGCTTGTTAGAACTGCAGAGCCTGGGGCCAAGCCCAGGCTGAGCGCAAGCAGGCCCTGGGGATTGTGTGCATGGCTGTGTCTGAGGGACGCTCTCTACAGCCTGTCTATGACCACAACAAAACCTCAAACTATGATTTTGCTATATGGAACTCACATTATCTTAAGAGATATTTGAGACTAAATAACATCTTATTTAGCTTTTTTTTTTTTTTTAAACATTAGGGCTCCGTTTAAGAGTCTTCAAATAAAATGAACTGAATATGTTAGAAATTAGAAAAGTTATCACTGTTCAGACCTGTATTCTGCAACTCTCAATGGATATTGTCTTTCCAAAAATTTTTGACTGAATTAATCTTTAAGAAACTCTAAAATGTGCTTCAAAGGATGATCATCTTAAGATCACTGTATAGAACTTCTTGGAATTTAAATATTCTTGAAAGGCAACAGTCATCTCAATAAAACTTTTCTTTCCTTGTTACATAAGATTGTGCTTAACACAGAATGCATGATATTTTTGTTTTTAAAATGCACCTCAATGCATATGTATGTGTGTGTGGGTATATTTTGTAGGCCATACAAAAAAGCCTTGCAAGATACATGTTTTAAAGTCGGTCCCCAGATTCTTTGATATTTCTCCCCTTGAATGGTGAGGTCTATGTCTGACCCCCCTCCCCTTGCATCTGGGCAAGCTTATAACCACTTTGACCAACAGAGCAAAACAGAAGTAACACTATTCTCAGAACCCAGTCATTATACTGTGAGAAGTTCAAATCACATTGAGAGGCTAAATGTAGATGGTCCAGATTCCAGTCAACCAAACCAGCTGAGACCAGCCTTCAGGTTATCCCAGCCCGGTTAGCAGACATTTGAGTGAGGATGCTACCAGATGACCCCAATCCCCAGCTAATGAGTCACCAGCAAGTCTTTTCCCAGCTGAGGCCTCCAATGTCTTGAAGCAGAGACAAACCATTTCACAATTTCCTACCTGAATTCCTGACTCACAGAATCTGTACACATCACAAAATGTTTTATACCACTAAGTTTGTGGTGGTATGCTACACAGTGTTTTAGTCAATTCTCACACTGCCATAAAGAAATACCTGAGGTTGAGGCGGGCGGGTCACTTGAGGTCAGGAGTTCCAGAACAGCCTGGCCAACAGGCAAAACCCCATCACTACAAAAAATACAAAAATTAGCCAGGCATGGTGGCGCATGCCTGTAGACTTGACTACTCGGGAGGCTGAGGGAGGAGAATTGCTTGAACCTAAGAGGTGGAGGTTGAAGTGAGCCAAGACTGTACCTCTGCACTCGAGCCTAGGCAACAGAGCAAGACTCTGTCTCACAAAAAAGAAGAAAGACAGAAAAAAAAGAAGTACCTGAGACTGGATAGGTAATTTGTAAAGAAAAGAGGTTCAATTGGCTCACAATTCTGCAGGCTGTACAGGAAGCATAGCCAGCTTCTGCTTCTGTGGCGGCCTCAGGAAACCTACAATCACAGCCGAAAACAAAGGGGAAGCAGTCT
Source organism: Aotus nancymaae (assembly GCF_030222135.1). Taxonomy (NCBI): domain Eukaryota; kingdom Metazoa; phylum Chordata; class Mammalia; order Primates; family Aotidae; genus Aotus; species Aotus nancymaae. The sequence continues at coordinate 25,512,569 of NW_026988476.1, read as the reverse complement.
CGTCTTACATTCCTGGAGCAGCAGGAAGAGAGAGAAGAGAGGAACCACATACCAGATCTCACGAGAACTCGCTCACTCACTATGGCAACACAGTACTAAGGGAAAAATCCACCCCCATGATCCAAACACTTCCTACCAGTCTCCACCCCCAACACTCCGGGATTACAATTTGACATGAGATTTGCGCAGGGACACAGATCCAAACCATATCACACAATAAGTAATTATACACAAAATAAGCAGCTAAACAACAGATAGCTAAATACCTAAGTAGTAATAATGGCACTCAAATATATTTTTATTTTCTGATTTCTCTGTAATAAATATATGTCATAGGCAAGCCAAACAATGTTTTGCAAAGAATCGCAAGAAGAATTACAGAAATACTCTTAAGCCTACGGTCTCCTGAACTGCTTCCCCACCCCCATCCAAGTTTCTAACCAAGTTCTGAAACTCCAAACTAAGGATGGAAAAATGCAAAGATCAATCCATGGACTGTACGAATGAGCATGAAAGCTATACTTTTCACCCGCATTACATTTATTTACTTTTATTTTGGACTCCACACAACAAAATTTATTTTTTCACAAAATTTTAAAAATACTTATGAGTTATTGAGATGTGTGACTCCTACTACTTATACAGCAAGAAGATTACAAAGGTACATTTGGCACAGAAAATGCCACCAATTAATTATACAAACAAGTTGGAACAAGCTCAAATTATGTGAAGAATGTGTACAAGCTCATAAACTGACTTTAATTACTATCCACCCTGTCCCAAGGGGGAAATTAGTGTATCAGGTTTGGAGCAAGAGCTTGGTAGATTTTTTTTCTATTTAAAAATAACTTACACTTGTTAAGTATGTAACAATTTAAAGATGACTTTCATATGTGCTATCACATTTCTACCTCACAACAACTCCCAGGTGCATGTATTGTAAGCGATATTTTAGAGACTTTCAGAAACTGAGAATTGCTCAAAGTCATATCACAAGTGAATGGCAAAAGACATCAAATTCAAGTAATTTGACTTGAAGGAGGAAAACGCTTTTCATCAGATTCTCACGTAAGCTCATTCTTCTTTCCACAGCATCTCCAGATGTAAGAATTTACCCAAAGTGGAAGGGAATGTTTCCTGCTCCCCACTTGTGTGGGCTGAAATTAAAAAGTCATGTATTCTATTTCAGTAAGGCTCTCAGTCACAAGCAGCAGAAAACTACTTGGGCTGATTTAAGCAGGAGAGGAAATCTGTTGGAAAGATATTGGGCATCTGATGGAATCTTTGGAAAGCCATGAACCACAGACACTAATTTCAAATTTGTGCAGGGAAGATACCGCTGATGCCGTCACTGATCACAGCCAGCTTGCATCCCCACCCACTGACACTGGAGCCTGGACATTGCTGCTGAAGACACTGCTCCTGTGCCTCCAAACAGCTACCAGACAGGATTCTGCTGGGCTCCTTCTTTGCATCATTATTTTCATTTCAAAATCGAGGGCACGTGCTCTGATTGAGAGGCTTGTCCCTGGCTGCAAGAGAGGCTTGGAATCACCTGCACACACACCTATACCCACGCACTTTCTTTTTCTCTTTTTTTAAATGGTGCCTAGCTTAATTCCCAACCTCTCTTGCAGTTATATGAATGAATTAGCTTTTGCTACATAACAAATAACCGGAAGACTGGGTGGTCTAAAGCAATAAGATGGCATACATGAAGATGCCCCACTCAGATCCTTCTTCAAGAGAGGACTCACTGCTGGACAGTGAGAAGTATAATTAGCTGACAGCTTTCAAACGGAAGTCATTCTCATCTCTGGGTAACCCCTAGCCCAAGACTGAGCAAGGTAATGGTACAAAGGCCTAGCCATTTCTGTCCAATGCAGGACTCCTTGATGGGGTTCAGAACATACTGCTACAAAATATGGCAGCTTGGCATTTGAGAAAATCGTGGAAGCAGAAAGCACTCTCTGATCTTCTCCCACCCTTCTTCCCTGAAGCAGGCCATAAAAGAATTATCGGACCTTCCTCTGAAGCAGGTCATAAGACCCTCATTGCAGAGGCACTCTCCCAGGCCGGGCGAGGTGGCTCATGCCTATAATCCCAGCACTTCAGCAGGCTCAGGCGGATGGATTACTGGAAGGCAGGAGTTTGAGATCAGCCTGGCCAACATGGTAAAACCCCATCTCTACTAAAAATAGAGATTAGTTGGGCGTGGTGGGGGGTGCCTGTGGTCCCAGCTAGTCGGGAGTGTGAGGCAAGAGAATTGCTTGAACCTGGGAGGCAGAGGCTGTGGTGGGCTGAGATCACACCACTGCACTCCAGTCTGGGTGACAGAATGAGACTCCCGTCTCAAAATAAAAAAGTCACAGAGACATCCTCCCTATACCTAAAGGAATGCCATTATCTCAGAAGACACAGGGACACAGAAGAATCTGAACAAACAGTTCTCGCTAAGTTACTCCCAGTTTATTACCTTTAGATCATACGCCCTTGGTCTAATCACACTTCTCCACAACTCTCCACTTTATCAAACTTAGCATTAAAATACATACCTTTCCCTGTTTCTTTGGGTCTTCATTTTCAAAAGCTTGAAAATGTCACATAAAACTCATATTAAATAAAGTTTTATGCTTTTCTCTTTTATTATTATTATTACTATCATTGAGACAGAGTCTCGCTCTGTCACCCAGGCTGGAGTGCAGTGTCACAATCTCGGCTCACTGCAACCTCTGCCTCCCAGGTTCAAGCAATTCTCCTGTCTCAGCCTCCTGAGTAGCTGGGACTACTGGTGCCTGCCACCACACCTGGCTAATTTTTTTTTTTTTTTTTTTTTTTTTTGTATTTTTTGTAGAGACAGGGTTTCACTGTGTTAGCCAGGATGGTCTCAATCTCTTGACCTTGTGATCCACCCACCTCGGCCTCCCAAAGTGCTGAGATTACAGGCGTAAGCCACTGCACCTGGCCTGCTTCTCTCTTTTTAATCTGTCTTTAGTTATAAGTTTGTAAACCAAAGAGTATCTGAAACAAGTCTTAATCAATTTAGGAAGTTATTTTGCTGAGGTTAGGGACATGCCTGTGACACAGCCTCAGGAGGCCCTGATGACATGTGTTCACGGTGGTCGGGGCACATCTTGGTTTTATGCATTTTAGGGAGAAATGAGACATCAATCAATATATATAAGATGTACATTGGTTTGGCCTGGAAAGGCAGGACAATTTGAAGCAGAGATGGGGGCTTCCAGGTCATACATAGGTAGATAAAAGACAAATGGTTGCCTTCTTTTGAGTTTCTGATTAGCCTTTCCAAAGGAGGCAGTCAGATATGCATCTATCTCAGTAGAGGAATGACTTCGAGTTCTGTCTGTTTTTAGTCCACAAGGAAATTCTTTATGAGGGAGGTATGTAGCTTTTTAAATCTTAGTAGCTATCTTTTCTAGAAATAGAATGGAAGGCAGGTTTACCCTAAGCGGTTCCAAGCTTGACTTTTCCCTTTGGCTTAGTGATTTTGGGGTCCCAAGATTTATTTTCCTTTCACAGGTGTCTCAGCCATGAACCTAGAAATGAAAAAAAGAGATATTACTTTTCTCCCCTACATCCTCTAATGGGCAATTTTTATTTTGGAACTTCTTGTTGGACTGACAGACACTTGTCAGGAACAATGATGGCTCCCCTAGCCAAGACTTGCTTCCTTCCTGTCCACTTTCACAGGTATTTTGCATTCCTGACTCCATCTCAGCATCTATAATACCTCCCAGGTAACCCAATTTGCAACAAATAACCACCTATTTAGTTCCCAATTCTATGGGTCATCAGTTTGGGCTGGGCTCAGCTGGGATGGCTGATCTCTACTCCTCACAGTCTCTCATCCTCTAGCAGGCCAGTTGGACTTGTTTTCCTGTTCACGGGACCCCTGGAGAGAATTCCAGAAGAGAAAGTGGAATGGCTCTTGAAGTCTAGGCTTTGAACTGCCACATCACTTCCACCATACTCTATTTACAAAAAAACAAACACAGGCCAGATTCTAAAGGAGAAGAAATAGTCTCTACCTCCTTAGTAGGAGAAGCTGCAAAAATCACATTGAAAAGGGCTCGGATATGAGGCAGAGTGAAGGATTTGGCCAATTTGCCAACTACCACTTTAGGTGCGGTCACGTGATTAAGTTGTCAACAGTAAAAATGAAGTGGTGTCATTCGAATGGGGTAATACCCAAGTTTTGTTGCCTCATGCCAAGGAAATCAAGGAAACAGACAAACAAGGAATGAGTTTAAGAGCGGAGGTTTAATAGGTGAGAGAAAGAGAAAAGCTCTCTCTCCCATGGAGAGAGAGGGCCTCTGGAGTGGGTCTTCCAGTTTCATGGTGAAATGCATGGGGTTTTAGAAATGAGCTTAAGGAGGCGGTGTCTGATTTACACAGGGCCAAAAGATTGGTTGGACCAGATGTGTCAATTACATAGCACAGGAAGAAGCTGGCTGCCCCACCGTAATCTTTTATTATGTTGATGGGTTCTCCACCTGGCTGGATCTTGTTGCCTGTTCCTCTACTCTACACGTTGGTTGGCAAAAGGGAAGATGGAGCATCCATACTGAACACACCTGGCCCCCAGGTAGCCTTTTTCTATTAGCACAGCTGCCAGCATCCACTCATGCAAGCTTCCAGCTTGCTTATCTATGTCTGCAGCTTGATTTTACAAGCTGCTCTTTCCTAGAAAAGAAATTATTTGGGGGCTGCTTTGTGTTAAAAGGGAAGCCTTACTGAGGACTCTCTTACCCTTACTAACTGCCTAAATAATTTCTTTTTAGTTCCTGTATCAAAATGTCAGCATGTCAGAGGTATTTAAACCAGAGCAACTCCATCTTGAATAGGGGCTGGATAAAATAAGGGTGAGACCCACAGGGCTGCATTCCCAGACAGTTAGGCATTCTAAGTCACGGGAGGAGATAGGAGGTCAGCACAAGATACACGTAATAAAGACCTTGCTGATGAAACAGGTTGCAGTCAAGAAGCCGGCCAAAACCAAGATGGTGAAGAGAGTGACCTCTGGTCGTCCTCACTGCTGCACTCCCACCAGCACCGTGACAGTTTATAAATGCCATGGCAATGTCAGGAAGTCACCCTGCATGGTCTACAAAGGGGAGGCAAAAACAATCCACACCTTGTTTAGTATATCATCGAGAAATAACCATAAAAACAGGCAACCAGCAGCCCTCAGAGCAGCTCTGCCTATTTAATAGCCATTCTTTTTATTCCTTACTTTCTTAATAAACTTGCTTTCACTTTATGGACTCACCCTGAATTCTTGGGCGAGATCCAAGAATCCTCTCTTGGGGTCTGGATTAGGACCCCTTTCTGGTAATAAGCAGAAGTGAAATGTGCACTTATGAGCCTGGATCTTCAGACACAGAGCTGTGCCTCCTCCACACTCTTTTCCCTGCCCTCCATCTAGAATCTATAGACTTTTATAATATTATACAGATAATGTCAGTGCGGAGCTACACTTTAGAAATAACTTGGGTTGTTGAATAAGAAGAGAACAGAGCTGCCCTGCTGGCCAGGATTGTTTATGTCTTAGCTGCTGTGAGTTGGGTGGAGAGAGAGAGAGAGACAGACAGAGAGAGAGTACCTTTTTCCTTTAAACCACTGCATTTGGATTTTGGGACTCTTTGTTATAGTAGCTTGGCATTACCCTAACTAATGCATAAGAAAACGGATGTGGGAACTGAAATAGTAGTGGAGGGGCATGGTGGGGAGAAGTAAAAATGTTTAAAAAGGAGTTTTAGAGAACCTTGCTTGTGTGATGTATAATGTAATATTCTTAGTTTTTCCTGAGTAACCTCCAGTCATAGGTCTTCATTACTTCTCAATGCAGATTTTGGCTTTTTGTTTTTTCCCAAAAATGTCAATAGGCTGAGCTCAATCTTATATAAGCACAGGGTAATTTAACAAGGTCTACTTGCATGTGGGTTACAGAATTATTACTCCATTTTTAGACAAGAAACTGAAGTAATAGATCAAGTAACTGATGAAAACGGTATTTCAATCCTGACTTATCAGACTCCAAAGCCATTCTCCACCTAAATAGTTGTTAGGTTATTTTTCCCTTATAGTAGAAGTTTTATTCTCTGTGTTGTCATCTTTAGAGTGAGTAGGGAAACCCCACTCCATCCAATGGCAGGCGATGGTCCACAGGGATGCAGTACACAATGTGGCCGAGACTCTAAGACTAATGTTCTCTTTGGAGAAAAACAAGTGAGAAACTTCAGCCAAGTCATCCTCTTGCCAAAATTACTCCTTGGATGAAATTACGACTCATTTGGAATCTTTATTAATTAATTTGGTGAGGGAACAGCTGGGCTGGTGGCCATCTATGCAGAATGATAAAAGTGGCTCATACTTCATCCAGAAATCAAAAAAGGAATGAAAACAGGTTTAAAATTGGCAAAACACTGCAGCATTCTCAGTTTGACCCCAGAAGCTTCATTTCTGGCCAAAATTGTAACATAATTAACAGTGTTTCCATATCCCTTTGAAAAATATGTATGCAGCCTGGGCGCAGTGGCTCATACCTGTAATTCCAGTAGTTTGGGAGGCCAAGGTGGGCAGATCACCTGAAGTCAGGAGTTTGAGACCAGTCTGGCCAACATGGTGAAACCCCATCGCTACTAAAAATACAAAAATTACCTGAGTGTGGTGGTGCGCACCGGCAATCCCAGCTACTTAGGAGGCTGAGACAGGAGAATTGCTGGTGGAGGTTGCAGTGAGCTGAGAATATGCCACTGTACTGCAGCCTGAGTAACAGAGCAAGACTCAGTCTAAACAAACTATATATATATATGTACATGTACACAAAGGATTTTATTAAAAAATAACATTTTATACCTGTATTGCTTGGCTGAGATTTTAGTACTTAATAATTTTCTGCAACTGAGCAGGAGAGGGAAAAAAATCTAATGCCTGGCACTCCATTTTGCTTTCCAGTTCCAAATAACAGTTTTAAATCTCAGGGCTTAAACAGCAACAGATTCAAAAAGAAATTTATATACATAATTAACTGTATAACTGATTACACTTGCCTGAGTATACACTTAATAAGTCTAGTGTTCTTTGAGTATAAGTTTCCAAACAATAATACATTTGGCAAATTGAAAAAGGAATAAATAATGATACAAAATTTACTGACAGCTAAATTAAAATAAGATTTTGCAAATGACTTCATATAATTTAAATATATTCCCAGAAGTAATTCTATGGTATATTTCATGCAAAACATTTCAAGTAGTAATGCTGCCAGAAATATTTCTCATAGGCAAATACTGAAGTTAGTACTGACAAAAACTTGAAGCTGGGTGAAGCCTTGCACAGTATCTAGTCCAGCTTATCATATTAATGATGAAGAAAGTGAAACCCAGAAAAAAATTATTAATAAGTCTGTTAAAGCAAACTAAATCTGGCTTGAGAAGAACTCCGTATTTTTATATTTGAGTCCTTGTGGACGAACTGTAACCTAGCTTTATAGGCAGACAAGATTGAAAACCCAACTTAGCAGTGTGCACCTGTAACAATAGCTGAGTCTTGTTCAATCCCGGCAGCTATACTTCAACCACTCATAGACTGCCGAGTGTTCACTAGGGTTCAAATAAGGCCAACACCAACCTGTAAACAATCCAGCTGACCTCACTTCCGATTTTTGTCAGTTTCCTTTTTTTTAATCTGTAAATTTGTTCTCACCACGAGGCATCCCTGGAGTCTCTAAATCTCTTGTGATTCTGGGGGCTGCCCGATTTGCAAATTGTTGCTCAATCAAACTCCTTTAAATTTAAGTCAACTGAAGTTTTTCTTTTAACAAGTCCAAGATAATCATTATTTTTTGCCAACCCTTATAATTGATCCCTCTAGCTTTAGTCCTTTTACTTATTTTCTTAATTACTGAAATAAAGAGGAGAAATAAACTCTAGAGGCAGAAATAATCTCAGAATCATAAATAAAACCATTTCCCTATATCATTAAAGAGTATTTAGTACAGGCCAGCTGTGGTGGTTCATGCCTGTAATCCCAGCACTTTGGGAGGCCACAGCAGGAGGATCCCTTGAGCTAGGAGTTCAAGATCAGCCTGAGCAACAAAGGAGACTCCATCTCTACAAAAATAAATAAATAAATAAAATTAGGAAGGCATGGTGGCATATGTGTGTAGTCCCAGCTACCTAAGAGGCTGAAGCAGGAGGATCACTTGAACCTGGGAGGTTAAGGATGCTGTGAACCGTTATCACATCACTGTACTCCAGCCCGGGTGACACAGTGAGACTCGTTTTAAAAAAATAAAAAAGTGTTTAATACAAAATTATTTCCACATACAAGGTTTTATCTCTGCCTGACACATAGTAGGTTCTCAATATTATTCGAATGAGTAAATCCTTCCAGGCTAAAGAGAAAAACAAACAGAGCCAAATCCACCCAGCATATGGATTCCTTGTAGAAAGCTCTTCTCTCCACCTGCCCCAGTCAACTCTCCTTCTTCAAGTCTCAGCCTGAAAGCCACATCCAGGCCAAATGCGGTGACTCACGCCTGTAATCCCAACACTTTGGGAGGCTGAAGCAGGTGGATCACCTGAGGTCAGGAGTTCAAGATCAGTCTGCCCAACACGGCAAAACCTCGTCTCTATTAAAAATACAGAAATTATCTGGGCGTGGTGATGGGAGTCTGTAATCCCAACTACTTGTAGGCTGAGGTAAGAGAATCCCTTGAACCCAGGAGGCAGAGGTTGCAGTGAGCCAAGATCACACCACTGCACTCCAGCCTGGGTGACAGAGCGAGACTCCATCTCAAAATAAATAAACAAATAAATAAAAGCCACATCCCAGCCAGGCACTGTGGCTCACACCTGAAATCCTAGCACTTTGGGAGGGCAAGGTGGACAGATGAATTGAGCTCAGGAGTTCGAGACTAGCCTGGGCAACATGGCAAAATCTCATCTCCACAAAAAGATACGAAAATATGCCAAGCATAGTGGTATGCATGGCACAGTAGTCCCAGCTACTCAGGAAGCTGAGGCAGGAGGTTCACTTGAGCCTGAAAGGTTGAGGTTGCAGTGAGCCATAATCATGCTACTGCACTTCAGCCTGGAGCAAGATCCTGTCTCCAAATAAATAAATAAAATAATAATAAATAAACGTCATGTCCCTAAGGAAGCCTTTGCCTGTCTCCAATCCCCGATCCCAAAATTAAAGTAATTGTAGTTATACTAATCCCTTAGAGCATGGGTCACAATTTCATTTGTAATTATGTTTGTGAGACCCACCGCCCCATCTCTACAAGAAATTAAAAAATTAGCTGGGCATGGTGGCATGCACCTGTAAGGATAAAGCTACTTGGGAGGTTGAGATAGGAGGATTGCTAGAGCCCAGAAATTTGAGGCTGCAGTGAGTCATCATCACACCATTGCAGTCCAGCCTGGGAGACAGAGAACCCATCTATTAAAAAAAAAAAAAAAAATCACATTTGTTTAGTACTACAGCAAGATAATATATAAGTTATCTTTCCTTGAGGTGTTTAAAATGAAATAGAGAAAGAAATAAAGAAATTGATCATGACAGACTAAAGCCAGCAAGGAAATAAAATGGTTCTAAGGTAACATATTCAGAAAAAAAAAATCTCTGGCAGGGCATTAAAAATATATCTGAGATGGCCAGATGTGGTGGCTCATGCCTGTAATTCCAGCACTTTGGAAGGCCAAGGTGGGTGGATCACCTGAGGTACGGAGTTCGAGACTAGCCTGGGCAACATGGTGAAACACTGCCTCTACTAAAAATACAAAAATTAGCAGGGCATGGCAGCAAGCACCTGTGATCCCAGCTATTCAGGAGGCTGAGGCAGGAGAATCACTTGAACCCAGGAGGCAGAGGTTGCAGTGAGCCAAGATCATGACACTACATTCCAGCGTAGGCAACAGAGAGAGACTCCCCTGTCTCAAAAGAAAAAAGAAAACACAGCTATACATATATATAGACATCAGGAGTTCGAGACCAGCCTGACCAACATGGCAAAATCCCATCTCTACTAAAAATACTATATATATATTATTTTTATATTTTTATATATACTATATATATATATGTGGAGGCAGCCATATCTGCACATGAACATCACTGAATGAACGACAGGACAGTCTTACGTGCACTTTTCGTCATTCTTCTGTGTTGGCAGCTGTTATCTAGGAATCAAGGAGGGGTTGAGGACAGTCTTACTACAATTCAAAAATGAGATTTAAGGTCTCAGTGCAGTGGCTCACACCTGTAATCCCAGCAGTTTGGGAGGCTGAGGCAGGCAGATTATTTGAATTAATAATGAATTCAACAAAATGAAATCAAGCTCATGGCTGTGTCTATCATAATAAGTGAGGCAAGACATTAGAACCTGCTTTCCAAAGTGAAGTCAAAAGCTTCTAAAAATAAAAAGGAAGTGTAAACCAAAAATTAAAGGCTAGGACAGCAAACAAAGAATAAAATGGCAATACTTTGATGAATTACAAAAATAAACCAAAGGAAGTGGCATACAATGGTTTGTGTACATTATTTAACACAAACCTTGCAAGTGGAAGAATCCAGTTCCAGAGAGGAAACACATACCATGTGAAGATTTTACCGTCAGAGCCCAAAGCAAGGTTTCTGAATACAAGGATCAAAGAGAGAATCCGAAAAGAAAGAAGAATCCCAAAAGAGAGCAGGCTCATTATAGCAAGGTTTCTGAATACAAGGATCAAAGAGAGAATCCCAAAAGAAATAAGGTTTTGGGGACTCCTTATATAATCAAAATGAGTACATCAGGGAATACATTTAAAAAAAAAAAAGATGACAGTGATAACCTACTGAGGAATATGATATAATGAGAAAAGTTTGACTCTCAGTGCTCAAGGTACTTGCTATAGTGGAAGTGAGAAAGAAAGAGAGAGAAAAGAAAGAGACAGAGACAGAAGGAAGGGAGGGAGGAGGGAGGGAGGGAGGGAGGGAAGGAAGGAAGGAAGGAAGGAAGGAAGGAAGGAAACAAAGAGTAGTTACATACCAGCTAAAAATAAGAAAGAAAGAAAGAGATGGCAACTAGGCAACACAAATCAGAATGTAGTAAATCATCACTGTGGCTATGTTCTGGTTTCTCTATTTCTAGAACTTGTAGATTAAATTTTACTAAAGCCTCTTGGATAAAGATGTTGACTTATAAACAATACATTTTCTATTTTCCTGATAGCTGGAAGTTTATTTGTGTGCTCTTTCAAACACTTTGTAAGACGTCAAGGATTTATTGCCGCACTATAGGTAGCCAAAAAAGAGAATCTTTTAAAAAGGTAATTTACCTTTTTCTTAAAGACTCAGATTTAGAAGCCCCATGCCTAACACTTTAATTGAGATGACAGGATTGTATTCAGAATAAACCAATGATTTCACTGCGAGAAATTGAGAATATGAAATACTAAGGCTAGAACAATAGTGGCTTAGAACAGTGCTTCTCAAACAATCTGTGAGAAGGAATTATTTTTGTTTTATTTTTCCTAATCTGTTGCAGACTGACACTTTCAGTAGATACAATGAAAATAGATTACTATACTAGAAAAATCAAATTAAAGAATAAAGCAGGCCAGGCACAGTGGCTCACGCCTGTAATCCCAGCACTTTGGGAGGCCGAGGCAGGAGGATGACCTGAGGTCAGGAGTTTGAGACCAGCCTGGCCAACAAGGCAAAACCCCATCTTTACTAAAAATACAAAAAATTAGCCAGGCATGGCAGTGGGCACCTGCAATCCCAGCTACTCAGGAGGCTGAGGCAGGAGAATCACTTGAACCTGAGAGGCAGAGGTTGCAGTGAGCTGAGATCGCGCCATTTCACTCCAGCCTGGATGACAAAGCAAAACTCTGTCTCAAAAACAAAACCAAAGCACACTAATCACAAGAAAAATACCACGCAAATCTCAACTGAAGGACATTCTACAAAATATTTGACCAGTCCTCCTCAAAACTGTCAGGGCCATCAGAAACAGACAGTCTGAAAAACTGTCACAGCCAAGACCGTCCTAAGGAAACATGACAACTAAATGTAACATAGTGTCCTGGATGGGATTCTGGACAGAAATATGACATTAGATAAAAACTAAGGAAATCTGAATAAAGTATGGACTTCATTAATAATAATGTGTCAATATTAGTTCATTATGTGTAATAAATGTACCACACTTAAGTCAGATGTTAACAATAAGGGAAACTGGCTGCAGGGTATTTGGAAACCCTCTGTACTACTTCATTATCTTCCAGTAAGTCTTAAAGTGTTCTAAAATTAAAAGTTTATTTAAAATTAGGACAAATAAGCTGGGCACGGTGGCTCACTCCCATAATCCCAACAGTTTGGGAGGTGGAGATGGACGGATCACCTGAGGTCAGGAGTTCAAGACCACCTTGGCCAACATGGTAAAACCCCGTCTCAACTAAAAATACAAAAATTAGATGGGCGAAGTTGCACACACCTGTATAGCTACTCAGGAGGCTGAGGCAGAAGAATCACTTGAACCTGGGAGGTGGAAGTTGCAGTTAGTTGAGATTGCACCATTGCACTCCAGCCTGGGAGACAGAGGCAGACTCTGTCTCTAAATAAATAAAGAAGGAAATATATATATATACTAAGTACAAATCCCCCAATTTTTAATAATTATATTCAACAGACATAAAATTACTGTCACATCTCCAAATGCTACAAAAAGTTTCTAAATTCTTCCTCTCAATTTCTGTGCTTGTCTCATTATGGACTGATAAGGAACAGTTTAGACTGACGCTGGCTCACAAACCACACTGTTGAGTATCTCTGGTCTAGACCAGTATTTCCCAGAATGCCATGTAAACTTTTGCTTGGGTATACAGCCAATAAGAAAAAGTCGGCCAATGAATTGAGTTTTTCACAAGGCAAATTAATTTGGTGTAAAGGATCATCCTATATTCTGAAATTAATCTCCTTTCCACATAGTTAGGGTTATTCATTTGCATGTATGTGTGAATGTGTATGAAACAATGAAGAGAGTGCATGGTGGTAGTTTTTGTTTGGATGCCTTTGCCTACAAGTCATTGGAGAGAGGCTTAAACAATAAATATATTTATTATTTCACCAAGAAGTCTGCACTTAGAGGTTGCTTCCAAGGTTGAGAAATTTAGGAGCTCAGTGTCTCTAATGAGTTTTTCCTCTTTGCCCTGTGCAGTCCTCCACATATTGGCTTGTCCTCTTAACCTGACTTTCCTCATGGTCCCAAGATGGCTGCCACAGTTCCAGTTGTCACATAAATACAACAATACCCAAAAACAGTAAGTCTGCCAGAGTCCAATTTACCATGAAAATAAAGAAGCTTAAGCTTTAGAACCCCTCACTTATACAGGCTCCTTCCAAGACCCTAGCCTGGGGGAAGAAGGGAGATCCTACCAATACATTCATCTGGTCATATATTTCTGTAAACTGTAAAAAAGCAGGACAATTGTAAACAATTTTTCTTGAAAGGGGCTCCACAATTGTACAGGAAGTCTTCACTTAATGTCATCAATAGGTTCTTGGAAACCGACTTGAAGCAAAATGATGTATAACGTAGGCTAACTGGTATTTCTGGAACAAAAGCATCACCACAGGCCGAGCATGGTGGCTCACATCTGTAATCCCAACTTTGGGAGGCTGAGGTGGCAGATCACCTGAGGTCAGGAGTTTGAGAACAGCCTGGCCAACATGGTGAAACCCCATCTCTACTAAAAATACAAAAATTAGCCGGCATGGTGGCACTCACCTGTAATCCCAGCTAATCGGGAGGCTGAGGCACAAGAATCGCTTGAACCCAGGAGGCCGAGTTTGCAGTGAGCCGATATTGCACCACTGAACTCTAGCCTGGGTGACAGAGCAAGACTCTGTCTCAAAAAAAAAAAAAAACCACCAATCTTCTAAATAAAGACCCAAAACACTTCTAATGTTAGATATTGGAATAAATATGAGCTATATATACATTTAAGAAAAATTAATAAAAACAAGTAAGATCATTATTTACCCAAGTATTCCAGTTCAGGGTCACAGGTACGTCAGCAGAGTGGTATTCTGGTGGTCTATTTCAGAGGAAAAAGTGATGAAACTTTTGTTCACATATATACCTAGAATACTGAACAAGTCAGACCCATGAGTCATAATCATAGAGCAATTTAATTTTGCCTTTTACTATCTCTTCAAATTCATTAGATGGGTCAAGTTCTTCTGCCTCTGAATGAAACCCAGGCAATCTTACTACTTTTGTGATTGCTTTTAGGAACTAAAAATCTATACCATGACTTGAAATACCCAAACCGCCTTTAGTCAGAAGTGGAATGCCTGGGCTCGTACACTCCCTGTTGTCCTCCTTGCTAACCATGTTGGACCCCTTAGGCAAGGAGGGGAGTGGGTGGGAGGAACAGACAAGGCAGACAGGAAACGTCCCCCTGATTGACCTAAGATGCCCTTGAAAACTTTGGTCCTGGCAGATGCTTAAAGCTGACTCTCATTTGTGGGTAACTTCCACGGTTTCTTCAGAGACTTCCAAATAAGAGATCTTTTGCTTGCAGCTTCCTTGACCTGAGTAATCATACTTCAAGTTTATCTGTTCCCTTATTCCTTCTGTGGCCTTCCTGGAAACCTGGTGATAGCTTCAGAGTTGCTCAGCTAGGCCCTGATCACTGCTCCAGGAAGCCTTGTCACACAGTATCTGGGATAGGTACCCACACCTTCCTCTCCCTCTCTCTCACACCACACACACACACATATATACACACAAACACACACACACACACACACACACACACACACACAGCCTTGGGAAACATTTAGGCTGCCTTGCTCCCAGTAAACTTTTATTTGCATGTCATCAGCTAGCCAGCCCTCTCTCATCCTTTGCATTTCTGAACAGAGCTTATTTCACCAGGCTTGAGTGAGGTGCACCCATGTACCAGCTCTACTCTTTGGAGGGAATCCAAGGAGTGGGGGAATCCATGCTACAGCTCTCTCCAAGTCTTCCTTTCATGACCTGTCTATATTCTTTGTGTAGGTGAAGGATTTAAGACCTATCTGACCCTGTGCTGTCCTCCACTATTTAAATGTACATTATTCAACAGTAAATAAAATTAAAAATTCAGTTGCATCAGCCACATTTCAAGTGTTCAATAGCCACGTGTGACTAGTGGCTACTGTATTGGACAGTGCAGATATAGAACATTCACAGCACTGCAGAAAGTCCTATTGATTCTTGAACACCTACTTTAAACTTTCTACATGATGGTCTCAGAATTTTTGGCATCTGAAACTTATCATATTTTAAAGCTTCAAGCAAAACCTAATAAACTGTTAAACATTTTAAAATGTGACCAGTATTCATATAATTAAATATGATGTTCCTATGAATCCCATTTCATGCATAACAATCATTACCTCCTTGAAGATGTTATGAGGACTACTTCAATCAGTTTGCTTTCGCTTACATTCGATTAATGTGATCTATCAGACAGTATGTTTCATCTTAGAGGGTATGTTTTCATACCATTTAAATGGTATTTATATGTATTGAGTACATGTATTTTGAAACTATTCTATCTTATGTCCAAATCACAAAAGTGAAGGGGTAGCTTAAAAGTTGTTCATTGAAGTGTAAATGTAGTAATGAAAGTAGTAATAGACACACTGTAATCGACAACACAAACATAAAAAATGAACAAGAATCCAAAACAAATATAGAATGTGAGTCTATTCATGTTGGGACAAGTAATCTGTGGGTATTCTGATTTCCCACAAGCAACCAAAGATGAAAAGAGCGAAGAGGAACTACGATGAATCTTTGAAATGGAATGTTACTCATTTATCCATCTATTCTCTAGTTTCCAGTGTGCTGTCTGCTTCAAATGTTGTCAAATAGTAGTATGGTGCCACTGATTCTTTTGTGTAGTATTTAAACACTGCATAGTGACCACTGGTGTGAACCAATCATCTGTTCTATTCCAAAACAAACAAAAAATAACATTCTCCAATGTGAAAGAAATAACATTTGCTAGTCTGAAATAATGACTATCACTTACACTTATGAATCTTATTAAAAGCAGGTATATATCAGGCCAAGTGCAGTGGCTCACACTTGTAATCTCAGCACCGTGGGAGGCCGAGGTGGGCAGATCACAAGGACAGGAGTTCAAGACAAGCCTGGTCAATGTTGTGAAACCCCGTCTCTACTAAAAATACAAAAATTCGCCACGTAGTGGTGCACGCCTATAATCCCAGCTACTCGGGAGGCTGAGGCAAGAGAATCACTTGAATCTGGGAGGCGGAGGTTGCAGTGAGCTGAGATCGTGCCATTGCACTCCAGCCTGGGCAATACGGTGAGACTCTGTCTCAAAAAAAAAAAAAAGTAGGTATATGTCATGGTATTGCTGAACAATAGTTGCAAAGGAAATGCAAATAATATTCAGCGACAAGACAGGAAAAGCTATTGGCAACATTTTGTTTTAGAAGATAATAATAACATCATACAAGGTGGAAGAGCAGTTATTATCCATGGTACACGCTAGTACTTTACTGCAGGAGGAAAATCACTGATAAGTACAAAGGCATAAATCAGTTCTTAGTGTATTGTGATACAATTTGCGAGTGAGAAGTGCTGGATGACTTTGTTCTCCTTATGCCTGAAAATCCATGCTAATCATTTGCTTGGTTGCTCAAAGTTCTGTAAGTCATAACAGTAATAGGAAAAAATATGCTGAGATCAACACTGACAAAGCACCAAATAGGTATGCTACAAGAATGGTATTCAAACAAGAGGCCTCAACTGAATGTCAACGCACACTATACTATATTCAAAGAAAACAGTGGGCAGTCAACAGTTCAATGTTAAAGGAAATTTTGGAAATTATGACTATGATGAAGTTTCACTACACATTTTTTATATTAAACTACTTTTAGAACAGATTCAATTTATAGAAAAATTGTGACAAGTAGTACAGAGAGTTCTCATATTTCCTGGCAGAGTTCTCATTTCCCCTGTTATTAAGATCGTACATTAGTGTGGTACATCTGTTACAATTAATGAACTAATATTGATACATTATTATTAATAAAGTCCATACTTTATTCAGATATCCTTAGTTTTATCTAATGTCCTTTTTCTATTCCAGGATCTCATCCTGGAATGACTATTTAATTAATAACTGTTTAATACTCATGTCTCCTTAGGTTCTTCTTGGCTGTGACAATTTCACAGACCTTCCTTGTTGTTGGTAGCCTTGACAGTTTTGAAGTAGACAGGTAGGATATTGTGTAGGTTACCTCTTAATTGGGATTTATCTGATGTTTTTCTCATGATTCAACTGGGGTTCTGGGTTCTGGGGAGGAAGACCACAGAGGTGAAGTGGTCTTCCATATCAGGGGTACATACTACCATCATGACTTACCACTGTTGATGAATCAGTGTAGATTCATGATATTTATTTTATCCTTTGACTTAAAATCCAATGCTTCTTTATTTTGTTGCTAAAATCATTCCATCTTTGGCCATTGGGAGTGCTTTCAGTTGACTCCTTTTTTTGAGACAGAGTCTCCTTCCGTTGCCAGGTTGGTGTGCAGTAGCACGATCTCGGCTCACTGCAACCTCTGCCTCCCGGGTTCAAGCAGCTCTCCTGCCTCAGCCTCCCGAGTAGCTGGGACTACAGGTGCATGCCACCAAGCCCAGCTAATTTTTGTATTTTTAGTACAGACAGGGTTTCACCGTGTTGGCCAGGATGGTCTCCATCTCTTGACCTTGTGATCCGCCCGCCTTGGTCTCCCAAAGTGCTGGGATTACAGGCTTGAGGCACCACGCCCGACCTCAGTTGACTCCTATATGTTTTTTTGGGTTTTTTTTGAGACGGAGTCTTGCACTATCACCCAGGCTGGAGTGAAGTGGCACAATCTCGGCTCATTGCAACCTCCGCCTCCCAGGTTCAAGCAGTTCTCCTGTCTCAGCCTCCCGAGTAGTTGGGATTACAGGCACTGGTCACCACACTTGGCTAATTTTTTGTATTTTTGGTAGAGACAGGGTTTCACTCTGTTGGCCAGGCTGGTCTCGAACTCCTGACCTCAGGTGATCCACCTGCCTTGGCCTCCCAAAGTGCTGGGATTACAGGCATGAGCCACCGTGTCCAGCCCCAACTCCTATATGATTTTGACATACCCACATCATCGTGTGTGTGTGTGTGTGTGTGTGTGTGTTTAGCACTGTTGTACTATACTTTCTGACATTACTAGAATCAATCATTTCTCCAAAGAGCCCTGGTAATTGGAGAATGATACTAGAAACCAAGATCTGGGTGCTAGATGTGCTCATTACTACTGGGATGTCACTGCTTCTAGGCCTACTCAACTGTCAGAGCAAGGAAGTATATGTGTGTAAACCAAACTGTGTATTTACATGCATCTATATTTCTGTATGTAATCATCTGTATATATATATTAAGCTAAATGTAAATTCATAGGTTTGTCTCCAACTCTAATCCATTACTCCATAGATTATTCTAGCTTCTTTTCTCTGCTTATCTATGAACACCCACTCCAACAGTGAAAAATCTGGCTCCCACTGCTGCCATCAATTTACTTTCTTGTTTAATAGCCATATAATTTTTAGCATGTTGTGTGAAGAAATGTATAGTAACTCTAACTCTACTTTTCCATACTGAAGTACATGAGTTGTTGAAGGGAAAGATGTTCACATGGGGTTTTATTTTAATATTTCAACTATTTCTAATATACAGAATAACTTACATTAAATTTTAAAATTATACTGGTAATGTCAATAAAGACCAATTTTAAGACTGGAAGTGTTGCCCAGGCAAGGTGGCTCATGCCTACAATCCCAGCACTTTGGGAGGCCGAGGTAGACAGATTACTTTAGGTTAGGAGTTCAAGACCAGCCTGACCAATATGGTAAAACCCCATCTCTACTAAAAATACATACAAAGCTAGCCAGGCATGGTGGTGGGTGCTGTAATCCCAACTACTCAGGAGGCTGAGGCAGGAGAATCCCTTGAATCCAGAGGGCAGAGGTTGCAGTGAGCTGAGATCCCACCACTGCACTCCAGCTTGGGTTACAGAGCAAAACTCTGTCTCAAAAAAAAAAAAAAAAAAAAGATTGGAAGTGTCTTGCTCAAATAGTGTCTCTTGATGGCATTTTTAAAGTATATTGAAAACCCTTCTCTTAGCCCAGATTCCCTAGAAAACAGCCAAAGACAAGTATTTTTCTTAAGAAAAAAAGCTAATGCTTTTTGGGGAACTAAACATCTCTGGCAAGGGAAGATGTTTAGTTCCCAGAGAAGAACAGGGTCAGAGCAAAAAATGCATGACTGTGCTGGTCACTGCTTCATAATGAGCCATAAGAAATCCAGAAAGTCACTCCTCAGGTGCTTACACTCAGGCTTTTGGGGTGTCTCCAGACAGACCTCAGGGGACAGTCTGTGGGAGGGAGAGGGGAGAGGGACCTTCTCTGGTACCTCTCTCCAGTCTCCTATTTTCCACTGGCCAAAATGTGTCTTACGGCTAGTTACATCTCCTGCACTTGCAGGCCGCATTATTCAGCCTTGTGATGGTTAATTTTACATGTCAACTTGACTGGACCACTGTGGCCAAAATTTGGCCAAACATTATTCTATGAGGAGTCTCATTTTTTGGATGATATTAACATTTAAATTGTGAAACTGAGTAAAGCAGATTGCCCTTCACAATGTGAACATGTTTCATTCAATCAGTTGAAGACGTGACTAAAACTAATGACTGACCTTCTCAGAAAGAAAAAATTCTGTCCAGGACTTTAGACTCGAACTGCAATTTTTCCCTGAGTCTTCAGCCTACCAGCTTACCCCACCAGATTTTGGACTCAACAAGCCTCCATAATCGCTTGAGCCAATTTCTTAAAATAAATCTCTCATAGATGATAGGTAGATAGATAGAGATTGATATGGATAGACGTACATACAGATATCTCCTGTTGGTTCTGTTTCTCTGGAGAACTCTGACAACACCAGCCCCTTAGTTGACCTCTTGGGAAGGCGGATCCCATACCCTGTGGTATATATGGCATTTGACAAGGTCAGTAAGTGGTAGGAGGAGCCAGAACTCCCAGGCACATGGATAGTTGGCCTGGATATAGGATAGCAGCAATGGGAGTGACCCAGCACTCCCAGTGAGAGGCCAGTTAGACCCAGGGAGCAGAGCCATGTGGCCACAGTGGCATTGTATGACCTTGTTGTGGCTAAGGTAGAATAAGTGGCTGAGGGTTCGGAGTGGCAACCAAGGAAATCTCGGGAGGAACACAAGGGATGTCTGAAGCCTAACTGAAGCTAACTTCAGGCACCAAATATCTTGATTTTTAATGTTGTACATAAAATATCAGGATCTCTTCAGAAGACTGAAATGTGTACAATTGGCTCAATCACTAAGACCTTAAATTTTCACTCACTCTTGGTGATTCTTCAGCCACCTGGGATATAAACCAATAATATAGTATTTGGTGTATTTTATTTATTTTATTTTATTTTTGGGGACAAGGTCTCACTCTGTCACCCAGCCTGGAATGCAGTGACACTATCACAGCTCACTGCACTTCTGCTTCCTGGGCTCAAGCCGTTCTCCAGCCTCAGCCTCCCAGGTAGCTGGGACTACAGGGACATGCCACCACACCTGGCTAATTTTTGTATTTTTTGTAGATACAGAGTTTCACCATGTTGCCCAGGCTGGTCTCAAACTCCTGGACTTAGGCAATCTGCCAGCCTCGGCCTCCCAAAGTGCTGGGATTACAGGTGTGAGCCATCTTGTCAAGTCTTGACATATTTTAAATCACGTTCAAAAGCTCCAACAGTGAATCAGCCATTTACAGAGTCCATTGTGAATAAAGAATGAATTAATAATCCATTTACCCACTCTCCTAACCCAGCACATTCATACCCAATGTTTAAGTATGATCTATTACAGTCTTAGCACCTGATAAAGTTCCAAAACTACTTACATATTTCTGCATAAACAACCTCAAAACTTAGTGGCTTAAAACAACAGCAATCATTTGTTTGCTTGCAATTCTGTGATTTGGACAGGGTTCCAGTTGAAACAGCTTGTCTCTTCATATTGATTAGGATGGCTCGACTGGGGCTGGACTATGGGAGAATGGCCTTATTCACACAACTAGCAGTTGATTCTGGCTTCTGCCTGGGGGCACAGCTGGGGCTGTCCACGGGAACCCTGGGTCTCTTTACATGACCAGATTGAACTTTCTCAGGATATAGTGTCTGGGTTCCAAGAAGGAGCATTTCATAAAAGCAAAACAGGGGCTGCAAGACTTCTTAAGGCCTAGGGCCACTTTCATATGACTTACAAAGCAAGTCATAGGCCAGCCCAGATTTAGTGAAGTAGCAGAATTCTCAGATGGCTTCCATGATCTCTGGCACCTGCCATTATTCCCGTGATTATGTGACATGGCAAAAGAGAATTTTGTAGATGTAATTAAGACCACTAATCAACGACCTGAAGACACAGTGGGTGTGCTTGACCTAATTCCATGAATCCTTTAAAAGCATAATTTTCTCTGGCTGGTAGCAGAAGGGCAAGTCAGAGAGATTTGAAGTGTGAGAGGGATTCAGGGAAACAGAGGTTAGTTCCCCATCGCTGAGATGGGGAGGGGGCAGTGGCAAGGATCTGAGAGTGGCCTCTGGCAACTAAGAGTGTTCCCCGGCCAACAGCTAACAAAGCAGTGGGGATGTGCTCGCTTCGGCAGCACATATAAAAAGCAGTGGGGACCGCAGCCCTGCAACCAGAAGGGAATGAATTCTACCAACAACCTAAGGGAGGTTGGAAATGGAGCTTTCCCGAGGAGAACCTCTAGATGAAGGTGCTGGATGGCACTTTAATTTCAACCTTGTGAGACCCTGAGCGAAGACCCAGATAAAAGGTGCTGGCCTCTTGACACATGGAAACTGTGAGATTAATAAATTTGTTTTAAGCTATGGCTTCTGCTAATTTATGTGGCAATAAAAAATCTATACACAGGGTATAGAACATAGAATAGACTTTGCCTCTTGAAGAGAGGAGTAGCAAAGGTTCACTGCAAATGGCTGTGGGGTGGAGAATATTGTTTGAGAATATGGGATCCATGTCAATCCAAATAATAACTAGAATTATATGACAGAAAAACCAACACCTACCGCTATTCTCAGCAACCTATGATTGTGAGTTTGGGTTTTCTAATTAAGGAGAAATAAGAAATAAGAAAAGAAACTAATGTGACCCACAGCTCAAGTTACCCATTGTCACCGCTGCCTTGACAAAAATTGCATGTAATTATCTTCCCTCTTACAAATGTGAAGTGATTATCATAATTTTTCACTATTATTTTTCATTAGCAAGCAATCTTTTAGAAATTGTTGACTAAAATTTTTGGCCCACAAGTGTGCAAAACACTGATTAGGGGTCCAATAAGGCCTAAAGTGTGAGAAGGACTATCTTGTGCATGTCTATGAAAAAAATCACAGAGGAAAGGGTCTCATCTGGCGTTACAACAACTCATTGTTAAGGGTTCTTGAAGCAAGAGGCATTGCTATAGCTAAGATATTTCACAAGGATTTGACATCAGCTCAGAAGAAAGTTATGTGTACATTAAAGACAATCAGAGAAACAAGCTATCACAGCCAGGTGTGGTGTCTCACACCTGTAATCTCAGCACTTTGGGAGGCCAAGGTGGATAGATCACCCCAGGTTAGGAGTTCAAGGCCAGCCTGACCAACATAGTGAAACCCCATCACTACTAAAAATACAAAAAATTAGCCAGCGTGGTGGCAGGTGCCTGTAATCCCAGCTACTTGGGAGGCTAAGGCAGAAGAATTGCTTGAACCCTGGAGGCGGAGGTTGCAGTAAGCCGAGATCGCACCATTGCACTCCAGCCTGGACAACAAGAATGAAACTCCAGCCGAAAACAAACAAAAAAAAAAGAAATTAGTCATCACCATTATGTTCACAATTTCTGCTTCTTGAGGTCTCAAAAAGGTATTTATATATCAAAATCTAAAAATGAGGCCTGGTGCAGTGGCTCATTCCTGTAATCCTAGCACTTTGGGAGGCTGAGGAGAGTGTATCACTCGAACCCAGGAGTTGAAGGCCATCCTGGACAACATAGTGAGACCCTGCCTCTAAAAATATATATATTAAAAAAATTGAAAAAAGGCAAACAAAATAAAAAATGTACCCTTCCTTCAAATGGATAAGGTCAATAGTTAATTGATAGAGATTACAATAAAAAAATTTAAAGATGTACTTATCCCTATAATACAAAGAAAACGTGCCTTGGGGATGGGGATTATGATACTTACTAATGGTGGTCAACATGCATTGAGTGCTGTGTTCCAAGCATCACGCTGAGCTCTTAATTTCATTCGAATCTTATTACTGCCCTTCAAGATAAGAATCCTCGGGCTGGGTGCGGTGGCTCAAGCCCGTAATCCCAGCACTTTGGGAGGCTGAGGGGGTTGGATCACGAGGTCAAGAGATCGAGACCATCCCGGTCAACATGGTGAAACCCCGTCTCTACTAATAAAATTAGCTGGGCATGGTGGCGCGTGCCTGTAATCCCAGCTACTCAGGAGGCTGAGGCAGGAGAATTGCCTGAACCCAGGAGGTGGAGGAGCCGAGATCGCGCCATTGCACTCCAGCCTGGGTAACAAGAGCGAAACTCCGTCTCGAAAAAAAAATAAATAAATAAAAGATAAGAATCCTCATTCCCAGTTAACAGATGCAAAAACTGAGCAGGAAAAATGTTGAATAAATTGCCCAGGATAAATGA
Source organism: Aotus nancymaae (assembly GCF_030222135.1). Classification (NCBI taxonomy): domain Eukaryota; kingdom Metazoa; phylum Chordata; class Mammalia; order Primates; family Aotidae; genus Aotus; species Aotus nancymaae. The sequence continues at coordinate 25,488,706 of NW_026988476.1, read as the reverse complement.
GAGTTTTGTAGACACAAAGTGAGTATGCCCAAACCCAGAGCCATACCTTGAGTACAACGCCACACAGGAAAGACAGAGCGGACTAGTGGAAACAAAGGGCCTCCGGAAGGGGCTGGAAGTGTTGCTTCCAAGGGATGTAAAAAGATAAATTTGGAGAGCAGAGAAAACAGACAAATCAACAAGAAGTCTACAACTGTGATTCATAAACATCTAGGGCAGAAATAATTTCTTTGATCATAAAAGAAAAGGAGAACCCCAGGGATCCCAGCAAGAGCATGAGGAGGGTACAGGGAGAACTGATGAGAAGATTTTTCAGGCATCGGCAACTAATGGGAAGATATTTTCACAAGATCCAAATTTTGGCAGGATGCAGAGCAGGGAGAGAAAAGGGCTGAATTTACATTTCATGTTAATTACAGATATTGCTCTAAAACTCTGTGGTAAAGACTGCGTTTCCTGATTCAGATTCTCTTTGGAATGCTGGGAGAAAAGGGATTGCACCAATTCAGTTATTTATATAAGATTATTTAAGTGGAAAAATTTGAGCAAATTTGAACGTATATGGGTAATACAAGAAGAAGCCCTCGCAATCTGTAATTCCTAGGGAAGAGCTTATGGTCTCTGCTAACACTGAACTCTGCTTATGGATGTCTGCAACACCATACTCTCACAGATTGCTAGAAAGTTCAAAACCTAGCACAAGAGCTATGTTGTATTGGTACTACAGAAGAATAAGAGAATTTAAAACAGGATTCTGTTGCACTTTTATCACCTGGTGTAAGTTCAGTTACGTCAACTAAATCATAGAGCATATAATAAAACCCAGTAAAACCCAAATTATCTTTCTGGTTTTGGAGCCAGGTCTTGCTCTATCACCCATGCTGGAGTGCAGTGGCAAGATCATGGCTCACTACAGCCTCAGCCTTCCAGGTTCAAGCAATCCTCCTGCCTTAGCCTCCTGAGTACCTGGGACTACAGGTGCACACTACCATGCCCCGCTAATTTTTGTATTTTTTTTTGTAGAGACAGGGTTTTGTCATGTTGCCAAGGCTGGCCTAAAACTCCTAGACATAGGTGATCTACACCCCTTGGCCTCCCAAAGTACTAGGATTACACTCATGAGCCACCAGGCCCAGCCTCCCCAAATTACCTTAAAGTGGCTAAATAGTTAACCAATGAATTCACCAAATATTTTGCTGATTAATTCTAATAGTTACTACACTCTTCTGACATCCAGCACTGGATGCTGGAAGCCACCATGGTCACTGCTGCAGCTGGTACTCCTGAAACTTGATCTTGCTGCAGTGACCGCCAGAGAGTGGGCCTGATTGCTGGGCCTAAATTACAGGCCCACACCCCAGGTGCAAAGGAATCTGGGCAGTGAGTATCTTCACTTTCAGCTTTTATAGTGGCAGGTGGAACCTGTCTCCTACCCAAATCACGTGGAGGAGAAGTTTTCGAACAAGATTTAGATGCTAGGTCACCTAAAAGAATAACTTATCTCTTCTACAGTAAAATAAGACAATATAACTTAGAGAGATTAAGAGCATGGGCCCTATACACTCACTGCCTCTAGGAAAATGTTCTGTAACTATGGCCATAGAAGCTTTAGTTTCATTGGAAATTGAATAATAGTACCACTCTTATAGTGCTCTCTTGAGGTTTAAATGAGTTAATTCATGTAAAGCACAGAGTAAGTGCTCAGTAAACACTTACTAGTAGATATAAAAGTAATTATTACTATTATTCTTATATTCCACCCCTTCACTGCCCAGTGTCAACCTTTCTGTACATAATTATAATCCCTCCAGGCGAGGTGGCTCACACCTGTAATCCCAGTACTTTGGGAGGCCGAGTCAGATGGATCAGGAGGTCAAGAGATCGAGAACATCCTGGCCAACATGGTGAAACCCCATCTCTACTAAAAATACAAAAATTAGCTGGGCGTGGTGGTGCATGCCTGTAATCCCAGCTACTCAGGAGGCTGAGGCAGGAGAATTGCTTGAACCTGGGAGGTGGAGGTTGCAGTGTGCCAAGATGGTGTCATTGCACTCCAGCCTGGCAACAGAGCAAGACTCCGTCTCAAAAAAAAAAAAAAAAAATCCCTGAAATGCCCTCATCTAACAAAATTTAAATGTCCTTATGCAAACAAAAAATATATTCAGCCCTTCTTTAAAGTCTCAAAACCCAAAGAGTTTATACAACCGGCTTTAAGTCCAGGCTCGGAGATGGCATTTCTCTTTTGCTCTATCTCAGCCCTTATTGGCAGCCTGTAATATGTAGACTAAATTGTAAGGTTAACCACCATCCATATGCCCTGCTCCACATGCACTATCCATAACTGCATGAGGAAAGGGAGAGGAAAGCAGAGGGAAGTTAGGGTACATAAGCATATCCATGAAAAGCAGAGAAGAAAACATGTGTTGCTGAAATCATTCTTACATCAGCAATGTTGTACAAATACCATAGCTGGTATTCATGACTTATTCTTCCACCATCGAAACCGTGTTCCCTTGCCTTCCACCAGCATCTCAGCTTGTTGGGATTCTACCAAATGAAGTGAACCACACCCCATTCATGAGGGATCTGAGCCTGTCATGGTCCAGTTCCCACTGAGTTACTGCAGTGTCCTGCCTACTTTTATTGTTGGCAGTGGCAGTGGAGAGGCACCAGTGACTTCATTGAGTCACATGCGTATCCCTTCTTCCCTCATGTGATGCATGTTGCAGATTGGGTTCTCTGGAAATGGATGCTGCTGTGGGGCTTGGGGTCTAAGCTGTGTGCTGAGATTGCCAGTGGGAAGTTATGGGAGGGAAATGGGGCTGACAGAGATATTAAACTGTCGGGCAAGCCCAACAAAGCCTTGGCCAACCTAGTGGGAGCTCCAGGGCCAGTGTGGCCATCATGTCCTGCACCAGGTGGAAATACCTGCTCCTCGTGTGGCTGCCATACTACGAAGACGGTGACTTGGTGAGGCCCTGGAAGTTGCCTTCTGGCTGTACTGCCTGTAGCTGGGTGGCAAATCCTTGCCCAAAAGGTATCTAGGTGGTTCACCATATTTCCTAAGGGCAGCAATCTCATTTCCCACTTAGGAGCCAAGCACAATCACCTCATCAACATTGTAAATTCCTTTTTTTTGTTTGTTCAACCAATGGCATATGGAAACCTCAGCTTCCAACTTGGTGGAAACATAGTTGTATCCAATAGTGGAAGCAATCATTCCTCCCATGAGCATCAAACGAAGCTTCAAAATCTTGAAAATGGGCAAAGAAAATTTTGCAAGCGAGTCATTGAGTATAGCAGTCAGAAGTGCCACGACCTTCACGGTGGCTCACGCCTGTAATCCCAGCACTTTGGGAGGCCAAGGCGGGAGGATCACAAGGTCAGGAGTTCAAGACCAGCCTGGCCAACATAGTGAAACCTCGTCTCTACTAAAAAATACAAAAATTAGGTGGGTGTAGTGGTGTACGCCTATAATCCCAGCTACTCAGGAGGTTGAGGAAGGAGAATCGCTTGAACCTGGGAAACAGAGGTTTCAGTGAGCCAAGATCACTCCACTGCACTCCAGCCTGGGCAACAGAGTGAGACTCCATCTCAAAAAAAAAAAATGTCACTACCTTGTCTATCCTCTTTATTAAATCTGGAGCAAAGTGTTCAAAACACTGTAATTTTAGGAAAAGAAATACTGACATGTTTATTTCATAGATGCACTCCTAGAAAAAAAAATCTGTATGTAAGTCTAACCATGGCAAATTGAACTGCATTTTAAATGCATTTGGGGAGCTCATAATATAAGGAAGTTATTCTGCAAGAAGAAAATTATTTTTATTAATCAAGTAGTCACTTTTTCACTCTACAACTTCCTTTTCCCAGCCTACTCTCTATCTCCAGCAAAATTAATATATTTTATCAATTCATCTGTTTGAGCTTTTAAAGTAGAACACATTTGCACTGTTAATCATAATTTAATATCCCATAATACTTCCTGGAAATAGTGGTTTCTTATTCTTAATGATATAACTAGGACTTATGCAATTATCTCAGCAGGAGGTAATAGAAATATGAATATAAAAATCTTTCCACTAAGAAATGAAAAAAGATGGGGCCGGGCGCGGTGGCTCACGCCTGAAATCCCAACACTTTGGGAGGCCGAGGCGGGTGGATCACGAGGTCAAGAGATCAAGACCATCCTGGTCAACATGGTGAAACCCCGTCTCTACTAAAAATACAAAAAATTAGCTGGGCATGGTTGCGTCTGCCTGTAATCCCAGCTACTCGGGAGGCTGAGGCAGGAGAATTGCCTGAACCCAGGAGACAGAGGTTGTGGTGAGCCGAGATCACGCCATTGCACTCCAGCCTGGGTAACAAGAGCGAAACTCCATCTCAAAAAAAAAAAAAAATGAAAAAAAGTTAAATAAATGTCCCCACGACAGGCCCCAAGCACTTATTCTCACTAAGAAAAATTCACAACAGTCTAAAGAGTTAAGTAGAGATACATATGTGACTGCAGTTCAGTACCATGGAAGATGCAATTGTTGTACTGGAGTGAGCATAGAAAGTCTACACCAAGACAAAAGTATGCCAAATTGCAGGGTCTTTATTGCCGGCGGCCACAGAGGACTCACTTCTTTCCAACCCGTGGCCCAGAAAGGAGGGTGTCAAGACCTTTTATGCCCGTAAACCACCTCGGGGGTGGGGGCGGAGGGCTTCAGACATTCCGAGGGCCAGTGGATTCCGTAAACCACTTTCTGGGGGCGGGGGGCGGGGTGAGGGGCTCCGGACATTCCGAGGGCCAGGGGACTTTTGTCACTCCGATTGTTACTTAAGTGGTTCACAGAAGTCAAGATAAGCATAGTTTACACATTGTCTGGGTAGGGTGGAAATTACAGACCTTAGTTACTTATTACGAGTCGCAGGGGCCAAGATGGCGTGGGTTTGGACTGCTTGCCTGTCACATTAGGGTTACAGAGAGCAGTTTCAACAGAAAGCTGAGGTATGGTTGAGTATGCAGTTTTATGGGGCTTTTACCATGTCACACAATGATTGAAGGCTTCTAGGATTAACATCAGTAAATTGTTCTCAAGTTATTCTGAGTTCATGTTAATTGTGATATACTATGCTTCTTAATAGACCTTTTTTTTTTTTTTTTTTTGATACAGAGTCTTGCTCCATCGCCAGGTGCCAGGCTGGAGTACAGTGGCGTGATCTCGGCTCACTGCAACCTCTGCTTCCTGGGTTCAAGCAATTCTCCTGCCTCAGCCTCCCAGGTAGCTGGGACTACAGGCACATGCCACCACGCCCAGCTAATTTTTTTTCTATTTTTAGTAGAGACGGGGTTTCACCATGTTGGCCAGGATGGCCTTGATCTCTTGACCTCATGATCCACCCGTCTCGACCTCCCAAAGTGCTGGGATTACAGGCTTGAGCCACCGCGCCCAGCTTCTTAATAGACTCTTTAAATGCCTCCTAATTTTACCTAGTTTTGCTTGTGCAATGTTCCATAATACTGTTTATTAATTCAGCAATCAATAATTGAGTACTTTCTGTGTCAGACCAAGGGATTATAAAACATTATCCTTCCCCCAAGGAGCTTACAATCTGATGGTCATACAGAAAAGTAAATTTAAAAATGATAGTGGTTCCCTTATAGAAGTATACATAAGATTGCCAGAAAGGCCACCATGCTCTGTTATGAGCATTCAGAAAAAATGACACAAGGATGTGCCATTCAAGCCAAGGTATAAGGCTATGTAAGAATTAGTTGAGAATGTGCTTCTATTGCTGCTGCTGCTTCTTTTTTTTTAGGCAGCATGAGACTCTGTCACCCAGACTGACTGGAGTACAGTGGTGTGATCTCGGCTCACTGCAACCTCCGCCCCCTGGGTTTGGGTTCAAGCAATTCTCGTGCCTCAGCCTCCAGACCAGCTGGGATTACAGTCATTCACCATCATGCCTGGCTAATTTTTGTATTTTTAGTAGAGATGGGGTTTCACCATGTTGGCCAGGCTAGTCTTGAACTTCTCGCCTCAAGTGGTCCGCCCACCTCAGCCTCCTAAAGTGCTGGGATTACAGGCATGAGCCACCATGCCCAGCCTATTGCTTCTTTTTTATCTTTCAGTTGTAAGTGCTGTTCTTCAGCCTCTCCTGTGGAGAGATAAGAATTTGGCCTCCTCTTGCTTCTGCCACATGCACCAGCCCTCCCATTCAGCCACTCTTCTAAATCACATCGAAATCTTGGTTAAATCAACTTCAATAGTTACATTATGGTGACAATGTGAGTCACCTGGCTTATCATGATTATTTCTCCTTTCTTTTTAAATTATCTTTTATTTTCATTTGCTTGGTTTTCAGCCACAAATCCTTTAAAGTTTCTGAATTTCCACTCAAAACTCTAGACACTTCAGGCCTTGTATGGATGTCATTCTCATCCTCCAGGCTGGCGCCATCAGCCTAGATTGTAGCAGGTCATCAGCCTGGGATTTCCCTTCACTTTCATGCTGAGGATTACCTTTCTTCTCTCCTGGGTTCACTATGCTGTTTTCTTCTTCCTTAATTTACACTCTCATGATGGGAGGCATATCCCCTAATACCCTGATAAAGTGTATAGGAAATACAAAATTTGAGGGAAGTCTTAGGTTTAGAGATGGGATGGATAGATGATGAGGAGTGTAAGGACACTTCTAGGAGAGATGGATATATTCGTTATCTCGACTTTAGTGATGGTTTCATGGTTGTATACAAATGGCAAAACTAATCAACTTGTGACAGTTTATTGTATGTCAATCACATCTCAATTAAGCTGTAAGAAAAGAGAAACAAAAAGGCATGCATATAAAACTCAGGAGTTTATCAGCTTATGTTATTTGCAAGTCTATGGGGAAACAGGTACTCTCATATAATGCTGGTGGGAATGTAAAATGTTACAGCTTCTAGGGGAGAAAGCTGACAATATCTAGCCAAATTATTAACATATTTAATCTTTGGCCCAGTAATTCTATTTCTAAGAATCTGTACTAAACATACATGGGCAGAAATACAAAACGACATCTGCACAGAACCATTCATTGAAGCACTAGTTGTAATAACAAAAGACTGGAATCAATCTACACATACATCAGCAGAATATTGATCAATGATGGTACAGCTATGTAATGAAGCACTGCACAGTTGAAAAGAGGTGAAGAAAGTCTCAATATACCGCTATGGAATGATCCTCAAGATGTTTTGTTAAGTGAAGATAACAAATTCTCAAGCATTGAGAATATTCTACCTTTTGTACCTGGAAATTCTCTATATCTTGATCTGGGTGGTAGCTACATGAGGTGTATAAATAGGTAAAACTTCATTGAGCTGTACATTTTGTTTTTTTAGATGGAGTCTCACTCTGTCGCCCAGGCTGGAGTGCAGCAGCACAATCTCAGCTCACTGCAACTTCCGCCTCTTGGGTTCAGGCAATTCTTCTGCCTCAGCCTCCTGAGTAGCTAGGACTACAGGCACGCGCCACCATGCCTGGCTAATTTTTTTTTGTATTTTCACCATCTTGGCCAGGCTGGTGTTGAACTCCTGACCTCATGATCCACCCACCTCAGCCTCTCAAAGTGCTGGGATTACAGGTGTAAGCCACCCTGCCTGGCCTTTGAGCTGTACATTTAAGATTAGCACACTTTGCCATATATATCATCCTAATATTTTTTTTTAACTAGATAGGAACAGATTGAGGAATGAGTGGAAGAAGAGGAAATAGAGACAATTAGAATTTTGTCTATGAAAAGGCAGGACCAGCTAGAGAGAATGTAATATCAAGGGAAGGTTTTTCCTTCCTTCCATCTTTTTCTCCCTTTCTTCCTTCTTTTTTTTTTTATTTTTTTAATTTTTATTTATTTATTTATTTTAAGATGGGGTTTCACCATGTTGATCAGGCTGGTCTTGAACTCCCGACCTCAGGTGATCCGCCCTCCTTGGCCTCCAAAGTGCTTGGATTACAGGCGTGAGCCACCATACCCAGCCAACATTTGGTTATCATCATCACAGCCAGGTTCACAGAGACTCTGATGCTTTTTGGTTGATTGCTGGTGAGAATGTCCGGCAGTGGCTGCAGTAGTAGCCTGAGGAAGACCAAGCTGCCCTTCCCAGGAATCGCTCAGATGTCCCAAGGTGTCCATCAGGAAGCTCCCGGGACAGCACTTTTTATATAGAGGACCCCCCGCCCCTCCCAGTCCCTGGAGACCAGAGCACATCTGAAAGCTGCAGTCAGAGCCATCTGTTGGAAAAACGTTTGGAAGCACAATGGCCAGCGAGCATGTGACTGCTCCCTGTTGCATGTGAAAGCCACTCAGATGTCAACAGCAGCTGCTCTGCAGCCCAGCCCTGGGCCTGGGTGGGTTCATGTCCTATCTTGCTCAATCACTAGATGATTCTAACATCTAAATAAACCTCTTTTTCTATGGAAAAATAAAGGAGGATTTAGATTGCTGGCCAAGTATGTAACTAAAATGACATATCATGCAGTCTAAGGTGATAAGCAGGAAATCAAGAGAGCACAGGACAGACTGACTATTGATTAGAAGTAAACAGAAGTCCGAAAGGATTGGTGTTCCAATGAGGTTGAAAAGTGGTTGTACTGGGACTGATAAAAAGCAAGCTGGCAGGAAAAGAGGCTGTGGCCAGAAAGGGAAAGTTTGAACTGGTGACTCAGGGCATGTTGGGTGATGGCAGCGCTTAAAATGGCCATGGGTTTGGAAGGCTCAAGTGAAATGGAGGGTGGGCATAGAGGTTCATGCCTGTAATTCAAGCACTTTGGGAAGATGAGGCAGGAGGCTTGCTTGAGTTCAAGAAGCTCCAGACCAGCCTTGGCAACATAAGGAGGCCCTGTCTCTACTAAAAAATAAAAAATTAGCCATGCATAGTGGTACGTGCCTATAACCCCAGCTGCTTGGGATACTGAGGCAGGAGGATAGCTTGAACCCAGGAGGTCGAGGCTGCATGTGGGTCAAGATAGCCAGGGGCAGACCTATGTTATTTCTAGTTAAATAATTATAAGCGTGCTTTGCTTGTTGTACACTGAAGTTTATGCCGCAAACTAAGCTACATCAAATATTGGTGCAGTAAAATAGAAATCAAGCAGCAACAGGAGGCCTAAGGGAAAGACCATCTGAGATCGCTGTGAAACCGTGGAACACCACGGGGCGGTTCGGGGCAGGAACCACGAATTCGTGCTTTGGTCCCACGAATGCCTTCTCAACATGGAGGTTGCATGAGGATCTCTTAAAGAGGACTTGAGTAAGATCTCTGAGAAGGGAGGCGACCTCTGCTCACAACATCTTGCAGAAGGTCTTGCAGATGGGAGTTTACAAGGAGGAAAAGCCTTGCAAGGCAGAGGTTACCAGAATGCCACAGGCTCTGCCTAGATTCTCAGAATACGGAGTAATCTTGATTACTCTGTGTCTGCAAAGCTTGGGAGATAAAAGCCCCGTGATGCACTGGGTGTGGTCAGATCTGGTAGCGCCTTATCCGCTATGCTTCTGATGCTAATGCACCTTGGCAGAATTCTGGTGGTAGAATTCTGTGTTCTAGGTTTGCATGAGAATCACATCTGCTACTGAATACTGCAGACCACATCTCTCCTCCTTGGCTATCTTGCCCACATTAGTTTCAAGGCCTCTCCCAATAGTTTCAAGGCCTCCCCTAATCATCCCTCCCTGCTCTCCCACCCCTCAATTAACAAGTGTCTACCTAATAAAAGTTCGTGGAGCCCAGAGCTCAGGGCCAAGGCAGTTCACCCCCTGGACCCATGCTGTGAACGTCTACTCTTGTGTCCTTGTCTTTATTTCCTTTTCTCACTCCCTTAGCACCGTGGGGACATGGGACACTCACACACAGGGTTGGGCTAGTTCCCAACAGCTGCAGTAAGCTGTGATTGCACTGCTGCATCCAAGCCTGGGCAACAGGGCCAGATCCTGTTTCAAAAAAAAAAACAAGAAACTAAAATTTAAGGTGGGTACAGTGGCACATGCCTGTAGTCCCAGCTACTCGGGGGGCTGAGGTGGGAGGATCGCCTGAGCCCAGGAGTTCTGGGCTGTAGTGCGCTATGCCAATCAAGTGTCCGCACTAATCTGGCATCAATATGGTGACCTCCCGGGAGCAGGGCACCACCAGGTTGCCTATGGAGGAGTGAACCGGCCCAGGTCAGAAACAGAGCAGGTCAAAACCCCCCTGCTGATCAGTAGTGGGATCACGCCTGTGAATAGCTGCTGCACTCCAGTCTGGGCAACAGTGAGACCCTGTCTCTAAAAACAAAACCAAAAAACCAAAAACTAAAATTAAAAATAATTAAAAATGGAGATGGATATCCCCACCACACACAGATTAAAAGCTGTGTCAGCATTTCCCAAAGTGTTTTCTGCAGAACATTGCCTGACAAAGGGCTTATGACTAATGATGCATTATGAAAGTTCTGATATATCTTGAATCAAAGAATCCTGTTTACTGTATTTAACCAAATATTCCCTGAACCTTTGAAGTACTAAAATTCTTTTAGTTCAATATCTATCAGCAGTCTTCTAAACTAATGTTCTTCCAAACACACTTCAACAACTTTCTACTTTGTATGTAACCTGCAGAAACTCGAACATTAATGGAATGAAACAGCAAGTTATCATTTTTAAATATCTGGGTGTTTTTTGTTTTTGTTTTGTTTTGTTTTGTTTGAGACAGAGTCTTGCTCTTTAACCCGGGGTGGAGTGCAGCGGCATAATCTTAGCTTACAGCAACCTCCACTTCCTGAGTTCAAGTGATTCTCCTGTCTCAGCCTCCCGAGTAACTGGTATTACAGGCATACACCACTATGCCCAGCTAATTTTTCATATATATTTTTTTTTTTAAGACAGGGTTTCACCATGTTGGTCACACTGGTCTTGAACTCCCGGCCTCAGGTGATCTGCCCGCTTTGGCCTCCAAAGTGCTTGGATTACAGGCATGAGCCACCACATCCTGCATTTTTTGTATTTTCAGTAGAGATGGGGTTTCGCCATGTTGGCCAGGCTGGTCTCAAACTCCTGACATCAAGTGATCTGCCTGCTGAGGCCTCCCAGAGTGCTGGGATTGCAGGCATGAGCCACCACCCTGGCCCTTTAATATCTGTCTTAATGTATTTTGATATGAAAAGATTATTTCCCTATCAAAAGCATGTAAAAGAGTACAACATATGTTTCATTAGGATAACAAGGTTAGGTTTACCATACTTTGCTTTGAAGATAAATCAGTAACAAAAAGGTTAGAGTTGGGATTTAACCATGATTATCTTAGCCTTTCCTTAATACACCTATTTTGACCATTAAGTAGCCTTCTCTCAAAACTAGTTACATTCCTGCTGCAGAAAAGGCATTAAATAATAAAGGTTCTGATGTCAATCCCATCAAATATGTATTTCTATTCTTTAAGCCTCATAAGAATTCTACCGTATATGGTAAGAAGAGTAAAGAGCCATTAAAATTAATAAATATTAAAGGCCTCCATTTTCTTTCACTTCATTTCTCAGACATTTAAGATCAATAACAAAAATTAGGTACCTGACATAAACTATTTTAATGCTGTTGCTGCCCCTCTCTGAAGGAAAATTAATACTTCCTCTCCTCATTGACACTAGACTTAGCCAATGAAATGTGAGTGGAATTGACCTGACTCACTTAAAACAGAAGCTTTATTTTTTTTTTAATTAATTTTTTTTTTACTTTTTTTTTTTTTTTTTTGAGACGGAGTTTCGCTCTTGTTACCCAGGCTGGAGTGCAAAGGCGCGATCTCGGCTCACCGCAACCTCCGCCTCCTGGGTTCAGGCAATTCTCCTGCCTCAGCCTCCTGAGTAGCTGGAATTACAGGCACGTGCCACCATGCCCAGCTAATTTTTTGTATTTTTAGTAAAGACGGGGTTTCACCATGTTGACCAAGATGGTCTCGATCTCTTGACCTCGTGATCCACCCTTCTCGGCCTCCCAAAGTGCTGGGATTATGGCGTGAGCCACCGCGCCCGGCTTTTTTTTTTTTTAAAGACGGAGTTTCACCTTGTTGGTCAGGCCGGTCTGGAACTCCCGACCTCAGGTAATCTGCCCGCCTTGGCCTCCAAAGTGCTTGGATTACAGGCGTGAGCCACCACACCCAGCCAAGCAGAAGCTTTAATAGCCAGCTTATGGTTCGCCTATGTCCTCTCTCCCTCTGCTACATGTAAGAACAGCAATATTCCAGGTAGAGGCTGCTCTGTCAGCCTGAGTCCCTGAATGAAGGGGATGCAGAGCTAAGCTTCCGATGATCCTGAAAGGACAGGTGTTATGAGCAAGAAATCAACCTTTATTCATGTCAGATTTGGGCATTATTTGTTACCATAGCATAACCCAGCCTATTCTGACTAATACAGAAATCACATTGACTACCCTGCACTCACTTCCAAAAACTGGCAACTGTTAATGAACAGAAATAGAAGTCATCACCAGAAGCATAAAATTCCCTCCACAGAATGTCTAGAACAGTGGTGGCAAATTGGCTTAATCTCTCGTATCAGCTCCAATGAATTCATAATGATGGCCTGAGTCAACTCTGTAGAGAAGGGCTCTGAAACCATGACCTTGCCTGACAGGAAAGAGTTACCATATTTATTAGTATGTTTCCAGGAGAAGGAGGGGTAGAAAGCTGTATATCCCTGGCCCATGAGGCACAATCTGTCCTCACTATCATTTCTATTTTTCTCTGATTTTGTACAGGAGGCTTTTTTTTTTTTTTTTTTTTTGAGACAGAGTCTCACTCTGTCAACCAGGCTGGAGTGCAGTGGCTGCAACTTCCGCTCCCTGGGTTCAAGCAGTTCTCTGCCTCAGTCTCCCAAGTAGCTGGGATTACAGGCGCCTACCACCACACTTGACTAATTTCTGTATTTTTAGTAGAGACAGGGTTTCACCATCTTGGCCAGGCTGAGTCTTAAACTCCTGACCTCATGATCCACCCACCTCAGCCTCCCGAAATGCTGGAATTACAGGCATGATCCACAGCGTCCGGCTTTTTTTTTTTTTGAGACAGAGTCTCTGTCAACCAGGCTGGAGTGCAGTGGTGCGATCTTGGCTCACTGCAACCTCTGCCTCCTGGGTTCAAGCTATTCTCCTGCTTCAGCCTCCTGAGTAGCTGGGACTACAGGCACACACCAACATACTTAGCTAATTTTTTTTTTACTTTTAGTAGAGATGGGGTTTCATGGTGTTAGCCAGGATGGTCTCGATCTCCTGACCTCGTGATCCACCCGCCTCGGCCTCCTAAAGTGCTGGGATTACAGGTGTGACCCACTGCACCTGCAGGCATTGTTTTTTAAATGTACCCAGAAATAACAGAAACGAGTGCATAAAACATTTAGGCTAATAAATAATTTCATTTTATTTAACTGATGAAAGAAAAAAAAAAGTGTTGCTATCAGAGCTGACCACAGAATTTCTCCTCAGTGAGAGAACTGTCTTTGTTAGAAACATCTCTAGTAGACTTTTTAGTTATTAAGTTGGCCCTCTAGGCCAGGCCTAGATGGTTGGCCTGGGGAGGAAAATAGTGAAACTGTTTTATATCAGAAATGCACAGTGATTTTTGGAGTTAGAGCTGAATGAACCAGGAGGAAGCAGGGAGAGACCCAACAGGAGGGTCAGAAGGGGTCCTGCCACATGGCACTGAGGGACTATGTTAACTTCTCTTCCTGGGTTTACAAGGGGCGTGGTTTTAAAGGCAAGAACTTCCCAGTGCCACACCTCTATACACCCCCCTATCTGGAAGCCTGGAGTTCTTTGTCTAACTTTCCTGTGCTCAGGAAGGTAGACAGCCCAGGTAAGCTTCCTTTGTCTAAAAAGACCTCCAAATCCTTGGAAGGAGGGACTCTATTGTAAGCCAGACAGCCAATCCAGCATCAGAGTCGAAGATTAATTACTCCAGAGGAAGTTTGGAAAAGCTCTTCTCACAGGAGACCTAGGAACCCTATCTCTGCTGCTGGGGATTGGGGGTCAAAAGCTGGAACTACCAGAAGCTGGAGGAAAACTTGAACATGGGGGGAGTAACTCCTGGGTTAAAATCCCCCTGTTCCCTTACCTATATGGATTGCCCTCTCTGGGATCCCCTCCCATGGCAGCATGGGAGTCCCCCACCTTTTTACCTGTGCAGACGCCATCTCTGGATTTCTTCCCACGAGAGCGTGGAAGCTCACTCTTCCTTCTCTCTCTCTCTCTCTCTCTCTCTCTCTCTCTCTCTTTGCCTAATAAATCACTTTTCTGCAAAGCTCTTTGGGGCTGATACTTACTTAAATAATATCACTGCGCTACCAGGGCCCTCTCCCATTCTTGGGTAAGTGAGGCCCAAGGACCTGGGAAAACACATCCAATGGGGAACAGTGAGCATCTTTGGGACACCTGCAACCTGCTCCCGTCCCCTGGTTACAGCAGGAGGCTGGTTACAGTGGGGAAGGCATGACACAGGACATGCCGTCAGAGGACAGCAAGGCTGAGGGCTTTTGGAAACTGGGATGGCTGAGTATGCAGTTCAAAATGTTTTACCCTTCTGTTCTATAATATAACATCCCTAACCCTGACCACACACACACACACGTGTGCGCGCGCACACACACACACACACACACACACACACACACACACACAAAATTAGGGGTAGAACTGTGTCCTCTCAAAATTCATATGCTGAAGTCCTAACCCCTAGTGCCTCAGAATATGACCTTACTTGGAAATAAAGTCATTGTAGATACAGTTAATTAAGATGAGGTCATAGTGAATTAGGGTAGACCCCTAACCCAATATGACTGTTGTTATACAAGGAGGAAATTTCAACACAGACACTCCTACGGGAACAGCCATGTAAAGACAGGAGTGATGCTGACAAGCCAAGGAACTACCAGAAGCTGGAGGGGAGACCTGGAACCGATCCTTCCCTAGACCCTGCTAGAGACGGCACAGCCCTGCCTGCAGACACCTTCATTTCAGATGTCTAGCTTTCAGATCTGTGAGACAATGAGACAATCAATTTCTGTTGTTTAAGCCTCTCAGTTTGTGTTACTTTGTTATGGCAGCCTTAGGAAACTAACACATATGCACATGCACACACATGAATACATACACACATGAGCATGGATACACGCTCAAGGACACACATGCTTGCACACATACACACTCATGCACACACCATTGCCCAAATCTTCATTAAAGTCTGTACCATACGCACAGCGGTGACCAGTGTCTGGTGTTTGTATAGGAGTTCAGTAAGTACATAGGTTTATGCAAAAGGAACCAGAAATGCACAGGCAGAGCCCAGAGTAGAGGCTGGAAAGGCAGTGGAAGCAGAAACTAGTGGCAGAGGGAGCACAGATTCTTTCCACATGTGCCACCAACAAGAATTCTCAGAGCTATTGGGACAGTATTGAGACAGAGCAGGGACGCCTCTAAAGGGCTTGCAGCACCCTCCTCCTCCTCCAACCCCAACCACGGAAATAAAAGAAAATCTTGAATTCCTTCAAGGGAATTTCCAGGCACCTAGCTAGCCTTGACAAGAAAATGAGCAACTTGATAAGCAAGACGGTAACAGTAGCTTAAAACAATAGGCAAGGAAGTTAGAGTCATACGAATATTTGGTTCCCAATAGAAACTAAAGATAGCATCTTAACATATATTCTTGAGTTGTTTTTCAGAATTTGGACCTCCATCAAATGGGTACACTGGTACAGAAACCTTAGACAAGGGGGAACTGAGGACTGAACTCCGACCGCTGTTCCTTGTACTAAATTTCTTTCTGAGGGGCCTGGAGGAGATCACACCCACAAGCCAAAACTCACATTATTTTCTGCTGATCCCAAATATTTAGACAAAACTCCACCTCCTTAACCAATCACAAATCAGAAAATCTTTGAATCCACCTATGACCTGTGGGCACCTGCTTCAGGATGTCTCACCTTTTTTACAGGTCAAACCAATGTAGAGCATTCCTGTATTGATTTATGATTTCGCCTGTAACCTCTGCCTCCCTGCCTTTAGAAATCCTTATCCGTGCCGGGTGCAGTGGCTTATGCCTGTAATCTCAGCACTTTGGGAGGCCAAGGCAGGCGGATCACGAGGTCAAGAGATGGAGGCCGTCCTGGACAACATGGTGAAACCCTGTCTCTACTAAAAACACAAAAATTAGCTGGGCATGGTGGCACGCCCCTGTAGTCCCAGTTTCTTGGGAGGCTGAGGCAGGAGAATCGCTTGAACTCAGGGGGCAGAGATTGCAGTGAGCTGAGATGGCATCACTACGCTCCAGCCTGGGCGACAGAGTGAGACTCTGTCTAAAAAAAAAAAAATCCTTACCTGTAAGCTATTGGGGACTTCAGGTCTTCAGCCTAAGCTGCCTGATTCTCCTTGCTTGGTGACCTGCAATAAATGCTTCACTACCGCTTGCTGCAATCCTGATGTCAGTGTTTGGCTTTTTTGTGCCAGGCAAGTAGACCCAGTTGTTTGTGAACAGTGTCTGGGCTACCTACTGCATAATGTCGAGTGGGTATCTCTGGTTCAGTCTGTGAGTAGTGTAAGCAATGAGTGATTGAAGGCAAAATGGCTCGCTTTCTCTTTCCTTACAAAAGCAGCCCTAGCAACAATCCAGACTGATCTGTCCTTGGCCTATTCATTATTCTCTGTGCAGTGATAATGAGTTTACTGCTTTGTGGGCTTTTAGGTAAGGGGAAGAGATGAGCTTGCTTTAACGCCTGCTGACTCATAAGAGGAAGGGGTCCTGGCCTGCCTCTGATGTGATGCATGCACTTAAATCAGGTACAATTTCCATTTCCTCTCTAGCAAATACACTGGGAAGGGAGGTTAGCCAAGCATGCAGAGCTGGAGACCTAGGAACCCTATCTCTGCTGCTGGAGATTGGGAATCAAAAGAAGGAAGGAGCAGTCACAGTCCTTCCTCCCCTTTAGCTGCTCTACAAACATGCTGCGGCTTAAAAGCATTAGAGCTGCTGCTGATTCCTATCAGGAAGGAATTATACCAAGCACACCCAGCATTTATGAAGGCTGCCTATCTTTTATTAGGCATTATCCGAATGCAAAAGTGAATCAACAACCTTCCACTCCTCAAGGAGTGTGCAATCCAGAAGGGAGTGTAAACAATTAAATGTAGGACAAGGTTAAATGAAATACAGGCCAAATTGTTATGGGCATTCAGAGGAAATACTGTGTCTTGGAGATCAAGGAGGGCTCCACACAGAAGGTGGCATCTGAAGGCTAGGAAGGATTTCTGAAGACGGAGAACTGAAAAATGACATTCTCAGCTGAGGGAACTGTAAGAACAATGATACTCAGATTTTTCAGAGCCTGAAAGTGTCACTTGGGAACAGAAGATGGGAAGGTTTGTGTTTGTTTGCCCAAGCTCGGGAATTTGTATTTTATTCTAAACTCAGTGGGGAAAACAATGCAGATTTGCAGAAGCATGGAATGAGGTAAACTTTACATTTTAGCAAGGTGATCTGGGTTTTAGAAATGTATCTGAAATTTACATTACTGAGCCCTTTTTTTTTTTTTATTCCTGACAACTTTCATTTAACATTACTGAGCCCTTGAACATGGCTAGGCACTATCCTAAAAGTTTTAGACATTGTCTTTTGGGGAGTAGCTTTTAATGTCATTTTACAGATGGGAAGACTGGGGCTCAGTGAGATTAAGCATCTTGGCTACAGTTAAGCTCTGTTAGCAGGCCCTAACATCACAGGTTTTGCAGCCAGTACCACCTACAGCTACTGTCTCAAAGTCATTTCTTGTCCCAAGACCAAGGTAAAGATCAAGACTATATAAGAGGACACTTTTTTTTTTTTAAGACAGAGTCTCGCTCTGTCACCCAGGCTGGAGTGCAATGGTGCAATCTCGGCTCACTGCAACCTCTACCTCCCTGGTTCAAAAGATTCTGCTGCCTCAGCCTCCTGAGTAGCTGGGATTACAGGCACACGCCACCACATCTGGCTAATTTTGTACTTTTAGTAGAGACGGAGTTTCACTATGTTGGCCAGGCTGCTCTCGAACTCCTGACCTCAGGTGATCCTCCCACCTTGTGCCGGGATTACAGGCATGAGCCACCACACCCGGCCCCATTTATTTCACTCTTTCCAATATAAGCAAACCTAGGGATGTAACCAGAAAACTACCACATGATGCTAAAACATGCTCTTGCTCCTTCAGAAAACAGCACAAGTTCATCAGCCCAGAAAGTTCTCAAACATTGTCAGGGCAAGGGACACTGAGTCCAAAGCCTAGACGTCTAGCCACAGCACTATTCTGCCTCCCAGTATACAGTCTTAGTATAGTACTTTTCAGCAGAAATCCCATATATCTTCCAATGTTCCTTAAGACAGTTCTTTCGAGGCTAAAAAATTCTAAACAAAGAGCTGAGTTCCCAACAAAAGTGCTTTAGAAAACTGAATTGCACAGAGAATGGGGTGCATAGATATCTGGGGTGTGCACAGCCAAATAACTTGGGTCTATAAACATTTACCAAAAGATGATTTTAAAGTGATTTTGCAACATTTCCTCATCAAATGTCTTGCAGTCCTAGAAGAAGGCAGATATGAGAATTCCTTTATCATGGTCAGGCTTACCGATGGAGACGCCAAAGCAATGAGAGTTTTAAGAGGCACTCAGAAGTCAGTAATCTCAGCACTTTGGGAGGCCGAGGTGGGAAATCATTGAGCCCAGGAGTTTGAAACCAGCCTGGGCAGCAAAGTGAGACCCTGTCTCTATAAAAAATTAAAAGATTAAAAATTAAAAAGTCAATAGCAGGGCTAGCGAGAAGTCTAGATTCCTGATCTTGAAGTACATGGTACTTCAAGTATTATTTAAATCAAAAATCATATCTCCATGGGCATCGAGGAGACAGAAATGGGGATGGAAAAAAGACACTGTCCTTTCTCTTAAAAGTACTACTCACTTTATAAAATACTGGTTTTTGCAAGGAGTAGAATATAAATGTTCATTGTAGAAAATTTGGAAAATACCAAAAGTTCAAAGAAGAAATGAAACCCACCAAGAACTCAGTACCCAGAAATATCCCCTGTGAACGTTGGTAATATTTCCAACCAGGAGTTTGTGTGCTGTTATTGTTTACAGACTGACAGTCCTTCCATTCGACTCCCTTTTCTGAGAGTAGGAATCTGAAATGTAGAACTCAATCAATAATTGATGCCCTCATTGCATGCCCAGCCCTATGCCAAGCACCATGGGGTCAGAAGGAAGACTGCATGCCTCACTCTAAGAGGCTATGGTCAATTAAAGAGATATTACATAGACCCAGAATCAGAGAGCTGGGCAGAGCATCATATGAGCAAACTGGCTGCAGGAATTCAGAAAAGGAAAGCTGGTCGGTAGAGGCTTCATGGAGGAAATGAGCTAGAGCAGAGCCATGAACAAAGTTTAGACTCAGGATTGCAGAAAGAAGGGACAAAAACAGCATGACCAAGGACAGTGGGCTTGGTTCCTAAGGATATTGACCTGGGTTTGGAGATTAGAGGGTGTGAACAGAAGTCCGAACATCACAGGTTTTGCAGCCAGTGTTACTCACAGTTACTGTACCAAAGTGATTTCTTTTCCTAGACCAATATGGAGATCAAGGCTATATACAAGGACTCATTTTATTCACTCTTTCCAATATAACCAAACCTAGGCATGCAACCAGAAAACTTCCACGTGAGGCTAAAACATGTTCTTGTTTATTCAGAAAACAGCACAATTCATCAGCCTGAAAAGTTCTCAAACATTCTCAAAGCTGATGTCTAGGAGGTGCGAGGTCAAGGCATGTGCTATAGAAGGAATCACAGGGGAAATGATTGTACGAAATCATGGCACAAAGTCAAAACCCAGCACGCACCAGCCAAATCCTGCACATATGCCAAACACTGAATTCTGCCACCTTAGTAACACTGAAAAGAAAAATATCCTAGGGAAGAGGTGGTATGATATTCGAGAAAAATCCCAAGGTTGTCTCTTGGCAGCTCTACTCCCTGTACAGTGTGACCTTGTACAGTGACTTAATTGCTTTGAACTTCAACTTCCTCATCTGTAAAATGAGGATAATAGCACCTGCCTCATACTTCTGACGTAAAGATTAAATGAAGTAATATATACGAAGCACGTCACACCATATCTGGCCATTGAGTAAGCCCTGGGTGAACACTGGTTCCCCTTCCTTTCTTCCCACTAGTCTAATATTAGAAAGCCAGATCAAGAGGGTCAGTGTGATTTGGGGAAACTAACAAACAGAATATGATGCTAATAAGGCTTGAAGCCTCAGACCACATTCAAGGTCTCCAGGGCATTGGTAATGTTCAACTTTTTACATGACTCCAAGGTTTGCTTCTGTCTGAGATGTCACAGCTTGATCAATGCCTCATCTATACCACACTCAGCATAAAATGTTGAGACAGGATCTATAATAGGATGCTGGACTGAGGCCAGCGTAGCT
Organism: Aotus nancymaae; assembly: GCF_030222135.1. Classification (NCBI taxonomy): domain Eukaryota; kingdom Metazoa; phylum Chordata; class Mammalia; order Primates; family Aotidae; genus Aotus; species Aotus nancymaae. Next base: position 25,468,211 of record NW_026988476.1, on the reverse strand, counting down.
GCCCCGAAACCCTGCCTCCTGCCCCCAGCTCAGGTACCAAGGGAAGGAGACAGGGGGGTACTGAAACAATTTCCAAAGGCTTAACTCATATGAGAGGAACAGAGACAGAGAAGGCCAAAAAAAAAAAAAAAAAAAAAAAAAAATGCTTCTAAGATTCAGGAAAGTCCTCACTCCAAAACAGATTAATTACCAGGAAGCCAGAACGAGTTAATAATCCTAGCTGACAGGCAGCCAATTGACTTGGGGAAGCTCATTTACAGTGTGGGTGTTATGCAGCCCAGAAGACAAAAAACACATAAACAACAGCAGGTGAAACATGAATCAAGCTACTTAGCAAGTTAGATCAAGAATCTAACAATTGCCAAGTCTCTTAGATTCCTGCAAGACACTTCCTCTCTGTCCCTTGTGTTAAAGCAAACTAAACATGGCTCAAGAAGGACCTCGTATTTCTGTATTTGAGTCCTTGTGGACGAACTGTAACCCAGCTTAATATGCAGACAAAATTGAGAAGCTAACTTAGGAGTATGCGCCTGTAACGATAGCTGAGTCTTGGTCAACCCCAGCGGCGGTGCTTCAACCACTCATAGACTGCTGCGTGTTCAAACTGTGTTCAAATAAGGCAAACGCCAACCTGCAAACAATCCAGCTGTTTCTGTACCTCACTTCCAATTTCTGTATGTCACTTCCCTTTTCTTGTCTATAAATTTGTTCTGACCACGAGGCATCCCTGGAGTCTGGATCTGCTAATTCTGGGGGCTGCCCGATTCATGAATGGTTCATTGCTCAATTGAACTTCTTTAAATTCAATTCAGCTGAAGTTTTTCTTTCTATTTTTTTTTTTTTTTTTTTTTTAGACGGAGTTTTGCTCTTGTTGCCCAGGCTGGAGTGCAATAGCGTGATCTCGGCTCACTGCAACCTCCGCCTCCTGGGTTCAACCGATTCTCTTGCTTCAGCCTCCCAAATAGCTAGGATTATAGGCAAACACTGTCACACCCAGCTAATTTTGTAGTTTTAGTAGAGATGGGGTTTCTCCATGTTGGTCAGGCTGGTCTCGAACTCCCAACCTCAGATGATCCACCCGCCTCGGCCTCCCAAAGTGCTGGAATTACAGGTGTGAGCCACCACGCCTGGCCTGAAGTTTTTCTTTTAACACTTCTCTTCATTCCACTGTCCCTGCCCTAATTCAGGCCCATATTACCTCCTGTTAGCTCAGGGACACCTTAATTTTCTGAATACACAACTCAGCAGCTTCATCATCACTCATCAGATAAAATCTAAATTTCCTAACCTGACATTCAAAGCCCTCCATAATATGATCCACGACTTAAACAATACATTCCATGTCAGGATCCTTATGCTGCAGACAAACCAAAACCAACAAACCTAAGCCCTTGTACTTTTCCACCTCAGTGTCTTTGCTTGAGCTGTTGTTTCCCAGCCATTCTCATTCTCACGTATTCATCATGTTAGTTATCTAGGGCTGCCGTAACAAATTACCACACCCCGGCTGGTTTAAAACAACAGAAACATATTCTCACAAGTCCAAGATCAAGCTGTCTGTAGGGCTGGCTCTGTCCAGAAGCTGTGAGGGGCAATCCGCTCCATACCTCTCTCGTAGCTGATGCTGGCTGCTGGCAGCCCTTTGCATTCCTTGGCTTGAGACTGCCAATCTCTGCCTGTCTTCACATGCGTGGCCTTCTTCTGTGTCTCAGTGTCTTAAATCTCCCTCTGCCTTTGTCATATAAGGACACCTGTCATTGGATTTAGGGCCCATCCTAAATCCTGGGTGGTCGCATCTTGAGAGCCTTAATTACATCTACAAAATCTCTTTTTCCAAATAAGTTCACAGCCCCAGGTTCTGAGTGGACATGTCTTTTGGGAGGCCACAATTTAACCCATATATCCTTTAAGACCTTGGTCTCTTGCTGCCTCCTTTACGAAATATGCCCTGATGTCTAGCCCAGGAAGGAATCTCTCCCTCCTATAAGCTGCCAAGACACTCAGCTTAATTTGACTTTGTGATATAGTGTTTATACAAATAGCTTATCTTTGAGTGAGTTGCCTAACTTCTGTAGGCCTCAATTTCCTCATCTTTGAAACAGAGATGAGATGATGATTACATTTATTTTTAGCATTATTTGGGTTTTTTTTTTTTTTTGAGATGGAGTCTCTCTCTGTTGCCCAGGCTGGAGTGTAATGGCACAATCTTGGCTCACCACAACCTCTGGCTCACTGCAACCTCCACATCCTGAGTTCAAGCGATTCTCCTGCCTCAGCTTCCCGAGTAGCTGGGATTACAGGTAAGTGCCACCACGCCTGGCTAATTTTTGTATTTTTTAGTAGAGACAGGATTTCACAATATTGGCCAAGCTGGTCTTGAACTCCTGACCTCCGGTCATCTGCCCACCTGACCTAATCTCGGCTGGGATTACAGGCATGAGTCACTGCGCCTGGCCTATAGCATTATTTTGATAAAAAGGAGTTTTAAGTGACTTAGAACAGTGGCCAGACATAGAAAATCATCAATATGTGCTATTATTCTTATCTTTATTATCATGTATCTTCCCTTCTATATTGTAAGCTCCTTAAAGACAATCATCCTTGCAGTCTCCATGGATTCTAAAGAGTATATTGGCCAGGTGTGGTGGCTCATGCCTGTAATCCCAGCACTTTGGGAGGCCAAGTGGGGGTGGATCACCTCAGGTCACGAGTTTGAGACCAGCCTGGCCAACATGGTAAATCCCTGTCTCTACTAAAAAAAAAAACAAAAATTAGCTGGGTGTGGTGTTGTCCACCTGTAATCCCAGCTACTGGGAGTCTGAGACAGGAAAATCACTTGAACCCGGGAGGCGGAAGTTGCAGTAAGCCAAGATTGCACCACTGCACTCCAGCCTGGGCAACAGAGCAAGACTCAGTCTCCAAAAAATATATATAAACAAATAAAGAGTATCTTGCACAGAATCATGGATGAGTGAGCACATCAGGGAGAAGGAGGGAATAACAGCTAAGTCATTTTGAGATATTCAATACAGAGACATGTTTGGAAATGTTGTCAAGAGTGACTACTCTGTCAACACTCAACCAGCAGGAAAGTACTCAGGTCTTCCCCGACGTGGAGAGACTTGGTCAAAACTTCCTGCCAACAGTTTTCCCTCTGATTTACAAGCAGCACAACTTGGAGAACTGCCACTCCAGTGTTTCCAAGTACAGCATATCCAAAGGAGAATTCCTTTTCATAAAGAGCATCATTTGCTGATTTGTCATCATGGTAATTATGTTTGATTATTCCCACTGTACCTCTTAGCACTGATGTGGTTCTGAAATAGAAGTGAAAAAAGGGGATGGGGAGGGGCTGACTCCCAGGTTTAAGGGAAGAGTGACTCAGTGGCCCTAGGGAGACTCTTCTCAGGAACCAGGTAGGTGTGCTGACTCACTACTGCCTCAGGCCTCCTCGCAAAGGCTGCTGCTTCTCCAGGACCTCACAGGAGTTGTGGAAGCCTTTAATGGTGGTACTGCTAATTCTCTACACACACCATAATCTTCCCCTATGTAATCCCAAGAGCTACTTTGTCAAGCTGCTTTCTAGGGGGCCAGTGCTCTAGAGAGATTGTGCAGTCCAGTCTTCTAGAAGATGTTTAATTTTTATGGGTACCTAGTAGATGTATATAGATGTATATATGTTAGTACAAGTACAAGCACATACAAAAATTCATTCTTAGTGAGGTACATACAAAGTGGAGTTCAGACTGGGCGCGATGGCTCACCCCTGTAATCCCAGCACTTTGGGAAACTGAGGCGGGAGGATCACCTGAGGTCAGGCATTCGAGACCAGCCTGGACAACATGGTGAAACCCTGTTTCTACTAAAAATACAAACATACAAACAAATTAGCTGGGCATGGTGGTGCATGCCTGTAATCCCAGCTACTCAAGAGGCTGAGGCAGGAGAATTGCTTGAATCCGGGAGGCGGAGGTTGCAGTGAGCTGAGATCGTGCCACTGCACTCCTGCCTGGACAACAAGAGTGAGACCGTGTCTCCAAAAAAAAAAAAGGTGGAACTTTGGGAGGCCGAGGCGGGTGGATCACGAGGTCGAGAGATCGAGACCATCCTGGTCAACGTTGTGAAACCCCGTCTCTATTAATACAAAAAAATTAGCTGGGCACGGTGGCGCGTGCCTGTAATCCCAGTTACTCAGGAGGCTGAGGCAGGAGAATTGCCTGAACCCAGGAGGCGGAGGTTGCGGTGAGCCGAGATCGCGCCATTGCACTCCAGCCTGGGTAACAAGAGCGAGACTCCGTCTCAAAAAAAAAAAAAAAAAAAAAAAGGTGGGGAGTTCAAAGCAGACAAAAGCTGAAATCTTCATCCACACTCTCGCAAGCAAATATTGTAAAACCGAATCTGCCTGTGTTGTTGTGTGTGGTAGAGGCAGGTAGCTACTGTCTGGGATCAAACATCCCTAAATGTGCTCAGAGTGGAAAATGACAAAGCAACTCTCTCCTGCCCAGAATCAGTGCTGATTGATTGGTTCTGTTTCCATGAAACAACTGCCAAAACGATGCTTATAAATAACACTTCCCAGTTATAATATTCTTTCTAAAAGAATGCATTATTTATTGTAGAAACGCTCTGATGGGAGATGTTCACACAGAAAGAAAATAATAGGGATTAGTCAAAGGAGAAAAAGGGACTTGTGAAATTTTAATTCTCGTCTTTAATATTACATGAAATTAGCCATTTTCCTGAGAAACTTTAAACACAGCAAGTCTTCTTTATGGCCACTGAAAGAATGTCTTCTTTATGGTGCTGCCTGAGAAAGAAAGCTGCACCATGATGATTCAAGATTTTCAGTGGACTATGGAGATCAAGGTTATCTGTGCTGTGCCTCAGCACCTCCTGACTAAGCCATTACACAGGCTCCTTCTCGGATGCTGACATCCATGCTCCACCTCCACCAAAAAGGGGAAGAAGGAATTACTGTGGGTTTTTATTTCAAACAATTACTGAAAGGACAAGAATTCATTGAATTTTGATCTAGAAAAGGCCTCTGTGCAGTGCTCAAATCCACCTCCCTATTCTTGTATGTAAAATCACTGTCTGGAAACTGACAGCTCCATGTAGAGATTAATCATACCCAATATCCACAGCTTCTAAGAGAAAGAGAAGGCTGCAATTAGCAAATATCGCCACCATTAAAAAATGTTCTCCCCCAACGTGGCTTCTAGAAACCTAATTGCATTTATGCAAATTCTTATTTTTCAGTTTTTTCCTGGGCAGCAAAATTGCCCCTCATTTTAACAACCATCAAGGTAGTGCGAATGTGGGTTATTCTACAAGCACGTTCGGTTTAGCTCCTATACATAAGACCTCCTTGTATAAAATGTGCACATTGACTGATACAGTAACTAATCTTATTTATTTTTGGAATTACCCTCTGGTCTTCTTCCATGGAGAATATCCACCTTTTTTTTCTTTAATATGTAGGGAGTGCAAGCTCCTCTTTTTTTTTTTCTCCCCCTCAAAGCTATTTACTCCCCAAACCAGAAGGTATTCCCTTCATGGAGATGAAGAGCGCCCCCTAGTGAACAGTGTTTCTCAACATCCCTCCAACATTGAATTTCCATCTTCATTATTCTTGCCAGAGAATCTCAGGCCCTAGTGGTGATGTGATTGCATTTGGGAGGTTGAGGTTCAATGCCTAGGGCTTAGGAGCTTTTCAAGTGACAATAAAATTGTTCGAGAGGCCGGGTGCGGTGGCTCACGCCTGTAATCCCAGCACTTTGGGAGGCCGAGGCAGGAGAATCGCTTGAACCCAGGAGGTGGAAGTTGCAGTAAGCAAAGATTGCACCATTGCTCTCCAGCCTGGGCAATAAAGCAAGGCTCTGCCTCAAAAAAAGAAAAATGTTCAAGAGCTGAGAAAATCTACTGACTCCAAACATTTTTTAAAATATTCTAAAACTGAAATTAGTGAATTTGATTAAATGTCTATAAAATATCAACTAATCACAAACAATTCAACTCTTAGTTACATGCAAATTATATTTAATGCAGAATGTAGGCTCATTTTAATACTGTCTATGAGGAGGCCAGGTGTGGTGGCTCACAACTATAATCCCAGCACATTGGGAAACCAAAGTGTTGGGGAGGGGGCTGCTTGAGCCCAGGAGTTCAAAATTAGCCAGGGCAACATAGCAAGACCCCCAGCACTACAATAAAAATTTTTTAATTTCCCAGCTAATTAAAAAAAAAATTTTTTTGTAGAGATGGAGTCTTCACCTGTAGACAGGTGTGTGATGCTTGGGTGTGTGATGCACACCTGTAGTCCTAACTAATACTCAGGAGGCTGAGGTGAGAGGATTGTTTGAGCTTGGGAGGGTGAGGCCACAGTGAACCATGATTACACCACTGACTCCAGCCTGGAGTGTTTCAAATATATATATATATATATATAGTGTGTGTGTGTGTGTGTGTGTGTGTGTGCATATTCTGTGAGGAAGGACAGGTCCTCTTAAAATAAGAGTTAAAGGCATATTTTCCATAGAGTTGACCTCTCTTCAAGATTCTTCATGACCACGAATACGCGCTCCTAAGTCTTAATAGTATTCTTTTAAAGATTCTGATAACAATTCTTCATATATGCAAAGTACTTAGTAAAAGTTTACATATGGCTGGGCGTACTGGCTCATGTCTATAATCCCAGCACTTTGGGAGGCTGAGGCAGGTGGATTGCTTGAGTGCAGAAATGCAATACCACCCTGGGCAATGAGGCAAAACCCCATCTCTACAAAAAAACACAAAAAATTAGTTGGGCGTGGTGATGCACACCTATAGGCCCAGCTACTTGGGAGGCTGATGGGGGAGGATCCCCTGAGCCCGGGATGTCAAAGCTGCAGTGAATTATGATCGTGCTACTGCCCTCCAGCATGAGTGACTCATTGAGACCTTGTATCAAAAAAAAGAAAAAGGTTGGCCGGGCATGGTGGCTCCTGCCTGTAATCCCAGCACTTTGGGAGGCTGAGGCAGGCAGATCACGAGATCAAGAGATCAAGACCATCCTAGGCAACATGGTGAAACCCCATCTCTACTAAGAATACAAAATTAGCTGGGTGTGGTGGCGCATGCCTGTAATCCCAGAGGCTGAGGCAGGAGAATAGCTTGAATCCAGGAGGCGGAGGTTGCAGTGAGCTGAGATCCACCACTGCACTCCAGCCTCACACAGAGCGAGACTCCATTGGGGGGGAAAAGAGTTAATACATACTATTAATACATACTATTTAAATCATTTAATCTTTATAATAGTAAATTGAATAAGAAAAGAATGAGTTAAGCAGAACTGAAGGAGAGAGAGACACAAAAAACCCTTCAAAAAAATCAATAAATACAGGAGCTGGTTTTTCGAAAAGATCAACAAAACAGACAAACCACTAGCCAGATTAATAAAAAAGAAAAGAGAGAATAATCAAATAGATGCAATAAAAAATGATAAAGGGAATATCACCACAGATTCCACAGAAATACAAACCATCATCAGAGATTATTACAAACAACTCTATGCACATAAACTAGTAAATCTGGAAGAAATGGATAAATTCCTGGACACTTGCATCCTCCCAAGCCTAAACCAGGAAGAAGTCGAAACCCTAAATAGACCAATAACAAGGTCTGAAGTTGAGGCAGCAATTAAGAGCCTACCACCCAAAAAAAGCCCAGGTCCAGATGGGTTCACAGCTGAATTCTACCAGACATACAAAGAGGAACTGGTACCATTCCTACTGAAACTATTCCAAATAATCCAAAAAGAGGGAATCCTACCCAAATCATTTTATGAGACCAACATCATCCTGATACCAAAACCCGGTGGAGACTCAACAAGAAAAAACTTCAGGCCAATATCCATGAAAAACATAGATGTAAAAATATTCAATAAAATACTGGCAAGCCGATTGCAACAGCACATCAAAAAGCTTATCCACCATGATCAAGTAGGCTTCATCCCAGGGATGCAAGGCTGGTTCAACATACAAAAATCTATAAACATAATTCACCACATAAACAGAACCAAAGACGAAAACCACATGATTATCTCAATAGATGCAGAAAAGGCCTTTGACAAAATTCAATAGCCCTTTATGCTAAAAACACTCAATAAACTAGGTGTTGACGGAATGTATCTCAAAATAATAAAAGTTATTTACGACAAACCAACAGCCAATATCATACTGAATGGGCAAAAACTGGAAGCATTCCCTTTGAAATCTGGCACTAGACAAGGATGCCCTCTCTCACCACTCCTATTCAATATAGTACTAGAAGTTCTAGCCAGAGCAATCAGGCAAGAAAAAGACATAAAGAGTAGTCAATTAGGAAAGGAGGAAGTCAAATTGTCTCTATTTGCAGATGACATGATTGTATATTTACAAGACCCCATCGTCTCAGCCCAAAATCTCCTGAAACTGATAAGCAACTTCAGCAGAGTCTCAGGATACAAAATCAATGTGCAAAAATCACAAGCATTCCTATACACCAATAACAGACTTCAAGAGAGCCAAATCAAGAACGAACTGCCATTCACAATTGCTACAAAGAGAATAAAATACCTAGGAATACAACTAACAAGGAACGTAAAGGACCTCTTCAAGGAGAACTACAAACCACTGCTCAATGAAATAAGAGAGGACACAAACAGATGGAGAAACATTCCATGCTCATAGTTAGGAAGAATCAATATCGTGAAAATGGCCATACTGCCCAAAGTAATATACAGACTCAATGCTATCCCCATCAAGCTACCAATGACCTTCTTCACAGAACTGGAAAAAACCACCTTAAACTTCATATGGAACCAAAAGAGAGCCCGCATAGCCAAGTCAATTCTAAGCAAAAAGAACAAAGTGGGAGGCATCACACTACCTGACTTCAAACTATACTACAAGGCTACAGTAAACAAAACAGCATGGTACTGGTACCAAAACAGAGATATAGACCAATGGAACAGAACAGAGGCCTCAGAGGCAACGCCACACATCTACAACCATTTGATCTTTGACAAACCTGACAAAAACAAGTAATGGGGAAATGATTCCCTGCTTAATAAATGGCATTGGGAAAACTGGCTAGCCATGTGCAGAAAGCAGAAACTAGATCCCTTCCTGACACCTTACACTAAAATTAACTCCAGATGGATTAAAGACTTAAACATAAGACCTAACACCATAAAAACCCTAGAAGAAAATCTAGGTAAAACCATTTGGGACATAGGCATAGGCAAGGACTTCATGACCAAAACACCAAAAGCATTGGCAACAAAAGCCAAAATAGACAAATGGGACCTAATCAAACTCCACAGCTTCTGCACAGCAAAAGAAACAGTCATTAGAGTGAATCGGCAACCAACAGAATGGGAAAAAATTTTTGCAACCTACTCATCTGACAAAGGGCTAATATCCAGAATCTATAAAGAACTAAAACAGATTTACAAGAAAAAAACAAACAAGCCCATTCAAAAGTGGGCAAAGGATATGAACAGATACTTTACAAAAGAAGACATATATGAGGCCAACAAATATATGAAAAAATGCTCATCATCACTGGTCATTAGAGAAATGCAAATCAAAACTACATTGAGATACCATCTCACGCCAGTTAGAACAGCGATCATTAAAAAATCTGGAGACAACAGATGCGGGAGAGGATGTGGAGAAATAGGAACACTTTTACACTGTTGGTGGGTGTGTAAATTAGTTCAACTATTCTGGAAGACAGTGTGACGATTCCTCAAGGACCTAGAAATAGAAATTCCATTTGACCCAGCAATCCTGTTACTGGGTATATATCCAAAGGATTATAAATCGTTCTACTATAAGGACACATGCACACGAATGTTCATTGCGGCACTGTTTACAATAGCAAAGACTTGGAACCAACCGAAATGCCCATCGATGATAGACTGGACAGGGAAAATGTGGCACATATACACCATGGAATACTATGCAGTCATAAAAAATGATGAGTTCGTGTCCTTTGTAGGGACATGGATGAACCTGGAAACCATCGTTCTCAGCAAACTGACACAAGAACAGAAAATCAAACACCGCATGTTCTCACTCTTAGGTGGGTATTGAACAATGAGAACACATGGACACAGGGAGGAGAGCATCACACACTGGGGTCTGTTGGGGGGAAATAGGGGAGGGACAGCAGGGGATGGGGAGTTGGGGAGGGATAACATGGGGAGAAATGACAGATACAGGTGACAAGGAGGAAGGCAGCAAACCACACTGCCATGTGTGTACCTATGCAACAATATTACATGTTCTTCACATGTACCCCAAAACCTAAAATGCAATAAAATATATATATATATATATTTAAAAAAAAAAAAAAGAATGAGTTAGATAAGGTAGTTTTAAGGTTTTCTTTCTTTTTTTTTTTTTTCCCCCATTTTTGATCCCCTCTTTGTTGCCCAGGCTTAAGTGCAATGGCACAATCTTGGCTCACCACAATCTCTGCCTGCTGGGTTCAAGCAATTCTCCTGCCTCAGCCTTCCGAGTAGCTGGGATTACAGGCACCCACCACCACATTAATTTTGTGTATTTAGTAGAGATGGGGTTTCACCATGGTGGTCAGGTTGGTCTCAAACTCCCGACCTCAGGTGATCCACCCGCCTCGGCCTCCCAAAGTGCTGGGATTACAGGCATAAGCCACCGTGCTCCGCAGTTTTTTTCTTTTTTGCCAAAGTATAAAATATTATAAATTCTAAAACAAACAAAAAAAGTCAGAATCAAAACAGATAACAACCACAGTTTAAAAGAAAACAAACTGCTAATTTAAAATGGTCTATGTAAGCCTTTGGTAAGGGACAATACATCGAATGACTCCATAGGCAGATACTCTGGGACAAGTTACTCAATCTCTCTGTGCCTCAGTATCCTCAAATATAACATGGGGATAAAAAGAGTATTTATCTCATCAGGTTGTTAAGACATTTAAATGAGTTCACATATGTGAAACACTTCGAACAGTGTGTGGTACATAGTAAGAGTTGAATAAATGCTAACAATTAACTGCTAGTCAATCAAACCATAGCAATCTTTGATTCCCAGAAATAGAATAGCTTAAGATTTTTGGTGGGGCGTGGTGGCTCACACCTGTAATCCCAGCACTTTGAGAGGCCAAGGCGGGCGGATCACCTGAGGTCAGGAGTTCGAGACCAGCCTGGTCAACATGGTGAAACCCCATCTATTTTTTAAAAAAGGCCAAAAGTTAGCTGGACGTGGTGGCACCCACCTGTAATCCCAGCTACCTGGGAGGCTGAGGTGGGAGAACTGCTTGAACCCGGGAGGCGGAGACTACAGTAAGCCAAGATGGCACCACTGGGATATGGGCAACAGAGCGAGACCCTATCTCAAAAAACAAAAAATAAATTTAAAAGATCTTATATAAATAATTATCAAACAACTAAAACACTCACAAAACAATCACTAATATTGTATTTTGAAACATTTTACTTGGAAACAATCTCAAACTTACAAAAAGTTACAGGAAACATTTAAAAAATAAAAAAAAAGAAACGAAAAGTTACAGGAATAAAAATAGTATAAGGAACACTGGTATATCTTTTACCCAAATGAACTTATTGTTAACATTTTATTCCTCTATCATTTGCATGGCACATCACCGCAAATTTCTGTCCATACTTACTATAATTTTGATATATTTGTTTTCTCTTGTAAAGTAACAAACTACCACAAATTTAGCATTTTAACACCAATTTATAAGCTCACAGTTCTAAGAAGTCTGGGCATAGCATAGCCAGCTTCTTTGCAAAGGGTCTTTACAAAGCTAAAATCAAATTACTGGCCAGACTAAACTCCTTTCTGGAAGCTCTGGGAAGAATCTACTTTCAAACTGATTCATGATTGATGGCAGCCATAGGATTGAGGTCCCCATTTCCTTGCTGGCTGTCAAATGTGGGGCACTCTCAGCTCCTTAAGTCACCCACATTCCAATATGATTTTTATTTTTTAAATTAAATATTATTTTTATTTTTTTAAGACAAAGTCTTTCTCTGTTGCCCAGACTGGAGTGCAGTGGCACAATCATGGTTCACTGCAGCCTCAACTTCCTGGGCTCAAGTGATCCTCCCACCTCAGTCTCCCAAGTAGCTAGGACTACAGGTGCATGCCACCACACCTGGCTAATTTTTTTTTAATTTTTTTTTTTTTTGTAGAGATGAGGTCTCACTAAGTTTCCCATGCTGGTCTCAAACTCCTGGGCTCAAGCAGTCCTCCTGCCTTGTCCTCCCTAAGTGCTGAGATTACAGGAGTGAGCCACCGTGCTCTGCCCACGTTGTTTCCAATACGGTCCCATTTATCTTCAAAGCCAGCAATGAAAAATCCCCCTCATGGCAAACCCTTCTCAAATTTTGACTCGCTCTCCCAAATAAGAGCCAGTTCTTTTAAGGGTTCACTTGATTAGATCAGGCTTACCGAAGAAAAGCCTGGATACTCTTTCTTTTTTTTTCTTTTTTTTTTTTTTTTTAAAAAAAGATGGGGTTTCACCATGTTGGCCAGACTGGTCTCGAACTCCTGACCTCAAGTGATCCTCCCACCTTGGCATCCCAAGATACTCTTTCTTAAAGTCAAATGATTTGGGACCTCAATTACATCTGCAAAGTGTGTGCATAGCAGCACTTAGAATGGTATTTGAATAACTGAGAGAAGGTTATGTATATACCAGGAATAGGAATTTGTGGGGGCATCTCAGCATTCTGCCTGCCACATATGATAAGAGACTTTAAAAGTCTATGTGTAAGTCTTTTGGGCTGCCACAACAAAATACTACGGCCTATGGTGGCTTAAACAACAGAAATTTATTTTCTCACAGTTCTGGGGGCTGGAAGTCCAAGATCAAGGTGTCAGCAGGAGTGGTTTCTCTTAAGGCTGCTCTCTTTCATTTGTAGATGGCTGGCTTCTCACTGCATCTTCACCTGACTTTTTTTTTTTTTTTTTCTTTTTTTGAGAGATGGAGTCTCGCTCTGTCACCAGGGGCTGGAGTACAGTGGCACAATCTCGGCTCACTGCAGCCTCCACTTCCTGGGTTCAAGCAATTCTCCTGCCTCAGTCTCCCGAGTAGCTGCACGACCACACCCAGCTAATTTTTGTATTTATAGTGGAGACAGGGTTTCACCATGCTGCCCAGGAGGACTACAGGCTTACACAACCACGCCCAGCTAATTTTTGTATTTTTAGTAGAGATAGGGTTTCACCATGCTGCCCAGGATGGTCTCGATCTCTTGACCTCAGGATCCACCTTCCTCGGCCTCCCAAAGTGCTGGGATTATAGGCGTGAGCCACCGCACCCGGCCCATTTGGCCTTTTTCTCTGTGTGAACATTCCCGGTGTTTCTATATGTGTTGAAATTCTCTTCTTGTAAAGCCAACAGTGAGACCAAATTAGGGCTTCAAAATATAAATTTTGGGGGGACACAATTCAGTCTATAACAGTCTGATAACAAAATTAAGAGCTAATATTTGAGCTGCTAGGCAGGTACTGTGCTAAAAAAAATTTGTAGGTTATCTCAACACAAACCTTTAAATTAAATACCATTGTAAGCAATTATATGAAATTCCAATCTTATCAAAATGTTTCCTTTATTTTTAATTAGAAATTCTGTAAGATTTCTGTTGTGATTTGATTCTTAGAGTGATCTGTCTCTACTATAATGTGCTTCCTATACTACATTCTAAGGTCAATTTCCTTCACCCATCAAGTTTTACTGAGCAGATAAGCTTGGTACAGAGACATTAAGATGAGTTATCAAACTTCTTGCTCTCAGAGAGCAAAATGTAGTTTTAAAAAAAAAGATGTATTTTTTGTCTGTCTCTGTACTTTTTTTTTTTTTTTTTTTTTTTGACAGAGTCTCATTCTGTAGCCCAGGCTGGAGTGCAGTGGTGCAATCTTGGCTCACTACAACCTCTGCCTTCCAGGTTCAAGCAATTCTCCTGCCTGAGTCTCCTGAGTAGCTGGGATTACAGGCATGTGTCACCATGCTCAGCTAACTTTTGCATTTTAGGTATAGATGGGGTTTCACCATATTGGCCAGGCTGGTCTCGACCTCAGGTGATCCACCTACCTCAGCCTCCCAAAGTGCAGGGATTACAGGTGTGAGCCACCGTGCCTGGCCATGCATAAATTTTAAAATGCCTTACATAAAAAATGTCAATTACAGGCCAGGCACAGTGGCTCGCACCAGTAATCCCAGCACTTTCAGAGGCCAAGGTGGGTGGATCACCTGAAGCCAGGAGTTAGAGACCAGCCTGGCCAACAAGGCAAAACCCAGTCTCTACCAAAAATACAAAAATTATGCAGGCATGGTGGCAGGTGCCTGTAATTCCAGCTACCAGGGAGGCTGAAGCACGAGAATTGCTGGAACCTGGGAGGCAGAGGTTGCAGTGAGCCAAGGTCTCACCACTGCACTCCAACCTGGGCAACAGAGCAGGCTGTGTCTGGGAAAAAAAAAAGCATGAATTATATTCATAGAATCGTTCTGCACAGTTAAGTTCTTATGAAACTCAGGCACTGAAAAATGAAATAATAATTTTGAGAAAGAGAAGCCCTCTCTGAAGGTTTTGTGTTATTTTTGTGAGATTTCCTCAACCCTAACTGTACAGCAACACACTGTTTTGTATGGGGCTTTAGACAGGACGCTCGTTGATTGGAGAAAAACCACCTGGGATTTGACAGTGAGAAGTAATGATAATGTAAAAATACTACACCTGACTAAGTAAGGCGCCTCAAATTCCACTCACTGTGCTCGAGAGAAAAAAAAAAGATCCCTGGTGGAACGCGGTGGCTCACGCCTGTAATCCCAGCATTATGGGAGGCTGAGGCGGGAGGATGGCTTGAGGCCAAGCATTTAGGACCAGCGTAGGTAACATACCGAAAATAAAACATACTAACATAAAAAATAACTAACTACAAATAAAAATTATAAAATTAACCAGGCGTGGTGGCGCCCACCTGTAA
Source organism: Aotus nancymaae (assembly GCF_030222135.1). Taxonomy (NCBI): domain Eukaryota; kingdom Metazoa; phylum Chordata; class Mammalia; order Primates; family Aotidae; genus Aotus; species Aotus nancymaae. Next base: position 25,453,188 of record NW_026988476.1, on the reverse strand, counting down.
TTCTAACTGCTAGGGGGGCTTGAGCCCAGGAGGTCGAGGCTGCAGTGAGCCATGGTTGCCCGTCACTTCACTCCAGCCTTGGCGACAGAGTGGAAACCCAGGATTTAAATTTAAATAAATAAATAAAAATCCCTTTTTTTCTCACTGTCTAACGTGCTCACTTTTCATGCAACTTGCACCGAGAACTTCTCTCCTGGAAGCAAAGGCCACATTGCAGCTATCGAAAGAAATCAAATCTGCAGGCCCAGGCGCTTCCCAGCTGCGGACGGAGTGGGGTGACTGCCCCCAGGCGAGGCGCCCCTCTGCGGCCCACCCCTAGCCCACCTCCGCTTCCCAGCGCCCACGGGCAGGCGGTGAGTTCCGCATCTCGCTCCGGGACCATCGCCCATCGCTTCTCTCGCGCCCTCTGCGGGAGCCTGGGCCAGGGACCGCCCCGGCTCGCCGCCCCAGGCTCATAAATGGCCTCTGTGTCCCGGCCCGAGCGGGCTCCGAGGCTGCTAGCTCCGTGCTTAACCCGGTATCCGCCCCCGCCCTCACCCCTGACAGTGGGATTTCTGTCCATGGAGGAGGAGGAGACCTACCTGGAGCTCTACCTGAACCAGTGCGCCGCTCAGGTGAGGCTGCCGCCGCTGTCCCAGAGTCAGGGCCCAAGTCCCGCCGGGTCCTGTGTGCCAAGGGCTTTGCCTGCGTTCTCTTAAAACTCAGCGATCCTTGGTTTCCCACGCCTTTCAGTTGAAGGTTAGAAGCTTCCAAAAGTGAAATAATTTGCCCAAGGTTGCCAAACAGAGCTCGAACTTCGTCTAGCGCGAATCCAGAACCGTGCCCTCAGTCACCAGATTACAAGGCCCATCCCGGGTTGTTTGGTTTTTGGTTTGTTTATTCATTCGTTCATTCTGAGGTGGAGTCTTGCTCTGTCGCCCAGACTGGAGTGCAATGATGTCATCTCAGCTCACTGCAACCTCCGCCTCCCGCGTCCAAGCGATTCTCGTGCCTCAGCCTCCCGAGTAGCTGGGATTACAGGCACCTGCCACCACGCCCAACTAATTTTTGTGTTTTTAGTAAAGGCGGGGTTTTGCCTTGTTACTCAGGCTGGTCTCCAACACTTGACCTCAAGTCATCCACCTGCCTGGCCTCCTGAAGGGCTGGAATTTCAGGCATGAGCCACTCGCACAGAGTGTGCTTCCTGCTTGCTGTAGCGATTTCGGGTTCCCAAGGGCTTCTGCTTTGATGGGGAAATAGAGACCCCCTGTCCCCTGCAGCATGGATGCCAGTACTGGGCCTCCCTGAGAAGTCAAGTCTCTGGTGGAGCTGGGGGTCGCAGGGTTTGCCAAATGTGAACTGCAAACACCTGTGGCTTCTTTTAGTTAATTAAAAGACTTTTAAAGTAAAAATCCTTAGCGGTCGGGCAGGGCACGGTGGCTCATGCCTGTAATCCCAGCACTTTGGGAGGCCGAGGCCAGCGGATCACAAGTTCAGGAGATTGAGACCATCCTGGCCAACATGGGGAAACCCCGTCTCTACTAAAGTACAAAAATTAGCTGGGCCTGGTGGTGGGTGCCTGTAGTCTCAGCTACTCAGGAGGCTGAAGCAGATGAATCGCTTGAACCCGGGAGGCAGAGGCTGCAGTGAGCCAAGATCACGCCACTGGACTCCAGCCTGGGCAACAGAGCGAGACTTTGTCTCAAAAAAAAAAAAAAAAAAAAAAATTAGCCATCGTGGTTGCAGATGCCTATAGCCCAATTACTGGGGAGGATGAGGCAGGAGAATTGCTTGAACCTGGGAGGCGAAGGTTGCAGTGAGCCAAGATGACGCCACTGCACTCCAGCCTGGGTGACAGAGTGAAAAAAAATAAAGATCTTTAGCATCAAATATTGTAGAAAAGAGTCTTTAAAAAAAAAACCCTGCAAGATGGCAACTTTTTTTTGTGTGTGTGTGGGAGAATTTTTTATAAAGACAATGATCGGTACTGAGGTAGAAATGGTGACTTTCCCTAGCATTTAACACAGTAAGGAGCCCAAGCTGGAAAGGTTCTGAGAAAGATAAGTGGATACAGTTTAACAAAAAATGACTGGTGATTCAGTGAACATGCTACACAGACATCCTCTGAGGCGTGTCCCATTGCCATAAAACATCCTCCTCCAACGTCTCCTCGCCATTGCCTTACATTCTTGTGTAAGTTTAGCTTTTGTTCCCTGATAAAATACCATGATGGGGAAGGGGAAGACAGACACTGAGGGTTGCAGCTTTGGAGCTTAGCGTAAATTGCCCAAGGAGATCCTTTCCATCTGGGACAGGTGAGACCAAGGAACCCTGCAGTGGAATCAGGGCCCATTATCCTCATCTCACTTTTCTTAAGGCCACTCTGTGGGTTGAGGGTGGGGAAAGATGGAAGCTTATCACATACTCAAAATGAAATAGAGGTCAAAAATCTTATTTCAAGAGAATAGCTTGATTTTTTTTTTCTTCAAAGTGCTTTCTTTAAACAATTAGTCACCCCTGCCACCTGCTGGACTTGTAACAGAGCACTCCAACAGGCTCTAGCCAGATGCGTGTATGTTAGCTGAAATAGCATTGTCACTGAGAAGATACAACACAGTGCATTCCTGACCCTTCAGTTGTCAGAAAAGAAGTAAGATCTTTTTTAGTTTCTCCTGCAAGCAGTGCTCAAAATCTGGAATCCAGGTCTGCGACTTGGGTGAAGCAGGTGGTAATGCATTGATTGAGGTAATCGATTTTTCCCCATAATAAAGCCCATGAATTTTACATTAGTTGCTTCCCTCAGGTGCACGCCTCATTCTCTTCGTAGCTTGTTAATGGGAGTTCAGCAGCCTCCCCTGGACCAAAAATATACTGACTTAAACTATTCTTACCATTTAAGTTTCAATATCATTTTTCCTATTGTAAATTCTTGTAACTAGAACATTGCAATAATTCTTATGCCTTTGCCTAGAAGTAATAACAGTGGGTCTTTAGCGAGTCTTGATTAGCATTCAATTATATCTTAAACTTCATTTATTCTATTTGAAATATTTTAAAAGTCAAAATTATTTCAAAGTTAAGTCAACTAAAGTTTATAATTAAATAGTGCAGTATATCTGTTCTCTTCAAAGTATACAACAATTTCGAGTATGGTTGTTCAATTGCCTCTATTGCAAATTGGAGTTAGAGAGTGGCAACTTACTAGGGATCTAACCAAAGCAGTGAAGATAGTTTATGAAGAATGCTTTTTCTTCATTTAAAAATATTCTCTGCTGTTTCCATGAAGTGTGCTGTTATTGTAATAGAATCTTTTTTTAGAAGGAATCTAGCTCTGTTGCCCAGGCTGGAATGCAGTGGCACGATCTTGGCTCACTTCAACCTCCACCTCCAGGGTTCAAGGGATTCTTGTGCCTCAGCCTCCCCAGTAGCTGGGATTACAGGCATGCACTACCATGCTTGGCTAATTTTTGTGTTTTTAGTAGAAACATGGTTTCACCATGCTGGCCAGGCTATCTCAAACTCCTAGCTTCAAGCCATCCACCTGCCTTAGCCTTTCAAAGTGCTGGGATTACAGGCATGAGCTACCACACCCAGTCTGTGATAGAATCTTAATGGCATTTTCTAGAAAGAAGCAGTGCACGAATATAAGCAATCTTGAACTGCCTCTTACACTGAATACATTGCCTACCATAGTGATATCTCTTTTGTGTAACATGCTGCTCTCTCTGTTGTGTTTTTGTCTGTCTGTTTTGGGAATTGCCTAGGATGGCCTTGCCCCACCCAGGTCTCCCCCATTCAGCCCAGTTGTACCTTATGATATGTACATTCTGAATGCAACCAATCCAGAGACTGCGTTTAATTCGAACCCTGAAATCAAAGAAACATCTGATGGTTTCTCATCTGTGGATCTTAGCTTCCTACCAGATGAACTTACCCAAGAAGATAAAGATCAACCTGTCATGGGAAGCAAACATGAAACTGAAGAAAATTCTGAAAGCCAAAGTCGACAAAGTAGGTTGCCATCACCCAGCAAACAGGACATTGGGCTGGGCTTAAACAGCCCCAGTTTGTCAAATCCGCATTCACAGCGGCACCCTAGTGATACTGACTCAGTCCAGGCCTCTCTTGAGAAACCAGATTCCAACTCCTTGCCTCTGGCATCCATAACTCCCATGACACCAGTGACCTCTGTTTCAGAGTGTTGTGGAATTGTACCTCAACTACAGTAAGTTTTTATTTTTGTTTTAATTGAGCACATTGGGTATACATTTTATATTCCTGAATGCGATAACTAATTTCAGGATAATAATGTAGGGAAAAGAACTTTGGATTTCATAATTCTTTGTTTTATCAGTTCTAAATGGATTGTGGCTTTAGACAGTCTGGTTATCTATAAGGTGAAGCACTAATTTTTTTTTTTTTTCTTTTTTTTGAGACAGAGTCTTGCTCCATTGCCAGGTGCCAGGCTGGAGTGCAGTGGTTCCATCTCGGCTCACTACAACCTCCGCCTGCTGGGTTCAAGCAATTCTCTTGCCTCATCCTCCCAGGTAGCTGGGACTACAGGCGCGCGCCATCACACCCAGCTAATTTTTGTATTTTTAGTAGAGACGGGGTTTCACCATGTTGGCCAGGATGGTCTCAATCTCTTGAGTTCATGATCCGCCTGCCTCAGCCTTCCAAGGTGCTGTGATTACAGGCGTGAGCCACCGCGCCCGGCCGTGAAGTACTAATTCTTGATCTTCTATGATGGGCAGAAGGGAGTTAAAGATTAATAGATGCATTATTAGGATTGTATTGTATATTCTAAAGCACGGAAGTTGCTGAGAATTGTGAGTAGGGTTGGATAAACACCAAGGTTATAAAGATGTAAAATTAAGTTTGATTTGCAAATTGATTCAGAATTGTGATTTATATTTTGAGGCATTGTTTTGAAAAAAGATCTAAAACTTAATTTTAGCAGCTAGTCATGAAATTTTAGGAAAGGCTATTTTAGCACTTCACTTTGGGATTTTACATTTTACTAAGAACCATGTTACCATGTATTTCACATTTGGAATAAATCTCCCCCTAGGAAATTGCTAAGGTGTAACCTAAGAAATGAGAAAATAAGTTGTTTTTGTCTTTTTCTTTGCTTTTTTTTTTTTTCTGTTTGTATCTGATATACTTTTCTAAACAGACTTATTTCTTCAGGAATATAGTTTCCACTGTAAACCTGGCCTGTAAGTTGGATCTCAAGAAAATAGCTTTGCATGCAAAAAATGCAGAATATAACCCAAAGGTAAGATTTCTCAGTATTCCTTTCAACAATTAGCTTCTCTTTAGATTTACTTTTCTTCATATCATGACATTGACTAATTCCTCTGTTTTTTCCTTAAAAAAATTGTTACTGGAAAAGCTTTTGGCAACTCAAGTTTAATATCTCACTCTTTCGAGTGATTAAAAATAATCTCATTCTTTATGCTGAATAAAGAAGTAATGGAGCAGTTCCTTGGAGATAAGCTCTTTCCCTTGTCATTCAAAAAGATTTTTCGGTATGATTATAATTTTCCACCTGACTATTGGGATGTGAACTTTCTTAAAATGCCATCATATTTTTGGAAATAATTTTTGCTAAATGTTGTCCTAGCTACCTGACACTAACCTATCTTTCCATTTACAATTCTTCTTATTGAAAAAGCTAAATTGCTTAAAGTATAAAGTTCAAGCTCCTACTTACTAATGTAAGATTCGGGGATTTTTTTTTCCTCCCCTTCAAAGTTTAATAAAATCTGTTCTTTCTTGTATCCTGCCAAAGCCAGGCATTCTGTTTTCAATGGTTTACCCAGGGTAATCGGATTTATCGATCCTATCAACATTTAAGGATTTGCTAGGCTCTGTACTTAGGAGTACAAAGATGAGTAAGACCTGCTTCCTACTGGGAAAACGTTCTCTGGTTTAGGTGGTGGAGGATCTATGGAATTAGATGAAAAAAGGTCACATTTGTAGGAACCTAGAGACCTAGCAGGCATCAGCATTTATGCATTAAGTATTTGTTTTTGCTGTTGTTGTCATACTGTTGCTGACATCTGAATTTTAAATATTACCTGAATGTTACCCGAATACAATAAAGCTTTCCTTTTGATGTTTCATACAGCTGACAATGGTGAGGACAGATGCACAAAGATGAGCTAAGACCCTCCCAGATGCAGCTGTGGTCACCTTATTAAACAATCAGCATTTCCAGCAACTTTTGTCCACCATCCTCGGCACACCCCTCATTTTGGATGAGGGGTAGGGGTAGACAGGGCTGGGGATGAAGTGTAGAGGATCTCTCTAAACTTGTGCTTGATACCCAAAGAAATTCTGGCTTGGCCTGTAAGCTAGTACCCACCCGTTTCCTTCCTAGCTTAATCAGTGAGAGGAGTTGGGGTGAAGAGAGTGTGTGTGCAGGAGCAGATCATTTGATGACAGGTCCATGTGTCAGCATCACCTGGAAGGCTTGCTGATGCTGCTGGTCTTGGATGACACTGAGAACTATAGGAGGCAAGAACTTGACATTAACTTTCTGTCAGTCATCTTTAGCATGCCTATCATATAGACTCTTCCTTTGCTTTTCAGTATGTTATAGAGTCTTGGTGAGCCTTTAACATGCTTTTTTTTCTATTTTTCAAAGATTCATCAAAAGGCCGGGCGTGGTGGCTCTCGCCTGTAATCCAAGCACTTTGGAGGCCAAGGCGGGCGGATCATCTGAGGTCGGGAGTTCAAGACCAGCCTGACCAACATGGTGAAACCCCATCTTTAAAAAAAATAATAAGACAGACAAACAAACAAACAAAAAAGATTCATCAAAAGAAAAGAAGTATGTCAAAGTAAAAAGCAGAGAATCTGACAAGTTTGGGTTTTGAATGTTAACTTTACCATTTCCTGTGTAATACTGGAGGTTAAATAGCTACTTGGTTTCCCCGAACCCTAGATGAGGATAATAATGAACACAAGTTCATCCTATCATAAGGATAAATAGGAACTGAAACATAACAGGCCTTCAAATTCTAGCAGTTACTGATACTATTTTTACCTGTTAATAAGTACATTTTAGAATCATAATGATTTTTGTCAACCTTAATGTAGGGAGAATAGACAAGACATTTAGTTTTCCCATCCAATCTGTTTCTTTGAGATTTTCGTATCCAGCTCAGCTTTTCAACTGGGGTAATGTTAACTCCTAGCAGAGTCTGATTCTCTTTTGGTTTCTGGGTATAGAGATTTGCTGCTGTCATCATGAGGATCCGAGAGCCCAGGACAACAGCCCTTATATTTAGCTCTGGGAAGATGGTCTGCACAGGAGCCAGAAGGTATGAGGAAGTTATCCCTTCACCCTTACCAGAGAAACAATTTAGTATTAAAACAAGGAAGCATAGAATTAATGTGCTAAAGCACAGAGCAGGGGAAAAAGGCCTTTCTCTGCTGAAGACTTTATTCAATGAAATGTCACATTTTGGGTTAAAAACAGTCTTATAATACTGACTTGGGCCAGACATGGTGGCTCACACCTGTAATCCTGCACTTTGGGAGGCCTAAGCAGAAGGATTGCTTGAGCCCAGGAGTTGAAGACCAGTATGGGCAACACAGTGAGACTCCATCTCTGTTTTAAAAAAACTAAAAAACAGCTGGATGTGGTGGTGCATGCCTGTGGTCCTAGCTACTTGGGAGACTGAGGTGGGAGGATCACTTGAGCCCAGGAGTTTGAGGGCGGCAGTGAGCTATGATCATACCACTGCACTACAGTCTGAGTTACAGAGCAAGACTCTGTCTCTAGTAAAAAATAATAATAATAAAATACTGAATAGCCCCATTTTACAGTTTATCCTATTAAGCCGAGGGAACTTAACTGTGCTGTTACAACTTGTTTCTATATGAATTTTTTAAAAGTTAAAGTAATGATAAAGTGTATTATAAGCCTGGGGAAGTAGTTATTGTGAATTTTTCTCATTGCAGATAAATGGATAGAACTTTTTAAAGGAGCTAAATTACACATTCCTTGACCATTAGCTTGAACATTAACTCAGGAGGCAACCCTTAAAAATCTCCTCTCTCCTGGATCTCATGCAGAGGAAGCCCTGTGTTGATGGGTATTCTTTCACCATAACTCTCTAGTGAGAAAGCCCATTCTCTCCTGTCGGTGTTAAAAGATGAGAAGCAAATTGTTCTCCTGAAAGCTTGTGCCAACTTCTTGCTCTAGAAACGTACTAAGTGTTCATTTTATCGTATGAACATTGAGTGTCAATATTCTTTTTATATTTGCTAAATTGATTGGCAAAAAGTTATGTTTTTAATTTCTTTGATTTACTAGTGAGATTAAATAACTTTTTAGAATCACAGAAATTGCTATGTCTTTTGCCCAATTATCTATGGAGATATTTATCTTGTTTTTGTGTTTGTTTAATTATTTTAACCATTTAATACTGTAAATATTTTTTTCTCAGATCACTCTTCATAGTGTTTTATGGTGTGGTTTTGTTTTTGTTTTTGTTTTTTGAGACAGGGTCTCACTCTGTTGTCCCGGATGGAGTGCAGTGGTGAGAACTCGGCTCACTGCAAGCTCCACCTCCCTGGCTGAAGCCATCCTTCCAGCTCGGCCTCCCAAGTAGCTAGGATCACAGCCATGCACCACTAGGCCCGGTTAATTTTTGTACTTTTTTTTTTTGTAGAGACAGGGTTTCACCATGTTGCCCAGGCTGGTCTCAAACTCCTGGGCTCAAGTAGTCCTCCCACCTTGATCTCCCAAAGTGCTGGGATTACAGGCATGAGCTACCACATCTGGCCAATGGTGGATTTTTTTATTTTTTTAACACAAATGTTGGAGGGTATAGTCATTTTATGCCATTTTTCTTTGTTTTCTACATTTGGCTTTACCCTTGAGGCATTTATGCACAATATTATATAAATATTGACTTTCTTTTTCTTTTCTTCTTTTTTTTTTTTTATGGAGTTTTACTCTTGTTGCCCAGGCTGGAGTGCAATGGCACAATTTCAGCTCACTGCAACCTCTGCCTCCCGGGTTTAAGTGATTCTCCTGCCTCAACCTCCCAAATAACTGGGATTACAGTCACCCACCACTATGCCCAGCTAATTTTTGTATTTTTAGTAGAGATGGGGTTTTGCCATGTTGGCCAGAGTGGTCTCAAACTCCTAACCTCAGGTGGTCTGCCCACCTCAGCCTCCCAAAGTGCTAGGATTGCAGGCGTGAGCCACCATGCCCGGCCCAAATATTGACTTTACTACATTTTTCCAGTCTTTTTCAGATCCTGCTTTGTGTTGGGAAAAGGACAGCTAGTATTTTGATTCATCTAGTGCTTTCTCTAGATGGAAATATTCTATATCTGCACTGTTGAATGCTGTGGTGTAGCCACTACTCATATGTGGCTATTGAGCACTTGAAATACAGCTAAAATAACCAAGGGACTGAATTTAAGTTATATTAATTGGACAGAGCAGATCTGGAATTTTATTTCAATGTAAGGTAATTATTTTTCCCAAATGATCAGTCGGTACTCAGATACACTTATTGAAGAATCAATTGTTACCACATTTCCCACTACCTGTTTTTACATATTAAGTTCTTCACATGTGTCTGGGTACATTTCTGGACTTTCTCTTCTTTTGATCCCAGGAATCTCCATTTTAAAGTGATTATTGGACAGTTGTGCCAGATATCTTTAACAGTGTTCATTTCCGCATTGGAACAGGGAAAACCTAATTTAATAATAGGTTTTCAATTTGAAGTCATAAACTGAAATTGTATTAGTTGTATACACACACATACTGAGCTGAAAGGATGGCCACATTATATTAAGTTGGAGTGGGGATGGAGAAGTAAGCAACTAAATGGTGTTTGTTATCCAACTTTTATTGTGAAATACGCTCATGTTACATATTACACACATTTCTGAGTGTCTTGTCTGAATTTATTTGGTTCCTAAAATCTGATAGTGAAAGTTCGATACTGAGTCCAGATAATAGAGATACTTGCTATCCAAATAAATTTGGTTTTGAAGTTTTGGATAGTGAGTGTGAGAATTTGGTTAATAAGAGGTGCCAGTATTATCTCCAACATTTTATCCAAACCTATTCTCTTTAGTTGTAACAGCAAGAGTATGACGGAATACCTGTGTTTGCACAGGGAAAGTGCAGAATATCAAATTTAGGTAGTTAACATCACTACAGGTGAGATTTTAAGATTTTTAAACTATTTTCTAATGTATGTATAGTGAACATGTATGCAGACTTTCAACTATTAACTGTTTCGATAGAAACGTCTGTGTCCTTAGAATATCACAGCTGATATCCCAAGAAACTACAGGACTATGCGAACTTGAAATTTGAACTTATTTATGTTATGGGAAATGTAATAGATCAGTTAGGCAAAATGTAGTTGTTCAAAATGGAAACAGTTTGTTACACTGCTAATCTGGGGACATGGACTTGCTAAGGACGTTTCAGGAGTGAGAACTGAGTGAAGAGAGCCAAGGGCAGTGCTGTGCACCTGTAGTCAATATAGTGACTAGATGGAGGATCAGCAGATAGGCCAGCTGCAGTGGCTCACACCTGTAATCCCAGCACGTTGGAAGGCTGAGGTGGGGACGATCACTTGAGCCCTGGAGTTTGAGCCCAGCCTGGAAAAGACAGCAAGACCCCGTCTCTATAAAAGGTTAGGCAGGCATGGTGGTGCTTGCCCCTGCAGGTTACTTAGGAGGTTGAGGCAGGAGGATCACTGGAGCCCAGAAGTTCAAGGGCACAGTGAGCCATGATTGTGCCACTGCACTCCTGCCTGGGTAACAGAGCAAAACCCAGTCTCTTTAAAAAAAAAAAAAAAGTGGGTGAGGAGAATCAACATTAAATGAAGTGACACATATATGAAGTAATGAATACACGAGAGGGGGCAGTGTTGGTGAAGGATCTGGAGAAGAGAATCAAACACTTGCTTTGGTCCAGGCAAACAAGTTCAAACTGGCTTTTCTTTCAGGTGTTTCTGATTTACAGCCTAAAAATAGGGCCAACCCATGAGCGGGTGGAATTCACCTGCTTCACCCGCCAGGTGTTGCTACCTGCTGTTTTGTTTTGGCAGTAACAGTTGAAAAATACCTAAGGAGAAATGAAGGCTCACCTCTTAGGGCTTCACATGCTCTGATAAGAATTTAGGAGTGCAGCAGGACAGACACTTAAGGACATAGCCACAGAATAGGACAAATTCCTGTCCTCCTTGTGTTGAGTATGAATTGAATGAAGAGTGGGTGAGAAAGCCAAGCAAAACAAGGTGGATTTTGAGGTATTGCCATGTGGTTGTTTTGGACAATGTGTCCAATAAATACTCAGGAAGTGATACCTTATCTGTGCCACTCAATCAGCACATATCTTACTCCTTATATGTGATTTTTTTTTGTATGCATGTGTCATTATTTTTTCTTGTTTCCTTTTTTTCTTTTTCTTTATTTATTTAGAGAGGGAGTTTCACTCTTGTTACCCAGGCTAGAGCACAACAGCGTGATCTTAGTTCACTATAACCTCTGCCTCCCAGGTTCAAGCCATTCTCCTGCCTCAGCCTCCCAAGCAGCTGGGATTACAGGTGCCCGCCACCACACCCAGCTAATTTTTTTTAATCTTTTTAGTAGAGACGGAGTTTCACCATAATGGTCAGGCTGGTCTCAAACTCCTGATCTCAGGTGATCCATCCATCTCAGCCTCTCAAAATGCCGGGATTACAGGTGTGAGCCACCACGCCTGGCTGTTGTTCCCTTCTAAATGGGACATACTTTGAGAGCAGATGAATGCTTCCCAAACTGTAGTGAGCAGCACAGTTACCTAGTGGGCTCGTTAAAAGACAGATTGCTCTGTTCCACCCCCAGAGTTTCTGCATGTCTGAGGTGGAACCTGGGACTTTGCATTTCTAACAAGTTCCCAGGTGAAGCTGCTGGTCTGGGGACACACTTTGAGAACGCTTGGAATAGGTTTAGCAAACTAATAAATAAAAGAAAGGTGACAAATTAAGACAAAAATTTGTTTATGATTCTGTTCAACAACTGTACAATTGTATAAGACCTTTTACAAGGTGCTAGGGACCAAAGTGTGGGAAGGCAGTCCTCCTCACAAAGCCTCCAGCTTCATAGTATACGTTGAAAGATAAATATGGTACAAATGGTAACAATCCAATACAATCCCCGTAGTTTAGAGAATGTAGTGATTAAAACATCTTGAAACATATTTGCCCCTCCCCAGTGAAGAGCAGTCTCGACTTGCAGCGAGAAAATATGCTCGTGTGGTGCAGAAGCTTGGGTTCCCTGCCAGATTTCTCGATTTTAAAATTCAGAACATGGTCGGAAGCTGTGATGTGAAATTTCCCATCAGGCTGGAAGGTTTGGTGCTAACCCATCAGCAGTTCAGTAGGTATGACAGTTCTATGGCTTGAACTTTGAGTTTACCAAGATACTCAAGTTACGTTATAGGTTGCTTACATAATGTATCTTTCAGAGAATTTTTTTAAAGGCCAGGGACACAATAGTGAAAATATTAAGATGCTATGCCTGAGTCCTCATAGGTTACCACATGTGCCCAGTCTTTTGAAATCACGTTTCTTTTTTTTTCTTCTCCCACCCCCCACCATGGTTCTTAAACTTAAATTGCTTAGCAATCACTTAGCTTATTAAAGCACACGTCCCTGGCTGGGCTTCTTCACCAGGGATTTTGCTAGAATTTGTGCTTGTAAAAAGCTCAAAGGTGATGCCAGTGCTGCTGGTCAGAGGACCATGCATTGAGATTCACTGATCTTTAGATTTGTAAGCATACACATAGCTTGGCAATGGCACTGGCAAGATAAGGCATGTGAAATGGACTAGGCCAGTAGGAAGCGGCTGACAGCTGGTGAGGGGAGAATGGATTGGAGAGAAGATGAGAAAAGAATGGCTGTAGCACATTCCAAGAAAGAAGTCCTAACTAGTTTTTCCCCTATATGAGAGAGAGAGAGAGAGAGAGAGAGAGTGTGTGTGTGTGTGTGTGTGTGTGTAGCTGCAGCCCCCATCACAGTGTTGTCTTTGGTATATTCCTTTCCCTAGGGAATATCTCTAGACTTCCTGACTTCAGACTTCACACCTCAACAGCTAGTGCTCCTCCCTCACCCCTAGCTGTTTCAGTGGTTCTCTCATCCAGCCCAGGCCCTCAGAGAGCAGGAACAGAGACTGACTCAACACCAAATCCGTCGACTCACCAATATACACATCTAGGCTAGGGCACTTGACCTGGGTTAGAATCAAAGATGCTCTTAAATTCTCTTTGTCAAGCTTGAACTGATGTCCTTTCGTTCCAACATTTAACCCTGTCTCGGCCATCGAATGATTATCCCGTTAATGGGGTAGATAGGGATCATACTGCTGCGCTTTCCCTAACATTTGTTAGTTTTCCTTTCAGATGTGATCTGAGTGGAAGTTACAAATTGCTTTTTCTTCTAAAATATTTTCATTCATTTTGAGATTTAGCTTTTATGATATGCTTATTTTTCTTTTGACATGGTTGTTTTTCTCTTGATTGTGGTTTCTTTTTTCAGTTTTTTCACTGTATGCTATTGAATGCCTAAAATATACCCTATTTTTCAAAAATCTGAGCACCCTATAAAGTCCTCCCGTTCCCCCATGCAAGACACATTGTCTCTTTAGGTATCTTTGTTCCTTCAGTCTTGGCATAATTTGCAGATTCCTAATAAAGCCTTTGTTTCTCCCAGTGCTTAGGTTGTCTTATCTTCCCAACTCTCAAGTCACGAGCCTCCAGCCTATTTTTCTCTGAATCGGCTTAGTGTACATTAGCAAGAGCTGTGCCTGAACTCTAAGACTGTGTCTATGTTAGACTTAGCATTCCCTTCTGGCCATTCAGGGCTCTAAAATGATATGTGCACTTATTCCCAAGTTTCCCTTCACTGCTTTTTCGCCAACAATGCTTCCCTGCAGAGCAGATCTAAGTCTAAGATAGGTGCCCCTTGTTATTACCAGCTTCTGGAAGAGTTGCCAGTAGGCAGTGAAAATACATCAGATGGAGTGGGCTCATCTGTGTTCTGTCTTCCTCCTGGGATAGCTTTATGATCTCACTCATCTTTTCTTTTTTTTTTTTGTCTGGCCAGGAAGCTTGCTTTGTATTCCCACAGCTGTCTATTTCTAGTCTCATTCTTGCCTCCCCCTCATCCTCTCCACGTCAGCCTCAGGTTATGGATTACAACTCCAGAGTGTGTATTCTTGACACTGGGAATGTTAAAAACACCTCTTAGCAGGTTTGAACCTTTAACATGAGGCCTCTCTGATTGTCTAGCTCTGTGGAGAACCATGGCACATCATCAGTTATAATTATCAGGCCAAATTTGCCTTGTGTTAAACCCTTAAGGTCATTCAGTTCCCCAGGTTCTGCCAATTGATATGTCAACATTCAATAATACAAGTATCTCCCTTTGTTACCAGGCACTTTCTTTGTCAATCTTTCTATGTCAAAATCACTACCACAGTTGTCATAGATAATTTTTCCCTCTTTAACCTTTTTTTTTTTTTTGAGATGGAGTTTCACTCTTTTGCCCAGGCTGGAATAAAGTGGGACGATCTCCACTCACTGCAACCTCTACCCACCAAGTTCAAGTGATTCTCTTGCCTCAGCCTTGTGAGTAGCTGGGACTATAGGCCCCCACCACGATGCCTGGCTAATTTTTGCTTTTTTAGTAGAGATGGGGTTTCACTATGTTAGCCAGTCTGGTCTAGAACTCCTGACCTCAGGTGATCCACCCACCTTGGCCTCCCAAAGTGCTGGGAATACAGACGTGAGCCACTGTGCCTGGCCCCCTCTTTAATTTTTAATTCAAAGATATCCTGATGATAAATACTTGCTATATGAATAAGATCTAGGTAAATACTATGTAGCAGATGCTATGGTGATAATGGCAAGTGATACAGCTATAGCCACTGGCCCACATAGAGATCACCGTCTAAAAGAAAAGATGGATAAGTCAATGACAGCAATATGGTGACAGTGAACATAAGGCCGTTCAGGGGCTATGATACCATAAAGCAAGGTCTTTAATATAACTGGGGGTGGGTAGAGATCAAGGAAGACTTTCTTGAGGAAGCAACATTTAAAGTGAGACTTGAAGGATGGGTCAAAGTGGGGTTGGCCAAGAAGTTGGCAGGTGTTCGGTATTCTCAATCTTTGTGAAATGTTCTCCATCCCTAACCAAAACCACTCTCTTTCTCTGCCTCAGCCCTCTTTTGGAATGAGGCAGAGAATAAATAAAATGAAGTAAATCCCTAATTGGGACCTCATTATGCTGGTAACCTTAAAACCATTGTTCCCAAAGCCAAGTGCAGTTCAACATCCTTTACATACCAAAGTTTTTGTTTCCTCTTTTCTAAGTCTTACAATGCAGCTGGCAGATGAAATGGAAATCTTCCTTTTGTGTCTCCAGCCTTCATTTTCTTAGACTATTCTCAGAGTCCTGGAGGGGTTTTTGGGGCTCCCTCTAGTATCATGGTCTCCTCAGTGTCGGGAAGGGGCTAGTGGATGAAAGTCTGGACATGCTCTGCAGTAAGACTGAGTTGTGTTCCAGGAAGACAGTTCCACCCACAGGGACCTCCTATACTTGAGATGGGCAAGCCCCACTTCAAGATGTGCCTTTCTGGAGCCAGTAAGAGGTTCCACATCTTCTGTTGTTTTGGGTCTTGTTCATTGCTGAGCTGAATGGAGTTTTTCCATTCAGTCTGGATTCACCCTTTAAGTGCAAAGATGCTAGTGTTCCATTGCTTGGATGCCTTTTTTTCTTCTATTTCTTGTCCATTAGCCACTGCTTTGAGAATAGTTTTATTCACCTCCTCTCACCTCCTGACTTCTTTTTGGTAAGTCCCTCAAGCCTTTCTAGGAATCTGCCCTCCTCTCCAGGCTGGAGTGGGGAGAAACAGCTCTCAAATGCCACCGTCCTTTGCTCCATGGAGAAGCCAGCTTACATTTAGTAGTAAATATGAGTTACTATTTATAGCAACAAATCCTGAATTTTAAAAACTTGGGATAATTGGATTTTCTTTATTTATATACACCTGTACAAATACAAATAGCAGTGGCCTAGAAATATGTTTAGGTTCTATCTGCTATAAATATTAACTTCAGCAGTTTATAAATGCATACAAAATGTATTTATTATTAGAGAATTTGGAAATCCAGAAAAACATGTATTCTTATTAACAGACTTTCTTGAAAAGATAATGTTTAACCAACAAGATCTTAATACATTAAATCAGATGCCCTAAATTACCTTGATTTCTAATAACCATCCAGGATGACTTTCACTTTAAAAAGTGTTATGACCAAAAATTAATTATGTTTCTAATTTCCATAAGATATTACCTAGGACACTCCAAGTCTCTCTTTTCATCCAGATTGTTAAAAGGTTTTTGATAAACTAGTTAACTTGTTTACAACTGCTTTAATAGGCACTTTAATATACTGGGCCTTACATGTTATGGGAAAGGAACTGAATAGTGTTATTTTTTAACATTTCCCTTTTACATCTTAACAGTTATGAGCCTGAACTGTTTCCTGGTCTTATTTATAGAATGGTAAAACCACGAATTGTGTTGCTTATCTTTGTATCTGGAAAAGTTGTGTTGACAGGTAAGTGCTAAGATTATTTTCTGACTCATAAAATGTAATCGCTATGCATGTGCTTTGCTTATTCTTTTAAATGCCTTTGTTCACCATGGTAAAGTAATTCTTGTTAATAGAGAATACCTGGAATGAAAAATAGGAAAGGAATGACATCACCTGTAGGTCCCAATACCTAAAACAATAATTTTTTTCATGTTTTTATGTCATCATATTAAGTATTTCATCTTTACATTCTGATTTTTTAAAAATTATCCTTGATAACATATATGGCTTAAATTTACTGTTACAAATCCTTCATAAAGGCTTTTAACACCCATGCAAGGTCCTAACACAGGGGTCAACAAACCCTTTTCTGGAAAGGGTCAATATTTTAGGCTTTGTGGACCACAGGGTCTGCCGTCATTACTGAGCACTGTCATTATAGTGTGAAACAGCTATGAACATTACATAAAGGAATGGGCTCTGAAGTGTGAATTTCATGTCATATACTTTATGGGTGTCATGTAATATTTTTTCCCCAACTACTGAAAAAGATAAAAACCATTCTTAGCTCACACCTAACAAAAACAGGCAGCAGGCTGGCTTTAGCCAACAGACCTACCTTTCCTGAACCCGTTCTAACATATTGTTGAATCA
Organism: Aotus nancymaae; assembly: GCF_030222135.1. Classification (NCBI taxonomy): domain Eukaryota; kingdom Metazoa; phylum Chordata; class Mammalia; order Primates; family Aotidae; genus Aotus; species Aotus nancymaae. The sequence goes on along the minus strand of NW_026988476.1, from coordinate 25,435,917 downwards.
AACTTACTGTCCCCTTGTTAGATAGGTAAATGTTCCTTCTTTGTTTGCTACTTATAAAGCAGATGTTTGGCTGTTTTTACCTGTAGAAAAATTATGTTATTAGTGTGGACACTCAGAAATGGGACTTTCATTTAAGGCTATGTCTGTTTTGTTCTTAGAACAAATCACCCCCAAAAAATTATTTTTTGAGATGGAGTCTTGCTCTGTTCCCCAGGCTGGAGTGCAGTGGCGCAATCTTGGCTCACTGCAACCTCTGCCTCCCAAGTTTAAATGATTCACCTGCCTCAGCCTCCGAAGTAGCTGGGACTACAGGCATCCGCCATCACACCCAGTTAACTTTTGTATTTTTAGTAGAGAATTTAATATCATATGGGGTTTCACCACATTGGCCAGGCTGGTCTTAAACTCCTGAACTTGTGATCCGCCCACCTCAGCCTCCCAATGTGCTGAGATTACAGGAATGAGCCACCGCGCCCAGCCTACAGAAAGCTGCTAGTTTGTCTAATTTTGTCTTTTTATACATTTTACTCTCCTCTACCATAATGAATACGAAGTTTACGCGGCCTGAGCCAAACTGATCTCCATGCCCCATCTAAATAGCTAGCCAACCAAATTAACACTACATATTCTTCTCACTAATTTTGGATGACTCCTTTTGACCTTTATTTTTACATATGTGGCTGTTCTTTGGTTCAGCCTTTGCTCTAAGATTATCCTATTATAATCCTATTGCCTTTATCCTATTGTAGCTTTAATACTCATGGTATGTCTAATAGGGCCAATTTCCCCTCAGTACTTTAATTTTTGTATTTCTTAGCTCCTCTTGAACATATATTCCTCCAAACTAGAATTTTATAAAATCTTGCCTCATCTAAAAAAAATTGAGACTTATATTACTTGAATTCAGAAAAGTGCAGAACGACATGTCGGTTTTAAGTGTTCTTTTATAACTCTGGGTTTTGTAGTTTGCTTTTCTCTAAGAAATAATTAATGGGCCTTCAAAGTGGGGGAAGTTTCTGGGTGCAGTGGCTCACACCTGTAATCCTAGCACTTCAGGATTCTGAGGTGGGAAATTGAGGCCGGCAGATCACATGAGGCCAGGAATTCGAGACCAGCCTGGCCAACATGGTGAAACCCAGTCTCTACTAAAAATACAAAAATTAGCTGGGCATGGTAGCAGGTACCTGTGACCTCAGCTTCTTGGGAGGCTGAGGCAGGAGAATTGCTTGAACCTGGGAGGCAGAGGTTGCAGTGAGGCAAGATTGTGCCACTGCACTCCAGCCTGAGTGACAGAGCAAGACTCCATCTCAAAAAAAAAAAAAAAAAATTAAAAACAAAGCGGGGAAAGCTTGTTTGGCATCCAAGAACCTTTTGAATGCAGCAAAACTACAATTCTTCAGATGTCACTAATTTAGAGTCTGGATCATCTAGTGGATCATCATTTAGACCCTCTAGTGACTGACATACAGCTTAATTCTATATTTCCTAGAGGAAGTGAGAAAAGCCTGCCAACAAAATTGAATAGCATAGATATCAGAGGCAAATACATACCCTACTTAAGGAAACACACTTTCAAGTCCTTTGGAAGGAAACTTTCATAAGTGCTATGTATCATTACAAATAAATCTTATTTAAAAGTGCAAATTGCCAAGTATAGGTAAAGTTCCTATTACAGATTTCTTTAAATGTCCTTAATACAGATCAGCTTTCCCACTTACCCCACATTTCTTTTAGAAAGCTTTCATGAGCACATTGGCCAGAAGTTTCAAATCACAAAAGTAAAGGCTTGTTACTTAATACTGAAGACTATAATGCACTTTCCTTAAAATTTCTAACAGAATAGGAAAATTTAAATTTCTTCATTTTTGCAAGATGGGGATCATAACTTTTCTGGAAGACGGGATGAAATATATTAACTGAAATCCAAATTCTGCTTATATTGTGAAATAAAAGTTAATCCACGACTTTACTACTGAAATGAAATATAAATATTTTTTTGAAGTCCTTGTCCTTTATTGGGCAAGGGGTGAGGGAAGCAGACAGACCAGTTGGACATAGTAGATGGGCATGTGAGAACAAAATGCTACCCGAAAGCCAGCCAACCTACACTCCCTTGAAATGGATGCTAATGTGCTTCAAACTCCGGGCACTGGTTTCATATACAGCCTCTTTGAGGGATGAAAGGGGTTCTTGTAAAGCTTTTTGTTACCCTCAACCATGGAGGCAAGCTCTGAGTTGTGGTTTTCCTAGGACACTAACTCTAGTCACAAAGATCTCTGAAGTGATCAAGGATGGAGGAATGAGTGGCAGGGTGAGTTTCAAAAGGATAAGCAGAACAGGAGTCTTATAAGCAGAACAGGAGTCTTGCCCAAGCAGTGGGCAAGTTACAACAGTTCCTGGGTATGGCCTCCCACCTAACCAGAAATTGACAGAGAGGCATGTATATGGTGAAAAGATATGCATATATTTAGAATTAGCCAGCGGGACTCAGTTTAGATGATCCCAATTTTGTTGGCAATATCCAAAGCATCGTAATCAGGAGCCAGTTGAACATACGCCTTCTTCTCTCCATCAGGCCGAATCAGGGTGTTGAACTCGGCCGCATCAATGTCATAGAGCTTCTTCACAGCCTGTTTGATCTGGTGCTTGTTGGCTTTAACATCCACAATGAACACAAGTGTGTTGTTGTCTTCTATCTTCTTCGTGGTGGACTCAGTGGTCAGCGGAAACTTGATGATAGCATAGTGGTCAAGCTTGTTTCTCCTGGGGGCGCTCTTCCGAGGATATCTGGGCTGCCTCCGGAATTGCAGTGTCTTGGGCCGCCGGAAGGTGGGTGACGTGATCTTTTTTTTGTGGCTGTGGACACCTTTCAACACTGCCTTCTTGGCCTTTAAAGCTTTCGCTTTGGCTTCGGCTTTAGGAGGGGCGGGAGCTTCCTTCTTTGCTTTCGGCGCCATCTTGTGAAAAGGCAATAAGTAATTTTATGCTATACTATCTTAAACTATTTTGCCTAGGGCTACATGATTTAGGTTATTTTTGCCTCAGCCTTAGAGACAAATGTTCCTTATTCCTTAATCCTGTGTCTCTAGACTCTTTTCACCTGCAAATGGATTAAAAACTGAAGGTCCTGTCTAGACACGGTGCTCACGGCTGTAATTGCAGCACTTTGGGAGGCCAAGTTCCAGACCAGCCTGGCCAATGTGGCGAGACCCTGTCTCTACTAAAAATATAAAAATTAGCCTCGCATTGTGGTGAATACCTGTAGTCCCAGCTACTCAGAAGGCTAAGGCAGGAGAATCACTTGAACCTGGGAGGTGGAGGTTGCAGTGAGCCGAGATCATGCCATTGCACTGCAGCCTGGGTGACAGAGCGAGTCTGTCTCAAAACAAAACAAAAAAACTTAAGAGCCTAATTTTCAGGTGAACACCTGAGGAAAGGGACCAAGGAGGTCTCTTTTCAGCCTTGCCCCTAAACTGCAGCTTGGAGAGACACATGTGTGGCCTTGCGCAGCATAGAATGACTGAGTACTCTGCAGAGATGTTCTGAAAGCAAGATCTCAATAATAAATATCTTGCCTAGAAAATGGTAAAGTGTTGCAATTACAACACTGTAATGAGTATGACTGTAGAAAATCATGAATTCCAGCTCTTGCCCAGGTGAGAACTATAGAATGCCAATGCCCATAGTACAAAAGAGCGGCAATTTGAAACCCTTGTATCATACACCATTTGCAGGTCTTTGAAAATAATTTATCCATGTAAAATGGTCTTACTCCCTGAGCTGCCAGACCTACAGCCACCATGCTCAAGGTTACTTCTGAATGTCCTAATTATAGTCAAGTAAGCTAAGAACAAAGAGGCCCTGCTGTCCTACTCTGTCATGGTCCCAAGCAAAAAGCAACAGGACCTGGGCCCAGCGTACACTGTTCTCCTAGATTGTGCTTGCTTTCTGTGGCTGGCGTGACATTTAGGACTCATGGTTTTTTCTCAAACCACAGGAAAATTAATAGCATAGCTAGGTTCTGCTGGAATAATGTACAAAACCAGCAAATATGTCAACTTCCACTTTTAAGATCAGGGATAATCATCAGAACTAATATATTGGGCACCCATATGACAGACACTGTGCTACATAAGGACTTTCACATGGGTCTAGTTAACTCTGTGATTGCACTTGATGCCTCAGTTTCCTTACCTGTGAAATGGAGAGGCTTAGTAAACTTAACCGTGTCAAGCAGCTGTGTGTGCGGCAGTGCAGCAGGGCTCTGAGCAACCTGCCTCCAGAGCCCATTGGGCTCACCCTGTCCCATAGCAATTTAGAAGTCTACAATAACACCTGTGTGGTCTCTTGGGCAACTCCTTAATTCTCCTTGTCAGGTGAAAGAATGATTGAGATTCTCTTAGCAGTGAGGATCAGCAGGTATGGTGGCTAAAAGGATGGACTGGAGACCAGTTGCCCAGTTTCAATCCACAATCTACCATTTATTGACCATGTGGCCTTGGGTAAGTTCTCCAACTTGGTTTCCATATATGCAAAATGACCATAGAATCTACCTCCTAAGCATTGTAAGGAAGCAAAAATCCAGCGCCTGGCACTGTTTAGCTATTATTATCTTGGTGAAAACGCACTCTCCTGGTTTTTTCTCTATCATTGACAAAGACTGGAATTTTGCTGTGATATCTTGCCCTGATGATAGGAATATGAAGACAAAGAGGCTTCAGGAAAATGCTTATTTACTTATTTCCCTCTAGCATAAAGGACTAAGAAGCTGCGTCATTTTGCTGAGGGTCACCCTTAATCAGCTCAGCATATGTGTTGTTGGAAATCAGTAGGCCAGAGGGCAGCAGAAAAATGGCAAGCCTTATTAGTGAGTGGGCCAGAGACAGCACAGGATGTCCCTGCCAATTGTTAACAGCAACCCCCAATCAATAGCAAGTTGGTATGTGTCATAAAATGAATAACTTCAGCGGTACAATGCTATTTTTAGAGATTTATAAGGTTTTGACTTATACACCCAGAAATGTGGCATCACTTGGGAAAATAAGATGTAAAGTTATGACTTGATGTAACAACAGAATTGGAAAATCCATGTAGTATTGGAGGTTGATATTTGGAGCTAAGGCATAAGGATGAACTTACCGACAAATGACAGATATTTAATAAATTTTGGGTGCCCACCAGGTACTTGTAATGTGCTGTGGGCTGAGAACAAAGGTGAATCTAACATACTCCACATCTGGCAGGAATCCAGCCCTGCTGAAGGAGACAGACATAAACAAATTACATGTAGCTGGCTTATCAGAATGAAATGATAAGCTATGTGTACTTGGACTAGCCATTCCAATGTTCCTAATCTGGAAGTATCTTCCTCTAGGGCAATAAAATGGCTTAGACTTTATAAAAATGTCCTGATTTACAAAGGACTTTCTACAAACCTTAGCTCACATGCTCCTTATCACAACTCTATAAGAAGGCTGATTGTCCTTATTTTACAAGTAAGAAAACTGAAAGTGGTTAAGGGATTTATTTTCCTGTTATTTTAAAGCTAGTTAGTGGCAGAGCTGGCACTTAAACCCATATTGTTTGAGCTCAAAGCCAGTCCTTTTATCTAGTGCACGAGGCCACACAATTTTCACTTAAGTCACCAAAGTTAGGAATGGTATTTATTCTCCAGTCATTACAGCCTGAAGAAAAGAAATGGTAAGTTTTGTTTAAAAGGCAAGGCATCGCCTGTAACCCCAGCACTCTGGGAAGCTAAAGCGGGCTGATCACTTAAGCCCAAGAGTTTGAGGTCAGCCTGGGCAACATACTGAGACCCTCTATCTAAAAATACAAAAAATTAGGCAGGTGCATGGTGGCGCATGCCTGTAATCCCAGCTACTAGGGAGGCTGAGGCATGAGAATCACTTGAACCCAAACCCAGGAGGCGGAGGCGACAGTGAGCTGAGATGGTGCCACAGCACTCCAGCCTGGGTGACCAAACAAGAATGTCTTTAAAAAAATGGCAAGGGTCATCTAATTGGAGTCTGGTGCTACAAATTGGGGGGTTTGATTATTAAAGGACTATGAGGCCAATTTAGATTCCCTTAAACTTTTTTTTTTAAGATGGAGTTTTTGCTCTTGTTGCCCATGCTGGAGTATAGTGGCACAATCTCGGCTCATTGCAACCTCTGCCTCCCAGGTTTAAGCAATTCTCCTGCCTCAGCCTCCTGAGTAGCTGGGATTACAGGCATGTGCCACCATGCCCAGCTAGTTTGTATTTTTTAGTAGAGACAGGGTCTTTCTATGTTGATCAGGCTGATCAGGCTGGTCTGGAACTCCCGACCTCAGGTGGTCTGCCCACCTTGGCCTCCCAAAGTGCTGGGATTACAGGTGTGAGCCACCATGCCCTTAAATTTTTGATGACAGTATTTTAGTAAGTAAATTGACCACATCCTCTCATTTTAACACCCGGTTACAAATACTGGCAATGTTGATTGGTTGACTTTTGCTGTAAAGGAAGGAACAGTGGATACATGAGCTCTGCTCCCACAGCTGCTGCTGTATGGTTCAGGTAAAATACGTTTCTTGTGCCTCTATGGAATGAAGAAATTGTACTTAGATAATTTCCTTAAAGCCCTCTTATGTCTAAAATCACTTCTCTATGATATAATGATCACTCAAACGTCCATTCTCTCTTGGGAAAAGGTGCTCCCGGGGGCCTCCAGATGGTATGCTCCTTGTGCTTGAATGCAATGTTCTTAATTACAATTTTTGGTCTGCAGTCCAATGCTCTACCCCTGAGCTGTACCACACCCCCCCGCCCAGTTATATATTTTTTTAACACAAAAGTGTTAAGGAAAAGTGAAGTTCATGGTTATCCAAAATACTGGACCTGGATGGTGTTCCTCAATGAAATGTGAAAGGCAGAACCTTGGTTTTGGGGATTTTGGGAGAGGGGTATGTGTGTGTTTGCTGTACCTATTATGCTTCACTGTCTGGTAACAAGGTTGTTGCAGTCAAATGTAGCTAGAAGCTCAAAAAGTGCATAAAACCAGAGGCAGAGGTTCTTGCTTCCTCGTCAACTCATTGTTTGTTTCTAAAGAGACTGGTTTTGTAGAAACGAAAATTTTGGTGCTAGAACTACAAATCTGCTGAAACCTATGGCTATTCATACCCTAAAGGTATAGTTTCTCTTATCTGTGTCAGTTACTCATTCTCCTTCCCACACCAAATCTTTGAAGATGGAAACCTACAGATAGTAAACTTTTTGGCAATGAATAAATAGCTTCTCTTCTCTTTATTTTTTTCTCTTTTTATTTTTCTCCTTTTTTATTTTTATAGAGACAGGGTCTCCCTGTGTTACCCAGGCTGGTCTCAAACTCCTGGCCTCAAGGGATCCTCCCACCTTGGCTTCCCAAAGTGCTGGGATTACAGGTGTGAGCCACCATACCTTCCCCTACTTCTCAAAAAATTAAGCTTATAAGGACTTCATCCCTGATTATTTAATCTGGGAGGTGAACGCACATAATAAATTTAACCATTCTAAAGTGAATAGTTTAGGGACATTTAGTAGCTGGTTGTGTATTGTGAATACACCACCAGCTCTACCTAGTTCTAAAATATTTCCATTGCTCCAAAATAAAATCTGGTATCATTAAACCATTCCCCGCTATTCCCCTCACCCCACTGCTCCTGGCAAATACCAGTCTGCATTCTGTCTCCATGGATTTAACTCTTCTGTTATTTCTTATACATAGAATCTTATAACATGACTTTTTGTGTCTGGCTTCTTTCACTTAGATGACCCTAAAAAACATGCTATGTTGTAGCATGTGTACTTCATTTCTTTTTATGGCTGAGTAATTCTATTGTGTGTGTGTGTGTGTGTGTGTGTGTGTGTGTGTGTGTATATATATATGTATATATATATATATATATATTTTTTTTTTTTTTGAGAAAGAGTCGCCCAGGCTGGAGTGCAATGGTGTGATCTCTGCTCACTGCAACCTCCACCTCCCAGGTTCAAGCAGTTCTCCTGCCTTAGCCTGCCAAATAGCTGGGATTACAGGTGCCCGCCACCATGCCTGGCGAATTTTTTTTTTTTTTTTTGTATTTTTAGTAGAGATAGGGTTTCACCATGTTGGACAGGCTGGTCTTGAACTCCTGACCTCAGTTGATGCCTGCCTAGTCCTCCCAAAGTGCTGGGAATACAGCCACAGCCTACACTATTATTTATTTTTTTTTGAAAGGAGTTTCACTCTTGTTGCCCAGGCTGGAGTGCAATGGCCGGATCTTGACTCACCACAACCTCCACGCCCAGGGTTCAAGCGATTCTTCTGCCTCAGACTCCCAAGTAGCTGGGATTACAGGCACTTACCACCACGTCCGGCTAATTTTTTGTATTTTTAGTAGAGACGGGCTTTCACTATGTTGGCCAGGCTGGTCTTGAACTCCAGACCTCAGGTGATCCACCTGCCTTGGCTGTCAAAGGCTGGGATTACAGATGAGCCACTGTGCCTGGCTACAGTATAAATTTTTATCCATCCATCCATTGATGGGCATTTAAGCTGTTTCCACCTTTTGGCAATTGTGAATAGTGTCACAATGAAAGTTCATATTGTTTTGAGTACCTGTTTTCAGTTTGGGGAGTATTTACCAAGGTGTGAAATTGTTGGGTCATGTAGTAATTTTTTTTTTTTTTTAAAGATGGGGTTTCACCATGATGGCCAGGCTGGTCTTGAAATCCTGACCTCAGGTGATCCACCCACCTCAGCCTCACAAAGTGCTAGGATTACAGGTGTGAGCCACCGTGCCCGGTCTTAGTAATTCTTTTTTTTTTTTTTTTTTTTTTTTTTTTTTGAGATGGAGTTTTGCTCTTGTTACCCAGGCTGGAGTGCAATGGCACGATCTCGGCTCACTGCAACCTCCACCTCCTGGGTTCAGGCAATTCTCCTATCTCAGCCTCCTGAGTAGCTGGGATTACAGGCACGTGCCACCATGCCCAGCTAATTTTTTGTATTTTTAGTAGAGACGGGGTTTCACCATGTTGACCAGGATGGTCTCGATCTCTTGACCTCGTGATCCACCCGCCTCGGCCTCCCAAAGTGCTGGGATTACAGGCGTGAGCCACCGCACCCGGCTAATAATTCTTTAACTTAAACACCAAACTATTTTCCACAGCTGAATCATTTTATGTTCCTAAGAGCAATGTACTTTATAGTTGTTTTTTTTTTTTGAGACATAGTTCTGTTCTTGTTGTCTAGGCTGGAGCACAATGGTGCAACCTTGGCTCACTGCAACCTCCACCTCCCGAGTTCAAGCAATTCTCCTGCCTCAACCTCCCAAGTAGCTGGAACTACAGGCATATGTCACCACACCTGGCTAATTTTTTTGTATTTTTAGTAGAGACGGGTTTCACTTTTTTAGCCAGGATGGTCTCAATCTCCTGACCTCATGATCCACCTGCCTCAGCCTCCCAAAGTGCTGGGATTACAGGTGTGAGCCACCACGCCCAGATACTTTATAGTTCTTAAGAGTCTTTATCAGTTAAAACTGTTTTCCATTTCTCTTCATGCTAACAGTTATTATAATCCTTTCATTATCCTCCTTTCTTCCTTGCCTCCAGCCCACAAAATACCAGATTAGCTGATTAGTGTCTGTAGGGAGCCAGCCCTACATCACCCGTGGGTACCCTGAGTTCAGTGGTGACAAAGGAGTGAGAAAAAGACAGAGTAAGAGAGACAGTGGGACCAGGGGGCCATCACTTTATTACTCTGAAGGAGGCAGTGAAGGCCCCGTGCTCTGATCATCCACAGTTTATTGATTACAGTCACTTTGATCTATAGCGTAGGGGTGGAGTGATGGTGGAGTGAATCAGTGAGCCAGAACTGGTGTATCATTCTAAAGGTTGGTAACAATGGCCATTTGAGAATTTCACAAAACAAGAACATATGGTTATCTTTAACTTATTTTCTATGTGCAGCTGGTGAAACGTGGGCCTTACAAGGAGCCTACAAGTATGGCTACGTCATAGTGCTACAAAGGAGTTTTACATCCTTGAGCACAATGTTTATGGTAACAGAGCTGAGGTCACCCTGCACCGGAACATGAGGCATGGAGAGGCCTTCCTCCTGAGAGGCCTCCTGCGGCCTTGCACAGTTTGTTGTTCCTTGTTTATATGTTACTCATAACCAATTTATGTAGGCACTCTGTAAGTCCTTTCTCCTTTGCTGCTTTTACCACTAGTGTCCTGATTAGCTGAAGCTCCATAGAAACATAAGTAGTACCAGTCTATGATCCTTAGCACAATATGCCTACATCATTTGTAAGGTGGAGGTAGTGGTGGTGGTCAGTTGTTGGTGGTGAGAGATGAGTAGGGACTGACTAATAATTTTTCAAGGGTGGAGACTGTGTCTGATTCATGTTTTTATCCCTGTGATTCCTAGAGCAGCTATGATTTATGATTTCTTGAAACCTAAGACTTTAGGAGTCACAGTAGCACAGTTTTCCCCTCTAATAATCCCTTCCCAACTCTAGCTTGTTTGTCTTAATCTGTTAGTCAATATTAGGGAATTGAGATGTAACTAGAGATGAGGTGGCTCAAAGGAAGTCCGTTTTGCTGGTAGCTAAGTGCCCACAGGTGCTGATGAAATTACTTTGAGGTCATATTTGTGGCACACATAGAGAAGACATTACACATTTCACACTGATTACTGTGTAAGCGAAGATGACACCCACTGATAAGTTCTAGAAAACTCTGCTCTAAGGTTTGTGTCTTGTAGAAATATGGCTGTAATTGCCAAATTATTTACCTGGAATAAATGCCATTTCTCAGGTACAGCTAAAGAGATGTCATCATATTAAAAGTAATTGGAGATGATACAATGAAATTTTCGTGTTTAAGTAAATTTTGGTATTTTTTATATTAAAAATATAAACCTGGATTTCTTTATAGGTGCCAAAGAACGTTCTGAGATCTGTGAAGCATTTGAAAACATCTATCCTATTCTAAAAGGTTTTAAAAAGGCCTGAGTATATCATTTGACATTTCACATTATTCTGGTTTGAATATGTATGTATGCCCAGCACAGAAACAGCTGGATTCTTCTACCTTTGATTGTAGATGTTCCAAGTATATTACTTATTTGATTGTAGATGTTCCAAGTACATTACTTATTTCATTACTATGTAAGTAACCTAAGAATTGAAGAAAACTTACTCAAAATGACTCTTCTGTGTTATTTTAAAAATTGAACAAAAATATTTCAAAATTTGAGAGATTTAGGGTCTCACTAGAATGATATTGTAGCATCATTAAGACTCAAGGCATTTCCTTTTGGCCAGAAGGGCCGCCATCCAGTAATTTGCCAAAATGACAAACACAAAGGGAAAGAGGAAAGGCACCTGATGCATGTTCTCTAGGCCTTGTAGAAAATATGGAGTTGTTCCTTTGGCCACATACATGCAAATCTACGAGAAAGGTGATATTGTAGACATTAAGGGAATGGGTGTTTTTCAAAAAGCAGTGCCCCACAAATGTTACCACGGCAAAGCTGGAAGACTCTACAATGTTACCCAGCATGCTGCTGGCATTGTTGTAAACAAGGGCAAGATTTTTGCCAAGAGAATGAATGTGTATACTGAGCATACTAAGCACTCTAAGAGCCAAGTTAGTTTCCTGAAACGCATGAAGGTAAATGATCAGAAAAAGAAGTCAAAGGGTGAGGTATCTGAGTTCAGTTGACGAACCAGCCTGCTCCACCCAGAGAAGCACACTATGTGAGAACCAGTGGAGAGGAGCCTGGGCTGCTGGAACCTATTCCCTATGAGTTCATGGCAAAATAAGTGTCAAAAGAAGAAAACCATTCTGAACTGTACAAATGTTTGTCTTCATTGAGAAGTGTGGTGCCACCTCCCCTAAGAAATAGAAATAAACTACGTTTTGTATCCAAAAAACCTCAGTGCTCTGCTGCTAGGTAATACATTAATATGGGTTCTCTGAAAATATATAGCAACATGTAGGAATTTCAAATAACTGCATAAGTTAGGTACTAGTTGTGATATCTAGCAGGATAGGAATTAATGTGTATATTTTTTGCCTTTTAAAATATTGAACAGTTGATCCTGATCATCTGTTGTGATTATGCCTAATCAACAGTATTAAGCACTGTGAAGGATCCTGTGTGAATACAAATGAAACATAAGTCTGAGACCTTAAAAAATAATCCTAGGCCGGGCATGGTGGCTCATGCCTATAATCCCAGCACTTTGGGAGGCCGAGGCAGGCGGATTACCTGAGAGGTCAGGAGTTCGAGACCAGCCTGATCAACATGGAGAAACCCTGTCTCTACTAAAAATACAAAATTAGCTGGGCATGGTGGTGCATGCCTGTAATCCCAGCTACTCGGGGAGGCTGAGGCAGGAGAATCACTTGAACCCAGGAGGTGGAGGTTGCGGTTAGCCAAGATCGAGCCATTGCACTCCAGCCTGGGCAACAGGAGTGAAACTCTGTCTCAAGAAAAAATAAAAAATAATCCTTTTGTTTGAAATGATCAGAGAATGGTCACTTAAAAAGATCTTAAACTTTGAGGAACCATTCAAGTTTAGTATAAACTCTATTCTAAAAGAAGAATTTTTGCTTTTGCTTGCTGTTGTAATCCTATGTGATTGTATTTAAAAAGACTGGGCAAGATTAAGAAGATGAGGAGCAAAGGGCTCAGATTCAAGACCTAATTAGCTTTAGAATCACCAGCATTTGATGGTGATGTGGAGATTAACAGGGAGGGTCGGGCTAATGCAAATCATGGCTTTGGCGGTAAATCATCAGTGATTATGTCCTTCACCAAGGTAAGAAAACAGGTTTGTGGGGAGCTAGAGGTCAGTTTCCAACAATTTTTGAGTTTGTGGTGTCCTGGAATGTCACTGGATACCTAGTTAGCAATTCTGAATCTTTAGGTATGGAAGTTGAGAAAGAAATCCAGGCTAGAGAGAGAAGTTAGGGCAGTTTATCAGTGGATAGCCTAGTAAAATCCTTGAGAATCACTGGTTTATTTACTTAAAGACGGAGTCTCGCTTTGTGGCCAGGCTGGAGTGCAGTGGCGCGATCTCGGCTCACTGCAACCTCCGCCTTCCAGGTTTAAGCGATTCTCCTGCCTCAGCCTCCCGAGTAGCTGGGACTACAGGCGTGCACCACCACACCCAGCTAATTTTTGTATTTTTAGTAGAGACGGGGTTTCACCATGTTGGCCAGGATGGTCTCGATCTCTTGACCTCGTGATCCACCCACCTCGGCTTCCTCAAGTGCTGGGATTACAGGCGTGAGCCACCGCAACTGGCCCTCACCGGTCTATTTAATCTGACCCGTAAATCCACTTCTTTTCTCTGTTGTTTAGAGGCATATTCAACTACTAATTACTTTTTTTTTTTTTTTTTTTTTTTTTTTTTTTACTAATTACTCTTATACGATTCTCTCAACACACCACCTTCAATATCCCCTGTCCCCCAAAATAAACTTGAAAGGGGCTGGGCGCGGTGGCTCACACCTGTAATCCCAGCACTTTGGAAGGCTGAGGCGGGCGGATCACCTGAGATCAGGAGTTGGAGAACAGTCTGGCAAACATGGCAAAACTCTGTATCTATTAAAAAATACAAAAATTAGCCAGGAGTGGTGGCGCGCCCCTGTAATCCCAGCTACTTGGGAGGCTGAGGCAGGAGAATCGCTTGAACCCGGGAGGCGGAGGTTGCAGTGAGCCCAGATCGCGACATTGCACTCCAGCCTGGGCAACAAAGCGAGACTCCGTCTCAAAAAAAACAAAACAAAAACTTGAAGGGAAGTCCTACCCATCTACCTAGTTCAATTTCTCTTAGAGTATGGCCCAGGGTAGGGGAAGGTACGTTAGCCAGATAAACTTTTCATAAGAATACAATTCTGATTTTGCAAGTTCATTTTGGGTTTTCACTATTATTGGTAAAGTACAATACTATTAACCATATTTGTTAATCCTCACTGCATTAGGTACTATAATCCTATCCATTTAACCTGAGGAAACAGGAGCAGAGATTAAGGAACTTGCTCCAAGTCACAGCTATTAAGCATGCGAGTGAGCCAAAATTCAACCTGCTTCCAAGACCCTGCCCTTTCACCCTACTATGTTTGCTGCAGTTTTATCCAGATTTAAAAGCATCCACAGCAAGTTAAATTCCCTTATTCCGCTCCTATTCTGTTTTCCCAGACTCCTTAGAGTATGGTATTAGAATTTTCTGCACAAGTTTGAGGCTTTAATTCGTAGTTTTAGCCTGAGCCAGCAGATGATGACAGTCTGTTTGGCAGTCTCGCCCCGCTAATATAATTCTCCCTGCTTCAGGACCTGTTGCCCCGCAGCAGACAGGAAAAACAACAGCACCCCGGACAGGCGCCTGGGGCGGCAGAGGAGTCCGGGGGGCGTGGCCAGGGGCTCTCTGGGATCCCAGACCGCCTACCCCAGGCCCCTCCTCCTGGCCCAGAATGCACCCGGTTGAAAACAAAATCCCACGTGACTGGCTCTCCTCTCAGGCCATCATGGCGTCTCCCAGTGGGAAGGGAACCCGGGCGCCGGAGGCTCCTGGCTGCGGGCCCCGGCCGCTCGCCAGGGATCTGGTGGATTCCGTAGACGACGCAGAGGGACTGTACGTGGCTGTAGAGCGCTGTCCGCTGTGCAATACTACCCGCCGGCGGCTTACCTGCGCCAAATGCGTTCAGAGCGGCGATTTCGTCTACTTCGACGGCCGCGACCGGGAGAGGTACGGCGGCCGTCACGGCCCTGTTGTTTCTTCTGCTGTGTTTCCTCCAGCCAGGCGGCCGAAAGCTGGAACTTGGGGCTCCCCTTGCAGGCACCACATTCTAGCTAGAGGAGGAAGAGAGAGGGAGTGTAGCTGGCTACTCTGCACCGGCGCTTTGCTACCGGGGGACAGCGTAGGGGCCTGATGAGGGAAGGCCGTTGTTTCCCCATCACCCACCCAAGAGAAGTTAACCCCCCCGGTGCTCTTGGTCACTGGGGAAAAAAGGAATAAGTAGTGACTCTCTGGAAAAGTTTTCCCCTGTTGCTGAGACTGAGTTGGATTCCCAGCTCTTTGCTGTATGTAGTTCCATTCAAAAGCTTGGCTTTCTATTTTCGAAAGCGCATATATACTCATTTTCTAGAGGAGAGAGTAAAAGAGAATCAAATAACTGCTTTAGCGGGATTTGGGCCTGGTAGTCTCTCACAGATGGAGTTTGTTATCAGATTTGCGTACTCTTAATTTGTGAATTACGGCTTGCTGTTTACTCCCCTTTCCCTTCCCTGCTTCTAAAGATTATTTTGGATTCATAGGAATTTGGGGACGTGTTTTGGTCTTGTTTTAAAATTCAGACTGGGAGCTGCATGCCCTTAGTTAAGAGAATTGCATTAGGAACATGTTTTGGTTTCATTTCGAAATCTGAACAGAGAGCTACAAGTTCTTGCTTAAGAAAATTGAAAAATTAGTGTGATTAGCTATAGGTTCTCCCACTCTGAGCCCCTGTTTTAACAACTTAGTGTCAATGATAGTAAGACAGCTAACATTCTGAGCACAAAAGTTTAGGTATTAATTCATTTAAAACAACCCAATAACTTATCCCCAACTTATTGCTGAGGAAGTTGCACAGTAAGTGCTTTGCCCTAGGCCACAAAGATAAGTGTAGGAACAAGAATTAAAATCCAGACAGCTTGGACCTATGTACCCGCACTTAACCACTAGACCTTACCCTCTATTTGGGAATGTTTTGAGTTCTTAGTATTTCTGTGATCGTGGATGGAGTTTTTTCTTTCTCTTTTGAGGAGATTTGAATGACAGAATCTTTTTACTTTGTTGCTCTTATTGGTCCTCTTAATGATTTTAGAAACTGCTTATGTAGTGATAGCTTTAAAAATTAAACCGGTTATAAGAATACTCGGTATGAGATGGAAATGTCAAACTGATGCAGTTAATTGGGTATTTATTTCTGGACCTTCTTCTCTAGCTACACGTTTTCCTAGATCTAGTCACATAATTTAAATACTATCTATATGCTTAAGATGCCAGATTTGGCTGGGCACGGTGGTTTACTCCTGTTATCCCAGCACTTTTTGAGGCAAGATGTGGGTGGATCACGAGGTCAGGAGATTGAGACCATTGAGGCTAACACGGCGAAACCCCATCTCTACTAAAATTACAAAAGATTATCCGGGCTTGGTGGCACATGATCTGTAGTCCCAGCTTCTCAGGAGGCTGAGGCAGGAGAATCGTTTGAACCCAGGAGGTGGAGGTTGCAGTGAGCCGAGATCGTGCCACTGCACTCCAGCCTAGGTGACAAAGTGAGACTCCATGCCAAAAGAAAAAAAAAAAGGCCCTCAGACTTGTATCTCTAACCTAAACTTCTCTGAAGTCCAGGAAACAGCTGCCTTTTCAACATCAATATTTAATTTTGTGATAGGTATCTCCATTTTAATATGGCAAGCTGAACTCCTTATTTTTCCTCATATATCTGTTTTCCCATGCTCATCCCAACCCAGTGAATGTCAATTTCATTATTCCTTGGGTTCAGGCTGAAAAACCTTTCAGTTCTCCTTATCTCCTCTCTTAAGCCACTCTTTTAGTCCCATCAACAAATCCCATCAACTCTTCAAAACTTATCTTAAATCTAACCCTTTCACCATCACCTGGTCTTATCTACCAGAGACATAAAATTATTGCCTCTGATGTCTCTGCCTCCATCCTTGCTCCCCCTTTAATGCAATTTCTGTATTGCAGCTAGTTATGCTACCCCTGCATTTCCCTGTTCACATCTTCCAGTGGTTTTTCATTTTACCCAAAGTAAAAGCTGGAGTCCTTAACCAAAGTTCTATATTATCTGTAACTCCTCTGAGTTAATCGCCTGTTTTCTACCTTACCTGCTCTGGTGTGCCACTGTGGCCTCCTTGTCTGTTCTCAAACATACCAAGAACACTCCTTCCTAAGGGCCTTTGTAATAGTATTCAGACGGCCAGGAACTCTTTTTCTCTCAGAAATCTTCAGGGCTTCCTGCTTTGTTTTGTTTTGTTTTGTTTTGTTTTTTTGAGACGGAGTTTTGCTCTTGTTACCCAGGCTGGAGTGCAATGGCGCGATCTCGGCTCACCGCAACCTCCGCCTCCTGGGTTCAGGCAATTCTCCTGCCTCAGCCTCCTGAGTAGCTAGGATTACAGGCGTGCGCCACCGTGCCCAGCTATTTTTTTGTATTTTTAGTAGAGACGGAGTTTCACCATGTTGACCAGGATGGTCTCGAACTCTTGACCTCGTGATCCACCCGCCTCGGCCTCCCAAACTGCTGGGATTACAGGCATGAGCCACCAAGCCTGGCCTTGCTTTGTTTTTTTTTTTAGGTGCCTGCTCATACATTAGAGAGACTCTTTCTGATCTTTCTATTAAAATGCTAATCTCTTGGCCAGGTGCAGTGGCTCACGCCTATAATCCCAGCACTTTGGGAGGAGGGTGGATCACCTGGGGTCAGGGGTTTGAAACCAGCCTGACCAACATGGAGAAACCCTGTCTCTACTAAAAATACAAAAAATTAGCCAGCTATGGTGGTGGATGCCTGTAATCCCAGCTATGTGGAAGGCTGAGGCAGGAGAATCTCTTGAACCCGGGAGGCGGAGGTTGAGGTGAGCCGAGTTTGTGCCCTTGCATTCCAGCCTGGGCAACAAGAGCAAAACTCAAAATAAAATGAAATGCCAACCTCTTCCCTATTTAACCAGCTTTATTATCTTTTCCATAGCACTTATCACCATCTGATGGTTGTGCATATTAATTTGTCTAACTGCTCCCCACCCCAGTGTTGGAAACTCTATAAGGGCAAGAGTTTTTCTCTTTTGTACACTGTTGTATTCTTACATAGTAGAAGCTAAGTAAAGATTTATTGGATGATTGAACTGACTCTACCCCTTTTTCCCAAACACAGTCTGTTTCTAGACCATTTCAGTATTATCCATCATGATCCATTTGTTACTAAAGCCGGAAACCTGGGAGTTATCCTAGACTTTTCCTTTTCTCTTGCTCTCTACATTCAGATAATCAACAAGTCTGATTCACTTTGATGTCAAAATGTATCTTGAATCTATCCACTTTTAGTTCAGACCACCATCATTTTTCTCCTGACTACTTAGTGATCTCCCTTCTTTTACTCAGACAGCTCTTCCCTACCTTGCCTCTAGTCTCCAAACAGCAGACACAGTAGAAATGTAAATGAAATAATGTCATGGTTTTGCTTAAACCTTTCATTGGCTCCTGTTGCATTTAAAATAAAATCCTAGGTCCTTACTATGGCATATGACGCCCCATGTGATTTGGTGACTGTTTACCTCTCTAACTTAGACTGTAAGGTTGAATTTAAAATGTGGGCTTTGGGGCCAGGCACAGTGGCTCATGCCTGTAATCCCAGCACTGTGGTAGGCTGAGGCGGGCAGATCACCTGAGGTCGGGAGTTTGAGACCAGCCTGACCAACATGGAGAAACCCTGTCTCTACTAAAAATACAAAATTAGCCAGGCGTGGTGGTGCATGCTTGTAATCCCAGCTACTTGGGAGGCTGAGGCAGGAGAATGACTTGAACCCGGGAGGCAGAGGTTGCGATGAGCCAAGATCATGCCATTGCACTCCAGCCTGGGCAACAAGAGGGAAACTCTGTCTGAAAGAAAAATGTGAGCTTTGGACTCACGCTCCCTTGAATTGAGTCCAAGCTCTACCACTTGCTATGTGATTTTTTTTTTTTTTTTTTGACAGGGTCTTGCTGTGTCACCCTGTCACCCAGGCTGGAGTGCAGTGGCACAGTCATAGGTTGCTGCAGCCTCAAACTCCTGGGCTCAAGCAATCCTCCCATCTCAGTCTCTTGAGTAGCCGAGACTACAGGCGTGCACCACCACACCTGGCTAATTTTTAAATTTTTTGTTGAGTCAAGGTCTCCCTAAGTTTTCTAGGCTGGTCTTGAACTTGTGGGTTCAACGATCCTCCTGCTTCAGCCTCCCAAAGTGTTAGGATTACAGATATGAGCCACTGTGCCTGGCTGCTATGTAAGTTTGAGCAATTTTTTGGTTGGGGGGCAGAGTACAGGGTCTCACTCTGTCACCCAGGTGGGAATGCAGTGGCAAGATCAGGGCTCACTGCAGCTTTGACCTCCCCGAGCTCAAGCAGCTCTCCTGTCTCAGCTTCCCTGGTATCTGGGACTACAGGCACGTGTCAACATGCCTAACTAGTTTTTTTGTTTGTTTGTTTTTGTATTTTTTGTAGAGACAGGGTGTTCCCATGTTGCCCAGGCCAGTCTTGGACTTCTGAGCTTGAGCTACTCACCAGCCTTGGCCTCCCCATGTGCTGGGATTACAGGCATGAGCCACTGTGCCTGGCCCTGAGCAGGTTTTTTAACCTCATGTTTATTTCATTTTGAAAATGGCAGAGTATCTAACTTCATAGGTTTCTAGTAGTGATTACAAAAGAGCACCCATTTAAAGTGTTTAGCATGATTCCTACAGTGTATTAAGCACTCAGGTAAGTTCATCCCTGTGCTCCCTCTTTTTCACTGCTCAACAGTTATAGGCCTGCTCTCAAATCCTCAGTCACATGAAACTTCCACCACTGGGGCTTTTTCCTTGCCCTTCCTTCTGGCTGGAACACTTTTCCTCCTGATTGATACCTTGTCTTTCACCGTTCAACTTAAATGTCACTTCTTCACTGAGGCCTTCCTGACCTCCCTCACTAAGATAGGTTCCCACTTCCATCTTTTCCCCCATTCATTATTTGCTGTCACAACACTCTGTTTCTTTCGTCGTACCACACATGGTGTGTAACATCATTTATTTGAGGAAGATAGCCACATCCAGAATGTAGTTCCATGAAGGCATGAATTCTGGTCTTGTTCTTTCAGATCACCAGCCCAGCAGCAGCAAGTAGCAGAACTTAGACATGCCATTGAAGGAATGGCAAAAGCAGTGCAACTTTTAAAATTCAACATAGGGGTTGGGCGCAGTGGCTCCTACCTGTAATCCCAGCACTTTGGAAGATCGAGGCAGGCAGATCACTTGAGGCCAGGAGTGTGAGACTATCCTGGCCAACATGGCGAAACCCCATCTCTACTAAAGATACAAAAATTAGCTGGATGTGGTGGTGTGAGCCTGTAATCCCAGCTACTGTGGCACTAGAGTCGCTTGAACCTGGGAGGCAGAGGCTGCAGTGACCCGAGATTGCTCCACTGTACTCCAGCCTGGGCGACAGAGCAAGACTCCATTTTTTTGGAGAATTTTTTTTTTTTTTGAGACGGAGTTTCGCTCTTGTTGCCCAGGCTGGAGTGTAATGGCGCAATCTCGGCTCGCCACAATCTCCGCCTCCTGGGTTCAGGCAATTCTCCTGCCTCAGCCTCCTGAGCAGCTGGGATTACAGGCGCGCACCAGCACGCCCAGCTAATTTTTTGTATTTTTAGTAGAGACGGGGTTTCACCATGTTGACCAGGATGGTCTCGATCTCTTGACCTTGCGATCCACCACTCCCAAAGAGCCACCGCGCCCGGCATGATTATACTTTTATCAGAAAACAGGAATGCATGTCCTAAACAAATTGAGAAATGGGATAAAAGATGAGGAAGAAATTTAAATATTGCTACTGATTTCAAGGGGAGGGCACAACCGAAATCCAAAAAATATCCTTTAGATACTTCTGTTCTCCCTCCGGTATATTTTTGGTTGTCAGCCACTGTGGCCCATAAAAATCTATTGTCTTGAGAATTCAATTCTGTATACTCAACTCAGCAGAACAAAAGCTCTACAAGGTAAATAAGAGTTCATCTACCTTACGACTATTTCATTATGTTCTTCAGAGGGTCTCTATTCCTGTCCCTTGGAGTTTGTTCATGGTATTTCCACCAGAAAATGTGGGTCTGCTAAGAAATATCACTTGTTTTCATCCACTATCACTGGCTACTCTTATGATTATATCTTTTAGAACTTATAAAAGATTTTTGCATTTACTATCTCATTTCTTCCCTACCCTCACCCCATGAGTTATTAAGGTATTTAAAGCAGAGGAAACTGAGTCTCAGGGTTGTTGTGGCTGACTTAATACAGGGTTATGCTAATTCTTAAGTTCACTTTTAGATCTGAACTTTATTTTTATACTCTGTGTGAGTAGTGTGTGTGTGTGTGTGTGTGTGTGTGTAACAGTATCAGAAAAGGAAAACATCCCATTCTGTTATACAGATTATGCTGTATCTTGGAAGGTCATATGTGCTCTAGTGAACCAAGGGCTGGGATTAACCCTGAAGAGGCAGTACCCACCACCTGTACACTCTGTCACTGTGTAAAGATTCCTGGAATGCCTAATTTCTCTCACCTCTAGATATTTTCAAGGCCTGTCATAATGCAAAAGGGTTTTCATAATCTGAAGTCTCTTTCAAACACCAAAAGACATACTTCATTGGAAATGTGATTATAAAAATAATCCTGAGATGTGCCACCTCCTGTTGCCTGGGAAGGTACTAAATTGACGTGATGATAGAAATCGAGTGCTTACTTGGGCATGGCAGAGCCATGATGGCACATCCCAGAGGGCTGTATAAGGATTTAGTGAGAGCATGTGTTTTCTATTGGAAACTGCCAGAAAGGAGCAGGGTGCTTTGGGAATCAGGGTTGTGGTTAAGGTGTCATTGTGAGAGTTCAGTGAGTGTCTTTTTAGTAAAATTGAACTACTTTCAGCCAGAGCCAAGTGAAAGTCTCCAGCCCTAGTTTAATTCTTCAAAATATTTTTCAGATGAATTTGTAGTTGTGTCTCAAAATGGAAAATTCAGTTCCCTTAATAATCAGAGTCCTTCCAGGACAGGTATTTGTGAACTCCTCGTAGTAAATGATGTAATCCATGCTCCCAGGTCAGTTCCATGGGTCCCCTGCTTGGTGAATAATAACTCTCAGTTACCATTTCCATCCCATCACAGTTTCAAAACATTTTTATTTTGGATATTTTCTTCAAACAAGATGTAGTTGAATTTGAATATTTTGAATTTTAAATTTACATTTTAAATGTATAATGCATGTTTTTAAAAAGAGCTAAATATTATAAATATGACATTGGAAGTGTTTAGCTCAAACATTATAGAAATAGGAAAATTCTCTCACAGTTTCGCCACATAAAGCTGCCTCTGTTATAGATGAGATGCAGTCTTCAGTATTCTTTGCGTATTCTCTGCCATAGTGGGATCACACAACACATACTATTTTGCTGGATTGTTTTTTATTTTTTGGCATTTAACATTACCTAAACATCTTTTCATGCCAGTACACAGAATATTACTTACTCCTTTTACAGCTGTAAACTTTTATCTTTTTAAAATCCAAAGTTAGAATCATTCAGTCACTTCATGAAAAAAAAGAAAGATTATATATGACTATCTCTTTTATTTTTCTAGATTTGTTTACTATTTTACAAACAATGGAATTTTTCTACTTTTGTTTCTAAAGGATGTCTTCTTAATTTAGAGTAAGTTGAATGAAGTAACTGTAGTATGCATTTTCTCTATGTGCAGAAGAAGCAAGTCTAGTTAGGACTGCCTTATCCTGGTTTCATAATCCCTCTGTCTCTTCTCATGGTCTGATTCTGTAGTTGAGTTTAATACACAGTAAGATTAAGTGCAGAATCACTTGTCGCGGTGAAGAAATGGGAAGCTGGCATATGTATGTGCTAAGCATCTGTACCCACTGCTTTCATATTTATCTTACTCCTTTTACCAAGGAGTATGTAAGCGTTATTCCCATTTTACAAATGAGGAAACTGAACAACACTTTGTTTCTATTTTATTCTGTTTTTTGAGAGACAGGTTCTCACTCTGCCACCCAGGCCAAAGTGTAGTTCAGGATCATAGCTCAATGCAACCTCTAATTGATGGGCTCACAGGATCCTCCTACCTCAGCCTCCAGAGAAGTTAGGACCATAGGCATGCACCACCATGCCCAACTATTTTTTAATAATTTTTTTGTGTGGAGATGGAGTCTTACTGTATTGCCAGGCTGGTGTTGAACTCCTTGCCTCAAAAAATCCTCCTGCCTCGGACTCCTGAAGTATTGAGATTACAGGTGTGAGCCACCACACCTGGCCTGTTTCTAATTTCTGTAAATGATTTTTAACCTTTATTCCTGACAGTGGAGTATATTTATACTATGCTTCCTCATCCTAAATATTCTAACGTAAGGTTAAAAAAAAAAAATCCTGTGAAGGACCAGGTTTTTTAATATCTTATTTGCCTATAAAAATCATACTCTAGTATGATTAAAGAATAAAGGCGGGCCGGGCGCGGTGGCTCACGCCTGTAATCCCAGCATTTTGGGAGGCCAAGGCGGGGGTGGATCACGAGGTGAAGAGATCGAGACCATCCTGGTCAACATGGTGAAACCCCGTCTCTACTAAAAATACAAAAAATTGGCTGGGCATGGTGGCGCGTGCCTGTAATCCCAGCTACTCAGGAGGCTGAGGCAGGAGAATTGCCTGAACCCAGGAGGCGGAGGTTGTGGTGAGCCGAGATCGCGCCATTGCACTCCAGCGTGGGCAACAAGAGCGAAACTCCATCTCAAAAAAAAAAAAGAATAAAGGCATACTCATATCTTTGCTTATAAGAATATTTTAGTGTCCTTTGTGGCAATATACCATCATTTAGTCTTTCTCCCCTTGAATACTAAAGTTTCCAGTTTCTTGTTATTAGGACCAATTTTGTGATTGGTGCCTTCAAACATGAGTATTTCCTCATCTCTGTTACTTTCTTAGGATAGATTCCTTGAAATTGAGTAACTGAATCCAAGGGTTGAATATTTTTTCAGGCCCTCAACTGCTTATTTGAAATCTATCTTTTGCCTTTGTTAAAATACCTTAAGAGTGTTTCTGAGGCTTTTCATTGCCGTAACCTTAGGCACAAAGTAAATGTATCGCTCTAGGATGAGGGAAAGGACTGGGCAGGGAGGTGGAGGGGTGAGAGTTACTTTATGAAAGGTGCTATGCTTGGGACATAGTAAGTGCTCGTCAAATTGTGGGTGTTTTGGTGAGGCTGATTATTCCTAGCACAGAATTAATAGTATGCATCCCCAATAGAGTGGAGTACATGCCCTGGTGTTGTTTTTCTGGTAGTTACAGGGCAGGTTTCTGTGAAGAGTCTGATCTGTATATAGGTCTACTCAGTTGCCCGTGATTGTAGTCAGGGAACAGAGTGGAAATGAGACTCACATTCATAACTACTACCTCATTAGTAGCATTCTCCCATCATTGTTTTCCCACTTGGTGTGTTAAATGCTTCGGTGCATTTACATAGAGTTTTTTTCTGTCTCCTTGGTCTTCCTTCCCTTAAAGGAATCAACTCTGACTCACCCTCAGGTCTCAGCTTGGACAGGCAGCGCTGCAGGGTGGCTCCCTCTGATGCCCAAGCTGGATTGTGTGTTTTCTCTGGTACCACTGGGGCTGTGTGTGAGTACTCCTCTCCTGGTTCCTATCAGTCTCTATCACAGAGGGACTGCTGGAAAGTCAGTTTCAGAGAGTACCGTTTTTTAACAGAAAAATATCATAAGTCATAAACGTATGGAAGAATTTATGAAACAACAAAGTTCATTTGAGAGAATACTTTTTTTGGGGTGGGGGAACCCAAATCGTATAACTATGGAGTAATTTAGTAAACAATATAGAAGACATTTGTTAATTGGGAGAGAAAATACAGGAAATAGTGTTATAAGAAAGGCAGGCATCGAACAGGTTCACTGGCAGATTTCTTTCAGGAAACAGCACAAAAACTAGTGTCATTAATAACAACAACAAAATGATGTGTGCCTACATTAAAAGTTGAGAAAATTCTGTAGAGCAGAAACATAAGGAACAAGAAAATAGGAAAAATAATTTCGAGATGTGTGAAAGAAAAATGGCCAATTTTCTTGCTAAATAATCCTTGAAGGAAAAAGAAAACTAAAAAAATTGAATGAAGGACATAGGGAAATAAGAAAAATCAGTAGCTAATAAAATATGAAAAGTTGTTCAACCGGCCGGGCGCAGTGGCTCACGCCTATAATCCCAGCACTTTGGGAGGCCGAGGCGGGTGGATCACGAGGTCAAGAGATCGAGACCATCCTGGTCAACATGGTGAAACCCTGTCTCTACTAAAAATACAAAAAAATTAGCTGGGCGTGGTGGTGCACGCCTGTAGTCCCAGCTACTTGGGAGGCTGAGGCAGGAGAATTGCTTGAACCCAGGAGGCAGAGGTTGCGGTGAGCCGAGATCGTGCTATTGTACTCCAGCCTGGGTAACAAAAGCGAAACTCCGTCTCAAAAAAAAAAAAAAAAAGAAGTTCAACCTTTATAATAATGAAATAAATGCAAATACATGAATTATGAGCCATCTCTCAGAGGGAGAAATAGGAGCCAATCAGATTAGCAAAAAATAAGAAATGTCCAGTGTTTGTGGAGATTGTGAGAAAGCAGGTTCTGTTGGTGGGGTTGTAAATTGTGTGAAGTGTTTTAGAGGGAATTTGAGGATTACCCACAGTTTTGCATGTAAATATTCTTTGACTAAGCAGTTTATTTTTTATTTTATTTATTTTGAGACGGTCTCGCTCTGTCACCCAGACTGGGGTGCAATGGCGCCATTTCGGTTTACTGCAACCTCCCAGGCAAGCAATTCTCCTGCCTCAGCCGCCCAAGTAGCTGGGATTACAGGCACCTGCCACCACGCCCAACTAATTTTTTGTAGTTGTAGTAGAGATGGGGTTTCACCATGTTGGCCAGGCTGGTCTCAAACTCCTGACCTCAGGTGTGCCACCCACCTTGGCCTCCCAAAGTGCTGGGATTACAGGCATGACTCACTGCACCCGGCCCAGTTTATTTTATTTATAGGAATTTCTCATAGAGAAACTGAAAAGCCTATAAAGGTACACTAGGCTATTCATTTGTACCATTACTGATAATAGTGAAAATTTGGAAGGAAGACTGGTGTTCACCTGTAGAGGTTTGTATGGCATCAATTCTGCGAAATGCTGTGTACCTATTAGTGAATTAGATCAATGTGTTCTGGCATGGAAAAAGAGACCAAGATATTTTATGCGACAGCCCCAGTTTGGAAAACAATATGTGAAATATGGATTCCCCCCTACATATACTATTAAAAACTATACATATAATATGTATCATTAAATTGGTTAGAATATAGTGATACTTTATTTTTCACTTCTTGGAAGCCATATTGAGAAAGCACAGACTTGTGGAGTGAATTTTTTATCTACTTCTGTGAGTGGTGGGATGGAGACTGCAGAGCTAGATAAGTGGCTGACTGAGCAGTTGTGGTGCTGACCCACCTGTGTGGCTTGGTGTCATCGGCTCTTTAGCTTTGCTGACACAACCTATTTTTAATTTCTTTCACAAAGGATAATGTGACTCATGAAGTATGAGGTTGGTGCAAAAGTAATTGCTGTTTTTGCCATTCTTTTCAGTATTTGATACAGTAGGACTTATCTTTTGTTATTGCTGCTGCCATTTGTGTATTTGTTTGTAAGAGTTTGTTTCTTTTGTGTTTTTAACAAAGTCCAAGAGAATCAGCTCACTATTAAGCTGGATACAGTTGTCCTTCTTCTGAATTTGTTTTAGAGCAAAGTGGCATTTTTACAACAGACCTCAAAGGAAAACTTTTTTAGCCTGTAAAGGCAAGATTTTATTGTCCATGTCAGTCCTTTGCATGGCTTGAGATTGCTAACTTGTGAGTTTGTCATTTTCTATAGATTATCAGAACATAAATCACCATGTTGTCTCAGTGATGTAAAATTAAATACCACATTAGTCTCTCATTTTTGATACAAGGAAATGGAAGCATATAGCAAGTGATATGTCCAACAATTTCACAGTCACTGCAGGAGAATTATTAGATTTCTTAATATTCTGAAGGATGCCTTTTTCTGTGTTGCAGGTACATAGTAAATGCCTGATAGACTGACTGATGAATCTATGGGTTTGTCCACATTCCACATTGGTTTCTGAGTTTTCTGTTTCATGTCACCTTACTGGACATTGCAGTACTATCCAGTAGAACTTTCTGCAATGATGGAAGTGTTCTGTTTCCACGCCATCCAGTTAGTCATATGTGACTGATGAAATGTGGATGTAGTACAACTGAGGATCTGAACTTTTCATTTAATTTTAATTTAAATTTAAATACTCATAAGTATATAATTCTGTCACATATTGTATTGCCTATTTGCTTTTTCTGTTTAATGTGTATTGTGCATATTCAGCAACTATTAAATTCGTTAGGGTCATTATTAGACTATTCTATTTCTTCCTCTTAGAAGTAGATATCTTGGGGCATGTTTCAAACATGGGATTGCAGAAATTGTATTTTGGAAAGACTTCTTTGTCCACATTACTTTTAGGTCTGTTATGGCCTGTTGAATTGTTTTCCTTTATGCTGGGGGAGAGCCAAAAGCCTATTCTTGGACATCACATCATGTTACTGCAGCATGCGTCATTGTCCCTGTTTTCTTAAAAATGGCCAGTGGGTCACTGTTCATTCCATAATCAATTATATGATGTTAGTCATACAATTTTTTTTTTGTTCATGCCCTTATTAAGCAGCAAGCCACATTTTAGGTACTCAGTAGTCACATGTGGCTGGTGGCTACCACATTGAAAAGCACAGATCTAGAAGAGCTGAGTGACGCTGTCAACCACCTTCAACTAGTTAACATTTATAGAACACTGCCCAACAGCTGTAGCATACACATTCTTTCAGATATGCATGGAACTTTCTCCACGGCATGCCATATGCAAAGCCATAAGACAGTCTCAAGTCACAAGATTGAAATCACACAGAATATATTTTGTAACTACATCAGAATGAATTAAATTAGAAACAGTAACAGTAAGCTACCTAGAAAAGTCTGCGTATCTGAAAATTAAACAATATACTTCTAAATGACAGATGGGCCAAAGAAGGATTCTTATGGGAGATTAGAAGTTTCAAACTAAATGATAATGAAAATATGCTGTATCAGAATCTTAGTATATAGCTAGAACAGTGCATAGAAGGAAATTTAAAACTTGATGTGATTACATTTAAAAGAAACAGAAGTTTAAAATAGACCTGAGTAAATCACCTTAAACTGCAAAATTAAAAAACAAACCCCCAAGTAAGTTAGCAAGAAGAAAATAAGGATAAAAACTGACAAATATAGTATCACAGTATCACATATTGCAATGTGATATCCCTTCTTTTTGATAACTTTTACTAATTTGTTAGCCTATAATGACTGGCAATAAAATTAGTGGAAAAAAAGTGTACATACAATTTTTAAAAATTTATTATAAGGAATCAGTTTATAGGAGAGAGCAGGATTGAATCCAGATTAGTAATTAAAATTTGTTTTCTACTGAAAGCATCAATTTCCTTGAATTCAGATTCACTTTAGTGTTGTGATGTGCCTATTTTGACAAATAATTTAACCTGGGGGGAAGATATAAGCTATAGTTTATATTTTATAAACCCAGGAAGAATTTTAAAGTTGAGGATTTGAGCTTAGTTTTAAAAGAATCAGATGGTTAGCAGTTGTGTGCATCCCATTGAGAAGATGTGTATTTACTATCAGGACAATGACATTTTCACATGACTGCAGAATGATTGGTTCTGGGGAATTTGCATAGTCTCATTGACAAAAACAAATGAGTATTTAAATAAGACATTGAATTTTTTCTTACAGGTTTATTGACAAGAAGGAAAGGTTAAACCGACTTAAGAGCAAGCAAGAAGAATTTCAAAAAGAGTGAGTGTTTTGCCTTTTAATTTGTGGAGGTGATCTAGTCACCATTTGGTTTAATTCATTGCTGTGGTATGTAGGTATACGAATTCCTAACTTACTGAATTTAGGATACAATCTCAAAGTGTAGAAAAAGGAGTGCATCTGAGAGAGGTAAAGCAGGAGAAGTTATCAAGTTTCTAGAAAATACTCGTCTCAGACCTGGTGCATGGTACACAGTAGATAATGAATCAAATCCCTGGCACTGATAATTGGTGTGTGGGTCCAGGACAGTGGGTATGATTAGACATAAGTTAGTGCTGGTGGCTCCCATAGGACATTACTGCTTCCATTTACCTTTCTTCTTTTGTCCGTATCAGTATTTTGCAACATATGGTCTGCACATCATCTATATCAGAATTCATTAGCTGAGATAATGGTTAAAAATTCAAATTTTTGGAATCCTGTCCTCAGAGATTCGAATGCAGTAGGTACGTGGTAAGGCCCAGGAATCTGAGGTTTGATTGTTTTTTTGGGGGGGGGGTGGGAATCCGAGTTATTAACAGGTACCCCTGATGAATCTCCCACTCCCTAGTATTGAAAATTGTCCTATAGAACGTTCTGGTATAGGACCTGCTTCTCAGATGCACTCCAGATGTTTGCATCTCTGTGCCTTCATTCAGTTTCTCTCCACCTCAGTGCTTTTCCTCTTCTCTGAGCACATCCTGCCCATCTCTCAAGGCTCTTAAAGGGTTGTCTCTTGTGACACTCCCCAAACCATGCCAACATGGATGTCTCACACCCCTTTGTGAAAACAGTTAATGATCAGGCCAGTGATTCCCACAGTGTGACCCCAGCTTCTCCAGAGTCTGCAATGGTCTGATAAACACATTCATGAGCAGTTTAAATCTTCCAGGATATTCTGTATTAGAGAAACCTGCTTGAATTTTTTTAACTTCGAAATTTCTCTAACTCAAACACAAAAACTTTATTTTTCCCATAGAACATTTTATTCCATAGAACAAATTTTTGGAGATACTGGCATGTATCATTTCTTTGGGAACTAACCATAGTATTTTAGATCATTAATTCATTCTCTTGTAACTATTACTGTGAATTATGATGGGTGGAAATTACTGATGACTGAAGACAACGGCTAAGGCCGTTAGGCAGATTTATTGTGGGCATTTGTAGAAAGGCTCTTAGCAGTGTTCAGAACTGCAAAAGGAAGGAGATGAAAAAAAATGCAGAGAACAGGGAATCTGGAAAATACTTTAAATGCTAAGTCCTGTTTTGATATTTCTAGCCATTTCGAAGAACTCAATTTTAAAAGTTTTTGATTTTACATTTTTGAACTTCACAGAATTTTATTATTTTTAAGAGCTTATTTTCTGTCTCTTTTCCATACAGAGTGTTAAAAGCTATGGAAGGAAAATGGATAACAGATCAGTTGGTAAGCTGTAATATATGTTCTTTTTACTTGAGGCAACTTGGTTTTAAGTTGGTAGAGCTTATAAAATCATTTTTAATTAAAAAAATTTTTAAATCATATTTGGTAGTCCTCTACTTAAATCCACTTGTAATGTGACCTTCTCAAATATTTCATCCAAATACCAAAAATGGGGTATCAGCAATTAATTATGGAGCCATCATAAAGGATAATTATGAAACTTGGTGTTGACATAGAAAAACAAAAACAGTGGGCTATTATCCTTTTTGCAAAAATTCTTTATCATATGCACACTTCAAATGGGTTAATGATTAAATGTGTCAAAGAAAATATGGGTAGGTATTTACATAATCTTGGAGTAGGGAGAACCTTTATAAACCATAGAGGAAAGCATTTTGACAGATTACCTAACAGTTTAAAACTTCTGACCAGGTATAATGGCTCACGCCTGTAATCCCAGCTACTTGGGAGGCAGGAGAATCACTTGAACTCAGGAGGCGGAGGCTGCAATGAGCCGAGATGGTGCCACAGCACTCCAGCCTGAGTGACAAAGTCAGACTCCCTTAAAAAAAAAAAAAAGTTTAACAATTAATTGAACTGAGGGAAAAAAATGAGTACAGCATATGAAAATAAAGAGTTTGAGGAAGGCATGGCAGAGGCCAGGCAGCCCTGCTTTGCTAAGGCTCTAGACAGGCACGCTGTGCTCTGCAGGCACTCGGCACATGCCCTCCCTGTAGCCCGGATACTCAAGAGGAAGGTCAGTGACCTCCAGTGAAGGGGCCACAAAGGAAGAGCCCAAGAGGAGATTGGCATGGTTGTCAGCTGAGCCTGCTCCTGCAAAAGTGGAAACAAAGCTGAAAAAGCAGCAGGAAAGAATAAATCTTCAAACAAAAAAGTGCAAACAAAAGGGAAAAGGGGAGCAAAGGGGAAAAAGGCAGAAGCAACTAACCAAGAAACTGAAGATTGACTTGCAGAAAGCAAGAAACTGAGGAGAATCCCGCTTCCGATGAAGCCAGAGAGAAAGAAGCCAAGTCTGATTAATACCTTATACCATGTCTTGTCAGCAGTCCCTGTCTCCCTTCTTGTCTAATCTAGAGGAATATTTTAATCAACTGTTTTGTTTTGTTTTTGAGACAGAGTCTCACTGTGTCACCCAGGCTGCAGTGCAGTGGTGCGATCTCGGCTCACTGCAACCTCCGCCTCCTGGGTTCAAGTGATTCTCCTGCCTCAGCCTCCCGAGTTGCTGGGATTACAGGCGCATGCCACCACGCCTAGCTAATTTTTGTATTTTTAGTAGAGATGGGGTTTCACCATATTGACCAGGTTGGTCAAACTCTGGAACTCAGGTGATCCTCCCGCCTCAGCCTCCAAAGTGCTGAGATTACAGGCGTGAGCCACCACGTCCGGCCTCATCAACTGTTTTGTAAATGTAAGCTTTTTAGTAGCTCTAGAAACACTTTTGAGAAGGAGGGAATCCCACGTTATCCCATTTTTTAAGTGTCAGTGCTTTTTTTTTTAGAGGTGAAATCATTCTCTAGTTGTTTACTTTTTGGTACAACCCGAAGATAGTGTGGAATACTGAGTTATGGGAGGCTTTGACTGTCTTGGGTGTCGCTTAACATTCCATACTTGGGGGGTTAGTTTTTATATCCTACAATACCGAGCATACTAAATGGCAATATGAAGTCACAGTCCTGCATTTAATGTATTGAACATTTAAAATTACTTCTATTCCTGTGTTTTTAGTAGAACCGTTTCCTAAAGAAACCGCTCCCTGATGATGGCTCTGCCTGTCAGAATTGTGTGCACTCTGAGCTCTTTGGTTGTGGTAGTCCTGTTTTCCTAATAACTTTGTTGATGTTCTGTGAAAGACTGAAAATTTAAATATATAGCGTATATGCTATTCAGTTGTGAATTGGTGGGACATATATGTAACAGCTTATCAATGTGTGAAGATACTGGTACTTGATGAACTCAAAGGAAATTTGTTTCCAGATTTTAAGCTGGAAAGCCACTGGAATAACTTTAAAAAAGAATTAAAATACATGGCTTTTAGATTTCTGGTATGTATGTTAAGAATCGTATACAAATTGAAATACATGTGTACTGATCTTCAACACAACCAGTGAAATCTCAATTTTGAAAGAAAAAAAGTGTTTGAAAAAGCACATGTAGTATATCCAGCTGTTTTCCTCCTAAGGAAATGCTCGTGAATATAGAAATTTACGGGCAAAAAAAAACCTGATTGTCTGTAGCATAATGGTAAAGCTAGTATATAAACAAATGTTCATCAATCAGGATGAGATAAAAAATGATGATACTTTGTAGTTGTTAAAAATAATGTGGTCAGTCTACATATATTGCTGTGTAACAATGTCCACGTTGTATTTATTAATGGAAAAAAAAGTAAAGTAGGGTAAACTATGATTCCATTTATGTGAGTAT
This sequence comes from Aotus nancymaae, assembly GCF_030222135.1. Taxonomy (NCBI): domain Eukaryota; kingdom Metazoa; phylum Chordata; class Mammalia; order Primates; family Aotidae; genus Aotus; species Aotus nancymaae. The sequence goes on along the minus strand of NW_026988476.1, from coordinate 25,403,255 downwards.
GTATCTTAAATATAAGCTACTCTTATAAAATCTGGGCTGGGTGTGGTGGTGGCTCATGCCTGTAATTCCAGCACTTTGGGAGGCTGAGGTGGATTGCTTGAGCCCAGGAATTCAAGACCAGCCTGAGCCACATGGCAAAACCCCACATCTACAAAAACAAAAACCAAAAATTAGTGAGGTATGGTAGCGTATTCCTGTAGTTCCAGCTACTCAGGAGACTGAGGTGGGAGGATCGCTTGAGCCAGGGAGGTCAAGGCTGAAGTGAGGCTGTAATCACACCACTGGACTCTAACCTCCCCAGTAACTGGGACCATAGGTACATGTCACCGCACCTGGCTAATTTTTTGTGTTTTTGGTGGAGACAGGATTTCGCCATGTTGCCTGGGCTGGCCTTGAACTCCTGAGCTCAAATGATTTGCCTACCTTAGCTTCCCGAAGGCTAGGATTGCAGGTGTGAGTGGCTGCACCAGGCCATAGATCCTTTTTTTTTTTTTTGAGATGGAGTCTCGAAGTCTCACTGTCAGGAGGCTGGAGTGCAGTGGCGTGATCTTGGCTCACTGCAATCTGTGACTCCCTGGTTCAAGCAATTCCCCTGACTCAGCCTCCCGAGTAGCTGGGATTATAGGCATGTGCTACCATGCTTAGCCAAATTTTGTTATTTTCAGTAGAGACGGGGTTTCACCATGTTGGCCAGGATGGTCTCAAACTCCTGACCTTGTGATCCACCCGCCTCGGCCTCCCAAAGTGCTGGGATTACGGGTGTGACCACCGCACCTGGCCGATAGATACTATTTTTATTGATCCTCTGTTCACTTTAGGGCAAGGGTGCCCAACCCCAGGGCACATATGACTACTGGTCTATGGCCTGTTAGGAATTGGGCTGCGCAGCAGGAGAGAGTAGAGTGAGCGAGCATTACCACCTGAGCGTCACCTCCTGTCAGATCAGTGGTGGCATTAGATTCTCATGGGAGTGTGAGCTCTATTATGAACTGCATGTGCAAGGGATCTGGGTTGTGCACTCCTTATGAGAAGATAATGCCTGATGATCGGAGGTGGGACAGTTTCATTCCTGTAAACCATCCCCCACCCTGTCCGTGGAAAAATTGTCTTCCACAAAACCAGTCCCTGGTGCCAAAAAGGTTGGGGACTGCTGCTTTAGGGGATGCTGAACCTAACTCCTGGTAATATAAAGAGGCAGTTTCATGTTTTGTATAATTTTCTGAGACTTTTCAGGAGCTCTTACTTGAGTTATGCACTGAAAAAATAATGTTTGTTTTGTTGCCATTTTTATTAACTTGTAAGTACTATTTGCTTATTGGGTGAGATGACTCGGTTATGTTAACCGTCTCCTCAGTAACCAGCACTAGAGGTTTGGAGCAGTACATCAGTAGGACTTTGTGTGATGATGCCTGTGTTGTGTGTCTTTGCTGTCCAATCCAGTAGCCACTAGCCACGTGTGATGTCAAACATTTGACATGAGGGTGGTGTGAGTAAAGAACTGAATTTTTGAGTTGGTATGATGTAAATTGAGTTTTAAGTAACCACATGTGGCTAGTAACTTATATAGACAGAGAGGGTTTAGAGAATATCCTTCAACTTTTTCTTTGCTCACTGACAAATGCAAAAGAACTATGTGCATTTCTTTCTCATAATTTCCCTTAATTTCTCTTTTGTCTGCATTTTTTTTTTCTTTTTTGAGACGGAATTTTGCTCTTGTTACCCAAGCTGGAGTGCAATGGCGCGATCTTGGCTCACCGCAACCTCCGTCTCCTGGGTTCAGGCAATTCTCCTGCCTCAGCCTCCTGAGTAGCTGGGATTACAGGCACGCACCACCATGCCCAGCTAATTTTTTTTTGTATTTTCAGTAGAGACGGGGTTTCACCATGTTGACCAGGATGGTCTCGATCTCTTAATCTCATGATCCACCCACCTCAGCCTCCCAAAGTGCTGGGATTACAGGCGTGAGCCACCGCGCCCGGCCCTTTTGTCTGCATTGAACCAGAAAAACATTGTTCTCTTTTTCGTAATCTTCCATAGTTACAAAAGCTATAACAAACATAATTGTAGTGCCCTTTTCTTCGTTAGGTTTTCTGACATACCTGAAAATAAGTAGTGATCCCAGATAGGTAATCATATTAATCATAAGAGACCAACGTTTGTAACATTTATTACATGCTTTTTTCAGAGATGGAAAATAATGTCCTGCAAGATGAGGATTGAACAGTTAAAACAAACAATATGTAAAGGAAACGAAGAAATGAAGAAAAGTAAGTAATTCGCCCCCTTTCTTCCAGCCCTAGAAAGCGCCCAGGTGGAATTTTGTGGGATTAATAAATTAGAGGGACAACAGAAGAAAGCAAGGGATGGGGCAGTGGCAACTTGGAGAAGTTTACTACTTACCTTCATCTTTCCTTGTAAAACATTTGTGTAAGAAATTTTTAAAAATTAAATACACAATTATAGAGGACTTAAATAACCAGATTCTTTTCTCAAATAAGTTGGCCAGGCGTGGTGGCTCACACCTGTAATCCCAGTACTTTGGGAGACCGAGGCAGGTGGGTCACCTGAGGTCGGGAGTTAGAGACCAGCCTGGCCAACATGGCGAAACCCTGTCTCTACTAAAAATACAAAAATTAGCCAGGTATGGTGGCAGTAATCCCAGCTACTCTGGAGGCTGAGGCAGGAGAATTGCTTGAACCTGTGAGGCAGAGGTTGCAGTGAGCCAAGATCGCACCATTGCACTCCATCCTGGGCAAGAAGAGCAAAACTCTGTCTCAAAACAAAAAGTTAAGGAATGTATGTTTCTATTTGCCTTGGCTAACAGGAAGCTCAGAGTCTAACTTGGTACTCACTTGTAATAATTATTGGCTCATGGCAGAAGCACAGAATATTGGGTTTTTTTTCCCTTAGTGAGTCTCCACATTTTAATCTGTATTAATTTTACATCATATTTGTACACTTTATACTTTATCATAGGCCATTGTCAAAATGAATTCTCTTACAAATCCTGCATCCTTAACCTATTTCCCATTTGCCCCAAGAATACTTTTGTCTCTAATACTAATATAACATCATATACATTTCTGTTACATTAAGATTAGAGACATGTTCTGTTTAGAAATAACTCCAAGAAAAGCTATTATGTTTTATTTTCACACTGAAAATCAGATTTATTTCAGACTCAGAGTGTGTTTATGTAACATTAAATGAGCGCCAGCAGTGAGCTGCAGTCCATGAATTTCTGAAGATCAGTGTTTAAAGTTTAGGATGAGTCACCATCAGACCTCGTGAATCCCTTTCTTGTCTACTCATTGCTTCCAGAAGCAAGTCTTTTATAGTGGCATGTAATAGTGTAAAGCTTCCGTTGAAAACATTTGTCCTAATGAAGTGCTCACGTGGAGTTTCATGGGATTGCTAGAGAATTAGGGCAGCACAGTGGACAGTGCACAGAACTCTCTTTCACAGAACCCACTTTCCACCCAGTCTTGCGTGCGATCTCCAAAGGCTCTGGTTCAGTAGCAGCATGAGAACCCATTCCTTAACATTAATTCACGCTCTCCCCATCTTCCCATGATGTTCAGGGCTTTGCCACCAGGCGTCTGTGAACCTCCTGAAATTGCTGAATTTACTGAGCATGCCTGTTTCTCTGATGAGCAGGTTAAAAGCTCTGATCAGCTGTTTTTAACTCATTCCTAACTCCCCAAAACAAAAACCACCACCACAAAGAATTAGACATAGATCTGAAGGAGTGGACCCTAGTGGTTTTTATCCCCAGCCCATCATCAGTCACCTGGTGACCCTTCTAAAATCTAGAGAGAGAACCCTGGGATCTATCCTGGACTTAGGAAAATGATCACATGCTTGAATGTTACTGCAATGTCAGATCGCCATATTGAAGAAAAAAGCTTCCACGTGCATACTCTGTATCTCTGTCCTCCTTTCTTCATGACTGGTAACAGTTTACAGATGGGCCCAGATCTAGAAGCCACACTTGAGTAGCACTACTCCAAGTGGTTCTGATGACCTGCCAGGGTTGGGAACGGCTGCTCTTTAGAATGTAAATACAGTCTCCTTCCCACCCTCTAGACCAGACTTTAAAAATTTGCAAACAGTTTTAAAGGTGTTAATGGATTCCAGAAGCTATGCTTGGAACTCATCCTTAAGAGCTTGCTACCCAATAGTCTTTTTGTTGTTGTCAAATTTTGACATGTATTCACGAAAGGGCACAAATTCTAAATTAATTGTAGAGACTGATGAATTATTTATCTAGAATCTTTTGACTTAAGGGGTTATGATACACATTATATGGTATAATATAGATATATCATGTGGCATAGATAGGGAATTAGGTTATATGCAGTTGCATTGTTGAGTTGATCTGTGCTATAGGCAGAGTTACTTATCCAAAGAAGCAAGAGAAGATACAGATACAGCACCAAACATCTTGATATTTGAGGGGAGATGGCAGGGAGAGAAGGATGACTGGGTGCTGAGTCTGCGCTGGGTGCAGATGGGGTGACTGATGATTTCCTGCCACCTGTGAGTGATCATGATCATAGATTTGAAATAGAGTCCTCTCCAAAAATCTGACCACTGTATGACTCAGGATCATGGCTGGGTAGATTCATTTCAGCACTTGTAAAGAGCTTGGTAAAGATTATGAAAATAAGTTACCATGTGATGGAACCAAGAGACTGAACCTTTAGGACATTCACATTGAGCAGGGATGAGAAAGAGATGATGATGTTGATGATGATGTTTTGAGATGTAGTGTCACCCAGGCTGGAGCGCAGTGGCGCCATGTCGGCTGACTGCAACCTTTGTCTCCTGGGGTGAAGCGATTCTCCTGCCTCAGCCTCTCAAGTAGCTGGGATTACAGGCACCCACCACGACACCTGGCTGATTTTTGTTTCAAAACTGTAAGAAATCGGCCAGGCACAGTGGCTCACGCCTGTAATCCCCACACTTTGGGAGGCCAAGGCAGATGGATCACTTAGAGGGCAGGAGTCCAAGACCAACCCAGCCAACGTGGCAAAACCCCATTTCTACTAAAAATACAAAAATTAGCTGGGTGTGGTGGTATGTGCCTGTAATCCCAGCTACTCGGGAGGCTGAGGCAGGAGAATCACTTGAACCCAGGAGGCGGAGGTTGCGGTGAGCTGAGATTGCACCACTGCATTCCAGCCTGGGCAGCAAGAGCGAAACTCTGTCTTCACACAAAAAAACTGTCAGAAATCTAAGGCCTGCAACCAAATACCTAAGTTCAGTGATGCTGCGTGAAAGAGGGTGGGAGGATGATTTGGAGCCACAGACATTTATCAGGTGCTTTTTATATCCTAGTATATCCTAGTTAGGAGACAACAAGGCTTCGGTGGGACCTCATATAAGGAAGCAAGAGCTATGTGCCATCAGAGACGTCCAAACACATTACCATAGGGTTCTGAGGAGCAAAAGGTCTGGGGATTGTTTATGGAGGGGCCTTCCTGAATGAGTAAAATTTGAACATGTATAAAACAGGAGCAGACAGATAGTATGAGTGTTAGGGAGTGATGACTGTATTTGATGGGGAGTGGAGAACCACTGAGCATTGACTACAATTTATAAAGATTGAGCAAGTGAAAAAGGGCATATAGGCTTGGAGTCGAGCCATGCTGGAGATAGGCAGAGTTTTGGTGAGCGTTAACTAGGGTTGTGATAGTAGGAATAAAAAGAAAGGCCTAGATAGAAAGACTTGGACTGGTAATGGAATTGACCGTCGAGGGATTGATTGGGCAGTGGACAAGTCAAAAATAATCCTGAAGTAGGGAAACTGGAGATTTTCCTGGACAAATAATGAACTTGGTTTTGAACTTGGGTTTAAGTTGCTTGAGCAACTCCTAGATACCTGTCTGAGAGTTTACAGCTTGTTTCTGTCATTCAAGTGAAGTTTCGCTACAGCCCAACAGGTGTAGCTAGCAGGTGTAGGATCCAGAACTCAAAGGAACTCCACAAAAAGGACTGAAATCTGACAGGGCGAGTGTATGTCTCCTCTCCTGGTTGTGTGGCCAGGCTTTTGTTTCCCTTGCAGCGCTTAAAATGCTGAGCATGTTTGTTCCGGATACCTCAGCAGATATGTTCCCACCCACCCTGCCGGTTGCTGCCGTACTCCACTGTGACTTTGAAGAGCTCTTGGGCTGTTTCTGTTGCTCTTCTCTAATGGATAACCATCTACTGTGGGATTATCCCTGGGTTCTCTGGTTATAATCCAGGGCACACCTAAGAGGTTTCTCAGGAAATCAGATAGCCAGTAAGTTTTTCAAACTTGAAGTAGATCTCTTTTCTGCCCAACGTAACTATTCTTTGGTGCCTACTCTAGGAAAATCAGGTCCTTCCTGTGCTAAACTTGAACTTGACAGTCATCACGTGACTCCATTTACTAAGGATAAGTACAGATGGAGATCCAGAGTCATTTTAATCATGGTTCTCTTTCCCTTATGTGTAATGTCTGCTTGAACTAAACTCTCAAAATGTTCACTTAGTGAACATGAGTTGATTTTATTGAGGTTTTGCTTTCAGTTTAGATTGCAAGGGAAAACATGTATGTTTTTGGGGTGGAGCTCTGCAGTGCATAAGAACTGTTTGCAGAGATAATTGTTGGGTGTGATTTATTTATTTTAGATTCTGAAGGTCTTCTCAAAACCAAGGAGAAGAATCAGAAGCTTTACAGTCGAGCACAGCGGCACCAAGAGAAAAAGGAGAAGATTCAGAGGCATAATCGCAAACTTGGTGACCTGGTAGAGAAAAAGACCATTGACTTAAGAAGTCATTATGAGCGTCTGGCAAATCTTCGACGATCCCATATATTAGAGCTCACTTCTGTCATTTTCCCAATCGAAGAAGTAAAGACTGGTGTGAGGTACATTCAGCAAATCTTTTCACGCTAGGAATAGATCAAGTTCCAAATACTTTTTGAAGTATGTCAGCACCTTATTTCTTGGGCCTTATTCTAGGGTCATTGGTTTTCCTGGTGATGGAACATAAGTCTTATCTGCTTCAACAAACAGTGCACACTGCACAAAGCTGGCAAGGCAGCCAGGTGAGGGGTGGGGCCCAGGCTTGTGTACTGTCCCAGAGCTTCTAGGTGAGGTGCTGACTCACACTTCTAATTAAGAAACACCTGATGGCCAGGTGTGGTGGCTCCCGCCTGTAATCCCAGCACTTTGGGAGGCCGAGGCAGGCGGATCACCTGAGAGGTCAGTAGTTTGAGACCAGCCTGGCCAACATGATAAAACCCCATCTCTACTAAAAATACAAAAATTAGCCAGGCGTGGTGGCACACACCTGTAGTCCCAGCTACAGTACAACAGGAGAATTGCTTGAACCCAGGAGGCCGAGGTTGCAGTGAGCCAAGATCATGCCACTGCACTTCAGCCTGAGCGAGAGAGCAAGACTCTATCTCCAAAAAAAAAAAAAGAACTATTTGATGGGTGATGTTGGGCCATTTATTAGTTGTGTTTTGTGAGGCATCTTCTTGGACCTCAAAGTCTTGATTTCCTTGTCTGACAAATGGGGATTTAAAAATGCCCTTTCACAGAGAAATCATGAGCAAATACATAAGAAAACATCTAGAGCTTGGGGTCTCTTAGATGGTGGGCACTACATGTTGACTTAACCTTTTCCTGGTGACTGCTATTTATTATGTTAACTGCTATTGAACACTAAATACTGTGACTTTAATCTTAGGGGGTAGTGCCTGGATAACCTCTGGTGGGATGAACAGGACAGTGGTTCCCCCATCTGGCTGTTCATCTGAGAAATAGAGGTTCCAGAGGGTACCCCTCCAGCCTCCCAGTCCAACTTGTAATACTTCTGTATCTTTAAACTTCCCTGATGCTACTGCTGATCAGCAGGTTTGACAGCTGCCACCGGCTTTCATTTATTCCCACAAGCCACTGGGCTGCTCTAGTTGAGGATTTTCCTGTCTCTCTGGCGGTTCCCACTCTCCAGCAGCTTTCCCTGGAAACGTGACACTCACTGGACTATTGCTAGTTTCATAACGATTCTCTCCAGTCTGTCCTTTAGTCTGTTGCCAGAGTTGGCTTCCTAAAACTCAAAAAGACTGATTGCTCTTCTAGCTTGAGAACCTGCTTTCTGACTCTAAGTAATTTGTCATTAGTAAGAGTTGGCAAATAGAAAAATAAAAAGGCAGGTTCAAAATAGAGCAGAATATCAAGTTTTTAGGAGACTGAGAGCTGAGTGAGTATGTGATCTTGGATCCTATACCCCAGAAGGAGTTCAAGACCAGCCTGGACAACAAAGTGAAACCTCATCTCCACAAAAAAATGTTTTAAGTTAGCCAGGTTTGGTAGTAGGTGCCTGTAGTCCCAGCTACTTAGGAGGCTGAGGCAGGAGGATCTCTGGAGTTTAGGAGTTCAAGGCTTCTGTGAGCTATGATTGCGTCTGTCAGTGCACTCCATGTTGGGTAACAGAGTGACACCCATCTCTAAAAATAAAAAAATAAAAACTAAGGTAGAATTCCTGTGCTCACATGCAGCTCTTTGACATTCTAGCTTGTGTTGCAGGTATATTGCATGCCCTTGAAAATCCTCTCTTGAAATCTGTATGTCTTCTGACTTGTAGAGATCCCGCAGATGTGTCTTCAGAGAGTGACAGTGCCATGACCTCCAGCACTGTGAGCAAGCTTGCCGAAGCCCGGAGGACAACTTACCTCTCAGGACGATGGGTCTGCGATGATCACAATGGAGACACCAGCATTAGCATTACAGGGCCTTGGATTAGCCTCCCAAACAATGGGGACTACTCTGCCTACTACAGCTGGGTGGAGGAGAAGAAAACAACCCAGGGGCCTGGTGAGAAGCTGCATATCCTTTGAAATCTAGATAGAGAGTTCTAGGTAAAATTGACATAACAAAATGAACAGCTTTCAAACGAACAGTTCAGGGGCATTTAGTACATTCCTGGCATATGCTTCCATCACCTCCATGTCATTCCAAAACATTTTGATCATCCCAGACCGAAACCCCATGGCATGAAAGTGTCACATTCCCCCACTCTCCCTTCCCCTCAGCTCCTGGCAACTACAAATACGCTTTCTGTGTCTGTAGATTTGCCTGTTCTGGGCAACTCATATCAAATCTGGGCAACTCATATCAATGGAATCATCGAATCTGTGGCTTTTTGTGTCAGACTTCTTTCACTTAGCATATTTTCAAGGTTCGTCCACATAATTTGCATATATTATTATTTCATTCCTTTGAATGAATTCCATTGTATGGATAAATAAGCCACATTTTATTTTATTCATTCATCACTTGATGGACTGAAAACATTTTTTTAGAGGTCTCACTTTTTGGGGGTTAATATTGCTTGGTTTATATAAGAAGACATTATTTAAAGAAGTACATTTAACCTGTTGAGACCTATATTTTTAGTGTATAACTTTGTAATGCGTTTTAGTAGTCCTAAATGGAGATTGAAATCCCCCAATGGAAAAACCCTTTAAAACCCCTGCAGTTTCTCTTTGGTGGAGAAAGACTGTTTGCAGTCACTCATTAAATATTTAGTGAGCTCATGCTTTGTGTCATGCACATTGCTGGGTGCTGGACATACAAAGGTGACCAAGACAGATGTGGCCCTTTCCCCTTCTCAGGGGAGAAAGGCAGGAAGCAAGTAAATGATCAAGGTGCTGTACATGGAGTAGGTGCCATGGAAGGAATTAGGGGAGCATCCTGGGGCAGGATGGAGTATAGAGGAAGGGCTGACTCTTTCATAGGGTTGTCAGGAGAGGCCTTTCCGGGAAGGTGACATTCAAGTTGGGCATTTATTGTTCTGATGTTACATTATCAGGTTCACACAGGTCAGACTCTAATTTCATTTATGCTGGGCCTATTTAGGCCCATTTGCTCTGTTGCATTGCTCAGCAAAATACAAACAATGGGCCATTTATGTCTGGTCATGGAGTATCTGTTAAGTAAGGACTAAAACGTAACAGTGCTATCATGATAAAGTCTTTATGATCAACTCTTGGATCATTAGAATGTTGTTGGAATGAAGGTTTTGTCCATGGTGGTTGTTTTCATACTGCAGACATGGAGCAGAGTAACCCTGCCTACACCATCAGTGCTGCGCTATGCTATGCAACTCAGCTGGTCAACATTCTGTCTCATATACTTGATGTAAATCTTCCCAAAAAGCTGTGCAACAGGCAAGTAATTGAAGGGATATTGTCACCTTTATCATCGCTCTTTCGAGTTTCTATTTTGTCCTCATTTATTCCAATAAACCAAAAATAAGAATGTAAGTATTACCAAGACTGAGAAGGTCTGATTGAAATATCGAGATTAATTTCAAAAGCCTTATTTGCTAATTTGTTTCATTATCTTACAATTGTACATGAAGTCTTCGAGAAGACCACAGAAAATATAAAGGGGAGTACCAGGATATTCAAGGCTTTGCTGCAGATACTCATGTTAAATTGTAACCATTGAATTCTTTGGTTTTGTTGTTGTTGTTTTGAGACCGAGTCTTGTTCTGTCACCTAGGCTGGGGCACAGGGGCGCAATCTCTGCTCACTGCAGCTTCCACCTCATAGGTTCAAGCAATCCTTCCACCTTAGCCTCCCATGTACCTGGGATTACAGGCACCCACCACCATGCCTGGCTAATTTTTGTATTTTTAGGAGTGAGGGGGTTTTGCCATGTTGGCCAGGCTGCTCTTAAACTCCTGACCTCAAGTGATCCGCCTGCCTCAGCCTCCCAAAGTAAATTTGGGATTACAGGTGAGCTGGGATTTCAGGTAAGCCACTGTGCCTTGCCCTGAATTCTTTTTGTTTGTTTGTTGTTGTTGTTGTTGTTTTAAATAAAAAACTTACATGGTTTAAAATTCAAAACATTTATACAAAAACTAGCTGGGCGTGATGGTGGGTGCTTGTAATTCCAGCTACTTGGAGGCTGAGGCAGGAGAATCACTTGAACTTGGGAGCCTGAGGTTGCAGTGAGCCAAGATCGCACCACTGCACTCAAGACAGAGTGACAGAGTGAGACTCTGTCTCAAAAATAAATAAATAAAATTCAAAAAATGTAAAGATATAGAGTCTACCCAGTTTGCACTCAGCCATCCTCCTACCCTCCAGCTATGTCATTGCTTTTCAAGCGTATACAGACATTATCATCTTGTCCCACTTTTAAAAAATTCTTATTCTTTTTAATTTTTAAAAAAATTTAAAAGTTTTCTTCTTTTTCTTGAGACAGGGTCTCACTCTGTCGCCCAGGCTGGAGTGCAGTGACATGATCTCAGCTCATTGCAACCTTCACCCCTCCCCGGGCCCAAGCAATCCTCCCGCCTCAGCCTCCCAAGTAGCTGGGACTACAGGTGCATGCCACCACACCTGGCTAATTTTTTTGTATTTTTTGCATGATACAGGGTTTCCCTGTGTTGCCCAGGCTGGTCTCAAACTCCTGGGTTCAAGCAATCTGCCCCCTCCCGCCTCCCACAGTGCTGGGATTACAGGCATGGGCCACTGTACCCAGCCACCATCTTCCCCCTTTAAACACAGATGGTAGTATGCTATACTATAATGTTTTGCACTTTGCTTTTAAAATTTTTAGTTAGTAACTAATTGAAGTTCCCACTGCGTGCCAGCACTGTTGTAGGAACTGGAGGGCACACTGGTGACAAAAAAATAATCCCTACCCTCTTGGAGCTCACATTTTCATGGAGGGCTCAGCATAAATAGTAAACAAATCAACAGCACGTCAGATGGCAATAAATGCTGTGGAGCACATTAAAACAGAATGAGAGGGCGGCTCATGCCTGCCTGTAATCCCAGCACTTCGGGAAGCTGAGGCAGGAGGATCACTTGAGTTCAGGAGTTCGAGACCAGCCTGGGCAACATAGTGAGACCTCATCACTACTAAAAATTAAAAAAAAAAAAAAAAAAAAGCTGTGTGTGGTAGTGCACACCTATAGTCCCAGCTACTTGGGAAGCTGAGGTGGGAGGATCGCTTGAGCCCAGGAGATTGAGGCTGCAGGCTGCAGTGAGCTATGATCACACCACTGTACACCAGCCTGGGTGACAGAATGAGACCCTGCCTATAAAAAACGAAAAAGGTAAGAGAAAGAGAATGTGGTGAGAGAGGAGCTTGCTGTGTTTGAGTGGGCAGGTATGTAGTCCCCGCCGAGGGAACCGGAGGGAGGGAGGGAGGGAGGGAGGGAGCTGTGTGGACCCCTTAGGAAAGAGGCTGCAGGCAAAAAGAATGGCAATTGCAGTGTCCTGGGTGGAATAACAAGGGTAGAGAGGAAGACGGGATGCAAATCTTGTGGGCCTCATAGGGCCATGTAAGCGTTTGGCTGTCATTCTGCATAAAGTAGATGACAGTTGTATAGTTTTCCTTTAAGGTATCAAGATCTTACCAGTCTGCTGTTGATGCTTCAAGAAATAATCTTGTCCATTTTTCATTTCGTTAGTGTTTCAGATATTTGTTAAGTGTTTCAGATACTTGTGTAGAATAAATTTCCTGAAGTGGAATTGCTTGGTGGAAGGGGATGTGCGTTTGTGATTTGTGTAGATGCAGTATAATTGTTCTGTTAAAAAGTCTTTGTTAAATGTAATTTACTAAGGAGGCAAAGGGCAGAGGGTATGTGTTATACCTGATTGTACTGTAAATAGAAATTTTAACATAGAATTTCCTCAAAAAAAAAAACAGCTTTATAAATTGTATGTTTGTTTTACAGTGAATTTTGTGGTGAAAATCTAAGCAAGCAGAAATTTACTCGAGCCGTGAAGAAACTGAATGCAAATATTCTTTATCTTTGTTTTTCTCAGGTATGAAAAATACGTTGTGAACTAATTTTTACTTTCTTAAATAATTGAAAATATTAACCAATTCTTTAATTTTTTTAGCATGTAAATTTAGATCAATTGCAACCACTGCATACCCTCAGGAATCTAATGTACCTGGTCAGCCCGAGCTCGGAACACCTAGGCAGGTAAGAAGGATATATGTTGCTTTTCTCTAAGTGTTTTTTGTGACTCCTGTTAGAAGAGTTGTATGTTGACAGAGTGGAGTCCTGTTCCCTAATCCCAAACTCCTCAAACCAGACAAAAATAGTGCAGTCCCATACAGAAAGAAACAAAGGTAATTATATTTGAACCTTTTTTTGTAATCATGTCTTAGAAAAAATTAATATCAATCATTTTTATAAAACGCAGTAGAAGAAACCACAGAAGGCCAAAGGTCACATCTTTGAATCTGCTTATACGCCCTTCCTGGACGTAGACCACTTTATAAACTGTAAACTCTGTGGCCCTACCGAGTATCCGTCCTGTGCATTTTCTTTTGCCCTGCTCACTCCTTGTCCATTGTAACAATTCACAGTTTTTTTTGAGGTGGCGTTTCAGTCTTGTCGCCCAGGCTGTAGTGCAGTGGTGCAGTCTCATCTCACTGCAACCTCCACCTCCCGGGTTCAAGTGATTCTCCTGTCTCAGCCTCACAAGTAGCTGGGATTACAAGCGTATGCCACCACACCCAGCTAATTTTTATATTTTTAGTAAACATGGGGTTTCACCATGTTGGCCAGGCCAGGCTCAAACTCCTGATCTCAAGTGATCCACCCGCTTTGGCCTCTCAGAGTGCTGGGATTACAGGCATTAGCCATCAGGCCCAGCCACACAATTTTCTTCTTAACACTGAGTCAATGATCTGATCACCATTTGTTGGAGATAATAGGTATTAGAGGTTTAGGGGATGAACTGGTTTGAAATCAATTAGCTTAAAGAAAGTTAAATAAAAAATACCAACCAGGGCTGGTCTGTGAGATCTTTTTATTCTCTCAGCCCATGAAAGCATGAAGTATATGAGGCTCAGCTTCGTTCCATCCATGCAACCCTTGTGCTGGGCACTTAACTTTTTTTCCTTGCTCTTACCAGTCTGTCCATGCATTTCTGCAGAGATGTGATATGGTTATGTATTTACACTTTTGAAAGAGTACTCAAAGAAAGACAAATGGTGGGGAAGTTCTTTTGGGATTCCCTTCGGCATCAGCCATCTACTGAAACCACCCAGGGCGTTAATTAGGGGAGGCCTCCTCCACTGACAGTGTGCCTGGCTTCCCCCATGCAGCAGTTAAAATCTGCCTTGGGCCATTGTGTTACACTTCCTCCCCCTCCCCACAACAGATAGTTAACATTTCCGGGATATAGACTCCTTTATAAAAAGCTGTGAACTCTCCAGGAAACTGCACATATACTTAAAATGTTGCGCCATTTTACAGGGAGTTTGTGCCTCTTACCCCTGATCCCATTCATTGGTTCTTAAACTGTGGAAACCTGAACATTAGAAATCCATCCTAGTTTTAGTGGTTGGTTTCTGTGAGCTTACTCACCCTCCTCTCTGTACCTTACCTGTAAAGGGCTGTAAAGAGCTCAACGTTAGGAAATTTACCTGTAAAGGGCTCAACATTAGGAAGTTTATCCTTACTAATGAGAGCTAATATTTGTTGGGCCAGTCTTTATTAACAAAGGGCCAACCTCTTTACTTCCCTTGGATATTATTCCTACTTTATAGATGGGAGAAACTGAAGCTTAGTATGATCAAGTAACTCGTGGCCATGGGCACAGAGCTCGTCCAAGTGGTGGAGCCAGGGTCTCAGCACACATCTAGCTGATCCACGGTAGTAGATACTCATGCTGTTAACCAGCATATATTATTTCATCACATTAACAGATTAAAGAAGAAAAACGATCAACCTGATAGATGCTGAAGAGAATTAAATAAAACGCAGCTCCCATTAATAATTAGGGGGAAAATGACTAGCAAGTTAAAAGTAGATTATTACTAGAGGATAGCTATCATAAACCTACAAGGAAAGTTATACTTAGTAACAGATTACTTACATAGATATTGATGTAGTTTATGCAATAGATTACACAGGAAAAATCAAGAGTGCCTACTATCAGTGCCGTGTTAACATAGCTCTGGAGGCCTTGCCAAGGCAAAGCATTCTTAAAAAGAAGTGAGGTGTATTTATATTGGGAAGAAAAACTAAGTTAGCATTACTGTAGATGGCATAACTATTAAACTGGATATCCAAGAGAACTAAGAAACTATTAGAAATGATAGTTCAAACCAGGTGGTGGCTCATGCCTATAATCCCAGCTACTTGGAAGGCAGAAATGGGAGAATCACTTGAGCCCAGGAGTTCAAGACCAGCCTGGGCAACCTAGTGAGACTCTGTCTCTACCAAAAGGAAAAAAAATAATTTAGTCAGGCATGGTATTGCATGCCTGTAGTCCCAGCTACTCTGGAGGCTGAGGTGGGAGGATCGCTTGAGTTGAGGAGTTCTAGGCTGCAGTGAGCTCTAATTGTGCCACTGCACTCCAGCCTGGCTGACAGAGTGAAACCCTGTCTCTTTAAAAAGAAAAAGATAAATGTACAAAAAACAGTTGCTTTCTTGGGTGCCAACAACAACCAGTTTCTAAGTTTAATGGAAAAAGTGTTCCTTTTATTGTAGCAGCAAAAACTGTAAATTATACAGCAGTGATCTTAATAAAATATCTGTAAAATGATTACAAAAATTATGAAACTTATATTTATTCCACATGTATTTTTGAATGGCTGCTATACACTATTTGAGGAATGGAGCTGAAAGAAAGCCAAAGGCTTTCAGGATGAGCAGGCTCAGTACTGTAAAAGTGCTACTTCTCCTCAAAAGGAAGACTGATCATATTTCATGGAGCTTTGACAAGCTGATTCTAAAGTTCAACTAGAAGTATAGTCTGCAAGGAAGTGTTGAAAAGAATAATGAGGGATGGGGTTGGTCCATTTAAAACATAGCATAAAGGTCATTAAAACAGAGTGCTGTTAGCATGCAAATAGGTAGAGTGATTAGAGGAAGAGAATGGTCCCAAAACAGACTCTTGTTTATGTGGAAATACAGTCTTATGATAGGGGAGGCATTGAGTCAGATTATATATAGTTCAGTAGTATTGGGCCAGTTGGATATTCATATGGGGTAAAAGTTGAATTCATACCACATTCCATATACAAAAAATAAATTCCAAATGATATAAAAAACCTTATTTAAAAAAAATACAGCTACAAAATAACTAAGCAAAAGGACAGTGTTTTATAATGATAGGGTGGTGAGGGAATTCCCAAGTAAGCCACAAAACCCAAAAAAGGTAGAGGAAAGGAGTTACACATCTTAACTGCTTAAAAACTCTGAATGTGTCTAGTGAAAGCTACCATAAACAAAGTTAAAAGGCAGGTAATAGGTTTTGTAATCCTGTAACACACAACAGATTAAAATCTAGACAACTTAAGTCTTTCAAATCAGTAAAGGAAAGACCAACAACCTATAGAAAAATAGACCAAAAAAATGTAAGTAGTCAGTATTTAAATGAAAAAAATCTTCAGGCTCAATCAAGAAAAAAAAAAAAGTGCAGCCAGGCCCAGTGGTATGTGCCTGTAGTACCAGCTAATTGGGAGGCTAAGGCAGGAGGATCACTTGAGCTTAGGAGTTGGAGGCTGCAGTGAACTATGATCACTTTTGTGAATTAGCCACTGTACTTCAGCCTGGGCAACACGGCGAGACCCCATCTCTAAAATAAAAAAAAACTTTAATAAAAAAATTAAAATGTGATTCAAAACAAGTTTTCATTTGCAACCATCAATTTGACAAAAATAGGAAGGATTGATGAATCCAGTGTTGGTGGTGGCTGAGGGAAAAGGCCCTCATACAGGAAGTGAGTTTTTATAGAGGCTCTAAAGTTTTCTGTGGGCTTCCTCTTGAGTCAGGTTTTCCATTGAGAATTGCACACACAATTAGGCTGTGGGTCACACCTGAGTTTATGGCCAGAGGACAGGAAGTAGAACTTCAGAAGTCCCTTTTCACACTGCTTCAATCAGAATCAAAGTGTAGAGAAGATTGTTAATGGAACCTGAGTGGGATTTTCTGTTTCCATTCAGACCAGCAGAACTGAGGATTCTATTCTGAAAAGACAAACTTTTTTTTTTTTTTTTGAAACAAATTTAAACTTACAGAAAAATTAGAAAAAATAACAGGGCCAGGCGTGGTGACTCACACCTATAATCCCAGCACTTCGGGAGGCTGAGGTGGACGGATCACTTGAGATCAGGAATTTTAGACCAGCCTGGTCAACGTGGGAAACCCCATCTCTTATTAAAAGGACTAAAATTATCTGGGCGGGGTAGCGTGTGCCTGTAATCCCAGCTACTTGGGAGGCTGAGGCAGGAGAATCACTTGAACCCAGGAGGTGGAGGTTGCAGTGAACTGAGATCATGCTACTGCACTCCAGCCTGGGAAACAGAGTGAGACTCCATCTCAAAATTTAAAAAATAATAAAAATAAATAAAAATAGTGCAGGCACACCCTTACTTAGATTCACCTATTAATATTTTGCCCATTCCTTATCCTTTGTGCAGTCTCTGTGTGTCCATAAATGCAGACACCCTCACATACTTGAAATAGGATTGTAAAAGTGACTTTAACAAAGCTAGAAAGATCCTTTTGTTGCTTTAATTGGTAGAATACCTCCTTGCAGCACTATGAGAAAATGAGTATTCCTGCTTCAGGGTCTTGAATAAAAAGATATCCATTATTCAGCTAAACTAAAAATTAAACTCCTTTATAATCTTTATTTCCCAAAGACATTAAGTGAAATAGAATGAATTGTTTTACTAGCCGGTGTGTGTGCTGTGTCTGTAGCTTGGAGTCTGGTAGGCAAGTGGTAGATCTCTAATCTAGAAGTGGTGGTAGAGAGGCACTGAGTGGAGAGACATTGCAGGGGCCTCTGCCATGACTTTCTCCTGCTCTGTGGCTTCTCAGAAATGTAGGTTGATCATCAGAACAAACATTGTTCCATACTGCCCCTTGAGGAGTCTTCCATTCAGTCGCTTTTCATTGTACTTAGTTGAGTGCCTGCTCCGTGCCAGGTGGGTTTGGTTTCTCCAAGCAGAGAACTGGAATCCACCAGGAACTCTGCCTAGAGGAAATGTCATTTCCTCCTCTCTGTTCATTCTGCATGTCTCCTGGGAAAACTAAGAGGGGATCTGGAAGGACCCCAGGAATAGAGAAGGCAGCATCAAAGAGGAAGAGAAAACAGGCTGAGCCTTGGAGGGAGGGAGGAAGGGAGGAGTGAAGGAAGGAGTGAGCTGTAGTTAAAAAGCTGACTGGGGCCTGAGGGGGATCCTGGGAAAACTTAGCCTGGCAGTCACTTCTGAGGTCCCCTGGACGGCACAGCTGAACACAACAGAATCAGAGCGCCCTGCATTTAATAAAGGAGGAAGCCCAGCAAAGGAATTGAAATTGTGAACGTTTTTAGTGGGTGCGTGCCAGAAGGAGAGAGAGGCAGCTCTCCAACTAGAGGAGGCAGGTGGGAGATGATGGTGATGTGGTGAGGCTCTGGGCCAGGGCGACACGTTGAAAATGGAAAGGGGGCTTATTTGATTACAGGTAGCCCTGGTGACCCCAGACATAAATCGAGAGGGAGGAGGGGAGGAGTCCCAGCCAGCTAATGTTTTGAGACTAGTTCAGATATCTGAGATGACCCTGAGGGTTTAATAACCAGGGGCGATTTGGAGTGGCACTGGGAATCTGAAAAGATGGCTTAGAGTAGAACTGTCTGCCAAGGAAAAGAAAAAGGGGAGAAAAGAAATGAAGCACAGGCCGGCCATGGTGGCTCACGCCTGTAATCCCAGCACTTTGGGAGGCTGAGGCGGGTGGGTCACGAGGTCAAAAGATGGAGACCATACTGGCCAAATACAAAAATTAGCTGGGCGTGGCGGCGCGTGCCTGTAGTCCCAGCTACTCAGGGGGGTGAGGAAGGAGAATCGCTTGAACCCAGGAGGTGGAGGTTGCAATGAGCTGAGATCGTGCCACTGCACTCCAGCCTGGTGACAGCAGAGCCAGACTCCATCTCAAAAAAAAAAAAAAAAAAAAGGGAAAGGAAAAAAAAAATGAAGCGCAAGGAGAAACTTGAGGATACATAAAAGGATGCTCAGAGCCAAAAACTGTATGCAGTGGCCATTAGTTTGCTTGGCAGAGAAATTCAAGGGGCAGTAGGAAGATTTGGAGAGACCCTCCCAAGTCCCACTCCCTTCAGCCTTGCAAAATACTGACTTTTGGGCAGGGTGGGGGCCTAGTCAACTTGGGAGCCCCCCTAGTCTCCGGGGCTCTTTGAAAATTGCTCACTGGAGACCAAGTGGGAAACCCCAGGCATATCTTCCAATTTAATTAATACTTGTAAAGCCCTGAAAACAGTCGCTGGAGCATAAATGTTGGCCATTATGATTGGTCTCTCCAGCTGGGAAGTACAAGTGTCTGGGAGGAATGAGGGCTGCTTGTTCCTGTAAAAAGTGAGTCAAAGGTGCAGACCTGGTGAGCTGCATTGGAGGCCAGTGCTAGCCTTTTATCATTGTGAAGGCTGTAAAGAATGTTGGACCCTAGACTGCAATGGCAGGCTGTACACTTCTAGGCTCTCATTTCTGTTACTTATTTTGACCTCTCTTATTTTCCCCAAAGTCGTTATCAGTGAAACCCTTAAATGAAGCATGGAATTTGTGTGCTTATCTTGGGGGCAGCAGGAGAGAGATAGCAGCACCTTGGTCCCACCCTGGAGCTTTGTTGTAGGGCAGTTCCCTGAAAGGCTGTGGGTGGGGGTGGCTGCCCACAGGGAGGACATGCATCCTGGCTGCCCTGAAGCAGAAACTGAGGGGCATTTGAAAGGGAGCAGAAAAGAAGCAGAAAGGCAATAGGCTGTGGTGGCTCATGCCTGTAATCCCAACACTTTGGGAGGCAGAGGTGGGTGGATCACTTGAGGTCAGGAGTTCAAGACCAGCCTGGCCAACATGGTGAAACCTTGTCTCTACTAAAAATAAAATAACTAAACAGGCATGGTGGTGGGCATCTGTAATCCCAGCTACTCAAGAGGTTGAGGCAGAAGAATCACTTGAACCCAGGAGGCAGAGGTTGCAGTAAGCTAGATTGTGCCACTGCACTCCAGCCTGGGTGGCAGAGCAAGACTCTGTCTCAATTAAAAAAAAAAAAAAGGTCAGGCATGGTGCTCATGCCTGTAATCGCAGCACTTGGGAGGCCGAGACGGATGGATCACCTGAGGTCAGGAGCTTGACACCAGCCTGGCCAACGTGGTGAAATCCCATCTCTACTAAAAATACAAAAATTAGCCAGGCGTGGTGGCGGGTGCCTGTAATCCCAGCTACTCGGGATGTTGAGGCAGGAGAATCTCTTGAACCTGGGAGGAGGTTGCAGTGAGCCAAGATCACGCCATTGCACTCCAGCCTGGGCGACAATAGCAAAACTCCATCTCAAACAAACAAAAAAAAGCAGAAAGGCTTCCAAGGTTTGCCAATTCGGTTCCCTGTGCTGAGGAGCCAGCAGAGAGGATGAGGCCTAAGAAAGGGTTATTGGACTTGGCAGTGAGGGTGTCATTAGGGACCTTTGGGAAATAAACAGTTTTCTCCTGAAATATAGTGCAGAAATATACAGCATTGCCTTTGATATATTCTAAACAGTTGTGCTTCATTCTGTGCTATAAATGTGTCCTAGAAAATAGTGGTGATGTTTTTAAAGATGTACAGGAGCCCACTGAGTTTTCTTTGTATACCATTTATTACATTTATTACTTGTTACACTAAATAATATGCAGAGTACACAAGTGGCTTTTTGTTAGAATTGTCTCATTGGAGTGCTGTGTAATTTACCTTGTAGACACTGCAGTTCTTTACAACAGGAAATCAGACTTAGGACCAGCATGGACCATCTCAGTGGATGGGTTTTTTTTTCCTATGCAGGGTCTTCACCAATTAAGTAGGTAGGCTTGTGGAAAAGTGTGATATCACAATCTGATTTATAACTTGGATGGAGATGATTATTTGGGTAAAGGAAAACTCAATCATATGTCAACAGAGTGCAGCACAGACTTGGGGAATGAATGGCATGAGTCCCTCATCCCCTCAGGCGGGGCCTTCAGGAAGATGGCTTATTTTCTGGTGTTGAGAATGGTAGTTATCCTAAAGAGGCCCTCATTGTCTGCACACAGGTCAGGGCCCTTTGAAGTGCGAGCAGACCTTGAAGAGTCCATGGAATTTGTGGATCCCGGAGTTGCTGGAGAATCAGATGAGAGTGGAGACGAGCGCATAAGCGATGAAGAAACCGACCTGGGCACAGACTGGGAGAACCTGCCTAGTCCCCGGTTTTGTGATATCCCTTCCCAGCCTGTGGAAGTCTCCCAGAGTCAGAGCACCCAGGCGTCCCCACCCATCGCGAGCAGCAGTGCAGGTGGGATGATCTCCTCTGCAGCAGCCTCAGTGACCTCCTGGTTTAAAGCTTACACTGGACACCGTTAACGAGCATGGACTAAAACATGCCAAATCTGCATCAAGAAAGTTCTCCCACTACACTCTAGTCAACATTATCTGTTTAGTTAAGATAGTGCCTGGAACATAGAGCTTAGAGTGGTGTTTCGGTTTTTTTTTTTTTAAGCAGGGAGACAAACATTTCTATTTGTCAAGTGGCCTGTGATGGTGACCAATGTGTTTGATAATTAATAGAACAGAAGGGTCGAAGGTCTTTCTACCCAGACCAGTATTGGTGGAAGGAGGATCTGTGCTTGTGGCCAGTTCTGCCAAGGAAGCAGTTAATTTGGGTTCCTTCTGGGCCCAGGCCACAGGGTCCGCAGACATGCGTCAGTGTGCTGGTCCTTGCGGTGCTGAGTCTGTGGCTGACACTTTTAAGTTTTAGAGGTTGGTTGAATCACAAGAGGTGATTCTTGATGGTTAGGACGTGAACGGGAAAAGCTCTTTAATAGGAGGTTTTCTGCCATTGTTTTTTGTACAGAGAACCAGCAGGCAATTTGAAATCATTTAATTTATTATTGGTCCTTTGGTTTTGTTTGGGAGAGGGGTTTCAGTGCGTTTCATTCATGCTGCTCTGTCGTAGTTTGTCAGACATTCCTGTTTTTCTTTTCCTCCCACACACCAAAGAAGATGAAAGTCTTTTTCTTTAGGACCCACATCCATAAATGGAAGAAATCCTGGCTGCAATAATTTCCTAGAGATTTTTTTTAAACTATTTTGTTTTCTGAGGAGAATTAAGCTTATTCTTACCTAGTTTATTGAATTCCTGCCATCCACACTATGAGCATTTTGAAATTGAACTTCTCTGAGGGATGATAAGTCATGAAGGTCGGCTGGTTTACACCTGTAATCCCAACACTGTGGGAGGCTGAGGCGGGCAGATCACCTGAGGTCGGGAGTTAAAGACCAGCCTGATCAACATGGAGAAACCCCATCTCTACTAAAAATACACTGTAATCCCAGCTACTTGGGAGGCTGAGGCAGAAGAATCGCTTGAACCCAGGAGGCAGAGGTTGCGGTGAGTCGAGATCGCGCGCCATTGCAGTCCAGCCTGGGAAACAAGAGCGAAATTCCATCTCGAGAAGAATGAAAGAAAAGTCATGAAGGTCATTCCCTTATGTGTAAGCTCAATGCCTGCCAGGGCACAGGGGAAAAGCCAGTTAGTTAAGTGGCCTCTGGTCATTCTTGTGTTGTCTAGTTTCTTTCTGTGGGATTTCCTAGGTGGCAGGTGTTTCCAGGGGTAACATCCTGCTTGTTTCCGAGGTCTTTGTTGTTCTGAGGACAGAGCTTTGCTCAGAAACGCAGCACAGATCCTCACAGCTAATGTTGCTTGTCTCTGTTCTGGGGAAAGCACAATGTAAAGAATGTCCCTCACCAGGAGATCATTTTCAGCTCATGTGTCTTGTCATGCTTTTAGTGACAATCTTAAAGAAAACTATGAGAGAGGCTTTATGTACAAATATGTAAGTAGTTTTTTATTTTTAATAACTGCACAAAAAATCCTATATAACTACAAAAAGAAATCCTATGAAAAATTCCTAACAGGCATTATTACCATATCTTACATGATTAGCATGATAGCACCTCAGCTAAATCATTCAGAGGTTTGCCATGCCTCACCTTCTTTTCTCATTGTAATTATCGTAGTTGATACTTTGCCTCCAAGTCTGAGGTGCTAGATTGCTTTTGCTAATGGTATATTTGGTGTGGTATAGTTGTGCGTAGAGTTGCAGAAGGGAGTTTATTTCTCTCCAGGAGTCTCAAATTCCTTGGCTCTATGAATTTTCCATGAAAGGAGGAAGTAGACTTTATTCCTCGTGGGTTTTTTTTTTTTTTTTTAAAACAGAGTCTTGCTCAGCCATCCAGGCTGGAGTGCAGTGGCATGATCTCGGCTCACTGCAACCTCTGCCTCCTGGTTTCAAGCAATTCTCCTGTCTCAACCTCCCGAGTAGCTGGGATTACAGGCGCCTGCCATCATGCCCAGATAATTTTTGTATTTTTGTAGAGATGGGGTTTCACCATGTTGGCCAGGCTGGTCTTGAACTCCTGACTTCAAGTGATATGCCTGCCTTGGCCTCCCAAAGTGCGAGGATCACAGGCATGAGCCACTGTACTCGGCCCCTTGTGGGTTTGTCTACACTGCTGGGATCTCTGTGTTAAGAAGTGCTCAGCTTCATGATTACTGGGCTTGCATTTTCCCATCCAGTTCTGGAGTTCGTAGAGAGTGGAGATGGTGGACTTGAACAGATACCAAATAAATTTACTTATGATCTTTTAATAGTCGTCTAGTTACTACTTAAAACTCTCAGAAGGAAGAACTTAGTCTCACGAGTTGCAAGATTGGGATTTGGAGCTTGGAGGTAGAGATTGACTTCATCTGAGAGGAACAGTAGTTATGGTTTTCTTAAGCCTTTTATGAAACTATGAATGTGAGATGAAGCTATAGAATCCAGAGATCACAAACTCCTGTCTAGAATACTTCAACAAAATTTACAAAGATGTGGGAACTTTAGGGATTGATTGATAGGATATATTTTGTTGTTAATATCAACTAGTGGCACTTTATATAGGGTTAAGTGATTGAACCCTTTTGTGGTTTGGAACACCAACATACTGGCTTACACTGCTGAAATATTTTGGGTTTCATTATTTTGCACTGGATCTACCCTGTAAATACTCTTCAGTATACATTTCAACCACTGTTGTTTTTTCTACTCTTTTTGCTGCTCATTAAAATCTTTCATGTAGGTGCCAGAACCATATGTAAACAGCGTTTTTTAAAAATTGAAGCTGGTTATTTTTTTTTTTTAAACAAAAAGCCATAGAACTTGGTCATGTTTTTCATTTTAAAGTGATTTATTGAAACAAGGTAATACTAATAAAAACCCACACAGGCACCAAACAGGCTGCTTAAAATGGTCTGTTAAAGACATTTTTGGTAATGGAATATAACTAGGAAAAGTTTTGCACATCTATAAGTAAGTTAGAGGGGAAAGCTGGGTCAAGTGGACAGGATTCATGTAAGGACTCACTGAATTCGGGGAAGAGCATTCAGTGGTGTGCTGTTAAGAGGACTAGTGTCTGAGAATCTCCTCACAGTGTCATGTTGCAGGAATTCCCCATTGCTCTGCAACTTCCAAACCAGTTTCACTCATACAGATGTTTTCTAAACTTTTATTGTATTACTGCAATAAACCTTTTAACAGTACTTTGCTAGTGTGTATGTCTTTTTCAAACTCTGTTCATTTCCACTGCTACATTGAGGGTAGCAAGAATGAGATTGAACCTTCCATCCATGTTACTGGGAAAGATAGGCAAAAAAAGAAAAAGACAAAAGAAGAGGCCGGGCGCGGTGGCTCAAGCCTGTAATCCCAGCACTTTGGGAGGCCGAGGCGGGTGGATCACGAGGTCAGGAGATCGAGACCATCCTGGTCAACGTGGTGAAACCCCGTCTCTACTAATACAAAAAAAAATTAGCTGGGCATGGTGGCGCGTGCCTGTAATCCCAGCTACTCAGGAGGCTGAGGCAGGAGAATTGCCTGAACCCAGGAGGCGGAGATTGCGGTGAGCCGAGATCGCGCCATTGCACTCCAGCCTGGGTAACAAGATTGCGAAACTCCGTCTCAAAAAAAAAAAAAAAAAAAAAAAGACAAAAGAAGAAATATTATTAAAGAGAGAGAGAAAAAAAGAATGAGATTGAACCATGGAATACTTGATGCAAATCATAGAATAATTTTTTAGAATTTTGCCAGGTAAGAAGAAATGTCTGTTAATACATTCTTTTTAAATGATGGATCATGGTGGTATTAATGGTCTTTCACAAGCTGAGAAGCTGGTTGCATACTTTCCCTAAAGATGTGTTTTTCTTTGGTAGCCATCATATGATGCATGTGACCTACAATGACTTGCTTCTGTGCAGCAGACCCCTGGAGGAGGGGTCTCTAGGATGCCCATGTGGAACCTGCGCACACTTTCTTTGGGACAAGAGAAAAAGGGAAATGTTAGAGGGGACCACTCACAGGCCTGAGTAGCTTTGGAGAATCCCTTCCCTTCCCCACCCAACACCCCTTTTTATTTTTTAGAACTAACTTCTCCCAAGTGGGTATCAGTACCCTTCAGGTTAGATTATTGTAGACAGGGACCACCTACAGGTGGTGGAGAGCTACCAAGAGTGACTGCCGTGGCAGAGCCAGGAGCTATTGCCATGCTGTGGTCACACTGCCCCTTTACCTGGAGCAGAAGGCTGGCAGGAGCAGGAGGAAATAGGCAAGGAAACAGAGGGTTCTCAAGCAACGTGTGTGCTTCAGTGGCACTGGCCGTCAGTCTTTCCAGGCAGCAGTTAAAAGCATGCTCCCATCTAGTGTTTAAGGGAGATTGCCCCATCCTGAGTTACATCATGGTTGATGCAGGAATCAGACTGAAGTGGATGGGAGGAATTGGGGAAAACTTTTAGGCCGGGTGTGGTGGCTCACACCTATAATCCCAGCACTCTGGGAGGCTGAGGCGAGCAGACAACAAGGTCAGGAGTTCAAGACCAGCCTGACTAACATGGTGAAACCGTCTTTACTAAAAATTTGAAACTTAGTTGGGTGTGGTGGCACGCACCTGTAATCCCAGTTACTCAGGAGGCTGAGGCAGGAGAATCGCTTGAACCTGGGAGGTGGAGGTTGCAGTGAGCCGAGATCGCACCACTGCACTGCAGGCTGGGCAACAGAGTGAGACTCTATCTAAAAAATAAAAATAAAATAACTTTTGTCATTAGTATTGGGGAGGTTATTTAAAAGTTGCATCAATAAAATGTACCAGGAAACTTGAAACTGGGCTCCTGGGCAAGCCATCTGCATCTCAGCCTTGAAACTCTCAATGAGGAAAACCACCACCAGCCAACCTGGTGAGAAAATACGCTGGAAAGAGTTCACAATCTGCTTAGACTTATATAGATGAAGTGAATTTTTTTTAGGGCTGGGCATGGTGGCTCATGCCTGTAAATCCCAGCACTTTAGGAGGCCAAAGGCAGGAGGATTGGTTGAGCTCAGGAGTTCAAGGCCAACATATGCAACATAGACCCCATCTCTACAAAAATTTAACAATCAGGCGTGGTGGTGTGCACCTGTGGCTACTCAGGAGGTTGAGCTGGAGGATCACATGAGCCTGGGATGTAGAGGCTACAGTGAGCTCTGATTATACCACTGTACTCCAGCCTGGGCAATAGAACAAGACTCCATCTCACAAAAACAACCAGAAACCACCAGTGGGACAATCTTTCCTCCAATAAAGAGGATAGTAAACTAGCAAGAGTTACATCAATGACTTTTTTGTTGTGCCTTTTGTAGGGAGGAGTAAGAGATACTCTGGTGGTGGGAGGGATCTAAAAGAGCCTTTGAATGAATACTCCCCTTTACAAAGTGAGAAAATTGGCAGAAGATAATAGATGACACTATTTAAGTGTTGAAAATGGGCTAGAGCCAGTTGAGTGGAAAAAAACTCAGAGGCATTAAGCAGGAGTGTCCAATCTTGGCTTCTGTGGACCACAATGTAAGAATTGTCTTGGGCCACACACAGAATAGACTAATGATAGCTGATGAGCTTTAAAAAAAAAAAAAAAATCTTAATGTTCTAAGAAAGTTTACAAAGTTGTTTTGAGTGACATTCAAAGCCATACTGGGCTGCAAGTTAGACAAGCTTGCATAAAAAGGTCTTGTGGGCTGGGCATGGTGGCTCACACCTATGATCCCAGCACTTTGGGAGACCAAGATGGGTGGATCACCTGAAGTCAGGAGTTTGAGACCAGCTGACCGACATGGTGAAACCCCATCTCTACTAAAAATACAAAAATTAGCCAGGTATGGTGGTAGGCACCTGTAATCCCAGCTACTCGGGAGGCTGAGGTGGGAAGATCATGTAAACTCAGGAGGCTGAGGTTCCAGTGAGCTGAGATCATGCCACTGCACTCCAACCTGGGTGACAGAGCAGACTCTGTCTAAAAAGACAAGGCCAGGCGTGGTGACTCGTGCCTGTAACCCCAGCAGTTTGTGAGGCCAAGGTGGGTGGATCATCTGAGGTCAGTTCGAGACCAGCCTGGCCAACATGTTGAAACCCCGTCTCTACTGAAAATACAAAAAAAAAAAACCAGGTGTGGTAATGCATCCCTGTAATCCCAGGTACTCAGGAGGCTGAAGCAGGAAATCACTTGAAACCAGGAGGCGGAGGTTGCAGTGAGCTGAGATCATGCCATTGCACCACAGCCTGAGCAACAAGAGCGAAACTCCATCTCAAAAAAAAGGGTCCTGTGGCATCGACACCTCCAGATCCATATCAGATTGTCCCTGACCTCGTCCTCCCTTTGGGTATGGCATTTTAGCATTTGCTGTATGGCTTCAGAAGACACCTGGATTCTGAGGAAAGAGTATTCCTATCCTTCCCAGCAGCTTATTTCCCTAATTAAAAGAAAAAAAAAATTGTCAAGACATTTCTGGAGCGTAAGTATGTTGCTCTCAATTTGGGAATGAAAGTGCCAGGTGGTTTGATGGTAGATGGAATAGACATTTCCCAACCCACAGCTGATGAAAGAATGCGAGGAGCAGAGAGGATCTTCTGTGATCACCATTTTCACAGTTGCATTCAAATTAAGGAGGACCAAGTCTAGTATCCACAGGAGGAAGTAACTCTTTTCTGGTTCAGGGGCCACTGGTACTGGCTTAAGGGAGTTCTGCTACTCCTTTGAGATATTTTACATTTTTTTTTTTACTTTAATACAAGCACACCTGGTTTTATTGCACTTTGCTTTGTCTCACCTCTCAGATAGAGGGTTTTTTTTTTTTTTTTTTTTTTTTTACCAATTGAAGGTTTGCGATAACCCTGCACTGAGCAAGTCATCAGCGCCATTTTTCCAACAGCATATGCCCACTTCATCATGTCTCTGACATTTTGGTAATTCTCAACAATATTTCAAATCTCTTCATTTTATCTGTTATGGTGATAAGTGATCTTTGATGTCACTATTGTAATTGTTTTGGAGGTCCAAGAACTGTGTCTGTATAAGAGAGCAAATTTAGGAAGGCCAAGGCGAGTGGATCACGAGGTCAAGAGATCAAGACCATCCTGGTCAACATGGCGAAACCCTGGCTCTACTAAAAATTACAAAATTAGCTGGGCATGGTGGCGCATGCCTGTGGTCCCAGCTAAGGCAGGAGAATTGCTTGAACCCAGGAGGCGGAGGTTGCAGTGAGCTAAGATCGTGCCATTGCACTCCACATTGCACTCCAGCCTGGGTAACAAGAGCAAAACTTCATCTCAAAAAAAAAAAAAAAAAAAGCAAATTTAATAAATCTGTGTATTCTGACTGCTTCATTGACCTCCTGTTCCCCAGTTTTCCTCTCCTTGGGCCTCCTTATTCCCTGAGACAGAACAATACTGAAATTCGGGGCCAGGGGTGGTGGCTCACACCTGTAATCCCAGCATTTTGAGAGACTGAGGTGGGTGGATCACCTGAGGTCAGGAATTCAATATTGAGAAACCGCATCTCTAATCAAAATACAAAATTAGCCAGGCATGGTGGTGCATGCCTGTAATCTCAGCTACTCGGGAGGCTGAGGCAAGAGAATTGCTTGACCCCAGGAGGCGAAGGTTGCGGTGAGCTGAGATCATGCCATTGCACTCCGGCCTGGACAACAAGAGCAAAACTCCGTCTCCAAAAACAACAAAAAAGAAAAAAAATTGGACCAGTTGATAGCCCTACAGAGGCCTCTAAGTGTTCAAATGAAAGAGTCCCGTGTCTCTCACTTTAAGTCAGAAGCTAGAAATGATTAAGCTTAGTAAGAAAGGCATGCCAAAAGCCAAGACAGGCTCAAAGCTAGGTCTCTTGTGCCAAACACCCAAGCTGTGAATGCAAAGGAAAAGTTCTTGAAAGTAATTTAAAATCCTACTCTAGTGAACACACAAATAATTTAAAAAGCAAAACAGCCTTATTGCTGATATGAAGAAAGCTTTAGTAGTCTGGATAGATCAAACCAGCCACATTACCTTAAGTCAAAGCCTTATCCAGAAAAAGGCCCTCATTCTCTTTTATTCTTTGATGGTTGAGAGAAGTGAGGAAGCTGTAGAAGGAAAGTTGAAAGCTAGCAGAGGTCGGCTCATGAGGTGTAAGAAGCTGTCTCTGTGACATAAAAGTGTAAGATGAAGCAGCAAGTTATCCAGAAAATCTAGCTAAGGTAATTGAAGAAGATGGTTATACTAAACAACAGATTTCCAGTAGAGATGAAACAGCATCCTATTGGAAGAAGATGCCATCTAGGATTTTCACAGCTAGAGGAAAGTCAGTGCCTGGCCTCAAAGCTTGGGAGAACTGACTCATTAGGGGCTAACGCAGCTGGTGACTCTAAGTTGAAGCCAGTGTTCATTTATCATTGCAAAAATCCTAGACCTCTTAAGAATTATGCTACATCTACTCTTCCTGTGCTCTGTAAATGGAACAACAAAGCCTGCATGGCAGCACATGTGTTTGCAGCATGGTTTACAGATTGTTTTAAGCCCACTGGTGAGACCTACTGCTGAGAAAAACAGATTCCTTTCAAATTATTACTGCCAATTAACATTGTACCTGGTCACCCAAGAGCTCTGACTGGAGATATACAAGGAGATTAATGTTTTCATGCACGTTAACACAACATCCATTCTACAGCCAATAGCTCAAGGAGTAATTTTGACTTTCAAGTCTTATTTAAGAAATACATTTTGTAAGGCTATAGCTGCTATGGATACTGATTCCTCTGATGGATCTGGGCAAAGTCAACTGAAAACTGGGAAGGATTCACCATTCTAGATGCCATTAAAAAAAATTGTAATTCATGGAAAGAGGCCAAAATATCAAGTTTTTGTTTTATTTTGGAGACAGGATTTCGCTCTATCACCCGGGCTGGAGTGCAATGGTGCAATCTCAGCTCACCACAACCTCCACCTCCCAGGTTCAAGCGATTCTCCTGCCTCAGCCTCCCGAGTAGCTGGGATTACAGGCGTGCACTGCCACACCTGGCTATTTTTTGTATTTTTAGTAGAGACATCATGCTGGCCAGGCTGGTCTCGAACTCCTGACCTCGGGGGATCCACCTGCCTCGGCCTCCTAAAGTGCTGAGATTATAGTTGTGAGCCACTGCTCCTGGCCAAAATATCAACATCAACAGGAGTTTGGCTTATAATCCTTTATATTTTCACTTTCAAGTCTAGCCTCTGGTTGTTTACACATCAAAAGGTAAAAATAGAGTGAAACAACAACAACAAAAAACCCCAGGGTTTAAAAGACGTTGATTCCAGTCCTCACGCATGACTTTCAGGGGTTCAAGACCCATGGAGGAAGTAGCTACAGATGTCATGAAAAATAGCAAGAGAACTAAAAGTGGAGCCTAAAGAAATAACAGAAATGCTGCAATTTCATAAAACTCGAATAGATACGGAGTTGCTTCTTACAGATGAGCAAAAGAAAGTGTTTCTTTTGGCCAGGCATGGTGGCTCACACCTGTAATCTCAGTACTTTGGGAGGCTGAGCAGGCAGATCATCTGAGGTGAAAAGTTCAAGACCAGCCTGGCCAACATGGTCAAACCCTGTCTTGCTAAAAATACAAAAATTAGCTGGGCATGGTGGCACGGGCCTGTAGTCTCAGCTACTCAGGAGGCTGAGACAGGAGAACCTCTTGAACCTGGTAGGTGGAGATCGTGCCACGGTGGAGATCGTGCCACTGCACTCCAGCCTGGGCAACAAAGCCAGACTCCGTCTCAAAGAATATTTTTTTCCTCACTTTCATCCAGGCTGGAGTGCAGTGGTATGATCACAGCTCACTGCAGCCTCGATGTCCTGGGCCTAGGTGATCCTCTCACCTCAGCCTCCCAAGTAAGCTGGGACTACAGGTGTATACTACCACATCTTTTTTTTTTTTTTTTTTTCGTAGGGACAAGGTCTCCCTATGTTGCCCAGCCTGGTCTTGAACTTCTGAGCTCAAGCATCCCTCACAGCTTGGCCTCCCAAAGTGCTGGGATTATTGGCAGAAAGTGAGATGGAATCTACTCCTGATAAAGATGCTACCAACATCATTAAAATGACAACAGAAGGGTTTGAGGTTTTGAAGTGATCCTGGGGTTAAATGCTATCAAACAGCATCACATGCTACAGAGAAATCTTTCATGAAAGGAAGAGTCAGTCGATACAGCAAACTTCGCTGTCGTCTTAAGAAAATGCCATAGCCACCCCAACTTTCTGCAGCCACCACCCTGATTGGTCAGCAGCTATCAATATTGAGGCAAACCGTCCACCAGCAAAAGATTAAGACTCACAGCTGATTGTTAGCATTTTTAAGCAATAAAGCATTCCTTAAAATATGTACATTGGTTTTTAGACATAATGTTAATTCACACTTAGTACAGTATCACATAAACAACTTGTATATGCACCGAAAAATTAATGACTCACTTTATTGCAGTCATCTGGAACTGTTGAAGGGAACAAATTTTACCTAGAGCCTGGTGAACACCTTCCCAGATGTGCATTTAGGGCCTCCTAGAGATCATCAAGTTTTAGGAACTAGGTTTCCTTCTTCCACAGGTAGGAAGGAGGAAAGAAATTTTGCGTTGGCTTTTGGGTAGCTGAAGAGGAGCTAGGGGGAGGTTTGTTCTGACATAAAATAGTGACTCTCTCCACGCTTCAATGTTCCACAGAAAGCTGTTTCTGGTTGGTTGTCCCTCCAGGTCCACTCCCCCCACTTCATCCTGCTCACTGCCAGAGAGACTGTGCTGGGAGTGCTGCATCAGCAGGCGCCGTGCCTTTTGAGGCCCAAGGTGTTCATTCCCTGGTTCCTTCCCTGCTGTGTCTGTATTCCTTCCTTCCTCCTTCTCATCCCAGCAACCATCCTCCTCCTTTCACCAGACCTGGGAGCCATCATCCCAAACACACTCACCCTGTGCTTCTATTACTCATGTCAGTAGTTCTCAATCCGACCAGCACCTGAAATCACCTGGGGAGCTCCCACCCCCATTGGTTGATTTAATAGGTATAGGGTGGGCCCTATGCATTGGGAATTTTAAAAGCCCCACAGTTGATTCTAACGTGCAGCCACTACCCTGCCCAATACCATCCCCAACCAGGCAGTTGAGCCTCTGCGCCAGCTCCTGCATAGTAGTAGAGCCAATCCTTTGACATTCCTGCCCTGACCCTCTCCATGGGCAAGGAGTTTGCAGGATCAAGGGGGCAAGCACTCTCCCTAAACCTTTGCTCCCCTTATAAACCATTACCTAAGGTTCCCAGAACCTCAGGACCTCCAGCCCTTCCCCAGCTTTGTCCTCAGTGCAGAGGGCGGGAGGGTCCTGGAAGGATGCACTGCAGGAGGGCTGTGTTCTTGCCGTGGGCCCTGCAAATATTGAGGAGGGCTCGTCCCTATGTCTACACCTTTATAATAAATCCTTGAATTTACTCATTTCAAGTGTGCAGCAGTTTCAAAACCCTGCACAGAGCACACACTTAGAAATGAGGGACCTAAAGCCAAGACTACAGGCCATGGACAAGTTCATGTGACAGGTCCCAGCTTAGGCACTGAGGCAGCCAAGTCATCTCTGCTTAGGGAAGAAAATAAGGGCTGGTATAGAATGGGAATTTCAGTTGGGTGCAGTGGCTCACACCTGTAATCGCAGCACTTTGGGAGGGCGAGGCAGGTGGATCACGAGGTCAGGAGACTGAGATCATTTTGGCTAGTATGGTGAAATCCCATCTCTACTAAAAATACAGAAAATTAGCCAGGTATGGTGGCATGTGCCTGTAGTCCTAGCTACTTGGGAGGCTAAGGCAGGAGAATTGCTTGAACCCAGGAGGCAGAGGTTGCAGTGAGCCAAGATCACACCACTGCACTCCAGTGTGGGCAACAGAGCGAGACTCCGTTACAAAAAAAAAAAGGAAAAAGGAAAAAAGGGAATTGCTCAAGGCAGGTCACACACCCTGCAGTAGAATCATGCTGGGTTGCCTGCATAGGGGAGGACTGAAGAGGAAGGGCAGAGAAGGACAACAGTTGAGTCCAAAAATCAGGAAGGCTGGGTGGGCCAGGCCTGGCTCCATCCCTACCCTTGAACCAGATTGCAAACATTCAAGTTATGCAATAGGTTATCCAATGTCACAATGGAGAGGGAACAGATACAACCTTGCTTTCCATTTTACTCATTATGTTTGGCAACTAATTGATTTTGTTTAACTGATTTTTAGTTTTTTAAGAACTTTATCAACATCTTCCTATTGTTTTGAGACAGGGTCACCCAGGCTGCAGTGCAGTTATGTGATCATGGCTCACTGCAGCCTCAACTTCCTAGACTCAAGCTGTCCTCCTGCCTTAGCCTCCCAAATAACAGGGACTACAGGAGTGTGCCACTACGCCCTGCTAATTTATTTTTTGTACAAAGACAGGATCTTACTTTGCTACCTAGGCTGATCTCAAACTCCTGAGCGTAACAATTTTTCCACCTCAGCCTCCCAAAGTGCTGGGATTACAGGGCATGAGCCACCATGCCCAGCCCTTCATACTTTTTAATAAACAGATCTGAGACTTCAGTACTAGTATGTAAAGGAAAAGCCCACCTTAATTCAAAAAGAATGAGAGGGGATCCCAAAAGGAGTTTGTTCTGAGGCTTGTCCTCTGCTCACTGAATGCATGGATGAGGGAGCCTTTGGGGGAAAGGGTGAAATGTTTTGTTCTGCTTTTCAAACAGAGGAACATTACCTCTTATATGAGCTGCTGCTGCATAATAGACTGCAGTCTCTGCTTCCATTTCAGTTATTCCCAGACATTGGCTCTGCTCCCCTAAAACAACACCAAAGTCAAACCAATCACCTAGAATGGTGACGCCATCTTACTGTGGTATTCCTTAAATCAGTTTGCTACAAATGTACTGGATGTTACCCAAGGGTTTATAACCACCGATGTCTGCTCTTCCACGAGGTTGTGCAAACATCAGCTACGGCCACAAATGACAGGCAGGAATGACGTGTGTCAGTTGAGATTCCACATCTCCCACACAGGTATCTTGACCAACTCACAAAGACTGCAACATCAGCTTATTTGAACCCAGAGGAAAAATGGCGATAAAAGCAATCAGATTCCCAGCCTGGGCATCGTGGCAAAACTCTGTCTCTACAAAAAAATACAAAATACTAGCCAGGCATAGTGACATGAAGCCGTAGTTGCAGCTACACGGAAGACTGAGGCAGGATCATTTGAGCCCGAGAGGTTGTGGCTACAGTGAGTCGAGATCATGCCACTGTACTCCAGTCTGAGCAACAGAGACCCTGTCTCAAAATAAAACAAAAAACCCCAGAAACAATCAGATTCCCCAAGTGCCAGACACCAAACGGTAGAGAATGCATTTAAACGAGGCATGCCCAACACGCAGCTAGGTAACATCAGCTCTCATTGGTTTAGTCAGTGACGTACAGACAAAAGGGGCTCGCAGTGCAGGCTAATTTCATGTTTTTGAATCAGGCTGTGAAGGAGGACAAACAGCCAGTCTGCTGAGTGAAGAAGGAATGAAGCCATGGAAAACACCTGAGAACACTCACATAAAGTCTCTCAAGCTGGTCCAAAAAGGTTGGCAGGGTGGCACTGACAAGTCCAAGTTAGAAGTGGTGACTGGACGGAGCCCAGGAAGGGAACCTCTAGTCATAACATAACCACCGGCTCACAGCCTGCCGCTAGGGGAGCTACTGGTGATAACAGAGCTGAGGTTATAACAGATGCACAGTGAGAGGTACCCAGCAAACCCCACATAGCTGCAGTGGGAGTTTCTGTCAAGGATGTTCCCATGAGACCAGCTGTGGCCAGAGGACAAGGTCCTCCAAGACCCACTTACTTCCCTGTCAGGTTTCTCATGCTAAAAAGGAAATTGCGGTATGGCCCAGAGCAGTCGCTGCCAGCACTCCTCACAGTAAGATGGTCACTTGAGAGGAATGCCACATTTACGGAGTGTGTGGGAGGCACGGCGGCGAGGCCCTCTGAGTCGAGTGTAGTTGGTGAGCAAGCTCCAGTCATCCCTTGGTATCTGCAGATGCTCAAGTCCCTGATGGAAAATGGCTCAGTATTCATGTTTAACCAGTGCATAGCCTCCCATCTACTTTAAATCACCTCTAGATTGCTTATAATACCTAATGCAATGTAAACAGCTGTTATGCTTATATTGTTTGGGGAATAATAACAAGGGAAAAAGTACGTATGTTGAGTAAAGGCACAATATTTTTTTCTGAGTATTTTAAATCAGGCTGGTTGAATCAGCAATCAGGAACCTACAGATGGGAAGGGCCAACCATACAGTAACAGACAAGAGGGATATGTGGTGGCAGATGTGCACAGGGCGCTGAAAGGCACCCAGTGAAGTGGGGGCATGGGGTTGTGATTCCAAAAGAGGGATCTCCCCTACGCAGAGCCACCAATGTACTTAGACAGGGTTTGAACAGTCCATTTGTATGGCTGTTTTAACCTGGAGTCATTTGAGAAAGCCTAAAAAAGCAAATTTTAATCTTAACTTAGCCCTTCTTTAGCTTTCAATTCACTCCTTCCTTGGGTCCGAAGACTGAGGCAGGAAGATCACTTGAGCCCGAGAGGTTGAGACTACAGTGAGTCGAGATCATGCCACTGCACTCCAGCCTGAGCAAGAGACCCTGTCTCAAAACAAGACCAAAAAAAAAAAAAAAAAAAAAAGCAATCAAGATTCCCCAAGTGCCAGACAACGCACAGTAGAGAATGCATTTAAACGAGGCACGCCCGACACACACACCCCAAGCACGAGGAGGAGCAGCTCTCCAACTCCCCTAGTTTCCCTGGTTCAGGTTTTTGCTTCAAATATCAAGTCAAGGCTTGAAGTGAGAGGTAGGAGAGGAAAAAGCTAAGCCAGGTATATTGATCCCCTTAAGAAAAGCTGAAGGGGGAGGTTTTCCCTTTTTTTGGTGGGGGCAGGGGTGCAGTGAGGAGAGGCTAGGATGCTGGTGCCCACACTGACACACAGTCATTTCCTTTCCTGAATTCTGTGATCCTACAGCAATGCAGGAAAGCAGGTAGTGCGGCACTGCTGGAGATCATTTTAAAAGCGGGCTGTTTTCACCAGCTTGGCACTAGGGGGCCCTGAAGAACAGCGTCGTCTTTCACCTACGGGGAAAGCTACACTTGCCTAGAAATGAAGCCCAGGAAGGGGGGTGGTCCTCTGATGCCACCTGCTAATCCTCTACCTTTCATGCAGACAGCACTGGGAATCAGGTCTCGCCACGTAGTTCAAAACAGATCTTTGGCAATTTCTCAGGGCCACAAGTACTGCATGACAAGTAGGGCTGGGACATACTTACTGTGCCCTCTGCTCTTGGTCACTTAAAACTCCTCATGCAGTCACAGCTTTGTGGCCCACATGAAAACCAGATCAGGAGTGACTGACATAAAAACCAAGAGAACTGTTCAACCAGTGTCCACACTGGGCCTATGCAGAGTCACAGCCAATGTCAGCCAAAGCTGACATTCACTGGCAAGCTGTACTCTAGGTCCTTCATGTTTATCTCCCTTAATCCTAAATTGTGAATCATAACAAACCAATCAGGAAGGCATTACTGAGATGGCCAGTTTAGAGCAAATCAAAGGGGAATATGACAAGCACTGGAAACTTCAGCCAAGGTGACAACTAGGATTTAGAAGCATTTTCCAACATGCCTCACTGGGTAAGTCACGAGGAAAAATACTCTTATATTCGTGAAGGAGAAGCTATTCTCAGCCTCCTGTTGATCCCATGTCACAGACAAATCTGATGAGCCTGCAGGCTGCAGCCTACCATGTCACCAAGCACGTCAGCCCAGCCCAGCCCAGCCCCTCCCCTAGAACATGGACACTGGTCGCAAGGCTTCTTGGTGGGTACTCAATTTCAAGCCAGCCTAAGTTTTAGATCTTCCACCCACAGCAGCTTTCTGGGGTCCCATACCTGCCAGCCCCACCAGGCACAACCTAGCTACAGGCCTGAGCAGATCCTTAGTGACTCCCAAATAATAGATTATATCTAGATAATCTGTAAGAAACTCCCAGATAATACCTCACCCAAACAGGAAATACAGTGGTTGTGAACAGACAACAAACAGAAGAACTGATGGGTTGCAAAAATTTAAACTTCAATGTTAAGTGAAGATGGTCTCTTCTGTGGCAGAAAAAAAAAACACTTTATCTCCAACAATTAAAAAAAATTTTTACAATTCAATTCACAAGAACCGTCTTCAATATTATATCAAAATAGAAAATCTTTGCAAAACTTGGGTCCCATTTAAGATGCATATTTTTATTGAAGTTTTAAAAAAATTTGTAACCAGACAGAAAGGATAGACAAGAATGTTATGATCTAACTATATAATATTCTCTCAATCTTGTGCATCACTAAAATATAACAAAGGATTGTTTTCTATGCTAATTTTCAGGTTGTCCAGTTAAACCATTATTTGGTATCCTTTGAGCAGGTTAGCCTTTTAACTATTTAGAGTTTCTTCTCAGAAACATTCATATATTATACAGGAAACATTCATAGTTTATTTGGGAAACATTCATATTTTATACAGGATGTACAAATTTAAGACTAAACAATTAAAAAACACACACACAATTATAGCCGCAACACTATCCTAGCTGCATTGTGGTGATTATGTTGTTCAGTTAGCTGTCCATTATATGCAACTGGATTTTAATCGTGCTATTTACAGAGGGGCCAAAGCACTCATCTCAAGGTAAAGGCGCTCAGGTTTAATGTGCACTTTCATAGCCCTATGAAAACACAACCATTATATACACTGTAAACACCACAGGGCATGAAATCCATCTCCAGCCACAAACATCAGTCTCACAGGATCAAGCATACAAGGTCTAAGGTAAGGTGCCTGACTTTTCCTTTTTAAGAATCCTTTTCATCCAAGAGTCCTACTGTTCTTTTCATAGGACACTATTCACTTATTTCAAATATGGTGCCAGTGCTCAAAACATTTCTGGAACCCCTTTTTGAGGACTACCTGCAGTGTCTGCAGTGAACTCTTCTGAATGTCCTGGATGGTGGCAAGTCTTCATCCTTTGAGAATGGGTTTGATTTAGGAAAACAGGCAGAGTTATTCACAGCCAACTGAATCAAACTGCGGGATACCACCCGGGTTCAAATGTGAGATGCCACTATGAACAACGAGACCAATTTTCTTGTATGGCTCGTAAACTTAGAGTTTAAAAAACGCCTGAGCAATGGCAGTCCTGATGAAGTACAGATTCTTCTAGAGTGATGACTCAGGGACAATGCTCATTTGAACGGTTTATCTAAGTGTTTTGCAGTTTTAAATCGGTCCTTTTGTTGCCTCTCACATGGACTTTAGTATTCCTCTTCAGCTTCAGTCCCTTTTGCTTTCTTATGGATTGCCCGATTAAAGCTGTGGCAGGCAGGAACCCAGTGATTGTCATGAAGCCCCAGCTTACAGCCGGGGAATCCTTTCTGAGACCGATGGCAGCACATCCAATACCCTGGTCCATAGGGCAATGCCTGGCAATAGGGCTTGGGGTGCCATCGGCACAGGGACACATCCCCTTTCACATACTTTTTCTTGCACTGCTTGCAAGGATCCTCTCTATAGCGTGGATCTCGAACCCAGCGAGAATCTGCTGGCCTGATATTGTAGTACTCAATGATAAACTTGAAATAGCAGCAGGTACATTTAAGGGCCACTAAACTCTTGGTGGGAAGTAACCTGAAGATTTTTACCATAATGTGGTGGGGCAGAAAAGCCATGTACTGCTGAGGCTCCAAAAGCTGCTGGATTTTAAACCTGGTCTCCAGGAAGTCATGAGACACCTGCTTCTTACTGGATGCCTCAAGCACTGGTAATGTACTTTCCACAGAAGAGGGTGGTGATACAAATGGCTCAGCTGACCCACTTTTTTCCTCAGATGCACTGCCACCCTCAGCAGCATCTTCAAGCTGGCTGGCCTCTGAAGCCTCTTTTCTTGTGCTTTCATTCAACTGGGAACAGTCTGACGAATGCTGCCCAGGTGGCAAAAAAAACAACATCCCTGGAAGTGGGTCTTCACAGGAGTTTAAACTGGAAGGCTGGTCTTCCTCTACCTTGGACACAGTGATACTAATGCACAAAGATTCTTTTCTTCTTTGATCAGGATTTTGGCTAGTAAGTGACACAAGCTCTCTGCTCATACAATCAACAGCATCTGTGGGCAATTCAGAGGCTTGGGAATAGGTATGAGAAGAAAAAGCTAACCCAACAAGTTCATCTGTCATTTCCACATCATACCTGTTGCTGTTTTTCATGGCAGTTTGTGAACCCAGCTCCAACTCTGCACTGTCTATGTGGAAACTCACACCTGCTGGCAATGAGGGGCAGTCCTGAGAAGCACCATCCCAGGCCTGGTCCTCTTTAGGAGAATAATGATCAGCTCTTGAGGGGCCACAATCCACAGATACAGACCCCATGGGATTCACCTGAGTGTTGGGTACCTCCAAGGTGCCTTTCTTTGTTTTGCCTTCATCAGCCTGAGTGCCATTTGCAAGCAATACTCTGCCCACATTTCGACGGAAGCTGTTATTCCTTGAGAGGCTCCCAGGCTCACGCTGGCCCTGCCGCTTCAGGCACTCAGATTCCAACTTGGCCACCATGTCGAGGACACGGACTGGTTCGCTTTGTGGTTCACCAGTCTCAGGACTTCCCCGTTCTGTGGGTTCTTCACAAACTCCTGGGGCAGAATAGGACTCAGAGGCTGCGGGCACACCTCTGGATTGGCCAGAAAACCTCACAATAGCAGGTGAGTTTGTGCAGTTTCTTGTACAACTAGCTAGCAAAGCACTGGCTCTTTGCTCCAAGAAGGCAACCATCTGTATAACCGACAGAGGCCTCCCAGCATAGACTCCATCACCACTGTCACTCACATAATGCACAGAACAGTGCTCAATGCCACATGCAAAAGGCTCAGGTTGGTAGCACCTGCTGTTAACTTCCCTCATCCTTTCTACCTGGACCTTTGCTTTTTTAAGATCCCCTGATTTTTTCCTTCTCTTAGTAGCTCTCCCATCAATATCCCAGGAACTTTTTATTTTCATAGATCCTATCCTGTTACTACACTGGTGGGCTGCAAAGAATGCAATTTTTTCCTTCGTATTTCCAGGTTTCACAACAGCCCAGATAT
Organism: Aotus nancymaae; assembly: GCF_030222135.1. Taxonomy (NCBI): domain Eukaryota; kingdom Metazoa; phylum Chordata; class Mammalia; order Primates; family Aotidae; genus Aotus; species Aotus nancymaae. The sequence continues at coordinate 25,362,655 of NW_026988476.1, read as the reverse complement.
CAAGAGGTCCCTCTTCTTCACCCTGGTGGATGGTTGCAGATGGTGCATTCTTTTTGGTTTTAACATTCAAGCTGCTCTCTACAGGACTCTTCCCACTCATACTGCACAGAACATTTGGAGAAAGGATCCCAAAAGGCTTTTGAGACAATGTTTTACCAAGAGAGGCTGAAGGAAAGACACTTGGTGTTATGTGGCTAGGTTTGCATGTTTCATCACTGACAGCCTTTTGGTGGTTCATAGGAGTTCTCTGCCTTTCCCTGCTCACTTCCAGGGGGTGCTCTTTCTTCTGGAGCTTCCAATATGGCTTTAGGTGCATAACAAAGGCCCTATGGGAAAGAAATACACATTTGATTCAGAAACCAATTGTGTTTTTAGAAAAAAATGTTTTTAAATTTAAGTTCAGATGGTTCTAGCAAGTAACAAAAGCATTTTCTAACAGTTTACTAAATCTTTACCAACTCTCTCATGATAGCTAGTTTTTACGGCACATATCAAGAACAAAAAGCAAAATATAACCAGTTTATATGGTGTGTAGAACATAATTTTTTCTTTTTTTTTAACAGAAAATAAATTGGTTTTGACTGAGGAACTTCAGAAACTGACATCAGTTAACATTTGGTAAACTTAACCTTTTTTTTTTTTTTTTTGAGACGGAGTTTCGCTCTTGTTACCCAGGCTGGAGTGCAATGGCGCGATCTCGGCTCACCGCAACCTCCGCCTCATGGGTTCAGGCAATTTTCCTGCCTCAGCCTCTGGAGTAGCTGGGATTACAGGTACGTGCCACCATGCTCAGCTAATTTTTTTTATTTTTAGTAGAGACGGGATTTCACCATGTTGACCAGGATGGTCTCGATCTCTTGACCTCGTGATCCACCGCCTCGGCCTCCCAAAGTGCTGGGATTACAAAACTTAACCTTTTAAATTAAAAAAAAAAAAAAAAAAACCTGAACTTCCTGAAAACACCTAAGTATTAGGCATAATATAGAAGAAAGTACAAAAAGAACTCCACGATCCCTACTAGGTTTTTAAACACTCTTTCTTTCTAGATCATCACAATCAGCATTTTACTAGTTGCCAACAATCCATCAAAATTACTGCTTCCTGGCCAGGCATGGTGGCTCACGCCTGTAATCCCAGCAATTTGGAAGGGTGAGTCAGGTGTATCACCTGGCCACAGGAGTTCCAGACCAGCCTGGCCAACATGGTGAAACCCCATCTCTACTAAAAATACAAAAATTAGTTGGGCGTGGTGGCACACGCCTGTAATCCCAGCTACTTGTGAGGCTGAGGCACGAGAATCACTTGGACCCAGAAGGCCAGAGGCTGCAGCCAAGATCGCACCACTGCACTCCAACCTTGGCAACAGAGCAAGACTCTGTATCAAAAAAAAAAAAAAAAGAAAGAAAATTATTGCCTCCTATACCATTGAATATTGAATACTTAGATGTTTAAAATTTTTCACTTGTTTCCTTGTGTACTCTGCCCATCTATTAGTCTTGATTTTCTTAATCATCTATGTGTAGAAATATTTAACTGTCGAATTTCCTGTAACCATCTTAAATCAGACATAGATCCTACAGTCCTTATTAATTCTAAAAACCATTTTGAACTAGTTCAAAGAGATGGCGCCTTGTTTTGGTCCTTGACCAGGTGTAGGGATGGGAGCTATTTCAGAAATGAGACAAAAAGATGATTACATACAGAAACTTGGGTTCTAGTCCCTGTCATATCACTGATTATCTAGACAAGGGTGATTTTACCTTGGGCAAGTCATTTCCTCTCTCCATCTCAGCTGAAAGGTTAACTGAGGGGTTGAAATACTAGATAACCTAATGAACTTGTCAATTTACAATTTACATAAATTAGCCCACTGCTACACAAAACACCCTGAATTGTGGAAACAGTGTTTTCTAGAGATGCCTGGTTTCCTGCAAAAAACCTAGAGACCAAAATAAAGATGTGTAGTCACAGTTTGGTGGGGGTGAGGCAACAGCACCTATCGATCTAAGCACATTAAGTTTCACCTACTATTGCTCATTGGGACAGCAATTGAACACATACATCTCAGACAGCTCAGTATATCCATCCTCCTTTGCTCCACATTTACTGGGTGCCTGCCATATGGCAGCCACTGTGGTAACTGATTTCAGGTATCAGTTGTTGTTGTTATTGTTGTTGTTTTGAGATGGAGTTTCACTCTTGTTGCCCAGGCTGGAGTGCAGTGGCATGATCTTGGCTCACTGCAACCTCCAACTACCGAGTTCAAGTGATTCACCTACCTCAGTCTCCCGAGTAGCTGGGATTACAGGCGTGCACCATCATGCCCGGATAATTTTTCTATTTTTAGTAGAGACGGGGTTTTACCATGTTGGCCAGGCTGGTATCAAACTCCTGGCCTTGTGATCCACCCACCTTGGCCTCCTAAACTGTTGACATTACAAGCATGAGTCACTGCACCTGTCCAGGTATCAGTCTTAATCAACAAGAATTAAAGTGATCGTCTGGAACAAGTTTACCTTTCACTTCAACTTTTAATTCCTACAGTCTAGTTTCAGATAAAAGAAGAATTAAGAATATGGATATCTTCTAGTCAGATAAAGAGAAATCTTGCATTTAAATCAAACAAAGTGTCTTTTTAAAGATACTCCTGAAATAGGAGTCAGACATAGTGGCTCACACCTATAATCCCAATGCTTTGAGAGGCCTAGGTGGGAGGACCCCTTGAGGCCAGGAGTTTAGGACCAAGTTCATTCCTGGTGATTAAAACTCATATCTGAAAACAGTTACCACAGAGACTGCCATATGGCAGGCACTCAGTAAATGTTTTTTTTTTTTTTTTTTGAGACAGAGTTTCGCTCTTGTTACCCAGGCTGGAGTACAATGGTGCGATCTCGGCTCACCACAACCTCTGCCTCCTGGGTTCAAGCAATTCTCCCACCTCAGCCTCCCGAGTAGCTGGGACTACAGGCGCGCACTACCATGCCCAGCTAATTTTTGTATTTTTAGCAGAGACGGGGTTTCACCATGTTGACCAGGATGGTCTCGATCTCTTGACCTCGTGATCCACCCGCCTCGGCCTCCCAAAGTGCTGGGATTATAGGTGTGAGCCACCGCGCCCAGCCTGCACTCAGTAAATGTAAAGCAAACAAAGATGAATATACTGAGCTGTCCAAGATACATGTTTCAACTAGGAAAGCATGGCAACACAGCAAGACCTCATCTCTAAAAAAAAAAAATTTTTTTTTAATTAGCCAGGTGTGATGGCACTAGTCTCAGCTAATGGGATGGCTGAGGCAGAAGGACTGCTTAAGCCCAGGAAGTTTAAGGTTACAGTAAGTAAGTTATGATGATGCTACTACACTCTAGCCTGGGCAATACAGCAAGACCCTGTCTCCGAAAACAAAAAACAAACCAAAAAACCCAACCAACCAACCAAACAGAACCTTTGTAATAGATCTTATCCGGATCTTTCTGATCTTTGGCAATTTATATCCTAGCCATCTGTACAGATCTTCCCCCTTTCTGCACTGTGACATCTTTAATAGCTGTCATTATACCGTATAGTCTTACAAAAAGAGCCACCTAGAATTCAAGAACAGGTGACATATAAATGAATAAAAGAGGCACACCTAGTGTTGTCTCTGTGCCAACTATTTTCTGGGTTTTCATATCCATTCAACCCCATTCCTAAATGAAATGGAAGAAATGGAAGTGTTGCCGGGCGTGGTGGCTCACGCCTGTAATCCAAGCACTTTGGAGGCCAAGGCGGGCGGATCACCTGAGGTCAGGAGTTCAAAACCAGCCTGACCAACATGGTGAAACCCCATCTTAAAAAAAAAAAAAAAGAAATGGAAGTGTTGAAAAACCCAATAAATTCTCACATAATGATCTCATTACACAGTGTCTATGAATAAATTATTTAAACTTTAGCAATATGTGCACCATTTTGCATTGCACAATATGTTCTCTTCGACTTCCTCCCCCACATATTATTTTAGGTGCTATTATTGATAGACAGGGACATTAAAAAGAAACTAATGTAATTAGAAAAAGCTTTTATTTGCATTTGAGCTATAAAGTAAGCTCAACTGACACTTTACTTGTATACAAGATTTTAGCAAGATTAAAATAGGAGATGATCCCAGGGAACAGATGTGAGAGAAGGAAAATAGCCAATAAGGACATACAAGGTGACTGCTGGAAAGTGGGGCGATTCTGTGGGACAAGAATCAAGAAGTAAGACATTTAAGCACCACTCCAATCCCTCATTGGTTGAAGGCTGCCTGAGGTTAATCCTTCCCCTTCATTTGGTGGGTTTGAGAGCCCTGAGGCAGAAAATAGAAAGGTGTTGGCAAGCCGTAGAAAAACTACAGAAATCTAAGTTTTGTTTGAAACCAGAGATAGTGTGAAAGAATATAATGCAGGGAACAAAGGGCATCTGCTGCAAAAATCCATAAACCAAAACTTTAAATCTCCAACAGATTACAACAGATGGTGGCACTTTTCCACCCCCAAGTCACCCCCACACACAAAGACAAGCATGGGTAGGGTAAAGCTCCAGCTAGGTTTCCATGGTTGCCAACCTCTTCATCACAGTTGTGTTTTAAAAGTTTGCTATAATAAAGTCCTACTCTCTTGCAATAAAATAAAATGCAGGTTTACAGCACCTACCCATCAACGTTCCTTAGATTCTCAGAAAGAGCTTTAGAAGAAATTAAGATCCCCTAGGCCGGCTGAATCACAATTTCTCAGATTGGGCCCAGAATCTGTTTTTAATGTTAGATTGAAATTGGAAGGGACTTTAGAGGTCATGTGTTAGATCTAATATAAGAGTGGGATTCTGGATTTGGACTGCAGTGCTGGCCTACTGACAGGGGTAGGGTGGAACTGGCCAACAAAAAGCCAAGCAGACAATCCATACTGAAGCATCTAATCTAAGGGCTGGGTAAAAACAGACCTGTGTTCTTAATGTTTTCTCTTTAAAACACAGTAAAATCAATGGCCTTTTTTCTTTTACCTGGCTTCTAGAGCTGAAGGTCAAATGGCCGTTTTATTGCCAAATTCCCTCTTCAACCACCAACAGCCTTCCCAGCTCTCTTCTTCCCCAGCTCCTAAACATCAGTGCTCCTCAGAGTTCTTTGTTTCTAGACCACTAGTCTTCTCAAGCTGTAAATGATCTCTTGTAGTTTTAACTCAAACATTTCCAGTGGCATACTCTCTCAAACTTCATATCCTACAGCCTGGTAGACATACTCATCTGGATATCAAAAAGAATCTCAAAATCAACACTACTAGTTAATGACAGCCTCAAGTACCTAGTCTATTTTCCTTTTTTTTTTTTTAAAGACGGGGTTTCATCATGTTGGTCAGGATGGTCTTGAACTCCTGACCTCAGGTAATCCACCTGCCTTGGCCTCCAAAGTGCTTGGATTACAGGCGTGAGCCACCATGCCCAGCCCTACCCATTTATTATCAGAGATGTCCTAACGCTCTGGGCTAAATACTGGTATAAATATGAGTAAAACATAGCTGCTGCCCTTGAGACAGAAAAGCCAACATACAATTATAACAAACGTGATACGTGTCAAAGAGATAGCATAGGGTGCTCTGAGTGCCCATGGGGAGAGAGGGAGGAGGAGGAAGACATATGGATGAAGAAGAAGGAGCCGGGCACAGCGGCTCACGCCTGTAATCCCAGCACTTTGGGAGGCCGAGGCAGGCAGATCACTTGAGGTCGGGAGATCGAGACCAACCTGACCAACATGGAGAAACCCCATCTCTACTAAAAATATAAAATTAGCCGGGCATGGTGGTGCATGCCTGTAATCCCAGCCACTCGGGAGGCTGAGGCAGGAGAATCGCCTGAACCTGGGAGGCAGAGGTTGCAGTGAGCCGAGATCGCAACACTGCATTCCAGACTGGGCAACAAGAGCAAAAACTCCGTCTCAAAAAAAAAAAAAAAAGCGAAACTCCATCTCAAAAAATTAAAAAAAAAAAAAAAATTTTTAACAATAGGTAAAATAGTAAATTTAAAAAAAAAAAAAGAGAGAGGGGGACACCAGCACCAGACTCACCTGAGGGTACAGGAACAGGTCAGAGAAGTCCTGAGGGACTAAGCTATGCCCTGAGGGAAGATATACAAAGTCCTAAACCATTCAAAAACAGATAATGCTTTCAGGAAATTCAGGTAGGTGGGAAATAAAGAAAGTGTAAGTGTTAAGAGTCTAGAGTCTAAGACAGGTGCTAAGAGTAGAGATGACAAGTAAATGGGTTCACAGGAATAACAAACAGGATTCTAACTGCTGGATGAAAATGGAGGATGAGGGAGCGGAATCAAGGATGTTATCCTCATCTTATGGCTTCAGCAACTGCATGAAAAGTGATGCCTTTCAGTGAGATGGTGACAGGTGGCTGAGCATACTTGGAGCAGGGGAAGCAAAGGTAAATTCACTTTAATAAATGTTGGCCTTATTATTCTCAGCAAATTAACAAAGGAACAGAAAACCAAACACCACATGTTCTCACTCTAAGTGGCAGCTGAAGAATGAGAACACATGGATACAGGGAGGGGAACATGACACACCGAGGCCTGTCGGGGTGGGGTTGGGGACAAGGGGAGGGAGAGCCTTAGGACAAATAACTAATGCACGCAGGGCTTAAAACCTAGATGACAGGTTGATAGGTGAAGCAAACCACCATGGCACATGTATACCTATGTAACAAACCTGCACGTTCTGCACATGTATCCCAGAACTTAAACTAAAAAAAAAAAAAAAAAAGTACAGACAAAAAAAATTAATGTTGGATTTGAATGCCTACGAGATAGAGATATCCAGAAGGTGAACTGATTCAGGTCTGGTCAAGAGAAACAGGAGGAAAGGAAGAAGACAGTTGTCACAGAAACATTACAATGAGGAAAAAGTTTTCCAGATAGAGATAATAAGTCCTTTTCCAAAATTTTTCACAGTGACCATGTATTACTTTCATAATCAGAAAAAAAGTCAATAAAAGGAGGGCACAGTCAGCAGCAAGGTCAAATAAAGAATTGTGCCCACTTGGTGATAAAGATCCCTGGTGACCCTGCTGTGAGGAACTGCAGTGGACAAGAAGGCAAAAGTTCATGGTGGAAGGGTGACTGGGAGGTAAGAGTGAGCACCAACTACAGCAACTCTCTCACTAAGCTTGGCAATGAAGAACAGTCTCTACATACCTGTCACCTTAAATACGTTCCAGGAATATGGTGAGATGTAACAGTGAACCTGATATAACTGGAGCAAATTTATTCCAGTAAAGGCACAAATCCAGCATTCGATATTTCCAGTATTCCCTTTAGACTCTTAAGTTCAGCTAAAAAAAAAAAAAAAAACCTGAGAAAACTCTCACCTAAATGAAGCCATAATAGACAACTAAACTTTGCTTTTTAAAAAATGTAATTGGATAAATCCAAAAGCCTCAAGAGGCATACTAACTTTTGTCCACAGAGGGGTAAGATGAATTGAATGGCAATACATGGTCAGAATAGGGGAAAGGATGAGATTTCTCTTAGTGCTAAATAGGAAGCCATAATATCAAAGGCGGATGCTGGTTTTCTAACTTGTTAGTCTTCAGCCTTGCCTATCAAATCAAGTTAGAAGATAAGGCAGTTCATGTTTCTTTCTGCTTCAGTAAAGGCACAGGAATGCTCATTCCAAAAAAGAGTGTTTATTAGCATATGAGCCATTCTTTGTAAAAATTGGAGGAATAATGGCTAGGCACATGGCTCACGCCTGTAATCCCAACACTTTGGGAGGCAGAGACGGGCGGATCACCTGAGGTCAGGAGTTTCAGACCACCCTGTTCAATATGGTGAAACCCGTCTCTACTAAAAATACAAAAATTAGATGGGTGTGGTGGTGCATGTCTGTAATCCCAGATACTCAGGAGGCTGAGGCAGGAGAATTGCTTGAACCCGGGAGGCAGAGGATGCAGTGAGCCGAGACTGCGCCATTGCACCACAGCTCTAGATAACAGAGCAAGACTCTGTCTTGGGAGAAAAAAATCAGAGGAATAAAAATAGAATAGTATATAAAGGCCCCTTCTCATTACATAATACTTTTAGGGAGGAAAAAAGTATACAGTAAGGAAATTCATCATTTGTTTCTTAAAAACTGTAAAAGCTGGCCAGGCATGGTGGCTCACACCTGTAATTCCAGTACTTTGGGAGGCTGAGGTGGGCAGATCACCTGAGGTTAGGAGTTTGAGATCAGCCTGACCAACATGGAGAAACCCTGTCTCTACTAAAAATGCAAAATTAGCCAAGCATGGTAGTGCATATTTGTAATCCCAGCTACTCAGGAGGCTGAGGCAGGAGAATCACCTGAACTCAGGAGGCAGAGGTTGTGCCACTGTACTCCAGCCTGAGCAACTAGAGCAAAACCCCATCTCAAAAAAAAAAAAAAAAAAAAAAGCTTTCAGAGACCATCTTATGACAGCCTTCTTCACTGGACCATTGTACTAACAATTTGCAACTTCAGCAAAGTACTGGAGATATAGATATAGATATAGATATAGATATAATGAAATCTTTGTTTTTACAAATGAGGAAGCACAAATAAAGTGACTTCTGAAGCCCCATTAAGATTAGAATTAGATAGGAAATACAGTCTCCTGGATCTATACTTTCCCCCTATAAAGGACAATATATCAAAAACCTATGTTAAATTATGACACAAATAAAATTAAATAATTCTGACAGCATCTATTCCAAGAGTTTTTATCTTTCAAATTAGGTCAGTTTTTCATAAGTGCCACATAAAACTTCTACACAGAGCTGTGATGCATTAAAGCAGACATATCACATAAACCATACTAACCTAAAAGCATATAAAGGCTGCTTCCACGGCTATTAAATTGGGAAAAATGCCAAGACCAGGAGGGTGTGAATATAGGCAGAGGCACAAGAAAAGGCATCCACCTCCATATGTCTCTAAGCACTGACAGAAAGAATGCATCCAATTCCCACAGTGTGCCTTTTTTAAAAAAGTAAAAAAGGGGGAAAATAACCTTATAGGTCAGAAAATGCAGTATTTCTCAAATTAAGTCTCAAAATATTGGATGATGACTTTTTTGAGGAGGCAGTCCATTCCTTTTTTTCTTTTTAGGGACTATTCTCTAAAGCCAATTCATAGAACTTCTGAATTTTGCCTTAGGAGGATTAGGTGGTTAGGGTTAGCGGTGCAACAGAAAGAATCCTTTATTGTCTATCAATAGATACTGAGTAATATAGAGAGTGGTCTTTGGAAACACATGTATCGTTTTCAAAAACTCATCGCTCACGGCTTCCATCTTAAAATTCACAATGGTATTCAAATGCAGCACCTATCTGCTTCACAGTTATCTATAATATTGACCAAATAAAGCTAACTTCCAGAAAGTACTGTAAGGTGTATAAGCTTGATGGGAAAACAAAACATATTAAAAAGGAATACTGACAAGTTGGGATGACAGCCACTACATTGCTTTTCTATTGCATTTACAACAAATGCAACACCCAGTACAGTTTGACAGTATTAAAAACAGAAAATTAGTAATATGCAAATTTACACAGTTCCCCAGCCTGCTTTTGTTGGAGTAGGGAGGGAACAAAAAAACTTTTGCTTAGGCTGTTGTGAATTATTAAACAACAGTTCAGCATAGAGACAAAATGAAGTAGTCTATTTTGTTAAACTTAATGATGTTTATGTAAGTTAATCCACAGTCATTTCCTATTGCTCCTGTGACATAACGCCAAACACCCACAAAACTCCAGCATAACACATTTACCTGCCACGCAGGCAAATGAAAAGCCTACCACTGATAAATGCCACTAGAATGAAGATCAAAATGCAGATGAAAACTAATAAAAAGTCAAAGTAAAAAAAATTAATACATTTTGAAAAGTATATTGAGCATTACCAGGAAAATTTAATTTCCAATGATTTTCAGATATTCAGAGTTCCTGTTAACAACTCTGTTGCTTATTTAACCTATTCTAGTATTTTTTACAGAAAATAAAGGAAAATAAAACTCCTACCCCTTTGCATAGCAAACCACTAATTCCTTGAGTAAGGTGATGCTTGCTTTTACTTTGAAACCGATCATTCTTCCATATGACAAAGATACTTTGCTTGGCCAAACTTTAGTAAGGCCTCTGAACTTTCTTCTAGGCCCGTCTGTGCACTTCCTCATAAAATCCAGTTTTAGCAAAAGACCCCCCTCCCATCTTCAATATCTGATCAGGTTGTTCATTCTCCACCATCCCCCAGGTGATGTCTGATCACCCTGACTTGTCTTCAGCAAGAATCCTGTTAGATGGGTTTAACTAGAATCCCCTTACTCGAAATGTTTGCTCTTAGCAGTTTACCTTTGACTGACTCCCACCCTGCTCCTTGCCCATGATGTATTTTGAGTTGAGCCCAATCTCTTTCCTCTGCTGCAAGACCCTGTTGCAGTGGTCTGTCTCTATACTTACTGAGATAGTCTTGAATAGTCTTCTTTGCCAACCTTTAACAAGTATCATTAAATAGATTTTTCCTTTAACATATATTTTTATGTAAACATAAATTTTTTTTTTTTTTTTTTTTTTTTTTTGAGACGGAGTTTCGCTCTTGTTACCCAGGCTGGAGTGCAATGGCGCGATCTCGGCTCACCGCAACCTCCGCCTCCTGGGTTCAGGCAATTCTCCTGCCTCAGCCTCCTGAGTAGCTGGGATTACAGGCACGCGCCACCATGCCCAGCTAATTTTTTGTATTAGTAGAGACGGGGTTTCACCATGTTGACCAGGATAGTCTCGATCTCTTGACCTCGTGATCCACCCGCCTCGGCCTCCCAAAGTGCTGGGATTACAGGCTTGAGCCACCGCGCCCGGCCGTAAACATAAATTTTTAAAATTTTAAAAAATTGCAATAGCAATTTCTGACATCACTTGCATATGCAGTACTTTCAGAGTTGATCAGAGCTTTAACATATACCCTATTTGACCAAAAGGTAACTCAAACATAAGGCTCTCTTAAGGGATAGATTCTAAAGGCTAGTCTTGAATACAGTTCAAAGATTTTAAGCCTAGCCTTAAATACAGTTTGAAAATCCATTATGTATAAAATAACATTTGATATGAAAAGTAAAAGAACAGCTACTAATTCTAGAGTATAAATGCAACCCTACACTGCCCTTGTCTGCCGCCATACACACAAATCCCTGGACTGGACAATGATCTTAGGCCAAGTACCTAACACACACCAGCTGGGCATAGGCTGGCCCATTAACACAGTTGTAGGTAACTGAATTTTAAAATGGCTTAACCCTGGGGAAAGAAAAAAAGAGGCTAAAATAAAAATTCAGAGCAGGCCAGGCCTGGTGGCTCACACCTATAATCCCAGAACTTTGAGCTACCAAGTCAGGAGGATCACTTGAGCACAAAAGTTCAAGACCAGACTGAACAATACAGGGAGGTTCCCTATGTACCCCACCCCCGTCAAAAAAAAAGCCAGGCATGGTAGCATGTACTTGTAGTCCTAGCTGTTTGGGAGGTGACCGTGGGATCACTTGAGGCCAGGAGTTAAGAGGTTGCAGTGAGCTATGATCATGCCACTACACTCCAGCTAGGGCGAAAGAGAGGGACTTGGTCTCAAAAACAAGCAAACATTGGTTAAAAATTCAGGATAACAAGTATTAGTGCACTAAGCAAATGAGTCTGCTTGCAAGCCAGGGACAGTGGTGCACCCCTGTACTCCCAGCAACTCGGGAGGCTGAAGTCGAAGAGTAGCTACAGCGCAGAAGTTTGAGTCCAGCCTAAGCAACGCAGCAAGACCCTGTCTATAAAAATAATAATAAACAGTTTGCTTGTAGCATCAATATAGACAAAAGAGCTGGTAAGTTATGACTTCCGTCAGCAATACTGAGTGGGAGTGAAGGGGTTAGGGAATTACTTCAGAAATAGGCCCCATGGTGTTTACCAATGAAAGCCAAAGCCACTGTCCTGCCTACCTGTTTAGTAAGTTCCTCCTTCCACACGCCTCTAGAATCTGCTGAACCAAGACTGAAGTAGCAGTCTGTGCACTGGTTGGTTAAGGTACACTCGGTTAAGAATTACTACTTGTAAAGAAATTAGATTGGCTGAGTGTGAAAGCTCACTATCTGTAATCCCAGCACTTTGGGAGGCCAAGGCAGGTGGATCACCTGGGGTCAGGAGTTGGGAGAACAACATGGCCAACATGGTGAAACCCCACCTCTACTAAAAAAATACAAAATTCAGCTGGGCACAGTGGATCATGCCTGTAATCCCAGTACTTTGGGAGGCTGAGGCAGGCGGATCACGAGGTCAGGAGATTGAGACCAGCCTGGCTAACATGGTGAAACTCCGTCTCTATTATAAATTAGCCAGGCGTGGTGGCATGCGCCTGTAAGTCCCAGCTACTCAGGAGAATCGCTTGAATCCGGGAGGCGCAGGTTGCATGAGCTCAGACTGCGCCACTGCACTCCAGCCTGGGCAACAGAGCAAGACTCTATCTCAAAAAACAAAGCAACAAGAAAATAATTTGTCGGGCGTGATGGTGGGCACCTGTAATCCCAGCTACTCAGTAGTCTGAAGCAGGAGAGTTGCTTGAACCCTACAGATGGAGTTCGCAGCGAGCCAGGACTGCGCCAGTGCACTCTAGCAGGGGCAACAGAATAAGACAGTGTCTCAAAAAAAAAAGAAAAAAAGGTATGAGATTTATGGTCAACAGAAAAATTTTAAAAAATGCTGCTTTAGTGACTGTTTTTGGAGCTTACCAAGGTAAATTTAACTACTGGGGTTAAAAATGAGCATTCCAAGGGGTACTGTGAGAAATAAATCTACACTACAGATAAATCAACCATTGGGTACCAAGAACCCAAACTGTAATGCTACCTGGTATTCTTGTCTTATCCTTCACATAAAACTATTTCTTAAGTACACAAAGGGAGTCTTCATCTTTGTTTATTATTCTGCAGAATCTGACAAAACTTGGAATTCCTAAAGCCATATATCAAGTATAATGGCTTATACAAAGTATACAGAATACTTAGTTTCAAGGTAAAACTTGGGCCTTTAGAACCAGGCCAACATAGATCCAGAATGGGGGCTTGGGGAAGGTGATTAAAGAAGCAATTACAAGTCCTACCCTAGGGTAATTCCTGAATGTCAGTACACACACACACATACACACACACACATATTTTTTTTTTCAGAACGAATACAAGTTTATTTAGCCAAGGGTGAAGACACATCCAGGGAAAAATAAAAGCATGCAAGAGCATTGGTGACCTGTGCTTTTTTTTAAAATTTAATTCTTTTATTGCATTTTAGGTTTTGGGGTACATGTGAAGAACATGCAAGATTGCTGGCAGTGTGATTTGCTGCCTTCCTCCCCTTCACCTATATCTGGCATTTCTCCCCATTCTGTCTCTCCCCAACTCCCCACCCCCCACTGTCTCTCCCCTATTTCCCCCCAACAGACCCCAGTGTGTGATGCTCCCCTCCCTGTGTCCATGTGTTCTCATTGTTCTGCACCCACCTATGAGTGACATGGTATTTGATTTTCTGTTCTTGTGTCAGTTTGCTGAGAATGATGGTTTCCAGGTTCATCCATGTCCCTACAAAGGACACAAGCTCATCATTTTTGATGGCTGCATAATATTCCATGGTGTATATGTGCCACATTTTCCCTGTCCAGTCTATCATCGATGGGCATTTGGGTTGGTTCCAGGTCTTTGCTATTGTAAACAGTGCTGCAATGAACATTCGTGTGCATGTGTCCTTATAGCAGAACGATTTATAATCCTTTGGATATATACCCAGTAATGGGATTGCTGGGTCAAATAGAATTTCTATTTCTAGGTCCTTGAGGAATTGCCACACTGTCTTCCACAATGGTTGAACTAATTTACACTCCCACCAACAGTGTAAAAGTGTTCCTATTTCTCCACATCCTCTCCAGCATCTGTTGTCTCCAGATTTTTTAATGATTGCCATTCTAACTGGCATGAGATGGTATCTCAATGTAGTTTTGATTTGCATTTCTCTAAAGACCAGTGATGATGGGCATTTTTTCATATGTTTATTGGTCTCCTGTATGTCTTCTTTTGTAAAGTATCTGTTCATATCCTTCGCCCACTTTTGAATGGGCTTGTTTTTTCCCTGTAAATCTGTTTTAGTTCTTTGTAAATACTGGATATCAGCCCTTTGTCAGTATATATTACTTAATGTGGTTATGATCATACTGTACATACAATGTACTTTTTATCACAAGGAGATATTTTCCATGCTATTACATGGCTTCAAAAGCAGTATCGTAAATGACTAAGTACCAGAAAATATTTAACCATTCCCTCAAAGCCTGGACATTATAATGTAACATCTTCACAAGTAGAGTCTCATGCATTTAAGTGTATATCCTTAGAAAAGATTTCCAGAAGTGAAATTCTTGAGTCAGAGTGTATTGTTACGACTATATCTTGCCCAACCACTCTCCAAAGGGATAATGCTAATTTTCACTGCTACCAGCAAGACAAGCGTGCAAGTTTTATGGCAAGGGTTTTGTATCTATCTTAGAGAACTGTTTTTAGGCCTAAAAAAGAAGAAACCAAGGTAGAGCTAGAGATAAAAGGTACAAATAAGACTAGAATAACTTGTTTTTATTCTAGAATAGTAATAGCTCTAATACCTCTAAAATGTTTACTATGTGCCACGTACTGTTTTAAGCTCACAATACTCATAAAACCCCGAGAAGTACATACTCTTGTAGATGAAGAAACGGAATGAGAGATGGGTTAAGGAACTTGCAAAGATCAAGGTGAAAATATCCATAAAAGCAGCACATACTCTTATCTCCAATTGTAGATGAAGAAACTGAATCAGAGGCAGGTTAAGAAACTTGCCAAGATCGCACAGCAAGCATATCATAGAGTATGTGTGTAGTCAGGAGCCAAAGCCCATGCTCTTACCACCACACTATGCAATGAGGGAAGGAGATTCTGAAGAGCTCACGGTGAGGTACTCCTCGGCAAGCTTATCCTCAAGTGGTAAGTAGAGTACAAGAGGTGTGACTATGAATTTCTGCCCTCATGACACATTTGAGAGAGATACATCAATCCCTTAGCCTTTCATTCATTTCCAAATCTGTAATTTTCTAATGTATTGAAATCAACTTAGCAACAAAAGAAGCCATAATTGGAAACATTCAAGTTTCATTTTTGGCAAAAAGAGACTTCAAAAATTGAATATGATAGTCTTGAAGGCCTGAGGACAAATGACATTACCAAGCAGTAAGGCTGGAACAACTACACAGAACACACGCTAGATAGTATGTACAGATACTGTTGTGGTGTCAATTTATACTAGATTTATTTACAAAAAAAAATTTGTTCTATAGAATGAGAAATGCTAGAGAACAGAAGAAAATGACATTAAAATATAGGCCGGGTGCGGTGACTCACGCCTGTAATCCCAGCACTTTGGGAGGCTATGCGAGTGAATCCCTTAGTTCAGGAGTTTGAGACCAGTTTGGGCAACATGGCTAGACCCTGTCTTTACTAAAGATACAAAAATTAGCCAGGCATGGTGGTGCACGTCTGTGGTCACAGCTATTCAGGAGGGTGAGGCAGGAGACTCTCTTGAGCCTAGGAGGCAGAGGTTGCAGTGAGCCAAGATCATGTTATTGCACTCTAGCCTGAGAGACAGACAGAGTGAGACTGTTTCCAAAAAACACTGAAGAGACCAATCAACCAAATACACTATATAGGATTCTGAGTTACACAGACCATAAAATAAATAATATGTGGGCTGAGAGCGGTGGCTCATGCCTGTAATCCCAGCAGTTTGGCAGGCTGAGGTGGGTGAATCACGAGGTCAGGAGATCTAGATCATCCTGGCTAACATGGTGAAACCCTGTCTCTACTAAAAATACAAAAAATTAGCCGGGGTTGGTGGCGTGCACCTGTAATCCCAGCTACTTGGGAGGCTGAGGCAGGAGAATCGCTTGAACCAGGGAGGCGGAGGTTGCAGTGAGCTGAGATCATGCCACTGCACTCCAGCCTGGGTGACAGAGACAGAAAGAAGAAAAGGAAGGGAAGAAGGGAGGAAGAAGGGAAGAAGAAGGGAAGAAGTGAAGAAAGGAGGAAGGGAGGAAGAAGGGAAGAAGGGAGGAAGAAGGGAGGAGGAAGGGAGGAGGAAGGGAGGAAGAGAAGAAGGGAAGAAGGGAAGGGAAAAGAAAGGAAAGAAAGGAAAAAAGGAAAGAAAAGGAAAATGTGTGTATGCAGCATATGCATGTATGTATTCTTTATGTGTGTATGCATTTTTTAAAAAACATTTCTGGAAAGTTCTCAAAATATATGTATGCATTTTTAAGTCCTCATCTCTTACAGATACATCCTGAAATACTTTTAGATTAAATGATATGTCTGGGATTTCTTACAAAATAACGTGGGAGAAAAGAAATAGTTGGCAATATTGAGCAAACAAGACCCGCCATGAGACGCTCAACTGCTGACGCTGCATGATGGCTGAGTGAAGGGTTTCTCACTACTATTTCTGTACATAGCTAAAATTTCCCACAATTATTGATTTTTAGAAAGGAGAACTAAAGATATGGGAGCATTCAGAAAACACTGGATGAATGGGCCTTAAAATGTTCATATGCACATACAGTGTAGAGCCACACACTGCTCAATTTGGAATTCAGTGGTTTCTTGAGCAGGGCAGCTCCGCAGGGACTCATCTAAAGTCCCTCCCACTGAGCCCCAGGCTATCTAATGCAGTTGCTCCTTCCTGGTTCAAACAACGGGCACCAACATAAGTTCTTGCCCTACTCCACACCCATTACTGAAAACTCAACAGGAAATAAGTCAGAAAGCAATTTTTAAAAGATGAAAAGAAAAAGAGACAAACACATGGGAAGAACTGAAAGACAACACTAGTCAAGAACAATCAATCCAATTCCTAATTAAATGCATGTAACTTTCAATCCCTTATTCTGTAATCTAAATGAGCAGTCTAATTAGTACCTGAATCTCCCTTGTGTAAGTGCACTTAACTTTCACACTTTAAAGATCATGTAAACATTTGAATAAATGCATAGAAAATTTTACCGTTCAAAGGTATTTCATTGTAAATCCTTTTATAACAAGAATAGTCGCTCTCATCCTCAGCGCTGCCTATGGAGGTGGTAGCCGTCTCCTCTTCGGCATCATGGCCACCCTTAGACCCCTTGTGAAGTCCCAGATGGTAAAAAAGAGAACCAAGAAGTTCATCGGCATCAGTCAGACCGGTATGTCAAAATTAAGCGTAACTGGCGGAATCCCAGAGGTATTGACAACAGGGTTCGCAGAAGGTTCAAAGGCCAGATCTTGATGCCTAACATTGGTTACGGGAGCAACAAGAAAACAAAGCACATGCTGCCCAGTGGCTTCTGGAAGTTCCCGGTCCACAATGTGAAGGAGCTGGAAGTGCTGCTGATGTGCAACAAATCTTACTGTGCTGAGATCGCTAACAATATTTCCTCCAAGAACTGCAAAGCCATCGTGCAAAGAGCTGCCCAACTGGCCATCAGAGTTACCAACCCCAATGCCAGGCTGCACAGCAAAGAAAATGAGTAGACAGCTTATGTGCATGTTTTGTGTTTAAATAAAACTGTAAAAAGTGCAAAAAATAAAAAAATTAAATTAAAAATAGTCACCTCCCACATTCAGTCATGTAGGAAGGGAAAATAACAGTACTAATTTTAAAATATTCTTAATAATGATGTAGCCATTAATATTTTTTGAGCAGTTAGCATGTAGTTAGACACTGCTCTAAAGAGGTTCATTATTTATATCTGCATATAAATTTCATCTTCAGGACAACTCTATGAGCTAGATATAATTATTCCCATTTTATAAACATGGAAACCGATTAAAAGTGTAATAAGCATTTTTAAATGATCAATTATACAAACAGCAGTTCATCTTAGAATACTAAGTACTAGGTCATTTTTTAAAATGTGCTTTATAGTATTTAAAATAAAGCCATATGCACACACACGTAAAAAACAGAGTCAAAAGAGTTGCCTAAAAGCCACCAAACTGGTTGTACAGAAGGTTCCTAATTACAAATACACTATATTTATTATTGTATTTTATACACCCTCCAATCCCAGTGGTTCTTCATTCTCTAAAAGGAAATATAAGTCACAGATCAAAGTCCGAAGTTTGTTTTAACAGAAATGTTTCCCATTGTCCAGGAAATGGCTGAAAATAACTGAACATACACAGACCCAAGCTGAACAAAAGCCAAAGGAAAGCATTACCTACCATCAACTCCTTAAAGGCAAGATCCCAGGTGTGATGTTTTTATAATCCCCTGCCCCAGGATCAAGCACAGAATACTTTTCACATCAGAGGCACTTTTCCAAAAAATAAAAATAAAAATAAAAATAAACAAAAAAAAGAGGCACTTTTCTATAAAAAGTAAACACCGAAACTACAACTGCATTCTAGTCCCCTGCATCTTCAATCTCATCTCCAAGTAAGGGAGGAGATAATGCTAAGGAACTCCTTTGAATAAAAGCACCTGCCCTTCACCTGAACTCCTTTGACTTGAAAACACCTGCCCTCCACTCAATCCACTGCAATGGGTCAACCTAACTTGATGGGTGGGAAACCCAGTGTGCAAAGGCAAGCCATCCAAGTCTGTGGACCATTTCATAAACCCTATTCCCCAAATCCCACTATACCTCCCACACGGAAGAGTTTCCTCTACCACAAACTACCTCATTTCTCTACAGGTCTCACCATCTCATCACCAATGGTTGAAAACTCAGCCCAGCAGTGATCAACCTTTTTTGGATGCTGGACCCTTTTGAACATCTGAGAAAGGGTCCAAGTTCTCTGCTTCCCAAAAATACCAAAGCATACACATTAAATGGTAGGATTTGAAGGAAAGCTCAGGGCTCCTGATTAAGAGCTCCCGCCTTAGCTCCTCGAACTTGTCCTTCATATTCACAGTGGCCTAATCCTGTCAATTTGACCTTTCCTCTGTGCTTTGTTAGCATCTTTATCACCCTTTACCCACTGGAACTACTGAAACCACTTCTCCAACTGGCCCCCTCCTTGCCCAGATCACATCCACTGCCCCACCCCCACCCCATCAATATTACCCAATGGCTACTAACTATATGCCTCCATTGAATTCCCAGAACTGTGCCTTCCCTGGCACACTTCCCAGATTCTACCCTGTCTTCAAGATAGAAGTAATCTTATTCTTTTCTGTGTCTTCATAGGGTACACACCACAGTGTCTTGTACATGGTAAGTACTCAGAGTGAATCTACGTCAAACCTAAGGACTTAAACCAGCCAGTCGGCAAGACTCTCATAAGTGGAAGTTTATGAGCGTCTGACTAATCAATACTTGAGCAGCCCATGAAGTTAATGCAATTAAGCAACTCCACCTGATCTAGCATCCTGCTTTCTCCAAGATGAGAGGTGGAAAAGGTGGAGAAAAAGAGGACACTCTTCATCTTGGTTATTGTTCTGCAAAGCACAAAGGGCTTTGGCTTGTGTAGCAGCACTCTGGTTACCTAAAACATTCCCATGTAATCAGATTTTAAGGAAAATTCTACTCAGCAGCCATGTGTAAACAAACACTTCCACAATAAAGTTATTTAACTTAATACTATCAGTTTAACTAGAATAAAAACAACTTTCATGTTGTTAATAACCTCCAGGACGGAACAATCTAGACATGCAGGCATTCAGCTATGAATTAGGTGACCTCCCTCTCATTTTCAAAGTACCAAACCACATCCTCTAAATACTAAAATATACAGACACTAAGTCCCAACAAGAAACACTGCAAAGTCTCCCCATGATTCTTTACTACATTAAACACAGCTGTCTTATAGGGTCATGTTTATATAGATTAAAAAAAAAAGGCCACACCAGCATTAGCACTAACAAAATTCCTGATCAACAGACTTTTACACACCCAAACTGGAAAGGAAGAGGATACCAACCAGCTTAAAAATACTTCTATCTTTAAGGTTTATGTTATAAAAACAGAATTAAACTATATCCTGTTATGTTTGGTTATTTCCGTATAACATTTTTATATATTTTTAAGAGCCACAAGGTTTTGCTAATTACTTCAACAGGAAACTCACTTCTCTGGTTCTAGATTAATTGTAAAGTATGCACAGTTCACACCCAGAACCGTTAGGTACTTCAATTATTAACAAACCAAACCACAAAGGAGAATCTGATACCCAAGATCAGATTTTGATGCTGGGTTATTAGATGGTAAAACTAGAGCATACCAAACAGCAAAGCCAAGAGGGTTGAAGTAAAGAGGAATGTGGTAAGAGTCAGAAATCATTCATAACTCCCTCACCAAAACTTTTTAAGAATAAGCTTATTCTAGGCCGGGCGCGGTGGCTCACGCCTGTAATCCCAACACTTTGGGAGGCCGAGGCGGGTGGATCACGAGGTCAAGAGATCGAGACCATCCTGGTCAACATGGTGAAACCCCGTCTCTACTAAAAATACAAAAAATTAGCTGGGCATGGTGGTGCGTGCCTGTAATCCCAGCTACTCAGGAGGCTGAGGCAGGAGAATTGCCTGAACCCAGGAGGCGGAGGTTGCGGTGAGCCGAGATCGCGCCACTGCACTCCAGCCTGGGTAACAAGAGCGAAACTCCGTCTCAAAAAAAAAAAAAAAAAAAGAATAAGTTTATTCTCACTTTCCCATTACCAATCTTACAGACAACAACTATTTTTCTTCTTTTTTTTTTTTTTTTAAGAGGCGGGGTCTCCCTATGTTGCCCAGGCTGGAGTGCAAGTGGCTATTCACAGGCGCAATCCCACTACGATCCCACTATTGATCAGCACGATAGTTTTGACCTGCTCCATTTCTGACCTGGGCCGGTTCACACCTCCTTAGGTAACCTGGTGGTCCCCCACTCCCAGGAGGTCACCATATTGATGCCAAACTTAGTGCAGACAACCGATCGGCATAGCACACTACAGCCCAGAGCTCCTCCCACCTCAGCCTCTCGAGTAGCTGCGACTACAGGCACGTGCCACCACGCCCGACAACAACTATTAAAATAACAGTAATCATTCCAGCAGTAACTACAGACTTCAGAAATTTGTGACTTGTGGGTCCAACTTTTTCCTTTTTCCTCAAAGCAGGAGCCTATTCCCTAGGCAAGGTCACCTGGTAGCTAACAACAGCCCACTGGAAAGAGAAAACACACACATCTTCCCTAAACTTAACAGCACCTGAACTGGAAGAAACGTTTTAAACCTACAAAGTATTTTCACAAACATATCATTTGGCCCTCTTTCTGTTCCCAAACTCATCTTCATGTTGGGGCCAATGTGCCAGCTGATCAATCCTTCTCCCCAGTGTGATTGCTCCTCCTTCTTGCGTTTCTCCTCCTGCTACCCTAGTCCCGCCTTGGCCATGAGGGAGATCATGCTCACGCAAACTGGACAGTGAGGGAACCAGATTGGCACTAAGTTCTGAGAGGTAATCTCTGATGAACACGGCATTGACTCCGCTGGCACCTACCACAGGGACAGTGACCTGTAGCTGGCGTGCATCAATGTGTACTACAACGAGGCCAGCAGTGGCA
This sequence comes from Aotus nancymaae, assembly GCF_030222135.1. Classification (NCBI taxonomy): domain Eukaryota; kingdom Metazoa; phylum Chordata; class Mammalia; order Primates; family Aotidae; genus Aotus; species Aotus nancymaae. Next base: position 25,341,011 of record NW_026988476.1, on the reverse strand, counting down.
GGTATGTGGCCTGCACTGTGCTCATGGATCTGGAGCCGGGCACCATGGACTCTGTGCGCTTGGGGCCCTTTGGGCAGATCTTCAGGCTAGACAACTTCATCTTTGGTCATCGTGGGGCCAGAAACAACTGGGCCAAGGGGTACTACACTGAAGGTGGGGGAGCTGATGGAGTCGGTGATGGATGTTGTGAGAACAGAGGCTGAGACCTGTGATTGCCTGAAGGGTTTCCAGCTGACCCACTCCCTGGGTGGGGGGACTGGGTCTGGGATGGGTACCCTTCTCATGGGCAAAATTCGGGAAGAGTACCCAGACAGGATCATAAACACATTCAGCGTGCTGCCCTCACCCAAGGTGTCAAACACCGTGGTGTAGCCCTACAATGCCACCCTCTCCATCCACAAGTTCATAGGAAATGCGGACAAGATGTTCTGTATTGATAATGAAGCGCTTTGTAACATCTGTTTCAGGACCTTAAAACTGACCACACCCACCTACAGTGACCTGAATCACCTGGTGTCTGCTACCATGAGTGGGGTCACCACGTGCCCGCGCTTCCCGGGCCAGCTGAATGCTGACCTGCCAAAGCTGGCTGTGAACATGGTTCCATTTCCCTGACTACAGTTCTTCATGCCTGGCTTTGCTCTGCTGACTAGCCGCGGCAGCCAGCAGTACCCGGCCCTGACCGTAGCTGAGCTCACCCAGCAGCTGTTTGATGTTAAGGATATGATGGCCGGCCGCCTGTGACCGCCTTCCCACCCCCAGCCCCTGTGCTGTTATGGCCGCTATCCAACCATGACTGCCATTTTCAGAGGTCGAATGTCCATGAGGGAGGTGGATGAGCAAATGTTCAATATTCAGAACAAGAACAGCAGCTACTTTGCTGAGTGGCTCCCTCACAACGTGAAAACAGTCATCTGTGACATCCCACCCCAGGGGCTAAAAATGTCGGCCACCTTCATCAGTAACAACACAGCCATCCAGGAGCTCTTCAAACATGTCTCCTAACAGTTTACAGCTATGTTCAGGTGCAAGGCCTTCCTGCACTGGTACACAGGCGAGGGCATGGATGAGATGGAGTTCACTGAGGCAGAGAGCAACCTTAACGACCTGGTGTACAAGTACCAGCAATACCAAGACTCCATGACTGAGGAGGAGGTAGTCTAGAAGCTTCCTTTACTAAGTAAAGGGGGAAGCAGTGTGGATTCTTTAGTGTGTTCTGATAGCCATTGTCACTGAGCAGTTCTTTGAGTCTTTACACCTCCTGCTGCTGCATTTTAAAGCATTTTTTAGTATGTAGTTTGGCCTAATAAAACATTTTTATAGCAAAAAAAAAAAAATGTCACCACAAACAGTGCCTCATACTCCTCAGTATCTTCATACCTCACAACCTGCAACCACTGCACAGAAAAGACAAAAGTTCAGAAAGTGACTGGGCACAATGGCTCACATCTGGAATCCCAGCACTTCAGGAGGCCAAGGAGGGCAGATCACGAGGTTGGGAAATAGAGACCATCCTGGCTAACATGGTGAAACCCCATCTCTACTAAAAATACAAAAAATCAGCTGGGCGTGGTGGCATGCACCTATTATCCCAGATACTCAGGAGGCTGAGGTAGGAGAACTGCTTGAACCCAGGAGGGGGAGGTTGCAGTGAGCTAAGATCGCGCCACTGCACTCCAGCCTGGGTGACAGAGCTAGACTCTGTCTCAAATCAGTTTGTTCAGAAAGTGAAACTTGCTCAAGATCACAGTAACTACAGAAATAGCCATTACATCAAAAGTCAACATTTTCTGATACACTAAAAGTTCAAAACACACTTTAAGTTACAAAAAAACCTAGATGAGGTAAACCAAGTTCTCCCTGTGAAAACATCTGACAGTATGTCCATACTAACACTCAGTCCCATTACGTACTATACTTCCCTCCGAGTTTTAGAAAGCAAAGTAAAAGACAATCTGAGAGCTTTTTATCCAAAAAGACTTCTACAATCATCAATAAATAACTAAATTACCTAGATGCAAAACAGAAGTTAACCTGCATTACCTGAGATCTTATGAAGAGGTGACAGCATGAGACCTGCATTCACACTTAGGCAGACCTTTTAAAAATCAGTTCATTTATACATAACACTTTTAAGGAGAGTAACATTTGCCATAATTTTTCTACTACGAGTGGAATGTAAAGGTGAGAAAAATGCACAAGGATAATAAAAAAGGATGTACTTTAGCTTGTAAATTTACTAATAACGATTTAACACCTACAGATATGCTCCAATGTGCTACAAACCCTGATTTAATGAATGAAAATGAAAGTCAAACAACGTGTGATCAAAGGTTCTAGCAGCCGTTTGAGTGCAATAAAGTATTGAGAGTGAGTTACCACAGTATTTTTAAAAATGACAAACATAAAAGAATTAGCAGAATGGGTGCTGATGCATACACACACACACGCACACACACACGTGTGTCATGGATCAATTCAGTATAATATATATATGTGTGTCAAAACAATATTGAGGTGTTATATGTATTACATATTTGCTCTTTAGAGCTGCATATATATATATAAAATAGAAATTAGAAAATTATATCTACACTGAAGAACCTCAATACTTTTCTTCTTTTGGGTAGAATTCAAACCTTACTCAAATTTACAAAATACTACACTAGAACAGAAATTATTCAGTGCAGGAGAGGATACGAGCAGCATAGGAAAAGCCATTAATATATTTTTACCAGAGTGGTTTAATAAAAACCACAAAGAAAGCAGAAATCCCTAGCCAGCCTCCTCCAGATGTGCAACATTGGAAAATTGTGCTCAAATTGAAACTACCTAGTGGGGCCTAAAGAGATCAGGGTATTATAACAGAAGCCCAAACTGTAACCTTGGTGAATTTTCTTATGTTTCACATTACAAGTCTAAAAAAATTTCCTGTCTCTAATTTGAATGTTCAAGCAAATCATTTCTCCTATTCAAATCCCACAATTTGGAAGCTAAATTATCAAACAGATCTTTTATTCACTCACTCAATATATACTGAGAATCTGCTATGTAACAAGTGCTCTTTCAGAGACTGGGGATACAGAAGTGACTAAAGCACAAAATCTCCATCCTCAACAAGCTTATGTTCTAGCTGAGAGACAGATTAATAAGGTACACAGTATATAAAAGGTTATGGAGCAAAAAGGGAGCAAGGTATGTGTGTGCCATACAGAAATTATTATTGATTGATTTGATTAATTGAACCAAGGTCTCACTCTGTTGCCCAAGACGGAGTGTAGTGGTGTGATCACTGCTTACCACAACCTCGAACTCCCAGCCTCAAACTCCCAGCCTCAAGCTGTCCTCCCACCTCAGCCTCCCAAATAGCTGAAACCACAGGCATACACCACCACTTCCAGCTAATTTTTTTTTTTATTTTCATTTTTTCTAGAGATGAGGTCTTGCTATGTTACCCAGGCTGGTCTCCAACTCCTGGGCTCAAGCAATCCTCCCACCTTGGCCTCTCAAAGTGCTGGGATTACAGGTGTAAGCCACCACAAACGACTTAGTCATAAAATCTGGAAAGCTATTTTATAGTTATGCAGATCACAGAACAAAAATTTTTGAAAAACAAAACTCACAAAAAGAATATAGTATGAGTGCCCATTTATATGACAAATCCAGAAATGGAATGAGAACATCAGAGTAAGAGAAAGAAACAAAATGGCACAAAAAGCAAGGTCTTTTTGAAACTGAATCTGATCCTGATGTGTGTGCAAACCATTCCTAAAATAAATCGATTTGAAACAAATTTTAGAAGAACACTTATGGAGACAAAAAAACTTAAAAGGGAAAGAATACAAAAAGAACACCTACCAATCAGGTTAAAATGTCAGATTTTTAAGTCGATCTGTTAGCAATTAAGTGTAGTATTTCTCAAGTTTGCAATACTAAAAGTAAATTTGGATGGAAGCAGAAAGTGGCATCATGGCTATCTGATGCCACTGAGCTCTAAATTTCTTGCACAATTAGAAAAACACACAAATCTAAAACTACATATAAATGCCCTCCACAGGCCCTCATTTGGGAAGATCAGAAAGGAGGAAGAGGGACACCAGTTAGAGAAACAAAAAACAGGCCAGTCAAGCGGTTTAAAAAAAACAAACAATAAAAACTATTTTATCTTAATGTAAAAACACTGGCCAGAAGGTAAAGAAAACACCACTTGAAAAATAATATTTTTCCTAGCACAAATTAGGAAAAGACAAATAGGAAGGCTTAAAAAAGGCTAAGGAAAAATATTCAATATACTAGTCAAATTTAATCAAAGAAATGAAATTACTGTGAAATTTTCTTTCTGGTCTTTAAAAAAGGACTTCAAGCCAAAACACCCCTTTTTAAAAATAGGTTCACATATATTTTAATCCTTTTCCACCATTTCTACCCAATTGCTGCAAATCTCAGAAACAAAACTCAAATGACTCCTCAAAAAATATGGCTGAATAGAAACTTAAACCTTTAGAAAAGAAGTGCTTCAAGTGTCAAGAAACATAAAACCTGGTGAAACATCCTTCAAGACCACTGAATTGATTTATTACACACTTTCTTCAGGTGAAACAACTGAATAGATTTTTTTTTTTTTTTTTTTGAGACGGAGTTTCGCTCTTGTTACCCAGGCTGGAGTGCAATGGCACGATCTCGGCTCACCGCAACCTCCGCCTCCTGGGTTCAGGCAATTCTCCTGCCTCAGCCTCCTGAGTAGCTGGGATTACAGGCACGCGCCACCATGCCCAGCTAATTTTTTTTTGTATTAGTAGAGACGGGGTTTCACCGTGTTGACCAGGATGGTTTTGATCTCTTGACCTCGTGATCCACCCGCCTTGGCCTCCCAAAGTGCTGGGATTACAGGCTTGAGCCACCGCGCCCGGCCCAACCGAATAGATTTTTAACTTCCTTCCCGTAAGTGTTCATATTCAAAGTCTGAAATAGTTACCTTGACTGTTCTAAATCTTTCTATAATAGGACTGATTGATACTCTGGAGGAACAATTTGAGTAAAATGGGAACTGTTTGCTAACGTACTATAACTTCTGTGAGGAATACTAGGTACACATATACAAAGGCATACAGTTGAACCCAGCCCCATGGAATACAAAATGCACACATGCTTACATCTTAAACTTCATTTTGAAAACACGGATATCAAGCACACATCCTATTATACTGTTATACTATTACACTGTTTTCCTGGAAATTTTAAAATATCTTTTGAGTTCACTGCAATGCCCCCAGGGAACCTCAAACAGCTTGGGAATGAATACACCAACTGGACTGGATCTCATGGCTCTAAATGTTACCTATGCGTTTCTCCAAGTGGCTAACCCAAACTTCTCTCCAGGACTACAAGTGTGTATACAGTAGTCCCTCCTTGCCCGTGGTTTTGGTTACCCAACGTCAACCGTGGTCCAAAAATAGTAAATGGAAAATTCCAGAAACAATTAAGTTCTAAATTGCACACTACTTGGAGAAGTGTGATGAAATCTCTGCTCAATCCCACACAGGATGAGAATCATCCCTTTGTCCAGGGCATCCACGCTGTCTAGGCTCCCCAATGTGTTAGTCACTCAGTAGCCTCTCTAGGGATTAGCTCTATTGTTTCAGTGCTTGTGGTCAGGCAACCCTTATTTTACTTAATAATGGTCCTAAAGTGCAAGAGTAGCGATGCTGGCAATTCACATATGCCAAAGAGAAGCCTTACAGTGTCTCCTTCAAGTGAAAAATCAAAGTTCTTGACTTAATAAACAAAAAACATCGGCAAGGTGCCGTGGCTCCCGCCTTAATCCCAGCACTTTGAGAGGCTGGGGAAGGGAGATCACTTGAGGTCGGGAGTTCGAGACCAGCCAACATGGCAAAAACCTTGTCTCTACTAAAAATACAAAAAAATTAAGTCTGTAATCCAGAACTCTGGAAGGTCGAGGCGGGCAGATCACCTGAGATCACGAGTTCAAGACTAGCCTGGCCAAAACATGATGAAACCCTGCCTCTACTAAAAATACAAAAATTAGCTAGGCATGGTGGCACGCACCTGTAATCCCAGCTACTCAGGAGGCTAAGGCAGGAGAATTGCTTAACCTAGGAGGCGGAGAATGCAGTGAGCTCACGCCACTGCACTCCAGCCTGGGTGACAGAGCAAGACTCCAGGCTGAGGCAGGAGAACCGCTTGAACCCGGGAGGCAGAGGTTGCAGTGAGCTGAGAGCGCCACCACACTCCAGCCTGGGTGATGGAGTGGGACTCTGTATCAAAAAAAAAAACCAATAATAAAGAAAATCATATGATGAGGTTGCTAAGATCTGCGGTAAGGATGAATCTTCTGTCCATAAAATTGTGAATAAAAAAGAATTCGTGCATTATATATATAGGGTTTGGCACTACCCGAGGTTTCAGGCATCCATGGGAAGCCTTGGAATATATCCTCCAAGGATAAGAGGGGCTACTGTCTATTCGAAATTTCCACTTGGATATCAAGCACCTTAAACTCAACATGTCCAAAATAAAAATCCTGATTCCCTGTGCATTTTCTACCACTTCTCTCCAAAGTCTTCACTATGTTAGTAAACAGCAACACTTTTTTCCCCAATAGCTAATGCTATTGGAAAATGATTCCATTTTTCTCTCACAAACCAAGAGGCAAATCCTGTTGGCTCTACCTTCAAATTATATTCAGAATACAACTACTGCTCACCACCTCCACTGCTACTACCCTGTTCTAAGCCACCACCATTTCTCACCTGCATTTTGCTTCTACTTTCAAACTCGGTAGCTAGAATGATCCTATAAAAGGGGAAGTTCCATCATCTCATTTTCTGTACCACACCGTTCAATGGTTTCTAAGATGCCCCCTCTTTTTCTCATGTTCTACTTATCTCTTACCCCTTTGCTCCAACAAGATGAGTTATCTTGCTCCTTCTGGAACACACTAAGTACAATCCCACATCATAGCCTTTACATGTTGTCGTTCCCTCTGCTCCTTCCCCCAGATATTTACCCGTGTCACTCTTTTGCATCCTGCAGGTTTTTCCTCAATATCATCTTAGAGAGGTACTCCTTGACTGTCCTCATATAGTACCGTTCCCCACACTCCCTATTCCCCTTTCTCCTTGCTATATATTCTGTGCAGCACTTTTGTCCTCCTTTCTGACATGTGTCCATGGTGCATCTCTCTCCACTAGATCATCTGTTCTAAGAGGACAGACTTAGTTTTGTTCACTGCCATATTTAACAGTCCCAAAATAATATGTTATAGACACTCAAATACAGAATAAAAATTATACCAGCCATTTTAGGAAGTAAAATTATACCAACTGTTTTGTCCTAATTAACATCAAAACATCCCTAAAGTTCATATTATTGGGAGATTTTCTATCCTCCATTTGAAACTCTCTCTTTCTAATAATAAAATGTAATGCTCTTTTTGATCATATCCATAAACAAGAGATTTGACTAATCCAAAAGAAATTATACTTTGATTTTCCTAGACTCTTAAATTCTATTCATAAGCTAAGAAACTAGATTGCCCTCTATTACAAGCTACTGGGAAATTTACTTTTATTTCTTATACTCTCTAAAAATCATTTTTAGACAGCAACTCTCAAATCTTGATCTATTATTTTTTTCTCCTCACCAAACTTGCTCCTCCATCAAACACAACTGCTAAGGAAAATTTCTAAGATGTAGGCCCCAAACAACCTTGTCCCACAGCAAGACCTAAGAAAAGGCACTTCAAAATCTAACACAATGTATCTTGACCAAAGATTACCTGTAGCCCTCACTAGGCAACTTGGCCCAAGTCTTAAAAAAAACACATTTTACTTCTGTCTCATTTAACTATCTAGTCCCCCATATCTTCTCTACTAGCTGTCTTCAATGTGAAAGGGGAGAAGGGGGAGGAGACAGAGGGAGAGTAACGGACCTTAATAGGAAATTAAGTGATTATCCTCATAAATAAAGTAAGTCTGCATTTGTTTCAGAGCTTCCTAATGTGATAGAAAACCTCAACTCAGGGGATTTTACTTCCTCTGAAGACTATCTCAGCTGTGCTTTGTGTATGCTAAGGACGTTTAGACACACCTTGTACAGGCCATGCTGTCAAATGTACTAAAAAGATACTTGGATTGTTTTATATCCTGAAAACAATGGACCAGAATCCTGCCCCACTTAAAGAATGAGTTGGCTCCTTGTTACCATGGTAATAAGCATCTCATGAATGGGGATAATTTGCCACTTTGCTGAAAATTTAAGCATTAAAATGGTTTTTTTTTTTTTTTTAATCAGAAATGAGGTGGAAGGAGCTACAGAACCAATTATATAGTATATTTAAATAACATGTAAAGGAATGTGTTTTTTGATTCTGAATAACAAGATTTTAAATTGTTTAGTTAAGGCCGGACACTGTGGCTCACGCCTGTAAACCCAGCATTTTGGGAGGCGAAGGCGGGCGGATTATCTGAGGTCAGAAGTTTGAGACCAGCCTGACTAACAATGAGAAACCCCATCTCTACTAAAAATACAAAATTAGCTAGGCATGGTGGCGCACGTCTGTAACCCTAGCTACTCGGAAGGCTGAGGCAGGAGAATTGCATGAACCCAGGAGGCCGAGGCTGCGGTGACCTGAGATCGCACCATTGCACTCCAGCCTGGGCAAGGGCGAAACTCCATCTAAAAAAAAAAAAGTTTGGTTTATAAGAAAAGAGAAGGGAAGAAGACCAAAGAAAATAAACATGTTAGGCTGTATTCTAACATGTACAGCTCTACACCATCATGACTCAGCACTGCAGATGTTTCAAAACAGAGGTTTTCAGATTGTTCATAAATACACAAAGACATTAAAATATTCATAAGTCTAGAAGGTTCCTAAGCAACAGTATGGTTAGGAGGAAAAATCCACTATAGTAACTAGGAACCAACTAAGGCAAATAGTACTGTACAAGCCCAATGTTGCTAAATTATGACAGATTAAAGAAGCTGTATTCTCAACAAATTCTAAAAGGGAAATAATAATGTTTAGCACTATTAACAGACTAAATGCTCATTCCCCCTGGTCACAATTCGTATGTTGAAACTTAATCCACAATGTGAAGGTACTAGGAAGTGAGGCCTCTTGGAGGTGACTGGGTCATAAGGATGGAGCCCTTGTGAATAGGATTAGTGCCCTTATGAGACCCAGAGAGCTCACTGATCCTTTGTGAGATGATCATCTAAGTGCCAGGAAGCAGGCCTCACTGGACTCTGAATCACCTGCTCCCATGATCTGAGACTTCTCAGCCTCCATAAGCCACCAGTGTATGGTATTCTATAATAGCAGCCCGAACAGATTAAGACAGTGCTTATTTCTGATAAAAATTTTTAGCAAACTAGGGATAGAGGAAACCTTCTTTTACCTTAATAAAAGGTATCCACCAGAAACTTACAGAAAACAGCATACATACAATAGCAAAATATTAAAAACAGTCCCATATACAGCCAGAAATAAAGATGCCAGCTATCATATTACTGGAAAAATCTATCATTACTTGCAAACTACACGTTATCTGGAGCTTTCAAGTTAAACCAACAAATTAAAAATTATTTAGTCTAATCTAACAGTAACCTCAATAAACTTAACAAATAAAAGATCAACATTAAGAAAAAAAAGAATTACCACATGACCCAGCAATTCCACTGCTAGGTATATACCCAAAAGATCTCAAACAACTAATTGTACACAAATGTTTATAGCAGTACAATTCAGAATAGCTAAAAGGTAGTAACAACCCTTCTGTCTACCAACAGATAAATAGGTAAACAAACTGTAGCACAGCATACAATGGAATATTAATTCAGCCATCAAAAGGAATTAAGTATTGATACCCACTACAACATGGATAAACTTTATGCTAAGTGAAAGAAGCCAGACACAAAAGGTATATAGCACATGATCCGTTTGTATGAAATGTCCATAGAAGAGGCAACTCTAAAGACAGAAAGTAGAACAGTGATTGCCTAGGGCAACCACTGAGGGGAGGAGAGAATGAGGGTAACTGCTAATGGGTATGGAGTTTTTCTAGGGGTGATGAAAATGTTCTACAGTGGTGATAACTGCACAACTTTGTGAACACACTAAACAGCAGTGAACTGTACACTTTGAAAGGGTGAATTTTGTGCTATGTGATTAATATCTAAATTTTTAAATAGGTCAGTAAGATCAGCAGTGGGAAAAATGTTAACTCCCAAAATGGGCTACAGTAATCAAGATAGTAAGGCAGTAGTGCGGAAATAAGTGGTTCAATAAACTGCACCCTAAATGATTAAGGAGAGACCAAGTAAATGGGAAATGCAAGATGTTTGAATAAATTGAAAAAACTGGATCTCTGAGTGAAATGATAAAAAACATCATAAACAAAAATTTTAAAGGGGGGGCCATGGTAGGGGATGCCTCATGCCTATAATCCCAGTACTGTGGGAGGCCAAAAAGGGAAGATCAATTGAGGCCAGAAGCTTGAGACTAGCTTCGAGAACACAAATGAGACCCTGTATATACAAAACAAAAATTTTAATTAAAAGATTTTTAATTAAAAAGATTGAGCAAAATGTAAAATTCAATATTGTCAAATATGGGAGAATGCTTTATAATCTTAATTGAGTAACTCCTCCTTCCTAAAGACAAACTATTAACATATCTAAACACAAATGTTAAACTTTTTTTTTGGAAAAAAGACACCATAAGGTTAAAACGCAAGCAAAAGAATGGGACAAAAATATTTGCAATATGCATAAAAGATTAATTTCCTTGACACTGGCCAGGCGTGATGACTCATGCCTATAGTGTCAGCATTTTGGGAGCCCCAGGTGAGAGGATCACTTGAGCCCAGGAATTTCAGACCATCCTAGGCAACAGAGTGAGACCTCATCTCATTAAAAATATATAAATTGTTTTTAAAAATTTTCCATGATATTAAATCATTTACTGAAGCCAATGCTGGGGGAGGGGAGAGACCATATTTTAGCACAATACTATCGTTGTAAACCTGAAAAGACTATATGTAGTTTGCAAATACACAGAAAGATGTATTATATAATAACTGGCAAACTGGATATTTGGGAAGGAAATCAGAATTTTTTTGCATCAATTTCAATGTGGTTTGAATTTCTGATCACAAATATATGTTAAATTTTATAATTTCAAAAACAATTTTGGATAGGAAAAAGTCTGAAAGGCAAAACTGTAGGCATCTGAGAGTCACTCCAGATGAGTATTTTTGACAGATCCCTGCAGCAGCATTACAGAGAATGGATATGAGACACGAGTATGAAAACAAGTATTGATTCATTTTCTTCATTCAACAAATGATGAAAACTTGGCTGTCCCTTGGTTTTCATCATTTGTTGAATGAACAGTTGTCTACTGAGCTAAGCACTAGGACCAGTTAGAAACACTGCAAGCTAGCCGGGTGCAGTGGCTCACATTTGTAATTCCAACACTTTGGGAGGCTGAGGTGGGCAGATCATTTGATGTCAGCAGTTTGAAACCAGCCTGGCCAGCATGGTGAAATCCCATCTCAACAAAAAATACAAAACTTAGCCAGGGGTGGTGGCACGTGCCTGTAATCTTAGCTCCTCGAAAGGCTGAGGTGGGAGGATCACTGAAACCCAGAAGGTGGAGGCTGCAGTGAGCTGAGATCACTCCAGCCTGGGCAACAGTGAGACCCCGTCAAAAGAAAGAAAAGACTGGCAAAAGAAAGAAAGAAAAGAAAGGAAAGGAAACAAACACACACTGCAAGTTGTCTCAGTAAAAGGTCATATATAACTACTTTGGGCAACAGTGCAAGGGAGCCAGGGAATAGAAGGCATCTGTTCTTTGGGGGTGGGGGGTGGGGGATGTGGAAAGCACTTGCCATTTTAAGGTATTTGTGGACAATATTCTTCTGATATTCCTTATATTACAAGATGGCCAAGTATTCCTGGTAAGTATAATCTTTTTTTTGACAACTTGCTGAATAAAAAAAACAAAAAGCCCATATCAGCTTTGCCCTTACAAGTAACTTTTTAAAAAAATTCTTTGACTTTGCAAAGTCCAAGCCCTAAAAATCTCTGAATGAAGGAATTTCAAAGGTCATTTTCTCCTTGTCCACTGTTTATTTTTTGGTTTTCTCAAAAAATGAATAAAAAGAAAACTATCACAACATTAATATTTAATCCCAAGGAAAAATATTTTAGTGAGTGAGAGTTTTTTTTGTGTGTGTGAGACAGAGTCTCACTCTGTCACCAGGCGCCAGGCTGGAGTGCACTGGAGCGATCTCGGCTAACTGCAACCTCCACCTCCCAGGTTCAAGTGATTCTCCTGCCTCAGCTTCCCGAGCAGCTGGAACTACAGGCGCACGCCACCATGCCCAGCTAATTTTTTGTATTTTTTAGTAGAGATGGGGTTTCACCATGTTGGCTTGCCCTCGTGATCCGCCCACCTTGGCTTCCCAAAGTGCTGGGATTACAGGCGTGAGTCACTGCGCCCGGCCGAATGAGATATTTTTAATTATGATTTAATCCACATTGGTTTCTTTTTACAGCTGACATGTTCCCATTTTATAACAGCCATCTGCTATCTCAACAGTACCCCAGATTTAACAAAAGTTTTAATAAAGACTATGACTATACATTAAAATTATTCAACTATCTCACCTTAAAACTTATTTTATTAAAAGCACCCAGTATTAGCAAAGAGACAAGAAAAAAGAGTCTGCTGGTAAGTGGCAAAAAATTCACTCTACCATCTAGCTTTGGGCAGCTAGCTAACCACTTTCCCATCTAGGCTAAAGAAAGGAGCTTGTCTGAGGCTGCTGGTCAAGCACACAAACACTATTTACCTTGACAAAGTCAACTGCCTGAGCAAGCTTATCCTAAACCTATCATAATTCTCCCCAAACCATGCCAAGGAGGTCCCTCCTTGCTGGTAGATTTCCTCTTTCCAAGGCATGCTTCAGGCAATGCCAAGGTAGGTGCAGGTCTGTTTTGAGAAAAGATTATGGCAAGCATAGCAGTTACAGGACCTGGATAACCTGAGACAGTCCAATTTCATACTTTTTTTTTCACTTAAGGTGTTTTGTTAAATATGCCTTTCAAGGTGATTTAACAGTTGTACTCTTAAAAGTTTCCTATGAAAGTTCAGGGAAAAAAACCCTTTCACACACTATATAGAATGTTCATCCTGTGCACACAATCATATGAAAAAACCTGGACTAATTCTCCTGCCACTCATCCAGGGAAAGAGAAACATTTCTTCCCAGGGTTATCACCAAAAATTACAAAGGATTAAAAACAAAACAGCCATTACCCCATACAGAGTCATCATATAAACTGAAAACAACTAAAATACAAATGATTGTGAGGAAAGGACAGAATGGAAAGAAGAACAATAAAAAGCTGTTGCAAGAAGTCCTTTCTGTATAAATGCTTAATAAAATTTGGCACCTGGATATTTGTATATACCAGATTTTAAAAAATAATTACCATTTCACAACTTTGAAAGAGAAAGTTCACCTAAAAATCTATCACATGTACACTGTATCACAGGTACACTGTCAAAAGACACTTGACCAGGTATTTATTTCTTTTAGATATAGCTGTCACTGTCTAGAACCACAAAAATCTTCTTTTAAAAAAAGTGTAAACATGTGCATTCCTCAATAGAAGAATCCATGAGTTTCTTAAGTGCCTAACAGGCCCACATTCCCCTTCTAAATCCATTGGAATAATGGGAACATTTTTCTACTTAAACTGCCACCTTATATCCTATGACCCTTCTACACTGGCCTTAAAGGTAACCATCAACAAACAGACAAAGGAGAACTTAGTGGACTATGAGATGACCTACTGTGAAATTAGCACCATGAGAGTCTAACCAACTCAGTAACATCAAATCTCATGGAGACAAATCTTCCAGTCTTGATTGACAAAGCAATAAATGCCGACTTGGGAGTGGGTAAGATGACCAGGTCACCAAAACTAGCCACTGATGAATAACTGGAACTGCTAGAGAATTAGAGACAATGGAGTACTGATTGTTTCAATTCTCAAGAGCAAACAATGTGACCTGGAACTGTTTTGTGTGTCTTCTAATCTCCTCACACAACCATATAAAAAACTGATAAAGCCCAGTACAATGAGTCACCCTTGTATTCCCAAAATTCTGTGAGACCAAGGCAAGAGGATCACCTGAGGCCAGGAGTTTGAGACCAGGCTTGGGTAACATAACAAAACCCTGTCTCTAAAAAGAAAAACAGAAGATGGCCGATTAGGAGCAGCTCTAGATTACAGCTCACAGTGAGAGCACGGAGGGTGAGTGGACACCGCATTTCCAGACAGATTTTTATTGCCCACAAACCAGGAGATTCCCAGGTGGGATCTCCCCATGAGTCACCAGCACAGCTGTTTTGGCCAGCGTGGCGGGTCTCTACAAACATACGTGGGTCCGGGTGCCATTTTAGCTGGCAACTGGAGTACCTGGGAGACAGAGTTGCCCGTTCAACTGATAAAAAGGGGACTGAAACAAGGAGCCAGGCCAGGAGATTCCCAGGCAAAAAAGTGCCACGAATCTCCAGCGTGGCTGTTTCAGCTGGTGCAGTGGGTCACCGCACGGGAAATCACACAGATCCCGGTGCCTTTTCAACAGGCAACTGGAACACCTGGGAGACAGAGTCGCCCGTTCAACTGATAAAAAGGGGACTGAAACAGGGAACCAGGCCAGGAGATTCCCGGGCGAAAAAGCGCCACGAATCTCCAGGACAGCTGTTTCAGTGGGCGCAGTGGGTCGCTGCTCGGAAAATCACACAGATCCGGGCACCTTTTCAACAAGCGAATGGAACACCTGGGAGACAGAGTTGCCTGTTCAACTCAAAAAAGGGGACTGAAACAGGGAGCAAGGCCAGGAGATTCCCAGGCGAAAAAGCACCGCGAGCCCCCAGTGAGGCTGTTTCAGCTGGCACAGCGGGTCTCTGCACAAAATCTCACACAAATCCGGGCGCCTTTTCAACTGGAGATGGAAAGTCTGGGAGAGAGAGGCACCCATTCAACTGGAAAAAAAAAAAAAGGGGGGTCTGAGGCAGGGAGCCAGGTGATCAGGCTCGGCTGGTTCCACCCCCACAAAAAACAGCAATCCAAAACACTCTGGATTGAGAGGTTCACAGCAAGCACAACTGAAACCCAGGACGGTCCAGCTCTGTGGGGGAGGGGTGTCCGCCATTACCGAGGCAGTCCACCACTACTGAGGTAGTCCGCCATTGCTGAGGCAGCCCACCATTGCTGAGGCAGTCTGCCATTACAGATAGAGTCTACCATTACAGACATGGGCCACCATTGCTGAGGAGGTTCTAACTATACCCCTATAAACAGGACTGCAGGGAAGTTCACACGGCAGCTGGGTGGAGCCCACAGCAGCTCAGCAAAGCCTCTGCAGGCAGACAGTGACTAGGCTGCCTCCTCGCTGGGCAGGGCAGCCCTGAAAAAAGGCAGCAGTGTGACAGAAACTTATAAAGCCCTACCTTCCTGGGACAGAGCACCATGGGAAAAAAAAAAAGGCGTTTATGAGTTCTGCTGCAGCAGACTTAAACGTACCTGCCTAGAAGCTCTGAATGGAACAACAGAGCTCACAGCTCAGCACTTGAGCTCCTATAAAGGACAGTCTCCACAAGCAGCTCCCTGATTCCCGTATATCCAAAGAGTTACTTCATAAACGAGAGCTCAGACTGACATCTGGCAAGTATCATTCTGGGACAAAGATAGCAGAAGAAGAAACTGGCAGCAACCCTCAGTGTTCTGCAGCCACTGCAGGTGATTCCCAGGTAAGCAGGGCCTGGAGTGGACCTCCAGCAGTCCTACAGCAGAGGGGCCTGACTATTAGAAGGAAAACTAAGAAACAGAAAGAAATAACTTCATCATCAACAAACTGGACGTCCACTCAGAGAAAGTCAACAACTACAAAGACCACAGGTAAATAAATCCACAAAGATGGGAAGAAACCAGCACAAAAAAGATGAAAACACCCAAAACCAGAATGCCTCTCCTCCTCCAAGGGATCACAACTCCTCACCAGCAAGGGAACAAGGCTGTTGCATAGGCAACAATCTTGCATGTTCTTCACATGTACCCCAAAATCTAAAATGCAATAAAAAAATAAATTAAAACAAAACAAAACAAATATAGGTCATGTGGTTGAACAATTACATATAGATGGTTACTTCTTTCTTTACAGAAATAAAAAATATTCCAAAATCAGTAAAAAAAATTTTACTGACTGGACATATATATGACTTCAAATCAACAGGGGATTGGTTATGCTATTTAGAACTTGAACTGTTGAGGTTATTTACCTTTTGTTTTTTTTTTTTTTTGAGAGGGAGTTTCGCTCTTGTTGCTCAGGCTGGAGTGCCATGGCGCAATCTAGGCTCACCACAACCTCCACCTTCGGGGTTCAAGCCATTCTTCTGCCTCAGCCTCTGGGGCAGCTCGGAATATAGGCATGCGCCACCAAGCCTGACTAATTTTGCATTTTTAGCAGAGACGAGGTTTCTCCATGTTGGTCAGGCTGTTTCAAACTCCCGACTTCAGGTGATCTGCCCGCCTCTGCCTCCCAAAGTGTTGGGATTACAGGTGTGAGCCACCGTGTCTGGCTTATTTAGCTATTTTTTTTTCAAATCAAGAATTATGTCCCAGACTTCTGGGTAAGGATGGTAGACTAAACACATAGCTCTTTGTTGATCCTTCCCCAAAGACCAAGGGAAATTTAAAGACAAACTCATATGGTCAAGGAGAAATGGAGATTATAGCCATAAATTTTAAAAGCTGAAAAATAAATGAGTAAGAGCTAAAGGACTCAGATATACCCCAAAACACCAAACCCTAAGGTAAACATCAGGGAACATTCTCCTACAAAAAGTTCCTTAATTAGAAATAGAAGATAATATGGGAAGAATTAACAGAAAATTTTTCTGAAATGTAATCCAATTCCCATATTCCTTTTCTTACTGGCAGTCAGGAATATGCCCACTTTTGCAAAAGGCTAAAGATGATCTCCACATAGGGTTAAAACAGAGGATTATCTGGACTAGGGATCACCATGTAAGGTGGGGCAGTTTAAGTGAACATGTCCATGCCAGATCCCAGCCCATGGTGGGTTGGTAAATGTTTACCAGCTGGGGAGAATGGGGAGAATGAGGGCAGTTATTTGTAGTATTTGCTGATTCTGTGGTAAAAATATCTTACCATGGCAGCTTCAAGCTACCAAAGGATGTCAGTGAACACCGTTCAGAAGAGATGCGCAGTAGCATATTACCATACAGTAGTTCACCATACAGACAGAACAGGAGTGAATAACCTTGAGATCATCCATAAGAACACAATGTAACAAAATAATTAGAAGCTGATGAGTTTTTAGTATTTATTACGTTCACTTTTTTTTTTTTTTTTTTTTTTTGAGACAGAGTCTCACTCTGTCACCCAGGCTGGAATGCAGTGACACAATCTCGGCTCACTGCAACCTCTGCCTTCCTGGGCTCAAGGGTTTCTGCCACCTCGGCCTCTCAAGTAGCTAGGACTACAAGCATGCATCACCTCATCTGGCTAATTTTTGTATTTATCTTGTTGTTTTATGTAACTTAACTATAAATTTGTATAATTTTAAATAATTATTATATTTAACAACTGGCTTGCAAAATTTCTGAAAATTTAACACTTGGCTCCAATAAGCTAGTATGAACCGGCTCTAACACATCACTTACCCAAGACCCTTCTACCAATACCGTTCCCAAAAGGCTGACACAGTTAAGGCCTTTAACTTTCAGAGAGAGGAAATCTCTTCCAGTGGGAAGACACTTCTGTGGGAAATCTGATCAGTCATTAATTATCCTAAGAGTAGAAATGCAGAGATACTGAAAAATTCCCCAGTCTAAATTTGCCAACCAGATCATCCTGCAGTGAAGCTTAGTTAGTTGATAAGCCCTACTTGCATTTTCAGAGCTTCTAATCAGCTTTTTAGAATCTTACTATTGAATATGAACAAACAGCCAAGAATTGCTAGACATCTGTAGCACAGAAGTTGGAGATAAAAGCAAGAAAAACAAAATGGAAAAAAAAAGAGACCAGGATCAACTTCATAGGCGTGTGACTTGGACAGTCACACAGAGCTGTGGACTATGAATCCGATAATTGGTTTAATACTCTGCTGTTGCTGCTCGATATTCTTTTATGTATTTATTTTTTTTAGATGATCTTGCTCTGCTACCCAGGCTGGAGTGCAGTGGCATGATCTCAGCCCAATGCGTCTCAACCACCCAGATTCAAGTGATCCTCCCACCGCAGTCACCTGAGTAGCTGAGACTACAGGCATGTGCCACAGTGCTCAAACAACCTTTTTTTTTTTTTTTTTTTTGGTAGAGACGGAGTTTTGACATGTTGCCCAAGCTGGTCTCGAACTCCTGAGCTCAAGGGATTCACTCACCTCAACCTCCCAAAGTGCTGGGATTACAGGCGTAAGCCACTGCACCTAGCATGTAGTGGAACTGTTTAATCAACGTTGAACAAGGGGCTCCATATTTTCATCTTGTACTCAACCTTGCAAATTATGTAATCAATTCCTGATAGAGACCACGCAGGCATAAGAAACCTCTGGAGAAAAAAAACGAATCATTATTATTTTTAGAAATATAAGAGAAAATATTAAAATAAGAGCAGTATACTATCAAAAAAAAACTAAAATAGAGAGCAAGCACAAGTATGCTTTCTCAGTAGAAATGAAAAACTCAAAAAATTAGAAATGAAAAAAGAGAAAAGGAGAAAAAACATTGGAACATTGGAAGACCAGTTCAAAATGTTCAATATCTGAGTAACAAGAGTTCAAGAGAAAAACGAAGAAAAAAGGAGGGAAGAAAGTCATCAACAAAATAATGCAAGAGTAGTCCCCAGATTGCAGGGGTTCACCAATTACTCACAATGATGGAAAGGATTCATCAAGTACTCAGCATCAAGTGCCTCACCACATTAGAGCAGCTTATTGTGAAATTTCTAATGCTGAGGGAGAAAGAAAAGAACTGATAACATGAAAAATCAGTAATCAGAATGGCTTTGGTCTTCAAGAGCAATGCAAGAAGCATGGAAGAAACTAGAAAACAATGGAATTTGCCTTTAAAATTCCAAAGGAAAATTTTCAAGCTAAAATTCTATACCAGTCATACAATCAAGAGTCAGAACGGACTTTTCAGCCTATTAGGATCTCAAAGTTTAACTTACATAAACCCTTTCACAGGCAGCTACTTGGAGAACCTGTCCTGCCCAAACCAAAGACTAACAAGAAGACGTGAGATCTAAAAAAAAACAGGTAATCCAACACAAAGAGGTAATGACTATCTCTAAGGTCCTGGGTAAAGGGAAGTCCCAAGAAAACAGGTCAGCATAAATCCAGCAAGCAACCAGTCCAGATGGTAACACATCTTCAGAAATATGAAGCTAACAGAATACTTTAAGTGTCTGACCTTCCTGAAAGTAAGTAAGTACAAGTTACAATTTGAACTAAATTAGTGAGAAGTTCATAGAAAAGTAAAAAAAGAAAAATATAAATTTCATGGAAAACCAAAAGTAATAAAGTAAGAGTAGTCACAATTACTACATGGCTTAACTGTGAATAGCAATTTCAGTCTTAATGTGTCAACACTGAATACCAGTCTAAGCAATGTTATAAATACCTATACCAGGGAAATGGCGGGGGAAAATTCCTAGGGGTGAGAAGAACTAAATCCTCATGTGCCACAATGGGAAATCAAAAGATAACACCTGAAGCTGAGAAATCAAGAAATCAGAACACAAGAATGCTGTTAAGAACATGCCTGTAATCTCAGCTACTTGGGAGGCTAAGGCAGGAGAATCGCTTGAAGCTGGGATGCGGAGGTTGCAGCAAGCCAAGATCGCGACATTGCACTCCAGTCTGGGCAATAAGAGCAAAGCTCTGTCTCAAAAACAAACAAGCAAACAAACAAAACAAACAAAAAAACCACGGAGGTAAATGCAAAAATAATAAGCTAAAAGAAAGCCTCCAGGAGGGAGAAGTGGGAGGACAAAGTGACAGAAAGACTGCTGCTTTTCAAAACAAGTCTTGAACAGCTATCGACTAAACAATGCACATTTAATATTTCAATAAAAATACAATATAAAAGCGTAAGAATAGTGATATAAGTTCAAAATGTTTTAGTTCATGTCTTTTTTTTCCCAGATTAAATTTTTCCAACAAGATTTTCTCCTTTAATTTATTGTGTTTTCTAATTTTTCAAAAACAAAAATTTATTGCTTGTATAATAAAAACTTGATAATTATCTTACCACTCTCATTGTATACCTACCTGTTACTACTGTCTGATATTTAAATCACCTGTAACTCCATTATTTTCAACTGTTCCTATGTCATATGATACCCCAGTCGGTTCCCAGGGAATAGACTCAAGGTGGGGACAAACGTGTATGACACCCAACCTGGCACACCTCAGGAAGACGGCAGCTTCCCTTTCAGGAGGCAGCTCAGTACTTTACACCAAGGTGTGTACTTGGGTACCTCTTTATCTCACATTGTTTCCTGCTGCAAGGGTACATACAGTCTGTCAAAGCACTGTAAGACCGTTTCTACTTAAGTTGTGAGAAATTGATAAACACAATAAACTCTAGAATATGCCGTAAGGTGGCAATCAAATCAATTTTTTTTCATATCTTTCTTACTCCCAACACTAAATTACAGGTTTTCAGGACTGGGCACGGTGCCTCACACTGTAATCCCAACACTTTGGGAGGCCGAACTGGGAGGATCACTTGAGCTTAGCAGTTCCAGACCAGGTTGGGTTAAAAAAAAAGGGAGACCTCAGCTCTCAAAAAAAATTAAAAAAAAAAAAATTAGGCATGGTGGCATGCCTGTGGTCTTAGCTGCCTGGGAGGCTGAGATGGGAGGATCACTTGAGCCTGGAAGGTCGAGGGTACAGTAAGCTGTGATCATGCCACTGCACTCCAGCCTGCGTGGCAGACCAAGACTCTTGTCTCACACATAAAGAAGTTTCTAGTGTACGTGATATGGTTAGGCTTTGTGTCCCCAGCGAAATCTCATCTTGAATTATAATCCCCATAACCCCTGAATATCAAGGGAGATAGTATATGTGTTCTCCTAATAGTGAGGTGAGTTCTTACGAGATCTGATGGTTTTATAAGCATTTGGTAGTTCCTCCTGCGTCCATTCTCCCTCCTGCCACATTGTGAAGAAGGTGTCCACTTCACTTTCTGCCATGATTGTAAGTTTCCCATGGTCTCCCCAGCCATGTGGAACTGTGAGTCAATTAAACCTCTTTACTTTATAAATTATCCAGTCTCAGGCAGATTTTTATAGCACTGTGAGAACAGACTAATAGAGTAAACTGGTACCAAGAGTGGGGCACTGCTATAAAGACACCCAAAAATGTAGAAGTGACTTTGGAACTGGGTAAAAGGCAAAGGTGGGAACAGTTTGGAGGACTCAGAAGAAGACAGGAAGATGTGGGAAAGTTTGGAACTTCCTAGAGACTTGTTAAATGGCTCTGACCAAAATGCTGATAGCATTTTACCTAGTGGACAATGAAGTTCAGGATGAGGTGGTCTCAGATGAAGATGAGGACTTACTGGGAACTGGAAAAAAGGTGACTCTTGCTATACTTTAGCAAAGAAACTGGCAGCATTTTGCCCCTACCCTAGAGATCTGTGGAACTTTGAACTTGAGACAGATGATTTAGGGTATCTCACAGAAGAAATGTTTAAGCAGCAAAGCTTTCAGGAGGTGACTTGGGTGCTCTTAAAAGCATTCAATTCTATGCATTCACAAAGAGATGGTTTGGAATTGGAACTTATGTTTAAAAGGGAAGTAGAACATAAAAGGTTAGAAAATTTGCAGCCTAATGATGTGACAGAAAAGAAAAACCCATTTTCTGAGGAGAAATTCGAGGCAGCTACAGAAATCTGCATATGTAACAGGAGCCAAATGTTAATTGCCAAGACAATGGGTAAAATGTCTCCAAAGCCTGGCAGAGATCTTAACAGCAGCCCTTCCCATCACAGGCCTGGAGACCCAGGAGGAAAAAAATGGTTTCCTGGGCTACACCCACAGCCTTGCTGCTTTGTGCAGTCTTGGGACTTGGTGCTCTGCATTCCAGTTGGGGTGAAAATGGGCCAGTGGACAGTTCAGGCCGTTGCTTGAGAAGGTGCAAGCTCCAAGCCTTGGCAGCTTACACACGGCGTTGGGTATGTGGGTGCAAAGAAGAATTTAAGTTTGAGAACCTCTGCCTAGATTTCAGAGGATGTATGGAAACACCTGATGATCAGGCAGAAGTTTGCTGCAGGGTGAAGTCCTTATGGAGAACCTATGCTAGGGCAATGTGGAAGAGAAATGTGAGGTGGAAGCCCCAGAGTCCATACTGGGACACAGCCTAGTGGAGCTGTGAGAAGAAGGCTGCCACCATCTTCCAGACCCTAGAATGGCAGGGCCACTGACAGCTGGCACCGTGCATCTGGAAAAGCCACAGACACTCAATGCCAGCCCATGAAAGCTCCATGAGGGGAGCTGTACCCTGCAGAGTCACAGAGGTGGAGCTGCCCAAGGCCATGGGAGCCCAAATCCTGCGTCAGCATGACCTGGATGTGAGACATGAAGATCATTTTGAAACTTTTAATATATATATTTTTTGAGATGGAGTCTTGCACTATTGCCTGGGCTGGAGTGCAATGGTGTGATCTCGGCTCACTGCAACCTCCACCTCCTGAGTTCACAGGATTCTCCTGCCACAGCCTCCCAAGTAGCTGGGATTACAGGCGCACACCACCACACCCGGCTAATTTTTTTATTTATAGTAGCGGTGGGGTTTCACTATGTTGGCCAGACTGGTCTTGAACTCCTGACCTTGTGATCCACCCACCTTGGTCTCCCAAAGTGCTGGGATTACAGGTGTAAGCCACTGTGCCTGGCCTGGAACTTTAAGATTTAATTAATAATTAGCTAGGCATGGTGGCAGGCACCTGTAATACCAGCTACTCTGGAGGCTAAAGGAGGAGAATCCCTTGAACCCAAGAGGCAGAAGTTGCAGTGAGCTGAGATCACACCATTGCACTCCAGCCTGGGCAACAAGAGCAAAATTCCCTCTCAAAAAGTCAAAAACAAAAAAAAGGATTTAATGACGCCAGATTTCAGACTTGCATGGAACCTGTAGTCTCTTTTGTTTTGGCTACTTTCTCCCATTTGGAACAGGAACATTTACCCAATGCCTGTACCCCCAAGGTATCTTGGAAGTAACTAACTTGCTTTTGATTTTACAGGCTGCTATGCGGAAGGGACTTGCTTTGTCTCACATGAGACTTTGGACTTTAGGGTTAATGCTGGAATAAATTAAGACTTTAGGGGACTACTGGGAAGGCATGATTGGCTTTGAAATGTGAAACGGAAATGAGATTTAGGAGGGGCGAGGAGCACAATGATATGATTAGACTTTGTGTTCCCACCCAACTCTCATCTTGAATTATAAACCACATAATCCCCACTTGTCAAGTGAGAGAGTGGGTGGAAGTAACTGAATCATGGGGCAGTTTTCCCCATTCTGTTCTCATGATAGTCAATGACTTCTCACAAGATCTGATGATTTTTTTTTTTAAAATATGGAACGCTTCACAAATTTGCGTATCATCCTTGCACAGGGGCCATGCTAATCTTCTCTGTATCGTTCCAATTTTAGTCTATATGCTGCCGAAGCGAGCACGATCTGATGGTTTTATAAGTGTTTGCTAGTTCCGCCTGTGTTCATTCGCCCTCTTGCCACATTGTGAAGGTGTCTGCTTCACCTTCCACCATGACTGTAAGTTTCCTGAGGCCTCCCAAGTCATGTGGAACTGTGAGTCAATTAAACCTCTTTCCTTTATAAATTACAGTGCCTCAGGCAGTTTTTTACAGCACTGTGAGAACAGACTAATACAATATTGCAACTTGCAACATGCAGTATATTGTTTTAATGTAATCAAACAGCATTTGTTCTTATTTTGTCTTTATATATGTTGGGGTTTTTTTGTTTTTGTTTTTTTTTTGGGCAGTGATAGGTTGATTCTGATCTGGCTAGAAAAGTTAGTTTGATCAGAGTTTATAAAACTGTTCAGATAAGAAAATGCTATCATATCTTGTATTTAACTCCAAAGTGGATGATAGTCACCATAGGATGTTTAAGAAATTTACTTAGCAAAGAGAATTGAGCCAATCTGCAGATAGATACAGTCTACCCAAGGCAGATACACATATTTTCACTTATTCCCTTAAGAGTGATTTGATTTGTTTGGATTTGGTATAGAATCATTTCTGGATTTGAGGAAAACAAGGTTTTACAGGTTATGTTGCCAGGCAGGCAGCCATGAAGAAACCCTAATCTAAAAGATTCTTTTTACACTTAAAATTGAGGTAGGATAGACATACCTGAAGGCATGGTCTAAATTTCTCATCTTCATTCTTCCTAATGAGGCCAAAAAATTATCCTGTCTCCATTATTAATCAGTAAACCCTGGTTTGGGGTGGGGTAATCTGCAGGTCCATGAGCACTCCTCACTCCCACTCTAACACCAATGAAGTACTCTCTTGGCATGAAATGTGACTTGAATTTTTCTCTCAAACTGGCAACAACAAAAGCAACTTGCTACTAGCATTTCTCTTTTTCTCAAAGCCAAATTAAATTTTGCCAATTTACACAGAGAACAAACATGCTTCCACATTAATGGCTGTTACCAACTTGGTCTTAATCCAACCTTCATGTTCACACTCCAGTACTTTAGGTAAACAGTACTAGTCTCTTCTCCATTTTAGACAGCTCACAAGCTTCGAGAAGTTCAACTGGTTTCTTGCTACCTCCATCCATCCCCATCTCAACCTTCCCAAAAAAGCAACTCAAGCTTTTTATTTTGTTTTTGAAACAGCTTACTTTTTCCATCCTGAGTTTTCCCAAACTATTTCAGGGTTCTGACAATTCTGCCAGTGACTAAGTCTTCTCCTGGGGATAGCTGCCTCATTATCACTATTAAAAACAGTCACTCCTAATACTGACTGATAAGGATCAGAAAACTCATTGTTAACTCAATGCAAATTCCACCCTACCCAATCTAAAGATAAATGCATTACGAATGGAATAACAGACTCACCAAAGGAGAGAACTCCAGTGGTGTTTGTGTCACAATGAAGCTACTAAGTTTTGTATGTATTTCTAATTATTACTAATATGAAGAATTTATTACCATTTCCTCCCTCAATAACCAGTTACTATGTAAATTACTAAGAACCAAGCAAACAAAAAAAATAAACACACACACACAAAAACTCAGCGGTGAATGTGCTAACATTTTTAAAGTACTGCATCCTTCCAACTGATTTTCTGTTTGAGAAATAATTCTGTGCAGTACATGTGTTGTGTGGGTAACTTTTGTTCTTGGCAAGCCAGTCCTCCTACTTGAAAAATTAGGTAAGTTTAAATAAAAAGTCTTCTCCTAAACCCTCAAATGGAGCAACTGCTTAGGAGCTTAATTCTTGCAAAAACGATATCCAATTAATCATAAATTTATTTTTATCATCATTTTGCTCTATCTAGCTTGCTCAGTACTAGAGGAATGTGACACAATCACAGCCCATCATTCTGGAAACCTGAGATATTGCTGTAGAGACACCTCCCTCATCCACGCACAGCCATGCTCCTGCAAAAAAACAGCAGTGTCCAGAACGTTTTTTTTTTAATCAACCTTGGCCATTTTGTATTCACAAGAGTATGTAACTTTCTTCCATAAACACTTCTGAAAGTGTGTAAAGACTATAAACTACCAGAATACTTTTTTGAAGTAAAATGTATACACACACACATACACACACACACACAGAATACCAACTATATTAAAATACAGTTAAAATAGTTTAAAAAACTAATGAAAATACATGTTTGTCTTTTTAACATATTAAATAACAAGCTCTAATAACAAGTCTATTAGTTATCATAATTTTCAAATTGTGATCAACACAAATGATATTTTCATGATGTCTGCAAAAACTACAATGAAGTAAGAATATAGCTGTGATTTCTGTTGATGACAAAAATCACAAGTACTGGTAGAACGACAGTGGAAGGAAATGCTAAATTTCAGTCCTAGATTAGCAAAAATAAGTAACTTTTTTCTCAAATTCACAGACCTCTGAAGCTTTTAAACCATAATCATTCTGAAGCATTTAAAGAGATACTGAGATCATTTGGTTCAAACTCTTCATTTTAAAGATGAGAGAATTAAGGAGGAATTTGGAGATACTGCTTGCCTAAAGTATCTTGATTCCCAATCAAGAATCACTGTGTACTGTTTACAGTAAACCGTTTTCTTCTGTTTACCTGAATCTCCAATCTAGCAATACTTAGCAGTTACAATAGAGCGTGAAGAACAATATGCTTCATGCTAAGACCTATTATAGTTTCTGTGTACACCTCAGTTTCATCATCTGTAAAATAAAGATAATTAACCCAACTATGGAAGAACCTTAACATGAAAACCAAATTTTAAAATTCACGTTAAGTACTACAGCGAGGCAAGGCTGCTAATGAATTCCATGAATAACTGGACATTATTCTTTTTCCTTAGTGTTCTTTAAGTATCATCAAATTCTGATTTCATACATTAAATATCTTACACTATCCAGCAGATCTCCTGAAGTACAAACTGACTTTAGTTATAAGCCACTTCAAGTGGAAAATATGTTTAGAACAAAAAACTAGCTTTGGAGTCATGTATATATGCCTGTAATAAGATATATGTCTGCAATTCTATGCAAAATGCTTGTTTTCTCTGACCTTCTGTATTAGTCTGTTCTCACACTACTAATAAAGGCCTCACAATCAGCAGAAGGTAAAGGAGTAGCAAAGTCACATCTTACATGGCAGCAGACGAGAAAACTTATGCAGAGGAATTCCCATTTACAAAACCATCAGATTGCCTGAGACTTAACTCACTACCAAGAGGCCAACAGTATGGGAGAAACTGCCTCCATGAGCCAATTATCTCCACCTGGCCCTGCCCTTGACACATGGGGATTATTACAATTCAAGGTGAGCCAAACCATTTCATCCTCCATTTCTAAATCAGTAAAATGGGAATAAATGCTAACATGAGACTGCCATGAAGGTCATTAAATGTCAGTCCCCTTCTCTTAAAGGTATCCATTAGAAATATAATTTGGAGGTAACCTCCTAAAGCAACAAGGAAATTTTCTAATTTCTGCATTATATTTACTTTTCCCTCCATCCTTGATAGTTATTTTAAATCGGAATAAAGTAGGACACAGAAAACCTTTCCTCGTGTCAGTACATTATCTCTCAGCAATTTAAACACTCAAACTACCAGGCATTTTTTCCACAGAATCTTGTTTAAAAAGAAATTACACAGTAAATACACGCAATGAAAAAGGAAAGAAATTATAACCAAATTTCTAAACCAGACAAAAGTAAATAAACATTTGGAGGACAAGAGTCACACAAAATAACTTAACAGCTTAAGTATTTAATCATAGAAGGAGGGGGAAGCCAACAGCAGCAAGGCCACTCAACTTCTTCCCACACATTGTTTTGCCTGACTCCATTAAAAGAATTTGAAGAGGTCGGCTCTAGGCAAGTTAAAGTTATAGTGACAAATATGCAAACACATTTGGGTTGACTAGAACAACATACAGAAAATAGAGTAGGTAGCCCAGAGAACACAAAAGGCTAGTGGTACAAAGCAGATCTGCTAAAAAGGGGTGGAAAAAAAAACCATTATCTGTCATGTCCTCCTGTCACACCCTTTTATTTGTAGCCATAACTGCAAGTTGTTTTAAAGACAATGGCAATGTGATTAAGGGTACCTTCATGCTGTGCCAAAGCACATATACATAGCAATTTAGAACAATCAGTCTTACTTTCATGAGAGCAAAGGGTGCAGCCAAATGAAATGGGTGGATACCATATTAAACAATCTCAGAATTAGCTAATAGGATATAGGAAAAAATGATTCCAATGCAGATGCTAAGTTCCCTTCCTCCTTTACACAATAAATTTTTTTACTATTTGAAAAGCACTACTCGAGAAAGGTTTCCATTTACTAAGACCTAAACATGGCTTGTTTTTTTGTTTGTTTTTTTTTTGAGATAGAGTCTCCCTTTGTCACACAGTGGCACTATCTCAGCTCAGTGCAACCTCCACCTTCCAGGTTCAAGCACTCAGCCTCTTGAGTAGCTGGGATTACAAGCGTGCACCACCATGTTTGGCTAATTTTTGTATTTTTAGTAGAAAAGGGGTTTCACCATGTTGGTCAGGCTGGTCTTGAACCCCTGACCTCAAGTGATCTGCCCGCCTCGGCCTCCCACAGTGCTGGGATTACAGGCATGAGCCACCAGCCAGCCTGTTTTTAAACAAAGGTTTAAAAGACCATGTATCGATTTCCTTGTATAATCTGTTAAAATATATGCACTAGATACTGGATTTGACATCATATAATTTTCAAAATGATGCTATGCAGAAATGACTTCAGTAGAAACCTTTAAAAATATATAAGCATTGCAACTCTAAAGAAAACCACTTGTTTCACAAACAATAAAAGTGCAAACTTAGGCCGGGCGCGGTGGCTCAAGCCTGTAATCCCAGCACTTTGGGAGGCCGAGGCGGGTGGATCACGAGGTCAAGAGATCGAGACCATCCTGGTCAACATGGTGAAACCCCGCCTCTACTAATACAAAAAATTAGCTGGGCACGGTGGCGCGTGCCTGTAATCCCAGCTACTCAGGAGGCTGAGGCAGGAGAATTGCCTGAACCCAGGAGGCGGAGATTGCGGTGAGCCGAGATCGCGCCATTGCGCTCCAGCCTGGGTATCAAGAGCGAAACTCCGTCTCAAAAAAAAAAAAAAAAAAAAAAAAAAAAAGGTGCAAACTGAATGAAGCCAACAAGTAACAACATGAAGCCTAATGTGTGGTTTCTTGTGGGTTTCTACTGCTTTTATTCCTTAGGAAACAAATTATTCTCCCATAGGGTTTTCCTGACTCCATTTTCCCTAATCATAATAAAGTCCAAAACATTAAGCAATTAAGCAACTTGCTGGAAATTTAGTGTTCACATAACTCAACTTCATGGCTTACTACAAGCTAAGCATAAACTCAAATTGTATTTTTTTTAATGACTGGGAAAAGAGGAGGACTATGTATTATATACATGCACACATATTTAAGTAGGTCTTTAAGCTAGAAGGTCAAGTTCAGTTGATCAAACACACAACTACTCTACTACTAGACCACACAGGTTTAAATTCTGATACTGTCATTGTGGCCTGTCATTATTTTATTTGATGCATCAGTCTAACTTAACTAGTTAGTACTCTGTTGACAGGCTTTAGGGCAAAAATCAGAAAGGGAATGAAAAACCAGCCTCAACAATGATAAATTATGACTTTACAGTACTTGCAGTAACATGGAGAAATGTGGGGAATAAAATTCAGTTCTGGAAAAATGCTGCTATTGAGCTGATTCAGTAAAAATTTTTATGAAGTAATTTTATTGCTGACTTTCCCCCTCCCCTGTATGACTCCTATTGCAGACTTCTAAAACTTTTTTTTTTTTTTTTTGAGATGCAGTCTTACTCTGTCTCTCAGACTGGAGTGCAGTGGCAGGATCTCGGCTTACTGCAACCTCTGCCTCCTGGGTTCAAGCTATTCTCCTGCCTCAGCCTCCCGAGTGGCAGGGATTACAGACACATGCTACCATGCCCAGCTAATTTTTATATTTTTTGGTGGAGATGGAGTTTCACCATGTTGCTCAGGTTGGTCTCAAACTCCTGACCTCAAGTGATCTGCCTGCCTAGGCCCCCCCGAGTGCTGGAATTATAGGCATAAGCCACAATGCATCGCACCCAGACTAAGACTCATTTTTGAAATAGTTTTTTTCAGTTGCAATTCTAATGCACTAATTAGAATTTATATTTGAGGTTAAAAGCTTGTGTGAGAGACATCTACTGCTCAAACTAAACTGAAAGGAGTTGACTGAAAGGTGAGTTCAGCAACTCTTGCCCTAATTTACTCTAAGAATAGGAATAGACTATAATAATTTCCACCCAAAAAGTACAAAAACAAAGTAGGTAAAAACCACATTTTAAATAAATCTTTTTTTTTTTTTTTTTTGATACAGTCTCACTCTGTCGCCAGGTGCCAGGCTGGAGTGCAATGGTGAGATCTTGGCTCACTGCAACCTCCGCCTCCCAGGTTCAAGCAATTCTCCTGCCTTAGCCTCCCAAGTAGCTGGGACCACAGGCACGCACCACCACGCCCAGCTAATTTTTATATTTTTAGTAGAGACAGGGTTTGACCATGTTGGCCAAGATGGTCTCGATCTTCTGACTTCGTGATCCGCCCACCTCAGCCTCCCAAAGTGCTGGGATTACAGGTGTGAACCACTGCACCCGGCCAAATAAATCTTTTTAAAAAAGATTTTGAAAAACCAAACCTGTCTCATAGAGCTCCAAACCTAGAAAGATTATTACAATAAAAATGGGTTAGGTTGGGTTGGGCACAATGGCTCAAGCCTATGATCAAACACTTCGGGAGGCTGAAGTGGAAGGATCACTTGAGGCCAGGAGTTTGAGACCAGCGTGGACAACACAGCAAGACCTTGTCTCTACTACAAATGTAAAAATTAGCTGGGCACAGTGGTATGCACTTGTGGTCCCAACTACTAGAGAGGCTGAGGCAGAGGATCACGTGAGCCCAAGAGTTTGACCTTGCAGTGTGCTATGATCATGCCACTGCACTCCAGTCTGAGTGACAGGGCAAGACCTCACCCCAAAAAAATGAAAGTGGGTAGCTGGGCATGGTGGCGGGCCCCTGTAATCCCAACTACTCAAGAGGCTGAGGCAGGAGAATCACTTGAACCTGGGAGGTGGAGGTTGCAGTGAGTGGAGATCAGGCCACTGTACTCCTGCCCGGGCAACAAGAGTGAAACTCTGTCTCAAATAAAACAAAAATAAATAAATAAAAATTAAAAAAATAAACATTGGGTGGGGAAGTGGGTGAGTGCTGTGGCTCATGCCTATAATCCCAGCATTCTGAGGCTGAACAGGGAGGACTGCTTGGGGCCAGGAGTTTGATACCACCCTGGGCAACATAGTGAGATCCTATTTCCACAAAAAATTTTTTAAAATTAAAAAAAAGCAAAAGAGAGAGATTTTCAAGGATGAGAATAACCATGATGGTGTTAATGAGTTAAGGAGCTGGTGTTTCAAGTACTGAAAATAATCTGCTATTCCTAAAAGTACAGCACTCAATGCATGGTAGAGTTTTTACTGCTTTTAATGATAGAAATGAGGTTACCATAGTAAAAGTTAAAATCACAAGCGTAAACACAGACTTAGAGCTAGTTTCATTAGAAGATATATACTAACTCATATTAAACAATTTCATCACTTTAAGAGCATACACGTCACTGTAACTAAGCAATAAATCCAAACACTATTCTTTCCCTGTATCAGATGGCTTATTTCTGATGTAAAATCAGTATTACAAGGAACACAAAACAGAGGGCTTCCCAGTAAGCCTGGTGAAACAACTCTTCTTTACATCAGTCCCAGAAGATCTAACTCACAGTAATCAAGGGGAACTGAAACTGACTCTCCATTCACTACCCTTACTTCTGGACTCTCTCATTTCTTCTTAGGCAGTAAGATGGTCCTGGTATACAAGGCTTCCTGGCCTCCACACTCACAACACTTGTCTGAACCTGCTCAGTTCACAACACCATTCTCCCTCTTTCACAAAAGTTATTGTTTTTATTAAGGGGGAATGGGAAGCAAAATGAGGGAGAAGGAAATTAAGGGTTTAAGAAAGAAAAGCACGTTCCCATAAATTCCCAGGAACTTTACAACTATTTAAAAAAAAAAAAAAAAAGACAAGAATGGGGAGGAGGGAGTTGTCCTAACTACCAAATTCTTCTTTGTGATACTTGGTAAAAATTGGTCTGCTTAGTAAATTATGATATCATGACTTTAGTTCAGATTTACTCATTTACAAATGTAAGACTTGCTGGGCATGGTGGCTCACGCCTGTAATCCCAGCACTTTGGGAGGCCAAGGTGGGCCAATTACTTGAGGTCAGGAGTTCTAAACCAGCCTGGCCAACATGGTGAAACCCTGTCTCTATTAAAAATACAAAAATTAGTATGGTGGTGGCAGGCGCCTGTAATCCCAGCTACTTGGTGAGGTAGAATTGCTTGAACTCGGGAAGTGGAGGTTGCAGTGAGCCAAGATCGTGCTACTGTACTCCAGACTGGACAACAAAGCGAGACTCCGTCTCAAAAAAATAAAAGTAAGACTCTCTCCTCTCCATTTTTTTTTTTAATTTTTACTACAGACAGGGTTTCACCATGTCAGCCAGGATGGTCTTGATCTCCTGACCTTGTGATACTCCCGCCTCGGCCTCCCAAAGTGCTGGGATTACAGGTGTGAGCCACGTGCCCAGCCTGACAGTTCTTATAATGATGCTAACACTCAGTGAAGCGCTCAAAATTTAAAGAATAGCCTATGCTAAAAAAAAAAAATAATAATTTTTTAAGCCTGTAAAGAGAAATTAATGAACATTAAAACACACTATTCTGTTTTCAGAATTTATTCCAGAAGAGAAAGTATCTTTGCCTAAATTAAAGATCTTTAGGGGGCAAACACTGGTGGCAAGTCTTGCTCACCTCAGATCCATCAACAGTATTCAAAATCCCAGGATCATCTGACAAGCCCTGACAACTGTTAACCTCTTTACTACTTCCACTATTCACCAAAAAAAGGAAATACATCTAGTTCAAACCAAAGGTAAGTCCCTTATTCTTTGCTGCATTTACCCCAAAACTACCTACATTAGATTTTCCAAAAAAAAAGAAAACAATTTCTTAGTCTTTAACCAATTCTTTTCTAAACCCAGGAATCATCATAAAATCTGTTTCCGTACCTAATAAGTAACCACTTAGCAATACTAATTATAAAGCCTACTCTAGCCACAGAGTGCATGAGTAAAATAACTACTGAAGGGAACTGAAAAGGCTTGAAAAGACTCCTGCACCTCCATACTTCCCCACCCCCAAACAAGTGGCTCACACCTGTAATCCTAGCACTTTGGGAGGCCAAGGCAGGAAGACTGCTTGAGGTCAGGTGTTCCAGATCAACCTGAGTAACATAGTGAGACCGTGCCTCAATTTAAAAAAAGAGACTACAGAGTCACTTGATGAGAGCAAGGCTATTTAAAACTTTCTATTCTATTAACTGCCTAACATCATACAAACTTTCTACACAACCTGGCAAGGCAAACTAAAAGATGACAATTATCCCAGGTTCAAATCTACCTGTGTACCTATCACTATATAGCTGACAGAGAAATATTTTCCAAAAAATCACCTCCATGTAATGTTCTGCTATTCAAACCTAAAGTTTAGTTGGAATACTCCTATCAGTAAACTGTTCTGAGGTCTCACTTACAGAGACAGGAATTGCTGCTTTATTTTTGTTCTCAATAGACATTACAATTCTAAAATTTACAAAAGAATAACCTTTGTGTATTCAGAATTAAAAGAATATTTAGTATGCTCAATAGGATATGAAGCTTAACAAAAACAGATCATTCATTCTAGACAGAATAATTCCTTCTGGAGTAGATATCTAAAATACTGTGTGGAAAAATAACCAACATTTCAATACACAGACTTTTGAACTGTTTTAAATTTACCATGTGCTTGTATTATATATTCTAAAACTAAGTATACCTCTAGATTTAATCACCAATTTACAGAGAAAGAACATGTTGAACTAAGCCACAGATGTAATCATCAAAATCCAGACTCTGAAAAACACTAGAACAAATGTGGTTTCTTTAATAACAACAACAACAAAAATCATCAAAGAGAGGTAGTAAAATGGAACCTATAGACTAAAGGGGACTTAACGGTCATTACCAACCAACTGCAAGGTAGAAACCTTATATGGATCCTGATTCAAACCATTACCAAAATAACTATGACATCTGAGACTAATGAAAATTTGAATACCAAATACCTCAAGATATTAAAGAATGAAAGGGTGACAATGGTATTGTGGAGATATATATATGCAGATATACTCTATCTTTAAAAGACAAGGATTCTTTAACATGAGTTATATATATGTTATATATGTATACCTAATTCATGTTGAAGAATCCTTATCCATAGACATAGACACAGACACACAGACACACAGACACACACACACAGACACTCATTTTAAAGAATCCTTATCTTTCAAAGACACAGACTAGACTGCCAAGAAGTAATATCCAATCTGGAATTTGCCTGAGAATAATTCATGAGGGGGAAGTAGGAGGGGAGTAGATGAAATAAACTTGGGCATGATTTGATAATTTCCCCTCCTACATGAGTAGAGTGGTTGGTAACCGTTGGAAGCTGGGTGATAAGTTCACGGGGATTTCTTATATGCATTCCATCTACTTTTGCTTGAAAATTTCCGTATCAAGTTAGGAAGTCAAACATTTACAAAATACTTGTATGTAAGTGAAGAAAATGGATCATTTAAAAGTGATAAACACAAACTTAAATATATCTGAGTTTTAGATAAAAAGGAATCTGAGGACACTAAGACTCAAATCAATCTAAGGCATCACATCAATCTGTTAGTTTTGTTAGGTGGGATAATGGCACTGTGGTTATGGGGGAAATTATCTTTTTAAAAGACACATACCAATGTAATTTGGGCCAATATAACATATCTAGAATTTTCTCTTTTAAAAGATAAGGACAAGAACAAGTAGGGCAAATATAGGGGTGGGTTAAAACTAACTGGTACAAACACAAGGGCTCACTGACCATACTTTTGTGTAAGTTTCCATTTTAAAAAGTAAATAGTAATAACAATAGCAATAAAATAGATTTCAATGACTTCCTCCACTCATCCAGGAGGGTAAAAAAGAGAAATAATCCTAGTTCAAATAAGGGTCAAGTATGGGAGAAGGGGGAGAAACCATTACACCAGCGGTGTCCAATCTTTTGGCTTCCCAGGGACACACTGGAAGAAAAATTGTCTTGGGTCACACACAAAATACACTAACGATAGCTAATGAGCTTAAAAAAAATTGCAAAGAAAAATCTCAGTGTTTTAAGAAAGTTTACAAATCTGTGTTGGGCCGCATTCAAAGCCACCACAAGCTTCAGGTTGGACAAGCTTGAATTACACATTTAACTCACCTGAGTTTCACAAATAATCAGCAGAGGGCGTGTAAGGGAAGTTTCAACAGTGTTCCACCACTTACTGGAAGCAAAAAAAGTTTGTTTTGGGAAAAGAATGATTTCCTCCTGCCAGTCCTGCCCTAGACATCCATTTATAAAGGAACTTTGAACATTTCTCAAATCTAAGAAGCAGACAGTCAGTGTATGTTTCATATGCAACAAAAAAGCTTCCCTAACATCCTAAGACATAATGATTCTGATTATACACATACAGTTTCTGGGCGTGAAAACAGTACTTTTTTGGTCCTGGTTTTTTGGCTGTGCTCCAAGATTTCTTTTTTATCAAGTAATCTTTAGTGAGATCCTTTCTTGGGAAGAAGTAGGCTTTTCAAAGACTTTTATGAAAACATTTGCACATACACAGAGATACACATTTTAGCATTTGATGTAATGATACCAAGTGTTCTTTAAGGTTCTAAAAAGACAAACACCATCTAAAATTATCTCATCCTATCAAAATTTCAGATAGAAGCTATCACTACCATATCTAAATCACATAATTTTTGCTGGTAAAGAGAAAAGGAAAAATAACATGTTCTGAGCACTTACTATATGCTAGGCATTTAATATGTATTTTAGGCTAAATCTTCATAACAACCCTAATAGGTGGGTACTATTACTGTCCAAATATTACAGATGAGAAAACAGGGGCACTGAGCGGCTAATAAGGTGTTAAGTAACTTACGGCACCGAATAGTAAGCGGGAGAACCAAGATGTGAACCCTAGCAGTCTGACTGCAACACCTGAACTACTCTATGTTAATACTGATAAAGGAGTTAAAAAAGAAATTACTTAGACAGATAGTGAGAGTATAGGAGTCCTTGGTAAGGTTTTCCTTTTAATGAAAAGCAGCCCCAAATCATTTTCCTAACAAAGAGCAGCCTGTAAAATAAAGCTGCAGACACAGATGCTGGCAGTTGAGCCAATCATGTTCAAAATGGTGGCTCCATCTTCCCTTCTTGCCAGCCATGTGTACAGTAAGTAGCATCCAAAAAGGCGCCGGTCAAGGGGAAAGTCCATTTGCATAGTAAGATTAGAGTGGGTCTTCCTACAATTGTAGATTCTAATTTACTCCCCTAAACCACTGTTTTAAAACAAATTAAAACTGATTTATGATACTGGAGAAATAACCAGGTATAGTCTGAAGCTCCTTAGAACAGAAATATTTGTATGGTGGGGAATAAAATATATATATTTTTAGAGGACAAACTGCTGCTGGGCACGGTGGCTCACGCCTATAATCCCAGTACTTTGGGAGGCCAAGGCAGGTGGATCACAAGATCAATAGATCGAGACTATTCTGGTCAACACCGTGAAACCCCGTCTCTACTAAAAATACAAAAATTAGCTGGGCATGGTGGCGCGTGCCTGTAGTTCCAGCTACTGGGGAGGCAAGGCAGGAGAGTTGCTTGAACCCAGGAGGCAGAGGTTGCGGTGAGCCAAGATCGCGGCATTGCATTCCAGCCTGGGTAACAAGAGCGAAACTCCGTCTCAAAAAAAAAAAAAAAAAAAAGAAAGAAAAAAAGAAGACAAATTGCTAATTAAGATTCAAAAGTAATTCACATTAAAGAATCAGAATATTCTAGTCAAATTTTTAAATTAAAAATTGTTTCCTAGAGTAGGCAGGGGAAGACTGTTTCCATTACTATAATTTTATATAAATGATGGGGAAGTTTTTCTTTTAAAAATCAAGAACAGACTAGGCGTGGCAACTCACACCTGTAATCCCAACACTTTGGGAGGCCGAGGCGGGCAGACCACCTGAGGTCAAGAGTTTGAGACCAACCTGACCAACATGGAGAAACCCCATCTATACTAAAAATACAAAAATTGGCTGAGAGTGGTGGTACATGCCTGTAATCCGATATACTGGGGAGGCTGAGACAGGAGAATCGCTTCAATCTAGGAGGCGGAGGTTGCGATGAGCTGAGATTGTGCCATTGCACTCCAGCCTGGGCAATAAGAGCGAGACTCTGTCTCAAAAACAAAAAAACATCAGCAACAGTAAAACCTATCCACTTGTCTACCACCCCTCTACTCCTTCACTAAATTATACTTCCTTTCCAGCTACACAGTTGTAACTTTTGCCTTCCTGCTGAATCTAATTTTTAGGGAAGATAAAGAGAGAACATACAAATTCTGCCCCCAAAAGAAGCCAAACTGTTCCTGAACTGAACTAAATCTAAGTAGTGGAAGAGATAATTAAGAGCCAATTCTGGCTTATTTAATATATATTTACTTTATTTAAATTAGCATTGGTTAACTTAAAAAAAAACAGAGAGAGATAAGGGACTTGTTCAGGCTGGCCTTGAACTACTGGTCTTAAAAGATCCTCCCATCTCAGCCTCACAAGTAGCTGAGATTACAGGTGTAAGCCACTGCACCTACAGCAATCGTTAACGTTAACATAACATTACTGCTTCAATCACAGCAGTTTCATTTGATCCAGTAAATCATGGGAAGCTAGAGCAAATAAAAGATAATGATCTCTTTGTGACATTAGTGTTCCACTAAGCTGTTCTTAATTTCTTAATTTTATTTCAAAGTATTCTTTACTATAATAGGAAAGTGTTTTGTGTAGTCAAGTTCCTCCCCAAGACTGGCTGGGTTTGAATTCTAGCTTCAAAACTTACTAGCTAGACAAGGTATTTAATGTATGAATCAATTTTCGGCAAGAAAAAATGGCCAAGAATATTTACCTAGCCAGGTTCACACCTATAATCCCAGCACTTTGGGAAGCCGAAACAGGCAGATCACTTGAGGCCAGGAGTTTGAGACCAGCCTGACCAACATGGCAAAACCCCATCTCTACTAAAAATACAAAAAATTAGCTGGGCATGGTGGCACATGCCTGTAATCCCAGGTAGTCGGGAGGCAGAGGCAGGAGAATTGCTTGAGACTAGGAGGTAGAGAAAGCAGTAAGCCAAGATTATGCCACTGCATACCAGCCTGGGCAACAGAGAAGAGACTCTGTCTCAAAAATAAAAAGAATATTTACCTCAAAGAGCTGTTACAAAGATTAGAATAGATAATATATATATATAAATGCTTAGCATAAGGCCTAGTCCACATTAAGAAATAAAGCTATTAATATTGTCACACCTCACTTTGCAGAAAGCTACCTCCAGTAGGAAAGGGATGGTCCATCTGGACACCATGGAACACATTCAAACCTAGAGGGTTTTTTTCCATTACAGAAGGTTCCCAATTTAGGATGGTTTAACTTACGACTTTTTGACTTTACAATGGTGCAAAAGTGATACAGATTCAGTAGAAACTGCTCTTCAAATTAATCTGTTTTTCATTTTCAGTATTCAATAAAATAAGATATTTGGCACTTTATTATAAGGTAGGCTCTGTGTTAGATGATTTTATCTAACTGTTGACTAATATATGTATTCTAAGAATGTTTTAAGGTAGGCTAGGCTAAGCTATGATATTTGGTAGGTTAGATATATTAAATGCATTTATTTTCAACTGATTTATTGGGATGTAAGTCAAACAGCATTAACTAAACCACCACTGAAAGCAACTTCACCACAAAACCACTAGAAGACTGAGGCAGGTGATGTACTTGGGCAGACTAATAGTCCCTTTCCACTAACAGAATATAGTCCTTCAACTTAGCACAGCTTTGCATCCCTGATATAATTCTGGAACACAGTAGTCTCCAAAAGCAAAATTTTAAAAGTATTTTAAATTTAAAATTACTTTTTAAATAATGAAAATAACACTTTTAAATAAAAATATTTAAAATGTAAACTAAAAAAAAAAAAGGGCTGGGTGTGGTGGCTCATGCCTGTAATCCCAGCACTTTTAGAGGCCAAGGTGGGGGGCGGGGATCACCTGAGGTCAGGAGTTCAAGACCAGCCAGGCCAACATGGTTAAACTGTCTATACTAAATATACAAAAATTAGCCAAATGTGGTGGCACACACCTGTAATCCCAGCTACTTGGGAGACTGAGGCAGGAGAATTGCTTGAACCAGGAGACAGAGGTTGCAGTGAGGCAAGATCGTGCCACTGCACTTGAGCCTGGGTGACAGAGTGAGACTCCACTTAAACAACAAAAAAAAGTTTCTTTACTTAAAGAAATGACATTTTAAAATTGCTAACATCTACCCCTTTCCCTCTTACCCAGAAGGGCCAAAACATTGCTACTGGGAGTCTAATCTACTATGCCATAGTACCTATGGTAACTAAGTAAGAGGTCTCTGCTACCTAAGACTATCAGGTGGTATGGGAAAAACATGCATATATATCCTTTCTTTTAATCCTCCCATTTCCTATTTTAAAAATAAGTACTGGATGAGCACAACGGCTCATGCCTGTAACACCAGCACTTTGGGAGACAGAAGGGTCTTGAGTCCAGCAGTTCAAGACCAGCTGTGCAACATGGCGAAACCACGTCTCTACCAAGAAAAATACAAAAATTAGCTGGGCATGGTGGTGCACGCCTGTAATCGCAGATACTCTGGAGGCTGAGATGTGAGGATCACTTGAGCCTGGGAGGTAGAGGCTGCAGTGAGCTGTGTTGGCACCACCCAACTCACTCCAGTCTGGATACAGAGCAAGACCCTGTCTCAAAAAAAAAAAAAGTAAATACAGCTTATAATACTACCCAGTGGCATAGAAAATTACTAGAAAGTTTTTCCTTAAGTCTTAACAAAAAGCTCATATTTAGAGTTAAAAATATAATTATGGACATTTAACGTTCTATTTAAAAAATTACAGTTTAAGCAGAATACATGTCATGTAATATATCTGAACCCATTTAGCAATTGGAGAATAAAAAGAAAGTTAAGAAAACAAGACAAAAAATATTAAATAAAAAAAAACAAAAAATACATATTACTTTCTTTTTCCCCATTAGGTTCAAGAGTACTTTAAGATCAGTTAAAAATACATTTCTAAACGTTAAGAAATGTATGTGATAGAAAACAGGACCAAAGAAAATTAATGGTAAATTAACCTTACACACAAATTGATCCTTTAAAAAAAAAAAAGAAAGAAACGAGGTCTTTGTCATGCAGGCTGGAGAGCAGGGGTGCAATGACAACCCACTGTAACTTTGAACTCATGGGCTCAAGTGATCCTCTCACCTCAGCCACCTCCATGTAGCTGGGACTACAGGTGCACTCCACCCTATGCCCAGCTAATTTTTTCCCTAAATATGGGGTCTCCCTACATTGCCCAGGGTGGTCTCAAACTCCTGGGCTCAAGCAATTTCTCCTGCCTCGGCCTCCCAAAGCACTGGGATTACAGGTGCATGCCACTACACTTGTCTAATTTGTTGGGGTTTTTATTAGAGGTGGGGTCTTGCTATGTTGTCCAGGCTGATCTCCAATTCTTGGTCTCAAGCTATCCTCCCAACTTGGCCTCCTGAAGTGGCGATTACAGGCATAGGCCACTATGCCCAGCCCTAATTTACTTTTTTAATTAAAAAACTCCCAAAAATACATGATTCCCTTGTCTTCCTGTCAGTTTACTGTGACATATTTATGAGTAGAAGGGTTTCTCATCTACCTTTAACTATCAGTCTTCTGTTATAGTTGGCCTAAATAAAATGAAAACATGCTGCATATGCTTCACCCAACTAGCATTACATTAGCTAGCTGTGTAATCCATGCTTTCTAGGTATCATCAATATGTAAGGGTAGAAGTTTTCTCTCTACCTACAAGTCCTATCAGGCAAATTAGAGCTACCCTCTGTCATCATATTTTTAACTGATAAAATTGGCCAATACGAAAACTGTGTCAGAAAGGATGTGAGAAAATAGGTATATTGTCCAACTGCAAATATTCTTTGATCCAGTAGTTCCCCTTCTAAAAATTTATCCCATAAAACATCATCTGAGGCCAGGCGAGGTGGCCCACGGCTGTAATCACAGAACTTTGGGAGTCTAAGCCAGGAGGATCATTTAAGGTCAGGAGTTCAAGACTAACATGGCCAACATGGTAAAACCCCGCTCTACTAAAAATATAAAAAAATTAGCTGCGCATGGTGGCAGGTGCCTGTAATCCCAGCTACTCAGGAGGCTGAGGCAGGAAAATCACTTGAACTCGGAAGGCAGAGGTTGCAATGAGCTAAGATGGCACCACTGCACTACAGACAACAGAGACTCTGTCTTATAAATAAATAAATAAATAAATAAAAATCTGGACAAGGTTATTCACTGCAGCATTATTCATAATACAAAACAAGATAGTGAAGACTGCATTTCTCAACCTGCTTTGTATTCAGATGTGGCTGTGACATTAAGTTCTAACTAATGAAACATAATTCAAACTGTTATCAAGTGACAGGTTCTAGAGATCTTCCTTTAAAAGGGTAACATAGAACCTCTGCCCTTTCATGCATCCCGCTGCCCGCTGGGTTGCAATAGCTGGAGATCCAGCTAAGTCAGTGAGGACACAGGCAACATGCATAGAGCAGTATTAGTATAGAAAAGGGCCAGATAACTCCAAGAATGTTATGAAGTTGTCAGAAAAAAAAGAAGAAAAAAGAAAAAAAAACGAAAAGGGCCAGATAATCAGAAAAGGGATGGTGGGGGGTGATTACCTCACTGAATCATGCACTTAATATCTGTACATGTTACTGTATCAATCCATTATGCTTTAACTCAAAAAAAGAAGGAGAATAAGAGAAAAACAGCAACACCATGAATGGCAGATGAGCCCTCAATTGCCTACCTGCATTTTTCACAGAAAAATACTTTTCTGTTGTTTAAGTCACTGTTCCCCAAGTTTTCTATCACAAATACATTTTTCATATACGAATATGTAGATAATTTAAAAACTACTGTCAGGTGAAAAAAGGCAAGCTAATAGTATATGGAATATGCTACCATACTTGTTTTTTTAAAAAGGTAGAGAGTGGCTGGGCTTGGTGACTCTTGTAATCCCAGGACTTTGGGAGGCCAAGGCAGAATAATCTTTGAGTTCAGGAGTTCGAGAACAGCCTGGGCAACAACAACAACAAAAAACTAGGTGGGCATGGTGGCACATGCCTGTATTCTCAACTACTTGGGAGGCTGAGGTGGGAGATTTCTCGAGCCCAGGATGTTATGGCTGCACTGAGTTGTCATCATGCCACTGCAGTCCAGTCTGGGGGACAGAGTGAGACCTCTTTCTGTCATACATACATACATAGAAAGAAAGAATCGTATACTGGAAGAATAGATAAGAAACTGGTAACATTGGTTGCTTCCAGAGAGGGGTAAAGTGTGCCCAAGAGAGGGAGAAAGGAAGCAAACTTCTCATTTTTTGCACCTTTTGTGTTTGAACCATGTGAACCTATTATTCAAAAATAAATGTTCTTCAATACTACTAAAACAAATGTTCTTCAATCCTACTAAAAGATACAGTTTAAGCTTTTTCGAGATTTTGGTATATGTAGATTTCAATGATTTGAAGATTTATATTAGACTTTGGTTTTTGAGATACTTCACACTAAACTAATTACTCAAGAACCATTAGATTAAAAAATAACAAAATTTTAACATGCTGGAAGGGGAAAAAAGGAGAGGGCAAAGAACTCTAAATCTTTTGCCAGAAAAGGGCAAGAAAACATTTTAACCAAAAAGAGAAGTACTGGGGTCATTTTGCTGCTTGAAATATATACTATATATCCTTTTTTTTTTTTTTTTTTTTTTGGAGACAGAGTCTTGCTCCTGTTTCCCAGGCTGGATGGAGTACAGGGGCATGGATCTTGAGTCACTGCAACCTCCATCTCCCAGGTTCAAGCAATTCTCCTGCCTCAGCCTCCCAAGTAGCTGAGGACTACAGGTGTGCGCCACCACGCCTGGCTAATTTTTGCATTTTTAGTAAAGATGGGGTTTCACCATGTTGGCCAAGGTGGTCTCAAACTCCTGACCTCAAGTGATCTGCCTGCCTCAGCCTTCCAAAGTGCTGGGATTACAGGCCAGAGCCATCACGGCCCTATATAGTTTTTAATTTCTCATAATTTGCTCTAAGGGTAGAACAAATAAAGCAGCTAGCTAAATCAAATCATCCAACAAGCCTTTTCCCTGACTAACTGAAGAAGTCATTACAAAAGGTTCTTTCTTGTTAGAGGAGTACAGATTCTAAACAGTTACAAGTAGGATCATTTGAAAGTCTATGAATCAGACTGAAATAAAATGAGGATTTCTGGCTGGGCACAGGGGCTCACGGCCTGTAATCCCAGCACTTTGGGAGGCCAAGGTGGGCAAATCACCTGAGGTCAGGAGTTTGAGACCAGCATGACCAACATGGAAAAACCCGGTCTCTACTAAAAATACAAAAAAAAAAAAAAAAAAAAAATTAGCTGGGTGTGGTGGCGCGTGCCTGTAATCCAGGCTACTTGGGAGGCTGAGGCAGCAGAATTGCTTCAATATAGGAGG
Organism: Aotus nancymaae; assembly: GCF_030222135.1. Taxonomy (NCBI): domain Eukaryota; kingdom Metazoa; phylum Chordata; class Mammalia; order Primates; family Aotidae; genus Aotus; species Aotus nancymaae. The sequence continues at coordinate 25,297,245 of NW_026988476.1, read as the reverse complement.
CAGAGCTTGCAGTGAGCCGAGATCGCATCATTGCACTCTAGCCTGGGCAACAAGAGCAAAACTCTGTCTCAAAAAAAAAGAAACAACTAGGATTTCTGAGAAAAGTATTAAAAAGACTGTACATGTTTTTCTTTTCAACACTATTAAAAAATATGTGAATATAAACTCTTGCCTTTTTCATGGCATAAACAACACAACAAGAGTTACTCAAAATCTAACCATTCTTAATTAGACCATTTAATTTTGCAGTAGTCCCAAGTCTTGACTATTTTTATGCAGCTATGATTAGTGTATATAATTGTAGCTCCCTTTTTATGTACTTATTTCTATGTAATGATTACAATTTAAACGCACAAAATAAAAAATGTTTCCTTTAGAAATATCCCCCCAAAATTTTGGTCTTCCTTTTGGAGAACCTTGATTCTCACACCAGTGCCAAAAGATGACTAACATCATAAGGTAGAAGCCATGAAGCATAAATTATTGATCCATACCAATTACCAGCAACCTCTTAAGCAATAAATTATATTTAAACCCACAAAGGAGACTTCGTTTATACCTCCTGGCTGATAGTACAGGTTGAGCATCCCTAATCCAAAAATCCAAAATCCAAAACATCCGTCCAAAACCCACAACTTTTTGACCTCCAACATGATACCCTAAGTGGAAAATTCCACACCTCATGTGACGGATCACAGTCAAAACACAGGCACACAACAATGAAGACGACATTGTTAACACAGCAAAAAAAGTGCTTATTGCCGACATGTGCAAATGCATGATGGGCTTGTTAGAGAACTAGAGCAGCACGCATTCATAACAAAACAAATCGTGCTGGTTCATAAAATCAAAGAGAGAATTCTAAGACAAAAACTGTTGTTAATGAGGCAAGTGACTCTGGAGGAAATATTTTCAAAAGCCATCTAGCAGAATGCCTTCTCTTCCCTAGAGGTCCTGCTTCCTGGTCCCTCAACTGATTCTGATGTTTCTTCTGGCCATAATAAAACAAACAAACAAACAAAAATGTCCAGAAACATTTTTAATAAAAAAATAACATCATAGGTGGAGACTGAAAGCCTGCCCTTATTTGTTGCTTAACAGCAGATACAGATATTCCAGTGATGCTATTGTACTTAGTCACCCTGAACACATTATTATTCCACTATATTAATGGTATGTCATACATTTTACTGGTATCTTTTACTTTTTTCTTATGTGAGTAAGTATAAGAAAATGACTGCTTATCAGTAGCATATAAATTCAGTTGAGTGTGATGGTGATGCCAAATAACCAGACTGTCCCCATGAGTGACTAAGATTGTGATACCTTTCCTAACAGTTCAATGTGCACAAACTTTGTTTCCTGAACAAAATTATTTATAATACTGTAGAAAATTACCCTCAGGCTATGTGTATAAGATGTAAATGATGCCAGGCACAGTGGCTCACACCTGTAATCCCAGCACTTTGGGAGGGCAAAGCGGGTGGATCACCTGAGGTCAGGAGTTTGAGACCAGCCTGGCCAACATGGTGAAACCTCATCTCTACTAAAATAAAAAAATTAGCTGGGCATGGTGGCGTGCCTGTAATCCCAGCTATTCGGGAGGCTGAGGTACGAGAATCACTTGAACCTTGGTAGTTGGAGGTTGCAGTAAACCGAGATCACATCACTGCACTACAGACTGGGCAAAAGAGTGAGACTCCGTTTCAAAAAAAAAAAAAAAAAAAGGTAAATGAAACATAAATGAATTCTGTTTCAGCTTGAGTCCCATCTCCAAGATATCCCATTATGCATAAGCAAATATTCCAAATTCCAAAACAAATCCAAAATCCAAACCACTTCTGGTCCCAATCATGTAAGGTAAGAGATACTCAACCTGTAGTGCAAACATCAAATTGTTTCTAACAAGGCTGGAAGGTTACAAACAAAAACACTAAAATTCTTAGTAACTAGTGTGTAAATTTCATTAGGGGCTTACAATCATTAACCCTATAAGAGTAAATGCTCCTCAGGGCAAAGATTACACTTTCCAATAGTTATCTGTATTATTCAATAAAGCAGAATTTCAGAAACATAGACTAAAGGGACATTCAAATGTAAAAGGCTCAAAGTAGGCACACTATTAACATTTGGTAAGTAAGCTGAACGGTAGGAGTTTACAAACACATATAAAGCACAAGGAAATAAAATTAAAATTAGGCGTTATTCTTTGGATAAGTTTATCTATTCCAGGCCAGGCACAGTGGCTCACGCCTGTAATCCCAGCAGTTTGGGAGGCCGAGGCAGGTGGATCATGAGGTAAGGAGATCAAGACCATCCTGGCCAACATGGTGAAACCCCATCTCTACTAAAATACAAAAAAATTAGCCAGGCATGGTGGTGCTTGCCTGTAGTCCCAGCTACTCAGGAGGCTGGGGCAGGGGAATTGCTTGCATCCAAGCAGCAGAGGTTGCAGTGAGCTTAGATCAGAGGTTGCAGTGAGCTTAGATCGGAGCTCAGATCGCACCACTGAACTCCAGCCTGGGCAACAGAGCAAGACTCCGCCTCAAAAAAAAAAAAAAAAAAAATAGATATCTACGCCATAGCCACACAACCCAAATGAAAAACGTCTTAAAGAAAACCAAAAATTACACTGAGGTTCATTACTGAAGGCTTGATATGGTTTTCTTCTAAAGGAGAAAGAAAACTAAGTTTGTGTCTGCCAACATTAAATTGAATTCACGTGAATCTTCAAGAATACAACTGTTACTTTAATAAATCAAGAAGCCTAACATCCTTTAAAAGTAGGAAGATAGGAAGTTACAGTCATTTTTTACAAATTGGGATGAAAAAGAGGTAGACATTAATTTTCTCTTAACTTTTAAGTTATCAATTTGGAAGGGAGAAAAATGAACAAATCAAATTAATTTCATATAGCACTCCCCATGAATACTAAATAAGCAGCATAAACACAAGCACAGGGGTTACTCAAATTCAATTCCAACCAATTTCGACTGAACGTCTAAAGATAGAGGGTATTCCTGATTCTATGGGAAACAAAGATTAGTAACTGTCAGACAAGTCCACAAGAGTCCAACATCTTAAGACTTTTAACAGGAATTCTCACTGGACTATGACTTCAGTAACACCAATATGTATTTAAATCATAGCCATTATGAGAAACATGAGTAAGTGTTCAGTTCAACAAGTGTTCGGTTAAAGGAACAATTGAAACACCTGAAAAGACCTTTAATAAAATAAAACTAATATTTAAATAGACCAACAAATGAGCTGGCAGGGAGATTTTAATTGCTAAAATATCTTTTAAAGAGGCATGTTCTTCTTCTTGTCATGTCCGTTAAAAGGGGAAGGAGGAAATTCCATGAAATATTCATAAAGCGATTTTTTTAAAAGAGATAGAGTCTCACTATGTTGCCCATGCTGGAGTGCAGTGGCTATTCACAGGGGCGATCCTACTACTACTGATCAGCATGGGAGTTTTGACCTGCTCCGTATCTGACCTGGAAATCTCTCTTCATCCCTCCTTAGGCAATCTGCTGTTACTCCATTCCTGGGAGAAGGAACAATTCTTAATTTGTTCCCTCCCTCCTCTTCCTTGGAACAATTCTTAAAAGAAGCTTTACCACTCCACTCTTTATCTTGCATTTTCTTTTTTTTTTTTTTAAACCTCACTTGGCCAGAGACAATGGTCTCTGCAGTTTCAAATAGGACAATTAAAAGCAAGATAAACATGGCAGAGAATCACAAAATCAAACAAGACAACTACAGTAAGGTGAAGCCAGGCGTGGTACTCAGGCCTGTAATCCCAGCACTTTGGGAGGCCGAAGCGGGGAGATCACAAGGTTAGGAGATCGAGACCATCCTGGCCAACATGGTGAAACCCCATCTCTACTAAAAATACAAAAAAATTAGCTGGGCGTGGTGGCTCACACCTGTAGTCCCAGCTACTCGGGAGGCTGAGGCAGGAGAACTGTTCAAACCCAGGAGGGGGAGACTGCAGTGAACCGAGATCGCGCCACTGCACTACAGCCTGGGCCACGGTGCGAGACTCCTTCTCAAAAAAAAAAAAAAAGAAAAGAAAAAACTTTATAAAATAAGAACCAATTTTATATTTACCTAAAAGGGGGTAAAAAATGAAGTGTTAAATTAAAAAAAAAAATTCTTAAAGACTATTTGCCAAAGAATATAAATATCTGTAAAATTATGCTAAAAGAAAAAGTCATGGGAGTTAACTAATGCACTTAACATAATACCTGGCATATAAACTATGTCACAACAAATCAGTTGTGAAATTCCACAAGTTAAAAACTTTGGTGCATTTTTTTTAGCTTTTTATCAATCTAATCATAGCCTATGTTAAATAAAACAGGCAAAGAAAATGTCAAATGAAAGACGATTCCTTAAAGCATAAAGCTCTAAGGCCCTCTTTGGACTTATTTTCAAGAAACATTTTGATAGTCCTTTGTTCCACAACTGAGCTAAGATACAATGATGATGGTAGAGCTCTTCATCCAGGAAAGAAGACAGCCTGAACAAAGAGAAACCTATTCCCTAGGGTTAAGGTGACTGGGTTTTGTAAAAAGCACTGACAACCTCCAGAGAATAATGCTGATGGCTGAACTTGAAATAAAACCTCTTGCCCTACTTCGGAAACAAGTTGCCTCTTCTGGTTTCTGGACATTAAAGCAAAAGTGTCCTTTGAGACTACCTTATGAAACTCAAATTTCATCTTCAGAAACTCCAGCTAATCAATAATTTCCTTTTCTGTAGTTCAAAGAATCATGTTGTAGTTTTAAATAAACTACTCTATAAACAAAATTAATCTCTTTAATTGTCATAAAGCAAATGAACAACTCCTATAAATGAATCTGCTAAAAAGTGTCTAAGTTAACAAGCAGAGTAGAAAACAAAACAACTGCTTTATTTCTGGGGACACTGTCTAGAGTCACTCAGAATGGTCCAGTGTGTTACATAGTCATTGGCTTTCCTACAATACAGCTTTCAAAAAAAATAGGCTGACCGAAACCCCTGGCAATAGAACTGTTTACCAACCAAGAAGGTTGGGAAAGACACAAAATCTGCATGTGGCATGTGCCCAGCTAGACTTTGAGGGGTTTGTGCTGTGGACCTAAAGTTCTTATAAGGTTGTCTGAAATGAAAAACATGTCAGCAGGGCCTATCAAGTGTGCTAAATGAGTCCATGACAGGATCAAGGGTGCCTTCCTTATCAAGAAGCAGAAAATCATTGTGGAAGTATTGAAAGCACAAGCACAGAGTCAAAAAGCTCAATTTAAAAATGTAATGTTTTGGAATAAAAAAAAAAATTTAATTTCAAAAAAATGTAAAGCTACTAAAATGTAAAGCTTACTAAAGATAAGGAAAAACTAAGTCTTCAATATATGCCTACAATTCAGGGATAAGATATGAAGCTTACAATTTATTAGGGGAGATAAGGCTAATCACATGTGAATTAGACAGCAACAAGCAACAGTATACAATGAAATGCCAACGTGCTAAGTGGCAAAGTACTCAGTATACATACACCATAGAAATTTGGGAAAGGGAAAGGATGTTACGGAGGCATTGGTGAGTCCAACAAGGTTTCATGGAAACAGACTTCATAAAATAGAAGTTACATTTGGAGAAATAAAAGGAGAAAACAAGGCTGAACAAACTGCTCGATACCAGGTTTATTGCTGGGAGTTCCAGAAAATGGAGAGGAAGGGTGGGACTATCTTAAAACATTTAAACCTAGAACAGGTTCTCATTTGGAGAGTAACATCATCCCACCAGAATTCTTGTCCAATTAACCTGCCAACTGTGTACAAAAAATTGAAGGGGGCAAATATGGAATTATAAAAAACCATCACAGAGACAATTACAGAAATCTAAATCGACAATTTTCATTGGTCTAGATCTGTGCTATCCAATACAGCAGCCACTCTAGCCACATGTGGCTTTTGGCACCTGAAATATTAGCAGTCTGAACTGAGATGTGCTTTTTTTTTCTTTTTTTTTAAGAGACAGGTCTCACTCTGTCATCCAGGCTGGAGACCAGTGGCATGATCACAGCTCACCATCACCTCAAACTTCAGGGTTCAAGCTATTCTCCTGCTTCAGCCTCCTGAGCAGCTAAGACTATGGGCTACCATGCCCAGAGGGATATTCTCTAAGTGTAAAATGCACACCAGATTTCAAAGATGTTATATGAAAACAAAAGACTGTAAATGATTTCAGTAACTTTTATATTGATTACAATGTGAAATCATGTTTTGAATATATTGTGTTTACATATTTTTAAAATAATTTTCACCTGTGTATTTTTTCCTTAATGTAGCTAACTAGAAAATGTTAAATTACATACATACAAGGCTCATATTACAGTCATCACTCAGTATCCATGGGGGGTTGGTTTCAGGACCTCCCTTAGACACCAAACTCCGTGGATGCTTACGTCCCTGATATAAAATGGTATAGTATTTGCATATAACCTACACACATTCTACCACATACTTTAAATAAACTCTAGATTACTTAAAATATCTAATACAATGTAAATGCTATGTAAAGAGTTATACTGTACTGTCATGACAAGAAAAAAATCTGTATATGTTCAGTACAGATGTAATTTTTTTTTCCTCAAGCATTTTCCATCTGAGGTTGGTTGGATCCATGGACGCTAAACCCACAGATACAGAGGGCTATTTCTACTCAACAGCACTGCTCTACATAGTTATCTCAACTTTTCTGATTCTCCCATTCCCATTTTTTAAAACATTTTTAACATGTACCCACAAATATGTAGATATATTTATAAATGTGATATATATACATGTTCCACTGTACTAATATATTTTACATACATATAAAATGTATATAAATACTAGTAGGATGAGAAGAATAAACACAAGTTCCAATATTTTTCTTTCCGGCCGGGCGTGGTGGCTCATGCCTATAATCCAAGCACTTGGAGGCCAAGGCAGGCGGATCACCAGGGGTTGGGAGTTCAAGACCAGCCTGACCAACATGGCAAAACCCCATCTTTAAAAAAAAAAAAAAAAAGAAAAGAAAAAAAAATATTTTTCTTTCCACAGTCCAATGGACTAATCCACACACTACCACATTGGAGGCCTGAGATCTTTTCAGAGAGACTAAACAGAAAAAGGCAAATGCAAATTGAAGTTTCACTAAAACTTAAAGACTGGTTGGCCATGGAAGCAAAGGGAGAGGATAGACATAATGCTATTTGCCACTCAGTATCTACTGGCTCTTTTTTTTTTTGAGTGGGAGGGGCACCTAGCAAATTCTCCCAGACCCTGCCATCCACTGCTTCTTGATTTTCCCTTGGAAATCTACTTCCTCTACCATGATGCTGCTTAAGTGGCAACTCCAGAGGTAGGCCCAGGTTGGCCAAACTAATTAGCAAATCCTATTTCTCTTGCCTTAGTGGTTGATTCAGGAATGACAATGTAACCCAAAGTCAATGAGACACAAGAAGACATTTCTTGAGCTTCCAGGAAGAGAAACTCTCTTCTAGCAGTGGTTCTTAAGCTGAGGCTCACAGACACTGCAAGGGTTTATATCTAGAATTCAGGGTGTCTTTAAACTCAGATGAGAAAAACAAATTACATCTTTACTTTCACTAACCTCTAACTAAAATTTAGCATTTCCTTTTACTGTGAATTCAGCCAACACATCACAATAGTATTATATTAGCAATATCTGTTCATTTTGTCACCAGTAGAAATCACAGGTATTTATTTTCCTATCACATGATCTGTGGTTGCAGATACCTCCAAATAGTGATAATACTCATCACCACTTGGAAATTATTAGACCCCCACTAAATCTTTTTAATAAAGAAACAGGCTAAAAATACAAAACAAAACAAAACAAAACAAAAAAAGAAACAAGCTGGGCATGATGGCTCACACCTATAATCCCAGCATTTTGGGAGGCCAAGGCAAGAGGATGGTTTGAGCCCAGGAATTTTAAGACCAGCCTGAGCAACATGGCGAGACTTCATCTCTATCAAAAATTTAAAAATTACCCGGGTATGGTGGTGTGCACCTGTGGTCCTAGCTACTCAGAAGGCTGAGGTGACAGAATCACTTGAGCATAAGAGTCTGAGGCTGCCATAAGCTGTGTTAGCACCACTGTACTCCAGCCTAGGCAACAGATCAAGAACCTGTCTCAAAAAAAGAAAGAGCTATTAGGCCAGGCACTTTGGAAGGCTGAGGCCAGCAGATCACAAGGTCAGGAGTTCGAGACCAGCCTGGACAATATGGTGAAACTCCATCTCTACTAAAAATACAAAAATTAGCTGGGTGTGGTGGTATGTGCCTGCAGTCCCAGCTACCCAGGAAGCTGAGGCAGAAGAATCGCTCGAATCTGGGATGTGGAGGTTATAATGAGCCAAGATCGCACCACTGTACTCTAGCCTGGGCGACAGAGCAAGACTCCCTCTCACAAAAAAAAAAAAAAGAAAAAAAAAAGGAGGAAGAAACAGGTATTACTCACAATTTTTAAAAATACTTCTGTAACTATATTTTAATGCAACTGGTTTTCTTTGTACAGTAGTCCTATGTATTTTCCTCTGGGTTGGACACCATGAGGATGTAGGAGTTGAGCTGCAACATACATGCTGTAAACACAAAGGGACCAAAACCCCGGAACCTGAGCTCATTAAAGGAAGAGAAAGATGAAGTCTGATCGCTTAATTGAATCAAGCCTCACCTTTGCACTTTTTAATATTGTGAGCCAGTGAATTTGAGTTGGTTTTCTATTATTATCAACATTAAAAAATCTAAATGATACAATTTTCAATAGGTTCTATCTCAGAAAACTAGAACAATACCCATGACTTTCGACAGACAAAGAGAACTTAGAAAAGGCTTAACTTTGTCACAATGAGGGAATCTGGGAAAAATGAGTTCAGTTCCTCACAAACTGAATGTACTGCAGACTCAATACTCCCATCAAGCTCTCATATGTACTTCCTGTTTTATATATAGGCAATGCTAAGGTTTCACATATGACCTAAGTGTGGGCAAGCAGACATACCTGCATAAGATACAGAGAACAGAAAGACGTAACGTGAAATGACAGTCCTACCCAAGGAAGTTAAAGCTGTTAAAGCAGCTTTCTGATTCAACAACGTGGTTCTAGATGCTATGGTGGCTGTAGCCCCCTTGGCAGGCAAGCTCTGCAGTATCATTCAGGGGTTTGTTCCTAGAAGTTCAGACTAACCTGTTCATTCAGTCCGCTCAAAGTTTACATACCTTTCTCTCAATAAATTCTGCTTGCTCCAACTACCTAGAGCAAATGCTCTTGCTACAGGATCCTGAATAAGTCAAAGTAAAAAGGGATATACAAAAGAAGCATCTTCTTAGTAGTTAGAAACACAACAAGAGTTAACAGTTTAGGAATAAAAATGTAGGCATGACTTGGAAAGAATTATAACTGAGAAGCCCTAAGAGGTAAGGGCTGGATTATAAGCAGCAATAAAGGTTCAAGAACAGAGCATCAGATAGTCTGAATTTGGAAGAGAAAGAATTGCCAGAAAAGCTGAGAAATCAGAGATAAGCAAAGAACCAGGAGAAGAGAGAACTCAAAAAATGAGGTCTTCTGTACAACTAAGTACCAAAGATGACAAACAATAAAGATTTAACTAAAAGATCTGTGGAAAACATTACTCCTTTCCTTAAAAACCATCACTGGGTACAAAATAATACTCAAACTCCTTCCAAAACCTGGTCCCAACCCACCCTTTTCTGCTACTGTTCCTTTAATACAAAGCTTCTAATCACAGTCTTAAAAAAATTAAAAAAAAAATTATTCTCTGGATCCTTAAAGGCCTGTCCTTGTTCAGTCAGGCTGCTGTAACAAAATATCTTACATTGGGTATTTTTTACCCAACAGAAACTTATTGCTGACAGTTCTGGAGACTGAGAAGTCCAAAATCAAGGCACTGGCAGATTCAGTGTCTGGTGAGGCCCTGCTCCTCAGAGAGGCACTTCACAGGATGGAAGGGACAAAGGGCTCCTCAAGCCTCTTTTACCAAGGCATTAATCCCATTCACAACTTAATCACCTACTAAAAGCCCCAGCTCTTAATACTATCACACTGGGGATTAAGTTCCAACATTTAAATTTTGGAGGGACACCAACATTCAGACCTTAGCAGGGCCTAATTCAAGACCTACTCCTAAGAAACTTGCCTCCTCTGAATTCATGTCACGTTTACTTATCTGTCTTCAAATACCTAATTAAAACCCAAACTAAGCCTGTGGTATGTGTTGGTAGTCTCAGTTACTTAGAAGGCTGAGATCACCAGAGTCTGAAAGTTGAAGGCTGCAGTACACTGTGACCAGGACTTTGAACAGCCACTGCACTCCAGACTGGGCAACACAGCAAGATGTAGCCTCTTAAAAAAAAAAAAAAAAAAAAAAGCACGGGGCATGGTAGCAACGTGCCTGTACTCCCACCTACTCGGGAGGCTGAGGCTAGAGGATGGCTTGAGTCCAGGAGTTCTGGGCTATAGTGCACTATGCCTATCAGGTGTAGGCACTAAGTTCAGCATCAATATGGTGACCTCCCGGGAGCAGGGGACCACCAGGTTGCCTAAGGAGGGGTGAAGCGGCCCAGGTCAAAAACCGAGCAGGTCAAAACTCCCATGCTGATTAGTAGTAGGACTGCACCTGTGAATAGCCACTGCACTCCAGCCTGGGCAACATAGCGAGACCCCTTCTCAGAAAAAAAAAAAAAAATAGCTGGGCATGGTGGTACACATCTGTAGTTGCAACTACTCAGGAGGCTGAGGAAGGAGGATGGCTTGAGTCCAGGAGCTCGATGTTACGGTGAGCTATGATTGCACCACTCTACTTCAGCCCATACAACAAAGTGAGACTGTCTCAACAAACAAAACAAAACAAAAAACTAAATCATAAGCTTATAGACAGAGTAAGGGCTGTGTGTTCATTTCTTTATACTCTTAACACCAAGCATAACACTACCCTAATGTACTTCTAACAAAGTAGATCATTTGAACAAGTAGTTTCAGAAGAAACTAGTAGAAGTAAGACTGCAGGTGATTAAACAGCTAATGAAATTGACCTGAAGCTGGGCTCAGTGGCTCATGCCTATAATCCCAGCACTTTGGGAGGCCGAGGCAGCGGATCACAAGTTCAGGAGTTTGAGACCAGCCTGACCAATATGGTGAAACTCTGTCTCTACTAAAAATACAAAAATTAGCCAGGCATGGTGGCTCGCACCTGTAATCCCAGCTACTCAGGAGGCTGAGGCAGGAGAATCGCTTGAATCTGGGAGGCGGAGGCTGCAGTGAACCAATACTGCCCCACTGCACTCCAGCCTGGGCAACAGAGCTATACTCCATCTCAATTTAAAAAAAAGAAAAAAAGAGAGAGAGAGAGAAATTGACCTAGAAGGTGCGGGAAAGAACTTTTTATGGTGATGATAATGTTCTGTATCTCAACAGGGATATGGGTTACGCAAATGTCTGAACTTGTTCAAACTAAGGGAATAGTATAAGATTTGTATATTTTGCTATATACAAGTTTTACCTAAAAACAAGTGAACAAATAGTCAATATGCATGGGGAAATGTCTAGGTGTAAAGAATACTTACTTTGAGGCCGGGCACGGTGGCTCACGTCTGTAATCCTAGCACTTTGGGAGGCTGAGGTGGGTCGATCACCTCAGGTCAGGAGTTCAAGACCAGCCTGGCCATCATGGTGAAACCCCATCTTAAAAAAATAAATAAATAAATAAAAAGAATACTTACTTTGAAATACAACAAAAACAAAAGGATTGATGAATGGATAGACCCGACACGCGATAAAGCAAATATAGCAAAATATGACTAACAATATAGGTGGTGGGTATTTAGGTATGCAATGTACAAACAATTCTTTCCACTTTTCTGTAATGAATATTTCACTAGAAAATCTTCAAGAAAGAAAGCAAACATTGGAAATGAAGGTGTGAGAGGCTTGCATATCTCCCAAGTTCATCAATTAAAGAAAAGGATTGACTTTAAAGAAAAAGAAGGTATATGCATACCTGAGAGTGGAAAGAAAAAGAGAACAGGTATTCCGGTTGTCCCTCTTTTCTCTGCCTCTAATTTTAAAATGCCTATATAGACTAGTTCTGGCCTTGAGCACTTGTTCTTGCCTCAAAGGAAGCCCAAACTCATTAAGCTCCATTCATTGTAGCACAATACCAATCTGGGGTATCTAGGCCCTTTGTCTGTCTTGGGCTACGATAAACTATTCCCTATTCTTTTTAATTGAGTTTCTAATACCTCCTTAAATTGACTTTTTTTTTTTTTTTTTTTGAGATGGAGTCTTGCTCTGTTGCCAGGCTGAAGTGCAGTGGCGACACTGCCACCTCTGCCTCCTGGGTTCAAGTGATTCTCCTGCCTCAGCCTCCCGAGTAGCTGGGACTACAGGCGTGCACCACCACCCATGACTAATTTTCGTATTTTAGTAGAGACAGGGTTTCACCAGGCTGGTCTCAAACTCCTGACCTTGTGATCTGTCCACCTCAGCCTCCCAAAGTGCTGGGATTACAGGCGTGAGCCACTGTGCCCAGTCAAATTGACCTTTAACTAAGACCTCTGGCCAATCTAACATAACATAGTTATCCTCTTGACCCAACTCTAGCCTCTTAGACTCAAGACCTGCCTTAGCAAGGCAACATTGAAACAAAGGTTAAGGGTCCTTGTAGCAAAGGCATTTCACCCTGTGTCACAGTTCCTAGCTGAGTACCTAGTACAGAAATACTCAAAAAATGTTTGTTGGATGAATGAAATCCGTACCTAACAATGCAATAACCACACTTACAAAGCATTCAGTTTCATATTCACACCTACAATGTACTGAGAAAGTGTACATGTTAGGTTTCTGAAACGGAATATTTTTAAAAGAACTAATGAGGCTGGGCGTGGTGGCTCACGCCTGTAATCCAAGCACTTTGGAGGCCAAGGGGGGTGGATCACCTGAGGTCAGGAGTTCAAGACCAGTCTGACCAACATGGTGAAACCCTGTCTTTAAAAATAAAAAAACAAACTGGGCGCGGTGGCTCACGCCTATAATCCCAGCACTTTGGGAGGCCAAGACGGGTGGATCACAAGGCCAAGAGATCGAGACCATCCTGGTCAACATGGTGAAACCCCGTCTCTACTAAAAATACAAAAATTAGCTGGGCATGGTGGCGCACGCCTGTAGTCCCAGCTACTTGGGAGGGTGAGGCAGGAGAATTGCTTGAACCCAGGAGACGGAGGTTGCAGTGAGCCGAGATCGCGCCATTGCACTCCAGCCTGGTTAACAAGAGCGAAACTCCGTCTTAAAAAAATAAATAAATAAAAATAAAAAATAAAAAAAGAACTAATGAGAGCCTCTTCTGTGGAGCACTAACTAGTGGAGGTGGGAATGAAAGGTTAAGTTCTTTTAACTAACACTAAGAAACTACAATGTATTAACACTCTCCTGGAAAACACAGTATGATCATCAGCTTCAAAATACCATAAGCATTAACTAAAGGGGAGAAGATAAATTATGCAAAGATAACAACTGACAGGAATTCAATTTCCAGATGACCTAAATGCATTTCAAGTTAATCTGCTCTTTTTTGTTTTTGTTGCTTCCAAAGAACTGCAGATTATGCACTTGCTGAATTTTGCCTTTGTCACACATGACCTAACAAGGAAGGCATTCATCATACCATAGTAGCTTCCCTCAAGTATCTGGTTCTAAACAGCTGCAAATTTTGGAAGACAACACTAAATGATGTCTCTAAAGATAAGCATGTTCTCTCTCAAAGAAATATTAAAATAAGATTAAAGTTTACTAGAATATAAAAACTGTCAAATTAAACTAGCTGAACATAAATTAAGTTTAAAAAATAAAGTAGAAAATTTTATAAGAATTTAAATCCTAATTGTTATGTTAATAAAATAATTGATCCAATAAACATATCCTAAAGAATTTCTATAAAACAGCACAGCACTCCCATTCTTCTTGACATTTGCTTTTATCCATCAGAAAGATGCCACACTACCAATGATTGGTTAATTCGGTGCCTTCAAATGATGTAAGTGAATAAAATGACTTAAAATAATAAAAGCAATCTCAAAATTAATTTCCATAAAACCTTAAGAAGTAAAAGCTACTTCCCAGATCCAAAACTGGAAAGCATGGGGGTGAAAAATATCCTGCCAAAAATAGAAACAGACTGTAAAAATGTTTAACACGAGTATGGCTTGTTAGGTAATTATACAACACTCACAAGTTGGCTTTTTAAATATCTGTCATTGTTCCTCAGTCACATCAATATACACTAAGACATTTATTCTTCACCTATTAACTCACTTTCCATGAGGAAAAATAAAAGCTTCATGACTGCTAAGCAAAACAGAGGGGGAAAATGCACTGCCCAAGAGCAGTTATCTCCTTATCAGCTGAAGTCTTTCAACTCTCATTTAGTCTGACTTTCATCCTTTCCCAATAATACTAGTACACCTGGTTGGAACGGTGGTTCATGCCTGTAATCCCAATACTTTGGGAGGCTTAGGTGGGTGGATCACAAGGTCAGGAGTTCAAGACCACCCTCACCAACACAGTGAAACCCCATCTCTACTAAAAATACAAACATTAGCTAGGCATGGTGGCATGCGCCTGTAGTTCCAGCTACACGAGAGGCTGAGGCAGGGGAATCACTTGAACTCAGGAGGCGGAGGTTGCAGTGAGCTGAGAATGTACCAGCCTGGGCGTCAGAGCAAGACTCCGTTTCCAAAAAAACAACAAAAAAAAACTAGTACAGCTAACTTACATAGAGCCATGTAGCTGGCTCCCAGAATGGCTACTACTTGGAAAAGACACATACAAGTGTCCATTTTGGACCTCCTTCAATTGCATTACATAATATCTTGCCAAGATTCTTTCATCTTAAAGAGAAGGTTGACTAACACTCTGAATATCACCAGTTTCCGTATTAATTCAGATGCCTCTCAGTCTCTGGTGATCCAGAGGCCCAAACTGTATCTTTAGAGCCTTCACTCAACACTGTCAGCATACAATTCCTAATTTCTTAAAAGAAGGAAGAAAAAAACAGAACTTTTAGTACACACAATGCTGTCAAATTCCCAAGGTTGTGGTGAGGATCAAAATAAGATTTAGAGGAAAACCTTGTTTTGTGAACTTCCAGTCAAATCCAATAGTACCTAACAGGGGTAAATGTTTGCTTTTATTTCCTGCCGTAAAATGGGCACAACTTCCATCTGCATGTTGATGTAAAATCCAGAGAGACACTAACTTATCACCTTTAAAAAGCAAATGGGGAACAGGAAGTATTGAGAGAGAGAGAGAAAAAAAAAAAAAACCCTACCATTACAAGTCAAGGTCAGTGAGGAAGGACTGAGGACTCAATTTTAAGCCATCTACCTTTTGAACTAGATTCCATTTACATTATTCTACAGAGAGGAGGAAATGAAAGTACTGGGCCGGGCGCGGTGGCTCAAGCCTGTAATCCCAGCACTTTGGGAGGCCGAGGCGGGTGGATCACGAGGTCGACAGATCGAGACCATCCTGGTCAACATTGTGAAACCCCGTCTCTACTAATACAAAAAAAAATTAGCTGGGCACGGTGGCGCGTGCCTGTAATCCCAGCTACTCAGGAGGCTGAGGCAGGAGAATTGCCTGAACCCAGGAGGCGGAGGTTGCGGTGAGCCGAGATCGCGCCATTGCACTCCAGCCTGGGTAACAAGAGCGAGACTCCGTCTCAAAAAAAAAAAAAAAAAAAAAAAAAAAGAAAGTACTGATACGCTGGAATGCCTGAAGAGGGTCACTATGACAAGTGGCTAACTTCTCTTCCAGTTAGATCTTTTTTTAAAGCTTTGGAAGAAAAACAGTATTAATAGGAAAATCACTTTTGTAAAATTCTGTAATTTCATATTTAAAAGCACTACATACGGAATTTTAGTTACCTATCCAGACAAGCGGTCCTTGGATACGTTATTAAATTAAGTTATAGCAGGGTCTTAGAAAGCAAGAAAAAGGCTTGTTGCTAACTTCTAAACCACAGAAAACCCTCAACTTTCCATGGTGGCATGGGGTAGGATAGGGACAACCTGGATAGATGAACTCCTCAGGTGATTATCATTTAAGACAAATGTTGAATTAATTCAAACTCCTCCCTCCCTTCACAATAGAAAAAAAAAATTATGTAAGATCCACTCTCCCATCTCCTGGCCATTTTCTAACAAAAAAATGCTAACAGCAGGTAGCAGACGTCCAGTTAAAAAAAAAAAAAAAAGTAAAGCAAACTGATTTATCAGCACTGTGCTTTTCTTTTTTTCAGTAATTCTGACCGCAAACCATCAAACTATGAATTTAAGCTTCCTAAAAGGTTTTTCACATTACACTCTCCAAAAAAACCTCCTACCTTGACTTAAATTTTCTAAGTCAAATGTCTTAAATTGAGCTGTACTAACGATGCTTGCTTGACATGAAGTTAAAGAAATGAACTATTACATTAAAATTCCAAAATGCTGTTATTGAACAACTTTCGATTCAAATCCACTGTGATTCTAGGCATCGATGGAAGACAACTTCCTTTTTCTCCCCTGCGGGTCCCCCCCGGCCCTTCCGCGCGTCCAGGTCCCCGCCCGGGCCTGCGGTGACATCCCAGGACCCATTTTCTGACGTCACAGACACGCGGACCCACAGCCCTATGACTTCATCGCGGACTGGGGCCGAACCGCAGTCGACTTGCGCCAGCCCAGAGGCCGGGGAGGTGTCCCAGCCTCCACCCCGCCCCATCCCCGTGGAACGTTAAGGACAAGCGCCAGCTCACCTGCGCTGAGGAAGGGAAGGGCAGAGTGGCCGAGCCCGGGCGGGCGCGACAGGGGCGAGGCGACCCCAGTCCAGACCCTGACTTCCTCACCGCCCTGAGTCCTGTAGGTGGGAGCACCGGTCCGGTGCTAGCTCACGGCCTATCCGTGATCTCCTCGGCTTGAGCCGGGACCCAGGACCCCGCTCCCGCCTACCCGCCCGACCCTCCGTGGCCCATGGGGGCGCTTAGCACCCGGGCCGTGCGCGCTGGGAGGGCTGCCCTGGAGGAGGCGCGGGCCGCCGGGTCCCTGCCCGGGACCCGCGGGCGGCGCCCCTGCCCCCACCCGCCCGGCGCCCCGGGAGCGGCGGGAGGGGGCGGGGAGCGGCCACGGTGGCCGCCGCCGGACCCCAGCCCCGCGGCCCTAGCGCCACACCCCACCCCGGCCCGGACCCACCTGCGCTCCTGCCCCGGCCGCGGCCTGGCCCGGGGCTGCACCAGCCCAATGCAGTGGCGGCGGTAGCGGCGACAGGAGGCCCGGCTCGCTCCCCACCTCTGAGGCGGACCGAGCGCGCGGCGCGGCGGCACCCAACGCTCGCCCCGAAACCCGTTTGTTTGGCTAAAACGGCGTGACGTCACGCGCCGGCCCAATCAACGGTTGGCCGGGGGAGGGGCCGCGGTACCAAGCTGTCACGGCGCCCTCTGTTGGACGCTGGGGGAAGGAAGGGGGAAGTAAAAAGGGAGACCTGGATGACGCGTCTGCCGCCCCCAAGTGGTGGAGAGTGAAAGTTTGAGCACTACTGTGGGGAAAGCAATCAAACTCCCCCAGGACAGCCAGAAGGGTAGTGACGCCAAGGTTCAGTGAGCAGACATGTCAAGTTCATGAATATTCGTGGGTGGACCTGAAGCTATAAATGGTCTCAGATGCTATTAGATAACCCAGTAGACCTGGATCCCCATCTTGGTTCTGCTGCTAGCTTGGAAGGCTGGGGATCAGGGTTTCAATTTGTAAAACGACAAAATTGGAAGAGTCCTTTCTGACTCTCTTTCTCATGCAAATCACGGCAGGAGTACCTGTCAGAAAGTAGATAAACGTTGAGGTTGACACCAAACTGTTAAAAGTCTGTAGAAGCTTAAGGACTTGTTAATGATGGATATAAATTTTTAATACTCTACATTCAAATCAGAGGGCCAGTGAGGAACTTTTGATCCTCAACCTTTAAACTTATTATTGTTTTCATTGTAAAAGTAATATTAACAACATTGAAAAACATGAGGACAATGTATTTTCTTCTAGACCTTTTGCCCCATCTCATTTATTTTACAACACTGTCATAGCAGTGGTACGTGATTTTGCATCCTCTTTTCACTTTTATAAGTATCTCTCATATTTCTACATAAGCTTCATAACCAGTTTAACACCTGCATAAATTTACATTAAGTGGACATGAAATTTACTGCATTAATTCTCTATTCTTGGACATAACTTTTTTCCCCTCACTTTTTGCCATTATGAAGAAATCTTCATGGATGTAGATTTTTATCTTCATGAATGTAGATTTTTAAAGATACCCAAAAGTAGAAATTACTAGATGAAAAAAGAGTATCAGCATGTTCACAGTTACTAATACAAACTGCCAAATGACTTTTGAAAGATTATCTTGGAGCGGGAATAAATAAAAAGTAAAATTATTAAAAAAAAAAAAGAAAAAAAGAAAAGGTTGTACCAAGTTACACTTAAATCAGCAACTGTGATTTTAGCCAGTCCTTAACAAAAGTATTTTTGTCCAATTATAAAACTACTCTTGTAAAAGATATGTGTAAAATCTTAAATATCAAAACATAAAAACAAAATAAAAATAAATATTTCCCATAATCTCATTACTAAGAAATAACCACTTACTATCTCCTCTAGACCTTTATCTATACATATATTTTTAATAAAAATTGGAGAGGGTAAGGCCAGGCAAGGTGGCTCACGCCTGTAATCCCACCACTTTGGGAGGATGAGCAGGGTGGATCACCTGAGGTCAGGAGTTTGAGACCAGCCTGGCCAACATGGTGAAACCACATCTCTACTAAAAATAAAAAAATTAGCTGAGCATAGTGGGATGCACCTGTAATTCCAGCTGCTTGGGAGGCTGAGGTGGTAGAATCGCTTGAACCTGGGAGGCAGAGGTTGCACTGAGCTGAGATGGCACTACTGCACTCCAGCCCGGGTGATGGAGTGAGACTCTGTGTCAAAATGAAAAAAAAAAAATTAAGGAGGGATGTTATATGGTACACATTGGCATCAAACTGTATGTCTTCTTTAATACATGATCAATATTAGCCCAATATATGATGATCATTTGAAACTTCTTTTCGTCATAGTTAGCTCAAAATTATAAAACTTCAATATATCGCCGGGCGCGGTGGCTCACGCCTGTAATCCCAGCACTTTGGGAGGCCGAGGTGGGTGGATCACGAGGTCAAGAGATCGAGACCATCCTGGTCAACATGGTGAAACCCCATCTCTACTAAAAATACAAAAAATTAGCTGGGCATGGTGGCGCATGCCTGTAATCCCAGCTACTCAGGAAGCTGAGGCAGGAGAATTGCTTGAACCCAGGAGGCGGAGGTTGCGGTGAGCCGAGATCGCGCCATTGCACTCCAGCCTGGGTAACAAGAGCGAGACTCCGTCTCAAAAAAAAAAAAAAAAAAAAAAAAAACTTCAATATATCCTTTTGGATTCATCTCAAATGAACAAAACAAACCTCTTGATTCCTGTTGATTAGGGGAATCAAAAAGTTGATTCCTTCAATTTTTTTCCTCTTTTTTTATGGCCCTTACTTTAATCCGCACACATCTTCCATATATGTATTTAATAGCCCTTGCTAGATTCTAAACTGCTAGGAGAAAGATTATATTCTAGTATTCACTAAAGGGTATTGTACTTAATATTGCTTAAATGTTTAATTAATAATTATAACCATATTAGTGATGTACACTTTTCTCATGATGATAGATGAGTATAATGTGTATTTTATAATGGTATTGGCCAGGCCCAGGGGCTCAAGGCTACAGTTAGCAAAGATCACACTACCGCACTATTGCCTGGGCAATAGAAGGAGACCCTGTCTCTAAAAAAAAAAAAAATGCATATATATATATTTTTAATGGTCTTTACTGCATAGTGTTAGTATCCAACATTACATTTATGATGTATCATCCAGACATTATGCTAAGTACTTTGCATACATTATTTCATTTAATCAGATAATCTGTGAGATAAGGACTATTGTTATTTCAAAGGAGGAGTCTGGGGCTTAAAGCATTAAGCTATTTGGCCCAGGGTATACAGTCAAACTTAGCAAAGATTCCGGAACCCCAACCATGTCACTATATTGTTATTGGGAGTCTAAAATGGTTCAAAGACACTGAAACTACAAAGCACCATGCAGGTATCATTGAACTGAAATGATAGTGGTTTCCATGTGAATAGTACATCACTGTCAAAAGTTCCATCAGAGTTCATGTGTTCTAGTGCAGTGCTTCTCAAACAATTTGTAAAGACTAGTTTTGTTGTCATTTTGTTTTTTTAAAAATATTTAGTACATTCTGAACTGATTATTTTATAAAATGTAATAAAACTGAATAAACCACTATAAAAATGAAATTAATTTTAAAAGGCATAATAAAAGCCCAAACTATTAATTATTATATTTTTTCATCTCTTTTTTGAGACGGGGGGTCTCACTATGTTACCCAGGCTGGTCTCAAACTCATGACCTCAAGCTATCCTCCTTTCTCAGCCTCCCAAGTAGCTGGGATTACAGGAGTGAGCCACCATACTTTGCCTATGAATTATTTATAATTAAAATCCACAGACACAAAATTATTCCATCAATTTGCTAGTAAAGTTTCTAAACTCGTATTCTCAATTTCTGCTCTTGTCTCAGATTGGCCAGCAGACCACACTTTGAATAGCCCCCATCTAGGAGAAAGAAATAGGAGAGAATAGGCCGGGCGCGGTGGCTCAAGCCTGTAATCCTAGCACTTTGGGAGGCCGAGGCGGGTGGATCACGAGGTCAAGAGATCGAGACCATCCTGGTCAACATGGTGAAACCCCGTCTCTAATAAAAATACAAAAAATTAGCTGGGCATGGTGGCGCGTGCCTGTAATCCCAGCTACTCAGGAGGCTGAGGCAGGAGAATTGCCTGAATCCGGGAGGCGGAGGTTGCGGTGAGCCGAGATCGCGCCATTGCACTCCAGCCTGGGTAACGAGCGAAACTCCGTCTCAAAAAAAAAAAAAAAAAAAAAAAAAAAAAAGAAATAGGAGAGAATATAACCATGTTAGGCAAGTCCTTCTCTTGATTCTGTTTCTCCATTTGTATAATGGCAATGGTCCCCTAGAAACTAAGCCAGTATAGTACATGAAGCCACAGGCCCTGTGGTAGGTCCTCAGGAAGGTTCTCCCCAGGTGGGCATGCAGTGGCACACTGAGGCCATGGGACTGGTAAGAGCTGAAGGAAGAACAAGACTGAGGTGGCACAGCAGCAGAAAAGTTCCAAATATAGATAGTAGATAAGCTTGGTTATTCCATCAGTAATTAAAATTTAGTTGTCTCAAGCTAGCAAACATCAGATTAAATTAAAAATCAGTGCAATGGCCTTGTCTTGTACAGACTTGGTTTCATTTCTGTTCTCTGCTCAGAAAAAAACAAAAAACTAAGAACCTATCACTTATTCCTTAATAAGCTTACTTCAACACGAACTGCTGTAGTTTGAACGCGTCCCCCAATGTGTTGGAAACTTAATCCTCAAAGCAACAATGTTAAGAGGCGGGATCTTTAAGAAGCAATTAGGTCATAACGGCTCTGTCCTCATGAATGGATTAATGCCATTATCAAGGGAGTGGATTAGTTATCAAGACAGTGAGTTACTATAAAAGCAAGCTTGGGCTGTGCATGGTGGCTCAAGCCTATTATCCTAGCACTTTGGGTGGCCGAGCTGGATGGATCACCTGAGGTCAGGAGTTCAAGACCAGCATGGCCAATCAACATAGTGAAACCCCATCTCTATTAAAAATGCAAAAAAAAATTAGCCAGGCATGGTGGTGGGTACCTATAATCTCAGCTACTTGGGAGGCTGAGGCAGGAGAATTGCTTGAACCCGGGAGGTGGAGGTTGCAGTGAGCCAAGATTGTGCCACTGCACTCCAGTCTGGGTGACAGAGCAAGACTGTCTAAAAAAAAAGAAAAAAGCAAGCTTGGCCCTATCTCACTCTTATGGGAGTGGGGATCACCATAAGGCAAGTTGATCTAAGGGAGTTTCAAAAAAAAATCAATTTGCCTTTGGTGATCTGCACTTTCTTGCTCTGTCACGTGTTCTCTTGCTCTTTCACCTTCTAACATGGAATGACGTAGTAAGAAGGCCCTCAGGAGATGTGAACCCCTTGACCTTGGACTTCCTAGCCTCCAGAACTGTAAGAAATAAATCTCTGTTCTTTATACATTACCCAGTCTCAGGTGTTCTGTTATAGTAGCACAAAACAGACTAGGACACCTGCCATTTCATCTTCTCCCTCTCACTCCCGGCCCCTCCTTATCAAACTTACTTTCCCCTACCGGAGAAAGAAAACCAAGAGCAGACGCCATGAGATTTTGCATCTAGACCTATCTTTGCTGCAGAACCTAGGCCACTGGGTGCCTTTCTCTACCTACTTGATGGTGTTATTATAAAGATCAAATAAGAAAAGAGAAGCAAAAGTGCTTTTAGAAGTTTCAACTTTGCAAAGGTAAAGCATGCGCTTAAATATGCCTGGAATGTGGCTGTTGGAACATGCTTCAAGCCCTGATCTTATGCCCAGGTTTATGCATGTGTGAAGTTCAGTGGTGGTGACGGGGGGATGGGCAGGGGCTACTCAGCCATGAGAATATAAATATTATCCACAATAAATAGAACATAAAGTGAAACTAGAGGACCAAGGCAGCAGACTGTTTAACATATATGGGTATCTATTATAATTGAAATGTGGACAGTGAGGGACATAAATAAGTATTGAAACCAGGAAATCACAGTTTTTATCCTTCTTTTTGGATCTTGTGCCTGTATGAAAATCTAATAAGAGCTAAAAACCAAGAGTCTTTGGAGACTCTTGGTAGAATTAAAAATACTCACCCTGATACATACACAGTTTCGAAGATAATTTTAATTTTTTCTAAAGTCCCTTAGATCAACTTGTGTTATGGTGATCTGCACTCCCATAAAGAGGTGTAAGAGACATGTAGAGCAAGGACACCTCTTCTAGTAAAATGAATGGGAGATGAATCAAGGTCCCAGATTCTCCTATTTCCATGGTATTGCCCTCAGAACACACAGAAGATGGTTTCTGCACTGTCAATACAGTAAGTCACACAATTTCCACACATATCTCAATGCTTTTTTTTTTTTTTTTTTTTGAGACGGGTTTTGCTCTGTCACTAAGGCTAGACAGCAGGGGCACCAACTCAGCTCACTGTAGCCTTGACCTCCCGGGTTCAAGTGATCCTCCCACCTTATCCTTACAAGTAGCTTGGACCACAGATGCCCGTCACCGTTCCCAGCTAATTTTTTGTTGTTGTTGAGATGGGGTCTCCTTATGTTGCCCAGGCTGGTCTCAAACTCCCAGGCTTACATGATCCTCCCAACTCAACTCTCCCAAAGTGGTGGGTTTACAGGGGCAAGCCACTGTGCCCATATCTCACTTCTGACAGCATATAAAAGGAGAAATTCCTTCTCTTGTTAAAGCTATAAGCAAGGCTTAGACTGAAATCTTCACATTCTTTTCATCAAAATTAACACTTGGGCAGATTAGATAACAGGCCACAATGATCTCCAAGTCACTTCTTAATGTTTGAAATTTTACTAGAATTCTAGAAGTGCCAATCTGCATTCCTGATGTCCCTACATAGAAAATCTCTATGTAGTGTATGGAACTCAAGTGCAGAGCAACAGAAATCAATGAAAGCATTATGTTAGCTTCTCTGTCAAGCCAGGCAATCTCTGTTCCATCTAGAGGTCCCTCAGCCTGGAAGATTCCTCTCCCCTTTTCACCTGATTGGCCCCAACGCTACCATAGGTGTTGGCTTAACAGTCTCCTCAGGGCACTGAAGGTGCCAGAATTTATATTTAGAGGGATTTTGGAGGCGCTGGGGGTGGCGGGAGGAGTGTAAAACTGGGGAACTTAACGTACATTTGCCTAGCCAGCTCAGTTTTTACTTAGATTTTATTTTTATTTGGGGTGGCATGAGAAGGCTAGCGCTTCTTCAAGCCAGGATATCTCTAGCCTTCCTATCTAGTTGCCCCAAAATTATTCTCTTTCACAAAGCTATTTAATTCCTTCATAACACTAATTACACTAGAGATTATTTGTTATAACCTCTGTAGAATGATAGCTTTAGAAAGCAGGGGAACTGTTTTATTCATTACTTTATCCCAATACCAACCTTGGTGCCTGATACCTAGAAGGTACTCAATAAGTAATGGTGATGTGTAATCAAGTCCATATATACACACACACACACACACACACACACACACACACATATGTTTTTGTTTTTGAGATGGAGTCTTGTTTTTGTCACCCAGGCTGAAGTGTAGTGGCATGATCTCAGCTCACTCCAACCTCCGCCTCCCAGGTTCAAGGGATTCTCCTGCCTTAACCTCCTGAGTAGCTGGGATTATAAGGGTGTACCATCACACCCGGCTAATTTTTATATTTTTAGTAGAGACGGGGTTTTACCATGTTGGTCAAGCTGGTCTTGAACTCTTGACCTCAGGTGATCCACTGGGCTTGGCCTCCCAAAGTGCTGGGATTACAGGCATGAGCCACCATGCCCGGTTGAGCCTATATTATTTTTAAAAAAACAACCACCATCATAAGGTGTTTGTTTTACTTGTGATAAAAGAAAAACTTTAGGCAAGTTAAATTTAGCAGAGTTTAACTGAGCAAAGAAAGATTCACGAATCAGGGAGCCTCCCGAGCTAAAGTAGGCTCAGAGAGACTCCAGCACAACCATGTGGTAGAAGAAGATCTTTGGACAGAAAATGGAAAGTGACTTACAGAAAATGGAAGTGAGGTACAGAAACAGCCAGATTGGATACAACTCAGTGTTTGCCTTATTTGAATACAGTTTGAATAGTTGGCCACCTATTGGCCAAAACCTGGTGGCTGGTACAAGCCAGAGGGTTAGTACTAACAAATAGGTTAGTCTGTTTACACATCCAGTTAGGTTTCAGTTTACTATGAATGAAGAAATGTTTAGGCTGAACTTAAAATATGTATGGAGGAAGCTTTAGACTAAACTTACTTAACATTCGTTTTCCTTTCTTCTTTGTTCTTTTCTTCCCCCATGTGTGATTGCCTGTACATAGTCATTTCAGTGGAGGGTAGTCACTAATAATTGATTAACTTCATATCCTAACCCTCAGGGGCTGCCCACAAGATAAATGAACTTGTTTTTCTTTCAAAGAACAATGATTCATAGGTCATGCAGACCTCCTTGATGGCATTCAGAAGTTTGATCAGCCTAGGAATCTCACCTTCCCCATAGCCACCTTTCTCATAAAAACACTCAGTTATGTTCAAAGGCTGGTAGGATCTCAGAGTGTACCTCTCCTATTCTCATGCTTTGGCCAAATTGAATAAGCCTTTCTCTACTTAGGCTGATGTATCTGTGTTTGGCTTACTGCGCACCAGATGCTTGAATCTGGCTTTTGGGATTCTACAATAGTGGAATAATTTGTTTTTAAATGCTAGAAAGATGTTCTGCAAGGACAACAGTGATCTATATTTAGAATCATTTAACCCTTGCAGTTGTGAAAGATGGGAGAAGTTTTTGAAAGGGAGATGGAAGAAAATGAGGAATCTTGCTCCTTAGGAAAGTGGAATGTTCCCCCAGAAAGTGTTCTCTCCACAGCCAGTAGAGTAAGATTAAAAGACATGATCCAGGCCAGGCGAGGTGACTCATGCCTGTAATCCCAGGACTTTGGGAAGCTGAGGCGGGTGGATCACCTGAGGTCAGGAGTTCAAGACCAGCCTGGCCAACATGGTGAGACTCCCCCCTCCCCCATCTCTACTAAAATACAAAAATCAGCTGGGCATGGTGGCATGTGCCTGTAATCCCAGCTACTCGGGTGACTGAGGCAGGAGAATCACTTGAACCCAGGAGGTGGAGGTTGCAGTGAGCCAAGATTGTGCCATTGCACTCCAGCCTGGGTGACAGAGTGAGACCCTGTCTCAAAAAAAAAAAAATTAAAAATTAAAAAAAAAACATGATCCAGATAAGGCCATAGACCCTGGAGCTTGAACCCAGAGGCTGGGGCCTTTTAAAGAGCCAGGAGATGGAAGAGCTGTGCATAGGAGACCAGAAGCCAAAATAGTAACGTTGCCTTAAGAAACAGAAGGAAAAAAAATCAAAAAAGGAGAACGCAGGTTTGCATATCCCACTAATTATTATAGCACAGAAGGAATTAAACCCAGCTGCATTCCAAGTACAAAAATATAACAGGCAAAGGGAAGCAGCTCATCACACACACACACACACACACACACACACACACACACACACACACGCACAGAGAGACAGAGAGAGAGGGAGAGAAAATAAATCCTCAAGTCTTTTGATTCTTCTCCTCACTCTTAGAATAAAATCAGAACCCTTTACTGTGGCCCAGCATAATCGGACATGTTCCTTTTATCAACCTCTCTTCATTCTCCCTACTTGTCTCAGCTAAAATGTCATCGCCTCAGAGAGCCTTCCCTAACTATCCAGTGTAGCATTTCAGCCTTGTTGCTTTTCTTTACAGTGCCTCATGCCTGACTCATAATGGGCACCCAATAAATATCTGTTGAATTAATAAAAAATATATATACTTTTTTTTTCTAAAAGATTTAATCCAGGACACAAATGTTACAATGGATGACTAATAAAAGTAACATGAGTAGAGAGACATGTACATTATAAATAGGACCTGAATAAAGGCAGAATCTAAGGCACTGCTGCAAATATATGACCAAAAGTAAGAACATCTGAACCCTACAGAACCTAGCCAACCAGCCAGTCATGATTTTCGTGCTTCAACACAAATTACCTGTGATTTAATTATCTAGATCACCCATTGATTACAAGGATATTTACGTTAGTCGCTTGGCATTTAGATAATGACTAGTATTCATTAGGTAATGCCAAATAACTCATGTTGACTTTTTTTATATTTTTAATAAGCCCCTGGTCTGTCTGTCGAAAATAGCAAAAAAGGAAAATGGTAGGGGTGTGGGAGTCACTGCCGTCTGACTGGCTACTGAACAGCAGTTTCCCCTTTTCTTGCTTATTAACAGAGTCCTGATCCGGGCTACCCTATCTGTGCTTCTAGGGACGTGGGCCCAGATCCATTGTGTGAATAACGATTGACCTCAGCTAATGTTTCTCATGGAGTGATTGATTTTGCCTCCCAGAGGACATCAGCAATGTCTAGAGACATTTCCAGTTGTCACTATTTGAAAGGAAGCACGATCTCCATCTAGAAGAGAGAGACAAGGATGCTGTTACTCAGTATCCTACAAATGACAGAACAGCTTCTACAACAAAGAGTTATCCACCAAAAACGTCAGCAGTGCCAAGGTTCAGAGAACCTGCTCTAGGGTAATCAGTGTGGTCCTCATCTCCCTGTCAGTGACTGACTCAACTCACATAATAATCTTATGGGAGTGTGATGTAATTCTAACCAATAAAATGCAATGGGAAGTTGGCTGAGATACTACTGAAAAAATCTTTTCTTACCCCTAAAAAGAGACATTCATTTTCTGTTGAACTGCATTACTTTCCTTAAAAAAAAAAAAATCGTATTTACCAACAATGAGAAAAAGAGAAACATGCAAGAACCTTTCCTTATCTCCTGCTAGATGCCATTGTGTCTGTGATGTGGTGTCTAGAACTATGGCTGTCATCTTGGAACCATGAGAGGAGTTAGCTGAAGAAACAGGAGGATGGCAAAGTGGAAGGATGGAAGTTACCTGAGGCTGAGGACATCAGTACACCTCCGATTTAACCAATCCTTGAGACTTCTTGTTATATGAGATAATCAATTCCATTGCTGTTTAAGTCATGTATAGGGCTTTAAAAAAAATTTATAGCTGAAAACATCCTGGCATACATTTTATATTTTTATTTGACATGTGAAAAAATAAATAAAACATAGGAGGAAAGACACTAACCTCCTTTGGGGCAAGCTCTGCAATTGTCTAGTGATAAAATAATTTTGCTTTGCTGTGCTTCCAGAATGACCTGGAAACTAACTCATGATCTTATGATACCGGAAGTTGATAAAATCAGTGGGGGAAAAACATCTGTCTATAAATGCATAAGATTGTGTTTTTTAAGTAAATGAGTAGGCTCTCATGTGACGTTCTGAAATCTTCAAGAAAATGACATTTTCCAGTCAGGGAGCCTTCAGCATTAGCATGAGACCAGTCAGCCTGTCCTTATTCTTCTTAAGCCCTAGCCCACCTAATTCACAGGCACCTGCTACAGCAAAGAAGGAGCTGCCTGGCTAAAATAACCTAGTTACATCAGCCTGTTAAAAATGGTCCTGGGGATAGATGTTGCTCAGCATCAAGTTCTTTGAACAACAACAGAAAAACCGGCAACTTATTCTGCAGTTTTAGAGTTTGCTGACATTTTCTTACCAGGCATAACTATGCTTTTATTGCCAAGTCTTACTTTGAAATACCAAAGACAACTTTTCAAAAAGCACAGAGCTTGGATATCAGCATTTCCTTACCAAACAAAAATCATTTGTTTTGTTAATTAGTATTGAACCTGAATAGGGGTGCCTTCAGATACTTTCCTTGGAAAAGTTTATGGAGATTTGGCTTTTTTGGAATGCATTGTTATATAGTTTCCATCATGCCACTGTAGTACAGTTCACTGTCACTGACAGAGAATCCCATTGACCTTTCACAGCAACTCACACCCTGGCCCTTCTTAAGACTGCTGAGCTATATGTATTTTTGTGTGCCTTCAGCAAGACACACTTTGAACAGTAATGCCTACATGTATCACTAAAGTCAATTGAGCCCTTTTTGTCCTTTCTCTTGATGTCCCTCCCCTCAACAAAGCCAAAGTGTACCCTTCAAAGTAGCATAAGGATGACCTTATAAAATTACTGAAGGTGTGAGCATCTCATTGCTCCTCCTGGTTCAGAGCTATTCTGGTTTTCTTATCTTGGAGCTGACATTTTCACACCCAGATTATATGCTCCTTAATGCCCCATTGCTCCTGTGGCTTCTGCCATCTGTTACTTTTACTATTGCTGCACTTTTCTAGCTTTCTGTATGTTTCTTTCTCTCTCCTGCCTCTGTCCCTACCGTATCTCCCATATATTTTGTCTTTCTTTCCAATAGAAAGTCATCACTAGCCAAGGAGACTCCTTTTGATCTGCACATGTTATCCCTCTGGTCTCTGCATGTCGAGTATAGATCTGAATCCTCTCCCTTTCTCAACTCTTCCTTCCATTCCCTGCTACTCGGGGGCTGCTTTTGCATGGATGTATGCATTTTCTTTTTTACATTTTTCAGTACTGGAAAAACTCTAGAATTCCATCCTCTGAATAATACTAACATGTGTGGTAATGGCTGAGTATGGGTGTTTATGCCTGCAATCCCAGCAATTTGGGAGGTCTAGGAGGAAGAATTGCTTGAGCCTAGGAGTTCGAAACCAGCCTGGGCAACATAAGGAGACCCCGTCTTTACAAAAAAATAAGTTAGCTACGCATGGTGATGTGTGCCTGTAGTCCTAGACACTCAGAAGGCTGAGGTTAGAGGATTGCTTGTACCCAGGAGTTTGGGGCTGCAGTGAGCTATGATTGCACCACCGCACTCCAGTTTGGGTGAGAGATTGAGACCCTGTTTCTAAAAAAACAGT
Source organism: Aotus nancymaae (assembly GCF_030222135.1). NCBI lineage: Eukaryota > Metazoa > Chordata > Mammalia > Primates > Aotidae > Aotus > Aotus nancymaae. Next base: position 25,267,453 of record NW_026988476.1, on the reverse strand, counting down.
GTGGTCACTAGCTCCATTCTTAAGTTCATTACATTCTTCTCAAAAATGCCCTAAGTATGTTTTCAAATCTATGTTATTCTGTGTGTTGGCACATCCAATTTTTTTTTTGAGATGGAGTCTCGCTCTGTTGCCCAGGCTGGAGTGCAGTGGCACGATCTCAGCTCACTGCAACCTCCACCTCCTGGGTTCAAGTGATTCTCCTTCCTCAGACTCCCAAGTAGCTGGGACTCCAGACATGTGCCACCATGCCCGGCTAATTTTTGTATTTTTAGTAGAGATAGGGTTTCACTATATTGTCCAGGCTGGTCTCGAACTCCTGACCTCATGATCTGCCTGCCTTGGCCTCCCAAAATGCTGGGATTACAGGCGTAAGCCACTGCGCCCAGCCAGCACGTCCAACTGTTAATTTCTTGCTGTAAGGAGGAAGTTGTATTTTGATAAAAGCCCAATTAAAACATCACAGAAAAAAAAAGACATTTTGGAGTTTTTCAAGCCCCCAAATTTTTGGCTGAGTCATCCTTCTTTCAAGAGACTACAAAGTATAAAATGAGTAAAGTTGGTATTCATTGCCTCTTTCAATTCCACCTTTACTCTTCTCCTGGGTGGCTGTCAAGCCGCCGAGAGAAGAGGCAAGCACTGTGGTCCAAGCCAACATGTTCCTACCCACCTATTGCAATGTCACTGCCCCATGACTTCTTCCCTGACTCCCTAGACAAATACTTTGTTTACACGTTTGCTATTTCTTTTTTCTTTCTTTCTTTCTTTCTTTTTTTTTTTTTTTTTGAGACGGAATTTCACTCATTGCCCAGGCTGGGGTACAATGGCGCAATCTCGGCTCACTGCAACCTCTGCCTCCCGGGTTCAAGTGATTCTTCTGCCTCAGCCTTCCGAGTAGGTGGGATTACAGGCATGTATCACTACACCCGGCTAATTTTGTACTTTTAGTAGAGACAGGGTTCCTTCATGTTGGTCAGGCTGGCCTCGAATTCCTGACCTCAGGTGATCTCCCCACCTCGGCCTCCCAAAGTGCTGGGATTATACGCGTGATCCACCATGCCTGGGTGTGTTTGCTATTTCATTTAAAATATTTTAATGTAATTTATGCATAGAACTACCCCTCTTCCTATGTGAGCTCTTTAAGGGTATACACAGGGCATACACTACTGATTTATTGAGTCAGTGAGTGGATGAATAATCAATAAGAACAATTTCATTTACTACATCACACTAGTCCGAGATAAAAAATACTTCTTCATTAAGTGCAATGATATTTAAATTGCCACATTTGTCGATATTATATAAATGGAACAGAATTAAAGAGTACGACCCTCCTTAAAGGCCATAGCTTTATAATCTTTCCCTGAATAGTTAACTAGTCTTTATTACCTGAATGTGCTAGAGTGAATCTTATTGGCCTTTCAAAAGGCTTAGATTTTTTTAGTGCCTTTTCAAAGGTAAGATGACTTACATGTTCTATTCAGGGGGTTTGATTTCAAATGTTGGCAGATTGGACCTTATTATCACAGATAGGACTAAAATTTGCACACTGTTGTCAAAGATAAATTATGTGAATCTAAGGCCAGGCACAGTGGCTCATGCCTGTAACCTCAATGCTTTAGAAGGCCAAAGTGGGAAGATCACTGTAGGCCAGGAGTTTGAGATCAGTCTGGGCCACAGAGCAAGACTCTATCTCTACAAAAAAAAAAATTTTTTTTGAGACACAGTCTTACTCTGTCACCCAGGCTGGGGTGCAGTAGTGCAATCTTGGCTTACTGCAACCTCTGCCTCCTGGATTCAAGCAATTCTCCTGCCTCAGCTTCCCGAGTAGCTGTAATAACAGGCACATGCCACCATGCCCAGCTAACTTTTATATTTTTAGTAGAGACAGGGTTTCATGATGTTGGCCAGACTGGTCTCAAACTCCTGACCTCAGGTGTTCCACCTACCTCGGCCTCCTAAAGTGCTGGGATTACAGGTGTGAGCCACTGTGCCCGGCCTAAAAAAATTTATTTAAAGTAGCAGGGCATGGTAGCACACCCCTGTGTCTGAGCTACTTGGAAGGCTGAGGGAGAGGACCTCCTGAGCCCAGGAGTTCAAGACCAGCCTGGTCAACATAGCAAAATCCCATCTCTACAAAAAATTCAAAAATTAGCCAGGCATGGTGACATGTGCCTGTAGTCTCAGCTACTAGGGAGGCTGAAGTGGGAGGATCACTTGAGCCTGGGAGGCCAAGGCTGCAGTGAGCTGTGATTGTATTACTGCACTGCAGCCTGAATGACAGAGCAAGACTCTGTCTCAAAACAAAAAACAAAAAACAAAAATTAGCCAGGCATGATGACATGCACCTGTGTTCCCAGCTACTCAGGAGGCTGATGTGAGAGGAGGATCACTTCAGCCCAGAAGGCTAAGGCTGCAGTGAGCCATGTTCATGACACTGCACTTTAGCCTGGGTGACTGAGTGAGACCCTGTTTCAAAATAAATAAATAAATAAAAGCACAATTTTGTTTCATCTATGTGACAATTGAATCTGACAATTTTTTTTTTTTTTAAGCAATAGAGATCAAAGTAAAAAAATCTGACAACATTTTAGTCCAGCCTGAGTACGCTTTTATTTTATTCCCTGTTAGTCTTATGGAACTATCAGTAAAATTTATCGAGAGCCAGACTCACAAGTACCTAATTATCTTTTAAAAGCTGTTTTCAAATCCTTAAGAAAATGCAAACTATTTTTCCCTATGTATTATTTTCCTCTATTCATTGGGGAAAAAATAGAGAACGGGCCAGAAAACATTTTGTTCATGTGATAAAAGCAAACTGTAAAATAATATATGCTATATGCTACCATTTATACAAATGTTAAAAACATACAAATCACACACACACAACAATATTTGGTATTGCTATGGACAGCTACAATTGCAATAAAAGCTTAAAGACATGAGTGAAAAATATCCAAAACAGCTTCAGAATAATAGTTACCCCTGGGGAGAAAGGAAGGGGGAAAGAATTGGAATGGGGCACAAAAGAACTTCAATTTTATCCATAACTCCATATTTAAGAAAGAAAATATGTAAACAAAATATGGCTGTTAACACTGTAAAAAATCTAAGTGGTGAATCTGTGGATGTCTGTAAAATTACTCTGACATTTTTTACATCTTAGATATATTTCATAAAAATAACAAGTAAATGCAGATTTTTCACTTGAAAAATCTTTAGAAGAGGTTAGATGTGAATACCTTTGAGAAGAAAACCAATAAACTTATTAATTACCTCTAGGTAATATTGACATGAAACAAAAAACCCTAGATTCATTCTTATTTTCTGCTCTTAACCCAAAGCATTTGTGAAACAGAGACACTAAACATTTAAAAGCCTTACTATATAAAACATAATTCTTTGTTAAGTAGAAAAAGTGAAGCTATGATTTCTACCTCTATTTATGGGCATGACTGCTCTATTTTCCACTGAGAAGACAATAACAGATGCTACTAGGCATTTATAAGACACGTGGAATTTGAAGTCTAAATGCAGGCAAATTCTTCTGTAATGCTGTGAAGAGCATACACGGAAATGGCAATGAGATGGAATATCAAAATTCTCATCTCACCCCTAAATCATCCTTCTATAAGTTTCTTTTCTAGTTAGTTCCACACTCTTGGAACAGGAGTTCCCTGACCCCCCTCGCAGGACTTGGGACAGGGGTGTGGCTCATCTCAAACTCCTTATGGGAGGGGGAGCACACAGACAGGCAGGTGCAGGAGCTGGGGCTAGCGCTTTTGGGTTCCAGCCCCATGATAGCATCTAGGGGTGGGTGCCTGTAACTCCTGAAGCCCCAGCAGGCATGTTACAGTGGGCTTTTAGCTCTGCCAACCACAGACAGCTTAAGTGTTAACCAGCTCAGTGCCCTCTTGGTACCCAGGTTCTTGTCTGGCATCTAGGAATAATCAGGTCACATGGACAAACTGAAGGATGGCAAATGCAGGGGATTTTATTGCCAGATGGAGGTGGCTCTCACAGGATGAATGGAGAGCTGGAAAGGGGATGGAGTGGGAAGACCATCTTCCCCTAGAGTTCAGCCTTCCCACAGCCGATCTCCTCTCCAATCATCCACAGCGGACTCCCATGGATGTTTAGACGCTCCTTCTCTTCTCTCTTTTTCTTCCATGCAGCATCACTCTTTTGTTCCTCTACTCTTGTGTTCATCTGCTCATGGAGCCTGGGGTTTGAGGTTTACATAGGTACAGGTTGGTGGGGCATGGCAGGCCAAAAGGCAACTTTTGGGCACAAAAACAGGAACACCTGTTTTCATTTAAGGCCATGGGTTTCTAGGCTTGAGGGTGAGGCCTTTGTTGGAGAACTGCCCTCCTCTACCTATTGTATCCCTGTCTCCTGTCCATATTACTCTCAGAGTGTGTACACAAATAAAGCAAAGAGATACATGGCTGACCTGTTACAAAACAGTACCATTCAATGACCAAGCACAGTGGAGGACCCAGGGAGCCAAGAAATACATAAGGAGAAAGGCACAGGATCCCAGCCTGTCTTTATGGAGATATGGCAAAGTCTGTGGTCACTCTGTTCCAAGTGGTCAAATTCTTGATCCATATGCTTCATGCAAAATAAATTGCAAATATATTGTTAGGGCTAATGAAGCCTTAGCAGGTTCTAAACAAAAAGCTGAATAATTATTAAAATCTTTTACTTTTGCCTAAAAAGTGTAAAAATCTTATTTAAAAAAAAAAAAGAAAAAGAAAAGGTAGAACTCACTTTAAAGGAGTTAGTGCCAGAGACCTATGTCAAAAGCACCACCCAACATAAAGAAATTATTCTGAGCCGGGCGCGGTGGCTCACGCCTGTAATCCCAGCTCTTTGGGAGGCTGAGGTGGGCGGATCACAAGATCAGGAGTTCAAGATCAGCCTGATCAACATAGGGAAACCCAGTCTTTATTTTTTTTTAATTTAAAAAAAAAAAAGAAATCATTCTGGCATAACATTAGATATCTGATGAGAAGGAGAGCTAGTAACACCAAAGTACACTTGAGAGGGCTCGCTAGCTGAGAACACCCTAGGTTCTGTGCAAGGCATTCTACAACCTTTTCCCTTGCTGGTTTTTACTTGCCTCAGGGGAGAGAGGTCCCAATAGTTGGGAACTTAGAACTCCAGGTAGATTTGTTTTTCCTTAAAGAAATGTTAAGGTAAGAAAAAAAAAGAAATGTTAAGGTAACATTTAAAGGCCTCTTCTACAACAGACAGATCTAAGGCTGGTGGAAAGAATTTACAGGCAGTGGTTCACAACCTTAGCTGCACTTTAGAATCACCTAGGGAATTTTGGAAAAGTAGGATTCATAGTGACAGCCCCAAAGCAATTGAATCAGAACCTCTGGGAGGAAGAGCCCAGGCATGGGTGATTCTGATGAGCCATAAAGAATTACTGCCAAAGGGACAGGGCATGCTGGCCAAATGGGTCTTGGGGATAAGGGTGGGCTATGCAGGGAAGCTCAATTTATATCACGCTTGCCTACTTCATGATGTAAATACTCCCATTGTGACCAATTTCAAGCTACTAATGTGAAGCTGGGAAGAGATGAGCATAATCTCCTCTCACTAGCACCTGAGTGCCAGCTCCAGCACACCACAACTAGGAGCATTTGATGATGAAGTTACAGTAAAGGATGGAAAGGCAACATAGTATGTTCTGGGGCTTTTCTGTCCCCTCTATAACATCTCACCCATGACAGGAGGATGAGAGAAGAATCACCTGGAACCAGTGGCTTCCTGGTCAGGTAGGAAGGTGAGCCAAAGAAGATCCTGAGTGTCTGTTAGTGTGAAGGACACCAGGACAAGGTATCTCTTGTTCCTAGAAGATCCACGTTGAGATGGAGTTGGCCTCCTGATGAAGGGAGCCTTTCTCTGGAATTTTGACCCAATGGGGGCAGCATATGATTCATACAAGACACTGAGCCCTGGATCTCCATGACAGTACAATTGAATGTTACTTTTTCCCTGGGGATCTGGTCATCCAGAGGATTCCCTAGTGATCCCCTTGGGCCTCTGCCAAATATCCCATTTGGAATATAAGGATTCTTTTCCAGATATCTGAATGCATGCATTTTCTCCTCTTATATCATCAGGGTTCCTCTCAAACAACACAGCTCCCAACTCATTACCATAAGCCTTTCTTTCATAGGTAACAAACTAGCTTTGATAATAATAGCCAGCTTTTCTTTTGAATTTTTCTGAAAGAATTTGTTTTCTATTTTTCAGGTGTTCAGCTCTTTATATGCATGACTGATCTTTACATCTGCCTTCAAAAGATTCTTCTCTATATTTACAGGGCAAATTTTCTCTGAATTTTTTTTGTGTGTGTGAAAATTCATTTTTTTCTTTGATGCAATTCTGAAAGAACTTGAAGTTTCTGCCAAAGCTGTGGCCTCTCCCTTCCTGTTTTGTTTTGTTTCCCCTGCAATGACACTTATTCATTTGGTGACTTTTAATATGATCTTTAAGTGTGTCGATTAATTTACCTTCTTTCAGTTAGCATATACTTGGTTTCTTTTTTTTCAAGAGGTTTTAAATAATTAACTTATCAGTACCAACCCATTTATCCAAGCTCCTTTTGGTTTATCTTCATTATCTCCACTTTTAAGTTACCACCATCAGGCTTGCTTCTCCAAGAACGGCAACCTAATCTCCCACTTTTAGCACATGTTGACCCAGAGGCTTGCTTTTTATTATTTAGAGCTTGTCCCTTGTGGCTGGGTACAGTGGCTCACGCCTGTAATCCCAGCTCTTTGGGAGGCCGAGGTGGGAGGATCACTTGAGCCCAGGAGTTCATAGACCAGCCTGGGCAATATAGGGAGACCCTGTCTCTACAAAAAATTAAAAAATGAGCCAGGCAAGTTGGTGCACACCTGTAGTCTCAGCTACTTGGGAGGCTAAGGTGGGAGGATTGCTTGAACTGGGGAAGTTGAGGCTGCAGCTAGCCACGATTGTGCCATTGCGCTCTAGCCTGTGTAATAGAGCAAGACCGAGTCTCAAACACAAACAAAAAGCCTTATCCCATGTGCAATTTAGTTTCTAACATTTTTTTCTGTTAGATGAGGTAATTTACTCTCCCATTCCACTTTTTGCTTTATGTTTCCTTGTTCTGTTGTTGTTGCTGTTGTTTTTGAGACAGAGTCTTGCTCTGTCACCCAGGCTGGAGTGCAGTGATACAATCTCTGCTCACTGTAACCACCACCTCCCAGGTTCAAGTCATTCTTCTACCTCAGCTTCCCAAGTAGCCGGGACTACAGGTGTGCAACACCACACCTGGCTAATTTTTTTTTTTTTTTTTTAGTAGAGATGGGGTTTCGCTATGTTCGCCAGGCTGGTCTCGAACTCCTGGCCTGAAGTGATCTGTCTGTCTCGGCCTCCCAAAGTGCTGGGATTACGGGATTACACTGTTAACAATGAATGCCACTGCATCCAGACCTTTATGTTTTATTGAAAACCAGAATTTTCATCCAAAGCATCTTTTAGTGCTTCTGAATTTGTTTTCATTCCCGTCATGTATTTTGAAAGCTGTTTCATTCTCGTCGTGTATTTTGAAAGCTGGTTGCAGCTACTTGAAGTTGTGTGTGTTTTGATGAGTGTTCTAAAGACTGAATCTTTCTTTTAATGTCAGTTATAGCTCAATTTGTTTTAAATGTTCAGATTTCTCTTCTATCAGTCCTTTTCTCAAACTCTTTATTTTAAGCCCAAGAAAAGAGTTGAAAATGTCCAGCTCTCTATTAATAGCCTCCAGTTTTTCTATTTTTGATAATTTGTTCTCAAATGTGACTTCCATTAAAATTATTTAAGGTCTCCTAATTCCTCTTTTTTCCTTCTTGAAGTTGATTCATTTTGCCTTATTACTGGGACCACTGATGAAATATAATGAGGTTTCAGGATTAGATACCACTAATTTCCAATGTTAATTCCCTGAGTTTTTGTGATTAAATAGGAGAGTGTTCCACATGAACCCCCTAAAATATTTGGGGGTAGGTGATAGGGCATCACAATGACAAATTACTACCAGATAGTTTATTTTTGTTTTTGTGGTTTTTTTTTGTGAGACAGAGTCTTGCTCGGTCACCCAGGCTAGAGTACAGTGATGTAATCTTGGCTCACTGCAACTTCTGTCTCCCTGGCTCAAGCAATTCTCCTGTTTCAACCTCCTGAGTAGCTGGGATTACAGGCATGTGCCACTACGCCCGGCTAATTTTTGTATTTCTAGTAGAGACAGGGTTTCACCATGTTGGCCGGGCTGGTCTTGAACTCCTGACCTCAAGTGATCCACCCGCCTCAGCCTTCCAAAGTGCTGTTGTTACAGGCATGAGCCACTGCGTCTGGCCAATTTTTTTTTTTTTTTTAAGGTTCCTGTACTGCACTTGCAACTTTAGCCTAAGTTTCAGATTTAAAAAATTATGATGACCTTATTTCTTAGTGCTGTTTTTCGGTTCACAGCAAAATTAAGCAGAAAATACAGAGAGTTCCCATATCCCCACCTGTTCCCAAATATGCACAACCTCCACCACTATCAACATCCCACACTGCAGTGATACATTTGTTACAACTGATGAACCTACACTAATACATCATTATCACCCAAGGTCCATAGCTTACATTAAGGTTCATTCTTGGTGTTATACATTCTTTGGGTTTTCAAAAATGTTTAATGGCATGTATCCGCCATTGCAGTATTGTACATAAGTCTCACTGCCCTAAAAATCCTCTGTGCCCTGCCTATTCACACGCCTTCTCCCTAATCCATTGCAACCACTCATGTATTTACCATCTCCAAAATATTTTGCCTTTTCTAGAATGTCACATACTTGGAATTACACAGTATTTAGCTCCTTCCTTCCCTCCTTCCTTCCTTCCTTCCTTCCTTCCTTCCCTCCTTCCCTCCCTCCCTCCCTCCTTCCTTCCTTCCTTCCTCTCTTTCTTGCCCAGGCTAAAGTGCAGTGGCACAATCTTGGCTCACTGCAACCTCCATCTCCTGGGTTCAAGTGATTCTTCCATCTCAGATTCCCGAGTACACTGGATTACAGGCACCCACCACCAGGTCTGGCTAATTTTTGTATTTTTAGTAGAGATGGAGTTTTGCCATGTTGGCTACACTGGTCTTGAACTCCTGGCCTCAGATGATCCACCTGCCTCAGCCTCCCAAAGTGCTGGGATTACAGGCGTGAGCCACCGCACCCAGCAATATGTAGCCTTTTAAAAATTATTCCGAATGAGGTTAAGATTGTAAAAAAATTTGATGTAGGCCGGGCGCAGTGGCTCACACCTGTAATCCCAGCACTTTGGGAGGCCGAGGCAGGCGGATCACGAGGTCAAGAGATCGAGACTATCCTGGCTAACATGGTGAAACCCTGTCTCTACTAAAAATACAAAAATTAGCTGGGCGTGGTGGCACGCGCCTATAGTCCCAGCTACTCAGGAGGCTGAGGCAGGAGAATTGTGTGAACCCAGGAGGCGGAGGTTGCAGTGAGCCGAGGTCTCACCATTGCATTCCAGCCTGGCTCCTGGTGACGGAGCGAGACTCTGTCTCAAAAAAAAAAAAAAAAAAAAAAAAAAAATTTGATGTCTTTCTCTGGTAGGGCAAAAGTGGCCAGTTCTTTGTCTCTACTTGCATAAAGTAAACTTCTAATAATTAGAAATATGACTATGTATACCACCATTTTCTACCAGCAATACATGAGGACCTGGGCATGGGATGAGGTCCCTGGTTATGCCACCACCACCTGGCACAGTGTCCCCAGGACAGGTGTGACACAGAGCATCATCATCATCACTCTGGACCCTCAAATTGCCAGGACACTGCCAGCCACATCAGATGCAGAGAGCACCAGCGAGCATTGCACTAGAACCAAACCAGCAGTGGGCAACAGGCACAAACCTCAATGGAAGCAGGGAAGGGGAGCCCATAAAACACTGGCCAACAGCTCTTCCTCTCCTGAGTACGTATTTCATTCTGAGGCCATGAGGGCTTTATTCTGGCCACAAAGGTTACAGAAAACTCCCCATTCTCAGCTCTCTCCTTGATTTTTGTCTAACCTCTGAATGTGAATGGGGTAATTTACTGGAGGAGTCATAGAGGATCATACAAATGATTTCAACTTACTTCACTACTTTTAACTTTAAAAAGCTAAGGACGGGCCAGGTGCAGTGTCTCACACCTGTAATCCCAGCACTTTGGGAGGTCAAGGGAGGCAGATCACGAGGCCAGCCTGGCCAACATGGTGAAACCTTGTCTCTACTCAAAATACAAATATTAGCTGGGCATGGTGGTGGGTGCCTGTAATCTGAGCTACTCTGGAGGCCGAGGCAGGAGAATTGTTTGAACCTGGGAGGCGGAGGTTGCAGTGAGCCGAGATTGCGCCATTGCACTCCAGCTTGGGTGACATGGTAAGACTCCGTCTCAAAAAAAAAAAAAAAAAACTAAGGACAAAGCAAGTGGTACTTTCAAAGTCTTCGCATTTCTAGAATGTGGAGTCTAACTGTGAGCAAGGAAAGAATTATTTTCGCATGATTCCTGCATGTGGTGGTGAAATGTTTGATGACACAGAAGCCCTTCAGGTTGCTGCTGTTCAAAATAATAATCTGAGGGGGTACTGAGTGCTGGAGGGAGCTCCTCTCACAAAGGCAAGAGTATTGGGCCACCTGAGCATCTTTTCAATGTGGCACCTGGTCCTGGAGCCAGGACTGGTCCAGTTCAATGAGTAGCTCTATCTTGTTAACAATGAAACTGTGGCTCAGCTGGGGCTTGGTTGATTTTAACTGGGTAGGGATGAGTAGGTTTGCTGACCTCAGCTGGCCTTGCTCATGTGTCCCAGGGTTGCCTCAGGGTCAGCTGATCTGGGCTAAGCTGGGCAGCTCTTCTAATCTCAGCTGGACTTGCTCATGTGTTTTGGGGTCAGCAGGGGGTCAGCTGATATGACTGGGCTGGGCAAGCTCAGCGTCTCTCTCTGTCAGCAGGAAGTCAGTTGATGTAGGCTGGCCCTAGCTATGCACTGGGACCTGCCTTACCTGTGTCTCATCCTCTTCCTAGAACAACAGGAGAGCTCACTCCTGTCTTCTGGCTATAGCAGAGCCACAGGAAAGACTTTGGAGGCATTTTGAAACGTTTTCTCTGGCTGCAAGATGTCAGCAACTATTTTGATGGCCCTTTCTCTCCATGAAGTCCTCATCCTCAGGGAAACAAAAAGCTGTCTGGAACTGGGATATAGAGTAAGTGCAGATGTGAATGCCCATTGCTTCTTTCATTTCTATGGTTCACTTCACCAGCTCCAGAACCACACCATCTTTGCCAGGATTTGCACCTGCAAAATGCAGGCCCTGTACTCTCCCTCCTTCCCCATCTAACTCCATCTTGAAACAAACGCTTGAATCTAGTTAGCAGGATCTACATCACATGTATGCACCCTAACAAGAAGGAAATCTTGGAAAGGGAGTTTTGGGTTCTACATTGAGAAGGCAGGATTTCTTCTGAGGAACTATGATAACGAGGAGCGACTGTTTGGGAAATTTTGGGCAGCTGTGAATGACAGATGTTCATGACAACTGCTGTACCTGTCTCATGTGATCTGGCTACTCAGGATATAGCTGCTCATCTATAGACTGAATGTAAAGCAAAGCATTGCCGTTTAAGGTGGCTTGCAGAAGCACTCCGCCCAATAGGGACAGAGAAGGATAAACTGGTTCAATTTCATCCTCTTTCAGGGAATCTGAAAGTGAGACATACAAAGAGGGTCAGCAGTGAGCAGGCAGAGAAAAGTTACAAGAATGGGAGTCAGACAAAAGTAGGAAGCAGAGCGCCACTGTCATCAGAGTCAGATGTGATAGTTACAAACTGTTGTGGTGTCACTACATTTGCCACAGTATGTGGACTAAGATTCTAGTTGTATGTGGAGCCTGATGTAGAACTCCCATCACATAAGACTTGAACACATCTCTGATCTTGCAGTCTAAAAAAACCAACCCACTGCACCCACTAAAAAAGATAAACACAATATAGAGCAGCAAATTCTGTGTCCAAAGGTTGCCCACCAGATTCGAGCTCCTAAAGGGGCTGTGTCTGGTTAATTTGTGTATCATCCCCAAGCATCTAGTACTTTTGGGAAGCACTCAGGAGATGGTCATTGAAGATTGAAATGAGGGTTTTAGCAATAAATGCTATGGGATTCAGAGTATAGAACAATCACTATTATAACTGTAGTGTACTACGTATTCTGGGTTTATCCTCTCACCACAGATCCATTATCTGCCTTTCCTCTGCTCTCCTCTGTACCTTACAAGGATGACTTCCAAGAACTGCATGCCCTGTGCTCCCTTATTCTGTGGCTTCTTATTGGGAATGGCCAAAGAGAAGCACTACTCCTGGTAATGGAAAGAAGAGGAATTGGTTTCCTACCACCTTCTATGGCCACAGAGAAGGGATAGGTTCTCTGCCAGGTTGTCTCTTTTTCATGGCTCTAGCTGCCCAGCCTCTGGTAACACTGCACATTTCCCTTGTCTCTTCAGGCCTGCAGTGGTAATAGATTTTAGCTGTCATTAATCGCTGGGTACTTTACTAGCCTTTGATAGGTCCCTCAATCCTACCTACCCCTCTGAAAATAGTCCCTTTATTAAACTCTTCGGTGAAACCCATTAAATGTGTCATCTATTTCTAGCCAGCACGCTGATACATTCTATTCATATTCTAAAAAGGAGGGAATAGTTCTGTCACTGTCCCCAAGTAGTCTTACTACCTGACCTTACCAAGTAGGGCAAGTTCACACAGTCTGAAAGAATGTACAAAACAGCTTTTTGCTTCTAGCACTGAAGATACAGGAGTAATTCCTCTGTTTCCTCTAGCAGTTTCTACTCACCCAGATTCTCTCACTGGGGCCAGGTCTCAACCTCTTCTTCTTCCATTCCCATAGCAGAGAAGTCTTCTCCCCTGTAGTCAGTCTTTCTTTCCCTCCTCTCTCTCTCTCTCTCTCTCCTCTCTCTCTCTCTCATCTCTCTCTCTCTTTAACCTTTCTCTTGACTCTAGGGACCCATTGCTCCTGGTGCTGACTGTCAGTCTTTGGACCTGGTCTGGTTTTTCCAGATGGGGTTGGGGTTTCCAATACTGGAAGCTCAAGGTAGAAGGAGAAAAAAGAGACCTTCTTAGTGGTCTGCCCTCAGGTTGTGGTGTCTATAAAATAATCCGATGGTTTTAACAGGTAAAGTTAAACATCCTGTAGGTGTTTCCTGCATTTGCTGGAAGGTTTGCTAAATGCCTGGGTGTCTTCAATTAGGTTGACTCCAGGAAAAGAAAGGGAAAAAGTGGAGAGGGGACCCCCATCTTACCACCTTAGAAACTATTTCTTCAAGGCTGGGTTTGGTGGCTCATGCCTATAATCCCAGCACTTTGGGAGGCCTAGGTGGGCAGATCACTTGAGGTCAGGAGTTTGAGACCAGCCTTGCCAATATGGTGAAACCCTGTCTCTACTGAAAATACAAAACTTAGCCAGGCGTGGTGGCATGCACCTGTAATCCCAGCTACTTGGGAGGTTGAAGCAAGGAGAATTGCTGGGAAGTGGAGGATGAAGTGAGCCAGATCACACCATTGCACTCCAGCCTGGGTGTGGCAGCAAGACTCTGTCTCACAAAAAAAAAAGAGAGAAAAGAAAACAAAAACAAAGGAAGTAAGACCTGAGCTGAGCTTTGAAAACTAGATAAGATTAGGCACCTGGTGGCTCACACCTGTAATTCCAGCACTTTGGGAGGCTAGGATAGGCAGATCGCTTAAGTTCAGGAGTCTGAGACCAGCCTGGGCAACATGGTGAATTCCATTTCTACAAAAAATACAAAAATTAGCCAGGCATTAAAATTAGCATGGCACAGTCCTGTTGTCCCAGCTACTTGAGAGGCTGAAGTGGGATGATGGCTTGAGCCTGGGAGACAGAGGTTTCAGCGAACTGAGATCACGCTACTATACTCCAGCCTGGGTGACAGAACGAGACACAAGACCCTGTCTCAAAAAATAATACTAATAATAATTGAAAAGAGATAAGATTAAACAACATATAAGAGGACAAAAGGCATTTCAAAAAGATGTGAGCAAAGAAGATGCGCAAATGTAGCATTTGGGAAGAAATTGGTACACCACTTTGTCCAGTTGATATAAACAAGTAGGGGGAGATGGGTTTGGAGAGCTGACTAAAGAACCAGTTTGGGAGGGTTTAAGTGCTAGGATAAGAGTTTTAAGGAGTCTTTAAAGGTTCTTGGCAAGGCAGTTTTTCATAATTGACATATAAAATGAATTGGAAGGGTAGATAAAATGACAAGTTAAAAAATAAACACAGTTATTTGGCTGGGCGTGGTGGCTCACGCTGTAATCCAAGCACTTTGGAGGCCAAGGCAGGCAGATCACCTGATGTCGGGAGTTCAAGACCAGCCTCACCAACATGGTGAAATCCCATCTTTAAAAAAATAAAAATAAATAAAATAAACACAGTTACTCAAATGTGAGATTGCAAAGGGCTATGCCCTAGTAGTGGTCCTTGAAAACTTCATAGAAGAAACTACACTTTGCTTGTGGGCTAAATGTGGTAAAAAGGAAAAATAGAAGATAAGAATGCTTCAAAGTTTTAAAATTGAAGGACTGAGAGAATGACATGCTTACGTAAGAATAGGAAAACTTAGAACAGCTATGAATAGTTTTGGATGAAAGATTTCAGTTTAAGGTATACTGCCTTTAGACGGCTGCAGTGCCTTCTAGTGGAGTTGGAAATGGAGGCCTGAAACCCAATGAGGATTGGAGACAATTGCAAAGGTGATTATTTGAAGTTGTGAGTGGGTGACACCTCTGAGAAAGACTTTGCATTAAATCTGTGGGTCAAGAACTAAGCTCTGTCATTTCCAACAGCATGGGTTTACCTGGAAGATGTTATATTAAGTGAAATAAGTCAGGCAGAAAAAGAAATACCACATGATCTCATTCATATGTGGACTCTAAAATATTGGAACCCAGAGAAACAAGAGTGTAGAGTGAAGATTGCCAGAATTGGGGAGGGAAATGGGGAGATGTTGCTCAGAGGGCACAAACTTTGAAATGCAAGGTCAAAAAGTATGGGGAATCTACTGTAGAGCACAGTGACTATAATTAATAATACTATATTGCATAATTGAAGGTTGCTAAGAAAGTAGATTTTCAGAGTTCTCACCACAAGAAAATGATGTGCATGAGGTAATGCATGTATTAATTAGCCGAATTTAGCTATTCCACAATGTAGATATATTTCAAATCATACTGTACACCATAAATATATATAACATTTGTTTGTGAATTAAAGAAATAATATTTTTCATTGGAAGAACATTCAAAAAAATTCTTAAATAAAAAATATTTTTTAAAAAATCAATTTTTAAAATAAAATGTAAAAAACAATACAGGCCAGGCACAGTGGCTTACACCTGTAATCCCAGTACTTTGGGAGGCCAAGGTGGGAGGATCACGAGGTCAAGAGATCGAGACCATCCTGGCCAACATGGTGAGACCCTGTCTCTATTAAATAAATAAATAAACAAACAAATAAAAAAACTAGCACCTTTCAGGAGCTGGAGAAGAAAACAAATTTGTGAAGGGAGTCAGTACAGAAACAATTTGAAAAGTGGGCAAAGAAAAAGGTAGAGAAATAAGACAGCATAAGAAAACCAAGGAGCGATTTTCCAGAAAGGGTAAGCTTCACATTTGGATTTTAACACATCCATCACAGCCTTTGCAAAACCATCCTTTGAGATTTAAAAAATAAAATCAGAGAATAAAGCAACAAGAAAAACTGTGTGAAAAAGTTGTGTTAAATTGGGACAATTTGAACATGAAAATAAGTAAGACTGGGTGTGGTAGTTTACACCTGTACTTCCAGCTTTGGGAGGCTGAGGCAGGAGGATCACTTGAGCCCAGGAGTTCAAGACCAGCCTGGACAACACAGTGAGACCCTATATCTACAAAAAAAACTCTAAAAAAATTACCCAGGCATGGTGGCACATGCCTGTAGTCCCAGCTACTTGAAAGCTTAGATAGGGCCTTGAGTCCAGGAGGTCAAGGCTGCAGTGAGCCATGATTGCACCACTGCACTCCAGCCTGGGTGACAGAGTGAGACCCCACTCACACACCACTCACACATACACACAAAACATAGCAAAAGGTGATCACATACTGAATAAAATGGGAATCCATTATAGTTGTGTTCAAACTTGTCCAAAAAAAAAAAAGTAAACACTACCCTAGAAATGTCAATCTACATTATTAAACATTGATGTTATCCTGAAGCCACTGGAAGGTGTATCAGATGACTTTGGATACAATTAACAGAAAACTCAATTCAAATTAGCTTAAACAATATAACTGGATGATTGTTGGCTCATTCTCCTGAAAAGACTACAAGTTAGGCAGGTTTTAAAATTGGTCTAATCTGAAAGAAAACGCCCACAATTCTTTTATTTTTACCTCCCTCCATCAGCCAGCCATGTCCTCAGCCTGATTTGTCTAAAGCTACATGCTTTCATGTTTACATCTGGGCTACATCCTTCCCTAAGAGAGGGTGCCTCTCCCAAACCTCCCATGATGTGTATCTTAGGAAACCAGCCATTGGGCAAGGGGAAGGCTAAAAATTGACTGATTTATGAGCTCATTGAACTGACTACTATGGCCCTACGCCCTACATTGAAATTACCCTGAGGGGCCCTAAAGCAATCAGGGCGTACCTCTGGATGTGGGGTGAATGGTCAGTCTCACTCAACTGCGAGACTGTTTAGGTAGGATCTGCAGACAGATACTGAATGTATACATTAGGTTGTGATTGGCCAAGTCAAAGTGGCCTAGCTGGGCGTGGTTGCACTTGTAGTTCCAGCTACTCGGGAGGCTTAAGTGAGAAGATCTCTTGAGCTTGGGAGGCACTAAGACTGCGCCTGTGAATAGCCACTGCTTTCCAGTCTGGGTGACAAAGAGACATGCCATCTCTTAAACAAATAAAAACATCCAGTGGCTTTTAAGTTTTCTGAAGTCTGGAATTTTGCAGTCTGAATAGATATGGTAGCTCTGCCCCATGAAGTCATTTGGACCCAGGAGTCTTTTTTTTTTTTTAGAGACAGGGTTTTACCATGTTGGTCAGGCTGGTCTCAGACTCCCAACCTCAGGTGATCCACCCATCTTGGCCTCCCAAAGTGCTGGGATTACAAGCATGAGCCACCACGTCCGACCTTGGACCCAGGAGTCTTTTTCTAGCTCACCACCCTGATGACATTCCTGGGGTAGAGCCCTAATTCTCATTATACGAGGCAGAATTTCTGCTCCAGGAAGCAGGATAGAGGAAGTGACAAAAAAAGGAGCATAGAAGGCACATCTGAAGGAATGTTCCTAAGCACTGTCAGCATCACTACCCTTATCGCATGGCCATACCCCCCTGACAAGTAGGCTAGGAAATGAACTTTTTTCTGAGGTGGCCATTTGTCTGGCTAAACATTACTATTACTGTGGAATGCAGGGGAAGTAAATACTGGGGGACAATAGACACTTTCGGCAAGTTGAATATGTCTCTATTAGAGTTGATTGATCTAAGCCTAGGTGACAAAATCAGTAAATTCATGGGAGAGTAGTTATTCATTTATAATCTGTCAAACAGGACAGGTGAGATGACAGAAAAATCCCAATTCAGAGGAATGAAAAAATGAAAAGGCAAGAATAAATGATAAGTTAAAATAAGTCTGTTTATATACCATTTCTGCCACCTAATAGTTGGGCATTCTTTAACAAGTTGCATAGCCTCAATAAGCCTATGATCTGTCTGTAAAATGGATAACACCATCTACTCCACAGAGCTGGGAAAAGAGTGAGATAATATTTGTTAAATGCTTTGAAAACAATAATGCTCATACAGATCAAAGTTATTATTAGTAATAACAACACTTCAAATGATGTAGCAAATATCTTAGAAAACATTTGAGTTAAAAGTGACATGAGACTTTTGATATCTCTTTTTTTTTTTTTTTTTGAGACAGAGTCTCGCTCTGTTGCCAGGCTGGAGTGTAGTGGTACGATCTCGGCTTACTGCAATCCCCGCCTCCCGGATTCAAGTGATTCCCCTGCCTCAGCGTCCCGAGTAGCTGGGACTACAGGCGTGCACCACCATGCCTGGCTAATTTTTTGTATTTTAGTAGAGACGGGTTTCACCATGTTGGCCAGGATGGTCTAGATCTCCTGACCTCGTGATCCACCCCACTTGGCCTCCCAAAATTCAGGTGTGAGCCACCGTGCCTGGCTAACTTTTGTTATCTTTTAAAATCATCTCTTTAAAACATAATTGATACTTGTAGTTAATTTTTTTAAATTCTCACTAATTTTTTCCCTGCTGGTCAGGTCTTGTTTGTTAAATTGTGTATCCAAAAAGCAGTTGAGCAAATATTCTCACTGTATCATAACAAACTCATGAACATAAAGCCAGAAACTTCAGATTAAAAAGAAATTTTAATTATATTATATATATACATTCATTTATATGGCAAAATAAATTTCACAAAATTATAATAAATTAAATAAATGGAGTCCCAAATTTCATATGTACTCTCTTTTGCATAAAGAATAGGAATTAGTTTAGAAAAGGGTCTCACTGGCTTTGTGTAGTGCATTTACAAGTTACAGTGGGAAGAGCAAAGGGGCTAGCCTCATTTCAGCTACACAACGGCCTCAGTGCAAGCTGATGTCTTGATCTGCAAGGCAGCCGTAAGGTCAGGAGACTGGTTACACACAGGGAGATTAATTAAGTAAGTGTATTGAGATGAGAGCCAGGTTTTCCACTGTCACAGAAGGGAATTAACAGTTCGGAAAGAGAGAAAACTAAACCTGGAAGCAGTGATTTTCTAGTAGCAGTGATCACACCCAGCACCCAGATGGAGGCTTCTGAATACCATTCTCTACTAACAGAATCCAGAAATCTTGAAGAAATGGTTGGTTTTAGGGATGGAACAAGGACAGTACAAAATGTTCCTGAAATGTCTTGTTCATCACGAAAGTAGGAAAGCACTCAAAGAATGATGAGGACATGTTAGAAGGAGAAGTCCCAGTTTGAAGGGCTCTCATTAGCTAAATCTGGAACAATTTGAGTATCAAAATAAATGACAGCAACAGATTATCATCCATTGAATAAAATAGATAAATGAGGGAGAAGAGAAAGTTTTTTTTTTTTAAGAGACAGTCTCACTCTGTCACCCAAGCTGGAGTGCAGTGACTAAGCATGGCTCATTGCAGCCTTGAACTCCTGGGTTCAAATGATTCTCCTGCCTCAGCTTCCCCTTTAGGTGAGACTACAGGCATGCACCATCATGCCCAGTTAATCTTTTGACTTTTTTTCTTTTGTAGAGATGGGGGTCTCACTACATTGACCAGGCTAGTTTTGAACTCCTGCCTCAAGTGCACCTGCCTTTGCCTCCCAAAGTGCTGGGATTACAGGCATGAGCCACTGCACTAGGCCAAGGAAAACTTTACCTTATAATAGAATGTCAACTAGTAAATGTAGAAAGAATAATGGAATTAAAATAGCATTATTTGTCACCTGTTATAGTAATAATTGATTTAGGTAAGAACCAATAATAGATGCTAAAGCCAGTGTGGGGACTGGGGAATGTGATGAAGAACACGGTATTTATATAACATAAAAGTAGCTCTCCACAAAATACTTATTAACAACTTTTAACCTAGTAAGTACAAAATACTTATTAATTAATTTTACTGTGAAGAAATTCGGCAGACATCATCTTAACCAAGTGATAAAAGTCAACACTGATAGAAATAGGACAAATTAACATTGTTGCCTTCTGATGCTGCACTGAGAACATAGCATCATTTCTGTGGTACACCTCCATAAAAAACCCACTACCAACAAATAACCTGAATCTAACCATGAGAAACTTAAGGCAAACTCAAGTGTAGGGACATTCTACAAATTAATCACCTGTTCTCTTTTAAACTGTCAACATGAAAGACATGGAAAAACTGAGGAATCTCCAAGGTGAAGGAGGTTACAGCGACATAACAATTAAATTCAACACATGATTTTCTATTGGTTCCTGGGTCATAAAGGAAAGGGTGATTATAAAGGACATTATGGAGACAATCAGTGAAGTTTGAATGCAGTCTGCATATTGGATGGTAGTATTGTATCAATTTAAATGTATTGATTATAATGATTTTACTGGATTTTAATATGTTTTACATACAAAATGAGAGAGAATAAGGTAATATGGTAAAACGTTAAAATTTATTAGGTAATCTAAGGATAAAAAGAAGTCTCCGTATTATTCTTGCAATTTTCTGTAAGATTAAAATTATTTCAGAAGAATTATTTTTAAAAAATATAATGTATTATATAAAATATATTAAATTTCTGTTCCCTGAAAGTTATAGGGCTTCTAGAAAGATGACAATGAGAGCGTGGTTTTGGATTTCTCAAACCCCTACATATAAACAAAGAAACTAGACAATAAAATTAAAACTCATGGATAACATTTACAGTCAAAGAAGACAGCAAGGCATCCCCACAAACCACAAAATACAAGCATGTGGGGACACATCACCATCAATCACAAGACCTACATGATGTTGGAGTGTGTGGGAAAGATAGGAAAGGGAGCCAATGGGACATTTGACGGACAGAACAGGAGAACCCAAAGAGCAACAGGCATTCACTGGAAAGCACAATGGGTCAATCTGTTAGTGGAAACTGAAACTGGAATGGATTTTGCCCATTTTCATTGCAGATGAGCACAAGGAAACCCAGTAAGACCTAAAGGGGTGGGGACATTCTAGCCCCTCTGAGTTTCCAATACTGACTGTCCAAATCTCACTTCCAGGACACAAAGGACACAGCTCTGAGAGAAACTGCTGGGTGTGGGATCAAAATCAGGATAGGGACAACACATAAAAAGGAGATCCAGATCAAAAGTAAATAAGGAGGCCGGGCGCGGTGGCTCACGCCTGTAATCCCAGCACTTTGGGAGGCCAAGGCGGGTGGATCACAAGGTCAACAGATCGAGACCATCCTGGTGAACATGGTGAAACCCCGTCTCTACTAAAAATACAAAAAATTAGCTGGGCATGGTGGCGCGTGCCTGTAATCCCAGCTACTCAGAAGGCTGAGGCAGGAGAATTGCCTGAACCCAGGAGGCAGAGGTTGCAGTGAGCCAAGATCGCGCCATTGCACTCCAGCCTGGGTAACAAGAGCGAAACTCCGTCTCAAAAAAAAAAAAAAAGTAAATAAGGAAAGCAGAGCCAGGAAATCTCAAAACTGCAGACAGCTATATATTTAAAACTTTACACAAAAGCAAAGAAGTACCTCGGTGATATTAGAAAAATCTACATGAACCTAGCCACCATTTAGAAGTTCAGGAAAACTAATTTTACTTAAGAACAAACAGGCCGGGTGCGGTGGCTCACGCCTATAATCCCAGCACTTTGGGAGGCTGAGGCGGGTGGATCACGAGGTCAAGAGATTGAGACCATCCTGGTCAACATGGTGAAACCCCGTCTCTACTAAAAATACAAAAATTAGCTGGGCGTGGTGGCGCGCACCTGTAGTCCCAGCTACTCGGGAGGCTGAGGCAGGAGAATTGCTTGAACCCAGGAGGCAGAGGTTGCGGTGAGCCAAGATCGCGCCATTGCACTCCAGACTGGATAACAAGAGTGAAACTCCATCTCAAAAAAAAAAAAAAAAAAAGAACAAACAATAGAAAAATACTAAGGTCAAATCCCAAATATACTAAAAGAAAAAAAGAGAACAAAGAGCAGAATAACATTCCTACAAAAAAATTAAAGTACATTATAAAGACATACTCAAGACACAGATCAAAATATAATGTGGAAAAAAAAACCGAAACTAAAATGTGGCCAGATGCAATGGCTCATGCCTGTAATCCCAGCACTCTGGAAGGCCAAAGTGGGCGGATCACTTGAGCCCAGGAGTTCCAGACCAGCGTGGGCAACATGGCAAGACCCGGTCTCTAGAAAAAAATACAAAAATTAGCTGGGTGTGGTGGTGCACGCCTGTGGTTCCAGCTACTCAAGGGGCTGAACCAGGAGGATTGCTTGAGCCCAACAGTTCGAGACCAAACTGGGCAATATAGTAAAACCCCATCTCTGAAAAAAAAAAGTTATAGTAATGATAAACACTAAACTAGAAGGAAAAAGGGAAACACACACACAAAATGCCTTAAGAGAAGATGAAAAGAGGAAGTTGCCTGTATAACTAAGACAAAATGAAATTTAAAATAGAGGCAGATGATAAAATATAAAGGTAATATGATCTGACAGGGTAGCTATGATACAATTTAAAACTGGGGTAAGAATGGGGATAACATATTGTTTACCATTTACAGCAGTTGGTGGTGATTGTATTATTAATATTGTCAGTAGTAATATGTTGTTATTCTAAAATAACTATGATTATTATTCTGAGACTGTTGGTTAAAATGTGGGAAAAAGTAAATGAAAGTGATGAAATTTTCAAATTCTATTATCCCCTGTTACCTTGAGAACTAGGGTTCTTGGTGTGGAGGAAAGGAGATATAGATGTAATATAGAAGTTAACTAAAAACCTTGTAGTTATAATTTAAAATGGAAATGTTAGTATAAACTCTGAAAAGGAAAATAAATCTTGGAGCTCCAAAATCACTGGAGCTGGGAACCGCTTAAAGCAAATCTGCCTCCCATTCTAGTCAAAGTCACCCCTCTGCTCCCTGAGATAAATGCATATCTGATTGCCTCATTTGGAGAGGTTAATCAGAAACTTTAAAGGATGCAACCATTTGAATCTTACCTACCTGTGACCTGGAAGCCTCCTCCCTGCTTTGAGTTGCCCTGCTTTCACCTCAAGCTGTCCCACCTTTCCATACTGAACCAATGTACATCTTACACACATTGACGTCTCATATCTCCCTAAAATGTATAAAACCAGGCCAGGGAAGGTGGCTCATGCCTGTAATCCCAGAACTTTGGGAAGCTGAGGCGGGTGGATCACTTGAGGTCAGGAGTTCAAGAACAGCCTGGCCAACATGGTGAAACCCCATCTCCACTAAAAGTACAAAAATTAGCTGGGCATGGTGGCGCATGCCTATAATCCCAGCTACTTGGGAGGCCAGGACAGGAGAATCGCTTGAACCTGGGAGGCAGAAGTTGCAATGAGCCAAGATGGTGCCACTGCACACAAGCCTGGGCAATAGAGCGAGTCTCAAAAAAAAAGACAGAGTCTCACTCTGTCACCAGGCGTCAGGCTGGAGTGCAGTGGCACGACCTCAGCTCACTGCAACCTCCGCCTCCCGGGTTCAAGCAATTCTCCTGCCTCAGCCTCCCAAGTAGCTGGGACTACAGGCATGCGCCACCACGCCCAGCTAATGGTTTTGTATTTTTAGTAGAGACAGGGTTTCACCATGTTGGCCAGGATGGTCTCGATCTCTTGACCTCGTGATTCGCCCTCCTCGGCCTCCCAAAGTGCTGGGATTACAGGCGTGAGCCACCACGCCCGGCCTGGGTTCACAATTTATAAGACAATTTAAAAGACAGTATGCAGTTTGGTTCACTGAAAAGGCGTAGAAACAGTGACTACATTGTGGTCTTGAAATATCATTTCCCATTAGAAGAAACCAGGGTTTCTTGGGAGAAATGGCTGATTCCAAAATTCCAGGGTTTGGTTTCTGGTTTTTGGTTTTAGTTTTATTTTGTTTTTAATTGACAAGTAATAATTGTATTATTTATGGAGCACAAAGTGATACTCCTTTTTTTTTTTTTTTTTAATTTTTTGAGTCACACTCTGTCACCCAGACTGGAGTGCAGTGGCACCATCTCAGCTCACTGCAGCCTCCACCTTTCGGGCTCAGGTGATTCTCGTGCCTCAGCCTCCTGAGTAGCTGGGATTACAGGCATGCACCACCATGCCCGGCTAATTTTTGTATTTTTTGTAGAGGGGTTTTGGTATGTTGCCCAGGCTGATCTCAATCTCCTGGGCTCAAGCAATCCACCTGCCTCAGCTTCTGAAAGTGCCGGGATTACAGGCATGAGCCACCGTGCCTCGTGTCAAAGTGATATTTCAATACATTTATAAGTTGTGGAATGATCACATCAGAGTAATTAGCATATCTACCACCTCAAATATTTATTGTTTCTTTGTGGTGAGAACATTAAAAACCCTCTCTTTCAGCTCTTTTGAAGTATACAATATATTATTATTGGCTATAGTCACCTTGCCATGCAGTAGAACACCAGGACTTAATCCTCCTATCTAGCTGTAACTTTGTACCCATTGACAAATATCTCTCCTTTCCTGTTCACCTGCTGTCCCGTCCCCAAGACTCTGGTAACCACCGTTTTACTCTCTACTTCTAGAAGTTTGACTTAGATTCGTTAGATTTAGATTTAGACTTTTTTAAGTGGATCATACACTGTGCCTAGCTTATTCCACTTAACGTAATATCCGCTAGGTTCATCCTTGTTGTCACGAATGATAGAATTCCCTATTGTTTTAAAGGCTGAGTAGTATTCCATTGTGTATATACATCACATTTAAAAAACCCATTATCTGTTGATGAACATTTAGGTTGCTTCTATATCTTGGCTAATATGAATACTGCCGCAATGGACATGGAAGTAGAGACATTCTTTCAGCATAGTGATTTGATTCTCCTTGTGCACACACCCCTTAGTGAGATTGCTGGATTTTATGGTAATTATATTTTAGTTTTTTGAGGAACCTCTATACTGTTTTCCAAAATGGCTGTAGTAATTTACATTCCCACCAACAGTGTACAAGGTTCCTTTTACTCCACGTCCTCATCAACACTTGCTGTCTTTCATCTTTTCAATAATGTATAATCTAACAGGTGTGAGGTGACATCTCATTATGGTTTTAATTTGCATTGCTCTGATAATTAGAATTGTCAAACATCTTTTCATATATCTATTGGCCATTTGCATGTCTTCTTTTGAAAAATAGCTATTCAAGTCCTTTGCCCATTATTTTTTCTTGGGTTACTTGTTTTCTTGTTATTGAATAGTCTGGGACTTGGATATTAGCTCCTTATCTCATGTATAATAATGAGTTCCTGCAGCAGCTTAGTATTTTCTTTTTTTTTCTTTTTTTTTTTTTTTGAGATGGAGTTTCGCTCTTGTTACCCAGGCTGGAGTGCAGTGGCGCGATCTCGGCTCACTGCAACCTCCACCTCCTGGGTTCAGGCAATTCTCCTGCCTCAGCCTCCTGAGTAGCTGGGATTACAGGCACGTGCCACCATGCCCAGCTAATTTTTTGTATTTTTAGTAGAGATGGGGTTTCACCATGTTGACCAGGATGGTCTTGATCTCTTGACCGTGATCCACCCGTCTCGGCCTCCCAAAGTGCTGGGATTACAGGCGTGAGCCACCGCACCCGGCCCCCAATTTAGTATTTTCTAAAAATGACTTCTTGAAACATTCATTCACAAGATGTTAAGAAGCACTATTCCAAAAGAGAAAAATGAAATTTAAGTAGTCAAATAAGTCAAAGAGATTTCTTTATTGTGTAATATTGTAAGGTCTTTAATAAGCTAATGCATATTCTGAAGCATTAAAAAGGGACTATAGTTGCATAATTTCCCAAACTTATTTGACCATAGTATTTTCTTTTTTAAGGACACAAGTGTAATAACTTTATTAAACAGGAGTTGTGCCTATTTGTAACAGCAGCAACTAAGGGGTTCTATTATGCTTATTATTTTGTACTACCTTCTGTTCAGTGAGGTCAGAAACTTTGTTCTACTTATCGCGCTATTCCCAATGCCTGAAACAGTGCCTGATTTGCAGTAGCTTAAAAACTATTTTGTGAATGAATGAATGATTTAATTCTCAGCATGGAAAGCAAGTAAGATTAAAGATGTTTGGTTAGAAATCAAATCAAATTCAGTTGTAGATTTTGTAGAAACTCAGAGTAATGGCTTCATTAACAGATTACAAGTTTGTAAAGTAATTGTCTATGCTGTCCTAATTGCAGCCTAATGTGTATCTTTCACATTACTGCATTTCCAGCAATAAAACTGAGGGACGGTTATTTAAAGAAACTTATAATATACAAGTGCTAAATTCTATTACTCTAATGAATAATGTGCAAGTTAACTGCTTCTAGAATTTTGCTTAAACTTTCATTTTACTGTCTGAAAGTTTACCTTTGCACCTTACAGATCTGGGGAGGTAGTCAACATCAGAGTTAATTAAGATCACAGGCTTTGGGAGTTAGGCAGTGACACCCCATTCTACTTATTTCCTTCAATTCTTTTGGAGGAAATTTTAATCTCACAACATACTGTGACGTCATGCCAGAAAAGGAACCAGAGATCGTTGGCTGAATTAATACATAAACCACAGCCTCCGCCACAGCGACTCTACTTCCATGGTGTCCCACTCTTCTATTTATTTCAGTTTGGCATTTTGACAGAAAAAATAAATCTCATAAGTACAGCCTTGAACTAAAATTAGAGTACTATGTTTCACTTCCAGAGCTACCTCTGATAAGCCATGTTGCCATGAGAAAATTATTTAACCTGAAGTGCATTTATTTCTTTGTTTATAGCAATGACAAAAGTCTGATCCTTAGGGAAACAGATAAAATGAGAAAAAAATTGCATAATTTGATATTTTTAAAAGTCTCAGCATATTAAGGAAGCAGCAGGGCATGGTGGAAAGTGCAGTGGGCCAAAAGAAAATTTGGATTGTAGTTCTGATTTGTCACTAGAAGGCTGGGTAGCTTTGGACACATTACTTTACCTCTATGGGTTAGAATCTAGCTGCTAGATTATCTCCAGGATCCCTTCTGACTCTTAAAAAAGTCTAAGAATTTAATTATTATTTTAGGCATTACTGTTGTGCACGTCCAAAACTTTTTTGTAAATTGCTTCTTCTACTGTCTCATGCTGAGGTCTCTGAGGGGGCCAATAACTATTATCCCTTTCAAATTCTGAATCAAATGATAAAGTATGAGATAAAGTATAGGCTGGAGGCAGTGTCTCATGCCTATAATCTCAATACTGCCATCACTCACTGATTCATCAAAAATTGGGTAAATAATTACCCTGCTTGTCTTTATTAATCTTTCTTAATATATGGTAAGCTCACATTTTATTTTATTTATTTATTTATTTTGAGCCACAGTCTTGCCCTGTTGCCCAGCCTGGAGTACAATAGCATGATCTTGGCTCACTGCAACCTCCGCCTCCTGGGTTCAAGCGATTCTCCTGCCTCAGCCTCCCGAGTAGCTGGGATTTCAACCGCGGGCCACCATGCCCAACTAATTTGTAACTAGTAGAGATGGGGTTTCACCATGTTGGTCAGGCTGGTCTCAAACTCCTGACCTCGTGATCTACCCACCTCGGCCTTCCAAAGTGCTGGGATTACAGGTGTGAGCCACCGCACCTGACCCTAGCTCACATTTATTTTAATGTTCAATGTTAGAAGTGTTTTAGGTCTTTATTTAGAAGTTCGGTGATGTTTTTATGCTAGAACTATGCCATAGAAACTTAACTCTTGTTATATCAATTAGCCATGGTAAAACTGGTTTCATTATGTATCATTTCACTTAAAGTCAGTTTCCAAGAACTTAACAATATTACATGAGGACTTACTGTATAAGTAACATGGAATGGTAGAGCAAAGGGAAGTGTGGGCTCCCTGCAAAAAGCTCAATTCCCAGAGAAAGAAAGAGGATGTGGCTAGGCTATGCCTGGCTGTTATCTTCTCCAAACTCATTAATCAATTACAGTGTTTGAGAGGAGTGAGAGCATGCATATAACCAAGGGTGTTAAAATAAATAATGCATGATTCTCCAGAGCAGGGGAAACATCAAGTTAGGCAATAAAGGTTCTCTGGTCCCCCATAATACTCAGCTTTTTGTTTACTTTACCCACTGAACTTAACAATTAAGCTCATGGTCAAGAAGAAAGAGAGCTCTTCACCTTGGAGGAGGAAAGAATCAACACGATTTCACTGGAGGGTGCTCTTCCAATCCAAACTATTGCTATTCCCTCTGACCAAAGCCTCATCAACAATCATTCTAAAAGTGAATGGTGATTTGATATTTGGCAGAATCCATGGGTCCCTAAATCCTCAACTAGATACCTACCCCAAGTTCTTGAGATAAATATTTAGATCAACTCTTGAACACTGGTTTCCATAACAGATTTCAACCAGTATGACAGAACAAGTTTGTTTGTTACAAGGAATTGGCTTACACAATGATGGGGCTGGCTAAGCAAGCCTGAAATCCACAGAGCAAGGCGGTCAGCAAAGGAAGATCACGAACAGGCTGGAACCCTATGGGAAAGGACTAAAGCCTGTTGTCCACAGGCAGTCAGGAAGGAAGATCCAGGAGGAAGGGGGTGCAACTGCAAGTCCAGCTGCTGTTTGAAGTCTCTTGAGCTCAGGGGAGATGTAACCCTTCTCTCTCTGCTTTTTAGACAATAGCTTTATTGGGATATAATTCACATACCATACAATGCACCTATTTAAAGTATTCAGTTGATGACAGAATATTACGAAAGTTGTGCAACCATCATGACAATCAATTTTAGAACATTTTCATCATCCCAGGAAAAAATCCTGTATCCATTAGCATATACTCCCCATTTCCTATCAACATCCTCCAACCCTCACACTCCCAGCCATAGTCAACTACTTTCTGCCTCTGTAGATTAGCCTGTCTGGACAACTCCTATAAATGGACTCATAGAATATGTGGTCTTTTACTTAGCAAAATGTTTTTCAAAGTTCATCTACAATGTACCGTCTATCAGTGCTTCATTCCTTTTCATTGTTGAATATTCTATTGTGTAAATATATCACATTTAAGGCCAAGTGAGGTGGCTCACACCTGTAATCCCAGCAATTTAGGAGGCCGAGACAGGCAGATTACAAGGTCAGAAGATCGAGACCATCCTGGCTAACACGGTGAAACCCCGTCTCTACTAAAAATACAAAAAGTTAGCCGGGCGTGGTGGCACGCACCTGTAGTCCCAGCTACTCGGGAGGCTGAGGGAGGAGAATCACTTGAACCAGGGAGGCAGAGGTTGCAGTGGGCCAAGATTGCACCACTGTACTCCAGCCTGGACAAGAGAGCGAGGCTTCGTCTAAAAAAAAAAAAAAATCTGGTGCCTGGTGACGGAGTGAGACACTCTCTCAAAAAAAAAAAAAAAAAAAAAATCACATTTAAAATGATATTCATTCATCATTTGAGAGATATTTGAGTTGTTTTCACTTCTGGACTATTATGAATAATGCTGCTTTGAACTTTTGTGTAAAAGTTATTGTGTGGACATAATTTTCATGTTTTTTGGGTGTATACCTAGGAGTGGAATTGCTGGGTCATATGGTAACTCCATGTTTAATTTTTGAGGAAGTGCCAACCTATTTTCCAAAATAGTGACACTATTTTACATTCCTACTAGCAACCAATAAGGATTCCAATTTCTCCATATCTTCATCAACATTTGTGATTGTTTATTTTATTTTATTTTTGAGATGGAGTCTCCCTCTGTTGCCCAGGCTGGAGTGCAGTTCTCAGCTCACTGCAACCTCCATTTCCTGGGTTCAAGTGATTCTCCTGCCTCAGCCTCCCTAGTAATTGGAATTACAGGCGCGTGCCACCACGCCCGGCTAACTTTTTGTATTTTTAGTAGAAATGGGGTTTCACCATGTTGGCTAGGCTGGTCTCAAACTCCTGACCTCAAGTGATCTGCCCACCTTAGCCTCCCTAAGTGCTGGGATTACAGGAATAAGCCACTGTGCCTGGCTTGTTATTGTATATTTTTAAAAATCTTTTTAACCATCTCAATGGATGTAAAATGGTATCTCATTTTGGTTTTGATTTGCATTTCCCTAATTACTAATGATGTTGAACAACTTTTCATGTGCTAACTGGCTATTCATATATATTTTTTGGAAAATATCTACTCAAATCCTTTGTTCATTTTGTAAATGGGGTTGTCTTTTTATTGTTGAACTGTAAGAGTTATTTATATATTTTAAATACAAGTCCCTTATCAACTACGTAATTTGCAAATATTTTCTCCCATTTAGTAGGTGGTCTTTTCAATGTCTGGACGATATTCTTTGAAGCACAAAAATTTTAAATTCTGGTGAAGTCCAATTTATACAGATACATTTTTCTTTTGTCACTTTGGTTGTTAGTGTCATATTTAACAAATCATTCCCTAATTTAGATCAAGAAAATTTACTCCTGTGTTTTCTTCTATGTGTTTTATAGGTTTAGCTCTTATATTTAGATCCATAATTCTCTTTGAAATAATTTTTGTGTTCAGCGTGATGTTGAAGGTTTAACTTCATTCTCTTATATGTGGATATCCAGTTGTCTCAATCACATGTGTTGGAAAGAGTATTCTTTCCCTCGTTAATTATCTTAGCATCATTATTGACCATAAATGTAAGAGGGTTTATTTCTGGACTCTGAATTATATTCCATTGATGTATAGTTCTATCTTATGTCAGCACCACACCATATTATATAGCTTTGTAGTTAGTTTTGAAATTAGGAAGTGTAAGTTCTCCAACTCTGTTCTTTTTAAAGATTGTTTTGATTATTCTGGGTCCCTTGCATTTTTACATAAGTTTTAGGACTAGCTTGTTGATTTCTGTAACAAAGGCAGCTGGAATTCTTTTTTTTTTTTTTTTTTTTTTTGAGATGGAGTCTCACTCTTGTCACCCAGGCTGGAGTATAATGGTGCGATCTTGGCTCATTGCAACCTCCACCTTCCAGGCTCAAGCAATTCTCCTGCCTCAGCCTCCTGAGTAGCTCGGATTACAGGTGTACACCACCATGCTCAGCTAATTTTTGTATTTTTAGTAAAGATGGGGTTTTACCATGTTGGCCAGCCTGGTCTTGAACTCCTGACCTCAGGTGATCCACTGGCCTTGACCTTCCAAAATGCTGGGATTACAGGAGTGAGCCACCACGCCCAGTCAGGAATTCTTTTTTTTTTTGAGATGGAGTTTCACTCTTGTTACCCAGGCTGGAGCACAATGTCATAATCTTGGCTGACCGCAACCTCAACCTCCCAGGTTCAAGCGATTATCCTGCCTCATCCTCCTGAGTAGCTGGGATTATAGGCACGCACCACCCTGCCTGGCTAATTTTTTTTTTTTTTTTTTTTTTAAGACGGAGTTTCACTCTTGTTACCCAGGCTGGAGTGCAATGGCACGATCTCAGCTCACCGCAACCACCGCCTCCTGGGTTCAGGCAATTCTCCTGCCTCAGCCTCCTAAGTAGCTGGGATTACAGGCATGCGCCACCATGCCCAGCTAATTTTTTGTATTTTTAGTAGAGACGGGGTTTCTCCATGTTGGTCAGGCTGGTCTTGAACTCCTGACCTCAGGTGATCTGGCTGCCTCGGCCTCCAAAGTACTGGAATTACAGGTGTGAACCACTGCACCTGGCCCAGAATTCTCTTTTTTAAGAGACAGGTTCTCTTTGTGTTGCCCAAGCTGGCTTTGTACTCCTAGGTTCAAGCAATTCTGCCTCAGCTTCCCGAGTAGCTGCGATTCAGGCTACCTCATCTGGAGTGCAGCCAAAATTTTGATGGGGATTGCATTGAATGTGCAGATTGATTTGTGGAATATTGTCATCTTAACAATATTAAATCTTCTGATACATGAACATGGGTATCTTTTTATGTAGGTATTTTAAATTTTATTTTAATAATGTTTTGTAGGTTTCATAATATAGGCTTTACACTTTTTATTTCTAAGTATTTTATTCTTTTTATGTTAATGTAAATGCAATTGGTTTCTTAATTTCATTTTGATTATTTACTGCAAACACAGAAATACAACTGAATTTGTATACTGATCTCATATCCTAAAACCTTGTTGAACTCCTTTATTAGTTCTAATAGGATTTTAGTGGATCCCTTAGGGCTTTCTACATACAAGAGCATGTCATCTCCAAAAGGAGATCATTTTTATTTATTTATTTATTTATTTAGAGACAGAGTCTCACTGTCACCCAGGCTGGAGTGCAATGGCACCATCTCAGCTCACTGCAACCTTCGCCTCCCAGGTTCAAGCCATTCTCCTGCCTCAGCCTCCCATGTAGTTGGGATTACAGGTGCCTGCCACCACGCCCAGCTAATTTTTCTATTTTTAGTAGAGATAGGGTGTCGCCATGTTGGCCAGGCTGGTCTCAAACTCCTGAACTCAGGTGATCTACCCACCTCAGCTTCCCAAAGTGCTGGAATTACAGGCGTGAGCCACTGCACCCAGCCAATTTTTACTTTTTTCTATTCAATCTAGATGTCTTTTATTTAATGTTCTTGTCTAATTTCCCTGAATATAACCTCCAGTAAAATGTTGCTTAGAAGTGGTGAATGGACATTTTTGTCTTGTTCCTCATCTTAGGAAGAAAACATTCAATCTTTTACCACTAAGTATGATGTTAGCTGCTGGTTTTTCATAAATGCCTTTTATTAGGTTGAGGAAGTTTCCTTCTATTCCTTGTTTGTTGATTGCTTTTATTATAAAGAGTTGTTGAAATTTGTCAAATACTTTTTCTTCATCTATTGAAATGATCCTGTGGTTTTTGTCCCTTACTCTACTATATAGTTTATTACCTCAATTGATTTCAGGTGTTAACCAGCCTTGCATTCCTGGGATAAATTTTACTTGGTCTTGGTGTATAATCCTTTTTTATGTGCTGCTGGATCCAGTTTGCTAATATTTTACTGAGAATTGTGGCATCTATATTCAAAACAGATATTAGTCTTTAGTTTTTTTCTTGTGCTGTCTTTGATTTTGGCATCAGGCTTCACAGAATAATTTGGGAAGTGTTTTCTCCTCTTTTACAGAGGAGAAAAATTTGTGAAGAATTGGTTCTTCTTTAAATATTTGACAGACTTCACTAGTAAGCACAGCTGGTCTTGGAAAAGCCCTAATTTAAAGGCCTTCTAACTGATTAAATCAGGGCCACCCTGGATAATCTCCCTTTTACCAACTTAAAGTCAACTAATTAGGGACTTTACAACTGCAAAATCCCTTCATGGTAGCACTCAGATTAGATTTGATAGAAAAACTGAAAGAAAGTCTGTGTATACTACAATACAAAATGTCTGCTGCCTTCCTTTCATCTTCCAACTCTTGCAAGAGATCTGTTGCCATTCACTCAAATAGGAAATATACTAGAAAGGGGCTTCTGGGGACTGTAGTTCAGCCTAGTCAAGTTTATACATCACAAAGCCATCAATTTCCAAATCCACAAATGCATTAGAATCATCTAAGAATTCTACTTTTTTATTTAAGAGGCAGAGTCTCTCTGTGTTGCCCAAGCTGTCTTTGAACTCCTAGGTTTAAGCCATTCTCCTGCCTCAACCTCCTGAGTAGCTGCAACTCACAATACCTCATCTGGCAGAAAGATTTTAGGGCGCCACAAACCTACTGAATTACAGTCTCCAGAAAACTTAATTTTTTATGTATTCAGAAAATATAATTGGACTGGGATTTGAGAATCACTATCTAATAACAATTATAACGATGCAAATGATAACTAATATATGCTGAATCCATGTGCAAAGCTAAGCCCTTGTATCAATTATATCATTTAGTTTTTACAACAAATAGGTACCCATTTTACATATGAGAGAACTAATACTCCAAGTTACACACTCAAGATCACATCGTTGAACTTGAGATCACAAAAAGGGTGAAGCTTTTTAGTCTCTTAACTCTAACCACCCATTTCTAGAAAATGCATAGGACAGAGGAACATGTTTAATGACACCACAGGAATCAACCAGTAAAATCCAGAATGTGGGAAATTCTATAAGACAAATTACTTGGTTTTTTTTTTTCAACAATTAAATTGAGGGAATAAAATGGAGGGAGGGAAAGACTTGTGGATTAGCACTGTCATACAGTGCTTTCTGCAATGATAGAGATGTTCTGTACCTGTACTATCCATGTGGCTATTTGGCAGTAGAAACATGGCTACTGCAACTGAGAAATGGAATTTTAAATTTGATTTAATTTTAATTAATGTTTGAATTTAAATAGCTACACATGGCTAGCGGCTACAATGTTGGACAGTGTAGTTATAGATTAGACTAAAAAGACAGATCAGCCAAAAGCTATATGTAGACCTTATTTAAATCCTGAGTCAAACCAAGTAATTGTTTTCTTTTTTTTTTTTTTGAGGTAGTATCTCACTCTTTTGTCCAGGCTGGAATGCAGTGGTGTAATCATAGCTCAAGTGATCCTCCTGCCTCAGCCTCCAGAGTAGCTGGGACTGCAGGAACATACCACCATGCCCACATAATTTTTATTTATTCATTTATTTATTGAGACAGGATCTTGTTCTGTCACCCAGGCTGGAATGTAGTGGCACGATCACAGCTCACTGCAGCCTCAGTCTCCTGGGCTCAAGCAATTCTCCCCCCTCAGCTACTTGAGTAGGTGGGACTACAGGTGCCTGCCACCACTCTTAGCTAATTTTTAAAAAGATTTTTTCAGTAGAGATGATGTCTCGCTGTATTGCTCAGGCTGATTTCCTGAGCTCAAGTGATCTTCCTGCCTTGGCTTCCTGAGGTGCTGGGATTATAGGCATGAGCCACAGTGCCTCATCTGTGGTGAATTTAAATTTTTTTTTTTTTTTTTTGCAGAGACTGGGTCTCATGTGTTGCCCAGGCTGAAAATAAAATAATTATTTAAAAATTTTTGTCTCTCCTCCCGCCACCCAAGATGCCGAAAGGAAAGAAGGCCAAGGGGAAGAAGGTGGCTCCAGCCCTTGCTGTCGTAAAGAAGCAGGAGGCCAAGAAAGTGGTGAATCCCCTGTTTGAGAAAAGGCCTAAGAATTTTGGCATTGAACAGGACATCCAGCCCAAAAGAGACCTCACCTGCTTTGTGAAATGGTCCCGCTGTATCAGGTTGCAGCGACAGAGAGCCATCCTCTATAAGCGGCTGAAAGTGCCTCCTGCAATTAACCAGTTCACCCAGGCCCTGGATTGCCAAACAGCTACTCAGCTACTTAAGCTGGTATAGCTTGAGCTCAGGAGTTTGAAATCAGCCCACAAGTATAGACCAGAGACAAAGCAGGAGAAGAAGCAGAGGCTGTTGGCCCAGGGCCAAGAAGAAAGCTGCTGGCAAAGAGGATGTCCCCACTGAGAGACCTCCTGTCCTTCCAGCAAGAGTTAACACCATCTCCACCTTGGTGGAGAAGAAGAAAGCTCAGCTGGTGGTGATTGCACACGACGTGGATCCCATTGAGCTGGTTATCTTCTTGCCTGTCCTGTGTCATAAAATGGGAGTCCCTTACTGCATTATCAAGGGGAAGGCAAGACTGGGATGTCTAGTCCACAGGAAGACCTGCGCCACTGTCGCCTTCACACAGGTTAACTCAAAAGACAAAGGCACTTTGGCTAAGTTGATGGAAGCTATGAGGATCAATTACAATGACAGATATGATGAGATCCGCAGTCACTGGGGAGGCAATGTCCTGGGTCCCAAGTCTGTGGCTCACATTGCCAAGCTTGAAAAGGCAAAGGCTAAAGAACTTGCCACTAAACTGGGTTAAATGTACACCGTTGAGTTTTCTGTACTAAAAATAATGAAAACAATACAAATTTTCCTTCAAAAAAAATTTTTACAAGACAATTGGGGAACAGACACTTACTGGATATTTGTTAAATTTTTTAAGTGTGATAATGGTTTTATAGTTATGCCTAAAAAAAAGACTTTACCTTTTAGAAACACACACTAAAATACTTAAGCAGGGAGATGTCTGGAATTTGTTTTATATTCCTTTTGAGGAAGGAAGGGAAACTGGGTGGGATATAGATGTAATGGGATTGGCCATGAATGGATGATTGTTGAGGCTGGGTGATAGGTACATGTGGGTACAAGATAATTTTCTCTCGAACTAAGAATTAAAATTTTCAATAATTAAAAGTTTTTTTCTGCCGGGCGCGGTGGCTCAAGCCTGTAATCCCAGCACTTTGGGAGGCCAAGGCGTGTGGATCACGAGGTGAAGAGATCGAGACCATCCTGGTCAACATGGTGAAACCCCGTCTCTATTAATACAAAAAATTAGCTGAGCATGGTGGCGCGTGCCTGTAATCTCAGCTACTCAGGAGGCTGAGGCAGGAGAATTGCCTGAACCCAGGAGGCGGAGGTTGCGGTGAGCCGAGATAGCGCCATTGCACTCCAGCCTGGGTAACGAGTGAAACTCCGTCTCAAAAAAAAAAAAAAAAAAAAAGTTTTTTTCAAAAGGTATTTGCATGATGCTTTTCCCATGTATTACATCATTTAATCATCACCACTGTCTTGTGAGGTAACTAGAATGACTGTATGCAGACTAATCTAAGGCTTACAGAGATTAAGTTACATGACTAAGATCACACAGCTAGTTAGAGGCTGGATTCAAATCCAGGCTCTCCACCACAAAATCGAATTCTCCTATCAACTCGTACTTTGTGGGATGAACAGTAAAGTCGTTACGGATTGCTTCATAGAGAATAAGGTGAGAAGAATCAGAGGAATGGATAAAACACCTTGCTCTCATGCAGAATAAGAATTTGTGGCATGTGCTTCTCTAATCAGGAAGAGATTAATACCAACCCCTAGCTGCTATGAGTTATCATTAAGCATGGAGAAAGTATGCTACTAACCAGGATTGATTTATAAGTTCCAGATGTGAAAAGAGAGGATCTATTAACTTTTTCCATATACCATCAAAGATGATAGTAAAAATAATTTACACTATTAAATTCATTGACTGAAATTGCTCTTTGCAGGACTAAAAGCTTTTATTATACTCCTTTTCCTTCAAAATAAAGTCAATATGTGCTGAGAAATTTTTTTTACCAGGATAACATCTGAAACAGGGATGAATAATTAACTCATGCTTGAATCTTGTTAATACATCTATTGTAAAATTAAATGACTTTTGGCCAGATGCAGTGGCTCACACCTGGCATCCCAACACTTTGAAAGGCCAAGGCAGGAGAATTGCTTGAGCCCAGGAGTTTGAGACTAGCCTAGGCAACATAGTGAGACCTCATATCTTCAATTTTTTTTTTAATTAGCCAGGTATGGTGGTGTGTGCCTGTAGTCCTAGTTACTTAGGACAGTGAGGTTGGGGGATTGCTTGAACCTAGGAGGTCAAGGCTGCAGTGAGCTATGATTGTACCACTACACTCCAGTCTGGAGTGTAGAGCAAAGCAGTACCCCATCTCTAAATAAACAAACAAACAAGTAAATAAACAAATTATTTTTGTTCTTGATCACTTATGACTTCCTAAAAGGCCTATGCCTATTGGGATCTGATGTATGTTTACATTTCATACGTAAAAGAATTTACAGAATATAACTTTGCCAATGCTTTTAGCAAATATTTTCACTCCTTGACAATTATAATACAATGAATTATTTTTCTTAAGCTAATAAATACATTCCTTGACAATTATAATACAATGAAGTATTTTTCTTAAGCTAATAAATTAACCACTTAATATCTTGTAGGACATACAAACAAGATATATTAATATACTAATTATTACTCTTTGTGTCTAGCGCTTAAGTCTTAGGCCTCACTACTTATAGGTGATATTCTATTATAATAGTCAAACTCAGCAATTGAATGAAAAATTTCATGTAGCTTCATATCCTCTGAAAAGATTTGCAAAGCTTTGACTAGTTCTGTCAGTATATAATAAAAGAGACAAAAAACAATGGACCATTAATGTTGAGATTTAAATAATCAGAAAGAAGACTTGTGAAGTCAATCCTGAAACAAACTAAGTGTTCTGTAGAATGTTATTTCTAGGCTGAGAATAGTAACGGCCTTGAAGAACCTTAACCTTCTTGTCTAGCACAAATGCTTGCTTCCCAAGCAGCCACTTTAAATCTAACATCTCCATCATCAAAAGCAGTAGTCATTTCCCACTTCACATCTGAGTTTATCCATTTCACCTGAGAGCTGAAGTCACGGGAAGGCAGAAATCAGGGATCAGGGAGTCAGGTAGAGGCTAAATGGCACACACCTACTTCAGGAACAGCGAGTGCCAATAATTAAAGAATCAAAAGGTAATACACAAATGAGAGATGTTGCAGCACAAGTTGTAACCAAGAGTGCCTTGGAGTTTCCTAGGAAAGAATAGGATGTGAATACTTTATCCTAAGGGTATGAGAAGGCTTCATTAACTAGGGATGTCTCTCCATGTGTCTTGAGTGAAGACTTACTTGTTTTCTTTAAATGCTTCTTATTTAAAAACCCAGGTGTAAGGCCAGGTGGGGTGGCTCACACCTGTAATCCCAGCACTTTGGGAGGCCGCAGCGGGTGGATCATTTGAGGTAAGGAATTTGAGACCAGTCTGACCAACATAGTGAAACCCCATCTCTACTAAAATACAAAAATTAGCCAGGCGTGGTGGCGGGTGCCTGTAATCCCAGCTACTTGGGAGGCAGAGGCAGGAGAATCCCTTGAACCCAGAAGGCCAAGGTTGCATTGAGCCGAGATCGCGCCACTGCACTCCAGCCTTGGTGACAGAGTGAGACTCTGTTTCAGAAAAACAATCTTTAAACTTTTTCTGGCCCAAAAAGTTTAAAGATTGTCCTATCTTCTAAAAATTGTGAAAACTGAAAAACTAAATGACTATCCCTATGAAGGACTTAATCCAAAAAAAAAAGAAAAGAAAATTCACACATAAATTGGAGGAATAATCATCTCAAGGTAAAAATTCTTCATTTAGGTACATATACATAATGAAGTAAATTGATCCTTACCCTCACAGTCGGGAATAGTATGGAAAACTATTGTTAGTTCTTATACTTTACAAAATATCTCTTATAAAAAGGGTTGAATGTGTAAGATAAAACATCTCTTTGTTTCAAAAGTAAGCACATCATCAGTTTATGCCAAGAAGCCATTCCTGATTTACCACACCTGCTACATTCCTTCCTCACTCTGTAATTTATTGTTTTTTTTAAATACAGGACAGCTCCAAAGACATCACATCTGGGTATCCTAGAGGTTGGAGTTTTAGTTTGTTTTAGCTGGATGGAATGACAGAGTTTAATGCCTTCGACAAGCTTACACTGCAAACATTTTTAGCCTGAACTATGTTACATCTAAGATTTTCCCAAGACTTTAAGGCTGAGCTGATAAGGAAGAAAAAGTCAACATTATTTCAAAAGGAGGAGGAGGAAGATGGGGGAAAGAAACAACAGTTTGGGACCTACTAGATTAACTGTGTACCCTGGACCTGATACAATAATTAATGCTGCATTAGATAACCCAGTTCTGTACAATGAGCAAAAACTCTCAATGAAATATGTCTGCCTATTACATACAGTATTTAGCGCAGTTTCCCAAACATGGTTTTCTGAATTTAACTTTTGGCCTCTCTTAATACTTGGCAGGCAAAGTATTGTACAATATAAATAAAATCCTGTTGCAGGATTACTAGATTTCTGGGCTATTTGCAATATTCTCTTTTAATTTCATCATTGTGAAACAAACTGTACTTGCGACTTAAACTGGAATAGCCAATTACTACCAAAACTAAACAAGACAAAAATAATCTCTAAACATGACCACCCACACACATACTCCACAACACATACAGGCTAGGAGTCATAAAGCAAAGTTTGACAAATTACACTACTATCAAAAACATACAACCTCAAAACAAAATACCAGAGGCAGAAAGGATGTGAGTAAATAGTAATCTTCATTCACTGCTGACTGAGTAGGAATTATACAAGCTGGTATGATCTTGGCTCACTGCAACCTTTGCCTCCTGTGTTCAAGCAACTCTCATACCTCAACCACCTGAGTAAATGGGATTACAAGCTATGTAATCACCACCCAGATCAAAATGTAGAACATTTCTAGCACCCTTTTAAGATGACTGTCTTATCACTCTTTATTTCCTGTTGCTACCTACTAGAAAGCTGACTGCCTACATTTTTGAACACGTGTCTAATACTGGGCCGAATGATGTTGGTTTCTGGGCATTTGGATGCCACCACATGGTGAGTCTGCTGTACTGCAATAGATTTCCAAAGTGAAAAGTGATAATATGGATTCTGATGTGGTTAACAATGAAAACAGAGAACCTAACATTTCTACTAAAAAAGAAAACATCTTCTCTTCCAAAAGGATAATTTAAGATCATGTACATAATGACATCACATGTTTACAATTAAATTGATTATATAACTTTCTACTTGTATATTTAGCATATGAAGAAAAAAATGATTTCAGCCTGGAATTGACATGAGAATACTGATAGAGGCAGGAGGCAGAGAACTCTCCTAGGCATATAGGGAAGGGTCCCTGGAGAACCCTCAACTCCCCAAGGTCATCTTGCACAGGTGGGTTGCCTAAACATGCCTGCAGTGAAAAATTCCATCCCTTAACACATGCACAGTAAGGAAATATACCAAGTGGAGTGGATCAGACTAAGGACCCGCATGTGCATTGGAAGGATGGGGTAGAGCCGCCAGGAATTGGTGCCCTATGCAAATAGGGAGCCCAGCTCCATCAGAGGACCTAGAAGCCCTTGTACTCAACTGTGAAGGAAGACAACCAGCAACCCTGCTTTCAGGACCCCTCTTTTTGCTGAGAGCTTTCCTTTTCACTTAATAAATTCTATTCCACTCACTCTTTGATGTTCCTGTGCCTAATTTTTCCTGGTTACGAGACAATAACTCAGATCTAGCTGAGCTGAGGAGTAAAAAATCCTGCATCAATATGAATTTTATTTAAACATTGGATTTTTGTAAAAGTCATGGTGTTCAAGTCCAGAAGGCCAACTTGAATCTCTGAAATACAGTACAATCTAATGGCAATAAAGACACAACATATTTCGTAAACACAGGAAA
This sequence comes from Aotus nancymaae, assembly GCF_030222135.1. Taxonomy (NCBI): domain Eukaryota; kingdom Metazoa; phylum Chordata; class Mammalia; order Primates; family Aotidae; genus Aotus; species Aotus nancymaae. Next base: position 25,226,505 of record NW_026988476.1, on the reverse strand, counting down.
GGTCAATGTTAATTCTTTGTAAGACTTTCCCCAAAAAATATTATTTGGATTTAGTCTTAAAAAAAGAATAAGTGTGTGTAAGGCAACAAGGGTAAGGAATGACTCTTCAAGTAGAAGGAAGATAATGAAAAAGGTATGGGGAATGGAAACTTGACCTGTCCATTAGCAGAGAGAAGGAAGTTCAATGTGGTTAAAACATGTCCAGCAGGAGAGTGCCTACTAGGAAATAAAGCTTAAGAGGAAGATGGAGTCCAGATTACTACTGGCTTTCCATGAGCTGGAATTTGGGTATCACCCTGAAGGGCAGACAAGGGAGGGGGGGCTTTGACTTGAGAAGTAGTTGGTCAAAAGCAATGGAGAAAACTGTTTTTGGTGTCTTTTTTAAAATGTGAAATCGCTACATTTTATCTGTTTAGAATAGACAGTATTGTTGTCTTTTGTAGCACTGGCTACCTTCTGTCAGTGTTATTTTCCTTTTCGCTTTGTGAAGAGAATGGAGGTAGTTAAATAGCTTCAGAAATCCAGGAGTATCTTATTACTCTGATTTAGACAAAGCTTCAGCACTAGGTTTGTATCTCCATTAATATATCACGGTCTACTATATAATAGCCTATGTTAGCTTTACTTGCATTTTATGTTGGCAGATATTTCAAGTATTATTAACCACCAGCTGTAAAATGTTTTGAGGTTGGTAATGTATAGAAAGTAGGAGAACAGGCCAGATGGGCTGGCTCATGCCTGTAGCCCCAGCACTTAGGGAGGCCGAGGCGGGTGGATTGCTTGAACTCAGGAGTTCAAGCCTAGGCAACATGGCAAAAACCCATCTCAAAAAAAATAAAAAGAAAGAAAGAAAGTATGAGAATAAAATTACATGCAACTAGTTTATTCAAATCTCTGAACTTATTGGTATATTTTTCATTATGAACTGTATTCTGACTATAAATTACTATAATTCCCTTTAGAATTATGGCATTCTATAATAGCTATATAACAGTATATCTTAAATTGTACACTGAAATTTTTTAATGCTCATTAAGGATACATTATTCAAACAGGTCTTTCCAGTATTTTATATTTTCAGGATAGGGAAAAAAGAGAACCCAAGCATTGATAGCTTAATGAATATTAAGGAAAAGTATAAAGATGATTAAATGATTTAGTATGCACATACAATGCATGCTGAAGACCCAGAGAGGGGAGAAATAAATGAATGAGCCACTAAATGAAGTTTTATTCCTATGGATACAGAGCTTATTATTAAGAATCTCTCACAGGAAAGGTTCTAGGTCAAGCTGCAGTAGACTGTACACACATGATTAATTCCATACCTGCCACAGAAACTTCAAGACAGTTATTGTTTTCTGTTTCTCCAAAATTTTCTTTTAATTTAAATTATAGGGTCAGCCAGATATTCTGATAAGAAATTCACTTTTCCTCAAGAGAAAGAAAATGCTTTCATGGCATTATTAACAAATGTATACATCTCCACTTTTTTAAGGGTTAAAAATCACATTAAGTAACCAAGACAGTTTCTTTATAAATAAAGTACAAACACGTAACAGTGGAAAACAATTAGAGTATCATCAGTGTATCAGAAATGTTGATAACTATGTGGAAAGTAAAACACAGAGAGGTTTGAATTTCCAGAAAAATCAAAAGAGAGAAAATTGAATCTCAGAACACCAAAGACAAGCCAGTTTCTTTCCAAGAAAGCCTGAGATAAGCTCCAGGTTTAGCATCAGAAAACTCGAAGAGAGGAGTGGGCTGTGGAGCAACCTTCAGTATAATTCACAAAAGACACTTCCTGGAGAGAGAATTAGGGCCTGAGAGAAAAATGAATGCCAGACTTGGAATAACCACAGAATCTGGGCAAAAAAAAAAAAAAAAAATTAAACTGGAGGCTGAGTGCGATGGCTCACACCTGTAATCCCAGCACTTTAGGAGGTCAAGGTGGGCGGATCACCCGAGGTCAGGAGTTTGAGACCAGCCTGGCCAACTTGGTGAGACCCTGTCTCTACTAAAAACACAAAAAATTAGCGAGGAATGATGGTGCGGGCCAGTAGTCCCAGCTACTTGGGAGGCTGAGGCACAAGAATTGCTTGAACCCAGGAGGTGGAGGTTGCAGTGGGCTGCACTCCAGCCTGAGCAATAGAGGGAAACTCCATCTCAAAAAAAAAGAAAAGAAAAAAGCATTAAACTAGATATCACAGTGAAGTTATAATATCTTTACACCAAATAACATAGCATCAACACTCAAAGCAAAAATTGTAGGAATTACAAGGAGAACTAGAAATACCCTAGAGGTAGACTTCAATTCACACCCCTTAATCAATGTTAGAGCAAGTGGGCAAAAAGTAGGTGAGAATATAGGAAAAAATAGAGTAATATCTTCAAAGGTCTAAGGAAAAAATTTTTGGAACTTAGCATTATTATTAATTAAGCATGAGGACAAAACAAAGACATTTAGAAAGTAAAAAAATTTACTATTCAAGCTCCCTATGTGAAAAAACATGACTAGAGGAAATTCTTCAGTGCAAAAGAAGGAATCTAAGGCATCAGGTTATGCAATTATGGCGGCAGCTAAGTAGAACCAGAAACAAATGAAGGAAAGATTTCAGAGGCAAAGTTTTAATGGCACAAGATTAAGTTTCCTTCTAGCTTAGTCCAATGGCAATATTTGTTTACAGTGAATAATACTTTTGTAATATTTTCATAAGTGCTATCTATTGATTTGCAATTTCAGGTGTAACAATACCCAAAGCATAGGATATTTAATAATTATATTAAAGAATCACATGTAAAATCTCAACAAATTCAAGTGTGCAAGAAATACCACCTTAGTGTGTGTGTGGTGTGTGTGTGTGTGTGTGTGCAACATGGCTGTTTATTCACCTGGGTGCAGGCAGGCTGAGGCCGAAAAGGACCTCAGTGGAAGGCAGTGGTATAGGAGTTGTTTTATAGTTCTTGGGTGGGCCGTGGTAAGTTACAGAAGTTACAGTTGGCGGTTTTTTGCAAGCTAGGAGGGGGTTGTAGAGTGTGGAGTCACAAGGTTGGCCAAGCTGGTGGGGGGTGTTGTAGGGTGTGGCCTTAAGAGGTTGGCCAAGGTCAGTCGGTTACAAAGTTCAATGGCCTTGTCAATTGAGGCCAGAATAAGAAACAATAGAAAATGTCTCAGAGTTAAGTAGGCGCAGCAGGGGTTGACCATTTCTTCCTCTTTCTACCTTCTTACAGCCATTTCAGGTTATCTAATTCCAGAAGGCTCTCCAGAGGTGTGCAGGCAGTTCAGTGGGGTCGCCATGCCATCCATGGCGTGGTCAGACCTTACATTCCTGTCTTTTTACTTTAGTAATATAAGGAAAAAGAAGAGTGGAGGACAGCGGAATATTAGGAAGGATGGCACAGAGGGGTGATGGGGCGATGTTTCTCAAGGCTTCTCCACCTTAGTTTTTGTACTTCAACTTAATTTCTGCATCTAGAAAATACTCTCTTTCTCCCCAGACCTCCCTGTTAGGTCTTGCTTGATGGGAAAGGTAATCACAGACATTCCTAGGGGTTATGCTGCCCTCCCTGGGTCTGATCAATGGCACATAGTTAGGAAAGCATCAGAGAAAAGGGAGACCCTCCCATCATGAGTGATCTCTATTCCCAGGTAACAGAGCCTCGACGAGTGATTGTTTCCCATGCTGCAAATCTCTGCTCTTTGGGGACTTTTGGGGCCCTATTTGAGGCATGAGAGTCTTGGCTGAGCTTGGGAACCCTGTGCTAGGGACCTTCCTTCCCCAGATAGCAGGCAGGTCTGACCCTTCTGAGCCTCCTCCTTGGATCCACCATGGAGCAATGTTTGAATCCTGCGTACCTTTTCACCACCACCCACTCTCATGGAATCTCTAGAAAAGCCTCTCCCCACCTCCTGCATCTCCCAGTCACCACCCTGCCTCCCTTCAATCCTGTACTCCTCAATGAATTTAGGTTTACAGAAAACAAAATCCAGGAAAAACTGTACAGACTAATTCAGCTTTCCTTCCTGTCCCATACCTCTCTGATATGATAAAACTCAGAGCCAGTTACTGGCTTCAATGGAGAAAGGGAAAAGGAGAAATATAAATATCGTAAATATTATTCAGATATGTATTAATATAAGAAAAATTGAGAGGCAGATGGAAGAGAAGTAGATAGAAGGATAGTAATCTTTCATTGTGGTTTATTCAATCCATATTAAATGTGATAAATGAAGAATTAAACATTTAAATACATTGTTTAAAGTGAATAAAGCACCTACTAGGAAATTATATATATATGGTCATACAGTGGCTCACACTTGTAATCCCAGCACTTTGGGAGGCTGAGGCAGTAGGATTGCTGGGGCCAGGAGTTTGAGAACAGCCTGGGCAACATAGTAAGACCCTGTCTCTACAAAAAATTAAAGATTAGCTGGGTGTGGTTGTACGCACCTGTAGTCCCATCTGCTTAGGAGGCTGAGGTGGAAGGATCACTAGAGCCCAGGAGTTTGAAGCTGCAGTGAGCCATGATTGCGCCACTGTAACTCCAGCCTGGGTGATGGAACAAGACCCTGTCTCAAAAAAAAAAGGAAGAAGAAGGAGGAAGAGAAGAAGAAACAAGAAGAAGAAAAAATATACAAATAAGAAAAAAAAATCCAGAGGTGGAAGGGTAGGTAGGTCATGTTAAATTCTTAATCTTTCATAGTGGAAAATCAATAGATTTTGTGTAAACCTGATAAAACTTGACGTAGATAAGTATGGTTAAACTGAAAGCAGAAACTTAACAGGGGTGATTTCTGGGAACTGAATTAGGGATTGGGGAGTAGATGGCTGAACAGAGGAGGGAGATTTTATTTTTCACTTAAGTTTTTTATCCTTATCTTTATATTATGCAAATGTAATACTTTTCTAACAAAAATTAGTTTAATTAAAAATAAATAACACTACCTCCTTTCCAACATACTATCTCATAAATATTTATAAGATACACTTAATAAAGATTTAATGTTAAAATATGCCCATGGGCACTAGATCTTGGCTTTTATGAAACAGAGTAGCATAAGGAGCCATGTTTGCTTGCCAGTATAATTTTGCAGTCTCCTGACTGTTAAAATGCAGCTCTCCAAAGAATGCCTTAAAGATGATAAACAGGATAGAGCACATAGCCCCCCAGTCTCTTGCCTCAGAAACTATACTCCTTAAAAGATAAACGACCACCGGGTGCGGTGGCTCGCACCTGTAATCCCAGCACTTTGGGAGGCCGAGGCAGGCAAATCACGAGGTCAGGAGTTCAAGGCCAGCCTGGCTAACATGGTAAAACCCCATCTCTAAAGATTACTAAAGATGCAAAAAATTAGCTGGGCATGGTGGTGGGCACCTGTAATCCCAGCTACTCAGGAGGCTGAGGCAGGAGAATCACTTGAACCCGGGAGGTGGAGGTTGCAGTGAGCCGAGATCGTGCCAATGCACTCCAGCCTGGGCAACAGGGTAAGACTCCATGTCAAAAAAAAAAAGATAAATGACCTTGGTCCTTGCCTTTTCTGACACATAAGATAAAGCCTGCCAAGGTGTTGCAAGATTATGCCCCTGCAAACTGGAACCAAAGGAACTCTTGCACTCAAGATTTACTGTGATTTTTTTACACTGTATCTTCACTGCATGTATAAAAACTGTAAACTGAAATGCTGCATTGGAGTAGTATGACAGACATTCTCTAGGAAACTCTTCCAGGTTATAATCCTCAGTAAGATTTCTGAATAAAACTGACTTTAACTCTTTAAAGGTCTGCTTTATCTTTAGTCTACAATTTTAAAATTTACTATTAAATTCCTTTTCATATTATAAGCATCTGCAAAAATGTTCACATTTTGAATAAATCCTTAGCTTTATACAGATGAATAAGTAATTTACCCAAGAAGAAATACTTGGAAAACAACTAGAAGGAAACAATAACAAAAAACAGCGAGTGACAAAGCAATATCAATATCTATCTATATAGATACATATTGATATTGGTTTGTTGCTCTTTTTTTTTTGAGACAGGGCCTCACTCTGTCATCCAGGCTGGATCACGGCAGCCTCAATTTCCTGGGCTCAAGTAATTCTCCCACCACCACACCTGGGTAATTTTAATTTTCATAGAGATGGGGTTTCACTATGTTGCCCAGGCTGGTCTTGAACTCCTGGGCTCAAGTGATCCTCTTGCCTCAGCCTCCCAAGGTTCTGTGATTACAAGTATGAGCCACTGTACCTGGCCTGACGCAGCAATAGTAACGAGCATGAATTCTTTCAGAAAAGGAAATTATTCAAACCTTTCATTATCAGAATCACAAAAATAATCATGTCATTTGATCTAGTAAGGGATATATTCCTGGCTGGGAATATTCAACATGAAATCAATATAAAAATGTTAAATTACTTACTTTTCTTTTGTACCAAGTCTCAGATATCCAGTATACAGCTGGGCACAGTGGCTGATGCTTGTAATCCCAGCACTTTGGGAAGCTGAGGCAGGAGGATCAAGGCTAGGAGTTTGAGACCAGTCTGGGCAACATAGCATGACCTTGTCTCGAAAGAAAGAAAGAAAGAAAGAAAGAAAGAAGGAAGGAAGGAAGGAAGGAAAGAAAGAAAATATGATTAAATCCAGTATAGTATATATCAATTTGGGCTTTAGATTTTCATGGGAAATACTTGCTTTGTATTTAGAAGATTCGCAGTTGAAAAAGTGAAATTACAGTTGGAAATGTAGATTTACATACTCCAGTTGTTCCAACATACTCAAGAGTTTTCCAATAACTGAATTTAAAACACATACCAGTTTTAAATTTAAATGACAGTTAACCCTCAAATAACATGAGTTTGAACTGCCCCATCCACTTACACATGACTTTTACCATAAATCATCAGATATGGCATTTGGGGGCCAAAAAGACTCTGAAGTTTTCATAGCTCTTGGCACATACTGCCAAATTGCTTTTCAAAAGGATCGTATTAATTTACAGTGTCACCAACTATATAAAAATAACTCAACATACACACACTGAATAAATGTGATAAATATGATTTTGGCATAATTTCCCTGCCACATAGAATATCACCAGTTTATAGCTTTTTCTTTTATATAAGCATATTCATCTTCACTAAAATACATAATAATGGAATTTTGTGTGTGTGTGTGTGTGTGTGTGTATTATTTATTTATTTATTTATTTTGAGACAGAGCTTTGCTCTTATTGCCCAGGCTGGAGTGCAATGTCTTGATCTTGGTTCACTGCAACCTCCGTCTCCCGTATTCAAGTGATTCTCCTGCCTCAGTCTCCCAGGTAGTTGGGATTACAGACATGCGCCACCATACGTGGCTAATTTTTTGTATTTTTAGTAGAGACGGGGTTTCTCCATGTTGGTCAGGCTGGTCTCAAACTGCCAACCTCAGATGATCCGCCTGTCTCGGCCTCCCAAAGTGCTGGGATTACAGGTGTAAGCCACTGTGCCCGGCCGTAATTTTGTTTGTTTTTAAAGTGGCATTCTGACCTCTTTTCCACAGCTTCTTTCTTGACAGTTTTTTATTTCAGGGTTTCTACAATTATAATAACTGCTGATATAGATAGATATAGATATATATGTAGATACAGATATAGATATAGATGTATTTTAATTGATATGGAGTCTCACTCTGTCACCCAGGCTGGAGTACACTGGTGTGATCTCGGCTCACCACAACCTCTGCCTCCTAAGTTCAAGCAATTTTCCTGCCTCAGCCTCCCGAGGAGCTGGGACTAAAGGCACGTGCCTAGAATAAGATTTTAGGTCTTATTTTAGGTTAGAATGTATAATAACACACAAAATTTATAGAAAGGGCAATAATTTTTCATACCTATACTTATTAACTTAAAGACGTTTCATTAATTGGAAAGAATTTGTCCTTTTGATGGTAAAAATCTCAGCTAAATTAACTGTGCTTTCTTTGCCAATTTCATTACTCAGTATAACTAAGAAGAACTTAAAAATAATGTAGACAAATCCAGTTCCACAGAAATCCAGTAACTGTTTTTGTTCCAGAGGGTCAACATTTTTATTTCCTTCGATCCCTGTCTTTTCTGTTGAAACGTATCAACATGGTTTATGAATTTGTTAAAAGAAACAATTATACTAAGTCACTGTTAAGAAACATATATTCCTATGTCAGAAAAGCCTAGTTAGTAATTTTGTGAAAAATACTGTAAACAGACTATATTCCTTATAACCATAATTTTCTTTTTCCTAATTAATGTAATTTAATTAGATAAATACCTAATAAATGGTATGGCCAATACTGAAATTCAGCTTCAACTCTCGGCCAAAATTTTTAAACATTTTACTATAATGAAAGAGATGATACTACATATCTGAACCTCTCCACCTGACTATATATATATATATATATATATATATATATATATATATGCATTTTTCTCCATTGACTACTGAGACTGTTAAATTCTACTGAAATATGGTTATCTTGTTGTAGTTAAACGAATAAGGCCACACTTGTATTTAGATGTCTTTCTCTGAATGAAGAGATCATCCTACTTCTCTTGAAAGTGGATTTTCAGTCAGAACATTGGAACTGTACAGGCCAGCTCTAGATAAGTAGGCAGGACTTGTGAGCCACCACCTGGCCAGGGACCAGTGTTTAACCTGAGGTTAGGATGCCTGGCTGGGCATGGTGGCTCATGCCTGTAATCCCAGCACTTTGGGAGGCTGAGGCAAGTGGATCACCTGAGGTCAGGAGTTCAGGACCAGCCTGGCCAACATGATGAAACCTAGTCTCTACTAAAAATCACAGAAACTCAAAGAAAATAGAAACAGACAGTAAAAGAAACAACAGACCTGTAGGAGCAGATTCTGTGTAGTGGTTTTTATAGATAGGCCCAAAATATGAAGGTATACAAGAAAGTGAAGAGAGAAAAATTATATAATCTCTCTTTATTTCTGTATTCACTTCTTTCTCTACCAGGTCTGTAAGAAATCAGATTATCTTCTGTGCTTCTCACACTGGAAAATATCTCTTTCTAGGATAAATATGGGGCTTCCTTCTGGAGCATCTACCTTAACTGAAGATTTTGGGGATAAAATACAACTTTAATGTTAAAACAAACCCCATGTTGACTTCACATTTTATGAAAAGAAATGTTTTTTTAAAAACCTCAAAATGATTTTAAAGGAAAACGATGGCAGTTTTTTTACTTTGTTAATTTTCTCATTGTATTTTTGCTATTTCGCTGCTTTCTGTTGTTTCTTTTATTGTCTCTTTATATTTTCTTTGCGTTTCTGTTATTTTTCTAATAACAGAAAAACGTGTCTAAGACAGATACATAGTTCATTAATTTGGAGCCTTTTCTTTGAGACTGATTCTCACTCTGTCTCCTAGACTGCAGTGCAACAGCATAATCTCTGCTCACTGCAACCTTCAATTCCTGGGTTCAAGTGATTCTTCTGTCTCGGCCTCCCGAGTAGCTGAGATTACAGGCACCTGCCACTGCACCCAGCTAATTTTTGTATTTTTAGTAGAGACAGGGTTTCACCTTGTTGGCCAGGCTGGTCTCAAACTCCTGACCTCAAGTGATGCACCCACCTCAGCCTCCCACAAGTGCTGGGACTTAAGACGTGAGCCACCTCACCCGGCCTCTTCTTTCTAATATCAGCATTTAAATCTTGACATTTTCCTTAAAGCACCACTTTTCATATATCCCACAAGTTTTGAATTACATTGCTTTGATTATCAGTTTTAAGTATTTCTAAAATATCCATCATAGTTTCTTCTTAAACTCAAGAGTTACTTTTTTTTTTTTTTTTGAGATGGAGTTTTGCTCTTGTTACCCAGGCTGGAGTGCAATGGCACAGGCAAGCGCCACTATGCTCAGCTAATTTTTTGTATTTTTAGTAGAGATGGGGTTTCACCATGTTGACCAGGATGGTCTCGATCTCTTGACCTCGTGATCTACCCGCCTTGGCCTCCCAAAGTGCTGGGATTACAGGCGTGAGCCACCGCGCCCGGCTCAAGAGTTACGTTTAAAAACAACTTGAGTTATTTAATAGGGATTTTAAACTTATCTTTTTGCTCTTAATTTCTAAATAAATCCAATATTTATTATTTGAAGCTGTTGATGCTTTCTCGATGGCCTAGTGTGTAATCACTTGTAACTGTTACATGTGTGCTGGAGAAAAATATGTAATCTCTGATTCTGATTTGGCCAAGTTTGCTCATTGTCATGTTCAGATTTCCTATATATTCTTTCTAGCTTTTTTACTTTTTTTTTTTTTGACACGGAGTCTCGCTCTGTCGCCAGGTTAGGATGCAGTGGCTCAATTTCGGCTCACTGCAATTTCCGCCTTTCGGGCTCAAGTCATTTTCCTGCCTTAGCCTTCTGAGTAGCTGGTATTACAGGCACACACACCACCACACCCTGCTAATTTTTGTATTTTTTTAGTAGAGAGGGGGTTTCACCATGTTGACTAGGATGGTCTTGATCTCCTGACCTCGTGATCCACCTGCCTCAGCCTCCCAAAGTACTGGGCTTACAGGCATGAGCCGCCATGCCCAGCTGTATTCTTGCTTTTTGTCTGTTTAGCTTAACAATAATGAAAGAAATGTGTTGATCTCATAATGGTGAATTTATCATTTTTTTTCTGAAGTTCTGTACATTTTTGCTTCATGTACTGTCACCCTGTTTTATTAGATGCATACATGTGTCAAGTTTTTCTAGCTTGGTGAGTTGAATCATTTACCATTGTACCATGACTCTCTTCATCCCTAACAATGTACCAGTTTACTTTTGGTTAGTATTTGCCTAACTTAGTATATACCACCCCCTTTTGTTGCACTCTTTATATCCTTATGCCCTTGTGCATTAGGCATATCTCCTATAAATAACATACATCCAGAATTTAAAAATCCAATTTGGTGGGTTTACTGACATTTATACTTACTGTACTTATTGATATATTTGTAATGTTTTTTATTCTCTTAATTTGTAATTTGTCCCACATTTCCTGTTTTGTACTTAAAAAAATTATATATGTAAAAGTTCCTAATTAAACAAAAACTAGTGCATCCCCTTATCTTTTTCTTTTCTCCTTACCCCTGCCTTCTGTACATTGATGTTATCCGGAGACTTTAATTCTAGGGTTTCATGAATATATGTTCTCCTTCCCCTTTGGCCTTAGGAGTTTTCAAATAACAACAAATATTACAAAGATATTTGTTCACCTTCAAATATCTATTTTTATTTCTCTCTATCTCCTAGGGATTTTAGTTGCAGCTATATTGGAGCAGACACAGTGTACCAAGAAAATGGCACAGAGAAGTAAAAGCCAAACTATTATTTCTTTTCTAATTTATTCTCGCATTGCCCCTTGCTCCAGGCCATATCCATCATCCCATGATCTTCCTGGTTGGAAACATGGCTTGTTTCAACACTGATTTGAGAATGGAAAAACACATAGGCTTTGGAGTCAAAGGGATGTGGTTTAAAATAACTTTACACTGGGCAAGTGATATGGTTTGGCTGTGTCCCCACCCAAATCTCATCTTGAATTGAAGCTCCCATAATGCCTATGTATTATGGGAGGGACTCAATTATCTCCCACTGGGAGACACCCCCATTTGTGGTAGTGAATAAGTCTCATGAGATCTGATGATTTTATAAGGGGTTTCCCTTTTCACTTGGCACTCTCATTTCTCTCTGGTCTACCACTATATAAGATGTGCCTTTCACCTTCTGCAATGATTATGAGGCCTCCCCAGTCATGTGGAACTGTGAGTTGATTAAACCTTTTTTTCTTTATAAATTACTCCATCTTAGGTATGTCTTTATCAGCAGCGTGAAAACGAACTAATCAAGCAAGTTTTCTGCATCTCCATTTTCTCATCCATTTAGGCTTGTTGGGAGGATTAAATGAGATAATTAGTCCTAGTTCTGCTTCCTACCAAAATGCTGACATTGTAAAATTACTGGCTCCTACCACAAGATTAACTTCAGAGGAGCTACAGGGGGAAAAAATGCGAAGTTACAAGGTAAACACCAAGATATCAAGAAAACAGAAAATTCTGGGGCAATGCATCTATTCTAAACTGGTGTTTATGGATGATGGATATGGCCTGAGGCAGGAAGCAATGGAAGAATACATTTAAAAATAAATGAGAATAAAAGATTAAAAGATTTGGATTTGAGTCCTGGCTCTGCTACTTAATTGGCTGTGGAATCTTGTACAAGTCATTAATCTTTAGAGTTCTTTCCGTCCCTAATACTCTGATTCCTCAATTATACTCTTTGTGTCTAAGTAATACCCAGTGAAGCTTTAATTCATGCAGTATGGTTTCTGCCACTATTATTCAGCTGAAACTGTTTTCACCAAGGCTGCCAACCTCATCCTTGTTGTTAAATAGTAAACACGCAATGTTATATTCTTTCCATATACAATGCTTTGTTTTGTATTTCTTTCTTTCTTTTTTACCCCCAAGACAGTGTCTCACTCTGCCACCAAGGCTGGAGTGCAGTGATGCAATCTTAACTTACTTCAGCCTCAAACTTCTAGGCTCAGGTGATTCTCTTATTTTAGCCTCCCAAGTATCTAGGACTGCAGGTGTGTGCCACCATACCTGGCTAAACTTTAAAAAAACATTCTGTAGAGACGGTGTCTCACTATATTGTCCAGGTTAGTCTTGAGCATCTGGCCTCAAGTGATCCTCCTGATTCAAACTCCTGAGTTGCTGAGATTACAAGTGTAAGTCACCATATACTGCCATGTATTATTGCAGTCAAGTATTATAATTAGTTAACCCCAAAAAACACCTAAAAGTTTGTAGAGGGAACTTGACTGACAAACAGCCATACCAACCTGTTTTGTTTATCTGTAGTGCTTGAGAATATGTAAAGAATTATATGTAGTGCTTAAGAATGTGTAAAGAATGTGAGAAAAGATTAGAGATGCCACACACAGATTTGGGAGAGTATCTTAACCCTCCTGCCTCCCAGTCTCCCAAAGTGCTAGGATTATAAGTGTGGGCCACCTAGCCTGGCCACAAACATTTTTTAGGAAACAAAGCATTAAGCCAAGAGTAGTGGCTCATGCCTGTAATCCCTGCACTTTGGCAGGCCAAGGTGTGCAAATCACTTGACGTCAGGAGTTTGTGACCAGACTAAACATGGTGAAACCCCTTCTTCACTAAAAATACAAAAATTAGCCAGGTTCAAGCCAGGTGCATACCGGTAGTCCAAGCTACTTGGGAGGCTAAGACAGGAGGACCACTTGAACCTTGGAGGCAGAGGTTGCAGTGAGCGGAGATTGCACCACTGCACTCCAGTCTGGGCAACAAAGAGAGACTATTTCAAAAAAAAAGCAATAAAGGAGAGAGATCCAAGATGGCTGATCACTAGCAGCTCGGGCACGTAGCTCCCAGTGAAAGCGCAGAGAACAAGAGGACACCACACTTTCAGACGAATATTTGTTGCTCACAGACCAAGAGATTCCCAGCGGAGGAGCCCCACGGGTTGCCAGAGAGATTCTTGTGGCCGGCGCAGCGGTTTTGCTGGCGCCTTAGTGCAGCAGTTCTTGATGCAGAGTCCGGAGATTCCTGGGCAGAAAAGCACCATCAATCTTAACACTGCTGTTTTGGCCAGCGCAGTGGATTGCTCAGATTTCGGCGCTGAGAATCAAAAGTTGGACGTCCGCTCAGAGACCTAGTTAGAAAGTCGGTAATTACAAAGACGACAGAGGGATAAATATATAATGAAGGGAAGAAACCAGCCTAAAAAGGCAGAGAATACTCAAAATCAGAATGCCTCTCCCTCTACAGGGGATCACAATTCCTCATCAGTAACGGAACAAGGCTTAATGGAGAACGAGTGTGTTCCAATAACAGAAGCAGGTTTCAAAACGTGGGTGATAAGAAACTTCTGTGAATTAAAAGAACTTGTTCTAACCCAATGCAAAGAAACTAAGAACCTTGAAAAAAGGTTTGATGAAATGCTAACGAGAATGGACAATTTAGAGAGGAATATAAGTGAATTGATGGAGCTGAAAAACACAACACGAGAACTTCGCAAAGTATGCACAAGTTTAAACAGTCAAATTGATCAAGCAGAAGAAAGGACATCAGAAGTCGAGGACCAGCTCAGTGAAATGAAACGAGAAGACAAGACTGGAGAAAAAAGGATAAAAAGGAATGAGCAAAGTCTCCAGGAAATATGGGACTATGTGAAAAGACCTAATTTACGTTTGATACATGTACCTGAATGTGACGAAGAGAATGAATCCAAGTTGGAAAATACTCTTCAGGATATCATTCAGGAAAACGTTCCCAACCTGGCAAGGCAGGGTAATATTCAACTCCAGGTAATACAGAGAACACCACAAAGATATTCTTCAAGAAGACCAACCCCAAGGCACATAATCGCCAGATTTATTAGGGTTGAAATGAAGGAGAAAATACTAAGGGCAGCCAGAGAGAAAGGTCAGGTTACCCATAAAGGGAAACCTATCAGATTTACAGCAGATCTCTCAGCAGAAACCCTACAAGCCAGAAAAGAGTGGGGACCAATATTTAACATCCTTAAAGAAAAGAACTTTCAACCCAGAATTTCATATCCAGCCAAACTAAGCTTTATGAGCGAAGGAAAAATTAAATCTTTTGCGAACAAACAAGTACTTAGAGACTTCACCACCACCAGGCCTGCTTTACAAGAGCTTCTGACAGAAGCACTATACATATAAAGGAACAACCAATATCAGCCTTTCCAAAAATATATCAAAAAGCAAAGAGCATTAACACAATGAAAAATTTACACCAACTAATGTGCAAAACAGCCAGCTAGCATCAAATGCCAGTATTAAACTTATATATATTCTAATTGGATAAAAAGCCAAAACCCATTGGTATGCTGCATCCAGACCCATCTCACATGCAACAATACACAAAGACTCAAAACAAAGAGAAGGAGGAAGATTTACCAACCAAACAGAGAGTAAAAATAAACAAATAAACAAATAAACAAAAAGCAGGAGATGCAATTCTCGCCTCTGATAAAGTAGACTTTAAAGCAACAAAGATCAAAAGAGGTAAAGGACATTACATAATGGCAAAAGGATCAATGTAACAAGAAGAGCTAACGATTCTATAGATCAACGAGACAGAAAATTAACAAGGACATCCAGGACTTGAATTCAGACCCGGAACAAGTAAACTTAATAAACATTTATAGAACTCTCCACTTAAAATACACAAAACATACATTACCACCTCACACCTATTCCAAAAGTGACTACATAATTGGAAGTAAATCACTCCTCAGTAATCGTATAGCATTTCATAGGTTTAAATGAAATATTGGTTGGCTGCTTGTTTGTTATTTTCTTCCCTTATTTCTTCCTGTCTACATCATTAAGTATAATTATTGGTATAAAAGAGGTTTTCAATACCCATTACTAAATTGCATTCTAGCCTGGGCAAGAAAGCAATACTCCCACTCTCTCTCTTTCTCTTCCTTTTTCTTCCTCTTCTTCATTCTTTTTTTGTCTTTCTTTCTAAAAAAAAAACCATTTTACATTCAACAAAGTGCAAAATATTTGAATCCCTAATATTTCACACAAAAAAAGCAATAAAAATTTAAAAAATGCTAATTGGATTTCATCAGACAAAATTGTCTACTCACCAATGATGCTGTTAAGAAAATGAAAAGGCAATCAGAATGGGGTTTCCCACTGTTGGAATAGAAGGTTACAGATAAGCAAGAAGAGACAGTTAGAATAATCCATGTGACAATAGATTCAAGTTGGAGACATCAACATAATCTCATGATTAGCTTAATATAGAGACAAATATTTATGTATGCAATATTTATAGATCTGTACACACACACACACATATTAGTATCAAGAGGTATATTTTCTCATTCTTTCAGCTGATAGATTCCCTAGTAGCAAGAAGCTCACTTAAAGATCAGATCTTGCTTTCTAAAAGAAAAAAGAACTCCTTGGAAAAATGCTGATTCTAGTACTGTGGCAGGAAAACGCATAAGATGAGTTATGAGCATCTTGTGGTATCAAAGAGTAAGAAAGTGCTAAAACAAACAAACAAACAAAAAAACTGTACAATGATGGGAATATGTCAAAGTGATAGAAGAACAAACTGAAAGAGCTGCCAATGGCTATAGCTGGAACAATTTGAGCAATAAAATAAAGTAGTATGGGAGTATAACCCAAATTATAAAATAAATATTCCAAGAATCCATCCTGATATAAGCAAATGATAACATAAATAAGTAGTGAGGGGAAAGGGAGCAAGATGGTGAAATAGAAGCCAACACCATTTGTCTCCCATCAGAACACCAAATTTTAATGACTATCTGCATATAGAACCAAAAATCAGGTGAACAATCATGGTGCCTGGTTTTAACTTCATATTACCAAAAGAGGCATTGAGGAAGGCAGGAGAAACAGTCTTGAATTGCTGACACCATCCCTCCCCATCCTCTACCAGTAGCCATGTGGTATGGAGAGAGAATCTGTGCACTTTGGGGAGGGAGAGCACAGTGACTGATGGACTTTACATTGTATTCAGTGCTGCCCTGTCGCAGCAGCAGAGAGTAAAGCTGTTCTGGGTTCAGCCAGCATCCATGCATGGAGGGAGCATTTGGACCAGCCCTAGCCAGAGGGGAATCACCTAGCGGTTGGAACTGAGTTTCTTAGCAAGGTACCCACAGCAGGCTGAAGTGCTCCAGGGTCCTAAGTAAACCTGGAAGGCAGTCTAGAACACAAAGACTGCAAGTCCTAGGCAACTCCTAGTGCTAGGCTTAGCTTACAGCCAGTGAACTAGCATAGTAAATGACCTAGAGTGACACCAGCTGGCACAGCTAAAGGAGTGCTTGCACCATCCCTCCCCAAACCCCAGGCAGTGCGGCTCTTTGCAACAAAAGTGACTCTTTCCTTCTGTTTAAGTAGTGGAGAGTAAAGAGTAAAGAGGACTTTGTCTTGGCATCTGGGATACCAGCTCAGCCACAGTAGGATAAGACACCGAGCAGAGTCATGAGGCTCCCATCCCAGGCCCTAGCTCCCAGACAACATTTCTAGACATACCCCTTGGGCCAATAAGGAACCTACTGTCTTGAAAGGAAGGACCCAGTCCCAGCAGGATTCACCAGTCCTTGGGCCCTGAATAGCAGTGATTCCAGGGAGTATGCAGTGGGCCTTGGGCCCTGAGATATGCTGGCTTCAGGCGTGACCCACCACATTCCCAGATGTGGTGGCTAAAGTGAAAGATTCCTTCTATTTGAGAAAAGCAGAGGAAAACATTAAGGGGGCTTTGTTTTGCACCTTAGGTACCAGTTTGGCCACAAAGGGTAGAGCACCAAGAAGGTTCTTGGTGGAGTCCTTGAGTCAAGACTAAGGCTCTTGGACAGCATTTCTGGATCTGCCCTGGACCAGAGGGGAGCCCATTGCCCTGAAGGGTGAGTTCCAGGCCTAGCAGCATTCATCACAAGCTGACAGAAGTGTGCTTGAGCTTTATGTGAACATCAGCCATGGCCTGGCAGAAACCCCTATGGACTGGTGGTGGTGGTGGTGGCTATAGGAGAGGCTCCTCTGCTTGTGGAAAGGGAAGGGAAGAGTTGAAAGGACTTCGTATTATGGTTTGAATGCCAGCTTAGCCACAGTAGAATAGAATATCAGGTAAATTGCTAAGATTTTTTACTCCAATCCCTGGCTCCCAGACAGCCCAGCTCTGGGAACACCTGGGGCCTGTGGGAAGTCAGTGCCATGATAAGTGCTGGCTTCAGGTCTGATCCAGCACAATCCCAGTGGTGGTGGCCACAGTGGGTCACAGCCCTCAGTTCCAGATGGCTCAGCACAGAGAAAGACTCCATTTATTTTGGAGTAAGTGAAAAGAACAAGAGTCTCTGCCTGTAATTCAGAGAATTCTTCCAGATCTGTTCCAAGACCATCAAAGTGGTACTTCTACAAGTCCAAAAAAGCCACAGCGTTATTAGGCTTGGGGCACAAGTCCCTTCAAATACCTTGAAAGCCTTCCCAAGAAGGATAGCCAAAAACAAGCCCCAATTGTGCAGGCTACAATAAGTAATTAATTTTTCAATGTCCAGACACCAATGAATATCTGCAAGCATTAACACCATCCAGGAAACATGATCTCACCAAATGAACTAAAGAAGGTACCAGGGACCAACCCTGGAGAAACATAGATATTTGAACTTTTAGGCAGAGAATTCAAAGTAGCTGTTAGGAGGGAACTCAAAGAAATTCAACATAACACAGAGAAGGAATTTAGAATTCTATCAGATAAATTTAACAGAGACTGAAATAATTTTTAAAAAGCAGAAATTCTAAGGTCAAAAAATACAACTGACATGCTGAAGAATGCATCAGTCTCTTAATGGCAGAATAGTTTTGTTTTTGTTTCTGGGCTTTGTTCTGTTTTTTTCTCTTTGAGACAGGGTCCCACTTTCTTTGGTCAAAACTAGGGTACAGTAGTGTGATCATAGCTCATTGTAACCTCAAACTCCTGGGCTCACTGATGGTCCTACTTCAGCCTCTGAAGTAGTAGGACTACAGATGTGCACCACCATACCCAGCTAATTTTTTTTTATTTATCTAGGTAGAGATGGGGTCTTGCTATGTTGCCAGTGCTGGACTTGAACTCCTGGCCTCAAGTGATTCTCCCATCTTGGCCTCCCAAAGTGCTGAAATTACAGGTATCAGCCACCATTCTCAGCCTCTTTTTTTTTTTTTTTTTTTAATGGAGTGTCCCTCTGTTGCCCAGGCTGGGTTGTAGGGGGGTAATCTCAGCTTACTGCAACTTCTGCCTCACAGGTTCAAGTGATTCTTCTGCCTCAGCCTCCCAAGTAGCTGGGATTACAGGTACACACCACCACAACTGGCTACTTTTTGTATTTTTTGGTAGAGATGGGATTTTGCCATATTGGCAAGGCTGGTCTCGAACTCCTGACCTCAAGTGATCTGCCCACCTTGGCCTCCCAAAGTGCTGAGATTACAGGCATCAGCCACTGTGCCTGGCCCATTTTTAGCCTCTTAATAGCAGAACTGATCAAGCAGAAGAAATAATTAGTGAGCCTGAAGACAGGCTGTTTGAAAATACACAGTCAGATGAGACAAAAGAAAAAATAATTAAAAAAGGATGAAGCACACCTACAAGATCTAGAAAATAGCCACAAAAGGGCAAATCTAAGAGTTATTGGCTGAGAGGTGGTAGAGAAAAAGATAGGGGTAGAAAGTTTGTCTTAAAGGGATACCCAAACCTACAGAAAGACATCAACATTCAAGTGCAAGAAAGGTTATAAAACACCAAAGAGACATAACCCAAAGAAGACTACCTCAAGGCATTTAATAAGCAAACTCCCAAAGGTCAAGGATAAAGAAACGATCCTAAAAGCAGCAAGAAGAAAGAAACAAATAACATGCAATGGCGCTCCAACATGTCTGACGGCAGACTTTTCCGTGGAAACATTACAGGCCAGGAGAGAACAGCATGACATGTTTAAAGTGCTGAAGGAAAAAAAAATAACTTTACACTAGAATAGTATATCAAGCAAAAAATCCTTCAATCATGAAGGAAAAATAAAGACCTTCCCAGCAAACAAAAGCTGAGAGATTTCATCAATACTAGACCTGTCCTACAAGAAATGCTAAAGAGAGTTCTTCAGTCTGAAAGAAAAGCATGTTAATGAGCAAGAATAAATCATCTGAAGGTAGAAAACTCACTGGTAATAGTAAGCACACAGAAAAACACAGAATAGTAGATAGAACACTATAATTGTGGTATGTAAACTACTCTTAAAGTAGAAAGAGTGAATGATGGACCAATCAAAAATAATAACTACAACAACTTTTCAAGATACAGACAGTACAATAAGACATAAAGAGAAACAACAAAATGTTAAAAAGTAAATAAAACAAAGGTGTAGAGTTTTTATTAGTTTTCTTTTTGTGTGTTTGTGCAATCAGTGTTAAGTAGTCATTGGTTTAAAATAATAGGTCACGGCCAGGCACGGTGGCTCACGCCTGTAATCCCAGCACTTTGGGAGGCCGAGGTGGGTGGATTACCTGAGGTCAGCAGCTCAAAACCAGTCTGACCAACATGGTAAAAACCTCGTCTCAAAAAAAATAAAAAAAGAGAAAAAATAAAATAAAAAAACAATAAAATAATAGGTCATAAGATAGCATTTGCAAGCCTAATGATAACCTCAAATTGAAAAATATACAACAGATACACAAAAAGAAATACACTTCACCTATAAAGATACATATAGACTGAAAATAAAAGGATGAAGAAAAGATATTCCATGCCACTGAAAAGAAAAAAATAGCAGCAATAACTACACTTATATCAGACAAAATAGATTTCAAGATAAAAACTATGAGAATAGACAAAGAAGATCATCATGTAACATCATTATATAATGATAAAGAGGATATAAGAATTATAAATATGTAAGCACCCAATGCTGGGGCACCCAGATTTATAAAGCAAATATTACTAGAGCTAAAGAGCGAGAGAAAAACCCCAATACGATAATAGCTAGAGACTTCAACACCCCACTTTTAGTATTGGACAGACCTCTCAGACACAAAATCAAAAAAGAAATGTTGGACTTAATCTGCACTATAGAACGAATGGACCTAATAGATATTTATAAAACATTTCATTCAATGGCTGCAGAACATAAATTCTTCTCAACACATGGATCATTCTCAAGAATAGACCACAAAACAAGTGTAAAACATTCAAAAAATAAAACCAATATCAAGCATCTTTTCTGACCACAAAGGAGTAAAACTAGAAATCAATAACAAGAGGAATTTTGGAAACTATATAAACACATGGAATTTATTATTTTATTCTATTTTATTTTTTTAAAGACGGGGTGTCACCATGTTGGTCAGGCTGGTCTTGAACTCCTGACCTCAGGTGATCCGCCCGCCTTGGCCTCCAAAGTGCTTGGATTACAGGCGTGAGCCACCACACCCGGCCAAACACATGGAAATTTGATAATATGCTCCTGAATGACCAGGGGTCAATGAAAAAATTAAGAAGTAAATTGAAAATTTTCTTGAAATAAATGACAATGGAAACACAACATACCAAATTTATGGGATACAGCAAAAGCAGTCCTAAGAGGAAAATTTATAGCTATAAGTGTCTACATCAAAAAAGGAAAAAAAAAATTTAAAACTTAGAAAAGCAAAAACAAGCTGAACCCAAGATTAGTAGAAAAAAGAAATAACAGGGCTGGGCGTGGTGGCTCACGCCTGTAATCCCAGCACTTTGGGAGGCCGAGGTGGGTGGATCACGAGGTCAACAGATCGAGACCATCCTGGTCAACATGGTGAAACCCCGTCTCTACTAAAAATACAAAAAAAAAAATTAGCTGGGCACGGTGGCACGTGCCTGTAATCCCAGCTACTCAGGAGGCTGAGGCAAGAGAATTGCCTGAACCCAGGAGGCAGAGGTTGCGGTGAGCCGAGATCGTGCCATTGCACTCCAGCCTGGGTAACAAGAGCAAAACTCCGTCTCAAAAAAAAGAAAAAGAAAAAAGAAATAACAAAGATCAGAGCAGAAATAAATTAATTTAAAATGAAGAAAACAATACAGATGATCAATTAAACAAAAAGGTGGTTTTTGGAAAAAATAAACAAAATTGACAAACCTTTAGGCAGACTAAGAAAGAAAGAGAAACCAAAATAAATACAATCAAAGATGAAAAAGGAGGCATTACAACTGATATAACAGAAATTCAAAGGATCATTAGTGGCTACTATGAGAAACTACATGCCAATAAATTGGAAAATCTAGAAGAAACAAATTCCTAGATACATACAACCTACCAAGATTGAACCATGAAAAAATCTAAAACCTGAACAATCAATAACAAGTAGTGAGATCAAAGCTCTAATAATTAAAAAAAAAAAAAAAAACTTCTCATTAAAGAAAAGCCTTGAACCCAATGATTTCACTCCTGAATTTAACCAAACATTTTTTTTTTTTGAGACAGAGTCTCGCTCTGTTGCCCAGGCTGGAGTGCAGTGGCTTGATCTCAACTCACTGCAACTCCACCTCCTGGGTTCAAGTGATTCTCCTGCCTCAGCCCCTTGAGTAGCTGGGATTACAGGCATGGACCACCACACCTGGCTAATTTTTGTATTTTTTAGTAGAACCCAGGTTTTACCATGTTGGTCAGGCTGGTCTTGAACTCCTGACCTCAGGTGATCCACCCGCCTTGGCCTCCCAAAGTGCTGGGATTACAGGCGTGAGCCACCATGCCAGACCTAACCAAACATTTAAAAAAGAACTAATACCAATCCTACTTGAACTATTTCAAAAAATAGAGGAGCAGGGAATACTTCCAAACTCAATTTACAAGGCCAGTATTACCCTGATACCAAAATGAGAGAAAGACACATCAAAAAAAAGAAAACTACAGGCTAATATCTCTGATGAATATTGAAGTGAAATTCCTCAACAAAATACTAGTAAATCGAATTCAACAATGCATTAAAAAGATCATTCATCATGACCAAGTGGGATTTATCCCAGAGATGCAAGGACAGTTCAAAATATGCAAATTGATCAATGTGATACATCCTGTTAATAGAATGAAGGACAAAAACTGTATGATCATTTTGATTTGATGCTGAAAAAGCATTTAATAAAATTCCACATCCCTTCATGATTAACACCTTCAAAAAACTGGGTAAAGAAAGAATATACCTCAACATAATAATAGCCATATATGACAGACCCACAGCTATTATCAGATTGAATGGGAGAAACTGAAAGACTTTCCTCTAAGATCTGGAACATGACAAAGATGCCCACTTTCACCACTATTATTCGACAAAGTACTGTAAGTCCTAGCTAGAGCAATCAGACAAGAGAAATAAATAAAGGGCATCCAAATTGGAAAGGAAGAAGTCAAATTATCCTTGTTTGCAGATGATATCATCTTCTACTTGGAAAAACCTAAAGACTCTACCAAAAAAACTATTAAAACTGATAAATTCAGTAAAGTTGCATGATGCCAAATCGGGAGCATTTAAATATGCCAACAGTGAACAGTCTAAAAAAGAAACAGGGCCGGGCGCGGTGGCTCATGCCTATAATCCCAGCACTTTGGGAGGCCAAGGCAGGTAGATCACGAGGTCAAGAGATCGAGACCATCCTGGTCAACAAGGTGAAACCCCGTCTCTACTAAAAAACACAAAAATTAGTTGGGCATGGTGGCGCATGCCTGTAGTCCCAGCTACTCGGGAGGCTGAGGCAGGAGAATTGCTTGAACCCAGGAGGTGGAGGTTGCCGTGAGCCGAGATTGCACCGTTGCACTCCAGCCTGGGTAACAAGAGCGAAACTCCGTCTCAAAAAAAAAAAAAGAAAGAAAGAAACAAAAAAGTAATCCCATTTTCAGTAGCCACAAAATAAAATGAAATTAACATCCAAAGAAGTGAAAGATCTGTATCATGAAAACTGTAAAACACTGATGAAAGAAATTGAGGACACCAAAAAAATAGAAACATATTCCATGTTCATGGATTAGAAGAATCAATATTGTTAAAATATTCATACTACCCAAAGCAATCTTCAGATTCAATGCAATTCCTATCAAAATACCAATGGCATTCTTCACAGGAATAGAAAAAAGGTCCTAAAATTTATATGGAATCACAAAAGACCCAGAAGAGCCAAAGCTATCCTGAACAAAAAGCACAAAACTGGAGGAATCCCATTACCCAACTTCAAATTATACTACAGAACTACAGCAACCAAAACAGCCTGGTGCTGGCATAAAAACAGACACATAGACCAATGGAACAGCATAGAGAACCCAGAAGCAAATCTACACACCTACAGTGAACTCATTTTTGACAAAGGTGCCAAGAACATACATTGGAGAAGACAGTCTCTTCAATAAATGGTGCTGAGAAAACTGGATATCCATAGGCAGAAGAATAAAGAATGAAACTTAACCCCCTGGCCACTCTCTCTCGCCTTATACAAAAATCAAATTAAAGTGGATTAAAGACTTTAATCTAAGACCTCAAACTATGAAACTATTACAATAAAACATTGGGGAAACGCTGCAGAACATTGGTCTGGGCAAAAATTTCTTGAGTAATACTCCACAAGCACAGGTTACCAAAGCAAAAATGGAGAAACAGGATCACATGAAGTTAAAAAGCTTCTGCTCAAGGCCGGGCGTGGTCGCTCACGCCTGTAATCCCAGCACTTTGGGAGGTCGAGGCGGATGGATCACGAGGTCAAGAGATCGAGACCATCCTGGTCAACATGGTGAAACCCGGTCTCTACTAAAAATACAAAAAATTAGCTGAGCCTGGTGGCGCGTGCCTGTACTCCCAGCTACTTAGGAGGTTGAGGCAGGAGAATTGCCTGAACCCAGGAGGCGGAGGTTGCGGTGAGCCAAGATGGCGCCATTGCACTCCAGCCTGGGTAACAAGAGCGAAACTCCGTCTCAAAAAAAAAAAAAGCTTCTGCTCAACAAAGGATACAATCAACAAAGTAAAGAGACAACCCATAGAATAGGAAAAAGTATTTTAAAGCTACCCATCTGGGCTGGGCGCCGTGGCTCACACCTGTAATCCCAGCACTTTGGGAGGCCAAGGAAGGCAGATCACGAGGTCAAGAGATTGAGACCACCCTGGCCAACATGGTGAAACTCCATCTCTACTAAAAATGCTAAAAAATTAGCTGGGCGTGGTGGTCCCTGTAGTCCCAGCTACTCAGGAGGCTGAGGCAGGAGAGTCGCTTGAACCCAGGAGGCAGAGGTTGCAGTGAGCTGAGATCTCACCACTGCACTCCAGCCTGGTGACAGAGTGAGACTCCATAAAAAAAAAAAAAAAAAAAAAAAAAACTATCCATCTGACAAGGGATTAATAACCAGACTATATAAGGAGCTCAAATAACTCTATAGGGAAAAAAAATCTAATAATCAATTAAAAATGGGCAAAAGATTTGAATGGACATTTCTCAAAAGAAAACACACAAGGCCAGGTGTGGTGGCTCACCCCTGTAATCCAACACTTTGGGAGGCCAACGAGGGTGGATCACCTGAGGTCAGGAGTTCGAGACCAGCCTGGCCAACATGGCAAAACCCCATCTCTACTAAAAATACAAAAATTAGCCAGGCGTGGTGGTGCGCAGCTGTAATCCCAGCTACTTGGGAGGCTGAGGCAGGAGAATTGCTTGAGCCCAGAAGGCAGAGGTTGCAGTGAGCTGAGATCACACCACCACACCACTGCACACCAGCATGGATGACAGAGCAAGCCTCCATCACAAAAAAAAAAAAAAAAAAAGACACATGAATGGCAAACAGGCATATGAAAAGGTGCTCAATATCATTGATCATCAGCAAAATGAAAATCAAAACTACAATGATCTGGGTGGGCATGATGGCTCATGCCTGTAATCCCAGCACCTGGGGAGGTTGAGGCAGGCAGAGTGCTTGAAGTCAGGAGTACAAGACCAGCCTGGACAATGTGGTAAAACCCTGTCTCTACCAAAAAATACAAAAATTAGCTGGGTGTGGTGGCACATGCCTGTAGTCCCAGCTATTTGGGAGGCACAAGAATTGCTTAAACTCAGGAGGAGGTTGCAGTGAGCCAAGATTGCCCCATTGCACTCCCGTTTGGGTGACAGAGCAAGACTAGGTTTGGAGGAAAAAAAAAACCAACACAAAACTGCAATGAGATACCATCTTATTCCAGTTAAAACAGCTTCTATCCAAAAGTCAAGCAATAACAAATGCTGGTGAGGATGTGGAGAAAAGGAACCCTCATATATTCTTGGTAGGACTGTAAATTAGTACAACCACGGTGGCGAACTGTTTGGAGGTTCCTGAAAAAGTAAAAATTGAGCTACCACATAATCCACCAATCCCACTGCTGGGTATTTACCCAAAAAAAAGGAAATCAGTATATTAAAGAAGATATCTGCACCCCTATGTTTGTTGCAGCACGGTTTACAATAGTTAAGATCTGGCTGGGCGTGGTGGCTCACGCCTGTAATCCTAGCACTTTGGGAGGCTGAGGTGGGTGGATCACCTGAGATCAGGAGTTCAAGACCAGTCTGGCCATCATGGTGAAACCCCATCTTTAAATTAAATAAATAAATAAAATAAAAAATAAAAAAATAGTTAAGATTTGGAAGCAACCTAAGTCTCCATCAACAAATGAATGGACAAAGAAAATGTGGTACACATACATAATGGAGTACCATTCAGCCATTAAAAAAGTGAGATCCAGTCATTTGCAACAACGTGGATGTAACTGGAGGTCATTAAGTGAAATAAGCCAGGCACAGAAAGACAAACATCACGTTCTCACTTATTTTTGGGATCTAAAAATTAAAACAATTGAACTCATGGAGATAGAGAATATAAGGATGGTTATCAGAGGATAGGAACAGTAGTGAGGGGTGGAGAACATGAAGGGCGTGGGGTGTATTAGTGTGTTCTCACACTGCTAATAAAGACATACTCAAAACTGGGTAATTTATTTATTTATTTATTTTAATTTTAATTTTATTTTTTTGAGATGGACTCTCACTCTGTAGCCCAGGCTGGAGTGCAGTGGTGCTATCTTGGCTTACTGCAACCTCCACCTCCTAGGTCTGGTTCAAGTAATTCTCCTACCTCAGCCTCCCAAGTAGCTGGGATTACAGGCATGAGCCACCATGCCCAACCAATTTTTTGTATTTTTTAGTAGAGACAGGGTTTCACCATTGGCTAGTCTGGTCTTGAATTCCTGACCTCATGATCTCCCCACCTCGGCCTCTCAAAGTGCTGGGATTACAGGCGTGAGCCACCATGCCCGGCTGAGACTAGGTAATTTATAAAGAAAAGAGGCTTAATTCACTCACAGTTCAGCAAGGCTGGTGACGGCAGAGGAGGAAGCAAACACATCCTTCCTCACATGGCAGCAGCAAGGAGAAGTGCCCAGAAAAATGGGGGAAAGCCCCTTATAAAACCATTAGATCTCTTGAAAACTCACTATCAGGAGAACAGCAGCATGAGGGTTACTGCCCCCCTGATTCAATTACCTCCCACCAGGTCCCTCCCACAACATGTGGAGAGTATGGGAGCTATAATTCAAGATGAGATTTGGGTGTGGACACAGCCAAACCATATCAGTGGGAATGGCTAATGGGTAAGAAAAAATTAGAAAGAATGACTAAGACTAGTATTTGATAATGTAACAGGGGGACTGTAGTCAATAATAAATTGCACATTTTAAAATAACTAAAAGTATACGTAGAATTGGATTGTTTGTAATGCAAAGGATAAAGGCTTGAGGGTATGGATACTCAATTTTCTTTGATGTGTTTTTTTTTTTTTTTTTTTTAATTTTTTGAGACGAAGCCTCACAGTCATCCAGGCTGGAGTGCAGTGGCGGGATCTTGGCTCACTGCAACCTCCACCACCCGGGTTCAAGTGATTTTCCTGCCTCATCCTTCTGAGTAGCTGGGACTACAGGTGTGCACCGCCATGCCTGACTAATTTTTGTATTTTTAGTAGAGACAGGGTTTCATCATATTGGCCAGGCTGGTGTCAAACTCCTGACCTCGTGATCTGCCCATCTCGGCCTCTCGAAGTGCTGGGATTACAGGCATGAGCCACTGTGCCCAGCCAGAAAGGTGACCATTAAAGACTGACAACCGAACATGCTGGAAAGCATGTGAAACAAGTGGAACTCTTATATAAGGCTAGTGGGAATAGTAAAATGGTACAACCATTTTGGAAAACTGCTTGGTGATTCCTTATAAAGTTAGACACACCCATAGCCAAGGGTGATGGAGCTCGCCTATAGTCCCAGCTATTCAAGAGGCCAAGGCTGCAGTGAGCTATGATTCTACCATTGCACTCTAGCCTAGGGGACAGAGAGACCCTGCTTCTAAAAAAAAATTTTTTTAAGTTAAACATACCCAGAATGACCCAGAAGTTCCACTCCTGTATTTCCTCAAGAGAAATAAAATATGCCCACAAGAACTTGTACAAGAACGTTTACAGCAACTTTGCTCATAATGGCCAAAAACTGAAAGCAATACAAAGCTGTCCACTGGTGAATGCATAAAGTCTTCAATGGAATGCCTCTCAATAACAAAAACTACTAGCTTCTGGTTCATGCAGACCCAAAAGAGTACCTATCACTTTCATTTTTATGGCATTAGAGATCAGAGGAGTGGTTGCTGATGCGGTGGGAGAAGGATTGGAAAGACACAGGCCACTTTTCTGAGTGATGGAAATGCTCCACGTCCTGATTGGGTGGTAGTTACACAGGTGTTTACATTTACCAAAACTCATCAAATTGTCCAGTGGGGAGAAAATGCTATTATTTTCACTGTACAAAAACTTCACCTCAACAAAAAATGGAATAGAAAAGAAAAAAAGGGGGAGGGGGGCTGGTGACGTTGAAAAGTAACACTAAATGATGTAAGGAGATAACTGGGGTAAGCCTTTTGTTTAAAATGTCTAGTAAAGAAAAGATTCTAGGAAGGTCTGCTGGATTCTGTGACTAAACAAGGATATTAAAAAGCCCTGAATCCAGCGTGGGCAACGTAGTGGGGCCCTGTCTCTACAAAAGTTTTTAAAAGTTAGCCCGGCATGGTGGTGCGCGCCTATAGCCCCAGCTACCCGGGAGCCTGAGGTGGGAGGATGGCTTGAACCCGGGAGGTCCAGGCTGCAGTGAGCAGTGGCCCACTGCATTCCAGCCTGGGCGACAGAGTGAGACCTTGTCTCAAAAAAAGAAAAAGAAAGAAAGAAAGAAAAAAGCACTGCGAGCTTTGGGGGAGATTCCCGCAGCCCAGTTTTGCCAGGGACCCAGCATCACCTCTCGGGCTCCGCTGCCCGCTCCCGCACTTTACCTGACAGGAGCGCCTCCACCGCTCCACCCCTTCTAATCCTGCGTGGTCGTCCCGCCTATTTTCCTTCCCGCACCCATCTTTTGAACTGTTCCTTCACCTTTCAATCAATTCAAATGTCGCACGGAGCAAACCAATCGCAAGCCTCGTCGAGTGGAAGGGGCGGGATCTTCCCCGGAAGTGTTGGTTAAAGTCCCTCCAATCAGAGGCTTAGTGCTGCAAGTTTGAATTTCGTGGAGGCTCGGGTTGTGAGGATTCCTGCTTCGGAGTTGGCGGTGGTCGTCCAGGTCAAGTGTTCCTTACTTTTGGTTTGAGGTTTCACGCTAGAAGGTGCCTCAGGTAGGTGGGTCTAGAAGGGTCTGAGGACCGGGGGCTGCGAGCGGGAGCCAGTCAGAGGCAGGCTCCTCTAGGACCGTGTTACCTTGCCTTTCCAGAAGCTGATAACGCGAGTCTCCAGAAGAATCAGTCTGTTTGCCGTGACCTATGTACTAGTCAGCGTTTCACCACCGGGGCGTAATTGGCATTTGGGGTGAAATTATTCTTCACGTCGAGGGACGTTTAGCATCCCTAGCTCCGACAATAAATTCCCGTAGCTCTTCCCAGATCCCATGACAACTAAAAACGCCCGGTTGAGAATATCTAGTCATGCAAAATTAACGATTCTAGCCCTGCAAGCTGGAGGAAACGCCACTCAGCCAAACAAAATTTAGGTGTGTGTCAAGAGCCAGGCTGCCTGGCTTGGGATCCCAGCTCTACCAGCTTTTAGCTATGCTAATGTGAGCAGTTAATTTACTTCATCTGTTCAAGAGCGATAATAGTAACTGCCTTTCAGGTTATTCTGATAATTATACCTTTAATGTTCTCGCTCTTTCTCTCTCTCTATTGCTGTGGATAGTGCTATCCCGTATTTAAAATAACTAATACATAAGTCTTAGTCGTTCTTCAACATTTAGCAAATTAATACTGCCGGAGATAACAAATAGTGGAAGAGAGTTCTTGATAAAAAGCACAGTCAGTTGTCATTTCCCTTGGGTCTTAGAGCTGAATGTTATTAACATGCAGGTCAGACAGATTCTCTCTTTTTTTTTTTTTTTTTTGAGGTGGAGTTTTGCTCTTGTTGCCCAGGCTGGAGTGCAATGGCACAATCTTGGCCCACTGCAACCTCTGCCTCCCGGATTCAGGTGATTCTCCTGCCTCAGCCTCCTAAGTAGCTGGTATTAGAGGCACTCGCCACTGTACCTGGCTAATTTTGTGTTTTTAATAGAGACGGGGTTTCTCCATGTTGGTCAGGCTGGTCTCGAACTCCCAACCTCAGGTGATCTGCCCGCCTCTGCCTCCCAAAGCGCTAGGATTACAGGCGTGAGCCACCGCACCCAGCCCAGATTCTCATTTTTTATGTTTTGTTGATTGCTTAGAATCATGTAACAATTTATTGCATTTCTTGTGCCAATTTTTCCATTATCTGGAGTTTTCTAGTAGATTTAGTTCTCGTTGAAGAATATACCATAGTGTGTCTATCACAGAGCCTCCCCCCTTCCCCCTGCTTTTTTTTTTTTAACTGCCAAGACTTCTGAGGATCAGTACCCTTTCTCCAGTTTGGCTTGATAGTTCTCTGTACCAGCTACACTGGTGACCCCTCAAACTCCACTTTTCTTTGTTCTCCCCAGCTGGATCCACTGACGTCGTCTTTTTTGTCCTCTTTTGTTTTGCTTGAATATAGATCTTTCCTAGAAAAAGGTTGTGCCAAGTAAACTATATGATCTCGTGTGTGTGCGTGTATGTATGTATGGCTTTTCTTTTTTTAAATTTATAGAGACGGGGTCATGCTATGTTGCCCAGGCTGGTCTCGAACTCTTGGGCTCAAGCAGTCCTCCTGCCTCTGCCTCCCATAGTGGTAGGATTACAGGCCTAAGCCACCGGGCGGGCCTAAACTATATGATTTCTTGTTCTTGTATGGATGAAAATAATGGAGCAAAGTGATACGGTTATTGTGAACTATATATTTGGTCTTGTTCTGTTTTCTGGAAAACTCCTAAAATCCTTGGATATCTTTTTGTATGCTAATGATTGACAGATGGCTGGAGGCCTCTAAATAGCTTCAGGATTGGGGCTGGTCACTAGACAGACCAAGCCAGGATTAGAGAGTTGGGACTTTCAGCCCCATCTCACAACCTCTGCAGAGGGGAGAGGAGCTAAAGGTTGATTTGATCGCCAATGGCCAATGATTTACTCACTCCTGTGTATGTAATGAAGCTACCATTAAAAAAAAAAAAAAAAAAAAAAAAAAAAACCTGGGTTTTGAGAGCTTCTAGATAGGTGAACACATGCAGGTTCCTAACCAGCAGTGCTACCTGAGAGAACGTGGAAGCTTCTTGTTCCTTTCCACATACCTTTCCCTGTGCCTCTCTATCCAACTATCTGTATCCAGTTGCCTGTTGATTGTCCCTACATGACTAGGAGGCACTTGGTGTGGGGTTTTTGGTTTTTTTTGGCTTTTGAAGAAATGTTAGACCACGTGCATTCATCATCATGGGTAAGGAAACCATTCTATACACAGTTCTTCACTTACTTACCCTATTTTCACCTTTAGTTCATGCTTTTCTTTTTGCGGTATTCTCTATGGTAAGCCCAGAGCCTCTTTTATTCTGTACTATAGCTTCTTGGCTTTCTCTTCATTGGTCAAGCAAATTCCTATTTAAAACTCCCAAACAGATTGTGGCTTCCTATGCTCTGATAATCTCCTTCCCACTTTTCAGTGTTACATAATTATTTCATTGTGCATTTTCATATTTTACTTCAGAAGGCTCTGAAGTGGGACAGGAGATGAACTGTAATCTTAATTTTTTAAACAATGAAAATTCATGTAAGTTGGGTTTTGTGCTTTTCCTTGACAGGATGTCTTCACATTTTGCCAGTCGACATAGGAAGGATTTAAGTACTGAAATGATTAGAACTAAAATTGCTCACAGAAAATCACTGTCTCAGAAAGAAAGCAGACATAAGGAATATGAACGAAATAGACACTTTGGTTTGAAAGATATAAATATTCCAACCTTGGAAGGTAGAATTCTTGTTGAATTAGATGAGACATCTCAAGAGCTTGTTCCAGAAAAGGCCAATGTCAAGCCAAGTAAGTAAAGATCTGTTGTAATTTTAAGAGCGAATAATAGTTGGTTTAATGCCTTTGTGAGTAAAAAACCCTGGCCAGAAGAGTTTTGAAATACTGTTCTAAATAACTTTTCTTTTTTGGTTTGTTTTTTGTTTTTGTTTTTTTAAATACAAGAGGCAGGGTCTCACTGTGTCACTCAGGCGGGAGTGCAGTGGTGTGCTCACTGTAACCTCAAATTCCTAGGCTCAAGGAATTCTTTTGCCTCAGTCTCCCAAAGTGTAGGGATTACAGGCATGAGCCATGGCGCCTGGCTCCTTAATAACTTGTTTTCTACAACTATTGTCTCTTAGGCAAAGCCATCCCTATGGAATATTATAACACTTTGTTATCCATATTGCCTTATAGAAATCCTAAAGTTCTTATGGAGCTTGGATAAGATAAGTGTTGACTAGATAAATTGATAAGAAATGTATAAATAGAATAAAGAATACATGAAATGAGTACTTTGTCAATGGAAACATTACTAAGAAAACAGCAAAGAATTCATCCTTGCAGTTTCCCCAGAAGGACTGGGACCATTAGGATGAAAAGAACCAACTAAAGGAGAAAGGAATAATCTCAGAAAAAGATGAAAATAGAGCGTCTTAGAAGGCAAAGGATGCTACAGAGAAGAGAAAGGAAACTGAGAAATGACTTTAGTCAGGAGTCACCATACTCCTATTTGTTGTGTTCATATAGCAGGCATTAGGAGCTAGATGGCATTGAAATAACACTAGGATAAATAGGGAGTGACAGAAAGAACCAAAATTTTTTTCTGAGAATGGGTAGTAGTATTACCTCCTAAGTCATCGCCTGGCCTGTACGCTTGCCCTCTCAAATACTCCATTTCTTAACCAAAATCTTTCAAATAGAAGTCTATGTCAATATGCTATTAAAATATCCTTTATTTCCCATTTGCAGAGGCTTAGAGATGGGAGTGTGCCTGATGTTTTAGAGAAATCAAGTAGATAACTGGTTAGAAAAGAATGAACAAGGGAGACAGATTGCATAGAATCCTAAGGACCATCATTGTAAGGACATTGGCTTTCACTCTGAAATAAGAGGCCATTAATGAGTGTTTATTTAGTCTGATTTGTGTTTTAAAAGGATCACTTTGG
This sequence comes from Aotus nancymaae, assembly GCF_030222135.1. Classification (NCBI taxonomy): domain Eukaryota; kingdom Metazoa; phylum Chordata; class Mammalia; order Primates; family Aotidae; genus Aotus; species Aotus nancymaae. Next base: position 25,193,304 of record NW_026988476.1, on the reverse strand, counting down.
AGCCAGGCCTGTAGCCCCAGCTACTCCAGAGGCTGACACAGGAAGATCTTGAGCTCAGGAGTTTGAAGCTTTAGTGTGCTATGATGGTGCCTGTGAATAGCCACTGTACTCAGACCTGGGCAACACAAAGAGATCCTATCCCTTAAAAAAGGATCACTTTGGCTGCTGTGTTGAGAATAGATTGTGGGTTAGTAGGTATGGCATCAGGAAGAGCAGTAAGTAGACTATTGCAGTAATTTAGTTGATATTAAAATATGAAAAGTCAAGGGAAAACTAGTAAAGAACCAGGGAACAGTGCAAAGTAATGCAAAAGGATAACCAGAAGAATGTGCTATCCTAGAAACCAAGTGGAAAAGTGCATATCAAGGAGGAGAGACTGATTAACTATATTAGTATTGCTTGTTAGATCCAGTATATGAGAGGTGAGAATTTGGACTTCACCACTGTGGAAGTCATTCGTGATCTTGATGAATAGTTTGGTGGAGTGAGATTCAGGGAGTGAAACTCAGATTAGAATGGGTGAGTATAATCAAACCCTTAGATATAATTTCTAGTTTATAGAAAACATGGTAAACAAATACAGCTTGCAGGACATTTCAGTAGGAAAACTGACTACCTTTTGTCAGTAAGACAAGGCATGAAGAGTGGGGAGGAGGCTCTGTTTTGTATGAAGAGACTTAAAAGACATGGTGGCTCACGCCTGTAATCCCAGCACTTTGGGAGGCGGGCAGATCATGAGGTCAGGAGATCATGGCCAACATGGTGAAACCTCATCTTTACTAAAAATACAAAAATTAGCTGGGTATGATGGTGTGTGCCTGTAAACCCAGCTACTTTAGAGACTGAGGGAGGAGAATCGCTTGAACCCAGAGGCGGAGATTGCAGTGAGCCAAGATTGTGCCACTGCACTCCAGCCTGGCAACAGAGCGAGACTCAGTCTCAAAAAAAAAAAAAAAAAGGACATCCAAATAAAATATGTAGATCTTACTTGGTTCTTGACTTAAATAAATAGATGGCTTAAAAGGCTTCTTTGAAGCAAATAGAGAAGTTTAAATCTGGACCCTCTAATAGATAACAAGGAATTACTGCTGATTTTGTTTAGTGTGATGATGATGTGTTAAGGCTATGAAAGGAAATGTCTTTGTTTTTTAGAAGTATATACTGAAGTATTTAGAGATGAAATCTTCTAAGTATAATTTGTTTTAAACAACTCCAGGAAAATTTTCATAATCATTGAATCTGGGTAATAGGCATATGAGGTTCATTATAATTCTGATTGTATATTAGAAATTTTTTATAATTTTCAAAATAAGAGAGGGGTTGTAAAGAGTGTTGGAAGTAGCCCAGGTGCAGTGGCTCATGCCTGTAATCCTAGTTCTTTGGGAGGTTGAGGTGGGTGGATTACCTGAGGTCAGGAGTTCAAGACCAGCCTGGGCAACATGGTGAAACCCCATCTCTACTAAAAATACAAAAATTAGCCGAGTATGGTGGCACGTGCCTGTAATCCTAGCTCCTAGGGAGGCTGAGGCAGGAGAATTGCTTGAACCTAGGAAGCAGAGGTTGCAGTGAGCCTAGATAACACCAGTGCACTTCAGCCTGGGTGACAGAGCGAGACTCAGTCTGAAAAAAAAAAAAAGTGTTGAAAGTGGAAATACAGATAACTCTCTTGAATTTTGCCTTAAATGGGACTAGAGAAATTACTACATGTTTGTAGCTTTGTGACGGCAACAGTTCAGTAGAGGAAAAAATAGATAAGTGAGAGGATAAGTTGCTGGAAGAATGTCCTTGAATAGATGAGAAGGAATGGAGTATATCTGTTATAATAAATAGCACCTATAATTGTATTATTTATCCCAAAACTTAGCAGCTTAAAACAATAAACATTGATTATTTAATACAATTTTTGTGGGTCAGAAATTTGAGCCAAGATGTCATCCAGAGGTGTATCTGAAGTCTTAACTGAAACTGGAGGATCTGCCTCCAGGATGATGGACTCATGAACAGCAAGTTGGTGCTGGCTTTTGGCAGGAGGCCATAGTTCTTTGTCATATGGACATCTCAGTAGGACTGCTTAAGTATTCTTAAGGCCCCACATGGCACCTGGCTTCCCTCAGAGCAAATGACTCTTCAAGAGAGAGCAAGGCAAACACTACCTAGTTTTATTTTATTATTATTATTTTTTTTGGAGACGGAGTTTTGCTCTTGTCACCCAGGCTGGAGTGCAATGGCGCGATCTCGGCTCACTGCAACCTCCGCCTCCTGGGTTCAGGCAATTCTCCTGTCTCAGCCTCCTGAGTAGCTGGGATTACAGGCACGCGCCACCATGCCCAGCTAATTTTTTGTATTTTTGGTAGAGACGAGGTTTCACCATGTTGACCAGGATGGTCTCGATCTCTTGACCTCGTGATCCACCCACCTTGGCCTCCCAAAGTGCTGGGATTACAGGCGTGAGCCACCGTGCCCGGCTTAGTTTTAGAAGTCATATTCCATTATTCCTGTAATACTCTCTTGATCACATGAGTCAGCCCTATTCAGTGTGAGAGGGGATGACACAGGGCAAGATTACCAGGAAGTGAGGATTGGTAGAGGTCAGCTTGGATGCTGGCTATCATACAAGTTAATTAATTTAAAAGTGAAGTAATAGATGCCTAGTACATAGCAAGCATTTAATATTTGAACACATGAAGGCAAAATGAATACAAATTTTAAAAGACTAGGGGTTGAAATAACTTGTGGTTAGAGTGCTAAAGAATTAACAGGAAATATTAAAAGCATTTCCTTTGTGTGGAGGAGTCTTGCTATGTTACTCAAGCTGAACTTGAACTCCTGGGCCCAATGATCCTTCTGCCTCAGCCTCCCCAGTAGGTTGGACTACAGATGTGTCACTGTGCCTGGCTTATTGAAAGCATTTTTTAGAAGCAGTTGAAATGACACAAAAATAATTGTTTAGACATTTGTACAATTTTTCATCTGAAATGTTTTATATATTGTGCTGTTTTGGTTTTTTTCCTGCCTAGAGTCAATGAAAACTATTCTGGGTGATCAACGAAAACAAATGCTCCAAAAATACAAAGAAGAAAAGCAACTTCAAAAATTGAAAGAGCAGAGAGATAAAGCTAAACGAGGAATATTTAAAGTGGGTCGTTATAGACCTGATATGCCTTGTTTTCTTTTATCAAACCAGAATGTTGTGAAAGCTGAGCCAAAAAAGGTAAATTTAGTGTCTTAATAAAAAGGAATAGTTTCTTTTATTTGGAATTTTCTTCAAGACATTAATGACTAAAATAACCCCTTTCCCTTAGTCTCTTTATTTACTTAAGTGGTTGGTAGAAGGTGGGAGTGACATAATAGTAGTTCAGAAGAATGAAAATCAGGTCTCTTGAGATAGCTGTAGGTAAGTTGAGATGGGATAAAACTAGGCAAATGGGTAGAACCAGGTTGAACAATGTTATGCAAAGAATTTCGTGTTTATCCTGTAGGTTATGAAGAATCAGGAGAAGTTTTAAATAAGGGTAGTGCCACTGTCAAATTAATAATTCAGGAAAATACCATAGCCCTAAAGATTTTAGTCTGGAAAGGGAAGCATTTATAGATAGGGAGACCAATTGTGAGACTACTGTAATGGAATAGGTGGGCTAGAATAGGTGGAAAGGGGCAGTGGGTTTTTAAATGAGAAGATAGGTGTAAGACATCTAAAGAAAGGCATTTGACAGGACTGGTGGCCGAGTAGATGGTGAGGGGTAAAGGAAATTGAAAAAGCAGAGAGAAGATTCTGAAGCTATTAGTTTGATTAACCATATAAATTATGCTGCTGCTAAAAGAAATAAGAAAAGGAACAGGTTTAAGTGGGTGCATGCTAATAACCTTTTAAAAAATCTTAAATTTGTATAGACCATCTAGATACCAGTGAGTAAAAATTTGGAAAGCAAGATGGAAATTGGTGCTAGGATGTAGATTTAGGATATAATATTGGGAGTATGGATGGGAGTTTAAGCTGTAGGACTGAGACCATTCCAATAAGGATATATAAAATTATGAAAAAGTGGGCTCTAGAGAGCACCTTTAGGTGGGCAGAAGTCAGGTACCAACCAGGCTGAGGACTGGGCAGAGAGGCAAGAGAACTAAAAGGATAGAAGGTTAAAGGCAGAGTAATCTAAAGGAGAGCCTGGTCAGTGAGTCAGGAAGGATAAAGTTTGAACAAAAGCAGCTAGATTGTAAATTTGTAGTCACTGATCATTTGTAGTCACTGATGATCTCATTGACTGTATGTACATTCCTGATTTAAGTAAAACTTGAATATTATTCTTGGCCTTGTAAATCTCACTGATTCATTGGACAGATCCTTGGTTATTTACTCTGGTATAACCTTAGTATAATATGGAAGAGACCAAAACTAATAGGATACAATTCAAGGTAGCAAGATGTAGATAAATATATTCTATATGAGAGGAGGGAGAGATTGTTTCTGTTTGGAGGAACGACAAAGAACTACTCTTGGAAAGGGTTAGATTTAAGCTGGCTTTTCAAGAACATGTAGGATACCAATCACTGGTTTAAACTCCAAACAACTATTTAAAAAGTGTTAAATAGAAACAGAGGTACATCATGGTATTAAATAATAAGATTCACCAATCATTGTTTTTATATTCTATTTATATGGTAGCCATTGATGAATTCTGCTTTCTTTATCCACTCTAGAGGAAAGACTAGTTTTTAGCACTAGGTTTTCACTGATTAGAAGAAAATGGTTTCTAATCTAGAGAAGTCTGCCTTCTAAAGAAGGCTTCTTAAGGAATTTTACAGACTTAGTAAATATCTTATCACTTTTTAATCATTTTTTCTCTTAATAGAGTTTTCCACATTTTGTGATCAAGTCTCTGTTTTCTTTTTTTTTCTTTATTTTTTTTTTTTTGAGACGGAGTTTCACTTTTGTTACCCAGGCTGGAGTGCAATGGCGCAATCTCGGCTCACTGCAACCTCCGCCTCCTGGGTTCAGGCAATTCTCCTGTCTCAGCCTCCTGAGTAGCTGGGATTACAGGCACGTGCCACCATGCCCAGCTAATTTTTTGTATTTTTAGTAGAGACGGGGTTTCACCATGTTGACCAGGATGGTCTCGATCTCTTGATCTCGTGATCCACCCACCTCGGCCTCCCAAAGTGCTGGGATTTCAGGCGTGAGCCACCACTCCCAGCCTAAGTCTCTGTTTTCTTATGGACAGTGGACAAGTGCATAATTATGAGAATCAAAATTGTTAAAACTCAAAACTAGGAAAGCTGTAAGATAGCTTTTTATAAATAGAAAACAAAGATCCTAATACTCTAATCTGCTCATCTGTGGCATTCTTATTGTCTAGTTAATCATATTAATGAGGATTACAATACTTGGAAAATGTGGTTTGAAATTTCTTTCTCACTGAGAAATATGAGTGATTTTTGAAGTTATTAACTTAATTTAAATCAGGCTAGAACCAGAAAAAAATAGGAATTTAAGTGAGTGAGTATCTTTTTGCAACTATAAGGGATTAAGGATAGAATTTAACTTTACAAAGGGAACTTTATTTTGTAATAAGATATGGAAGTAAACCTTTGCCACTTCTTTTTTCTTTTTTTTTCATATTTGCCAGTTCTTTTTTTTAAAGTTTATTTTCTTTTGAATATTCTAAGGCTATTCCATCTTCTGTACGGATTACAAGGTCAAAGGCCAAAGACCAGATGGAGCAGACTAAGGTATAGTTGATAGTAGATAATTGTTACTAAAATGATAAATTGTACTTTTTTACAGAGTGAATAAATTCACTTTTAATCTAATATCAGATTCAAACATAATGGTTAATTTACTAGAGTTAACAGGTATGAAAGTCACTGTTTTTGGTATGGTGATGTAGAGTAATTTCACTTAAAATATTTGCTCCAACATTCCTTATGAGATCCATGGCAAACTGTCTTTGTGTCACACTCTTGTTTTGTTTACTGGGTTCCTGTTATGCATTCAAGTTACCTGCATGAAATGCAGATGGGAAGGAAAAGACACAGGGTAGGTGTTATAAACTTATGGGTCTTCACAATGCTGTAATGAAGATATTAGGAGGGTTACTAAAAGTGAAGTGGGCAAAGGGAAATAGTATGCCTCTTTATCAGGAAAGGAAGCTAAGTTCCATGTATGCATATGTAATATATTTTGCATTGCTATGATGTTTCTGGCATTGTGGGCTTTTGGATATAATAATAAACTAAATTTCCTGTCTTTGTGGAACTTACATGTAAGGCAGTTAAAAAAAAGACCAAACATAATATGTCAGAAGATCATAAGTATTATGGAGGAGATTTTTAAAAAGGGAGATGGTATGTACTAGAAGTAGGTGTGGGGTAGAATTTTGATTGGGCGGTCAAGGAAGGCCTCTCTGAGATGAAAGCCTTTTGAGTAAAGTCATTATGGAAGTGGAGGAGAGAACCATGGAAAAGAGCTTTTCATCCAGGAGAAGCATTTTCTAGGCAAAATTAAAATCTCTTGAAGTGAAAGCATGTTTGGAGTGTTTAAAAACCTTCAGAAGGCAAGTTATATTTAGTAGTTTTTAATAGCTTGGGTTATTTGCATTTTCTAAAATCTGTGATTCTGAAAAAGGATGTAAGCTTTTTTGGAAGCTTAATGGAAAGCTTTTTTATTTTATCTCATTTTTATTTGAGGTAGTAGTTTTTTTTTGGTTGGATCATTTACAATGATCATATTTCAGATGAGGAATCAATTTATGGATTAAAAATGTGGTGGTTTGATTCATTTTGCAATTAAATCACATAGCACCTAATCTCTTAAATAGATTGATAATGACAGTGATGTTCAAGCAGTCCGACCTGGTCAAAGACAAACTTCTGAAAAGAAAGTGTCAGACAAAGAGAAAAAAGGTAGGAATATTAGCAATTACTATAAATTCTCTAAAGCTACCACAGCCATAACTTTTTTAAGTGTCCAGAAGGTCAACTGGAATCTATTTATTTATTTATTTATTTGAGACAGACTTGTCGCCCAGGTTGGAGTGCAGTAGCGCAATCATAGCTCACTGGAGCCTCCACCTCCTGGGCTCAAGTGATCCTCCCACTTCAGCCTCCTGAGTAGCTGGAACTACAGGCTTGCCACCATGCCCAGCTGATTTTTATAGTTTTTTTAGATACGGGATCTCACTATGTTGCCCAGGCTGGTTTCAAACTTCTGAGCTGAAGTGATCCTCCCGCCTCAGCCTCCTGAGTAGCTGGGACTACAGGCATGCACTACCATGCCCGGCTTCACAGCCATAATTTAATAACTACAAAGTACTTTTGATTATTTTTATTTTCCGCACAGTTGTGCAGCCTGTAATGCCCACGTCATTGAGAATGACTCGATCAGCTACTGAAGCGGCAAAGCAGGTTCCCAGAACAGTCTCATCTACCACAGCAAGAAAGCCAGTCACAAGAGCTGCTAATGGTAAGAACTATTCCTTGATCAGTTACTGAACTACAATCTTTGGTCCTTGAGGTTTTTGTATTCTGTTTCAAAAATCAACAAGTACTTTGAGTAGGAGAGAAGGAAACAGGAAATTGTAATTGCTGAAACTAGATTCTGTGCTTTGACATCCAGTTAGCAAATCATGGATGCCCAAACATTGAAGACCTGAATTGGTATAAGCAGTGTTTCAAAGTGAAAAATTAGTGGTCCTAATAAATCATAGTTCATTTATTTGGGGCAATACAATGTAGCCATTAAGAACAATATTATAAAAGAGCACTTAATGACATGGTTCATGATATATTAAGTGGGCAAAGAAAAGCAGGTCAAACTCTGTACAGTAGGATCACAATTCTAAAAAACAGTATTTTTAGTGATTATGTGGATATAGGACTGGAAAACCATACCCTACGTGACAACTGAGTAATGAAATCTGGGTGATTTTTCGTTGCTGTTCTTTGCAGTCTTTTGTATTTTTCTAATTGTCTGTAATAAATATGTACAGGTTGAGCAACCCTAATCAAAACATCCAAAATCCTGAGCCACCGACATGACATTTAAAGGTCATGCTCAAAGGAAATGCTCATTGGAGTATTTCAGATTTTAGATTTTTGTATCAGGTATGCTGAACCTGTAAGTATAATGTGTATATTCCAAAATCTGAGATCTAAAATACCTCTGGTTTCAAGCATTTTGGATATGGGATACTTAATCTGTATTTGGTATTCAGAGGGAAAAGGTAAAACACTCTGGCTTTGAAAACAGATGGTCTGTACTTGGCAGGAAATTCCATTTGCTTTTAACTTCTTTTTTTTTTTTTTTTTTTGAGACGGAGTTTCGCTCTTGTTACCCAGGCTGGAGTGCAATGGTGCGATCTCGGCTCACTGCAACCTCCGCCTCCTGGGTTCAGGCAATTCTCCTGCCTCAGCCTCCTGAGTAGCTGGGATTACAGGCAGACGCCACCATGCCCAGCTAATTTTTTGTATTTTTAGTAGAGACGGGGTTTCACCATGTTGACCAGGATGGTCTCGATCTCTTGACCTCGTGATCCACCCGCCTCGGCCTCCCAAAGTGCTGGGATTACAGGCGTGAGCCACTGCGCCCGGCTTTAACCTCTTTTATAATATGGCTTTTTATAATAAAAATCCTTCAAAACATGTATTCCTCCTGTTGCTTCTTTTCCTTTCCCAAGTTATCTAGTATTTTAATGTAGCATTTCTATCTAGTAAAATATTTTATTTTATTGTTATTTTAGAAAACGAACCAGAAAGAAAGGTGCCAAATAAAGGAAGACCTGCCAAAAACATAGAAACAAAACCTGACAAGGTAGAGAATAAACATCTTTTTACTTCTAGATGCTTTGAAAATCTCATTGCTACTTTCATAAAGTTGAAATTAAACATACAGAACTGCTTCAGGAGGTTAACCTACATGTATGTTTAAACTTCCTGAACCAGGCCAGGCACGGTGACTCACAACTGTAATCCCAGCACTTTGGGAGGCCGAGGTGGGCAGATCATCTGAGGTCAGGAATTCTAGACTAGTCTGACCAACATGGAGAAACTTGGTCATTACTGAAAATACAAAATTAGCCAGGCATGGTGTTGCATGCCTGTAATCCCAGCTACTCGGGAGACTGAGGCAGGAGAATCGCTTGAACCTGTGAGGCAGAGGTTGCAGTGAGCCAAGATCCGTGCCATTGCACCCCAGCCTGAGTAAACAAGTTAAACTCCATTTAAATAAATAAAATTAAAAATAAATAAAAAACTTCCCAGACCATAAGAAAGCATCAAGAGGATTTGTTCTTGTTGTTTTTCAGGTATCTTATTTTCAGAGCTTTTTTTTTTTTCTGAGAGAGTCTCGCTTTGTTGCCCAGGCTGGGGTGCAGTGGTATGATCTTAGCTCACTGCAACCGCTGCTTCCCAGGTTCAGGTAATTCTCCTGCCTCAGCCTCCCAAGTAGCTGGAACTGCAGGCACGTGCCACCACGCTCCGCTAAATTTTGTATTTTTAGTAGAGACGGGATTTCACCATATTGGCCAGGTTGGTCTCGAACTCCTGACCTCGTTATCCACCTGCCTTGGCCTCCCAAAGTGCTGGGATTACAGATGTGAGCCAGTGTGCCCTTCAGAGTTTTATATGTAGGGAAAGCATAATTTGGTTAGAAGATGGAGAAAAATAATAAAAACACAGCTGAGAGAAACCTTTATGTGGGAATTAGCCAACACATAGGATGGAGTGGGGTGAAATGCATTGACTTTGGATTCATTTAGGCCTAGGTTTGAATACTCTCTCTGCTTCCAATTAGCTATATAACCCTGGTCAAGTTATGTAATTTATGAGTTTGTTTTCTTATTCCTAACATGGAATACCTACATAGAGTAGTTGTAAGAATTAAATAAACTAAAATTTCTGCCAGCATCTGCAATGGTTTCTAATAAGGTCTTCAAAAAAATATGCCCCATTTGAGGACCCCTTGGCTTATAAATCTATGGTATAATTTCTTTTTTTTTTTTTTTGAGACAGAGTCTCACTCTGCTGCCCAGGCTGGAGTGCAATGGTGCCATCTCAGCTCACTGCAGCCTCCACTTCCGGGGTTGAAGTGATTCTCCTGCCTGTGCCTCCCGAGTAGCTGGGATTATAGCTGCGTGCCACTACACCCATCTGACTTTTGTATTTTTGGTAGAGATGGCATTTCACCATGTTGCCCAGGGTAGTCTTGAGCTCCTGTCCTCAGGTGACCCACCTGCCTTGGCCTCTCAAAGTGCTAGGATTACAGGCATGAGCCACTGCTCCCCACCAGTGTAATTTCTTAATTAAAAAAAAAATAACAAAGATTAAGTAACCTAGCTAGATTCTTAGTAAAAAATCAAACACAGATCAAGAAAGGAAACATACAATGAATCTTCGAAGATAAAGCAGCTGGACCTTATAGGTCCTCCCTTCAGATTTATTTTACCCTTAAGGGTTATCACTAATTTTTGCTTTGACTGCCATGCTAGCCTCAACAGTGTTACTACTTAAACTTTTGTCCAGGTTGAAATACCTGGGTTTGAATTCATAATCTTATTAAAAATCAGAAGCTGGCCGGACGCAGTGGCTCACGCCTGTAATCCCAGCCTTTGGGAGGCCGAGGCAGGTGGATTACGAGGTCAAGAGATCGAGACCATCCTGGTCAACATGGTGAAACCCTGTCTCTACTAAAAATACAAAAAATTAGCTGGGCACGGTGGCGCATGCCTGTAATCCCAGTTACTCAGGAGGCTGAGGCAGAAGAATTGCTTGAACCCAGGAGGCGGAGGTTGCAGTGAGCTGAGATCACGCCACTGCACTCCAGCCTAGGTAACAAGAGCAAAACTCCGTCTCAAAAAAAAAAAATCAGAAGCCTAGAAACCTCTAGAAATTATATTTAAATACCAAGTAACAAGTTGACTTGAAATAGTAAATATGCTTTGTATTTTTTATGGTTAATCTTTTGTGTCACATTGAAAAGTATTGCTCTTGTGGTAAAGTTACTTATAAACTAAGGTTATTTAAGTAAAGGATTTGGTCCTTAACAATAGTCATTCCATAATGTTAGATTTTTTATATTAAACCATTGTAATTATCAACATAATTTAAGTAAAAAGGTCTATGTTTGTTGAATAAGTTTTACCATATTAATTTTCCATTATCTTTTAATTTGTTGTAATTTCTAAAAGATATTAGTCTTTTTTTTCTTTTCTTTTTTCTTTTTTTTTTTAAAAGTGGTTTCACCATGTTGGTCAGGCTGGTCTTGAACTCCCGACCTCAGGTGATCTGCCCGCCTTGGCCTCCAAAGTGCTTGGATTACAGGCGTGAGCCACCGCGCCTGGCCGACATTAGTCTTTTAGTAAGAATTGGTTCTCTTTATTCCTGGGGAATAGCAATGGTTTAGCGTAACCAGTCTTCTGATTCCATGTATATACTTAATTGTATCTGTTTTTGTCTCTCAAATTATGTACGTAGTACATATATTTCAGTCGTCATGTTTTCAGACATATAAAAATTGGTTGAATATATCCTCAGAAGAGAGAAATCTTACTTTGTCAACTCACATCCTAGGGTATTTCTTGTAAAGTCGATAGTGAAGAAAATACTTTGGATTCACAAACTAGTGCAACAAATGGAATGGATCCAGATGGAGTCTTATCAAAAATGGAAAACTTACCTGAAATACATTCTGCAAAAATGAAAGGGAAGAATTCCTTCGCACCTAAAGATTTTACATTTCAGCCACTGGGTGGTCTCAAGACCTATCAAGTAACACCTATGACTCCCAGAAGTGCCAATGCTTTTTTGACACCCAGTTACACCTGGACTCCTTCAAAAACAGAAGTGTAAGAATGTAATATTAATAAGTCCTTTGCTAAGATGGGTAATAAATGCCTTTCTTATATTTAGCCTGTGCTCTTAAAAAGTTATTTAGCTATTGAACTATGTTAGTTATGAACCATGAAATTTTTTTCTTTTAAAAAATTCTTCAGAAGGTACAATAATGTACTTGACAGTTTCTATATTTCCTATGCATTGTTATTTTCACTATACAATTTGGGGTTTTTTTGTTTTTAATAAGTGACGTAACAAAATAACATTTTTCAAAATAAGAAAATTGTTATAATACTGTAGCTCAGATAAGACTTTTTCCTCATTTTTTTCTGGCTCAGTATTTAGAAAAACTGCTTCTGGAGACAAAAATGATTAATTTGTAAAACAAAGGAAAAATCAGTTGGAACCTTTAAAAGAAAAGGCAAGATCGTTTTGCAAATACTGGCTGGCAGCAAATATACTAGAAACTGCTCAGCAGCATCTAAGACTATTAAGTGTTTATGTTCTGTTAAGAAATCTTCATCCGAGTCATGGCACCAAAAAAAGTAAATAAATAAAAATTTTAAAAAATCTTCAAAATCACTAGTCGCGGCGGTTCACGCCTGTAATCCGAGCACTTTGGGAGGCTGAGGCAGGCGGATCACCTCAGGTCAGGAGTTCAAGACCACCCTGGTGCAACATGGTGAAACCTTGTCTCTGCTGAAGATATAAAAAATTAGCCGGGCACGGTGGCACTTGCCTGTAATCCCAGCTACTCTGGATGACTGAGGCTGGAGAATTGCTTGAACCCAGGAGGTGGAGGTTGCAGTGAGCCAGAGATCGGGCCATTGCACTCCAGCCTGGGCAAAAGGGCAAGACTCTGTCTCAAAAAAAAAAAAAAAAAAAAAGTCTTCAAAATATTTGAATCTCATTACACTTAATTAGTAAAGATGGACATTCACACTATAGGTGTTTAAATTTTCTCCCCTCCAGAATGCACATTTTTTAAAAAAAGAAGAATTTCTTTTTTAGCCCAGATTTATAAAAAGTGACACAACTTTGAAACCCCTTAAATTAGATATATAGAGTTCATGTTTCATGAAGTATATTTTTGCTATTGTTTTTAGTGATAAGTCTCAAGAAGCAACAAAAGAAATTTTGGCACAAAAATGTAAAACTTACTCTACCAAGACAGTGCAGCAGGATTCAAATAAACTGCAATGTCCTTTGGGTCCTCTGACTGTTGGTCATGAAGGTATAGTATTTAATTAATGTATTTATTTATTAATTTAATGTATTTATTTTTTAGACTAATGTTATTAATAATACAAAACATCTTTTACTTTCAGGTATAGTAATTTAAATTTTTACTTTTCTGGATTATTAATTGTCAGATTAGTTTAGAGCCCTTTTTCACCGTATCATTTGCGGATATGAACTAAGGGTCATATATGAACTCACTGTCAGAAAAAACGGGAAGGCATGGGTAAAGATATCTGAAGACAGAATTGGAGTGAAGAATACAGAGAAAAGGGGAAATAAATGTAAATTTAAAGAAAAAAATATTCAGAGCTACTTTAGGGGAAATGTGAATGAAGTCATTGAGACAGAAATAAAATTTTAAAATTAAACATGGAAAAAAATTGAAGGATTTTTAAAAGTTCTTTTTAGGGGCTGTCATTTTAGGAATTGTTGCTTTGAAATTTATATGTTAAGACTTTCTTTATAGAACATGTTTTAAATAAAAATGAAGCTACCACTAAAGATTCAAATGACCTTCCAATAAAAGAAGTCTCATCACTTGAAACAAATGAAGGTCAAATATCTCAGCCCTACCATGATGTGCCATATTTCAGGTATGTCTGTCTGTTTCTAGTGTAAGAATTTTGTATTAATATCTAGACATGTAAAACCCAAACTGAAAATTTTTAACCTTCATACAGTGGGAGGAAATCTGACGTTAGGTGATTTTCTCTTATCTTTTAAATTTTAATTCTTTTTTTTGATAACTAGTACATTCGTGTGGTTCCTAATTCAAAAGGTACAAGTGAGAAGTCTCCTTCTCAGCACTGTGTCCCAACTGCATAATTTGAACCTTTAATGAAGGCCAGTGTTACTCATTTCTTGTGAATACTTCCATGGATAGTTAATGCATGTAGACAAATACAAACATACACAATTTTTCTTTTTTAAAAATACAGACAATAGCATACAATACACACTATTCTGTTTGCAAATCAAATAGATGAGAAGTATCTCACTATATTTTTACTATTCATTTGTTGTATTGTACGTATCTTTTTTGAGAATGACTTTATTTTATTTTGTTTATTTATTTATTTATTTGAAATGGCTGCACTCTGTTTCCTAGGCTGGAATACAGTGGCATGATCTCAGCTCACTGCAGCCTGCGCGTCCTGAGCTCAAGCCATCCTCCTACCAGTGGGCAGCTAATTTTGTTTTTTATTTTTTCGTAGAGACAGGGTCTTACCATATTGCCCAGGCTGGTCTTGAACTCACAGGCTTAAGTGATTCTTTTGCCTCAGCCTCCCAAACTGTTATGATTACAGACATGAGCCATTGCATCCAGCTTAATTTCTTTTTTAGGGCACTGGATTTTAGCATTATAAGGGATTTTAGAGGTAGCTAAATCCATTGTGTTGTTCAACTAAGTTATTGAGATATCTGACCAACTAGATAATGTCAGAGCTAAACCGTTTCTGCTTTCTCATTCATTAATCGTCATGCTGTGTTGTTGAATATAAACAACTCAAGTTTTTTGTTTTGGTTTGGTTTTTGTTTTTTTTTTTTTGAGACAGGGTCTCTGTCACCCAGGCTGGAGTGCAGTATCTCAATCTTAGCTCACTGCAGCCTTGAACTCCCAACCTCCTACTTCAGCCTCCTGAGGAGCTGGGTCTATGTCTGTTGGTTTCTAGTGTAAGAATTTTATATTAATATCTAGACATTTAAAACTAAAACTAAAATTTTTTAACCTTAATATAGTGGGGGTAAACTGACGTTAGGTGATTTTCATTTATCTTTTAAATTTTAATTATTTTCTTTGATAACAGGCGGATGCCACCACGCCCGGGTAATTGTTTTTGTATTTTTTCTTTTTTAGTAGAGATTGGTTTTCACCATGTTTTCCAGGCTGGTCTGGAACTCCTGGGCTCAAGTGATCCACTTGCCTTGGCTTCCCAAAGTGCTGGTTGGAATTACAAATGTGAGCTACAGCTCCTGGCTCTAAATTTTTTTTTTTTTTTTTTTTTTAAGAAAATTGGGCAAGCGTGGTGGCTTATGCCTATAATCTCCCAGCACTTTGGGAGGCTGAGGCAGGCAGATCACCTGAGGTCAGGAGTCAAGACCAGCCTGGCCACATGGTGAAACCCCACCTCTATTAAAATACACAAATTGGCCGGGTGGGGTGGTGGGTGCCTATAATCCCAGCTATTTGGGAGGCTGAGGCAGGAGAATTGCTTTAACCTGGGAGGCAGAGGTTGCATTGAGCTGAAATCATGCCATTGTACCCCGACCTGGGCAAGAAGAGCAAAACTATCTCAGAAAAGAAAAAAAGAAACAAAGTCTTTCTTCAGTTTTTCCTGCTAAGATAACTTTTGATTTTTTGTTGAGTTGTTTTTAATCTCTGGGTTTGGAGAGTTTTTTTTTTTTTTTCAAGTTTGTAGATTTATGTAAAATATCTACAAAATTTACCATCTTAATCATTTCAGTGTACAGTTTAATGCTATTAAATATATTAATAATGTTGTATAACCATCACTGCCATCCATCTCCATAACTTTTCATTGTAAAACTGAAACTCTGTACCTACTAAACAATAATTCACCATTCCTCCCTCCCCCAGCCCCTAGTAAATACCATTCTACTTTTTGTCTCTATGATTTTTGACTCCTCTAAGTATCTTATATAAGTAGAATTATGTAGTATTTGTCTTTTTGTTACTGGATTATTTCACTTAGCATAATGTCCTCAAGGATCATTCATTATTGTAGCATGTGTCAAACTTTCCTTTTCAAGGCTGAATAATATTTCATTGTATGTATATACCACATTTTACTTATCATTTGTCTGTCATGGACACTTGGGTTGCTTCCATGTTTTAACTGTTGTGAACAGCTATGAACATGGGTGTACAAATACCTCTTTGAGACCCTTCTAAATTATTTTGGGTATATACCCAGAAGTAGAATTGCTGAGTCATATGGCAAGTCTATTTTTAATTTTTAGGAGCTACCATACTGTTTTCTATAGTGGCTTTGCCATTTTACATTTCTACCAACAGTGTACAAGGATTCCAGTTTCTCTGCATGCTAGGATACTTTTCACATAGACACAGATTAAACTTTTTTTAGGCCTGGATTTCTCAACCTTGATACTATTGACATTTTAGATTGTATACTTGTTGTGGGTGTATATCCTATACACTGTAGGATGTTTTGTGGCATCCATGGCCAATAGCACTCCTCCAGTCATGACAATGAAAAATATTTCCAAACATCACCAAATGTTCCCTAGAGGGGGGCAAAATTGGCCCAGTGAGAACCACTACCTTTAAGCAAGCAAAGCCTAATAATTAGAATCTGTGAGGCCCTATCACTGTAATTCTGGACTTAACAGTTTTTTGCTTTAATTTACTCTTGACAGTTGAGTTGGCTTTAGTTTCATGGACAATGCAGAGAATCTAATGCATGTTTAGGAATGTCTGACTTTGATCAACCTCTGAATAAGAACAGAACAAACTAGAAATGTTAGCTTAAAAAATAGGTTCTTGGCATTATCCATCCACATAAGTTTCAGGTGTAGAAAAGGATGTATATACACAAGGTATCAACTTGTATTTATGGATTTTAATATATCATGGTTTATAAATCAGTATCAACTTTGGGAAATTAATATTGTGCCTACCTTTTATAACTTCCTAATATTATATATTATAATATTAGCTAATACCTAGATACTAGTGTGAAAATCACTTGTAGAACTGAAATGTATGTCATAATTTTAGAAATATCCTCCAGTCAGAAACTGAGAAATTAACTTCACATTGCCTGAAGTGGGACAGGAAGCTTGACTTGGACATTCCAGATGATGGTGAGGGAACATTTATATTTTTTGTCTTTGCTTTGCTTCTTTTATTATGGCTATGTTTCTCTGAAACATAAAAATATAGCATTGCCTAACTTTATATTTTCATTATTATTCAAAGTAGCAAGAATTTTTCTTTTTTAACCTGATGTCTACAGTAAAGCAAGAATTTTTTTTATCTCAATATATATTCCCTAATATCCGTGTGCTAAAGTGGTATATAACTTAAAAAGATGTAAGTAATTAGAATATTGACTGTCATTCCTTTAACTTAGACATTTTTCTAACCAAGCAAATAACAGTGAATATTATTGGCTTTTTTGATATGACTTCATGGGTGATGTCAACATCTGTTATTATTTGTACAAAAATATATTCTGAATGAAAATTACCTAAATTGCTGGGCACAGTGGCTCACACCTGTAATCCCAGCACTTTGGGAGACCTAGGCGGGCATATCACGAGGTTAGGAGATTGAGATCATCCTGGCTAACATGGCAAAACCCCATTTCTACTAAAAATACAAAAAATTAGCTGGGCATGGTATCACATGCCTGTAGTCCCAGCTACTTGGGAGGCTGAGGCAGGGGAATCACTTGAACCTAGGAGGCAGAGGTTGCAGTGAGCCGAGATTGCACGACTGCACTCCAGCCTGGGTGACAGAGCGAGAGTCTGTCTCAAAACAAAAAAGAAAAAGAAAATTGCTTAAATAAATATGGAAAAGATTTTCTGAAAAGTTTTTAAATCTGACTTACTTGGGGAAGTTGTTAGAAAAAATTATATTCTGTCAGTATGAGGTCCTTCTTAGATAATTATTTGCAATGAGTTGTGTTATTTACTTACTTATTTCTAAGACAGAGTCTTGCTCTTTTTGCCCAGGCTGGAGTGCAGTGGCATGATTTTGGCTCACTGCAACCTCCACCTCCTGGGTTCAAGTGATTCTCCTGCCTCAGCCTCCTGAGTAGCTGGGATTATAGTCACCTGCCACCATGCCCAGCTATTTTTTATATTTTTAGTAGAGACAGAGTTTCACCAGGTTGGCCAGGCTGGTCTCAAACTCCTGGCCTCAGGTGATCCACTCACCTAGGCCTCCCAAAATGCTGAGTACAGGCGTGAGCCACTACATTCAGCTGACAGAGAGTTCTTATAAAGTACAAGGAGAGGGAGAATGTTATTTAGTATATAGCAATAGGTATGAGAGTGAATATTGTTAATTTTGAGCAGGAATAGAAGCAAATAGTTAATACTCAGTATTTGTATGACAAAGTTTTGTGGTAGATATTTTTTGTTTTGCTTTAACAATCTGTAAGTCCTAGGATATTTGGAGTGAAGTCTTACTGGTGGGCTGACTTGCAATGAATGTCTGTTTTGTCCTTTACTTTTAAAAAACCTCTTATTTCCTTCAGCTAAAGATCTTATTCGCACAACAGTTGGGCAAACAAGACTCCTCATGAAGGAAAGGTTCGAACAGTTTGAAGGACTAATTAATGATTGCGAATATAAACAAGGTATAAAGGAGACTACCTGTACAGATCTGGATGGATTTTGGGATATGGTTAGTTTTCAGGTATGTGGTTAAATATTTCAAATATATTAACTTTGGACTTTTTTTTTAAGTAGCAGGAGTAAAATGGGGTAATATTAGCTGCTTAGGTACCTGTAATATAAATTAGATGTTATAAAGCACCTTTATAAACTATAAAACACAATCTAAATTTTATGGCTGATGTCCTCTTCTCCCACATATTGTCAGGATAATTTCTTTGTGGGTTGAAAACTGAGATTATTTTCAACTCTTGAATAGACTATAATGATTTGACCTATGAGAAATGAGTCAACTGGCTTTTGGTAGTTGAGTTCAGCTAGCAGTTACTGAGTTCCTGTTGTGTCTACGGCATCGTATTAGGAGTTGATAAAAGGGTGTGTTCCCTGTCCCAGAGGAATTTGTAGTTTGATTAGTGACTGAGATACAAAATATAACTCTAATGTAGAAAGTGCTATGATAGAAGAAATCACTCGGAAGAACAATAAAGGTATGGGGGAAGGTGACTCTAGCTTTTTGAACTTGCTTTAGAAATAAGCATATAAAATAGCATTTTAAGAACCAACAGCCAACAATAGACATTGAAGAAAGCTTCAAACCTAGCTGGGCATGGTGGCTCACGCCTGTAATCCCAGCACTTTGGGAGGCTGAGGCGGGCAGATCACTTGAGGTCGGGAGTTTGAGACGAACCTGACCAACCTGGAGAAACCTCGTCTCTATAAAAATATAAAATTAGCTGGGCATGGTGGTGCATGCCTGTAATCCCAGCTACTTGGGAGGCTGAGGCAGGAGAATCACTTGAACCCAGGAGGCAGAGGTTGCAGTGAGCCAAGTTCACGCCATTGCACTCCAGCCTGGGAAACGAACAAAACTCCGTCTCCAAAAAAAGAAAAGAAAGAAAGCTTTAAACCTAGAAGAAAAAGGCCAAAGCAGACATGTAGGAAGAAAGCTATTTGGATGGACTTTTAAATGCAAGTATTAATATTCTCAAAGAGACCGGACATTTCATCTGTCAAATAAAAGTACCTATTAAAAAAAGAACATTCAGAGAACAATAGCTCTTTGAAGTTAAGCAATATGAGAACAGAAATGTAAGATACAATAGGTAGAATATGAAGTTAAGGAAATCTCAGCTAGGCACAGTGGCTCAAGCCTGATACCCTAGCACTTTGGGAGGCTGAGGTGGGAGAACCATTTGAGCCCAGGAGTTCAAGACCAGCCTGTGCAACAGTGAGAGCCCATCTCTACAGAAAATATACTTAGCCAGGCATGGTGGTACATGCCTGTAGTACAAACTGTAAGACAGAAGAGATTAGATAAGAAAATTATATGGGCCAGTCCATA
The DNA here is from genome assembly GCF_030222135.1 of Aotus nancymaae. Taxonomy (NCBI): domain Eukaryota; kingdom Metazoa; phylum Chordata; class Mammalia; order Primates; family Aotidae; genus Aotus; species Aotus nancymaae. The sequence goes on along the minus strand of NW_026988476.1, from coordinate 25,173,509 downwards.
AAATATAATAGCCAAATAATAGCAATTCCAGAAAAAGAGAACAGAAAAAGAAATTAAGGAGCAAGTGAACAATAAAGGAGCCTATTGAGTGCTTAGCACTGAGAATCAGAGTAGACCCACAGCAACTTACATCATTAAATACCGTCGTATAACTCTTGGGATGAAGAGGGTAGCATCCAGGGAAAGAAAATAAATTTTATATGTAGCATAAAGGGTTAGAATCACCTTAATCTCTCAGCAGCAATATTATGAGCTAGAACAATACCCTGAAAATTGTGAGGGAATTTAACTTCCAATCCGGAGTTCTGTACCAAACCAATCAAGTGTGAGGGTGGAAAGGTCCTTTTCAGACACCCAAGATCTCATTCACCTTCTTCCACGTACCCTTTCTCAGGAAACTGAGAATGTCTCTCATAAAGATGAGGGAGTTGCCCAAGAAAAGAGGAGAGTGGGCTCCATTCCCAGAAAGAGGTGAGGCCCTGTCTCAAAAAACCAAGCCAAAACCCTGAGCAAACAAACAAAAAAAACCAATATTAAGTCTAAAGAAAACGTTGTGAGGAAGGAAACAGAATCTCAGCAGCTGTATGGCCCAGATGTGAATAGTGTTTATGTAGTCATAACAGTGCAAGCATTACTTTCTGATCAGTTTTTATATATTTACTAGTTTTTATATATTTAATAGTTGGTTCACTAACACTCTTCAAGTCTGACCAATTGATTCTGTGGGGGTTTTGTATCATTATAAGTTGTGGATTTGAAGGTATGATATGTATACATTGTTTATAGTCATTATCTTTTTTTGTTTTTTTTTTTTTTTTGAGATGGATTCTCGCTCTGTCACCCAGGCTGGAGTACAGTGGCGCCATCTTGGCTCACCATAACCTCTGCTTCCCCGGGTTCAAGTGATTCTCTGCCTCAGCCTCCTGAGTAGCTGGGATTACAGGTGCCCGCCACCACACCTGGCTAATTTTTGTATTTTTAGTAGAGACAGATTTCACCATATTGGTCAGGCTTGTCTCGAACTCCTGACCTCAAGTTATCTGCCCACCTCAGCCTCCCAAAGTGCTGGGATTAGAGGCATGAGCCACTGCGCCCGGGCTGTAGTCATTATCCTGACTAATGCTCATTTCCCAGCTTTGGCTTAGTGGGAGCGACTTCAGGTTGGGCATTTTTTTTCTAACACAAAAGAGCTACGTTGAGCTATCTTTTACATATGATAAAATTTATTCATTTGAAATAAACAGTTCAATCATTTTTATTAAATTTACAGAATTGTGCAACCATCACCATAATCCAGGTTTAGAACTTTTTGTTTGTTTGTTTTGAGATGGAGTTTCGCTCTTGTTGCCCAGACTGGAGTGCAATGGCGTGATCTCGGCTCACTGCTACCTCTGCCTCCTGGTGTCAAGCCATTCTCCTGCCTCAGCCTCCCTAGTAGCTGGGATTATAGTCATGCAGCACCATGCCCACCTAATTTTGTATTTTTAGTAGAGACGGTGTTTCACCATATTGGTCAGGCTGGTCTTGAACTCCTGACCTTAAGTGATCCACCTGCCTCAGCCTCCCAAAGTGCTGGGATTACAGGGGTGAGCCACCACGCCCGGCCAGAACATTTTCATCAATACAAAAAGGTTCTTCCTGCCTGTTTGCAGTCAATCCCCATTTCTACTCCTAGACCAAGGCAACCATTAATCCACTTACTGTCTCTGGAGATTTTCCTTTTTTGGGGTATTTCATATAAGTAGAATCATACATTATGTGGTCTTTTGCATCTGGCTTCTTTCATTTACCATGTTTTTGAGTTTTATGCATATTGTAGCTTGCCCCGTGTACTTGGTGCCTTTTTATTGCTGAGTAGTATTCCATTGTATGTGATATTCCATCGCTTATCACTATTCAACAGTTGATGGACATTTAGATTGCTGCTACTTTTTGGTGATGATGAATAATCTGAATATTTTCACACAAATCTTAGTGTGTACATATCTTTAAATTTCTCTTGGATAGATACCTAGATATTGCTAGGTCATATTGTAAATTTATGTTTAACTTTTTTTTTTTTTTTTTTTTTTTGAGAGAGAGTCTCGCTTTATCGCCAGGCTGGAGTACAGTGATGCGATCCTGGCTTACTGCAACTTCCATTTTCCGGTTTCAAGCAATTCTCCTGCCTCAGCCTCCCGAGTAGCTGGGATTACAGGCACTCACCACCACACCCGGCTAATTTTTTGTACTCTTAGTAGAGATGGGGTTTCACCATGTTGGCCAGGATGGTCTCGATCTCTTGACCTTGTGATCTGCCCACCTCGGCTTCCCAAAGTGCTGGGATTACAGGCATGAGCACTGTGCCTGGCCTGTTTAACTTTTTAAGAAATTCCCCAAACTGTTTTCCAAAGTGATTAAACCATTTTACATTCCCACCAACAATGTATGAGTGTTCTATTTTTCACATCCTCACTAATACTTGTTATTGTCTGTCTTTTTTATTATAGTAGTCCCCCCTTATCAGAGGTCTTGCTTTCTGTGGTTTTGCCACAGTTACGCCAGGTATAGTACAATAAGATATTTGGTAGAGAGGAGAGACCACATTCACATAACTTTTATTATGGAATCCTGTTCTAATTGTTCTATCTTATTGTTGATTATTATTGCTGATCTCTATGCCTAATTTATAAATGAAACTTTATCATAGGTATGTATGTATAGGAAAAAACATAATGTATATAGAGTTCAGTACTATCTGCATTTCAGGCATCCCCTGAGGGTCTTCGAACAGATTCCTTGAAGATAACGGGGAACCTATTGCATAGCCATCCTAGTAGGTGTGAGATACCTCATTGTAGGGTTTTTTGGTTTTTGTTTGTTTGTTTATTGAGTCAGGGTCTCACTCTGTCACCCAGGCTGGAGTGCATTGGCACAATCTCGCCTCACTGCAACCTCCACCTCCTAGGCTCAAATGACCCTCCCGCTTCAGCCTCCCAAGTAGCTGAGACTACAGGCATGTGCCACCATGACTGACTACTTTTTGTATTTTTTTGTAGAGGTAGGGTCTCGCCATGTTACCCAGGGGCTGCTCTTAAACTCCTGAGCTCAAGCGATCCACCCTCCTCAGCCTCCCAAACTGCTAGGATTACAAGTGTCACCATGCCTGACCTCATTGTAGTTTTGATTTGAATTTCTCTAATGAGTAATGATATTAAGTATCTTTTTATGATCTTATTCGTCATTCATGTATCATCTTCTACTGAAATGTCTATGTAAATCTTTTGCACCCATTTTTAAATTTGTCTTTATTAATTGAGTTGTAAGTATTCTTTATGTATTCTGGATAAAAGTCCCTTATGAGAAATATTTGCAAATATTCTTTGAGTTTGTAGCTCAACTTTTAATCCTCTTAATGGTATCTTTTGAATTTTTGGCCAGGCTGGTGTTGAACTCCTGACCTCAAGTGATCCACCCACCTTGGCCTCCCAAAGTGCTGGGATTACAGGAGTGCACCACTGCACCTGGCCAGATTTTTTTCTTTTATGTTGTGATTTTGACACCGTGTCTAAGAACTCTTATGTAACCACAAGTCACAAAGATTTTCTCCTGTGTTTTCTTCTAACAGTCTTATGGTTTTAGCACTTACAGTTAAGTCAATGATCCATTTGGTTAGTTTTTGTATGTGGTATAAGATTGTGAATCTAGATTCATCTTTTTGCTTGTGGATACCCAATTCTCCCAGCATTGTTTGTTGAAAAGACTGTCCTTTCCCCATTGAATTGTATTGGCACCTTTGTTGAAAATCAATTGGCCATGAGTGTAATTCTGAGTCCTTTGACATTTACTTTTCTTTTTGCTTTGAGATAGGGTCTTGCCTTATTGCCCAGGCTAGTCTCGACCTTCTGGGTTTAAACAATCCCCATGCCTCAGCCTCCCAAGTAGCTTGGATTATAGGCATGTGCCACAGTGTCCAGAGACATTTACATATTTTTAAGGGAGAGCAAAGCTGACAGGATTTGTGTGTATAAGTGTATAGCATGGAGACTCAAAGCATGGTACCAAACTGTTGACAATGGCTAACTCTTTGTAGGAGACTGGAAGTGTCAGAAGGACGGAGATTACCTTTCCATCCTATTAAATATATTTGAATCTTTTAAAATGAGATTGTGTCAAGAAAATGAAAATACAAGGCACAGACTGGGAGAACATATTTGCAAAAGATTATCTGATAAAAGACTATTATCCAGAAGATACAAAGAGCTCTTAAAACCCAGCAATAAGGAAATGAACAACCCAGTTAAAAATGGGCAAAAGACCTAAACGGATACCTTACTATAGAAGATATACAGATGGCAAATAAGCATATGAAAAGATGCTCAACATCATATGTCATTAGGGAACTACAAAACAACAGTGAGAGATACTGCCACACACCTACTAGAACAGTGAAAATTCAAAACGCTGCCAGCACCAAATGCTGGGGAGGGCATGGAGCAATAGGAACTTTCCATTCACTGGCTGTGGGAATGCAAAATGTTAAATCCACTTTAGAAGACAGTTTGGCATTTGCTTGCAAAACTAAATATACTCCTACCATACGATCCAGCAATTGCACTCCAAATGAGTTGAAAACATGTCCATATAAAAACCTGCACACGGATGTTTTTAGCAGTATAGCAGCTTTGTTCATAATTGCCAAAACATGGGAACAACCAAGATGTCCTTCAGTGGAGGAATGGATAAATAAAAATATAGAGAGAGATTGTGTTCACATTGTGTAATTTAAGAAACAAAAACATTTAGGATATCTTTTCTACCATTCTGGTCAAAAATAATCCAGGAGAGTTATTCATATGTGATTCTTTATAGAGATTTTGGAGGTTTGTAAGACGAAAGACAACAATGAACAATTTTACCGTAAAAATTCTTGATTGGAACACTAAATTGAGAATGACTCAGTCCAATTTTAATAACTCATCATTTCTGAATCATCCTCAATTTTTTTAATCTTCAGCTCGTTAGTTTATAAATTAAATATGGTTAACATTAGTCTGATAAACTTGTGCTTTATTAACAGATAGACGATGTAATCCACAAATTCAACAATCTGACCAAACTTGAGGAATCTGGGTGGCAAGTCGATAATAATGTGAATAAAAATACAAACAAAAATGTCTTCAGGGTAAGTATGTGGGTTTTATATCTGAATTTTTTTTTTTCTAGTTAAGGGACTGTTCTACATACATCCAAATTTCTAATACAGATTCTTCTAATTTCTTGTTTTTAAGTTCTAAAAACATTTAGCTTTAGGTTTCTCGTTATTTTGCAAAATTAAGTCTGTACATTACAGTGTACTGACTACTTTTGAAGAAAGCAAGGAAATTGATCAACATAAAATTTAGGATAGTTATGTCTAGAGAGAAGAAAGGAGGGGCTGTGATTGAATTGGGGTAACAAGAGGGCTTCTAAATTATCAGATAGTGGATACATGAGTGTTTCGTTCTTTAAACTGTGCTTATACATTTTGATATAATAATAGTGGTAGGTCATTTACATAATGCTTAGTATGTGCCAAATATTATTCCAAGTACTTTATATATATTAGTGAATCCTTAAAACAGTCATATGAAATGGACGCTGTTATCCTTGTTGCTTTGTTAACATGATAGATTTTGTTCTTATCTGTTTCTAGTAATTATTTTTCTAGTAATGTTTTTGAATTCAAAGTTTTTGGCTTGGGTGCACACTTTTCAAACTGAGCATTGTCCATTTTATGATTTGATAAAGATGCATGTAGTTATAAACTCAGGTTGTCTAGATAAGTATTCTGTTATACTGTGTAATCCAAATAAAAACTGTCTTGAATTCTATCTTAGGAGTTTAACTTGTTAAAGTATTTTTTTTAAACCTTATTCAAAAATATTTTACTAGGCTAGGCTCAGTGACTCACGCCTGTAATCCCCATACTTTGAGAGGCCGAGTTGGGTGGATCACCTGAAGTCGGGAGTTCAAGACCAGCCTGACAACATGGAGAAACTATGTCTCTACTAAAAATACAAAATTAGCTGAGCACTAATTAGTGGCGGCACATCCCTGTAATCCCAGATTTTCGGGACACTGAGGCAGGAGAATCACTTGAGCTCAGGAGGCAGAGGTTGCAGTGAGCCAAGATTGTGCCATTGCACTCCAGCCTGGTCAATAGCGAAACTCCGTCTCAAAATAAATCTTTTTATTAATAAAGTCTCAAAACAAGGACCCTGAGGACAGTGATTAAATTAATTGAATGGATTTCAGAACTACTAAATAGTGAAGGATTCTACATTATTAAAGCTACCATGGATATTTCATATTAAGGATTTAGTACTGGAAATATTAATATCAGTGATGCAGATAGATCAGGGCTATGTCTTATAGAGATTTGTAATTCTGCCTGTTATCAGCAGGTGTCTCTCTCCTTCTACTTTATAGGCTACTGTTAAGATTATCAACAAATAAAGCTAATTTTTTATACTATACTTGAATACCACTCCCTACTACCTCTTATTTATTAATCCCTCATTCCGTCAGTCTGTTTTGTTTCTTCCCCCCTTTCTTCTATCAGTCCGTAAACATGTTAAGTGTCTTATTGTTCTTTACATTAAAACAAAGCTGTGGTGTCTGCTTCTCCCTTTAATTATATGTATACCCCCATTTTTCTTTCTTCCCAGTCACTGACAAGCATCCTAAAATGTTGTCTATACTCTATTAATTTTTGTTCCTTTATTTTTCTAACTCGTTGCAATTCAGTATTCCCCTCTCTATAATTTTAGAATAGTTATCTAGATTATTAGTCCACTAGTTGCTTAAGTTATTATGCACTTAATTTTAAAATCTAACCCTTCTAGATCAGGTGTGGTGGCTCACACCTGTAATCCCAGCACTTTGGGAGGCCAAGGTGGGCAGATCACAAGGTCAGGAGCTTGAAACCATCCTGGCTAACATGGTGAAACCCTGTCTCTACTAAAAATAAAAAATTAGCCAGGGAGGCATGGTGGTAGGCGCCTGTAATCTCAGCTACTCAGGAGGCTGGGTAGGAGAATCCCTTGAACCCAGGAGGCAGAGGTTGCAGTGAGCAGAGATCATGCCACTGTACTCCAGCCTGGGTGACAGAGTGAGACCTCATTACAAAAAATAAATAAAAATAAATTTAAAAATCTAATTCTTCTGCAGTATTGCACAAACTTGGCCCACTGCAACCTCCACCTCCTGGGTTCAAGCGATTCTCCTGCCTCCCAAGTAACTGGGATTACAGGCACGCACTGCCACACCTGGCTAATTTTTTGTATTTTTAGTAGAGATGGAGTTTCACCATGTTAGTCAGGCTGGTCTCGAACTCCTGACCTCAGATAATCCATCCACCTCTGACTCCCAAAGTGCAGGGATTACAGGCATGAGCCACCGCACCTGGCCTCTTTCTTTTTTGTTTTTTTTTTTCTTTGAGATAGAATTTTGCTGTGTCACCCAGGCTGAAGTACAGTGGCATCATCTCGGCTCACTGAAACCTCTGCCTCCCGAGTTCAAACTGTTCTTGTGTCTCAGCGTCCCAAGTAGCTGGGATTACAGGCACGTGCCACCACACCCAACTAATTTTTTTTTTTGTATTTTTATTTTTATTTTGGTATTTCATTTATTTTTTGAAACAGGGTCTAGCTCTGTTGCCCAGGCTAGAGTGGAGTGGCACAATCTTGGCTCACTCCAACCTCTGCCTCCCAGGTTCAAGCAATTCTCCCACCTCAGCCTCCCAAATAGCTGGTACTACAGGCATCTGCCACCACGCCCAGCTAATTTTTTGTATTTTTAGTGGAGCCGATGTTGTGCCATGTTGACCAGGCTGGTCTGGAACTCCTGGCCTCGAGTGATCTGCCTGCCTCAGCCTCCCAGAGTGCTGACATTAGAGGCATGAGCCACCATGCCTCTGAGCTTACTTTCTTATTTTTGAAATTATATTCTGCTGATTTCCTTTCTACTTCTTTGCCTATTCTTCAGTCATGTTTGCATATTTGTTTTCCATTTATCCCTTAAATGTTTTTGATATTTAGAATTTCTACCTCTACTCTCTTCTTTCCTTCCATAATTTTCCTGTGCAATCTTACCCAACCTATGATGATCCCCAAGTCTGTATTTCAGACCATACTTACTAAGCTCTAATTCTATATATCATGACTCAATATATTTAAAAATCAATATATCCCAAACTGACTGCATCTCCACACACACCAGTGTTGCCCTGTCTCAAATAATGCTATTACCATCCCACCAGGTGTTCAAGATAGAAGTCTCGATATCTCTTTTGGTTCTTTCCTTTCTCTATTTCACCACCTCCACCCCACACACATCCAGTAGATCAGTAAGTTCTCTCACTTCTACCTTTTAAATATCTCTTGAATCTGTCCACCTTTTTCCATGTCTTACTCCTTAGTCTGAGTGATCTTTCTAAAACACTAGCTTGATAATGTTATCTTCTGCTTAAAAATCACCAATAACTCTGTATTCCCTCATCCTCTGTATAAATTGTGACTTTCTTAAAAACTGTTACATGCAGGTGATGTTATAATCTAGCTATTGTTTATCTCTCACCAACTCCACGTTGCTTTCTTTCATTTCTGGCTTTGGAAACATCTATTTACCCCTTGCCTCACCCCATCTTTTAGTTTGAAGAAATGTGATTTCAGCATAGGTGCTACTTCCTGCAACTTTTTCTGGTGTCTGATGATTGGTTTTGTGTCATCCTTATTTATTTTCTTTTAATGTTTTTCTTTTTTTATTTACTTTTTTTTCTCTTTTTTAGGGTATCATGGTTATAATCTGAAGGATGCCCCCTAAATTTATCTCTTAACAGGACATAGATACTTCTTACTGTCCTTCCCTAGCTCTTTCACTAAGTGGCAAACTCCTTGAGGGCAGGAACTCTGTCTTTTACCTTTTTACTCTTTTAGCACATACTGGGAACTTGATAAATATGATGAATGTGAAATATTTTATGTATACTTTATTTTTCTTTTTAAAAATTAAATTTTTAAGTGATGAATTTGTGTATATCTGTGGTGTGTTTTTCTTGTAAGATGATAGTGGGCAGCTTTACTATATGTCAGTTTTTCTTTGCAGAAAAAAGTTGTCTCAGGTATAGAGAGTAAACCAAAACAGGATGATACTGGAAGAATTGCAGCTAGAAATCGCCTAGCTGCCATAAAAAAAGCAATGAGAGAGAGAATTAAGCAGGAAGAACATGCAGAGGCAGTAGCCTCTGTAATACCAAAGGAAATTGATAAAATAGTGTTTGATGCTGGATTTTTCAGAGTTGAAAGCCCTGTTAAATCATTCCCAGGTTAGTGTTTGTTTTTGTTTTGCTTTGTTTTGTTTTTGCTGAGACTACTTGAGAAATATTTGGGATGGATGAGGGCTTGTATAAGGTGAAAAATACTTTTTACATGAAGAGATAAAAGTTTTTCTGTGATTTTTAGAAAATAGACTATGCTTACTCACAAACACATATAAATCACATTTTTGTGGGTATGATCAGATTAGTTGAAGTGTGATATGTCTTCTAAGATTGCTTTTATGTTTTCTAAGTGATTTCACATCTGTAATTACTACGTAACCCTACAGTCTGTGAGAAAGGGCACAGGCTACCAAGAGGTAAGATAAATGATGGAAGCGTGAAGAAGTAAGGTGATTTTCTTTAAGTCAGGTAGCAGTTTGGTTAGAATTTAAAATACAAAGGAAACTTGAGCATCTAGCTATCACATTTCTCTATCTGTGCTTTAAAATGAAGCTTACATGCAGTGTGTGTTGAGTCATGCCTCTAATCCCAGTACTTTGAGAGGCCAAGGCAGGAGGATCACTTGAAGCTAAGAGTTTGAGACCAGCCTGGGCAACTTAGTGAGATCCCCCCTCTACAAAAAAAATAAAAAATTACCTGAGCCTGGCGGTACATGCCTGTAGTCCCAGCTACTTGGGAGGCTGGGGTAGTAGGATCACTTGAGCACAGCAGTGAAGGTTACAGCAAGCTATGATTATGCCCTATCATTCTAGGCTGTGTGACAGAGCAAGACTCTATCTCTAAAAAATAAAAGGAAGTTTATGCAAGGTGGGTTTGATTTTATTTGCATTCGTATTAAAAGTTTTACTCAGATCTTTTTGAAAGGCAGTAAATGTACTAATTTTCCAATTTAAAAATATTCCAATAAAAGCAGTTTGTTTCTTTTTCAAGATGGAGTTTCGCTTTTGTTGCCCAGGCTGGAGTGATGCAATGGCACGATCTCAGCTCACTGCAACCTCTACCTCCCGGGCTCAAGCGATTCTCCTGCCTCAGCCTCCTGAGTAGCTGGGATTAGAGTCATGCTCCACCATGCCCACTAATTTTGTATTTTTAGTAGAGACAGTTTCTCCATGTTGGCAAGGCTGGTCTCAAACTCTCAACCTTAGGTGATCCACCCACCTTGGACTCCCAAAGTGCTGGGATTACAGGTGTGAGCCACCGCATCCAGCCAAAAGCAGTTTTTAATACTTCAGGAAATCATTTTTTTAAATTATTTTCTAACTGTATTTGTCAATAGCTATTTTTCACAGATTGTTTTTAATATCTCAATTTATATTATTTATAAGCCATAGATATCGACCAGGAAGTTAAAGTAAACCTAAATTGTTCTCTAATACCTGCTATCTGATATTGACAGTGATCTTCATGAATGTTGTAACTTCCTTGTCGGCTTAGGTATCAAATCTGTGCACTTTTGTTTCCTTTAAGCAGCTGCACTCCCTGGATACCCAGGCATCTCCACTACTGCTAATAACATGGCCCCATGCTACTGCTTGTCAAGGATCTTAGTGGTTTTTGTAGCTATGAGCTCATCATTCTCTGTTCTTGCACATACTCAACTCAGTCCTTATAGATAGAGAGATTAAGGTTTATGGCAAAAATTGATCTTTTAAAATTGAGTTTTAGTTACAGAGCACATAGTTTATATGAGGCTTATTACAAAACAGCAGTTTCTGAAGAAGCCCTTCTGATTCCATTTGCCAGTCTCTAGAAGGAACTGCTTTTCAATTCTTATTGGAGTCTTTTGTTGTTACCATCTCTCTTGACAAGATTTGATCTTTTCGAAAACATATTTTTCTTCTGGAAGACTTTTAAATTTTTTCTTTCCTGTACTGACTGTTTTCTTCTACTTTCTGGAGATTTCCTCAACTTTCATGCTGGCTATCATGTTTTTAATTCCCACAAATGTTAATTTTATAGCATTCTGCACTTGTTTCATAAGTATATTGTCTTTAATGATATTAATGATATGGATTTATGGATATCATTAATATCATTAAAGATAAGACAATACAGTATCATTAAGGATATTAATGATAGCTTTTATGTTTTTTTCATCCACTATAGTATTTGTTTCAGGGTACTTTGATCTGTTTGTTTTTGGTTTGTGTCTCTTGTTTGAGAAGCTGTCCTCAGGAATCTGGTGATCTCTCACTGCCTGTACATGGTTAAGAATAGGGTACTAAAAAGCTGACTGGAAAACTCTGTACACCTCGGTAGGACCTTTACTGTGGGGGCCCTACTGTTAACTGGGCCATCATGCTGGGAGCCTACACATCACTGCATTTAAGACTTTTCTCATAGTCTACTCAGATTCCCCAGAGAATATGCTTTCCATCTGCTTCCTGGAAGGTATAATTCTGGCTGCCAGCCTTTCAAGAGCTATGTGGGGGAAGAAAGCTAAGTGTCTCAACACTTTATATGTAAATACTCACTTATTTCCCTTATTCCATGCAGGACCCTGTCTTTCAACTGTGTCTCGTATCCTCTAAACCAGAGACCCTTCTGTTTTTGGTGATGGGGAGTGGGTGGTGACAGTTACTCTGCTCTGCAGAATGAGGAAAGGAATCTAAGCTCTACTTGTTTAAACTGACTTTGAGCCAGTCCTTCTGTGTTTAGCTCCATTTTCATCTCCACTTGCAGAGGTACTTGGAGCCACCAATTCTTTTGAGGGGTTATTTGGTAGAAACTGGGTTGATTCTCATTTTTCTTAATTGGTGGCTTAGAATTTATTTTCTTTAGTCTGCTAAGTAAAGTCCCACCCAACAATCTACATTAGAGCTTCCAAAATGTTCTTGTGATTGTTGCTGTCTCTAAATTTAGTTTATTTTGTCCTTGTAGAGTTCTGCTTTTTAAGATGATCTCTGACTGGGCTTGTGGCTCATGCCTGTAATCCCAGCTTCTGGGGAGGCTGAGACAGGAGAATTGCTCGAAGCTGGGAGGCAGAGAGCTTGCAGTGAGCTGAGTTCACACCACTGACTCTGTCTCAGAAGAAAATAGGCTGAGGTCAGGAGTTCAAGACCAGCCTGGCCAAAATGGTGAAACCCTGTCTCTACTAAAAATACAAAAAATTAGCCAGGCGTGGTGGTGAGACCTGTAATCCTACCTGCTTCGTAGTGAAACTCTGTCTTTAAAAAAAAAAAAAAAAAAAAAAAAGATTATCTTTGTTCAGGCCAGGCACAGTGGCTCACGCCTATAATCCCAGCACTTTGGGAGTCCGAAGCAGGTGGATCATGGAGGTCAGGAGTTCAAGACCAGCCTGGCTAACATGGTGAAACTCCATCTCTACTAAAAATACAAAAATTAGCCAGGCGTGGTGGCACACACCTGTAGTCCCAGCTTCTGGGGAGGCTGAGACAGGAGAATTGCTCGAAGCTGGGAGGCAGAGGTTGCAGTGAGCTGAGTTCACACCACTACACTCCAGCCTTGGTGACAGAGTGCGACTCTGTCTCAAAAGAAAAAAAGAAAATAGATTATCTCTGTTCATGTCAAAGTAGTGAGATGTCAAAAGGAAACAGCATCTAATATGGATGTTCAATACTGTCTTTATCAGAAAGTCCCAGGCATTTGTCTTTAACAGACATTATTTGACAGGAGAAAGAGGCTAATTGATAGGATTTGCACTGTATTCCTAGTTATAATGAAAAGCGAAAGAACTATTTGGTATTGAGGTGATTTCTCTCATCTTCTAGGACTCTCTGTCTCTTCTGAATGTCCTTCTCAAAGACATGGAGCACCTAAGTCTGTCAGCAAAGCTGTATCTCAGAGTAGAAATGAGGTGGGCCTTCCACGAAAAACTGCATCACCAGAGAATGCCGATTCTCAGAATACTAAAAGTGAACATGTGAAGAAGACTTTATTTTTGAATATTCCTGAAAGCAGGTATTTTTTAAACATGTTATTAAGAGTTTAACAGTTGCTGATACTAAATATTGTTTCAGATTGTTAAGCTGGTAAAAGGTGCCAGACATACATTTTTAATTAAATTTCCTAATGACCCTGCAACATATAGTCAATACTCCCTTTTTATAAAAGAGAAAACTAAAGCTTAAGATTTCAGGATACTAAATGGTCATGTTTAGATGGGCAAAGTAAATTCTGCACCACTAAGAAGTAAAGACGCAACATGGTATCCTTCGGTGCTAAACATACTGCAGCTTTGGTGCTCAATAGTTCTGAGCTGAGAAGAGCTCTGTGACTGACTTACTAGCTATGCAACTTTAGGGCAAGTAATTAACTCTCTTTAGCTTCACTTTCATCATCTGCAAAGCAGCAGTGCTAATGCTTCCCCAAGGTGGTTGAGAGATAGACACTTTTTACCAGCCTTTGTAGAAAATACCTTGAGATTGTTGTCTTGACAGATGGCAGAGTGTATTGAAGGGGGAGTTAATGTGTACTGAACAACTATTATGGGCTAGATATGATTCTAGGTTTTTTTGTTTGTTTGTTTTTAGGGTTTTTTTTGTTTTGTTTCTGTTTTTGTTTTTTGGAGGTGGAGTCTCACTCTGTTGCCCAGGCTGGAGTGCAGTGGCACAATCTCAGCTCACTGCAGTCTCCGCCTCCCAGATTCAAGCAATTCTTCTGCCTCAGCATCCTGAGTAGCTGAGGCTATAGGCATGTACCACCATTCCCAACTAATTTTTCTATTTTTAGTAGATACAGGATTTCACCATGTTGGCCAGGCTGGTGTCAAACTCCTGACTTCAGGTAATTCACCCATATCAGCCTTCCAAAGTGCTGGGGTTACAGGCGTGAACTATCACGCCCAGCCGATTCTCTGTTCTTATCAGTGTCATCTCATTTATTCTCGCAACAATCCTATGAGGTACTAGATACTTGTTTTTCAAGTGAGAAAACCTGAAAAGTTAGTAACTTACCTAAATTCAGCTTGTATTCAGGGCAACCATATGCTGCCTGCATTCTTTTACTATACAGTACTGCCTCTGCACAAATGCATCAAAGTTACCCAAACAGTCCTTGTTACTGGAACATAAATGCATACCAAGTCTGATGGGAAAAAGATACTTCAAGTAGAAAATAAAATGACAGTATTCTGCCAAGAGAAGACTATTGGGCTTATTGCTAATCTGAAGATGAGGCAGCATAGACTATTCAGGCATCGCAGCAAATGAAGTTATATAAATAAATCAAGGAAGAAGGGAGGGAAGGAGAAAAGGAAGAAAGGCAAGGCAAATGAAAGTTTTTGTTCTTAAACACTCAAATATTTCATGCAATGAGTTTTAAAATTTCTTATTTTTGGCTAGGTGCAATGCTCACAGCTGTAATCCCAGCACTTTGGGATGCCGAGGTGGGCAGATCACTTGAGGTCAGGAGTTTGAAACCAGCCTGGCCAACATGGTGAAACACCTCATCTCTACTAAAAAATACAAAAATTAGCTAGTCGTGTTCAGGGGTGCCTGTAATCTCAGCTACTCAGGAGGCTGAGGCAGGAGAATCACTTGAACCCAGGAGGCAGAGGTTGCAGAGCTAAGATCGTGCAACTGCACTCCATCCTGAATGACGGAGTGAGACTTCATCTCAAAAATGAAGTAAAATAAGATTTCTGATTTTTAATATAAGTATATTTAGCCTTTATGGAGACTAAAATATTTTAGGTGTTCTAGAAATTCATGGATTATAAAATACTAATTTATTGTCATTTCTTACATGCTAGTTACTTTACTTTGTGTATCTTATAGTCTACTATTTGCTGAGAAGATTCATAATTGCATTTGAGTCATAAGTACTTTTTTTTTAATTTAAATTTTTTTTTCTTAAGATGGAGTCTCGCCCTGTCAAACAGGCTAGAGTGCAATGGTGGGATCTCGGCTCATTGCAACCTCTGCCTCCTGGGTTCAAGTGATTCTCCTGCCTCAGCCTCCCAAGTAGCTGGGATTACAGGCGCGTGCCACCACGCCCAGCTAATTTTTTGTATCTTTAGTATAGACAGCGTTTCACCATGTTGGCTAGGCTGGTCTGGAACTCCTGACTTCGTGATCTGCCCACGTCGGCCTCCCAAAGTGCTGGGATTACAGGCGTGAGCCACCGCACCAGGCCCCAGCATACTTTTTTATAAAAAGCAACTTGGAAAAAGTGGAGACATATTTCTTTTTTTTTTTTTTTGCTTTTATGTTCTTTCTTTCTTTTTTTTTTTTTTAAGTGGAATCTCGCTCTGTCTCCCAGGCTATAGTGCAGTGGCATGATCTTGGCTCACTGCAACCTCTGCTTCCTGGGATCAAGCAGTTCTCCTGCCTCAGCCTCCAAGTTGCTAGGACTACAGGCGCATGCCACCACACCCAGCTAATTTTTTGTATTTTTAGTAGAGACAGGGTTTCACCATGTTAGCCAGGATGGTTTCAATCTCCCTCACTTCCTGATCTGCCCGCCTTGGCCTCCCAAGTGCTAGGATTACAGATGTGAGCTACTGCGCCTGGCCAAGACAGGTATTTGTAATAAGATACAAGTTAAGAACTTCAGGATTAGATTACCTTGTATTCTAACTCAATGATTGTCTAGCTGGAGTTAGCTACATTTACTTGTTAACAAGCAACAGGCTTAAGAACATCGTAACTACTCCTGTCCTGCTTTTTGAACGGTTAGTTCAGATAATATTATAGAAATAGTATGATTGAAGGCAAGTTTTTCAGCAGGTACCTGTACTCCAGCTCAGGGATTAACAAGTAACAAGTAAATATGGCTAACTTCAGCTAGAAAATAGTTGAGTTGTTGCTTCTGTCTCCAGAAGTCACCTTCCTTTTGACTTTTCTCTAGTACATAGCTTTGGGTTGGCTGAGATTCAGAGTATTGCTGGTGGACCCACCTGAGCCTGACTGACTACCATGGTAACAGACTTGGAGCTTTCTGGGGAAGAATGCATTTAGTTTGTAAGGATATTCTGCAGTAGCTGTAGTCCACAACCAATGTTTCTGGATTAGGCCTGATCTTGCACCAGGCTCCATGTTTGATCCATTCCCTAAATTAATTGCTGCCATAAAGGATAGACTCAAAACACAAGTGAAACGATAACAATATGCTTAATTATGAGTGTAATGCTACTTTTTTTCTTCTTTAGGAACAGCATAGTAGAAGATACTCCATGTCCTGTATTACCAGATTTAATTGAAGAAAACCATGTAAGTACAATTCCAATGTGGTTAGATAGCCCAGTATGTCATATGTTCATACATTATATAAAGTAATTTCATAAACAACCCCCAGAATTTCCATTGGAAATCTAAATCAGTCATATAGAATGGTGGTTCTTGTTTCAATGACATTTGGGTTGTTTAAAACCATAGTGTCATTTTGCATTCTTCAACTCATATCAGGATGAATATGAAACCAGTGAACTAGAGCAGAAATCAGTATACTTTGGCCCCTATTTTTACAAGTCATATTTTATTGTAACAGCCACACATTTGTTTATGTATTCTGTCTGGCTGCTTTTGCAGTACAGTGGTAGAGTTGAGTACTTATGACAGAGACCCTGTGACTCACAAATCTATTTACTGTTTGGTTCTTTACAGAAAATGTTCGCCAGTCTCTGAGCTAGAGTATAGATACTTGCTGAGAAACTTGACTTCATTCATACTATTTCTATATTATCTGAACCAGTCGTTCAAGAAGCAGGAGAGTAGGGTTTACAGTGTTCTTAAGGCTGTGTCCAGGACGTCATCCTTCTGTTTTTCTTATGCCTAATGGCAACAAGACTTTTAAAATTTGTTCCAAGTTATTAAATTGATAATTAAATATAATGCCATTTTTACTTCTAGGATGTAAATAAGACAAACTTGAAGATGGATTGTTTACCCAGTGAGAGAATGAGTTTGCCTCTTCTTGCTGGTGGAGTAGCAGATGATATTAATACTAACAAAAAAGAAGGAATTTCAGATGTTGTGAAAGGAATGGAATTGAATTCCTCAGTTACATCACAGGATGTTTTGATGAGTAGCCCTGAAAAAAATATACCTTCACAAAATAACATCTTAGAACAAGAGGAAACGAAAATTTCTCAGTCAGGTGAGATCTTTAAAATATATTTAAATGAGGCTTTGTTAAAGAAATAAACTTGGATTAAGGTATAAATTATCCTATAAGGTCCATTTTACATTAGACCTAACTGTTTGGGTTCTTCATTGTTAGTGAAGACCCTGAATTAGAAAAATTCCCTCAAGCATTTTTTTATTTCTCCTTCTTTTCAGCACATATCCCCAAATCTTTCTTCAAAATATCCTATTTTTCTTCCCTACTGCCTAGTTCTTCCTATATTGTTGTGATTGTTCTGTAATAGGAAATGACTCCTATATTTTTGTTATAATGTGTGCCAGTTTCGCCTGCTATTTTCATCAATTTCTCTATAGCTGGTCTAGATAGGGCCTAAGGTAAAACAAAAGGTTATAACCTTGGCCAGACATTTAATGTCCTCCACCTGTTCTTCATCAGCATCTCCTGGGTACCTTTAAATATTACAAGCTGAGATTTGTTTACAGAAGACTCCTTTTTTGAGACAGAGTCTCACTCTGTAAACTATGCTGGCATGCAGTAGCATCATCTCAGCTCACTGCAATCTCTGCCTCTTGGATTCAAGTGATTCTTGTGCTTCAGCCTCCCGAGTAGCTGGGATTACAGGTGCCCCCCCATCATGCCCGACTAATTATTGTATTTTTAGTAGAGTCAGAGTTTCCCCTTGATGTCCAGGCTGGTCTCAAACTCCTGACCTCAGGTGATCCCCTCACCTTCAGCCTCCCAACATGCTAGGATTACAAGTGTGAGCCACCTCGCCTGGCCAAAGACTCCTTTTATACTAAAGTTAAGGATAAGAATTTAACCAAGAAATTTAACTACATTTTTAAAAATGTTATAGCATAAAATGGTCTATATTTTTGTCTTAGCATTTGATACGTGGAGCTTTTCATATTTTTCAAGGCTGTCTCCATTTATAACAACTCTTGAATGTGAGAATATTCTTTAAAAAGTTAATTTTTTTGTTTTTCAGTACTACTTGATAATAAAAGTCTCATTACTGAATGCCACCTTCTTGATTCAGTAAGTCTTTCAACTTAATTTGACAAGTCCCTTTATATTTTAAATTTGTCTAATAAAATGAATACTGCTTTTCTATTTGTGTACAAGGCTTAAAACATATCTTGTCATTGTTTTGCTTACTATTCATTTTCACAAAATGGAGAAAAAAATTGCTGTTTATATACTTTATAGTATGTTTCAGTATTAAACCCTGAAGATATGTTTCTCTATATGGTTTTTCTATCAAACTTGCTCTGACAAATGGGATACTTGAATATCTGAATATATTTCTAAGTGATTCAAGAAAAATATAAGGCAAAGTTTCTGCCCTTCTGGGGAAATAATGTCTATCCCACCTTCAGTCATCATTGGTTATTTATATTCTGCTATTTTAAGTGGATACTCCCTGCTTTTACTTATGGTGACCTCTTGCCTCTAATGCTAGTTTAAACAGCCCTTTTGTGAAGCCTTCTGTAAAAGCTCTTCTCTCTCCCATCTTAACTTATATGTAGGTACAGGTGCACATAGGCATACAATGTGTACATTTCATCTCTAGGGTATAATATGAATGTATTATATTCCAAAAATATGATTTCAGAAATCTAATTCCTTATTAACTGCAAATTCCACATTAGGAAGAACTGCCTGATTCATAGCTTTGATACTGGCACTGTGGCATGAATTAAATAGTGCTATCTTTCCTACTGTTTATAGCATTGGTTTCAGCCCTACCACAGACCTTTTTTTTTTTGCGGGGGCGGGGTGGGGGGGGGAGGTGGGCGGGAGAAGGAGTTTCACTCTTATCACCCAGGCTGAAGTGTAATGTGGTCTTGGCTCACTGCAACCTCCACCTCTCAGGTTCAAGTGATTCTCCTGCCTCAGGCTCCTGAGTAGCTGGGATTATAGGCACCTGCCACCATCCCTGGCTAATTTTTATATTTTTTAGTAGAGATGGGGTTTCACCATGTTGGCCAGGCTGGTCTCAAACTCCTGACCTTAGGTGATCCATCCGCCTCAGCCTGGGATTACAAAGCCTGGGATAATCAAAGTGCTGAAATTACAGGCTTGAGCCACCACGCCCAGCCAACATTTTTATTTCAATAATCTGGAGTAGGGATTTGTCATTTTTCTTAGTCAAGTGATTTTTTTTAAATTTATTTTTTTCTTTTTTTTTTTCAGAGATGGCATTTCTCCATGTTGGTCAGGCTGGTCTCGAACTCCTGACCTCAGGTGATCCGCCCTCCTCGGCCTCCCAAAGTGCTGGGATTACAGGCGTGAGCCACCATGCCTGGCTCATCAAGTGATTCTTTTATTGTTTACACCTCTGATTTATAGCCTCACCTTGGAATTTTCTGGGACTAACTACTAGAATAGATTAGGAAATGGCCTTGGTTTTACTTATCTTTAATCTCGGAATATAAGAAACTCAATCATAAAGCAAGTATAGGGTCAGACAGCTACAATTTTTGTTAACTACTTGAAGCCTGGCAAATACTTAGCTTCCTTAAGCCATTTATTCCTTAAAGACCCTTGTATATCTTGGCTTTCATTATTTTTCAAAGTTGGCTTCTTTGTGGTCAGGCTCTGTGCTGCCCTGTGTCTCAGGAGCCGAATGAAATGTGTTAATGTGACCCATATACCATTCTTTCTTGGTCTTAGCCTTCTTTAATCATGAACTGAGACCGAGAGGATCAGTACTTTTAGCATAAGACCAACTTATGTAAACCTGATTTAACCCTGTTCCCAGATCGAACTCTGAATGATTGAGTCTGAGAATATATATTGTTATAAGTAAATCTAGAGATTACCAAAGCATATTTTGTTTTAATATATTAGTAATGTCATTAAAAGTACATCACAGTTATCTTATATATTATCTCATTGATAAATCTTAGTACCTTATTTAGTCTATTTTTTTTTCACTTCTGTAAATATTAGTATTTAGATGTCTATTTTAGACCCAAAGTATTGCTTGCCCCAATAGGATCATTTGAACTTGAAGCAGGGCTTGAGGGAGTAAAAAGAAAAGGATCCCAGCAGGATCACACAATAGTAAAAGGCCTATTAAATGGTTTAGGATTTATGGAATCTATGTAAGTGGCTTAAGATATGATCTCAATTTTATTCATCCTGCATACTTGAGTTCATATAGATATTACTCATATTTTTAGACATGTATTCTGAATATACCTTTCCAATTTAAAAAACTATAATATACGTTTAAAATAAGATCTGCTGGAAAGTAACATGATCATTATGTTGTTTATAATTTTATTGTTACATAGGGAAAATGTTTACATGTTTCTTTTTGTTTGTTTTTGAGATGGGATCTTGCTATGTTGCTCAGGCTGGTCTTGAAGTCCTGGGTTCGAGTGATCCTACCGCCTCAGCTCCTGAGTAGCTGGGACTACAGGTGTGCCACCACCACACCCGGTTTATTTATATTATTAATTAATTCACTATAGCAATGTTGAAGAATTTGTGAAACTCTTGATGGATACTTTATTGACTTCTCTGGATTTGTTCTCTAGCCAGGTCTAAACTGCAGCAACCCATTTGCTCAGCTGGAGAGGAGACATCAGGAACATACCAGACACATTTCTTTTGGTGGTAACCTGATTACTTTTTCACCTCTACAACCAGAAGAATTTTGAATTTAAAAATAAATCCAAACATTTTCCTTCATATTATTAATGCTTATATATTCTTTAGACTGTTGAAATTTTGGAAAAAATATATTTATGTTCACTTCTATAGTATCATATGATGCTTTGATATTCTGTGTTCATCAAAGTGTATTTTAGATATACTCTTTCTCAAGGGAAGTAGGAATATTTTGTACATTAACAACACAGAATAAAAAATGTACTGTGCCTTGCCTCTTGTTTAAAAGGAATAAGCTTAAGGCTAAGTATACTTACTTAGAGCTTATAAACATTCTTTAGTTTAATTGGAATATTAACCTGTGACAGAAATATTTGCATCCTTTTACACTTTATTCTTAGTTTGAACTCCTAAATTTGTTAATGTTGAACAGCTTTGGGTATTACATTTTCCACAGTATTCTGAGTTTCTTTAGATGAGCTTTCTGGATTCTGAAGTCAGTTTAACATGCTGCGATTTCAAACAGTTCAATCATTAGAGGTGCCCATTGAATCCTTTTTGTTTTCATTTTTCATTGGCATGGCCAAGAGCCATTAAGGAAATGCTTTTTTCTTTTGAAAACATGTATCAGTCACGTAAAAGATTGCTACAGAGAAACTCAAGATTTACAGTTTATACAAAGCAATATGCAACACAACAATAAAATGTTTGCTTTCAAAAATAGATCAGAATAAGACAATGTCAGTAAATATGGTCTTTAATAAGATGTATCACTGAATTGTTTAGAAAGCTTTCAGCTGTTCATGGCCCTGGGCCATTAGAAAACCCTAGCTTATGTATATTTCTTTTTCTTACATGGCTTGTTTGAATTACCCAAACAAGTAATGGACTCTTAACTGGCTTAATAGTAAGGAAATTTATTATTTCACAGGTTATCAGGGTGATTCTTTATAATCAATAGGTACTTTATAATCAATAGCTCAGTGAGGACATCAAGGTCTAACTTTCTATTCCTAGTTCATTCTGTTATCCTTGATGTTGGCTTCTCCTTTACAACTGAGTCTTTTTGGGGTCATAAGATGGCTGCTAGTGGCAGTTAAAGATATGTCCTTCCCTTTGGCCTGATTAGACGAACTAATGCCACATCCCCATCTGCAGATCAGTGAGTCCGCAGGGGATTGACTTAAATTAATCAGAATTCCCTGTTGAATCTGGGCTCACACCTGAATAAAACCATGGCTCTTAGGAAACAGGGAATGGAATGTTGGGTAGGCAACCATCAGTGTCCCCTACTAGATAAAGTGCTTGGCTATTGGAGTCTAGAATTATTGGGTATCAGGAAAATTAGGATAGAGTAAGAGTTCTTAATGCAGTGTATTGTCAGAAAAAAAAAGAAACGAGTTCTTTTCTACCAAAGTAGAATGGGAATTTCTTTTTCTTTTTTTTATTTTTATTTTTTGGAGACAGAGTCTCACTCTGTCGCCCATGCTGGAGTGCAGTGGTGCGATCTCAGCTCACTGCAACCTCTGCCGCCCTGGTTCAAGCAATTCTCGTGCCTCAGCCTACCGAGTAGCTGGGATTACAGGCACCTGCCACCGTGCCCCGCTAATTTTTTTATTTTTAGTAGAGATGGGGTTTCATCATGTTGGCCAGGCTGGTCTTGAACTTCTGACCTCGTGATCCACCCACCTCGGCCTCCCAAAGTGCTGGGATTACAGGCGTGAGCCACCATGCCTGGCCAAGAATGAGAATTTAAATTTATTGAAGACCTTCTATTTGACAGTCCCTTTGCAAACAATATTTTACTTAGTGTTACAGTAACCCTGTAAGAGCTCTCTGCACTTTATTGACAAAGGAACCAAGGCTCAGAGGATTTAAGTAATTTTGTGTAATCCAAGTTCTCACTTTTTTCCAAAGCTGTGCTCTTCCATTTAATAAGACAGCAGTCAAGACCAGAATGTTAGGGTAAGGAATTTTTTGAAATATGCTATGATATGCTCCCCACATCCCTCTTTAGTGATGGAGGACTTACTCCTTGAGCTGCAGGAAGTGCTGCTATCAGGCAGCCCTCTGCTGTCATCCCTTGTGAGAACTGTGCTGCCTCAGCTGAAGACAGCCACTTCACCTCAGGTTACATTCTCTTCCCCAGGTGTCCTATAGTCAGTGACTGACCAAAGTGGGGATAGAAAAAGGCCTGGCCCCGTTGCAGCTCTGAAGAATAATCCCAGCTTCAGAACTCCCTTAGGGTAGGCTAAGTTATTGCTGCTCAACTTCTTCCTTGACCCAATCACATTCTTTCCCATCCCCACAGGTATTGATTGCAGGTACACTCCCTCTTGAGTTCTAATCTCTTTGCTTCCTGGGAAACCCAACCTGTGACAATTACTAATTTAATGGATTTCAAAAGATCATATTGTATAAAATAATATTTTGGGCCAGGCATGGTGGCTTACACTTGTAATCCCAGCACTTTGGGAGGCCAAGGCGGATGGATCACGAGGTCAGGAGTTCAAGACCAACCTGGCCAAGATGGTGAAACCCCATCTCTACTAAAAATACAAAAATTAGCCAGGCATGGTGGCAGGTGCCTGTAATCCCAGCTACTCAGGAGGCTGAAGCAGAGAATTTCTTAAACCTGGGGAGGTGGAGGTTGCAGCAATCGTGCCACTGTGGTCCAGCCTGGGCGACAGAGTGAGACTCCATTTCAAAAAATTTTGGTCTTATATAAGATGAAGTGGTTTTGCCACATCCTGCTTTTGGAATTTTATTAATCTTTGGGCTTGCTGGTAATAAGGGTAGAAAGTCATGGGTAAGAATGTTGATGATGGGAACAAATTTTGAAAGCTAACTATGTAAGATACCCTTTTTCTCTATAAGAGATTTGAGGCCAGGCGCAGTGGCTCACGCCTGTAATCCCAGCACTTTGGGAGGCCAAGGTGGGTGGATCACAAGATCAGGAGTTCAAGACCAGCCTGGGCAACATGGTGAAGCCCCGTCTCTACTAAAATCCAAAAAATTAGCTGGGCGCTGTGGCAGACACCTGTAATCCCAGCTACTCAGGAGGCTGAGGCAGGAGAATCCCTTGAACCCGGGAGGCGGAGGTTGCAGTGAGCTGAGATTGTGCCACTGCACTCCAACCTGGGCAACAGAGCGAGACTCCATCTCAAAAGAAAAAATTCATAAAAACCAGGGAGATGGTCCTATAGTGGTGTCAAATTACTGCTTTGAAAGTAGTGAACTATAGTTTAGAAAATAGGATTAAAAAGCAGTCAAGAAGTATACCAGATTCCTAACAATAATTGTCTATGGGTCATAGGTCATCTATAGGTAAGCTTTTTCTTTCTGCTATTCTCATTTCCTGAACCTATTATATTTCCTTAAGAAAATGAGAGAAGAATTTCCTTGAAACATCTTACTTTTTATGAAATTCTGGAAGAGATAATTTTGAGGTAGTATTTATTTTCTCCTTAAGACAAATATTTTAACAAGTATAGGAAACCTTGAGGCCCTAATGCAGTATTAATATTGCTACATATTTTTTCCATTATGCATTATCTAGAATAAACTCCAATTAAATGACATAATAAGACAAGTAACTCAGCATAATATTTATTAAGTAGATGACTTACAAGAAGGATATTGATGAATAAATGTAAAAATTTTCACTCACAGTGAACATGAAGCTTTTACATAGGTACGATTTAGATTCCATCTTTTTTTAATCTGCCCCTTTCAGATTATGTCATGGTATATGAAGCATTGGTGAGGTCTATGTCACCAGCAATTCCCAGTTTGCTGATTTCCTTGAGGTTTTTAACCCGATGATTGTACTGCAACAAGTGAGCATCATTCACTGCAACCTTGAAGTGGTCAGATTCAACCAGTATTTGTATCTGAAATGACATATACGTAACTGTTACATGAGGTAATGTATATGTCAGTTAGCTGGATTTAGCCATTCCACATTATATACTTTTTTTTTTTTTTTTAAAGACGGGGTTTCACAATGTTGGTCAGGCTGGTCTTGAACTCCCGACCTCAGGTGATCTGCCCGCCTTGGCCTCCAAAGTGCTTGGATTACAGGTTTGAGCCACCACGCCCCGCCCAATATATACGTATTTCGTGTGCACGATAGAAACAAATTGTCAATTGAAATAAAGGGGAAAAAATGCCCATTAATTTATTTCAAACCAGTCTGGCCTGAGCTCAGGATATCCAACATTTCATCTTTATCATCTGTGGGACCAGTTAAGATCCAGAGAAAGTAACTACAGCAAAAATTCCAAGTTATTCAGATTTTTTTTAAAGCAACAAATTTATTAGGTTACATAAGTGAAGTCGTAAGGTGAAGGCTAAGAATTTACCTCCATAAAAACTTAAAAGAGCCCAGGTGTGGTGGCTCACGCCTGTAATTACAACACTTTGGGAGGCAAAGGCAGGCAGATCTCTTGAGCCCAGGAGTTTGAGACCAGCCTAGGCAACATAGTGAAATCCCATCTCTACAAAAAACAAAAATTAGCCAGGCATGGCACATGTCTGTAGTCTTGGCTACTAAGGAGGCTCAAGTGCGAGGAACATTTGAGCATGGGAGGTTGATAGGCTGCCATGAGCTGTGATTGTACCACTGTACTCCAGCCTGAGTGGCAGTGTGAGACCCTGTCTCAACCAAAAGTTTTGGTATGGCCTAAAACATCTAAAAAAATAAACACGAAAGTAGGATTCCTAGCCAGTCACGATGGCTCATGCCTGTAATCCCAGCTCTTTGGGGAGGCTGAGGCGGGTAGATCATGAGGTCAGGAGTTCAAGACCAGCCTGGCCAAGATGGTGAAACGCTGTCTCTACTAAAATATAAAAATTAGCTGGGCATGTTGGCAGGTACCTGTAATCCCAGCCACTCAGGAAGCTGAGGCAGGTAAATTGCTTGAACCTGAGCAGCAGAGGTTACAGTGAGCTGAGATCATGCCACTGCACTCCAGCCTGGGCAACAGAGTGAGACTTTGTCTCAAAAAAAAAAAAAAAAAAAGTAGAATTCCTTTCGCAAATGTTGTGAAGATTGATGATAATCAGTTTTGGCACGGGTAGGAGAAATCTACTCTTCCAATAGTTAGTGGATGTCCATCCTTACATCTTATTTTTATTTTTTATTTTTTTTATTTTTGAGATGGAGTTTCGCTCTTGTTACCCAGGCTGGAGTGCAATGGCACGACTACAGGCATGCGCCACCATGCCCAGCTAATTTTTTGTATTTTTAGTAGAGACGGGGTTTCACCATGTTGACCAGGATGGTCTCGATCTCTTGACCTCGTGATCCACCCGCCTTGGCCTCCCAAAGTGCTGGGATTACAGGCATGAGCCACCGCGCCCGGCCCTTACATCTTTTTGGAAGCAGCAATTTGGCAATATCTCAATTATAAATGTGAATAATTAAAGATTTCTAGAAGATTTGCTTCTAGGAAGCAAAGATTTATGAGGATAGTTATTACAGAATTTTAGCAAAATGTTTCCAGATTTGTTTCTATTCTCTGAATTTTCATCAGTAGGGTACTAGTTAATTTATCACATATCTAAAATTGAAATACTTTTGGCCGGATGCCATGGCTCACGCCTGTAATCTCAGCACTTTGGGAAGCTGAGGCAGGTGGATTACGAGATCAAGAGACCGAGACCATCCTGGCCAACATGGTAAAACCCCATCTCTACTAAAAGTACAAAAATTAGCTGGGAGTGGTGGCGTGCACCTGTGGTCCCAGCTACTCAGGAGGCTGAGGCAGGAGAATCGCTTGAACCTGGGAGATGGAGGTTGCAGTGAGCTGAGATCACACCACTGCACTCCATCCTGGTGACAGAGCAAGACTCCATCTCAAAAAAAAAATGCTCTTAAGTAACAATACTCGATATGAAAAGATGTCCACCAAATGTAGACTGTGGTCCTTATTTGCCCCTGCTGTTGAGTTTACAGTCCAGCTGTTTTATTGACCACTCTACAATCAGCCCTAACCCAGTGCTGTGGACCTAATAAATATTTGCTGAAGCAGTGCTTACAAATAAAAAATGTGCTGTATGTCAGAAAATACTGGGAAGATACTCATTAAATCGCAACCTTTGTGAGGATGAGGAGTAAAAGATAGGAAACTTTGTTAATTTAAAAACTTAAAAACTTTTGGCCGGGTGAGGTGGCTAACACCTGTAATCCCAGCACTTTGGAAGGCTGAGGCAGGCAGATCACAAGGTCAGGAGTTTGAGAGTAGCCTGGCCAGCATGATGAAACCCCGTCTCTACTAAACATACAAAAAATTAGCCACATATGGTGGTGCATGCCTGTAGTCCCAGCTACTCGGGAGGCTGAGGCAGGAGAATTGCTTGAACCCAGGAGGCGGAAGTTGCAGTGAGCCGAGATCATGCCACTGCACTCCAGCCTGGGCAACAGAGCAAGACTCTGTCTCAAAAAAAAAAAACTTACAAACTTTTTATAAAACATTAATTTTAGAATAAAAAACATTTAGTTTTGATTTCTATGCCAACTATGTTGTTTTAACCAGTACACTACACCTGTACCATAAAGACACTGCCTTTTTTGTTAAAAATTATATTCTTTTCATTTTTAGAAAGACTGAAACTCAGAGGGGTGGCAGCAGTGATGATTACGAGGTGCCTGTAAGGAACTGGGGAGTGTGCCACTCCTGGCCATGTTCTCAGCCTGCTGAGCCTAGTCCCCTGAGCAGGGAGAAGATACACTGGCTGGGCATATCTTAGGACAGGTGATAAAAACTCATTTCAAGTGTTTTGTGGTTTTAGAGTGATTCCTCATGAGAAATACACATTATCAATATAAAATAGTAGCAATAACTTACTTTGAATGGTTTCCCACTTTCAAATGGGAAAACTGACTGTCTTTCTTCCCTTCCCCAGTTATTATCCAGCTTTGTATTGCAAACGATGACTCTCCTGTTGTTCTCATTGAAGCGTGGGTTAAAGTGGAAGGCAACATCATTCCCTTTCTTGAAATCTAAAGCAATTCTGTTTTAAACCAAAGACCAGTTATTAAAATGATTAAAGCTGTACATTTGTACCAAATGAAGAACATATAATTTTCTAAAAAGCAAATAACTTCATAATACAGTACCTAGGAAATTTTTCTGAATGGAAAGCAAATAAATCAGAATGGGTTCAAACTAGAAAGTATCCTAGGCCCAATATTCTATGTACTACCATAAAATCTAAAGGTAAGGAATATGTGTTGAATTTTTTTGCCTCGTTGTCTTTGATCATATTTCCATTCATCTATAATGCCCTCTTTACAGACTCATGAAAACCCTTTGAGGTTTTCTTACAGAGCCACTCTGAGGATACTTTATGCCTTACTATAGATAATGATTATCTGTTTCCTGGTCTTCCAGGTTGCTTTCAATACCTGATAAAGGCAAGCCAGCTATGTAGTTGACAGCCACCAAATACTGGCTTCCTCATAATTAAGTGGAAGTCCTAGTTCCTCTAAAATAGCATGAATGAGATAATGTAGTTAATATTCAATATCATGTTAAGTTGTAAAGTCTTGACAGTAAATATGTTAAACATTCTATGATGTGAGCTGGAACTAATGAAATTGCTAGTTTAACTTTTTGACCCTGTTCCTTCTTCCTAGATATTAATGCCAACACCAGTCCTCTGACTAACCCCATCCCTGAGTTTCTCAAAGTGTGCTCTATAGAGCAGTAACATCAGAATCATCAGCATGTGTTCTTATTTTAAAACCAGGTCTGCACTCTGGACCAACTAACAAAGATTCTCTGTGTATTTTGATTCACCCAGTAACAGTCACATTCAACCACAAATGATCTTCCAGTGCTTACATTTGTAAGGAAAAAATAGCAATAGAATTTGTATTTGACTAAATATACGACTCTATTTTCTCTGCATTGGAAAGGTAGATATTGTCATCTCTGTCACCTTAAGCACACTTTTTTTCTATGCAGTTTGTCATACAGAATTTGCAGGACTAAGCAACAGTTTTTTTAGTTTACTACCATTAACCATTTCAGCCAGAATTAGTTTTAATTTGCCAGTCTCAATCTACATCTCTAGCATTATTAGAACTAAATTTTCCAGTGAAATGACTCTAATAAGACGAGGATACCACACTGGGTATTCAGTGTGTGTTAGGCGTTGTGGGAGGAGGAGAGCAAATATTAATAAATCATGAATGCTGTGTGCACAGGATAAAGTGTGCTGGGTTCTGTGTTACATTAGGAGGAAATACGGATAAGGACATAGGCAGAGGATGTATATATTTTGTAATTTGCTGTGAGACAGGCATTGTGTGGGGAAGTTATTTGCTTACAGAAATTGTCTAGGCTGTGTGAAAAGACAGGTTGGCTTAGGGTAGTGACTACCATTGCAGAACCAGAGGAGGCTGGCTGAGGTGGAGTGGATGAGCATTTGAATGTAAAATTATCAGATCAGAAGCAGAGTCCATCTCTTGATGACAGGATGTGGAGCAAGGTGACAGACACTGAGACTATTTATGGATTCTTGCATAAACCTGTGTACATGGCTTGAATTTTTATCATCTGGGTACCGTCCATAAGACCTAGAAACACAGTTTCACTAACCTCAGGGGCAGGCATCCTGGATGGCTTCAGGACAGGGCCAGCTTTTTTGTATGATATGTAAGTACTACATAACCAGTGTTGACAACCAGGGCCAAGTGGCCCAGTACAGCTATAATTAAGCATGTATTTTCCTAAATAAAGCCTCACCCTATCCTAGTCCGCCTCAATCAAACCACTTCCAATAGCAAAGATTGATTTATTTTGATGACATTTTTAACTTGTAGAATC
This sequence comes from Aotus nancymaae, assembly GCF_030222135.1. Classification (NCBI taxonomy): domain Eukaryota; kingdom Metazoa; phylum Chordata; class Mammalia; order Primates; family Aotidae; genus Aotus; species Aotus nancymaae. The sequence goes on along the minus strand of NW_026988476.1, from coordinate 25,143,704 downwards.
TCCAAACCTGTAAGCAAATAGTATCTACTAAAAAGACAGGTTCCCAGGGCTGCCACTGATCATCTGTAGAACCTGAGCCTCAGTTTTGTCTATAAAAAGAGCAATATTCTTTATCCTGCCTTCAGCCATGAGGATTAGCTGATATAATACATATCAAACTATAGAATAAGGTGCATTACCGTTTACTATGACTGCCCCTGATGTTTAGCAAAATTATTTGGGAATACATATGGATTTATGGGATAATCCTATATGACAGTATAGCCAAGATTCTAAATATGTAGTTTTTTAAATCTTACTAAAATTCAAAACAGCACCATAGGACAGGGCAAGAAAAAACAATTCAAAATAGGCTTTTCTTTATTCAAAAACCAATCTACAAATAGGGTAGGCTTAATTTTGCTTTCCTTACCTGTTTGCATTGGGCTTCACCATGCCCTGAATTATTATCAGCATGCGAGGCATGACTCCTCCAGGAAAAGTCAGGTTATAAGGCACAACCTGGGAATGAACAAGTACATATGTGTCAATAAGGAGCATGTTTCTGTGGGGAAAGAAAATGATGTTGCTGAAGTTCCATCACTATTAATATGTGTGAAAAACATAACTCTAGTATATTGCTATCTGTCGAGGCTCTCAGGCCACTTTGCCCAGGGTCCAAAGAGATAAGGCTCCCTACATGCACAAATAATAACTGAAAATAAAACCATCAATAAGTCTCACTACGGCCATCTCAATCTGCACTCATTCATGTTGACTATTTTTTGGAAAGGCTTAAGCTAGATCTTGTGATCAACATTAACATTTTGTATCACTCTTAAGGTCCTGTCACGTAACATGCTTCACTGTGGTTATTCTGCTTCCTGGGGCAAGCATCATGCCACATTCTGGGCTTGTGGGTTCTCATACGCTCTGTACTCACATGGCTCCAGCAGAGTGCTTTGCACATGGCAGATACTCAATATTTCTACAATGAACACTGTTTAGTTAATACTGTGAGGTTCATTCCACAAATGTTTATTGACCATCTACATTCGAGGTTCTGTGAATATCCCCAAAGCTCTATTTATTTATGGCCTCTTTTCTTTCCCTTTTTGAGGGTTCTCCCCAGGTTTATCGCTTTTTTTTTTTTTTTTTTTTTTTTGAGACTGGATCTCAAAAATCCAGGTCTCTGTTGTCAATGATGGAGTACAGTGGCGCAATCATAGCTCACTGCAGCCTCGACCTCTTGGACTCAACTTGGACTCAACCAATCCTCCTGTCTCAGCTCCCAAAGTGTTAGGATTACAAGCAGAAGCCACCACACCCAGTTTATCCAAATCTTTTCTTTCTAGGCCTGATGTGTACTAGCCCTGTACTTCCTCCAACTTGGATTTGTTACTAGTGCCTCAAATTCAACAAGTGTGAACTGGAATGGTCTCCTCTGCCTCCTCCCCCATCAGTTCCTCTTAATGAGTTCCCAGTTTGGGCTGAAGCTTTGCTGATGGCTCTACTTGGTCCGCCTTGAAAAGTCAGAGTCATCTGTGACTCGTAAGACATAATCAGTAGATTCTGGGGTTCTTCCTCTGTAATCTCTTTTACATCTACCTGCTCCTTTCCACAGCCTTCATGTCCCCCTCTCTCTGCAATTGACTGACCATCTCTAGTCTAGGCCCAACTCAATGCCACCCACTCCCCCAAGTCTTTCTACTCTAAACTGACCTAAAAGGCGACAGTGCTCCCTGTATCATCTTCTGCATAGTTCTGAAATGCTCTAATCACACACTGTTACTTAGCTCTTTCCTCAAATTTATTATATGTTTTATCATCCAACTAGATTATAAATCTGGAAAGAAAGGATCTTGTGGCTGAGATGCATCTGGATCCCCCACAGAATTATGTTTTACATTTAGAATTCACTTGCTAAAACATTTTAATTTGCATGAAAATTCAACCTTTAGATCACAAAATTATCTTTAGAAGGTTTTTCAAAACCAGATTACCCTGTTTCCTCTACATGTTTGCTCAAAGATCCTGGACAGATTATATCACTTCTCTATTGTCCTGTTTCCCCATGTATAAAATGGGGTTATTAACAGTATTTTATAAGGTGGTGATGGGGTTAAATGAGATCATCCATATAGATGCATATTACTGACGTGTACTCAGTGTTTGTTAATAACCAACATGTTCTCCATTACAACAATCTTGATTTATATTCATAAGCAGCTTTATCAATGCCTTCAAAATATGCATTACCTTCTGTTCATACTAACCACACACAATAAACTCAATATGAACACTTAATTTTTCGACTCTACCAACTCACACCCATGGCTGGCCCTTGAGTAGTGGCTCTAAGCCACCGGTTTAAAGCGCAGAGTCTCCCTGAAGCCCTCTGCATGTCAAATACATGAAAGGAGGAATGCCATCTCACCAGTGGCCCAGCAGGGGCGCCATAGGGGCCAGCGGCAGGGTAGGCTCCGGGAGCACTTGGCTGTCCAGGAGGTGGGTAGGCCCCAGGCCCGCTGGGTGGCCCTGGGTAGGCTCCAGGTGCAGGTGCTCCAGGATAAGCTCCAGGTGCTCCAGGGTAGGGGCCTGGAGGTCCCTGTCCAGGATAGGGACCTGGGGGTCGCTGTCCAGGATAGGGGCCTGGGGGTCCCTGTCCAGGGTAGGGGCCTGGGGGTCCCTGTCCAGGGTAGGGGCCTGGGGGTGCCTGCCCGGGGTGAGCCCCAGGATAGGAGGCCCCTGGGTAGGCCCCTGCCCCAGCAGGCTGGTTCCCCCACTGCCCAGGCCATCCTTGAGGGTTTGGGTTACCAGTTAACGCATCATTGAGCTGGAAAGAAAGACATAAGCAATTACAGGACAGAAAGCATTCTCAAAAGCAGAATTTTCAGGAAAATGGGAATATGTGATCTAGGAAGGAGAGGAATATGGTGAAGGCATTACATGCATATCAATAAATTTTTTCCACTTATTAATAGTTTTGAGTTTCAAAGACTAAAACTAGATATTGGGATTATACATGCTTTTTTACTTTATTCTTGCCTCCCAACATCTCAGATCAGGGAGGGCTGCATTTTCATAATTAGCTCAAGTCAGGAGCTAACACTCCTCTATTTACAGTTCATACTTTTTAATCACCATGAGAAAAACAATCACAGACATCAGGATGCCCAGACTGTACCGCGCTTCCCTCTACTCAGAGGATTTCTCAGCTCCTGCCGGCAGAGTCCATTCCCTTCTGCCCGGGGCCTTTTGGTGAAAGGATTACTGTGAGTGTATCCCAGGCCTCGCTCTGCCTGGCTTTCTTCCCAAATCTGCTGCTGGAAAAACAAGGCTCCAGCTCGCAAGCTCTCATTGGACAAATGAGTCCAGGGAAAGCCACGCAGTGGGAGAGTGAAAAGGAAAAGTCATGGTAAAAACAAAATCCCCAACCCTCAACCATGTGGAGTTGATTGAGGGCAAGAAAACAGGCATAAAACACTTACCGAAAAACCGTCTGCCATTTTCCTGAGGGAAAGAAAGAGACAGAGGTTATCATTTGATCCTAAAAGCTTTCACCGATTTCCATTAAATGGAACTTTACCACTAGTTTATTGGGCAGCTTTAGTCACTCTCTGGGCATTATGCCTAAGTGAGTAGTGTGGGATCACACAAACGTCTCTTCAAGGGCAGGGATACTTTCCAGCTAGATCGCTGAACCCTAAAACTTCCATCACACTAGCTTGTGCTCTGAATCCTAAGACCAAGAGGCCACACAATGCATGAGGGAGGAGGAGGCAGAGGAAAAAGAAAATATCCTGTCCCTTTTCCAGGTGAAAAATGTTAACAATCATGGTTTCTCTTTGGTTCTTCTTCGCTTTCCTTCCTTATACTCTTTCCACCACCCCATATAAAGGGTTTGGTGTGTTCATCTTGCCCATCTACCCTCTGTCCCCACTAAAAGCCCCATCCCCTCCTCTGGGTTTTTTAAGAAAAGCAGTGTTGATTGATTCCCACTAAGATAGAAAAGACAATCCAGACACAGACCTAGACTCCTCTAGGTGTGAAGATGAATAGGCCATGATCTGCATGGTCAAAGGGGCCACAGGATCTAAAACCCAAAACAATTGAACCCACAGAGATATAGAGTAGAAGGATGGTTACCAGAGTCTGGGAAAGGTAGTCAGGGAGGGTGGGAGGTGGGGGTAGTTAATGATTTTAAAAAAATTATAATGAATTAATAAGGCCTGGTATTTGACAGTACAACAGGTTGACTATAGTCAATAATTTCATTGTACATTTGAAAATAAAAGTATAATTGGATTGTTTGTAACACAAAAGCTAAATGAGAAGATGGATACCCCATTTTCCATGATGTGATTATTATGCATTGCATGCCTGTGTCAAAACATCTTATGTACCCCATAAATATATATACCTGGCCAGGTATGGTGGCTCACAACTGTAAGAGGCCCAGGCAGGTGGATCATGGGGTCAGGAGTTTGAGACTGGCCTGACCAACATGGTGAAACTCCATTTCTACTAAAAATACAAAAATTAGCTGGGCGTGGTCGCACACGCCTGTAATCCCAGCTACTCGGGAGGCTGAGGCAGGAGAATCACTTGAACCCTGGAGGTGGAGGTTGCAGAGAGCTGGGATCATGCCACTGTACTCTAGCCTGGGTGACTGGAGTGAGACTCCATCTCAAAAAAAAAAAAAATATATATATATATATATACACACACACACACACACACACACACACCCCTGCTATTTACCCATAAAGGTTAAGAATTATAGGGCTGGGCGCGGTGGCTCATGCCTGTAATCCCAGCACTTTGGGAGGCCAAGGAGGGTGGATCATGAGGTCAAGAGATCGAGACCATCCTGGTCAACATGGTGAAACCCCATCTCTACTAAAAATACAAAAAATTAGCTGGGCATGGTGGTGCGTGCCTGTAATCCCAGCTACTCAGGAGGCTGAGGCAGGAGAATTGCCTGAACCTGGGAGGCGGAGGTTGCGGTGAGCCAAGATCGCGCCATTGCACTCCAGCCTGGGTAACAAGAGCGAAACTCCATCTCAAAAAAAAAAAAAAAAATTATAAAATAAAAACAAAACAAAAGCTGTAGGGCTCACAGTCTAGCAAGGCAGATAAGATGCATCCATGGAAATGTGAAATAACAAGCCACGGATGCTATGAGTCAGACTGTGCTGCAGGACTTCAAATCCAGAAAGTTTACTTCTTCTTCTTTTTTTTTTTTAAAGACAGGGTTTCACCATATTGGTCAGGCTGGTTTCGAACTCCTGACATCAGGTGAGCCACTGGCCTCAGCCTCCCAAAGAAGCTTACTTCTAAGAAGGAAAGGAAATGTGCTATTGGAGCTAAGCCTCGAAGGGCAGCTGAGGTTTGTATGTGCTTTTTTTTAAAGGTACTTGTTATTCCAAATAAAATATTTGGCATTACAACAAATCAAGCTAAGTGAAGGAAAAACATATTTGGGTGTAGGATGCTACCAAAGAAGGTTTGCCTTGCCCAAAGCTGCCACAAGGGGTGGTCTATAGACATCATTCCTGCTTTCTTCTGCTCCTTCCCAGGTCAAGTCTCCAAAAGCACCAGATGCTTCGCAGCTGTTGCAGGTGCTCCAGCCATGAGGGGAGGAGGGCAGCTGGGCCCCTGAGGCATGGGTGAGTTCTTCCTAAGCTCAGGATCACCTGTGCCATGACCTGAATTACCTGGACCTTGAAACAATCAGAATATCCTTCTCCTTGATTTGCCCCTTTGTAATATTTACTCAATCACTTTTAGAAATGACATTGTCCCCAAGGGATCCAATAAATGTCCACTACGTGATCCAAATGAAAAATATTGGCTGGGCGTGGTGGCTCATGCCTGTAATCCCAGCACATTAGGAGGTCAAGGTGGGTGGATCGCTTGAGCCTAAGAGTGCAAGACTAGCCTGGGCAATTTGGCAAAACCCTGTCTCTATGAAAAATACAAAAATTAGCTGGGTGTGGTGGCACATGCCTGTAGTCCCAGCTACTCAAGGGGCTGAGGTGAGAGGATCATTTGAGCCTAGGAGGTGAAGGCTGCAGAGAACTGTGATTGCACCACTGCACTCCAGCCTGGGTGACAGCATGAGACCTCGTCTCAAAAAAAAAAAAAAAAGAAAAGAAAGGCGCAAAGTATTACTTTTTTTGTAAAACTCAAACAGGCAGAGCTCCTCCTAGGGCTTAACATATGCTTTATTTACGTACACTGGATATTTTATACAGGTTGAGTATCCCTTATTTAAAATGGGATTTGAAGTGTTTCTGAGTTCTGTTTTTTTTGGGGGGGTGGGGATGCTGGAATATGTGCATATACCCAATTAAGCATACCTAATCTGAAGAGCCAAAATCCAAAATCTCCAGTGAGCATTTCTTTAGCGCATGACCTCTGAGCATCATGCAGGCATGCAAAAAGTTTGGGATTTTGGAACATTTCAGATTTCAGACTTTTACATTGCAGATGCTCATCCTGTACTATACTGCTATTATTTATATCATAGACATTACCTTTGACTAAAATATTTTTGTACATCTCTTTTTCTTTTCTTTTTTAGACAGGGTCTTCTGTTGTACAGTGACATGATATCAGGGCTCACTGCAGCCTCCACCTCCCAGGCTCATGTGATCCTCCCACCTCAGCCTCTCAAGTAACTGGGACTATAGGCACACAACACCACACCCAACTAATTTATTTATTATTATTTTTTTGTAGACACAGGGTCTCACTATGTTGCCAAGCTGATCTCAAACTCCTGATTCAAGTGATCCTCTCCTCAGCCTCCCAAAGTGCTGACATTACAGGCATGAGCCACTGCATCTAACCACACATCTCTTTTTGAACATGGTCATTCTGAAACCTATTCAGAAGTGGTTAGGTTATGACCATGCCCATTTTCCAACCTAGGGAACTGCTGGCAGCTTGACAGGGAAGTCCTGGTGACTCCCAGAGGTTACTGCATCTTTCATTTCCTTTACATCCTATAGTGCTTGGCTTTTTAGAGCAAAAGTCATTAGCTCCTCTGTATGTGCCTCCTTCTGCAAAAGACTGCCACGCTACTATGGAAGGAAACTGTGCTGCTACTGCAGGGGGAACTTGAGAGAAGAGTTGTTACAGAGAAGGAAAAGAAAGGGAAATTTTTAATTCAAGAAAAGAAAGTCTCCCTCATTTTGGATGCCAGTAGTAATCAACCTTGAACTTCAAGGTGGGCAGAAAGCTTAGTTCCTTTAATTACACACTCTTCTTCCACCCCAAGGCAAAATATCAGAGACCCAGCAACAATGTTATCAACATTTTGATCTTGTAAATGTCTTCATTGCATAGGAGCTTATTGTAAACCCTTCAGGTCAGATGCTTTGCTTCAGGGCGCTGTCCTGTGCACTATAGGATGTTCAGCAGCATTTCTGGCTTCAATTCATCTGTTGCCAGAAGCACACCACACTCCAACTTGTGACAACCAAAAGTGTCTCAAGGCCAGGTGTGATGGCTCGCACCTGTAATCCCAGTACTTTGGGAAGTTGAGTGGGGAGAATTGCTTGAGTCCGGGAGTTCAAGACCAGCCTGGGCAATATAGTGAGACCCCAGTCTCTACCAAAAAAAAAAAAAAAGAAAGAAAGAAAGAAAGAAAGAAAAGGAAAGAAAAAAAAATGTCTTCAGACATTGCCAATATCCTCTGGGAGCAAAATCATGGCTAGTTGAGAACCACTAATCTAGCTAGTAAGCATGTGTATCCCTACATGAATGTACAGAAGTGGGTCAACAGAAACCAAAAAGGTAGTTTCCATTGTTAAAACTAGCTGAATTTGCCTGGTCCTAACATAAGTCTATTCAAATTAAGATGTGTTTAAAGGCTGATTGCAACCAGAAATTCAAATAAAGAGGGCATTTCCACAATTTAATATTTATTCTTTTCAAAGCCTCGGCTCAAACATGTTTAGTTTATTTTCCAATCTAACCAAATAGTTTGGGAAACAAAGCAGATCTCACTGCATTTCCACTGTTTCACACACCACCTCAGATTGTGTCTCGACACGTTAGACAAAGCCACTAGAACAAAACCTGCCATTCGTGTGGTGCTTTTCAGCTTATAAAGCACATTCCCATACTTTATTTTAGTTATGATGACAACTTTATAAGAATGACAGGAAAAAATTAATACAGTAGCTAGTTGCCTGTTCTCTGCAGTTTCTCTTCCATGGTTTCAGTTACCTAAGGTCAACCACAGTATGAAAATATTAAATGAAAAATTCCAGAAATAATTCATGGTTTTTGTTTGTTGTTTGTTTGTTCTGAGATGGAGTTTTGCTCTGTCGCCAGGCTGAAGTACAGTGGAGCGATCTCGGTTCACTACAACCTCCGCCTCCCAGGTTCAAGTGATTCTCCTGCCTCAACCTCCCAAACAGCTGGGAGTACAGGTGTGCACCACCATGCCCAGCTAATTTTGCATTTTTAATAGAGATGGGATTTCACCATGTTGGCCAGGATGGTCTTGATCTCTTGACCTCATGATCCACTCACCTTGGCCTCCCAAAGTACTGGGATTACAGATGTGAGCCACTTCGCCTGGCCTTTTTTACTTTTTTTTTTTTTAAGGTGGGGTCTTGCTATGTTGCCTAGGCTGGACTCAAACTCCTGGGCTCAGTTCATCCTCCTACCTCAGCCTCCCTAGTAGCTGAGACTTCAGGCACAGGCCACTTCACTCAATGTCATAAGTTTTGAACTGCATACTGTTCTGAGAAATGTGAAATCTTGCACTGTCCTGCCATTTCGCTGTCCAACCTGAGATAGGAATCATACCTTTGTCCAGCCTATCCACACTGTAGACGCTACTCACCCACTCGTCACTAAGTAACAGACTTGGTTATCAGATAAAAAAAAAAAACAGTATATATAGGGTTCAGTACTATCCATGGTTTGAGACATCCACGGGGGTCTTGGAATGCAACCCCTGAAAACAAGGGGGAGACTACTGTATTCTCACCATAAGGAAACTAAGGCTCTGAGAGCTAACATGGTGGCCCAAAGTCATCCTGTGACTGGCAGATGAAGGAGTACCCCTCATGGCTTTTTACTGCTTGTTCAGGCTCATTCTATACCAATAGAAAACCTTACACTTTGAAATTTTAAAGTATAGTCTTTTGAAAGTGTTAATTACTTCATTGGGAAATTAATTATCTGACTTACTCATCTGTAACTACATAACACACCGATACTGTAAACAAATTTTTTTAAAACTATAGTGTTTTTGGTCAGAAAACTATCTGGGTGACTCATTCGAGCACAAAATAATACCAAATACTGAATATAATCCATTTTGTACAGTCACTTTGCTAATTATAACCACATCTTAACCAACAAAGTGTACTTTTCCAAAAATTGGGTATGCACCATTTTGATTATGTCAACTTCCAACCATCAGATTTCGTTTTTGAAAAGCATTATAACTGATGCTCTTTCGAAATCAAGATTATCAACCTCAAAACTTTCAGAAAAACAAAAAAGACATCTATTGAGATAAATATCCTTGTTTGCCCGAATTTTTCTTTTCAGATGAGTAGTTTACAAAGAGAGACATACAATCAAATGTCAAAAATCTTCCTACTCTACAAACACTACAGATATGTGAACTCCATCCTGATGTTTTCAGGATCAGAAAATTTTGAAGAGCCAGAGGCGGGGAAAAAACACTTCAAAGAATAAACTAAAAGTAGAGAAATACTATCTGGGTCTCCACATTTGTAAACACCTACAGTAAGCAGTTCAGTGTAGCTTTGGAATAAGGAATTTAAACATGACTTAGAATACAGACCATTTTAATTGGCTATTAATTGGTAGCTTTTCCCTTTAATAAAGAGTAGCTATCCACTGCTCTGTGCTATTCTAGGCCCACCCAGCAATCAGTCCGGTTGTTCAGATTCCCAGGAACACTTCTGAAATTTGTGCTCATAAAGGTCCTTGACCTATACACAAGCCATAACAGAAGTAGACTATTTCCCAAGCCCCTAGGCACTGCCCCACACTGCTCCTCAAGTAACACAAGAGCCAGTCTACTTCCTGTCCTTGCTAAAACACAGAGCAGGACTTGAGGAAAGTCCATTTTAAAAAGACAAATTCAGTGATGCCAAGTTGGAATCAAGAAATCCTTTCCTAGGATTTCTCTCTCATCATAGCTCCCTGGCATCAAGGAAGTTAAAGTTACTTTCTGCTTCTCAGTGACTGACTTTTCCCACTAAGGAAAAGCTGAACAGAGGTCAAAAGAGAACACATGACACTTAGTCAATAGCAAACTGTAAGTATACAGCAAGCACTGCCTAGACTGGCTCTTAGGTTACCCACTCAGAATTTAATGAGAAGATCCAGTTCAGGCACCAGACACACGGAGCTACCCAGCTGTCCTGAGTGGGAGCCTGTGTCCCAAATGATCACAGGAAAGAAGGGCTATGTTTGAGATCAGTTAACACAAGTATCAAGTACGTAAGTTCACAAGCCCCTTGGCATTTAAGGTCAACAGGAAATTCTGAAGGCATACTACATGAACATAGGACTTGGCTGCAGATAAGGTTTAGAGTTTGGCTAATGAGGGTTCTATGTAAAAAGGTACCTAAATTATACCTGAGACCACCATTGGCCTCTTGACCTCACTAAGTGAAAAGTCTTTATAAAGTACTTGTGCATATTTGTAGCACAGCGAACTATCATAGATTAAAGAGCCCTTAGCAGAGCCAGACACCTATTATATTTGCACACAATGAGTTTTCAGGCAATTCTTGTCCTCTTCTGCTTCTTATGTAACTTAGTGAGGCATCTTCCTAGCACTTCTAAGCGCTACATAGTCAAGGACCAGCAATCAAACTTCTCCCCAGAATCTGGACTATGTGCTGATTTTAAATGTCACCTCTAAATGTTATGAATTTCGGAAGCTACTCAAGTCTCCCAGGGATCAAGGATGGGGCATGATCATCCTTCGAATGAGAGAGCCTACCCTGAGATTGAAAGTCCATGTCTAAACGGGAGACTACTGATGTAGAAAAGTAAATGATCCTTATTCGACTTTAACTTTTATGGAAACGCGTAGTTTCCTAGTGTGAAAGGTTTATAAACTTGAGGTAAACAAATCAGAACTTTGGGAGCTGATGAAAGCTTTTTCCCAGGCTCTGTGCCCAAGTAGTTAATTGTATCACTCTCATTTCTTCAGAATTAACTGAGCTTGTCTCCCATTCCTTTCCCAGAATCCTAGAAACAGCCTGGGTCACTGAGGTCCAGGTGTCCTCGTTGTGCAGCAACCCAACTCCCAGAGTCACTTTACAAACCTTCCACAGTGTCTGGAATCGGAATGGCTAACTTGACGGTAAGGGTGAAGCCCAAGTCCCAGCCTCAACCCACGCGTCCCCGACTCCCCAGCACCGAGCTCGTACTTCTCAGAGTGCAATCGTTTTAGCGTTTTTATTTGAGCACCCGATCATTCAGAATAAACCCGCAAACATGTTTGAGAAGCCCCCCTCCAGGGTTCTGCACACTAGGACCAACATTCTGCCACACCCAACACTTCCTCGGCACAGTCTGGGCAGGGAGGGGCATTTGATTCATAAAAGCTAAGAGTTTGTAGTCTTTGCTAAGCCAGGTCATGCCCACTCAGGCCATGGAGCAAGCACCATTTTCTGTGGGGTCAGCAACCAGAGAGCAGCTGCAGCCCTGGCCGCAGCTGGTCCTGGTGGAAGAACTCGTTCGCGCTCCACAGCGAGATCTCCTCTAAATCCAGCCTCAGCTGATGCTGAAAAGGGGCCGAGCCAGCCAAGCTGTGGGTCCCGGGAGGCGCCCTACACAGTCCTGGCAAGTCCCCTGGCTCCCCCGCGGCCGTGCGCCGGGGAAGGGTGACCTGACTTCGATCCCAGTTAGAGAAGCCGGAGCGGACGCCTTGTTTGCGCGGCGAGCCCCTCCGCTTCCCCTCGCAGCGGGACCTGTCGGGACTCCGGCGACCGGACGGTGGCTCGTCACCGGGTGGGGCTCACCCCGGGGCCGCAGAGCGCAGCTGGCGAAGGTGCGACGGCGGCGGAGGCCCCGAGGCTCCGCAGAGAGTGGCCCTTGCCGCCCCGGGGACGTGTGTGGGTCTCGGAAGGCGCCGCCAGCTTTCCCCGAGCGCCAGCGCCCTCGAGAATCAAAGGCTACCGCCCCGGGCCCAGATCGCTGCCCGCCTCCCCGCACCCGGAGGGCAGAGCACGGACTGTGGGACTCTCCACCCGCGCCCCGTCCCAGTCCTGGGGAGCTGATCGCCCTCTGGGCCGCGCCCCAAGCAGCGCCCGGGCGCCCTCGCCCCTGCCTGGCCGGTGCCGCGTCCCCCGCGCCCCGCGCAGCTCACCACTCGCTAGCTCGCTCCCGACGGCTGCAGGCGAGGAGGTGCGGGCGCGGGCGGGGCGGTGGCTCCGAGCCTCATATATGCCGGGACCCGCCCGGACCGCCTCTCCCGAGGCGGGGCGACGCCCCTGCCCAGCCCGGCCTCTCCCCGGACCAAACTGGGCGAGCCCCGCGCCCGCCAGACACCCCGAGCCGCCGCTGCGGGGGCGACCGGGACGCTCCAGACGGGGAGAGCGCGAGGGGCGTGACTTCCACCGCCCCGGTTCGGTTCCGCGGCGCTCCTGGGGCCTGGGCTGCGGCCGCGTCTGTCCCCCGCCTTCTCCAGAGTCACCTGAGTGAAGAATTAACTGAGGGGAATTCAATTAATAGGTTGCTTTATTTGTAGAATACAAAACCAAAAATCTGTTCAATGTCTGTTCCCTAGGGAACTGACTACAAATTGACTACTTATTCTAGATCAATAGGCCTAGTCTCAAAGCAATTTCCTTATGAAGCAATTAATTGGACAACTCTTAAACACATTTTGCACAGGAAATTCACATTATATATATATACTCTCCTTTTAACTTCACCTTATCTTTTTGTTGGAAGAAAGAGATAAGTATTATTATCTCATTTTTACTATCGGGGTGCTATAGTCTGAATGTTTATATCCCGGCAAAATTATATGTTGAAATCCTAACCCTCAAGGTAAAGTATTAGGAGGTGGAGGTCTTGGGAGGTGATTAGGTCATAGGGGCAGAGTCCTTATGAATTAGATCGGTGCCCTAATGAAAGAGGCTGGAGAGAGACCTCCTGCCAGTTCCACCATGTGAAGACACAGCGGGAAGATGCCCTCTGTGAACCTGAAAGCAGGCCCTCAGCAGACACCAAATCTGCTGACCTGGATCTTGGATTTCCCAGCCTTCAGAACTGTGAGAAATAAGTGTATATTGCCTAGAAGCTACCCAGTTTATGATATTTTGTTACAGAAGCCCAAACAGACTAAAAGAGAAAGTGATTTACTTATCCAAGCTCATTCATGTCTAGCAACACAATCCAGAAATCCTGACTCTTACACCTTATCTGGAAAAGCACCAGGCCAAAGAATCCTTGCAGGTCAGAACAAGGATCTCTGAGGAAAAAAAAAAATTAAGGAGGCGGGGAAGAATCTTTGCAAGGACTGGCTTATGTAAACTATGGAGAAAACCAGGTATGAGGTTCCTAAATAATTCCTGTAACCCTTATAGTAACCAATTAATTAATAACATAAAGATAAATTATTTCACACGGTTTTTCAGCCTAGGGAAATGTTCCTGTGAAGGACTCATTTGATGGAATTGAGAAGCTGTCTTAGCATTCTCTAGGATAAATTTGAAAGTGTCTTAGTGGCTGGCACTGTTCCTGCAACCATTGTCCCCTTTAGGCTTGCCCATAGAAGTCACAGTGTGGCTGGGGATTAGTTATGAGAATATGAACTCTCACCTGAAGAGGTAGCCTGGCAACCAGTTTACTTGAATGGATCACCCATAGTAAATGACTAACCTCTGGGTATTAAAAAAGTATCACCCACGGGAATGCCCTTGGTCTCCAAGGAAAATGCTGTAAATCTTAAGACTTTGAATCATGAGGCCACATGTCCAGGCGTGGTAACCTTAGAGGGTTAGCCACTGGTAATAAGAAAAGTAGATAGCCAAAAGTATTGCTGTGGAGGCAAGGGATGAATCACACTTGTGCCTTTTCTTCTGGTCAATCTTTGGTCATTTCAGGGATAGACAAAGTTCACGCCCTGGCTACTTAGTGGGCTTGGTTACACCTGACTGTGTGATCAGACATCCTTTTGGCTTCATTTCCTTACTTGCACATCCCCACAAATACTTTGGTGCCAACTTCATGCCCCATGAAGCTAACAGAAGGATCCTGCTATGATCAGGGTGTGCCTGGGAACTTATAATTTGTACCCATGCAATAAACGGCTCTTTATTACCCAATTCAAAGTCATATACCTCTTCTAAGATAAACATAAAAAGGAACCTAATAAAATCAATTAAGATACCATTGAGTAACTTCTATATACAGATCAATATGTTGTTTGAAATCAGGGACAAGGCAAGTGTTAGCCCCCAAGCAAATAGACTGTCTGCCTTCTACTGATGCAGAGATTGTAAGCCCCTGATAAAAGCAAGGATCCTAAGAGAGGCATCTCTGTAGAAGGGACAGGAGGAACTTTGAGAAAGCAGGTGGCAGTCCAGAAGGTCAGGAAGGAAGCTGGGTAAGACCTTCAGTTAGAGCCAGAAGAGAGTAGGAGATGAAGATGAGAATAAAAAGGGAAAGTCTTTAAGCGTGAGCAGAAATGAGAAAGACAGTAACTGGAGGAGAAAGCAGAGCAAAGTTTCTAAGTCATCTTTAAATAGGAAACTAGAACCAGAGAGAAAGGAAAGAGAAAGGAGAATAGAATAATTATGGAAATATAAAAAGCGAGTGAACCTGGAACAAGCCAGAAAAGAGAAGAGAAATTTCCGAGAAATTAGCATTATAGTGGGCCAGATAAGGAAAGAATGTCTCACAAAAGCTGAAGTTCTTGTGAAATATAAACAAAAATATCTTGATATTAAGTCTTGTAGATGGCAGAATACAGAACAGCCAAAAAAGAGCAAAGTGGCAGCTTTCCAGGTTTCACATTTGGACCCTGGGGAGCCCAGGCAAGTTTGGCAATTCTGTGTCTACATGGTGTTAACGCATCTGGGTGACAAGTGAAGAGCTGAGTCAGATCTCAGGGCATTTGGTCTTTCTGGTGCCAACAACTGGATTCTGGGTGGCTGGCAGACTTACAGACTGAAGGAGAGACTGAGTGCTCTGAGGACCCATTTATACCTTGAAGACAAAGCAATTTCCAGTTCTAGAACAAAATGATTGTGGCTGTCCGCTGTTTCTAGCCCCAGCTGTCTGCACATACTTACTCATATCCAAGGCCTTTAGTGGGGGCCTAATATATGCCTCAACTATTTTGCAAAATCCACCCCTTCTAGCTCACTGAATGAACAGGCTCACCAAAACCTGGTCAACAAATGAAATAGGGTTGGTGGCAGTGATGTGCCCAATGATGGTTTACAAGGCCTTACCACCTGGGTTGCAACTAGAGTCCCTGGGGGACAGAGTGAGAGCCAGAACCTGCTTAGAAGGGAGCCCCTCCTGCCTGGGATGAGGAGGCCAACAGCACCAGGGAGAAGAGGTGTCCCAGGTGCCACCACAGGTGCAAAGCGCCTTCCCCAGCCCAGCCTCAGCCCTGGCCACCTCAGCCTAACCTTCCTTGTTTGTCCCTCAAGCCTAACCCAGGCCTGTCTTCAGCGCTAGGCACACCAAACACATTCCTACCACAGTCACTTCGCCTATCTATGGGGCTCGGCACACCCGCCAGGCACGTAACAGATGCTGCCACTACTACTGCCCTTATTGCAGGCACACCCAGGGTTATGCTCTTAACCACACCACAGAGCTATGATCTTAACCACGCTACAGCGTTAACCTGCCTCTTGAGGAAATATAAAACCAGGGAAAGGGGTAGAGAGTGTGCAAGCTTGCTAAGGCTGCTGTGACAAAGCACCAGGGACCAAGTGACTTAAATAACAGAAATGTATTTTCTTCCAATTCTGGAGGTCAGAAGTCCCAGATCAGATGTCGGCAGGATGGGTTTCTTCTGAGGCCTCTCTCCTTGGCTTGTACATCTCCCCATATCTTTACATGGTCCTTCTTATATGCCTGTCTGTGTCCTAATCTCCTCTTCTTAGAAGGACACAGTCATAATAGATTAAGACCTCATTTTAACATAATTACCCCCTTAAAGACCCCGTCTCCAAATACGGTCACATTCTGAAGTACCGGGGGCTAGGATGGTACCAATATGAATTTTTTTGCAAGGAGAGAGGGACACAATTCCTCTCATATCAGAGAAGGGCAGGGGAGGAGCTGATTGTCACTTCAGCAAGTGTGGTCAACAGAGATTTCTCCAAGGGGGTGGTATTTGACCTGAGACCTAAATAAGATCTGAGAAAGTGGGAATGGCAAGAAGAGCAGTATGAGTGGCAACAGGGACCTGAGCCAGAAAAGACACCCATGGGGCACCTCCCGCCCACTTCTCTCAGAATCCCCTCCCTGCCATCCTCATAAGGTGGCTTGAAAACCAAGCTAGCACTTCATGACTTCTCACCTTAAAAAGAGTTGAGAGAACTGTGGAGTCCTAACTGGGGCAGGGGAGGGTGGAGGATTGGGCTAGTTCCAGCTACTTGGGAGGCAGAGATGGTAGATTCACTTGAACCCAGGAGGTCAAGGCTGCAGTGAGCCATGATCACGCCACTGCACTCCAGCCTGGGTGACAGAGTGAGACCTTGTCTCAAAAAAAAAGTGTTGGGTGAAGTTGGGGTCGGATTCGCTGGATTTAGAATCTGAGGAAAAGGAGAGGAAGGGTGTGGGGGCAAGAGCAATACACAAAATCCAAATGCAGATGTGAGACCAGGCCTCAGGAATTTAAATATTCTGCACTCTCTCTGCCTTGTTCCTTCGCTCTATACAGCTTCTCAACTCACCTCTGCAGACCAGCTTTCTCTACTCTTCCTTTCTCTTTTTTTTTTAATTTTTTTAAATTTAAAAAAAAAATTTTTTTTTTTAAGATGGGGTTTCTCCATGATGGCCAGGCTGGTCTTGAACTCCTGATCTCAGGTGATCCACCCACCTCGGCCTCCCAAAGTGCTAGGATTACAGGCGTGAGCCACCGCGCCCGGCTACTCTTCCTTTCTCATGGCAGGGTGTGCATGGCTTCCAGGCTAACATGGTGCAGAGGCAGCTACACATACCCACTGATGCACAATCCATCAGGGTCCCAAACTCAAGCTTTCAGGCGAGAGAAACCAAATGCTCAGCTGCATTAGGAGTTCTTTCTGATTCTTGTTGCAGGTTGAGCCGTGAGTGACTATCAGGGGCAAGTGGCGTGGGGGTAAGAGGAATTTATCAAGACAGTTGTAGGTAAAGAAAGGCAGATTTATTAGAGAAAGTATAAAAATATGTTGCAAGACAGTAATGGGCTGGCCAGCAAAAGAGGAGCTGAGTGAAAGGAGATGAAGGCTTGCTGGGGATTTTACAGGATGGGGCTTGTGCTGTGTGCTGAAGAGGGCTTTGTGCAGTACTGATGATGCCAAGGTTGCAGTGAACTAACTTGAATTTTGTTTTCTATCAGCCAAGGGTCTGGAGATAGCTGGGAGCAGGAAGACTGTGAGTTATTTGTGCAAGAGGGCCATGTGTCCTGGATCACAAAGAAAGGCAGACTTATAGCTTATTTGCTTTTTTTTTTTTTTTTTTTGAGACAAAGTCTCACTCTGTTGCCCAGGCTGGAGTGCAGTAGCACAATCTCGGCTCACTGCAGCCTCAGGAGTGAGCCACCGCATCCAGCCCAACTCCCTTTTTCACATCCTTATTCTGCTCAGGCTTGCTGAGGCCAGTCTCTGTCACTGACTACCAAGAAGCCCTCATACAAAATATAAACCCGCATGGGGCCTCACTGGAGCCCACATGACTGTGAAGGGCTGGGTCCTGTGTCTGTTGGTGGAGATGTGAGCCAGAGAGAGCTGGCTTTCAGTGTTGTCACTATGGTTACTGCTTTTTGACTCATGTTGTAGGATTTCCCCACTGAATCCCACACTGCCCACCCACTGAATCCCACACTGCCCGCCCACAATGCAGGGGGAAGTCTTTCCTGGGAAGCTGGGGTTAGGCTGCACCTTCCCTGCAAGGCAGCTCATCCTGGCCCCCTGTCAGCTCAGATTTGCCTGGATCCACCATGTCCCGGCCTCCACCCATGGCATTCTCCAGGACTGTCATCCTGCTTCCTACCTGTTCCTCTGTAGATTCTGTCCTTCTCTTTTCTCTACCCCAAAGTCATACTCTTTTTCTCCCCGGGAACAATAGGCTTGCTTGATATGGATTTTCCCCAGCCTTTTACTAAAACTGAAATGGTCAAAATCCTCTCTGGGCATTGCCAGCCTGTTATGTTAGAGAGAGCAGAGGGAGGAGGCCAGGGCCGCTATTGATAAGCACCTCCTGCAATGGAGTGGGAGTACTCACGGCGCAAACTGACCCATGGGACTTGCCAGGGCTGTGGCAGGGTGTGGTGGAACAGGACTGACAAGCTCCTGTTTCTTCCAGATCTGCACACTGGCAACATGCCACGCATATTTTCAATGCGTCTGCTAGCCAGCAACCATAATAAATATCTCTGTGGTATGAGCTGGGGAGATCTGGTTCGTGCAGAAAATCAGGGAACATGGAGGAGAATTTTCCCCTCTCTGCACTTTAGAAGGGCGTGCCACGTGCTTCTGCCAAGGGCAGAACCAAGGTTGCAAACCTCAGAGAGAAGCTAAGAGATGTGTAGTTAAGTCTGGCTGTTTACTATAAACTGTGGAAGTCTATTGACTGCAAATGCACAATCTAAATCATAGCAGGAGCATGAGGCAGCAAAGGGTGGCAGGTATTTTTCAGAAAAGAGCTAAATTCCTTCTCATCCAGGTTGCAAGTCAGAGCTCTCCAAATGCCTCATTATCATTAGCAGCAATCATGAAATCCTCAGCGTTAGTCGTCAGCGTTACTAGCTTGTGGTGCCATTGAGAGTAAAGGTCAGAGGTCTAAGAATCAAGTAAGAACTTCCTGTTTGTTCTATACCTAGCATAGAATTCCAGGTGGGGGAGGAACTAGGCCATAAAAAGTGCACTTTATGTTTATAGAGATGAGAATGAACTCTATTACATTTAAGTTGATAAAAGCCTTTTCTAGGGGCAAAGGAAAAGCCAGAGCTGGGTAACTGATTCCTGGAGATATATTCAAGAAAGAATTTATCTGCTATGGAGATAGTATTCCAGGAAGTAAACTGTTGTTTATTATCTCCCTTGGAGATAAACAAGTTTCCACTATAACCATTATTGGCACCCAGTGCTTGTTCTGCCTCTACTGCCAATTCATTAATTCATTTATTCATTTATTCATCCAGTTATTCATTATGTCATCATTCAGACATTATCGTATCTACTGCTTTTCAGACTTCTACTCTGGTAGAAATAGAAATAGAGGACACAAGCCTGGCGCAGTGGCTCACACCTGTAATCCCAGCACTTTGGGAGGCTGAGGCAGGTGGATCACGAGGTCAGGAGTTCAAGATCCGCCTGGCCAACATGGTGAAACCCTGTCTCTACTAAAAATACAAAAACATTAGCCAGGCATGGTGGCAAGTGCCCGTAGTCCCAGCTACTAGGGAGGTTGAGGCAAGAGAATTGCTTGAACCCAGGAGGCGGAGGTTGCAGAGAGCCAAGATTGTACCACTGTACTCCAGCCTGGGTGACAGAGTGAGACTCCATCTCAAAAAAAAAAAAAGGAGAGGACACAAAAGAAGGAAAGACATGTTCCCTACCCTCAAGGATCCGCCAACTGTTGGATCAGACACACACATGAACAACTAACTCCAATGCAATGCAACAGCTGCTGGAGTAGAAGAATATGAAACAGGCTATGGAAGGACAACACAAAGATCACTTCGTTCTTCCTGGGAGGGGGGAAGGTGGGGCAGGGCCCATGGAAACAGCCTGACCAAAGCCAATGAGGATTAGGGTGTGGGTGTGGTAGCGATAAGACTGAACATTGACATTGGGTTTATCATATGCCCACAGATATTCTGAGTATTTTCTATACTTTAACTCATTTAATGCTCACAACTACCCTATGAGGTAGATATTCTCATTTTACTGCTGAGAAAACAGAGGCACAGAGAGTCAAATAACTTAATCAGGTTCACACAACTAGTTAGTGTCAGATTTGGGGTTTGAAACCAGGCAGGAAGGCCTCAAGTCCATGCTGTGAACCACAATGCTATACTACCTGATCCGGGAGCACACAGGACGTATGGAGGTAGGGAGGGGTACTGTAGGCAGATTCTCAATGGCCTTTAATGCCATGTGCTTTAACCTAGTATGAGAAATTTGCTCTAGAGGGATAGTGCAAGGGCTGGATGAGTGGACAGGAAGAGAGAGAGAAAGGAGAAGACCAAGAGAGGTTACTGCAACACTCTGAGAGAGAACCCAGGGCAATGGCGATGGGACCTGGAGGGACTTATCTCCATGTTCTTACTGGTGAAGTTTGCAGCCAGGTGGCAAATACCTGGCATGTCTTCCACCACCCAAGGCAGAGGTGGTAACAAATCACCCTATTTTTTCTTGCTGAGGTCAGATGCTGCCTCAGAATCTTTCTCAACACAGTGCTCCAGGCAGCCACTGCCAATTGGTCACAGCTGCTAGATTAGATAAAATCTATTTGTCATCTCTCATTGTGACAGACATTTCCAGGTAGACATGATGGCAGATAGAATGTCCCAATGAGGTAGAAAATAATGTAGTCACAGACAACTTGGAGGTTTCTGCCATGAGTCTCTGAATGGAAAGTCATGCGGTGGATTGTGACAAAGAACAGAGAAAGAGTGAGTTGGGGTTGGAAACCATAAGGTGTGTTTTGCACATCTTCAGATTTGAAGACCAACAGGGCATCCAAGAATAAAGGCTGGCATGAAAACATGGGTCTGAGCTCAGGAGACACTCAAATTGGAGGTGTAGGGGAGGGTGTCATTGAAGGCTTGAAACTCAATGCCATCTCCCAAAATGGATAGAAGACAGAAGAGGGCCAAGACCGGAACCTGGGGAACACCAGTCCCTATGTGGTATAAGGATAAAGAAGACAGGCTTGTCTGATGGGGGAAGAATGTTTCCAGGTTGAGGTAGTCAGGGCATGAGACACTGTGGAGAGGTCAGGAGCAACGATGAAGGCTGCGGTGAGGATTCAGTAACAGGGAGACCCTTGCGGCCAGTCCTGAGAGGGCATTTTCAGTAGGCTGGAGAAAGCCAGTGGCCGCCAACTTACAGGATTTGTTGGCTAAAAAGAAGGTGAGGAATGGCCAGGTGTAGTGGCTCAAGTCTGTAATCCCAGTACTTTGGGAGGCTGAGGCAGGTGGATCATGAGATCAGGAGATGGAGACCATCCTGGCCAACATGGTGAAACCCCGTCTCTAATAAAATACAAACAAACAAACAAACAAAAACAAGAAACTAGCGGGGCTTGGTGGTGCGTGCCCAGCTACTCAGGAGGCTGAGGCAGGAGAATCTCTTGAACCCGGGAGGTTGCAGTAAGCTGAGATTGCGCCACTGCACTCCAGCCTGGCAACAGAGTGAGACTGTATCAAAAATTTAAAAAATTTAAAAAAAGAAGATGAGAAAGATAAGACTGTTTGGAGGCAGGGTTAAAAGGGGAAACCGGAGCATGTTGCTGCCTAGGAAGAAGGATAGGTGAACGGGTTAAGGCTGCAGCTGGAGAGGGACAAGGGGGTTAGGAAGGAATGAGCTAGGAACAAGGAGGATTCCTTCTTGGAAAAAGGATTGTCATGGAGTGTCATTTCATATGTATTGCTATGATTCTTACTACTTAATAATGGGGCTCTGTCCTTTTTTGGTCACTCTTTTATCCCCAGTGCCTAGCAAAATACCAGGCTCTGAATGAATACCTGCCAAATAAAGTGAATAAATGGCAGAATATCTTTTTCCTAGATATGAAGGAGTCATCAGGGCCAATGTTCTATTTATTTATTTGTTTACTTATTTATTTAGAGACAGGGCAGATCTTTCTCTGTGGCCCAGGCTGGAGTGCAGTGCAGTGATATAGTCATAGCTCACTGCAGCCTCAAACTCCTGGTCTCAAGTGATCCTCCTGCCTCAGTCTCCCAAAGGGCTGGGATTACACCCTGTGCCACTTTGCCCAGTCTGCCAATGTTCTTGATGGTAGGGGATGGAGAAAATCATCTTTAGCTGGTGAGAAAGGGTGGTGAGACAAGAGTGAAGGAACTGCTATAGTCATGATCAAATTCCCCAGAATTCATATAAAAGCTATGCCAGAATGTTTACTCTTAAAGGCAAAGTAAGGAAGTGAAGGCCATGGTCATTATTTCCTTTAGAAGGACACACTGCAAGTCATGTGACAGGGTTTCTGAAGCTCAGTCATTAATGATAGGCTGGTACTTCCATTATAATTTTATCTTCTTTCAAGAGCTAACACCCAAGATAAACACAAAGTAACTGGCCATAGTTTCTAGGCTTTCTCCTGGGAGGGTGGAAACTTCCTAAGATAAGTATGTTGAGATGTGCTACTTTTTCAAATACAAGTGTGATCTGGTCTGAAGAAAAAAATGTTCCTTCCACTAGTGTCTTTTTTCCCCTTGAGATTTAATTTTTTTTAGTGTTTCTCCTTTGCTAAAAGCCTGTGAGGAAACAAAATGACATAGCTGTGTGCCAGAAAACACAATATTGACAGCTACATCATTGCGTTCATGCATCTTTGTAATTAAGATGAAATTGATATAAAAGAAGTATTTTTATTCCTTAAGCAATGTTAGAGACTCTTGTGTTATTCTGCCTGCTCCTTCTCATCTGCTTTTTCTGACGGGTAGGCATTTTTACACATGAACACTTTCTGGGTTCCCAAGTTCTTTAGAGCGCTCTCTCTAACTGTGTCACCCCCTCTTCCTCAGCATCTCTTCACATTTTCAGCTGTCAGTGAAATCTGGGGCAGGAATCAGTCTACTACCAAGGACATGGAACAGGCCACAGGGCTCAGATTTTCCACTTCCACAAGAGACAGAAGCCTTTTCTTTGTGGGGGTTGTCAGGGAAGTCCTAACTCCTTAAGTCTCTCAAAACAAATTTGAAATTCTTAGAAAAAAGGTCTTAGTAAGGAAACCCAGCAAGGTTTTGCCTCAGGGGTTGGTTGGCCTTGCAGGAGGCCCCAGTTTTGGTCCCTCCCTGTCCCCCACCCCTCCACCCCCCCATACCCCCCACCCCCGGCTACAAACCCCAAGCTGTAGAAGAAGCAGATTCCAAAGAAATGAGTCTCAGATCCATTGTTTCCTAAAACCAAAATTCAGTAAATGTATTCATGTTTTGGGTTAGGTCTCTTTGTTGTTTTTGAAAAAAAAAAAAAAAAAAAGCGCTGACAGTTCCTCATATTATCACAATGGAAATCAAATCATGTGCTTTTGTGTTTGGACATCACAGCACTTCCTATTCCTGACTCTGTGGCTTTAGAAGCATTCATCACATGTCTGAGCAAAAGAGGCTCCCTGGGGAATCCCTTCTTCCCCTGTTGCTGCAGATGAGCATATCCAAGCATATACATAGAGGGTGTTCCCACAGTTGTAGTACATGTGGGAAAACCATAGGGGTAACTCAAGCCAAATAGCATGGTTTATTGTCTGCTGGGCAGGAAAGGCTTTCCCAACCCAGGAGAGTTGCTTTAGACCAGAACAGACTCCTGCATCTGAGAGTGAGATTCTCAGGGCAGATCAAAGCTCCAGGCTCAATTTGAAGTCAAAGGGAGTCTCCTCTGTTTGAACAGGAGTGGATAGTCCAGTATTAGTCTAAGCCATACGTAATAAGCCACAGTTCAGGCCTCTGTGCATCATGACATGGCAGGGGAGATAACGGGGGATGGGGACAAAAGACCAGCCCTGGGTGGGGATAGATCCGGTCCCCATATTCATAAAGGGCTTCAAATATGGGCTTTTGAGCTATCTGCAAGTGAGGTTATTAACTCAGACGCAAAGTTATACCTATAGGAGGGAAAGGCAATATTCATTATGTGACATGGTAATTGCCCCATAAACTGCATACCTTGACCATACCTCAGCTTTCTGTTGAAACTGCTCTCTGTAACCCTAATGTGACAGGCAAGCAGTCCAAACCAACGCCATTTTGGCCCCTGTGCCATTTTAAGAAAAACTAAGACTTGTAATAAGTAACTAAGGTCTGTAATTTCTACCTACTCAGACAATGTGTAAACTAATGCTTATCTTGACTTCTGTGAACCACTTAAGTAACAATCGGAATGTCCAAAGCCCCTCACCCTCACCCTGCCCAGGAGTTGGTCGGGCATAAAAGGTCTTGACACCCTCCTTTCAGGGCCACGGGTTAGAGAGACGCAAGTCCTCCGTGGCCACCAGCAATAAAGACCCTGTAATTGGCCTAGTCTTTGTCTCAGTGGTGATTTCGAGCTCACTCGGTTACAACAATTATACAGTTTTGTTTTGTTTTGTTTTGTTTTTTTGAGATGGAGTTTCGCTCTTGTTACCCGGCTGGAGTGCAATGGCATGAGATCTCGGCTCACCGCAATCTCCACCTCCTGGGTTCAGGCAATTCTCCTGCCTC
Organism: Aotus nancymaae; assembly: GCF_030222135.1. Classification (NCBI taxonomy): domain Eukaryota; kingdom Metazoa; phylum Chordata; class Mammalia; order Primates; family Aotidae; genus Aotus; species Aotus nancymaae. Next base: position 25,119,088 of record NW_026988476.1, on the reverse strand, counting down.
AGCCTCCTGAGTAGCTGGGACTACAGGCACGCGCCACCATGCCCAGCTAATTTTTTGTATTTTTAGTAGAGACGGGATTTCACCATGTTGACCAGGATGGTCTCGATCTCTTGACCTCGTGATCCACCCGCCTCAGCCTCCCAAAGTGCTGGGATTACAGGCGTGAGCCACCGCGCCCGGCTCAATTATACAGTTTTAATTTTAAAAAACAAACGTTAAAATATACCACAATTTAAAAATGTTGTTTAGCTGTTTGCACTTTTTTCTTTTTGAGATGGAATCTCGCTCTGTCGCCAAGGCTGGAGTACAGTGGCATGATCTTGGCTCACTGCTACCTCCACCTCCAAGGTTCAAGCGATTCTCCTGCCTCAGCCTCCCGAGTAGCTGGGATTACAGGCACGTGCCACCACACCTGGCTATTTTATATTTATTTGTAGTAGAGATGGGGTTTCACCAAGTTGGCCAGGCTAGTCTTGAACTCCTGACCACAAGTGATCCACCCACCCCAGCCTTCCGAAGTGCTGGCATTACAGGCATGAGCTACTGTGCCAGGCCCATTTGTACTGTTTTTTTTTTTTTTTTTTTTTTTTAAGACAGGGTTTCACCATGTTGGTCAGGCTGGTCTTGAACTGCCGACCTCAGGTGATCCGCCCGCCTTGGCCTCCAAAGTGCTTGGATTACAGGCGTGAGCCACCACGCCCGGCCTTACTGGTTTTTTTTTTTTTTTTTTTTTTTTGTATGCTATGTGCCTCGAAAGTGGAATGGGCCAGCCTTTGTTAACAGGTTATGTGCTAACAAAGGAGCTTTTAGTGAGTGTTAATGAATAAGCAGGACTCATGGATTCTGAATAAATCCATGCTCATGGAGAGATTACCAAGGGAAAGTGCTTTACACTCTTTTCCTAGCAGTCATACATTCCCTCTTCAACCCAAGAGTATGCTGCTCCAAACAGACCCCAGCCACCTTCCCCGACCTGCGTCAGGGCTGCCAAAATGACAGTGGGACCCACACAGAAGCAAGAGCTCCAGCCCAGGACTCAGCTTCCTCCTCACACTGCTCCTTGAGTGGACCCACCCAGCAACTGAGCCCCTTGACCCCTAGGTGGGGTGGGAGGGACCAGGATGTTTATGGCATATGTAGAAGAGAGTAAATGAAAAGAGAAGGAATAGTGCTGGATTTGGCCAGGCACGGTGGCTCGTGCCTGTAATCCCAGCACTTTGGGAGGCCGAGGTGGGCAGATCACGAGGTCAAGAGATTGAGACCATCCCGGCCAACATGATGAAACCCCATCTCTATTAAAAAAAAAAAAAAAAAAAAAGAATAGTGCTGGATTTGTAACCATGGGAACAGCTCAAACCAATTAACTATTGCTTAAGTTGTTACGGCGACAGCTGAACAGCTGTTAGGGTGTCCAGCCTCACCTTTGAGCATGTCACACAGTCAAAACTGCCCTGGTATGTGCCATGGGAAGGACTTACCCTCCTCATTGTTAGCACTGCCAGCATAGCAGACCCACTGCTATAGGGGATTGGGACTACTTAGAAATGCCACAAAAATTTCACCCAACCACCCAGATCCTGACAATAGAGTTGAATGTTGCCTCCTGTGTCCTCACCAGTCAACTCACAATAAGGGTTTTTCTTATCTCAAAAGCCATTGCCATAGTATTGGCTTCTCCAGCCCTAGCTTGGTAAGTTTCTTCCTCTGCACCAGGAGCAAACGAGTCTCATGACTATTCTCAGGTACTGTTTCACCACAGTGATGAGTTCTCAGTGCTCCTCAAGGGTTTTGGGATGAAAGCACAGTAACGCTGCTGGCTTGCCAGTTCACACACTGTCACCAGTTGTTGAAGCTGCTTATCAAGGCTTTCATCTAAAACTGCATTTAGGTTAATGAAATCAGAATAGGGACATAATCAACCACAGAGCTCTAGTATTTAGAAGACAGTTCAAGCCCAGGACACAAAAAAAGTCATCCATGAAGGCAGAGAAGCAGTGTTCTCTATGGGATGATAACAATGATAATTCCTTTGCAATTCTACCCAACAAATACCTGTCGAGTCCTGTTCTGTGCAAGCACTGTGCTAGGTCCCAGGAGGAGAGAGAATTGGCATGTGTCCCTGAGAGACCTTGATAGTAGTTTGGCATCATTCAGAGTTTAGGTTTTGGTGACAGATGGATGGCAAGCAATGGGTTCCCTAGAGAGCACTCTAAGGAACCCATCACAGCAGGCACTGAGTAAAGAGTAACACCTTTTATTTGCTGTCAGAAGCTCAGCTCTCATCAGCCCTCCCAGGGATGACCTCCGGCTCCCAAGTCCCAGTCCCTGGCAGTGTCCCTGCACTGTGTTCCATCCAGGCACTCTCTGCTCATACCTGCCCCTTTTACCTCCAGACTGTGTCCATCCTGCTCTCTAGCACACTCATCTGTAGCCAAAGTCAAACACCCCAGATGCAACCTGCCTGGATTTCTAGGATCATCCGTGGTCTGGCCTGATACTAATTATATCCAGGTGGTGTCCATTTTACTACTGAAGTAAACTCTTATGTCTCCAGCTCAAGGTACATCAGCCTTCAACCTCACCATTTTTTTTTTTTAAACAGCGTCTTGCTCTGTCGCCCAGGCTGGAGTGCAGTGGCGTGGTCTCAGCTCACTGCAACCTCTGCCTCCCGAGTTCAAGCAATTCTCCTGCCTCAGCCTCCTGAGTAGCTGAGACTACAGGCACGCACCACCATGCCCAGCTAATTTTTGTACTTTTAGTAGAGACAAAGTTTCACCATGTTGACCAGGCTGGTCTCAAACTCCTGACTTTAAATTATCCACCCGCCTCAGCCTCCCAAAAGTGCTGGGATTACAGGCATGAGCCACTGCACACAGCCAGCACAGGGTTTTTTGAAGGGCACTTACATGCAGAGTGGTCTGATGGAGCTGAGCTGGACAGGAGAATGCCACCACTTGACAAAACACATGCAGTTTATAGAGCATTTTCACTTAACAACCTCTCCCTAACAACCACCACCTGGCGACCTTGACTTAACCCAACACAAAGGGCCTTGATCTCCTCTACAACCTGCCAGGGCAGGACAAGAGCTCAGATGTTCCTCATAGATAAGGAATGAATCTCCAAGTTGACCATGCTTGACACTCTGAACACAGAGTGCATCTGCCATACAGAGTCATTCTCAGCAATGCTTAGATTATTGCTGTCAGGTGTGTCTCCCATACACAGATATGTCTACCATATAGTTGGTCCCATCTTTTTTTTTTTTCCTGAGATAGGATCTTGCTCTCTCACCCAGGCTGGAGTACAGCGGTGTGATCACAGCTCACTGACGCCTTGAATTCCTGGGCTCAAGTGATCGTCCCACCTCAGTCTCCTGAGTAGCTAGGACCACAGGTGTGTGCCATCACACCTGGCTAATTTTTATTTTTTATTTTTTTGTAGAGACAGGGGGTCTCACCATGTTGCTGAGGCAGGTCACAGTAGCAAAACTTAGAGTATGTCATTGGTGATGTTGCACACTGTGAGTGGGACCAGGCCTCTCATGGTCCCAATTCCCTAATTTCTTCTCTTAGAAGCTGTGGGCTGGGCACGGTGGCTGACACCTGTAATACCAGCACTTTGGGAGGCCAAGGTGAGGAGATCACAAGGTCCTCAGATTGAGACCATCCTGGCCAACATGGTGAAATCTGGTCTCTACTAAAAATACAAAAATTAGCTGAGCGTGGTGGCGTGCACCTGTAGTCCCAGCTACTCGTGAGGCTGAGGCAGAAGAATCGCTTGAACCCAGGAGGTAGAGGTTGCAGGGACGTTGCAGTGAGCTGAGATTGCACCATTGCACTCCAGCCTAGGCAACAAAGCAAGACTGTCTCCCAAAAAAAAAAAAAAAAAGCTCTAGTGGGACTTTTATCTGGAAAATCTCTCTCCCACTCTCTCATTGCCCACATGATTGGCTGCTAGAGTCATAATTTCTCATGCAGCCTGAGGTGAAATTGGATTACCCTAGTTGTGGACCTTGCCCCCAGCAGCCTTTCAGAGCCTCCTCCCAGTTTTCAAGTGGCTGGAGACTCTCCTACTCAGCAATTGCTTTAAGAGAATACAGCTGCAGTCTGGACTTATCTCGGGCCTGAGGCCCCTGAGCTGATGGAGAACTGCCCTCTGCTCCCTCGCTGCTCTCCTCTGGCTCTCCTCCATGGAAGTCCTGGCTGGGAAGTCCATGGTCCAGTTCACATCTCTGCTTAGGTGCCTCTGGCATGTTACTTAACCAGGGCTAAGGCAGGTTCCATCCTACTTTAGGTAGTCCAAACAACTCTGAACTTCATTTTCCAGCAGCTGAGTGGCCCTAAGACTCAGGGCCTGTCTGCATTCACCTGTGCCTCCATCTACCCATGCTGACCACCATCCTATAGGTCAGAAGCAACGCCCCCCCGCCGCCACCAACCCCTGCCTCTCAGTAGGTCTCTTCTCACGGCAGAGGTCCCCAGTGGCCTGCTCAGCTCAGGGATCTGAGCCTGTGGAGGATGAAGCCAGGCCTCCCTGCTCACTCACGCCTGCAGCCCCGTGCTGCTGTTGATGACTCATCCTCATGCCCATGGCTTCCTCCCACGCTTTATTTCAGGAAATGACTTTCGAGAATGGTCTTGATTTTGTTTTCAAACAACAGAAAAATACTTTTCACTTACAGGGAACAAGGGACAATCTCCAATGCTATGAACCGTCCCCACCCCTGCAAAAGGGGCTTTATAAAACCAGGCTTACAAAGACAAGGAAAGGGCAAATAGGGCTGTTCTGGTGAAAGTGAAGGAATGTTAACCATTTTACTTCAAATAGGATAGGAAAGGAACAAGGGCAGTCAAGAAGATTGTAAACTGGAGATGAACCTCACGCTGAGAAAAGCTCATCCAGCTACTTGAAGGGCCAAATTATGTCCTTGGTTGTGGGTTGCAATTTTTTTTAGTAGTATAGCTTTTTCAGATAAATCTTGTAAGAACTCTAATTTAAAAATACTGACTGGGCACGGTGGCTCACACTTGTAATCCCAGCACTTTGGGAGGCCAAGGCAGGTGGATCACCTGAGGTCAGGAGTTCGAGACCAGCCTAGCCAACATGGTGAAACCCTGTCTCTACTAAAAATACAAAAACTAGCTGGGTGTGGTGGCAGGTGCCTGTAATCCCAGCTACTCAGGAGGCTGAGGCAGGATAATTGTTTGAACCCAGGAGGCAGAGTTTGCAGTGAGCCGAGATCACGCCACTGCACTCCAGCCTGGGCAACAGAGTGAGACTCTGTCTCAAAAAAAAAAAGATAAAAACACAAAAGAAATAATTTATGAATATACATTTAAGTTAAAATCCATTTAGCATTCACTTCTTTTTTTTTTTAATTTTTTTTTTTTAAAGATGGAGTTTCACCATGATGGCCAGGCTGGTCTTGAACTCCTGACCTCAGGTGATCCACCCACCTCGGCCTCCCAAAGTGCTAGGATTACAGGCATGAGCCACTGAGCCTGGTGCATTCACTTTTTATACAGTCAATCTATGAGAAAAAGTACCGTTTTGATGGAACACCAAAATTTGAAATATAGGCATAACCATTGCAATATTTTATCAAGCTCAGCATTTAATTTACTTCCATATATTGTTTTAGTTGCAAAAGGTAAACAAATATTTAAAAACAGCTTGCCTTGTCATCTGTCTGATCTTTAAACTGATCCAATTTGAAAAAGGAATACCAGACATTTTTTAACTTTCAAAGTGAATTATTAAGACTATTGAAGCTGAGTGTCATGGCTCGTGCCTGTAATCCCAACACTTTGGGAGGCTGACTCGAGAGGATCACTTGAGTTCAGAAGTTTGAGACCAGCCTGGGCAACATAGTGAGATTTTCTCTCTGCAAAAAAAGTTTATAAATTAGCTGGATGTGGTCATTGGGAGGCTGAGGTGGGAGGATCACTTGAGTCTGGGAGGTAGAGGCTGCAGTGAGCCTAGATTGGGCCACTGCATTCCAGCCTGGGTGACAAAGGAAGACCTTATCTCAAAAAAGTAAAAGAAAAAGAAAAAAAGTAGTCTATTGAATTTCTTGTCCTAAATAAAAAGTCAGACACAAAGTACTCAAAACTTTTCACAAGCAGTAGAGCCTCATAGCACAACTCAGGCATGACAAGAATATGAACCAAAAATCCTGAGCTTGGGCAGCAGTTGTCTTCTTGCGAACATTGCTGCAGGAACAGATAGAAAAGGCCAGGGCAGACCCATAACCTTCCTAAATCACTGGCACCACTCACTGATTTTTGGTGCTAGAAGTCAGAATAGTAACAACAGTCGATGCTTGTGATTTGAAAGGGGCACAAGGAAACTTTCCGGAGTGTGGGACTTTGTCTATATCATCTTGATATGGGTAGTAATTATATGCAGTATATATGTGGGAAAATTCATGAGCTGTGCACTTAAGAATTGTGCATTTTGCTGTAGATTAATTATATTTCAATGTCCTGTTAGCTGAATGAGTCAGTGAAAGAGAGAGGGACAGGGAGAGAGGCAGGGAGGGAAGGAGGAAGGGCTCAGAAAGCTTCAATCCAAGATTCGCTCAAAAGACTGCCAGCTAAAGTTATGTGCCAGCATTATTATAATTTGGTACCTAGCACGACTACACATTGTGCTTTTAATTATAGGTTTTTAAGTTTTTTTATTTTCATTTTTATTTGTTTATTTTTTTGAGACAGGGTCTCTCAAGTCTCTCAGGTTCAAGCAATTCTCCTGCCTCAGCCTCCCAAGTAGCTGAGATTACAGGTGTCTGCCACCATGGGTGGGTAATTTCTGCATTTTTTTAAGTAGAGATGGGGTTTCACCATGTTGGCCAGGCTGGTCTCGAATTCCTGACCTCAAGTGATCCACCCACCTTGGCCTCCCAAAGTGCTGGGATTATAGGCATGAGCCACCAGGTTAAAAAAAAAAAAAATTTTTTTTTTTTTTTTAAATAATGGAGGCTGGGTGCAGTGGCTCACTCCAATAATCCCAGCACTTTGGGAGGCTGAGGCAGGAGGATCACTTGAGCCCAGGAGTTTGAGACCAGCCTGGCCAATATAGTGAGATCCTATCTCTAGTTTTAAAATCTAAAAATAATAAAATAATAAAAATAACAGAGATAGGGACTCCCTACATTGCCCAGGCTGGTCCTGAACTCCTGAACTCCTGGGCTCAAGTAATCCTCCCACCTCTGCCTCCCAAAGTGTTGAGATTACAGGCATTAGCCAGCATACCCAGTCTGTTTTTAATTATAGTTAAAAAAATTTTCTTAATGAAATTCAAGTATTTTTAAATATAAAACTCAAATCAAATATATTAAAAAATGAACTTCAAATCACCAGTGACCTCACAATCACTCCTGGCAGTCTTCAAGAAATCGTGGAAAACTGAAGAAATGGTAGGTGGCAAGGGATGAACAAATGACTTGAATATCAAACCAGTGGGAAAGTCAAGCACAGAATGCCTGGTCCCATGGAGCACACGCAGGCTTGATGAGTAGGTTCCACCCGAGGTTCACATCCTAACTCTGCCAGTTACCTGAGGTCCTGCAACTAGTGCCTTGTTAAATCCACAGCTCCAGTTGCCTTGTTTGTAAAACAGGTGAAAGGCTATGTGCCTCAGAGATGGTGGGGGATTGAGAACATAGCTAAAATGTCCAGTACAGTTAGCCAGCCCCCAGCCAAATATTAGATTTCTTTTCAGCTCTACACCATAATGCTCTACAATATGCTGGATTTAGAGAAGATATACCCACCTTCAGGAAGGCATACCTTTTGACTGTTTTTCCAGAGGCAAAGATGAATTTTCATCTCACCATCTACAACCACACCTGGCCCTCCTTGCTTGAATGATACATTCCAGATATCAATGATATTGTACACAGGCCCCTGAGAGAAACATTCCACACAACTGGAGATGCTAGCCATCCTTGCCTGGTAGAGAAAATGACCAGAATGTGAGTGGAGCAGACCAGCCATCCTATGGCCTGCTTCCACCAGTACAGGAGCAGAACATATATGTGTCAAAACACAGAATAAACTGCTCTTGCCTCCCTGGGTTTCTCCTTTTCTCTTTTCTGTCCCTCCCAGCCCAGCTCAGGAAGCAGGAGAAAAAATAGCCAAAGGCAAGAAGACAGAAAGCATCTATTTCCCCATACTTCGACCACAGGAGTGAAAACAAGTGTCTCATTGCTAAATGTCAGATTGGTGATGTCCTGGTGGGGCGGTGTGTCCACTTTGGAGACAGGTGTGGCTATCACACCAAGGTGTTAGTCTCAGTCTTCTTCAGCGTGGGTTCCCCGACTTGATCTATCAGAAGCATTTACTCATAGGGACCAGAATTTAGGTCTCAGGGCTCTGTGTCCCCTTTCACATCATGACCTCAAATAAATGGCTTTAAGCTGCAAGGAAAACAAGCCAGGCTTCCAAGACTTGTCTGCGAGTCTTCAGGTGTCAGCAAGCCTGCCTCTCGGGTGCTGCTGATCTCTAATAACCTGGATTTTCGTCTTCCAGTTTCACAGGTCTAAACCACTCATGCCCTGAAAATATCTCAATTCCAATGCATTCCTCTTTGCCTGGGTAATCCAGGGTATGAACAGCTACCTTCTGCTTTGATAAATTCTGTTCAGCTAGGAGTTCGAAGAGACCAGAAACTTAGAAAAGACTTGCTGAGGAGTCACTTCCCCATCACTTTTCTCTGATCTTAAGAGTCAGCCCAGGGCTAAGCTGAGCCTATATAGCGCTGATTGGCCTTGCGTTCTGGCACTGGGGCTGCACTCACCTTTTATTTCACGCTCACAGAGTAGGGAATGCTTTTGTGAACTGGCCTTGTAAAAGCTTTACAGAATCCACAGTCTAGATGTTCTCTGCCTGTCCTCGGTTTGCCTGTTATGTTGCAAGAATGTGACCCAACAGCCTCCACACCCAAATGACTCAGCCCTAGCTTTAATGAATGTTTTTCAGGCCTTTCTTGGGCAGGGCCTTTTCAGCCTTGTTGGCCAGGTGTTCCCTATGCCAGCACTGCCCTGCCCCTGCATGAGCCGGGATGGGAGTTTAAAAACTGCTCCCCATAGGCGGCAGGAGAGGAACGTGGAGCTTTGTCTGTTTCATTCCTGAGCAGCTCACTCTTGGCCCCAGGAGGAAAACAAGAAGGTTAACCAGGCACAACCCAGAGGTGTAAGTCAGAGGTTAGGAAAAACTTACGTGGTGGGATTGGTTTTAGAGCTGGCCACCTGGCTTCCTCTTGCTTTGAGAAAAAGACAATTGGTATCACATAGGAGTTGTGTGAAGAAGTCTGTCTTTTAGCTAATTGGCCTTTGATGTGTGGGACATCCAAGTTGCTCAAAAAACAAAGCCAAAAAATCAAAAATTGACTATGAAGCTTCTGAGGGTAAAAATGAAAGAAACATATAATACTTAGCAATTCAGGGATTCTCAGAGACTGGCTAAAAAAGAGATGGAGGAGAAAAAGAGACCCCTGTGCTCTAGAGCCGTGACAAAAGGCCAGACACTGGATAAACAGCCTCAGAAGAGACACTGATGAATTCTCTTTAAATGCATGCTTCTCTTTGAAAAAGAATTGCTTAGGGAAGGTGTATGTGTTAATTACTACTCTTGCTAAATGGGAAAACTAACTGATTCTTATTCTTTGGTAAAGAGTATTAGATGTTAAAAATTCAGGCCTTCTTGCAAAAATGCAAATACATTCCATTTATTAATGAGCTGTAACAAAAGCAGACTTAATAATTACTTTTATGAAAAGAGATAAAATACAAGTGCAATTCACACATTCACCAATGATTCTTCCGTTTGCTGCACGTTGTCTGTGAATCATCTAACACGAAACAGCTGTAAGGCCTCTCTGCTCTAAGGACATCGTGAGCTCTACCAGGAACTGCAACCCAGTTTGTGGTCTAGTTGTTGGCAGAATTTGCATAATACGTGCTCCTGCCAACCAGGCCTACCCTGCAGGGTGGATATTCATGCCCTCCTGCAGGCCCTGGAGTGGACATATTTTGGGCTGGCTCTGGCCCCAGCAGGAAGCACAGGCCTCCTGGTTCCTCATGCCAAACTGTTGCCTGATTCCTGGCCACACTCATAGGTCTGTTTGTTTTGTTCGGGGAGGGCCTTTTAATTTGATATAATTTCAATCTTGCAAAAAAATTACAAGAACAATAGAAGGAATTCCTACAATCATTTAGCCAGAGTCACTGATGGTTTTCATTTTTTTGTCTTATTCTCTATCCATAAATATGTATGTGTGATATATATATATATATATATACACACACACACATATATATATATATATAGCCTACTGAACCATTTAAGAGTAAATTATTGGTTGGGCACAGTGGCTTATGTCTGCAATCCCAGCACTTTTGGAGGCCAAGGCAGGAGGATTGCCTGAGGCCATGAGTTCGAGACCAGCCTGGGCAACATAGGGAGGCCCCTGTCTCCACCAAAAATAAAAAAATTAGCTGGATGTGGTGGCATGTACCTGTGGTCCCAGCTACTCAGGAGGCTGAGGTGGGAGCATCACTTAAGCCCAGGAGGTTGAGGTTGCATTGCAGAGTGAGCCATGATCGTGCCACTGTACTCTAGCCTGGGCAACAGATCGAGACCTGTCTCAAAAAAAAAAAAGAGTAACTTGGAGCTAGTGCGCCCCTTTACACCTAAAAACTTAAATGTGCTTTTCTTTTTTTTAGAGACAGAGTCTCACTCTGTCGCCTAGACTGGAGTGTAGTAACACAATCCTAGCTCACTATAACCTCAAATTCCTGGGCTCGAGTGATCCTCCTGCCTCTGCCTCCCAAGTTCCCAAGCTGGAACTATAGGCACTTGCCACTGTGCCTGGGAAAGTTTTATATTTTTTTCTAGTGACGGGGTCTCATTATGTTGCCCAAGCTTGTCTCAATCCCCTGGCCTTAAACTGTTCTCCTGCTTTGGCCTTCAGTGTGCATTTTCCAAGAACAAAGACATCCTCTTACCTTCCCTTACATTTTCTTATGTGGTACAATTAACACAATCAGGAATTAAGCATTAATACAGTGCTACTATCTATCTCATCCATTGCCCTGACAGGGCTCTTACTTTCTTTTCCTGCGTCCAAGATCACACAATAGCATTCAGTTGCCACGTCTATTTAATTTCCTTCTCCAAGCATCTTACTGGAAGGCACATGATATTGGATATTGTATATTGGTTTATGCCAATATAGTGATCTAAGCTTTGATGACTTTATTAAAGTGGTGTCTGCCACTGTGGAGTTATTATTTTCCCTTGTAATAAATAAGTAATTTGTGGGAGCATACTTTGCAACTGTATATCCTATTTCTTATCAAACATGTACTCACCAGTTTTAGCATTTATTGATGATTTTCTCCCTCCATCATTCCTTCTATATTTATTAGTTGGCATTCTACCATAATGAAGAGATTTCTGCCAGGCATAGTGGCTCACATCTGTAATTCTAGCACCTCGAAAGGTCAAGGCAGGAGGATCACTTGAGCCCAGGAATTTGAGATCAGCCTGGGCAACATAGTGAGACCCTGTCTCTAAAACTAATTTAAAGCAAAAATTAGCCAGGCATGGTGGTACATGCTTGTAGTCCCAGCTACTTGGGAAGCTAAGGTGGGAGGAGAACCCACTTGAGCCCAGGAGAGCAAGGCTGCAGTGAGCTATGATTGTGCCACTGCACTCAAACCTGGGCAACAGAATGAGATCCTGTCTCAAAAAAAGAAAGAAAGAGAGAGAGAAAGAAAGGGCAGGAAGGAAGGAACGAAGGAAGAAGAGATTTCCCCTCATTTCTATTTAAAAACTGCATTTATTTGTTTATATCCATATGGATTCTTATTTTATTCAATGGGATAAGACCCATTACAAATATTATTTATTTTGATACTTAAATTGTTTCAGATTTGGCCTCTCCAAATTGGCTTCTGGTCCTTACAACATCCCATTTTTCTTGGAGCACTTCTTTACATTTTGGCCAAGATGTTTCAGGTTAATCCTCTCCAGCTTTTCCTGCTCCAGCTTTGGAATAAGCCATTTCTCAAAGATCCCTGGTTCCTTTAGTGAAGAATGGCATTTGGAAAGCAAGACCTGGGTGCTCATCATGCTCATTCCTATTGGTGTGTCATTGCTTGTAGGCCCTCTCAGCAGACAGGATTAGGTAATAGATTATACACACACAGAAATAGCTATAGAGACATAGATGTATATTAGAAAACACGAATTCCTACTGATTAACTACATTTCTGATGCAGTAAACTTTCCATATTTGTAACTTCTTTCCTAACGGTGAAAAATCTGGTTCCCATTACCCTTAAGCTCAAGAATATACAGGATGTAGTTTCAGAATTACTAGTCCATAGCACTGCTAAAAGTAAGTTCAATTTGCTCACTTTTTTTTTTTTTTGAGACGGAGTCTCACTCTTGTTGCCCAGGCTGGAGTGCAATGGTGCAATCTTGGCTCACTGCAACCTCTACCTCCCAGGTTCAAGTGATTCTCCTGCTTTAACCTCCCGAGTAGCCAGGAATACAAGTGTCCGCCACCATGCCCTGCAAATTTCTTGTATTTTTAGTAGAGATGGGGTTTCACCATGTTGGCCAGGCTGGTCTTGAACTCCTGACCTCAGGTGATCCACCCGCCCTGGCCTCCCAAAGTGCTGAGATTACAGGCATGAGCATGCCCGGCCTGCTCACATTTTTAAAGGTAAAATTTATATATATTGAAATACACAAGTCCTAAGGATACAATTCAATAATTTTTTATAAATAGATACACTCTTGTGATTTATACATTTTTTTTTTTTTTTTGAGACAGGGTCTTATTCTGTGCCCAGGCTGGAGTGCAGTGGTTGACCATGGCTCACTGCAGCCGCTACCTCCCAGGCTCAGGTGATCCTCTCACCTCAGCCTCCTGAGTAGCAAGGACTACAGAAGCACACCACCATACCCTGCTACTTTTTGTATTTTTTGTGGAGATGGGGTTTCACCATGTTGCCCAGACTGGTTTCAAACTCCTGGCCTCAAGCAATATGCCTGCCTTGGCCTCCCAAAGTGCTGGGACTACAGACGTGAGCCACCGCACCTGGTCCATACTTCTTTCTCCTCTTCTTCCTCTTTCCTTCTCCTTCTTTCCTTCTTTCTTCTTCTTTTTTTTTTTTTTTTTTTTTTTTGGTAGAGATGGGTTCATGCTATATTGCCCAGGCTGGTCTCAAACTTCTAGACTCAAGCAATCCTTCTTGCTTCAGCTTCCCAAAGTGCTGGGGTTACAGGTGCTAGCCACCATGCCCTGCCTAAATCTTCCTTCTTTTTTTCCAATTTCATGATGGTTACGGTCCTCTCTTCCAGCGACAGCCTGAGACAGGAGGTGATGAGGTTTTCTCACAAGGGTTCTTTGTGAGCGTGACTGTGGGGGTAGACAGGAACCATGTGTCTTATGGGTGATTAGTAAGTGTGAAATCACTCAGCATACCCAGAAGATGTGGCAAGTGGCCAGAGTTGGGAGGACAAAGAGAGAAGTTAGGTGAGCTCCTACGCACCCTGAAATGCTTGTGAATGACTCTCAGTAATGCAAAGACAAGACCTCTATGGTGCAGGGTAGAAACGAAGGTTCCTTAGAACCAGGAAGTTACACCCAGGATAATATTTAGAGATCAGTGGGGTTGTAATAGCTTATTTGAAAAGGGTCAGTGTGGTTCAGTCACGGGAGCTTTTGAAAAGGCTCTTGGACATGAAGGCACTTAGCTCTTCTCTTCATGTTGGCCCTTCACTGTGTTAGCCGTTTAATAAGCAGTTGCTTGTTCTGTCTGTGGCTTTGGCGTGCTTGAATTCCTCCCAACAAGGCTAAAAGCTCCTTGAGGTGGGTGACAGTGTCATGCATTTTTCTGTTTTCCTACCCTGTCAGGTGACCAGGAAATGTCTAGTAGATACTTCTGAATTGAATTGAGTCTTCTTAGTTCCCTTGTCAAGTTCCTGTTTCTACTGTATCTGACTTCCTTCTCAGTAGACACTCAGACTGGCTGAATGCATCATAAACCAATTCCACTAAATTGTTGCTGAGTCAAATTGTTAGCCCTTTTGGGAGTCTGCTTTTAGAATATGACAATAATGAATGGGTGATGCTTAGTAATCCAAGTAGAATGGACCCAGTGGTGGAATTACAGGTAATAGGGAGCAGGGGGGAGGACTTTGATGAGCAGGGGGCTCTTTGCTGCCTTGCCAGTCATGCCGTATCACCTGTGTCCCTCTTCCCCTGAGGTAATCAGAATGTTGGGCCATAAAGGGATCATTATATTCTCCTGATGGTCCTCTTTTGCTCTTTTGACTCTTTTCTTTCCTATTCAATTTTCGTTGTTTCCTTTGGTCCAACAGCAAATTGGCTGCAGCACCTTCCTCTAAAGAGCCCCACAGACAGCGGCATCTCTGGCCAGGATCTCCTAGTGGCAAACCCTCCAAGCTTTCTGCTTTTATCTCCTCTAGCAAGACTGTGCAGACACTAGCAGGCAAGCAACCAGGGCCTCTGTACGGCTGGGTCCCCTCCATGACAGGCCAGAGTCGTTCCAGAATTTGGTTCCCACTCTGTAGATCCTAGATTTGCTCAAGTGTTCAGTGGTGCAGGTTCTGCCTTTGCCTGCCTTCCTCTGCTGCCCTGACCCGCCCGTCTAGCCCTCACTGACTCTTACCTAGATTATTTTAACACCTACTTCCTAATGAGTCTACCCGCTGCTGGCTGTGGTAAGATGTAAATCCATTTGGCCATGATCCTAAATTTACAATTAGCCTCCTACTGGGACCACCACTGGCCCCACTAGTCCCTGAGAGGTATTTGCAGGTGACAAGGCTAGAGAAACAGACCATTTAGTACCCTACTTAGAACTCCATCCAAACAAGCTAGATGGGGCCACTGCTGAACTGGGGGATCTTATTTGGATCCAAGGCTAATGGTTGTTTCGCAACCTTGGCTTCAATTAAAGCTCCCCCTAGATCATTTTAACTGGGGAACTTCAAAAACTACCAAGGTTTCATGATGAAATTTTGCTGTGTTAAAACAAATTTCTTTTTTTTTCAGAGTCTCGCTCTGTTGCCAGGCTAGAGTGCAGTGGTGCGATCTCGGCTCACTGCAACCTCCACCTTCCAGGTTCAAGCAATTCTCTTGCCTCAGGCTCCCAAGTAGCTGGGACTACGGGTGTGCACCACCATGCCTGGCTAATTTTTGGTATTTTTTTTTAGTAGAGATGGGTTTTCACTGTGTTAGCCAGGATGATCTCGATCTCCTGACCTCATGATCTGCCTGCCTTGGCCTCCCAAAGTGCTGGGGTTACAGGCGTGATCCACCGCGCCTGGCAACTAATTTTTTTTTAAATAAAATAAATAGGGCTGGGTGCAATGACTCACACCTGTAATCCAAGCACTTTGGGAGGCTGAGGTGGACAGATTACTTGAGGTCAGGAGTTCAAGACCAGCTGGCCAACATGGTGACACCCCATTTCTACAAAAAATACCAAAAAATTTAGCCTGGCATGGTGGTAGGCACCTATAATCCCAGCTACTCTGGAGGCTGAGGGATGAGAATCTCTTGAACCCAGGAGACGGAGGTTGCAGTGAGCTGAGAGATCACGTCATTGCACTCCAGCCTGGGCAACAGAGTGAGACGCCATCTCAAAAAAATAAAAAATAAACAAATAAATAAATAAATAATAAATACCAATGACCAGTACCTACTCCCCGAGTTTTGATTTAATTAGACTGGGATGAGGCCTAAGCATGCTTATTCTTTCCTTTGAAATGAACTTTCATAAAAGCACAAAAGCACTTAAGTAAAAAAGAAAGTTACAAGTTCATTGTCAGGATATTTTACATATTGTTACAAATTTTCATTACAGTTTAATTGCTGCAAAATGTCCAATGTAGTAAGACCTGCCATTTGTTGAAGGTTTAATTTGTTTCCAATTTTTAGCAATTATAAAAGGAATCATGAGAGCAACTGTCACACATTTTCTTTAAAAAATATTTCCAGGCCGGGCGTGGTGGCTCACGCCTGTAATTCAAGCACTTTGGAGGCCAAGGCGGGCAGATCACCTGAGGTCGGGAGTTCAAGACCAGCCTGACCAACATGGTGAAACCCTGTCTTAAAAATATATATATATATTTCCTTAGGACAAATTCTGATAAGTTTTATTGCTGAACAAAATGGTACAAAAATATATTTGGCTGGGCAAGGGGGCTCATGCCTATAATCCCAGCACTTTGGGAGGCTGAGATGGAAGGACTGCTTGAGGCCAGGAGTTCAAGATCAGCCTGGCCCAACACGGTAAAACCCCATCTCTACCAAAAAAAAAAAAAATTAGTGGGGCATCATGACATGTGACTATAGTCTCAGCTACTCAGAAGGCTGAGGTAAGAGGTTCGTTTGACCCTGGGAGTTCGAGGCTGCAGTGAGCCATGATCATGCCACTGTACTCCAGCCTGAGTGACAGAGCGAGACCCTATCTCAAAAAAAAAAAAAAAACAAAAATATATTTTAGACTTTGGTATTGTCAAATTGCTTTTCAAAATGTTCCTAACCAATTTACACTCATTCCAGAATAAAAGAAATGTTCTATTTATCCAGCATTGGATATTTGCTAAAATAAAACATTTATTCCATACTTCATTGTATATGTCTATATGCTAAGCAGCGTAAATGACATCTCGGTTAACAATGAACAACATATACAATGGTTATCTCATAAGATTATAATGGAGCTGAAAGATTCCTATTGCCTAGTGTGGTCATAGTTATTGTAATGTAGTAGCACAATACATTACCTTTTCTGTTTAGATGTGTGTAGATACACAAAGACCATCGTGTTAGGATTGCCCACAGTATTCAGTACTCTAACATGTTGTATAGGTTTATAGCTTAGAAGCAAGATTAGGCTTTATAGTATATCTTAGCTGTTTAGTAGGCAATATCATCTAAGTTTAGGTAAATACACTCTGTGATGTTCATCTAATGATGAAATCTCCTAACAATGCATTTCTGAAAACACATCCCTGTCTCTTATAAGTGATGCATGACTGTACGTGAGCCTTACATATTTTTTTAAAGCTCCCCAGGCAATTCTAAGGAGTCTGGATAGAAAACAACAGTGGTCTCCATTGGAAGCCAGCCAAATTATTGTAGCCTCTTTTCCTCAGTCCCTGGAGATCGTTTGCTGTGATAGCAAAAGGCCCAGGAAGAGAACCCCAAGGAAGGCTGGGCAAGGTGGCATGTGCCTGTAATCCCAGCATTTTGGGAGGCTGAGGAAAGAGGATCACTTGCGTCCAGGAGTTTGAGGTCTCACTATGTTGCTTAGTGACATCAGAGCTATTGTAATATAGTAGCACAACACATTACCACGTACCACCTCACCTGGATAATTTTTTATTTTTTGTAGAGATGGGATCTCATTGTGTGCCTGTAGTGCCAGCTACTCAGGAGACTGAGGTGGAAGGATCTGTTGAGCCCAAGAGGTCAAGGCTGCAGTGGGCTGTGATTGCACCATTGTACTCAGTATGGGTGACAGGGTATGACCCTGTCTCAAAAAAACAAAAAATAAAAAACAAAAAAAACTGAGGAAATGGGCACTAGGGGAAAGAAGAGGTTTCTTGCTAAGGCCTGGGGCCAAGCCAAGCTGTCCTCTCTGGGTTTTCCTAGGGAGGGGTTCTTCTCTAGCTGCCTGGGTTTGGAAAGAGACCCAGGAAAGGGAAAACAGAACAAGAAAAGGACAATGTCATGCATGGTCAGGAGCTTAGAGCCTCTCCCACAACTCTTCGTCTGCTTCCCACCCTTGGCCCTGACTGTGGATGTTAGAAGCCTCTGGCTGTGCTAACATCCCCATTAAATGTGCCTCCATGCCTCCTCCATACTCCATCCCCATAGTTTTTATAGGGAAGCACTATTGGTACATCCTAAATAACAGAGAAATAAATATGGCAAAATTGGAAAGTCCTCCTCACCGACCCCCACTTTCACTCCCTTGCCCAGAAATAACCTGATAATAGTAGAGTGTGTATCCTTCAAGACCTTCCTCCCCCTCCCCTCCTCCTCTTCCTCCTCCTCCTCCTTCTTCCTAGAAGTTTTTCTATCATTTTATGAAGTCTAACTTGTGAAACAGTGTGTGTGTGCATACAAATTGTTTTAATTCATACGTGGGATTGTGCTATATGTATTTTCTCCAACTTGCTTTTATCATTGACAATATAGGTTGGACTTCTTTCCATGGTGGTTAATATAGAGCTGCCTCATTCCTTTTCACGGCTGTGTGATAATCCATGGTATATACGTATAAATATATATATACACACACACACACACACACACATATATATAAATACATATACATATATATATTATTATTTTTTTAAGACTGAATCTCACTCTGTCACCCAGGCTGGAGTGCAGCAGCACGATCTTGGCTCACTGCAACCTCTGCCTCCCGAGTTCAAGCGATTCTCCTCCTGCTTCAGCCTCCCGAGTAGCTGAGATTACAGGTATGTGCCAGCGTGCCCAGCTAATTTTTGTATTTTAGTAGAGATGGGGTTTTACCATGTTGGCCAGGTCGGTCTCCAATTCCTGACCTCAAGTGATCTGTCCACCTCGGCCTCCCAAAGTGCTGGGATTACAGGCATGAGCCATCATGCCTGGGCAATTATATATAATTTAACACTTCCTGTTTGCTGGATGTTTTTGTTGTTTCTCTTTTTTTCTTTGACGACAGTGCTATAATGGACACCTTTGTGTATGTCTTTGTGCCATCTACCTGGCTTTGAGTTATTACTACTGCCAGAAAATTCCTGGTGTTGGATGCCAATTATGCCAGCAGACCCCGAGGTATCTCTTCTGCCCTCAGGACTCCTTTAGCCTGTGGCAGAACAGCAGGCTCCCTCAGTTCCCACACTATGAGCCTGCAGTTGTGGTTGCAAACACACCTGTGGTACAGCCTGCCAGAGTTCTGAAACCAACCCCACTGCCCCATCATGGAGAGGTGCAAAAACTACAGACACATATCCCATGTCCCTCTGACCACTGGGAGGAAAGAAAGGGGGTCAACTCCTCCAAAAGCAGTCTAGCTGGAGAAAGTATGCAACTGGATTTCTAGCAATGCTTTTCAGGATTTTTACTCTTTTGCCTGGGGGGTGGGAGAGAATCAATGAGATGGAAGATACAAGGAGCTCAAGTGGCGGGAGCAGTCCAAAGCAGCAGAGGAGCCAAGGGAGTGTGTGTGTGTGTGCATGTCTGTGTATGTTTTCTGTATATGTCCGTGTGTGCATTATGTATGTGTGAGCACATGTGTATGCATGTCTATATGTACACGTGTGCATGTGCATATGTGTGTACATGTGTGGGTGCATATGTGTGTGTGTGTGTGTGGTGTGTAGCCATGAACAGAGACAGCCAACCCCTGATCGAATATGTAATACTTTTGTCTTTTAATATTTTCAAGCCCACTGGTCCTGCAAGAAGCAGTAAGGGCTAATGAGGAGCAGGTGTACTTGGGGAAACAGGAAATCTGGTTCCATTTATGACTTCACTGTGCCTTGCCCTGGAGTTTTGAGCAGTTTTAGTTTGCTGCTCCATTTTTCACATCCCTCTTCTCTGGAGGTACAATCTGTACCTTTAGGATGCACGAGTTGGGTTTCTTGCTTTTCCTGAAGATAGTACTAGTGCCATTAGCTGTTAAAAATGGGATATGGGCCAGCGTGGTGGCTCACATCTGTAATTCCAACGCTTTGGGCAGCTGACACAGAAGGACCGCTTGAGCCCAGGAGTTCAAAACCAGCCTGGGAAACAGTGCAACCTTGTATCTACCAAAAAATTTACAAATGAGTCAGGTGTGGTGGCATGCACCTGTAGTCCCAGCTATTCAAGAGTCCAGGAGGTCGAGACTGTAGTGAGTTCTGAGCTTTGCCATTTGTGTGAGATGTTTGATGCATCTGGCCTGCCCCACTTCGAAATTGTCTTCTTCCTTTCTTTTTTCTTTTTCTTTTTTTTTTTTACTTTTTTCCACCTGCAACGATCTTGATTGAGTTATACTTTTTTTTTTTTTTTTTTTTTTTTTTTTGAGATAGAGTTTCACTCCTGTTGCCCACGCTGGAGTGCAATGGCGAGATCTCAGCTCACTGCAACCTCCAACTCCCGGGTTCAAGTGATTCTCCTGCCTCAGCCTCCCAAGTAGCTGGGATCACAGGCAGGTGCCACCATGCCCAGCTAATTTTGTATTTTTAGTAGTGCCAGGGTTTCTCCATGTTGGTCAGGCTGGTCTCAAACTCCCCACCTCAGGAGATCTGCCTGCCTCAGCCTCCCAAAATGCTAGGATTACAGGCGTGAGCCACCACGCCCAGCCTCTCCTTCCTTACTTTCTGGACACACAGAGAGAGCATATGTTTGTAGTATTAAAGGCAGAGGATGAACTTCCTATGTGGCAGCTCCCCTGAAATGTATTCTTACACTCAAAATGCAATGGCAGATGTTGCCTTGCTCTCACAACCCTTCAGAAAGTCTTCAGGGAATGCTGGTATGCTGTCAGAGAAGAGCAGTAAACAAGGCTGCTGCTTCTTAAAGCAGGGATGAGCTAAGTTTCGGTAGAATTAAAGTCTTCTCATGTAAAAGTAATTTGTGTAAACAAACCAGGATTTTAAAAAACTTTTGATTGAAGTGTAACATGTATACATCAAAGAGCACACATCGTCAGTGCATAAGTTCATGAATTTGTACAAAGTGAACCCATTACATAAGTCAAGAAGTAGAACATTGGCGACACCCTAAAAAACACCCTCGTTCCTCTGCCAGTTACCAATGCTGTGGGTTATCACCACTAACCTAAATTCTAAAACTTTATATTAATTTTGCCTGCTTTTGAACTTTATGTATAATGTATTTGTGAAATGTATTCACAATGTACATAGATCTTCTTATTTATTCTCATTACTATATGGCATTCCATTATCTAAAAATACCACCATTTATTTGTCCATTCTATGTGGATGGAATTTTGGGTTTTCTTCAGTTTGGGCTATTACAAATTATGAACTGTCTTGCACATGTCTTTTGGTGGTTGTATGCATGCATTTCTGTTGGCCAGATTCCTAAAAGTAGGATTTCTGGGTCACAGTGTAGGCATACACTCAGCTTTAGTGGACACCAGAAATCGCAGTGTATGGGAATTGCGAATGTGTTTTTGATAGGAGAAAGAGCACAGGGGTAAAAATCAGGCCCCAGGCTTCTGGTCCCCTCCCAGGGTTGGCTTACAGGGAAGCCAAAGCAAACCATGTACTCTCTGTGTCTCCTCAACTGTAAATCAGAAATCAGAAATAATTAGTACCTGCTCTGTTCCTTGTGGGATGGGACAACCTTCCACAAAGACCAGTGCTGCACAAACGTAGGCTGTCGTTAAAACGGAAGCAGAGGAGGAGGTAGCTTTTTAATGATTAATGAGGAAAGAATAACTATAGTTATGTGAATTTCCACCTCCAATTAAGAATCCACAGATCAGATTAACTGCTCTGTTAGGCAGCGCTGTATTGCCAGAGGGGTCTGCAGTATTATTCTCTCAAACCTGGACACAAAGTGCAACCTTCCAAACCTGTCCTCTGTATTTTGTTTCAAGATTCCTCAACTATCTGGAGGTCCAGAGTTCCTCTTGGTGTCTTCTCTCAATCTCTAAATACCCCAGGTTCCTCCTCCCAGCATCAGCTGGCATTTGCCTGATCTGGAAAAACTGAACTCTGCCTTGACAGATCAGCTATAACACACTAGGAAAGCCAAAGGATAAAATCTTTCCAAGTCTTCTTATTATTATGTTTAACTTTTTTAAAAAGATGGGGTTTCACTATGTTGCTCAGGCTGGTCTTGAACTCCTGGACTCAAGCAACCCTCCTGCCTTTGTCTCTCAAAGTGCATGGGTTACAGGTGAGAGCCACTGCACCCTGCCCTTCCTGCATTATTGCACATAAACATTGAGTACTGCTAAGGAGTGCCTTGGTCCCACCGTGATACTAAAATTTTGCAGGCATTTATTCTATCAAAGGTTACGCTAAGTGAAATCAGAGGCTGTAAAAAATAATAATTAATTGAAAGTAGCGTCCAAATCTCGTCCATCCTATTGGTTTCCATATACGTAGTCACACGAGTAGGAGGCAGCGCCCTCTTCTGGCCAATGCTACATTTGCATGGCTGTGGCTAAAGGATTGCCAACACATGAGACTGGTTTTTCACTTGGGGCAGGCTCATCTTGGGGTTATTATCAGTCTTGAATGAATCACATTTGGAGATTCATCCTCCCCTTTCTCTTCCAAGAAGAAAAATGAAACCTGTGATGGCTGATTTTGTCTGTCAACATGGCTAGGCTAGGGTGCCCAGTCAACACTAGTCTAGATGTTGCTGGGAAGATATTATTTTAGATGTGATGAATATTTAAGTCAGTAGACTCTGAGTAAAGCAAATTACTCTTCCTAATGTGGGTTGGCTCATCCACTCAGTTGAAGGCCTTAGGAACAAAGACTAAGGTTTCCTGGAAAAGAATCAATTCTGCCTCAAGTCTGTAATATAGAAACCCTACCTGATTTTCCAGACTGCAGATTTTAAATTTAAGATGGCAACACTAACTCTTCTCTGAAATTCTGGCAAGCTGGCCTGCTCTGCAGATTCCAGACTTACCAATCCCCACAAGTGGGTTTGTCAATTCCTTAAAATAAATCTGAGTGTGTGTGTGTGTGTGTGTGTGTATCCCTATGTGTTAAGTTTCTCTGGAGAACCCCAACTGATTAAAACCCAACTCTAAAACCTATTTTGTGTCAGTGGCATCATATTTAAATAACTATCAAGGGACCTGAAATATAGCAATTGACCATCTGGGTTCCAGTTTAAGTCCCAGCCCAACCCACTTACTAGCGTCATGAACTTTTACTTAATCATGCTTAGCCTTGGTTTCTTCATCTGTGTAAGGGAGAAAACGACAATATTTGGCCAGGCACAGTGGCTCACAACTATAATCCCAGCACTCTGGGAGGCTGAGGCAGGCGGATTGCTTGAGCTCAGGCGTTCAAGACCTGCCTGGGCAACATGGCAAAACCCTGTTTCTACAAAAAATACAAAAATTAGCTGGGCATGGTGGCACACGCCTGTAGTCCCAGCTACTCAGGAGACTGAGGCAGGAGAATCACTTGAGCCTGGTAAGTGGAGGCTGCAGTGAACTGTTTTTGTGCTACAGCACTCCAGCCTGGGCAAAAAAGTACCCTGTCTCAAAAAAAAAAAAAAAAAAAAAAAAAGGAAAAGAAAAGAAAAAATAGTAGTATTTGCTAAATGGGCTGTTGTAAAGCTTAAACAACAAAACACGTGCTTAGAATAGTATCTCACTCAAAGTAGGTACTCAATCAAAGGTTAGTAGTTACTAAAGTTACTGCAGGAAGCTGTCACAGAAGGATAATTTACAAAGTGAGGAAAGCTAGCTAGCTTAGTTCACTTTCCTCCCCCACATTCCTCTCCCAAAACTCTCAGGCACAGGCAGCCTCTGTTTTTCACTACAACCTATTCCTAGGGTGTATTATAAGTGTATATCATACATTTCTTCTAAAGTCTCCTATCTCTTCCCATAGGAATCAATCAAAGTTAAAAGTTGGATTCCAAGACTATACTTTCAGGAATCATTTCTATAGTTTGCTAGTAGGGAAGTTTCTCTGAATATGTAGAGCAAAAAGAAAAAAAGTTCCAAATTCCAAATTAAGGACAAAATCATCCATGAAACCATTACTATGTCACAAAAGCCAAGTAAACTTATTTTTTAAGTCTTAATATGGGATTTCCATAAAACTTAATCCTTACTCCACAACTTTTTATAATCAATTTAATCGGCAAGTTTGTTTGCTTCCTAACAATTTAGAAGGACTTTCAGAAGATAATTTGGCTAGTCAAAACCTATTTTTATATCTAGCCAAATGGTTATCTCTAAATGGAGGGAGATGGGTTCATTTATATTTTCTTTTTACTTTGCGTCTCATTCAGCAATGCACCAGAAAGACTCACAAGACTCACTGGTTGGCTGGGTGTGGTGACTCATGCCTGAAATCCCAGTATTTCAGGAAGCCAGGGAGGGTGGATTGCTTGAGCCCAGGAGTTCAAGGCCAGCGTGGGCAACATGGCAAAACCTTGTCTCTACAAAAAATTAGTCAGGCATGGTGGAACACACCTCCCAGCTACTCAGGAGGCTGAGGTAATAGGATCACTAGAACCTGGGAGGTTGAGGCTGCAGTGAGCCAAGATCTCACAACTTTACTCCAGCCTGAGTGACAGAGTGACACCTATCTCAAAAATACATTAAAAAAAAAGACTCAATGGCAGGTTATATACTCACTACTAAGGTTTATTATAGCAAAGTATACATAGCAAAAGCAGCAGGAAAAAGACATATATCAGCAGGCTCCAGAGAGGTTCAAGACAGGTTTCCAACGTCTTTCATTGTCTGGGGCTACACAGGAGTATTCCCTCTCAAGCAGTTAACTATAGGAACAGGTGTGGAATATCTTTGCCCATGAAAGCCTGCCTGAATCTCAGAGTCCAAGGCTTTTATGAGGAGCTGGTCATGTAAGTATATCCTGCTATGCAATTAGCAATGGCAAGCAAAACTCAGGACCCTAACAATGAAACCTCAATCTTGATGTTTATGGAAAGCAACCTGACAAACCAGTATGGGATGGCTCATTGCTCCAGCTGGATTTAACAAAATCACCAATCAGTAGCATAAAGAACTCTCTAAGGACTATATTCCCAGTGGTTGGCCAAGGGCTAATCATGGATCCCTTGGAGACCGGCAAGATTATGCAAACTGACCTGCTGTGTTAACTTTTTCCTCACAGTTTATATTTTCTAAAATGTCTATAATTATCATATATTACTCTTTTTTTTTGAGATGGAGTCTCGCTCTGTCACCCAGGCTGGAGTGCAATGGTGTGATCATGGCTCACTGCAATGGTGTGAGCATGGCTCACTCAACTTCCTGGTGTTAAGTGATCCTCCCACCTCAGCCTCCCAATTAACTGGGACTACAGGCACATGCCACCACACCAGACTAATTTCTTCTATGTTTTGTAGAGACAAGATATCACTCTGTTGCCCAGGCTGGTCTCGAAATTTTGGGGTCGAGTGATCCTCCCACCTTGGCCTCCCAAAGTGCTGAGATTACAGGCATGAACTACCATACCCAGTCCTGTTTTTAATTGTATGCATTCTAGTGAGTGTATAGTGGTATCTCTTTGTGTTTTTAATTTGAATTTCCCTCATGACTAATGATGTTGAGCAATTTTAATGTGCTTATTCACCAATGTGTTTTTTTCATGTAATGTCTGCCCTAATCATTTGCACATTTTTTAATTGAGGAAATGTTTTTCTTATTGTTGTCTTGTGACTTCATTCCATATTCTATACAAGTCCTTTATTAGATATGTGATTTGTCAATACTTTTTCCCAGTCTGTAACTTTATCATTCTATTAACAGTGTCTTTCAAAGAACAGAAATTCTTAATTGTAATTAACTGCAGTTTATCATTTCTTTTCTCTTATTCATTGTGCTTTTGTTGTTCTAATCTAAGGTCATAAAGATTTTCTCCTGTATTTTCTTCTAGAAGATTTGTAGTTTTAGGTTTTACATTTAGGTCTATAACATATTTTTAGTTTTTGTACACAGTATGAGGTATGGATCAAAGTTAATATTTTTGCCTATGGGTGGCCAGTGTTTTCACATTGTTAAAAAGATTATCCTTTATCTATAAAATCATTTTTGTACTTTTGTTGAAAGTCAATTTACCATATATGTGGTATTTTTACACTCTTTTTACCCCCAAAGATTCATTTGTCTATCTTCATACCAATACCATGTCTTGATAACTGTAAGTTTCTAATAAGTTTTGAAGTCAGGAAATGTATTTTTAAAAGTTTTCTTCTTGGCCAGGCACAGTGACTGATGCCTATAATCTCAGCACTTTGGGAGGCTGAGGCAGGAGGATAACCTGAGGTCAGACATTCAAGACCAGCCTGGCCAATATGGTGAAACCCTGTCTCTACTAAGAATTCAAAAAAAAAAAAAAATAGCCAGGCATGGTGTCTCACGCCTGTAATCCCAGCACTTTGGAAGGGTGAGGCAATTGGATCACCTGAGGTCGGGATTTCGAGACCAGCCTGACCAACACAGAGAAACCCTGTCTCTACTAAAAATACAAAATTAGCCGGGCTTGGTGGTTCACGCCTGTAATCCCAGCTACTTGGGAGACTGAGGCAGGAGAATCACTTGAATCCGGGAGGTTGAGGTTGCTGTGAGCTGAGATCACACTATTGCACTCCAGCCTGGTGATAGAGCAAGACTCTGTCTCTTAAAAAAAAAAAGTTTTCTTCTTTTCCAAAGTTGTTTAGCTATTCCAGGTCTTTTGTATTTCCAAATTATTAATGATTTTAAAATCGGTTTGTTGATTTTTACACAAAAAACTGCTGAGGTTTTGATTAGGATAGCACTGAATCCAGATGCAAATTTGGGGAGAAATGACATTTTAACAATGTTGAATCTTCTGATCCATGAGTATGGACGATCTCTTCATTTATTGAGATCTTTTTGTAATTTTCAGTGTAAAGAACTTGCATGTCATTTGTTAGTTTTATTGCTATGTATTTGACATTTTTGGTATTAGTGTAAGTGGCATTTTTTAAAATTTCAATTTCCAGTTGTTTGCTAGTATATAGAAATACAACTGCTAGGTGTAGTGGCTCACACATGTAATCCTAGCACTTTGGGAGGCCAAGGTGGGTGGTTCATCTGAGGTCAGGAGTGGCCAGCCTGGCCAACATGGTGAAACACCCATCCCCACTAAAAATACAAAAATTAACCAGGCATCATGGCACATACCTGTAATCCCAGCTACTCCTGAGGCTGAGGCACAAGAATCCTTTGAACCCAGGAGGCAGAAGTTTCAGTGAGCTAAGATTGCACCACTGCACTCCAGTCTGGGTGACAGTGAGACTCTGTCTCAAAAAAAAAAAAAAAAAGAAAGAAATACAATTGATTTTTGTTTATTGAACTTATATCTAGCAACCTTGCTAAACTCACTTTTTAGTTCTGGTAGCTATTTTTGTAGATGTTGTGGGATTTTCTGAAGAATCATATCATCTATGAATAGACAGCTTTACTCCTTCCTTTCCAGTCTGGTTGTCTGTTGTTTCTTTTTCTTGCCTTATTGCACTGGCTCAAACCAGCACAGTGTTGAGTAGAGGTGATGAAAGCAGACACCCTTGCCTTGTTCCTGATTCTATGAGGAAAACATTGTCTTCCACCATTTAGTATGATGTTAGATTTAGATGTCCTATAACAGGTTGAAGAAATACCCTTTTGTTTCTAGTTTGCTAACAGGTTGTTTGTTTTTATAAATCAGTAATCGATGTTGGATTTTTTCAAATGTTTTCCTGCATCTATTGAGATCATTATTTTTTCTTTTTTAGTCTGTAATATGGTGAACTATATAGATTGATTTAATAACAACTTTATTGAGATAAAACACATAAAGCATAAAGTTTAAAGTTTATCCTTTTAAAGTGTAAAATTCAGTGGTTTTTACACAAGTCATGGAGTTGTGCATATATCACCACTACCAAGTCCCATAACATTTTCATTTCCCTGAAAGAAACTCTGTACCCATTAGAAGTCATTTCCCATTTTCTTCTCTCTCCCCATGCTCTGGCAGCCACCAACCCACCTCTAATTTGCCTATTCTGAACATTTTATATACATACAATCACACTATATGCAGACTTTTGTGACTGGTTTCTTTCACTTAGAATAATGTTTTCAAGGTGCATCCAAGGTATAGCATGTTTCAGAATTTCATGTCCATTTATGGCTGAATAATATTCTATTGGTGGGTATACCACATTTGTTTACCCATCAGTTGATGGACAATTGGGTTGTTTCTACTTTTTGGCTGTTATGGACAATGCTGCTATCAACATTTGTGCACAAGCGTTTGTGTGGGCATATATTTTCATTTTTCTTGGGTGTATATCCCTAGGAGTGGAATTGCTGGTCATACAGTAACTTTATGTTTAACCTTGTGAGGGACTTCCAGGCCAACAGTGAGGTTCAAGCAAGGGAAGGCGGAGGTCCTGGGTCAATGGTACATATTTGCTCTATTGGAGAGAAGCAACTGGCCAAAGTTGTAGCTTGTCAATAGTCTGTTGAACAGCCATGGATTTTTTGGTGTGATCTCCGTGTTCCTGATTCTACAGGGAAAGCACTGTCTTTCACCATTTAGTATGATGTTAGTTTTACATGTCCCATAACAGGTTGAAGAAATGTCCTTCCGTTTCTAGTTTGCTAAGAGGTTTTTTTGTTTGTTTTGTTTTTGGTTCAGAGAACACATGAAGCCAGGCTAGGTATCACCAGTGGGAGACCATATTAAAGACTCATGAATATTGGTATTAATGTAGCACTAATTAGTGCCCAGGTGCCCCTTATTTACGTTTATTACCACATGTACTCTTGGTTCGACAACTCTTATCATCTTTGTTTAACCCACACATTTTCTGTAGGCTAATTACTGATTTATACTTGATATATATATATATATATATATATTTTGAGACGGAGTTTCGCTCTTGGTGCCAGGTCTGGAGCGTAATGGCGTGATCTCAGCTCACTGCAACCTACACCTCCTGAGTTCAAGCAATTATCCACCTCAGCCTCCCAAGTAGCTGGGATTACAGGCATGTGCCACCGCGCCTGGCTAATTTTATGTTTTTAGTAGAGATAGGGTTTCTCCATGTTGGTCAGGCTAGTCTTGAACTCCCAACTTCGGGTGATCCGCCCACCTTGGCCTCCCAATGTGTTGGGATTACAGGCATGAGCCACTGTGTCTGGCCTACTTGATATATCTTATGAGTTCATCCCATTTCTTTTCTTCTGTAAAAGAAGTGAATGTTTTGAAACGATACATCAAATGCATATTAAACCCTTCCCCTATATTATTCATTTCTCTATGACACCACACTTACTTTGCACATAATGCTGAATAAATGTTAAATAAATAATAAGCAGGGCCAGGCCTCTAATCTGAGCACTTTGGGAGGCTGAGTCAGGCAGATTGCTTGAGCCCAGGAGTTTGAGAACAGCCTGGGCAACATGGCAAAAACCCATCTTTACTAAAAATACAATTCGCTGGACATGGTGACACACACCTGCGATCTCAGCTACTGGGGAGGCTAATCACCTGAGTCCAGGAGGCTGAGGTTGCAGTGAGCAGAGATTGCACCACTGCACTCCAGCCTAGGTGACAGAGTGAGACTTTGTATCAAATAATAATAATAATAATAATAATAATAATAATAGGCTGGGCACAGTGACTCATGCCTGTAATTCCAGCACTTTGGGAGGCTGAGGCGAGCAGATCATGAGGTCAGGAGATCGAGACCATCCTGGCTGACATGGTGAAACCGGGTCTCTACTAAAAATCTAAAAAATTAGCCAGGCGTGGTGGCACACGCCAGTAGTCCCAGCTATTTGGGAGGCTGAGGCAGGAGAATCACCTGAACCCGGAAGGTGGAGGTTGCAGTGAGCCGAGATCATGCCATTGCACTCAAGCCTGGCAACAGAACGAGACTCTGTCTCAAACAAATAATAATAATAAAATAAAAATGAGCAATAATCTCAGGTATTCTTGCCATAGAAATAAACAGATATTCAAACAAAGGATTCCTATGGTTAAGTACTTGGGAAATATTGATTTGTTTTTTGCTATAGGACTTGCTAGCCACTTAATTCACTCATGTAGTGATACTTCTTCATGAATGGATTTCATATTCAGTGTCCTCAAACGTACTGACCCCTGGAGCCCTTTACTCAAGGTGCAGCTCTAGGAATTAGTGTTGTATAAAACACACCTTGGGAAATGCTGCCCTGGGGATTGCTCTGTGCAAGGCCTTGGAAGTACAGATGTTTACTACAGCAGCCATAGACTCAACAGCTGAACTGAAATTCCCTTGGGTGCCTTTTATACAGTATAAACATCCTGTTTTTCTAGGTTATTTTTTTAAACAATAACAAGGAGCAAGACAGGGAAATTGAAGTTACTTGGGGTATAAGCTGACTCAATCATGCAATCAATGGTTTTTCTAAATTTCTCCTTTTGAGAAAATCCAGGAATAATGTCCCATCCCCTAAACAGCACAGTGCTGAGACTAATTCTTTGACAAATATTAGGCATGTTGAAAGATAGTAGGATTATAAAAAGGAGACTTCCTCTTCCACCTGGCTAGAAAAACGTGCCTAATAGAACACTAGGGAACCCAAATCTCTGTGCGAAGCATATTCCTCACGTGGTTAACCTGGAAAGCCAAGGGATTCTAAAGACTTAAAACTGAGTTTATCGGAGCCCTCTGTATTGTAGATGGGAGAACAGGTAACTTAAGCTAGTAGACAGAATATAGGGACAGAAATAGAGCCAATCGTAGGTCTCCTACCCTATCGCACTCCATTACACATCCTCTGGCCCCAACACCATCACCACGTAGGCAGGTAACTCTGCCCCTGACCCTTACCGTCCTGCACACAGGATTGTCTCTCGCCCTTGCCCTTTTTGTAACCTCTTCTTGCACCCTTCCCTAAGCTTATCTCCAGCCTGAATCCTTCTCAGCCTTCAAATTGCAGCTCAAACATTATTTCCTCTGGTGAGCTTTCCTTGACTCCAGCCTACTAGGGTATATGTTATTTCTCCATCACTTATCACAAATGTAATTTATATTATTTAGTGATTGTTTCTTCCACTAGCTTGTGAACTACTCAAAAGGGCCAGAAACTGTATAACTAGTGCAGTATTGAATTTCCAGCATGTGGCATAGAGTAAGTGGTGAAAAAATACCAGTTAGTGGCTCACACCAGTAGCCCTAGCTACTCAGGAGGCTGAGGTAGGAGAGGGGATCCCTTGAGCTGGGGAGTTTGAGGCTGCAGTGAGCTATGATCAAGCCACTGCACTCCAGCCTAGGTGACAGGGCAAGACCTTGTCCCCACAAAATAATCATAACAAAATAAATAAATAGTCCGGGAACGGTAGCTCACACTTGTAATCCCAACACTTTGGGAGGCCGAGGCAGGTGGATCACCTGAGGTCAGGGATTTGAGACCAGCCTGGCCAACATGATGAAATCCCATCTCAACTAAAAATACAAAAATTAGTGGGGCATGGTAGCTGGTGCCTGTAACCCCAGCTACTTGGGAGGCTAAGGCAGGAAAATTGCTTGAACTTGGAAGGCAGAGGTTGCAGTGAGCTGAGATCTTGCCACTGCACTCCAGCCTGGGTGACAGAGTGAGACTCCATCTCAAAAAAATAAATAAATACATACATACATACATACATACATACTTACATACATACATATCAGTAAGTTGAATGATTGAAACCTAGGTGCTGAAATATTTTTGCTTATTTCTCTTAGGCCTGTTCTATCTTCCTTTGTCCTAGGTCAAAATCTTATCAACTCCTTTGTCCAAAGCTCAGATCCCTCGAGACTCATTCCAAGAAGGCCTCTCTTGCCGATTCCCCAATCAGAGTAGTTGTTGACCTTCCTGTACACAGTCTAGTCTCTCATGTAATCCCAGATAAGCTGGGAAAAGCAGTGCTCTTTTTTAGAGTATGAGGTGTTCAGAGTTGCTAGTGGGCCTGAGACTCTGAAATGAATAGCTCATGTGTACTCCCAAAACCCAGCAAGAAGGAACAGTGCAGCTGTGGGCAGCCAAGAAGCCAGTTGTGTTCACAGGTACGTGGCTGACGTCAGTGCGGATAATGCATAAAAGCTGTTCCAGGGTGGAGCTGTTCTCTGGAATGTTGGGAACATGCTACTCAGAGGTACAATTGTGACACTGGACTTCCTCCCCAGACAGGGCGCCTGCCTGCCCTTCACCTCTTGCCGAAACTCACTCACATACCCAGACCTGGGGCTTGCAATTTTCCTAATTCATCCCCAAGGTGAGCTGCTTTCAAACAGAGTGTGAATTTGATTCGGAAATATGGCCAGTTGCAAAGTACCATGAGGTGACATGAGGTGAGGAGACAGACTTTTTTTTTTTTTTTTGAGACAGAGTTTCACTCTGTCACCCAGGCTGGAGTGCAATGGCACAATTTCAGCTCACTGCAATCTCCACCTCCCTGATTCAAGCAATTCTCCTGCCTCAGCCTCCCGAGTAGCTGGGATTACAGGCACATGCTATCGCACCCAGCTAATTTTTGTATTTTAGTAGACACGGTTTCATCATGTTGGCCAGGATGGTCTCGATCTCCTGAACTTGTAATCTGCCCACCTCAGCCTCCCAAAGTGCTGGGATTATAGGTGTGAGCCACTGCACCCAACCATAAGACAGACTTTCTTTTGGACTCTCTTTCTCCAAGACAGGTCTTTTTCTGAAGTGCCTTAAAATATTAATGGCGCCCTGCGTGATAAAGAGGAAAAAAACATGGCTCTGCCCTCCTCAAGCTGTGAATTTTACCCCTTGCTTAAGTTGTTGTGAGGTCACAACAACTTAAGTCGTGAGTAAAGGCCTTGGGTCAGGGATGGGGCTTATAGGGCATTGCTAAGGGAGAAAACAGAAAACAAAGCACGGGGGTGACTGTCTAAGACATCACTAGTGTTCAACAAATGATAGCTGTTTAACTATTAGATACTCCTCGGGTATCCTTAGAGCAGTCTGTGCCTCCTGCCTCAGTAACATCATGCCAGATAAAAATGGCCTGCTCATTTTTCTGTTTCTTCTGCTAAACTGTTACTCTCTTCTAGGCCCAATATCTAGAAAAATGCCTTTCAGCTCCCATGATAAGCTCGTATCTGATGTCATCTTGTTGCCTAGGCTGGAGTGCAGTGGCACAATCTTGGCTCACGGCAACCTCTGCCTCCTGAGTTCAAGCGATTCTCCTGCCTCAGCCTCCCAAGTAGCTGGGGTTACAGGCGCCCACCACCATGCCCAGCTAATTTTTGTATTTTTAGTAGAGACAGGGTTGCGCCACGTTGGCCAGGCTGGTCTTTAACTCCTGGCCTCATGATCCACCCGCCTCAGCTCCTCAAAGTGCTGGGATTACAGGTGTGGGCCACCATGTCTGACCCTCAATTTACAGCTGAATAAGTGAAGGCACCACAAAGTAGAGTAGTTCAGCCAACGTGATCTATGTAGTAAGCAGTGGAGTCAGGATTTAAACACAGCTGGCCAGGTTCTAGAACCTATGCTCTTTTTTTTTTGAAAGAAAGAAAGAAAAAAATGAAGAAGAGGAATAAAAAGGAAGAGAAAGAGAGAGAGAGAATGGGAGTATTGCTTTCTTGCCCAGGCTAGAATGCAGTTTAGTAATGGGTATTGAAAACCTCTTTTATACCAATAATTATACTTGATGTAGACAGGAAGGAATAAGGGAAGAAAATAACAAACAAGCAGCCAACCAATATTTCATTTAAACCTATGAAATGCTATGCGATTACTGAGGAGTGATTTACTTCCAATTATGTAGTCACTTTTGGAATAGGTGTGAGATGGTAATGTATGTTTTCTGTATTTGAAGTGGAGAGTTCTGTAAATGTTTATTAAGTTTACTTGTTCCGGGTCTGAGTTCAAGTCCTGAATGTCCTTGTTAATTTTCTGTCTCGTTGATCTATAAAATCTTTAGCTCTTCTTGTTACATTGATCCTTTTGCCATTATGTAATGTCCTTCTTTGCCTCTTTTGCTCTTTGTTGCTTTAAAGTCTACTTTATCAGAGGCGAGAATTCCATCTCCTGCTTTTTGTTTATTTGTTTATTTTTACTCTCTGTTTGGTTGATAAATCTTCCTCCTCTTTGTTTTGAGTCTTTGTGTATCGTTGCATGTGAGATGGGTCTGGATGCAGCATACCGATGGGTTTTGACTTTTTATCCAATTAGAATATATATGTAGGTTTAATACTGGCATTTGATGCTAACTGGCTATTTTGCCCATTAGTTAGTGTAAATTTTTCATTGTGTTAATACTCTTTGCTTATTGATATATTTTTGGAAAGGCTGATATTGGTGGTTCCTTTATATGTATAGTGCTTCTTTCAGAAGCTCTTGTAAAGCAGGCCTGGTGGTGGTGAAGTCTCTAAGTACTTGTTTGTTCACAAAAGATTTAATTTTTCCTTTGATTATAAAGCTTAGTTTCGGCCGGGTGCGGTGGCTCACGCCTGTAATCCCAGCACTTTGGGAGGCCGAGGCGGGTGGATCACGAGGTCAAGAGATCGAGACCATCCTGGTCAACATGGTGAAACCCTGTCTCTACTAAAAATACAAAAAAAATTAGCGGGGCATAGTGGCGCGTGCCTGTAATCTCAGCTACTCAGGAGGCTGAGGGAGGAGAATTACCTGAACCCGGGAGGCGGAGGTTGCGGTGAGCCGAGATCGCGCCATTGCACTCCAGCCTGGGTAACAAGAGCGAAACTCCGTCTCAAAAAAAAAAAAAAAAAAAAGCTTAGTTTGGCTGGATAGGAAATTCTGGGTTGAAAGTTATTTTCTTTAAGGATGTTAAATATTGGTCCCCACTCTTTTCTGGCTTGTAGGGTTTCTGCTGAGAAATCTGCTGTAAGTCTGATAGGTTTCCCTTTATGAGTAACCTGACCTTTCTCTCTAGCTGCCCTTAATATTTTCTCCTTCATTTCAACCCTAATAAATCTGGCAATTATGTGCCTTGGGGTTGGTCTTCTTGAAGAATATCTTTGTGGTGTTCTCTGTATTACATGGAGTTGAATATTACGCTGCCTTGCCAGGTTGGGAAAGTTTTCCTGAATGATATCCTGAAGAGTATTTTCCAACTTGGATTCATTCTCTTCGTCACATTCAGGTACACCTATCAAACATAAATTAGGTCTTTTCACATAGTCCCATATTTCCTGGAGACTTTGCTCATTCCTTTTCATCCTTTTTTCTCCATTCTTGTCTTCTCGTTTCATTTCACTGAGCTGGTCCTCGACTTCCGATATCCTTTCTTCTACTTGATCAATTCGACTGTTTAAACTTGTGCATGCTTTGCGAAGTTCTCGTGTTGTGTTTTTCAGCTCCATCAATTCACTTATATTCTTCTCTAAATTGTCCATTCTCGTTAACATTTCGTCAAACCTTTTTTCAAGGTTCTTAGTTTCTTTGCATTGGGTTAGAATAAGTTATTTTAATTCACAGAAGTTTCTTATCACCCACGTTTTGAAACCTGCTTCTGTTATTGGAACACACTCGTTCTCTATTAAGCCTTGTTCCGTTACTGATGAGGAATTGTGATCCCCTGTAGAGGGAGAGGCATTCTGATTTTGAGTATTCTCTGCCTTTTTACGCTGGTTTCTTCCCTTCATTATATATTTATCCGTCTGTCGTCTTTGTAATTACCGACTTTCTAACTAGGTCTCTGAGTGGACGTCCAACTTGTTGATTCCCAGCGCCGTAATCTGAGCAATCCACTGCGCCGGCCAAAATAGCGTTGTTAAGATTGATGGTGCTTTTCTGCCTGGGAATCTCCGGACTCTGCACCAGGAACTGGCTAAGGCGCCAGCAAAACCGCCACACCGGCCACAAGAGTCGCCCTGGCGACCCGTGGGGCTCCTCTGCTGGGAATCTCCTAGTCCATGAGCAACAAATATTCGTCTGAAAGTGTGGCGTCCTCTCGTTCTCTGCGCTTTCACTGGGAGCTACGTGCCCAAGCTGCTAGTGATCAGCCATCTTGGATCTCTCTCTCCTCGTTTATTTTTTGAGACGGAGTCTTGCTCAGTCGCCTACACAGAAATGCAGTAGCAAGTTCTCGGCTCTGTAACCTCCACACTGTAACTCCACCTCCTGGGTTCAAGTGATTCTTCTGCCTTAGCCTCCCAAGTAGCTGGGACTACAGGTGCACACCACCATGCCTGGTTAATTTTTGTATTTTTAGTAGAGATGAGGTTTCACCACGTGGGCCAAGCTGGTCTCGAACTCCTGACCTCCAGTGATCCACCCGCCTTGGCCTCCCAAAGTGCTGGGATTACAGGCATGAGCCACCACTCCTGGACTGCTCTTTACCTCTGTACTAGGCTGCCTCAATCCTTACGCTAATTATGTTTTTCTCATTTTTCTGCCTAACAGCACAATGAAAAATACCATCCCTATTGTCTCTTGTATTTGTGGGGCCATCTTTATTCTGTGGTTCTCATTGTACTGGCTCAACACAATGCCTTACACAATTGAATGCTTTACAGTCGCCTCCCCATTTGTGCAGAGCTGGGTCTGGAGTGCTGGGTTTATGACCCAATTATGCTCTTTCACAAAAACATTTCTGGGTGCCATTGTCAGACAGGACACTAGACTGAGTGGACCACTGCGAAAACCCTTTTATGCTCTTGTGTTCTAAATGACAGCCCTGTTTCCTAAAGTAATTGAGATTTTCAGCTATCAGCATAAAAGGAAACCATGGATGCTAGGCACAGCCTCGTGCTACTGTTATATGCCCCAGACACCAGTCACCACTGAAGTCAGGCCTGTCTACCTCTCTCAAAGACAGTCTCAGTGAAACTGGAGTTTTCTTTCAATATTAGGTGCTCAGGTCCCGTATATGCAAGAGAATTACATACCTTTGGAATTAAATAAGTCAAATGAATTCTCATGTATAGCCACTACCTCACTCAATAGAATATTACCAGAATCTCAGGCTAAGCATGGTGGCTCACACCTATAATATCTCAGCATTTTGGGAGGCTGAGGTGGGTGGATTGCTTGAGCCCAGAAGTTTGAGACCAGCCTGGGCCACATGGCAAAAAACCATCTCTACAAAAAAAATAGCTGGGTCTAGTGGTGTATGCCTGTAGTCCCAGCTACCAGGGAGGCTGAGGTGGGAGGATTGCTTGAGGGGAGGTTGAGCCTGCGGTAAGCTGTGATTGCGCACTGCACTGCACTCCAGCCTGGGTGACAGAGTGAGACTCTATCTCAAAAAAAAAAAAAACAAGCATGGAGAGGGTAGATTCTGGGTGTGTATGTATATATCCAGAATACACACACACACACACACACACACACACACACACACACATATGTATATATGTATACATCCAGAATCTATCCTCTCCCCACAGCATCCTTCTCCCACTCCTCCCCCTGGCAATGCTAACATGCTTTTCATTATAGAGTATTAGTCGTTTGAAAGAGATAATTTTTCAGATGTGATTCCTAAGTACTTTATGTTATAAAAGGTGCTAGCAGCAAATGAATATTCAAGCTTATAGTTCGAAGTTTCATTTTTTTTCATTTTTTTTTTTTTTAACAGAGACAGGGTTTCACCAGGCTGGTTTTGAACTCCTGACCTCATGATCCGCCCGCCTTGGCCTCCCAAAGTGCTAGGATTACAGGCGTGAGCCACTGCACCCAGCCTGAAGTTTCATTTTCAATGTGAACTGATACTGTTAGTGAGCTTCTTTCTATTCTAACTTTATAGCCACAGTACTGCAGTCTAATAGTGTGCTGAGAACAGATGTGTCATTAAATTGTCAATGTGCAAAATTAATTTTTTGCCACAAATTGGGGACACACACTTCTGTGGCAGTGACTGCCAGAATGTTAAGATGACTGGTGCTGGGTGGGGTGCAGTGGCTCACGCATGTAACCCCAGCACTTTGGGAGGCAGGTAAATTACCTGAGGTCAGGAGTTCAAGACCAGCCTGGCCAACATGGCAAAACCCTGACTCTACTAAAAATACAAAAAAAATTGCTAGGCATGGTGCCAGGCACCTGTAATCCCAACATAGTGAAACCCTGTCTCTACTAAAAATACAAAAAAAATTGCTGGGCATGGTGCCAGGCACCTGTAATCCCAGCTACTCGGGAGGCTGAGGCAGGGGCATCTCTTGAACTTGGGATTTGGAGGTTGCAGTGAGCCGAGATCATGCCACTACACTCCAGCCCAGGCGACAGTGTGAAACTCTGTCTCAAAAAAAAAAAAAAAAAAAAAAAAGATGTCTAGTGCTGCAGATGAGGAAGAGCAGATGCAAATGGCAGGAGTGAAGAGGTGACTGTTACCTACATGAAGCCACAGTCACAGACAGATTGCTTCCTGCAACACGTAAGAACTTTGCTGTGTAACTGTGTAAGAGAACTTGGCTATGGCAGCAGATGCTCTCCTCAAACACCCTGATGAATACTAGTGTGGTAACACCTGAAGCACTTAATCCTTACAGGAGAGCCACAAGTTCTAGTATTCAAAAATGTACCTCAAGCACCAAAAAGTTGACAGCTCTTATTCAGCCAACAGATATTTCTGAAAAAAAAATTTTTTTTGAGATGGAGTCTTGCTCTGTCACCCAGGCTGGAGGGCAATGGTGTGGTCTCAGCTCACTGCAACCTCCACCTCCTGGGTTCAAGCGATTCTTCTGCCTCAGCCTCCTAAGTAGCTGGGATTACAAGTGCCTGCCACCATGCCGGGCTAAGTTTTTTGTATTTTTAGTAGAGATGGGGTTTCACCATGTTGGCCAGGCTGGTCTGGAACTC
The DNA here is from genome assembly GCF_030222135.1 of Aotus nancymaae. Taxonomy (NCBI): domain Eukaryota; kingdom Metazoa; phylum Chordata; class Mammalia; order Primates; family Aotidae; genus Aotus; species Aotus nancymaae. The sequence goes on along the minus strand of NW_026988476.1, from coordinate 25,080,528 downwards.
CTGACCTCGTGATCTGCCCGCCTGGGCCTCCCAAAGTGCTGGGATTACAGGAGTGAGTCACTGTACTCAGCTTCTGAAATGGTTTAACAAGTTTTTGCTATTTCCCTGCCTGTAAATTACCCTATGAAATAATAATCTCACTGCCCCTTTCCATTGCTTTTTACTGTGAATTAGAAACGAAACACGTATGTCAGGAGGAAATGAAATTCAATTCTATTACATATTTGGTAATGTTTGTAGGCAGCAGCCAGAAACCCTCCAAAATTGGACATAAGCAAGGTGTGGTGGCTCATGTCTGTAATCCCAGAACTTTGGGAGGTTGAGGCAGGAGGATTGCTTGAGTCCAGGAGTTCAAGACCAGCCTGGGCAACATAGCAAGATCCCATCTCTAAAATAAAATAAAAATAAATAAAATACACATAATTTTTGGTACTACTCAGTTTGCAAGGGGATTAAGTTGGTAAAAAGAACTTGCAGCTTTAAGGGAAATTGCTTTCTGACTTGAGAGGGAAAAATACATAATTGTGGCTATGTAGCAGAAATCTTTGGAGAGATGCCCAGAAAAGGAGAAAGCCCTATTCCCAACCCTCTTTCTCTATCTAGCTCCTCTATCTTAGAAGAATGACTCCCTGTTCCAGGACTGGAATGTGCTTGCTTCTTGCTTTGGAGACTTACTGAAGATAATGTAGCTGCAATTGAGTGACTTGGATGTGGTTCTTCACCTTTATAAGATGATGCAGTATGAGTAGTACCCTAAATAATATAGTCGTCTCTCAATATCCACAAGGGATTGGTTCCAGGACCCTCCTTGGATACCAAAATCCACAGCTGCTCTGGTCCCTGATATAAAATGGTGTTGTATTTGCATGTAAACTATGCACATCCTCCCTTATACTTTAAATTATCTCTAGATTACTTAGAATACCTAATACAATGTAAATGCTAGTACATAGTTGTTATATTGTATTTTACATTTTGTATTACTTAATTGTTGTTTTTCTTCAGAATATTTTCCACCTGAGGTTGGTTGAATCCCCAGATGCAGAACCCACAGATACAAGGGGCCAACTGTATGTGAATGAAGGGGTAACTTCTATGCTAAAACACCTTTTTATATATTTTGTTTGTTTGTTTGTTTTTATTTATTTTTTTGAGACAGAGTCTCTCTCTGTCCCCAGGTGCCAGGCTGGAGTGCAGTGGCACAATCTCAGCTCACTGCACCTCTGCCTCCCGGGTTCAAGCAATTCTCCTGCCTCCGCCTCCTGAGTAGCTGGGACTATAGGCTCATGCCACCACGCCCAGCTAATTTTTGTATAATTTAGTAGAGATGGGGTTTCACCATGTTGGCCAGGATGGTCTTGATCTCTTGACCTTGTGATCCGCCCACCTCGGCTACCCAAAGTGCTGAGATTACAGGCTTGAGCCACCACACCCGGCCAGGGTTTTTTTTTTTTTTTTTTTTTTTAGATGCAGTCTCACTCTTGCCCAGGCCAGAGTGAAGTGGCGTGATTTTGGCTCACTGCAACCTCCGCCTCCCCCAATTCTCCTGCCTCAGCCTCCCGAGTAGCTGGGATTACAGGCATGTGCCACCACGCCTGGCTAATTTTGCATTTTAGTAGATACGGGGTTTCTCCACGTTGGTCAGGTTGGTCTCAAACTCCCGACCTCAGGTGATCCGCACGTCTTGGCCTCCCAAAGTCCTGGGATTACAGAAGTGAGCCACCGTGCCTGACCCTCAAAACACGTTTTTTAGGACAAAAAACATTTTTTTTTTTCTCTGAGGAAATAAAATCTTCACTGGTACTCTTTTTTTGTTGTTGTTGTTGTTATATTTAGGACAATCATATAACTTATAACTAAAACCAGGACACTTTTGAGGATACAAAGGAGGTGCTTCAATAATTATACCTGGAGGCTGGGCACAGTGGCTCATGCCTATAATCCCAGCACTTTGGGAAGCCAAGGCAGGCAGATGAGCTGAGGTCAAGAGTTTGAGACCAGTCTGGCTAACATGGTGAAACCCCATCTCTACTAAAAATACAAAAATTAGCTGGATGTGATGTCGTGCACCTGTAATCCCAGCTAGTCGGGAAGCTGAGGCAAGAGAATCGCTTGAACCCGGGAGGTGGAGGTTGCAGTGAGCTGAGATCGTGCCAATGCACTCCAGCCTGGGCAACAAAAGCAAAACTCCATCTCAAAAAAAAAATTATACCTGGAAAACAGAAACCAGAATAATTCCAGGCTAACTGGGATGTTTGACCACTTGCTTGGAGCACAGGTTGGTGGTTGATAAATATTATGATCACATTGTATACTCTCTGTTCCCCCCGCCATGTGAAGTAAGAGCTAATCACATTGTGTAACGTTTAATCCTTGACCTTGATCATCTAATTAGATCATCATGTAATTTTTTTTGAGACAGGGTCTTACTCTGTCACTCAGGCATGGTGCCATCATGGCTCATTGCTACCTCTGCTTCTTGGGCTCATGTGATCCTCCCACCTCAGCCACTCAAGTAGCTGGGATTATAGCCATGAGCCACCACATCTGTGTGATAATCTGATTTTTTTTTTTTTGAGACGGAGTCTCACTCTGTTGCTTAGACTGGAGTGCAATAACGCAACCACCTGGCCTTTAAAAAAGGAATATTCATGTAGACATACTATATTAGATGTGCATTGTTTGGGGTATGCTAACATACCCAATGGATTTCTGGCTAGAGGGAATGAAGAATGTTTTTTCCCTCATGGTACTTTGAGTGTTAGTATGTTTATAGGTAAGGGAAGTGAGTACAGCAAGCTGATCAATTGCCCTAAATCACACACCAGAGCTGAGATCAAAGCGCAAAATAAAAACTCTAAAAAATAAACTGATTTAAAAAGTAAAAAATGAAAATACAAACTCTGCCCTATGAATCCCCAGCAGTTGTGTTACTTGCTGAGCCATGAAGGGCTGCCTTTTAGAATCTGATCTCAGATGCATGGGAGGTGGAGACTTATTACCACCTTTCAGACAAGAAATCTTATGTTTGGAAGCTGCTTTTCCTAGTTCGCACAAGTCCTCTTCAACCCACTTCTATAAAAAGCCCAAGTAAGAGTCCTAATCATTAGTCATGCAGTTTGGTCTTTTTGTAGATTTGAGCATTCAAGAAGGGATGCAGGTGATTCATTAAGCTTAGTACTTGGGGTTTTTGTGTGTTGCAGTAACTAAGCAACAGTTAAGATATTTTAACTTAGCATGTCCTGCATTGGCACGTTTAAAAAAAGAACTGTCACACCATGCTTGGCAGAGCTTCCCTCTGACTCTTCCACACTCTGTGCAGTTCCTGTACATCTTGGCTGCCCATGCACTGCTAACAGAGACCTCTTCTGTCTCAGCTACTCTGACAGCCTTGGCCTAGTGTGTACCACTGCAGGGTAGCTGGATACCCATGTCCCCAGTGACTGGTAACTGCAAAGGCTGGACCTGGAACTAGGGGTTTCATCATCCACTACATTTTCTTAACAATTCTCACATTCACATTTTAAACCCACACTTAACTGTTACACCTTTGAACATTCGCCTTTATGAAAACAAAACTCAAGTTCTAGGTTAACAATTTAAGAACTGTAATTATTCACAAAACAATGCATTTCAAACATAACCATTAGCTTTTTTTTTTTCCTGAATGTTCAGTGAAACTCACTAAATGGTATATGAGAGGCCTGCTACATAACATTCGATATTAGATAGATTTGACTTTGCAGGTATGGTTTTGGAAGAATTGCAGTACTAGATGCATGAACCTAGTGTTTAAACTCTAAGCCTTGGTGTCAGAAGAGCTGGTTCCATTATTTATGTGGTATGACTCTGGGAATTTAACCTTTTTAGAGACAGGATCTTGCTGTTGTCTAGGCTGGAGTGCAGCATTGTAGCCTCTAACTCCAGGGCTCAAGTGATCCTGCCACCTTGGCCTCCTGAGTAGCTGGGACTAGAGGCACACGCTACCGCACCTGGCTTTTTTTTTTTTTTTTTGAGACAGAGTTTCGCTTTTGTTACCCAGACTGGAGTGCAATGGCACGATCTCGGCTCACCGCAACCTCCGCCTCCTGGGTTCAAGCAATTCTCCTGCCTCAGCCTCCCGAGTAGCTGGGACTACAGGCACACACCACCATGCCCAGCTAATTTTTGTACAAATTTTTAGTAGAGACAGGGTTTCACCTTGTTGACCAGGATGGTCTTGATCTCTTGACCTTGTGATCCACCCGCTTCGGCCTCCCAAAGTGCTGGGATTATAGGCATGAGCCACTGTGCCAGGCCATCTGGCTAATTCTTAAATTCTGGTTTGTGATGAGGTCTTGCTATGTTGCCCAGGCTAGTCTCAAAGTCCTGGCTTCCAATGATCCTCCTGCCCTGGCCTTTCAAAGTGTTAGGATTACACAAGCATGAGGCACTGCACATCTCTTTTAAACTTGGTTTCCTTATCTCTAAAGAGACTTTTAAATCTACGTATCTTTAAGGAAAGCTAGACTAAGTGACCATTAAATAAAACAACAACCTCTGACATAAAACATAATCAGAGAAAACTTAAAAAATGTTCTATCTCCTCTTTTCTTATGGCTTAGAATCCCAGATGACCTGATTCTATTATACTTGGGAACCTTTGACTATGATCTAAACAAACCTCAAGTAGGAGACATGGTCATCTATAATGGCAGTTTTTTAAAATTTAAAAGCAGCAAATCTCTACCCTTCCTGAAACAACTTACTAGTAAGGAAAACACATAAAGTGCTGAGTGGAAGTGCTTTAGTGAAAGCAGGGAGAGACTAAGCTCTATAAGATCTATTCACTTGATCCCCTCCTCGGCACTGGGAAAATCAAATGAGAGAAAAAAATGAGAGAAAAGTTTAAGTGTCACAGGAGAGCCGGGTGTGGTGGCTCAAGCCTGTAATCCCAGCACTTTGGGAGGCTGAGGCGGGTGGATCACGTGAGATCAGGAGTTTGAAACCAGCCTGGCCAACATGGCAAACCCCCATCTCTAATAAAAATACAAAAATTAGCTAGGACTGGTGGTGTGCACCTGTAACTCCAGCTACTTGAGAGGCTGAGGTAGGAGAATCGGTTGAACTGAACTGAAGTTTGCAGTGAGGTGAGATTGCACCACTGCACTCCAGCCTGGGCGACACAGTGAGACTCTGTCTCGAAAACAAATAAAAACCACAGGAATAAGCTCTATGAGATGACCCAAATCCTCTTCTGGCATTAGAATTCTATTGTATGCCTCATTTAAAATAAGTGAGCTAATATTCAGAATTCTATTTTGCTTTTGAGATGGGTTGCAAAAGGATTGGTGCGAAGACTATTAATACGGTGATTTAAAAAAAGCACTTGCTTGGGTCAGGTAACACAGGATAGCGTGTTTGTCAGAGCAATGTCATCTCACAACAGGAAAAATAGAAACTGGCCCTGCTCCAGAATGGTCTTATTGCACCATCCATTTCATAGCTCCACTTTAGGAGGATACTTTCATGGGATATTGAGTAACATATCAAAAACAATTTAAAATTTTACAGCTGCATTTTGTTCAATTATAAGGCAAAAAGAAGAAAATCCTTCCAAAAATAGAAGTACTGCAAAGCATTCATTCATTCATTGCCCTATTCCAACTGGAGTTCCAAGGAACGCCAGCAAAACCTGCTGTGGGAAAATGGCACACTCCACGAAGTTTAATAATGTGACCTTCGCTAAATGTGTAGCAGTTAATGACAAAAGTAGAACTATCTTTGATAACAGAAAGTGGGGGAGTGAGGGGAGTGGGGACAGAGAAAGTTCCCTAACTTCATATTATTGTATATGCAGATAATCTGGTTACAAAGAGTAGCCGAGCCTTGAAAGGAGAAAATCACCACAATGGACACCATGTTGCTGAAAGAGAGTGTGTGGAGGAATGGTTGTTTCCAGACATCCTTAGTGAATGTAGGTCACATGCAAAGAGGTATCTCAGGCCCTTTCTTCCTCCTTTATGACAACAAATTCGTGTTACTTAGGCTCTGGACTTGCTCAGAGAAGCCCAGAATTAGGCCTAAAGAATAAACATGAAAAAATCTGTGAAACCATGAAAATACATTTTTAAAAAAAGTTTTCAGGTATAATACACAAAAGCAAACAAGTTTATCTTAAAAAATATCAAGTATCACATCCATAGCCTATTCCTAATTATAATTACTTTTTAAAGCAACATTTTTCTTTGTTTACAAATACAGCAGCAGGTGATAAAACCTAGTACTCAAACTGATTGCTTACAATTTATAATACAAACAAATGTATATGTCTCAAATCACATTTTAGGCAGTTTAACTTCAAATGTATAGACAATTACATACATTAAATTTGTCATTACTGTCAATGAAAAATCACAATTTCAAGAAAATTACAAAGAACTTTCATAGAGCACACAGTCAAGTTTACTTAATGGCAACAAATCAGTATCTGTTAATCAGTGACAGGCAGTGAAAGTGTCTTTATCCAGGGGTAAAGTGAAGAGGCAAACAAACTATCCTGTTACTTTGCACACTTGAATTGTGCTCAACACTACAATCTTGAAAAACATTAATTTCTTAGTTTTTAGAAAAGGTATGCCACATGTTGCCCTTTAAAATGCCCAAAGGCTGGTTATAATTTCCACCAGCAGCAACCCTAACAACACGTTTATCTAGGTAAACTAATAATGACTGGTGTGCTAACCAATTCTGTAATGTTACTTCTAGACTATGAGCCTCTCAAGAACAGGGATTCCCTCGTAGCTGGCAAAGAACCTGGATCAAGGACAATAGCATCTACTGAATAAATGACTCAGATGTTTTCGATAGCTAGAAGCTTGCCTGGCATTTACAAAATACTGATTTTTATTGGCAATTTTTGTTTTACATGGCAGATTTCTGAAGTGTCTTCAATACTAAATATTGCTTTATTAAAATCAAAAAATAATCTTCCCTGAAAGCCACATACAACTTTCTATGCATAGTACAATAGATCAGTGTGATTTATCTGAATTTAGGCTTATGGTTTTCAAAAACTTGAAAGTTTGTGCTTAATTTCCAGGCTTTCTAACCCTGGCATTTGATAAAGCTAGCTTCTGTCATTGAGGGTGAGAGAATTGAGACATTGGCACTTATTGTTTAGAAGTGTAGGCAATTGATATTTAAAGTAGGCACAGTCTTAACAAAAACTCTGAGTAGAGCTATTTTCATCTACACAAAGTTTCAAAAGCTGTACATTTGAGTGCCACAGGTAGCACTAATAATTTGTGAGGTAATGTATCAAGGGCAAATTGATTGGTTTTCTAGAAAATATTCCAATAGTCCATTGTGGTGGTGTGACTGACTGAGGCAAAATATATACTATTCTTCTCTGCCCTGTTACTCTTCTCTACTGAAGACAACTGACAGTAAAGTAGACAAGGAAGTCAGTCCTTGGGTAATTAAAAAATGTATTGTCTATTTCTGAATAATCAATGTATTACTTTACACAAAATAGGGCTGAGTCAGAGCTGTAAATGGTGTCTTTAAAAGCATGAAAAGATGAGGTGGTGGCAGGCTGGGACAGACAAGCCAAGGTATCTGAAGCACTCCGCTTGATTCTTGAGAACCGTGTGTGAATGAGGACCTAAGGTCTATGTTTTAATTTTTGTCTTTTTGGTATCAACATTTCAAAACTTAAGATTCCAACTCCAGAAACAGTATTTCTGAACACATCTCAACTATTTCTGTTAGATGTATTTGAAAGTTCTTCCTCTGAAGCCCAAATGTCAGCATATTCTATTACCTGTATCCCCACTAAGACCAAACATACTTGCTAATAAGCAGTCTTTTCCATAAACCAATTTCAGCCTATCATGTCTTGTATTGAAAGCAACATTATTCCCTTTTAAAAAGGAAAAAAGCCTTTCTCTGTGCTGTTCCCCATTCCTCCACTGAAAACTCCTGCCTTTCTTAACTCCACACGGAACCAACCTAAAATACTTTTTGGCCCAGAATGCCAACAAGAATTGAAGAAAAGATGCTTTACAAAAATACCAAGAATATAAAAGCAAATTCTATTATCCCTTTTATCTCCATTCTTATATTAAAAAAAAAAAAATCCCCAAAATACCAGTCGTAAAGTCCTTGAAAACAAAGGGACTACAACGGCAGTATCATTTAGGGCACATGGGCAGTGTGGGTCACTAGCAAAGTTATGCTTATTGGGAGTAGTAATCACAAATTGTATTCATAGCCCTTCATATCCTTTAGCAACAGATTTTTCTCCCCAAATCAATGGACTTCACATTTATAGAATCCTTAACCTGCTATCTCTTCTTCCTAGTCAAATTATATCCGCTGTAGTGTTAAACTAAATACTGCTAAGTTGTCAGCTTATCCCAATGTAAGACAGCTAAAGTAATTATAAGAAGAGGTATCTTTGCAGCCATCTCACTTTTCAGATCATTTTATCTCTCCATGGTTAACTGACATTTTGATATTGATGACAATTCAAGCTGTGACTCCTAAGGCTACCTGCCTTGTCGACTGGGGGCTACTTTGACAAGAGTCCAATAGTATTGTAGATAGCTAACACTTGTCCTTACAGAGACGTGAAAGAAAAAATGATGACGTTTGTCACTATGGTAAGAGCTGTCTAACAACTTTCCCCAGTCTGAAAATATGTTAACACATTAGTTTCTCATTTCTGAACGCCTGAATCTATCATCTAGTTAACACAATGGAGGCTTAAACACTGAAAGTTCCTCTCAAAGGTAACCATTCTGCTTTCTTAAGAGGAGGTAGCTATCAAACCAAAAAACTGGCAGCATTTGGCATTCTTAACATTTTAATTAGAGCAGAAATAAACTAAATATTTTATTTCTAAGCAAAAACATAGCTCCAGCATAAATCCTGTTTGTCTGAGAAAATTCACAATACATTTTAGAAATCCAATGGATACATTCAAAATGTTATCTAATAAATAACAAGGTCAGGTCTACCCCAAATCTAAGAATCTGATTTAAACATAAGGTGCCAAAAAACTACTAGGGCTGTTTTTTGGTGATTATAAACAATACTTAATATTTAAGCAATACAGTCACACTGCTTTAAACTCAGTTGCAGAGATCTACAATTTATTATTTTCAGTGTTAGAGCTAGAGGGTAATTTTTTCAAAGATGGCACTCAACTCCACTTATTTACCTGTCAACAAATACAGAACTGAACTGTTAGCCATAAGCACTTTACAAAAAGACTCAGGAAACTATGCAGGAGACAATGACATAGCTTAACCAGACTCTGAAAGATACATTATTTTGATTCACACTTGTACAAAGAGAACTGTCATATCTGCATGACTTAAGGTTCTCTAAACACAACTGTTTCATGTTTTACACCTCTAGAGTGTGCCAGTTTACCGCATCAGGGAGGAATCAAGGGATGTGCTCCTTCTAAAGAACCAAGGGCAAATGGGGTGGGGGTGGCTGCAGGGAATGCCCTGGGCAGAAGAGCTGCCTCAGTTTTTTGTGGGAAAGAAAACTACTTGTTGCAATTAAGCAATTTCTAGGGTTTATCTAGTTTGAGGTTCAAAACAAAGGAGAGAATTATTTCCTTCCTTGAGCTCTTTCCAAAGTAATATGCACATCTCATAATCAAATCTCAAGTAGTACAAAGAGATAATCAATTATCTAAATATTTAATTTACATACATGTTGGCCTGGATTAAAAAGAAAAAAATTAGTTTCCATAAAGAGCAGATTTTAGTGCTGTATGGCCCATATGACTAAAAACAAACGAGGAAGTTTTTATTAAAAGCTCAAGGATAAAAATGAACACTGGCTGTCTACTGAACTTCACATCTGACAGTAATTACTGACAGTTTAAAAATGTATATCCAAAATATAACCTCAAGAGGACCAGGTTTATTTATCTGACAGAGCAGCTCAAAATGTTGAGAGGCATCATTTGTTTAGATATGAGGGGTTATTCTCAAAGTGTATTTATTTGGAGGGGAAAGTGATGATAGAAAAATACTTGAAATAAATTGCCAATGAGTTGCAGATTCTAACAATAATCCACACATCATCTTAGATTTTTAAGTGTGTAGTTTCATAGTTTAAACAAATTCTGTCAAAGGGCTATTCGATATACTTAAATCACTTTAAATTTCCATGAAAACCAAATAAAAATCACATCCGAATGATTTACTTCTATGCTTTTATCTGATTGTATACATATGATGTACTACACATCCAAGTACAAGAGGCAGTTATCTTCTCTGAGAGGTGCCAAGAGTTGTTCTTTCATGAATGCCCTCTAATAGTGAAACCAGCAATTTTTATATATGCATTCATGTGCATATAGATGTACTTCAAAAAGCAAAGCGTCATCTCTTCGTCCATTGTTAACTTAATGGTAAGACTGCAATAGAAGAAAGAAAAAGTCAACTTCTAGATTTTGCAAATGGAGTTTATTAACTCCTTACTATGGCTTAAATTTATTGCTTAATAAATCCAAAAAGCGAGTTACGTCATTTACTATGGCATACACTTAACGCAAAACCAAATATTTTTAGAGAATATATATAGCAAGAAATTACACTAACGCAAGGAGGAAATTTGGGGGTACTTAATGGATTTTTTTTTTGCCTTTATAGCTGAAGTGGATGTCTGACTAATCTAACTGAAGATATGACTAGTTATTTGTGTGTTAAGAGTCAACAGATTTTTATTTCCTGGCCAGGCCCAGATGCTCAGGCCTGTAATCCCAGCACTTTGGGAGACTGAGGCAGGTGGATCACTTGAGTCAGGAGTTCAAGACCAGCCTGGCCAACATGGTGAAACCCCGTCTCTACTAAAAATACAAAAATTAGCTGGGCATGGTGGCGGATGCCTGTAATCCCAGCTACTAAGGAGGTTGCAGTAAGAGAACTGCTTGAACCCGGGAGACGGAGGTTGCAATGAGCTGAGATCATGCCACCGCATTCCTACCTGGGTGACAGAGCAAGACTCTGTCTCAAAACAAAACAAAACCAAACAAAAGTTAACAATTTTTTTCCTAAGGAAAATTCTATTTTTTTTTTTTGAGACGGAGTTTTGCTCTTGTTACCCAGGCTGGAGTGCAATGGCGCGATCTCGGCTCACCGCAACCTCCGCCTCCTGGGTTCAGGCAATTCTCCTGCCTCAGCCTTCTGAGTAGCTGGGATTACAGGCACGCGCCACCATGCCCAGCTAATTTTTTGTATTTTTAGTAGAGACGGGGTTTCACCACGTGGACCAGGATGGTCTTGATCTCTTGACCTCGTGATCCACCCGCCTTGGCCTCCCAAAGTGCTGGGATTACAGGCGTGAGCCACCGCGCCCGGCAGGAAAATTCTTTACTCTGCATTTGGATACTCACTTGGCTTACCTCACAGGAGTACTTTTCTACTCAGTTATATGACCAAAACAGGCTAACACGCTGGCGACAGTAAAGCATAAAGCATTATATGTAAACTGACAATAAAGAATAGGGGTATAATCTTGAGTTCGAGAATTGCTTGAAAGATGAGCAACGTTATCTACTCATTGCCTTGGATTCTCTAAAAATCTACCTCTATCAGGCCAGACAGGTAGAGACTGCTTGTATTGAACTGTGCTTTGGTATGATGCTACAAAACAATACTGAGAAATAATAATAAAACAAAACATCCCAATGAAATGAATCTCAGAGTTTACCTAAAGGATGCTACTGAGGACATTGCTTACTACATTACAAAGTCTCTGGGGATCTTTGGAAAATTTCTCTTTTTAGCACAAGGAATACTTAAAATAGTGCTTTCATTTTTAAATGCTTCACATGAAGGTTTGAAATTTACTCATTTAATATACACCCACCCTCTTTTAAAACCTTAAAAGCTTTCTTAATCTCCCATCCAAAACTGGGGAGAAACAATCTTTCAGTTGTGCCTATGTACAATCAGTACATTTTAAATAACAAATTGAACACTCACATGGGGGCCACCAGGCATCGGTGGAGCACCAGAAGGTCCCGAAGGCACTTGGAAAGGATTACTGGGAGTAGGATAGAGTCCTGGTGTAGGATACGATCCTGTAGGGGCAGGATATGGTGCTGGTGGTCCCCAGGCTCCTGGTGGAACAGTGCCCCATGGAACAGGTGGTGCTGCCCCAGGGGCTTGGGGAGGAGGAGGAGCGGGATATGGCCCTGGAGATGGATATGGCATATTAGGGGTAGGATACTGCCCTCCCATTCCTGGTGCCCAAGGTCCAGAAGACATGGATCCCCATGGACCTAAAGGACCAGCTGCAGCTGGATCTGTGGGTGCACCATATGGTCTAGGTAGCTCCGGAAAGGGCATATTTGGTGTAGGATATGGCCCTGTGGGGCCAGGGCCTGGCACAGTTGGGGCTGGATAAGGACCACCAGGTGGGGGGCATGATGGTCCAGAAGGAGGAAAGGGTGCTGGGGGTCCTGGAGGTGGTCCGGTGGGAGGCACGGAGGGATACATTCCTGTTGGTGCTGGTCCAAAAGGCACAGTAGAGGGTGTTGCACTTGGTGGGAGTCCAGATGGCACCGAAGGTGGAGCACTCGGATTATTCCAAGGGTTGGAGCCTGGCCAGCCTTGAGGAGGTTGGCCAGGTTTTGTATTGCTCACAGCAGACGTTTTGGCAGGGGAGTGTTCAGGTAGTGCATCTGCCAACTGAAATACAAAACAGATACATCTTATCTATCTTGTCTAGGGAAAAGTCATACCAAACACTATTATAAACCCACAGAAAATAAACAGTAAGCTATTAGGGTGAGGGATTATAAACTCCAAGAACATCTTCAAAAGCTAAGCTGTTCATATAAAAAATACTCTATTTAATACAAAACTTGAGGTGTTACTTTGAATCTCAACTTTACAACACAAATTCTTCAAAGAAGCTCAAGTTTTCTAAATACAACTAATCATATGCTTCATTTCTCTGCTGTATTAATATAACAAAGTATAGTAATTAAGAGGCTAGAACAGTCAAGATATGGATTTGAATCCTGGCTTTACCTCAAAGGAGTTACATACTCTGAGATAGAGCTTCTTTTCAAAAACTGTTTTAGGGTTAACTTGAGGCTTAAATATGATAATTCATGTAGTATACTTAACAAAGTGCCTGGTATATAATAATTCCCAATAAATGCTGGCTTTGATTAATACTATCAGGGTAAAAGAGAACAAAAGAAGCAACATCTTAAATTTTCATTTAAGGATTCATAAAGATATATAGGAAACATTTCCAAACATATTATCTAAGTAAACTAAGGCAAATCACCTATCAAAATTCCTCCCCCACCCTCAAAGCCAAGAATCATAAAAAGCATCTCTTTTATTTATTTATAGACAGGGTCTCACTCTGTTGCCTAGGCAGGAGTGCAATGGCATGATCATGGCTCACTATAGCCTGGAACTCTTGGGGTCAAGGGATCCTCCCAAGTAGCTAGGACTACAGGCACATGCCATCACACCCAGCTAAAAGAATCTCTTTTAAGTGAAAAGATTTATGTAGCCCACAGTTAGGGCCATATTGTTTTTCTTAAGAAATGAAAAACTTATCACGGATAAACTCATCAACTTACCGAAAATTCATCAGACATTTTCCTAAAAAAAAGGAAAGAAATGAAGGAAGAAAGAAAAATTTCAAAATCAGTGTTCACCATTTCTTAAATATTCCTTAAGGAATTTTCTATGCATACATTATTATTACTTAAATGGAATCTTTTTTGTAAAGTGTTTTTCTTTACATAGGAAAGTTTTCCACAACAGTTCATACAGTTCTATCAACTTTGTCCCTTTTCATGGCTGCACATCATACACAAATGATTTGTAATTTCATTTACATTATTTTTGTAGCAGTATAGGTTGTTTTAAATATAATACAGTGAACATCTCTGAACATTTATCTTTGTTCATGTGTGAGAATCTATCACCAGGAAGAAGCACTGGACATGTAATCTACAGAGTCAACAGATAAATTTATCAAAAATCCATTTGAAAAGTCCACGTCAATTTACAGTCACTCATTTCTTTAACTCCTCTTTTACCACTGGATATTAAATTTATTGTTTATAATGATGATACTAAAAATTAGCGTCTAATTTAAACTTACATTTCCTTTTCTTTTTTTTGGAGACAGGGTCTTACTCTGTCACTCAGGCTGGAGTGCAGTGGTGATATCACAGCTCACTGCAGTCTTAATCTCCTGGGCTCAAGTCATCTTCTTGTCTGTCTCCCTAATAGCTGGCACTACAGGCTTATGCCACCATGCCTCAAGAATTTCTTAAATTAAAAAATTTTTTTTTTTACAGATAGGCATCTCAGTATGTTGCCCAAGCCAGGTCTCAAACTCCTGGTGTCAAGGGACCCTCCTGCCTCAGCCTCCCAAAATCTTGGGATTATAAACATGAGCCACGGTGTGTAACCCCAAATTTAAATTTACTGATAGCTGAACTACTTTTACCAATTTTTAAATTGAAGTGTAATTAACACTCAACCAAATGCAGAGATCTTAAGAGTTTATATTAACAAGTTCTGACAACTGTATACATCCCTGTAACCACCTCAAGATATAGAACATTTTTCACTCTAGAAAGTTTACTCATGCTCCTTTCCAATCAACTGCCATGCCCCATGGCAGTAAATTTTTGACTTAATTTTTCTTGTTCTTTGATTTTATATAAAGGACTGTATGTATGTATTCTTTACCTTTGATCATTTTACTGCTCAGTAGTACATCTTTTTTTCTCAGCTTTATAAGATACTAAGGAGACTCGTTCTCATAATGAGATTAAAATTTTTCTCCCAAACTCCTTTCATCTGTAGATCTCTTAAATGGCATATTTTGGTACAAAAGTTTTAAATTTCATGAAATCAAATCTATCAATATTTTCCTACATGTGGCTTCTGGCTTTTGTGATTTACTTACAAAGTCCTTCCCTACTCTGAGATTAGCCTTGCTTTCATATTTTTATGGTTTAACTTATTTAAAATCTTCAAATTCTTCCAAAGAATAATTATCAAATAATCTATCTTTTCTCAACTAATTGGACAAGCTACCTTTACCACACTCTACTGCTGCCATTTATAAGTAGCATTTATTCAATGTTTACCGTGGAACAGGCAGTGTGCACCACCTCACTTGGTAGCTCCAGAACCTTATGATGCAAATTTTATTTTCACTCCCAGTTTACAGCTGGAGAAGAGGTAGTTTGGCAAGTTAACCTGTTTAAGGTCCCAGAGCTAATGACAAGGAGAGAAGCAGTTCAAACCCAGTATAGTTTGACTCAAGTTTAGGCTCTTAACAAGCAGGCTATAGAGCCTCCTTCATGTCCCACAGATATTGTGGACTTTATTCTTTCCTTTTCTTTTTGAGACAGGGTCTTGCTTTGTCGCCAAGCCTGGAGTGCAGTGGCACCATCATAGCTCACTGCAGCCTTGACCTCCTGGGCTCAATCGATTCTGACCAGCTAAATTTTTGTAGAGACGCGGTTTCACCATGTTATCCAGGCTGGTCTTGAACTCCAGAGTTCAAATGATCTGCCTGCCGTGGCCTCCCAAAGTGTTGGGATTACAGGTGTGAGCCACCACACCCAGCTGATTTTATTCTTTTGTACTGGTCTGCAACTGTATCATTCCATTTTAATTACAGAAGCTTTACAATATATTTTAAATAAACATTTGAGTCACCCTATTGTTCTCTTTTTCTTCAGATTTTCCTGTATATGTATTTTTATTTTTTCCAGATCATTAAAAAAATCAATAAACCTGTTAGCATTCTAGTTGGAAATGTATTAAATTTACAAATTAATCTAGAGGAACATCTGATATATTTAAAATGTCAAATCTTCTTGGTCAAGAACAAGGTATAGTGGTCCTTTGATATCTGACGGAGAATGGTTCTAGGAACCCCACAGATACTCAAATCCCAGGATGTACACGTACGTGATATAAAAATGGTATAGTATTTGGATATAACCTATGCACATCCTCCTGTATAAAGCATCTCTATATTACTTAAAACAATGTAAGCACTATATAATTATATTTTTTATTTTCTATTGTTTTCCCTCTGAATTTATTTATTTTTATATATATATTTTTTGAGACAGAGTCTCACTCTGCCACCCAGGCTGGAGTGCAATAGCATGATCTCAGCTCATTGTAACCTCCGCCTCCTGGGTTCAAGCAATTCTCCTGCCTCAGCCTCCCGAGTAGCTGGGATTACAGGCACGCGCGCCATGCCCAGCTAATTTTGTATTTTTAGTAGATTTCTAACTGTTAAACTTTTTCCTGTGGTTGTAAATAGGCTCTTTTCTTTCATTATATTTTCTGATTTTTCATATATGGGACAGGGTTTTAAAATTTTAGTCTACAGCAGGTCCTCAAAAAATGTTTCATTCAACTTTATTTTGTTCTAATGTTGATGAGAGAAAAAAAGAAGTTCCAGCTGAGGTCACTGTCAATGTGAAGTTGGCTCATTCCCTCCACATCTTCATGGGTCTTCTCTAATGCTTGAGTTTCCTCCCATATCCCAAAGATGCACATGAATGGGTGTGTGTCTACACAGCCCAGTATCGGTGAGTGTGGGTGTGCATGAGAGCACCCTGCGATGGTATGGCGTCCTGTTCAGAGCTAGTTCCCACCTTGGGCCCTGAATTGCCAGGAAAGGCTCTAGCCATTGAGACCCTGAACTGGAACAGGGAGGCAGATAATTATCTTCCTTTTTATTCATCTTTCTTAAATGTATACACAGCTCACATTCATTTCAATTTGTTTTGAGACAGGGTTTTGCTCTGTCACCCAGGCTGGAGTGCAGTAGTATGACCACAGCTCACCACAACCTTGACCTCCCAGGCTCAAGTGATCCTTCTACTTCAGCCTTTTAAGTAGCATGGTCCACAAGCGTCCGCCACCACATCCAACTAAGTTTTAAAATTTTTAGTAGACATCATTTAAATGCTTAATACTAGAAGTATTTAGTGATGTTTTTCTGACCAGAAATATGCTGTAGGAATTTAACTCTTGTTTATATTAATTAACCTAGCGTAAAACTCGTTTTGCTATGCATCACTTTGCTTAAAGTTGCACTTTCCAAGAACCCATTGATGATAAGTAAGCAATATTACTGAATTATTTTATTCTTCAAAGTTTCTCACTTGATTTCTGGGATTTCCAGGTCTCCCCACCCCCACAAAAAAAACATGCCATTTGCAAAAAATAATTTTCCTTCTCTAATATTTACGCCTCTTTTCTCTTTTGTACTTGCTAGGACTTAAAACGTGAAATGTCAAGTAGTGATAGCAGGCATAGCAATCTTGTTTCCAACTCTCCTGGGAATGCTTCTAATGTTTAAGTATGATTCTCATTTTTAGTTTGAGATTTTTAAAAATTACATTTAGAAAGTTTTTTATTTATGGCTATGCTATTACTTATTCTTATTTCATTAGTTAATAAAGCAAGAAGACACTAAATTTACAAGATTTTTCAGTATCTTTTGTTAAAAATTTTTTTAGACTTTTCAGCATCTAATGAATTGATCTCATGGTTTTTCTCCTTTGACCTATCAATACAGTATTGATTAATATAGAGCCACCTTTGTATTCTTAGCATCTTCTTTCTTTTTTTTTTTTTTTTTAGAGACAGGGTTTCTCCATGTTGGTCAGGCTGATCTCAAACTCCTGACCTCAGGTGATCCGCCCACCTTAGCCTCCCAAAGTGATGGAATTACAGGCATAAGCCACCACACCTCGTCTCTTAGCATCTTATTTCTAATTTTGACTTGGTTATCATGAGGAATGATAAAGGACAAGAACATGAAGGCCAAGAACCCAAGCCTATCCCAACTGCTATATCCTTTTTATTCAGAATATCAAAAAAAGACACACAACCCATGTTAAGATTTAACATCACACAATAAAATTCTTAGGACTAACAATGTAGAAAATAATGTTAAGTTGTAAGACTAACATGCTTTTTTAACAAGATTAGCTTTTCTGAAATAGAAAATGATTCTGTATCCAAGTTCACATTAATTCTGGAGTGGAGAATCAAAGCAAACCATTCAATTTCAAATGGTCTTGCTGTTCAGTTTTCAGAATTACTCTTTTTTTTTTTTTTGAGACGGAGTTTTGCTCGTTACCCAGGCTGGAGTGCAATGGTGCGATCTCGGCTCACCGCAACCTCCGCCTCCTGGGTTCAGGCAATTCTCCTGCCTCAGCCTCCTGAGTAGCTGGGATTACAGGCACGCGCCACCACGCCCAGCTAATTTTTTGTATTTTCAGTAGAGACGGGGTTTCACCATGTTGACCAGGATGGTCTCGATCTCTTGACCTCGTGATCCACCCACCTCGGCCTCCCAAAGTGCTGGGATTACAGGCATGAGCCACCGCGCCCGGCCGGGAATTACTCTTTTCCCTCCCAATTGAGGAAAAACATACACAAATACAGTTACCTAGTCATAGAATTACAGAAAATATATTCTACAAGTTAATAATAGTCAACTGATTCACAATACTACTTCAAAATTTTAAAGTTCAAAAATCAAATTTTGGAAGATAGGGGAGGTGCTAGAATCTTGTGATTAAATAATAAAGCCCTGAGCATAGTAATTAGTAACAAGTTTTGTTCTACGGCACTGTCTTAGGAAAGTGACCAGCTCTCCATACCTAGAATAAACAGTGTTCATGTTAGAGTAATACCCCCTTATCCATGGTTTCAGTTACCCAAGTTCTGAAAATATTAAATGGAAAATCCCAGAAATAAACAATTCCTAAGTTTTTTTTTTGTTTTTTTTTTTTTGAGGTGATTCTCACTGTCGTCCAGGCTAAAGTGCAGTGGCCTGATCTCGACTCACTGCAACCTCTGCCTTTGGGTTTAAGCGATTCTCCTACCTGAGCCTCCTGAGTAGCTGGGATTACAGGCACGTGCTACCACACCTGGCTCATTTTTGTATTTTTGGTAGAGACGGGGTTTCACCATGTTGGACAGGCTGGTCTCGAACTCCTGGCATCAAGTGATCTGCCCGCCTCGGTCTCCCAAAGTGATGGGATTACAGGCATGAGCCATTGCACCCATCCAATTCCTAAGTTTTAAATGGGGCAAGACTATGTTCTGAGTAGCAAAATAAAACTTTGCACCGTCCTGCCTAGGATGTGAATCATCTCTTTGTCCAGTGTATCCATGCTGTATACACTATCAGTCTGTCTTGGCCATTAGATCTAAAAAGCACAGTATATTTAGGCTTCGGCAGTGTATATAGACTTCTCTTTCAGGCATTCATTGTGGAGTCTTGCAATGTGTCCCCCAGGATAAAGCAGGGACAACTATAATTGGAACCATTCCAATTTGCTCTTTGGAGAATACTTTCATTAGAAAAGGTGAAAAACAGAGTTGGATATGAATGCTTCAATGAGGAGAGCTGCAGAACATAAAAAGTTTAGGTTTTCTAAAAAGTATTCTAAGCTGTGAGGTAGTAGGCACCCGTAATCCCAGCTTCTCAGGAGGCTGAGGTGGGAAGATCGCTTGAGCCCAGGAGTTAGAGACCAGCCTGGGTAATATAGTGAGATTCTGTCTTGAAAAGAAAAATAAATTAAAAAAAAGTTATTAAAATGAGGCCGATGTAACCTTGAACTCATAAAAAAAAATTATACTCAAGAAGGGCTTTCATTTTTCTTTTTGGAATAATCTAAAGCTATTACTTCCAAAAATTTGTTACTATCTTATAGCATGATCCACCCATCATCTGAAAAATAATTTTTATTCTCTGAGCAGTAAGAATAGTAATTTTAAAACGTACAAAATTTCTCTTGACATACACTAGAAGACTAAAACAAAATTTTGGAAACTCATGGCTGTTAGGGTAAAAAGCTGAACTCCATGAATTACTAGTGGAGTTCATGGATATTTGAGAGCGCCTTTAAATTGTGATGGAGTGATAAACAGTGTGGGACTACACAGTGATGAAACCCGGACATCAATCCTTTTGATGGTATCTTTTGACAAAAATAAACTTCTCAATAAGAGACCACTTTCCCATTTGTGGAAGTTATAATTCCCACCCACTGCATACAAATTTAATAGTAACACACTTAATCTATAAAGTGTCATATAAATTTAGATATTTATTAGGCGAAACTAAGTGAAACCAGAATTTTTGGGTTGATTTGTCTGGTGTAGGGGGATGGTATGTATCATATTGAAAATATAAAATATTGGCCAGACGCAGCGGCTCACAACTGTAATCCCAGCACTTTGGGAGACTGAGGCAGGTGGATCACCTGAGGTCAGGAGTTCAAGACCAGCCTGGCCAACATGGTGAAACCCCGTCTCAACCAAAAATACAAAAAAATTAGCTGGGTGTGGTGGTGGGCACCCGTAATCCCAGCTACTTTGGGAGGCTGAGGCAGGAGAATCGCTTGAACCTGGGAGGCGAAGGCTGCAGTGAGCCAAGATCACGCCACTGCACTCCAGCCTAGGTGATAAGAAAGAAATTCTGTCTCAAATATATATACATATAAATTAGGTAGAATACATGCTAGTTTTTAGTATTGGTTCATTTATCTGATTATAGTTTTTACATTTGGGCAACTCAAAAACTGGGGTTTGGAAATACTCAAAAATCTGAAACTTTTTGAGTGCCAACATGCCACTCAAAGGAAACGCTCATTAGAGCATTCTGGATTTTGGATGGTTAACTTGTGTAATATAAAAAAAAAAAATCCCCAAATCTGAAACACTTCTGATTCCAAGCATTTGGGATAAGGGATATGCAACCTGCAATATTTCTTGGCATTTAGTTATATACTTATTGGAATATATGTGCCAAATAATGTGTTGGGCTTTAGAGAAATCAGTAGTATTGCATGGAGATTCCTGAGATGTGATGTCTTTAGCAGTCTATAAGGACCATAAAAGCTGGGACAAGGCTAACACCCTTTTCGGCCTTAGCCCACCTGTATATAGGTGGGAAAAAAAAAGCTGGGAGAAGAATTACGCCCAGTGGTGAAATGGGACCTAGGGAAAGAAGAGCAGTTAGTGTAAAAACTGGGAGAATCTGTGGGGACGTATAAGCATTCAGATTGGTTAGAAAATAGCAAGAAAGGGAAGGGGTAAGAAAGTCTTAGCAGAGAGACCTTAGATGAAGGTCTGACTTATTTCACTAGTAGTCGCTCATCTGAATGAACCTGCTTCTTCAACTATAAAGAACAGACCATACTATTTGTGAAAAGCACACAGTCAAAAAAAAAAAAAAACAAAAAAACACCAAAACAAAAAAAAAACAGGCCAGTAATATGATGAGGAACTAAATGGGACTCTCTGCCCAGCCAAGTGCCTAAAATAGTGCTTGGGTGGAAAACAAGTACCAAATTCTCTTGTCTTTCTTTGTATATGGACATCTAGCTTACAGGTAAAAGAGTGAACGCTAACGTATGACTATCTAGCTAAAACTGCCGCTCTTTGCTGGTTGGTTCCGCCAGAGCTGACAAGTCCAACTCTCCAAACTTGAGGCAAAGGAAGATTGCATCATAGATTTGCTGTGAGACTGGATAATAAACAAATCTCTTAGTCAGTCCCTGGAATATAGCAACAACTCAACAGATACTAGCTTTTACGATGGCTACTTTTAGGTCCATAAATCTTTATCTGCCCTTCTCAATCCAGAGATCTCTGAAAATGAAAGAAACTTTCCCAAGTTTGGCAGAAAACTTACATGGTGGCAAAACTTGACCTGATGCTATTTATAGTTTCTATCAGGCCCCACTTAGAATGAATGTTCACATATATTTCGGCAAATATTAATGTTGGATTATGCGGTGCCCCACTCTGCTGGGGGTGTTATCTCTTGTCTACTATGTTGTCTTTCTAAAAAGATAAAGATAAAACCTAAGGATTTTTGAAATCAAAACCCATTTGCTTCAAGAGTTTCAGCTAAGAGACTGGGGATAGATATTATCCATTCCTCCTGGAAAGAGGAATAGAACATTCCAATATTTGCAATTCCTTCCAAAAGTTTCTGAAGCAAACTCGCTTTGCATTGCGGGCTCAGAGATGCCAGCATGAAGAATTTCTATTCTTCCCCCAAAGAACAGCACTGAACAAAGAACTTAGGAAATGTTTCTGAAGGCTACCTTTGCCTCTAAGTAATAAGGGTTCGTTTTCAAAACAGACCTTTACAACTCCCAAGTGTGTATTTCTCTAGCAGTAAAGGTAAAAAAAAATTTTTCAGTCGAGTGAGTCTGGCCTGATACTTTAACACTGGAATCTTTACCTATTAAAAGCTGTACTCTTGGTTTTCGAGGTAAAGAGGAAAACGCTCCAGCTATGTATAAGCTGTCGTAGGTATGTGCGCCTCAGTTCTAAAAAAGGAGATCACTGAACATCTGCCCTTCTCGTGGTTTGCCCTGGGTATTCACCTTATGTAGCCGTGAGCAATTCCTCTAGCAAGTCATAACCAGAACGTTGTCACACTGCGGATTATTAACAGGCGTACGAGATTCTTAGAATCTTTTAAGGCCTTTCCCTTTTTATTAGAAATTAATGAATGGGTATAATGGAATGTGGGTAGAGGGGAAATCGGGGCCAAGGGGCACGAGGCCGGCAGCCCTTTAGGGACGCACAAACAAAGGGAGTCCGGGATCAACCGGAGCGAACCGGCCTCGGAGCGGGTCGCGCCCGCCGAGGAGTGGGGGAGGGGCCGGCCCGCGCCCGCCCCGCCCCGCAGTCAGACCTGACGTCAGGCGCCCAGAAACCCGTCGGCCGCGACGTCAGCGGCCTCCGAAGCCTTCTCCCTGGGGGGCGATCCGGAGGCAGCCCGCAGTGTGGAGGAAGACGACCGAGAGAACCCCTTAGCTCCGGTCCCAGGGAGGCGACCACGGCCCGAGCACTGGACGTGACTCGACGCATCTCCGTTACCGCGTCCGCTCCCCACTTGGCCGCGCCCGCGGGATCCGCAACCCCAGCTCCCCGATTTCCCTCCACGACTCCCACCAGTACCGAAGCAGCCTCACCCGGCAAGATCCGAGACCGCAGCAGGGTCTAAAAGTGGCGATGGGTCCGAGGGACTGGGCCCTGGAGAAGCGGGCGCAGCCTGACTGACGGCAGCGAGAGCAGCGGCGGCAACAGCAGCAGCAGCGCGCGACTCCTCCTGGCGCCGGAACAGGAAGCGCCAAGCGCACCTCCTCCGCCCGCGCACCCCCTCCCCTCGGGCCGCGCCGCGTGCGCCCCCCGCAGGCCCCTGTCGGTACTGCGACCCGCTGGACCCGGGGGGCTGGGATCCACCTGGCCCCGGCCCCGGGCCTCTTTCCCCTGGTGGGCGGGCTGAAAGCTCCCAGAGTTTCCGGAGTTCCGAGGACTCGGAGAAGCGCCAGTGGCCTGCAATATTCAGGGCAGCCCGGCGGAAATTGCTAACTTGTCTTGAGTGGCTTGAGGGCTGAATCTGGATTCCCTTTGCTCAGCGGTTTTTACTGCCAGGCCTCGAAGAAGGCTGGGTATGGACGCGTTCAGATTTCGGCCTGACCTGAGGACTCAGATCCTGGGCCAAAAGTGGGGAGAGGGAAAAGATTAATTCAGGAAAGGGAAGACGTTTGCAAATAGCTTGATAAATTGATATTTGTTGTCTTTGCACATTTTTCCTCATCAGTGCCTCTTCTCCCATGTTTTGTTGTTGTTGTTGTTTTTGAGACGGGCCTCTGTCACCCAGGCTGGAGTGCAGTGGCGCGATCTCGGCTCGCTGCAATCTCTGCCTGCTGGTCTCAAGCGATCCTCTCATCTTAGCCTCCGGATAGCTGGGACTACAGGCGTGTGCCACCACACCCGGTTGATTTTTGTATTTTTGGTAGAGATGGGGTCTCACCCTGCTAGCCTCAAGCGATCCCCCCACCACCCTTCGACCTGTCAAAGTGCTGGTAGTACAGGTGTGAGCCACCGCGCCTGGCCCTCATGTTCATTTTTGAATAAACATCATCTCCTGTGTCAGGCACAGATGACATGACCCCAGTCAAGGAACCTACTAACTAGGTTATGAAGATGTGATAATTATATGGTGTGCAAAATATATACATATATGCAATATACTTTTATTTTTTTGAGACGGAGTGTCACGTCTGTTGCCAGACTGGAGTGCAGTGGCACGATCTCGGCACACTGCAACTTCCACCTCTCGGGTTCAAGTGATTCTCGTGTCTCAGCCTCCGGAGTAGCTGGGACTACAGGTGCACTTCACACGCCCGGCTAATTTTTGTTATTTTTAGCAGAGACAGAGTTTCACCATGTTGGCCAGGATGGTCTCCATCTCTTAACCGCGGGATTGGCCTCCCAAAGAGCTGGGATTACAGGCGTGAGCCACGTGCACGGCCAATATACATTTTTTTAACATGTAAAAATATCCTTAAAGTATGCTGTACAGTTGCATCTTGCTTTGTGTAAGGCATTAGTGGGTCAGTGGGTGGACATTTAACTATGAACTTGTTTAAAGGAAGACATCTCTGGATGTGTTTCATAGCACACACAATTCTCACACTGAAAACAGGGCAACAGAGGAATTTCAAATACCTAAGCCAAGAGTCTTATTTTTGGATAAGGGCACACAGGCCTATGGAAAATTACACGACTAGTGTGGACCTACCCTGTCCTCACTGGATAGTGAACCAGCAGTGCCTTGTGGAGCTATGCTGAAGCCTGAAGCAACAGGAAGTCAGTAATCTGGTCAGGTTTGATTTTAAATCTGGTATCCTGCTCATCATAATTTTTTTTTTTTTTTGCATAAATTCTGATTTTAGAATATTGCACCAAAACATTGTCTTCCTTAGTCTTTTAGTCAAATATTTGTGCCCAAGTGTCTCACCATACCCTAGACGTGGTGCTGTGTACCAGTAATGGATAGCCTCCAACTTATCCTTGCCTGCAATCAGCTAGTAGCTGAGCACGTTTTGGCGGGGAGGGTCTAGATCTAGGCCACTCCTGTCCCTTGTGGACTTGTCTACAAGCAACCTTTGCTTGGGAACCAAGTCCTCATCTAGCAGTCTGAAGGTGGGTGCACTTTAGTCCGAGGCCAACCCTACCCAATCCTTCCTTCCGGGTGTCAGACTTTCAGTGTGGTATGAAGAATTCCCACCTTCTGCTCCCTTCTCCTTTATCTTTATAGGTGTTTCACTCCAAATAAATCTCTTGCACCTCTAATCACATCTTGGCATCGGCTTCTGGAAGACCCAAACATTAAAAATTAAAGGAGTGTATTATAAATTAGAAAATATGTAAGAATATGGATTTCTCTATCTTTTTCAGATTCTAATTTGAATGTGTAAAGTAAAGACATATAATAACGTTTTAAAATAAGACACAAAGCCTTTGGATTTTACATAGGAAGTTTTAATTAAGAAGAAATGAAAATTTATTCAGATCAATTTATTTGAACTTACATCCAAGAAGAAATATTCAACTTAAGGATTAGAAATAAAAATGGCAATTGTCTACTTCTTTCGTGGTAAGGAGTAGATCATACAAACCTGATGACAAGAGTAATAGCTTTGTGAAAAGTGTATATTCGAGTACATATGAACTCATACTTGGCTTATACAGAATTAATCCAATTCTAGCAAAGTCAGCATAATTTAAGTAAACCTCCTTGAGTTTTACACCATGGCTCTCAAGTCTGAAAGCTTAGATTTGATTATAACCATGGCAAAAGTGATTACCTTTATTTTCTGAAAATGTAATCAACTTTTAAAATAAGTTAGGCAAACATCAGTTTTACACAGACCATATGAAGAGTAGGAGGAAATTGCAATTGTTCCTTTAATTGCAGAGCCTAAACCATAAATTCAAATTGTACTGCTATCTCTACTATTAAAACAAGCCAAGAAAGCCTATTACAGTCTAAGAGAAGTGAATGTGATTCTGCAGGGTCCACTAAGGAAATATTTTGAAAATCTGTCATCACATTAGTACTCAATTGCTGTACAGCAATTATTTTAAAGTATGCTCCCAGGGTCACCTCTTGCTGAAGAATTAATCTCCAGGAAGTAGAGTGACAAGTATCATCTACATTTTATAGGAAATAAAGGCAAAGATGATTTAGGACTGAGTAATCTATTCAAAATTAGAAAGAAAAATATAGATTTTGCCTTTATTTGAAAATTCCTTTCTATTGGGTTATATCCATTAATCTACATTTCAACTTCCAAGCCAATCTATTTAAAAAAGTTACCTCCATTTTGTGTCTAATATTTTACTGTGTAAGAATAGCACAGGTGGACTCTTGCACTGCTCATATTTAGTAGGCCATTAATAAAGAAAAACTGTTGTGCTTTCTGTTCTTTCCTTAAAATAAAAATGTAAAACTGACTTTTTTCCTCCAAAGTAGAAACAGTAGTTTGCTTGACTTAAAATCTTTTATTCACTTGTGCATTACATTACCTAACATTACACAGGCTATGCTACATTTAAACATTGTTTTTCTTGTATTGTCTCCAGAAATGTTTTATAATTTTGTTTACTTTCCTTGAAATTTGCTTTACCAAAATGAATGCTTAAGTTGTTTATTGGATTTCGATTATAGCTAAAAGTGACAAGAAATATTTTTAATGAAAAATAAATAGAAGAGTTAGATCTTGGCCAGGCACGGTGGCTCATGCCTGTAATCCCAGCACTCTGGAAGGCCGAGGTGGGTGGATCACCTGAGGTCAGGAGTTCGAGACCAGCCTAGCCAACATGGTAAAGCCCCATCTCTACTAAAAATACAAAAATTAGCTGGGCATGGTGGCGGGCACCTGTAATCTTAGCTACTTGGGAGACTGAGGCAGAATTGCTGGAACCCCGAGAGGCGGAGGTTGCAGTGAGCTGAGATCATGCCATTGCACTCCAGCCTGGGCTGACAACAGCAAGACTCTGTCTCAAAAAAACAAAAACAAACAAACAAACAAAAGAGCTCTCAAAGTTTTTGTTTCATAGGAAGGAAGCTCTCTATCGCATGGATCTATAAAATGATCCAAACTTCAGAGACAGGAAGCTGATAACTAGATTTATCTGCTTAATGGCTTTGGCTCATGAATAAATGATAATGGTTTATGTGTTTTTCTTATAAAAATAAATGGAATTTGTGTAATGATGGGAGTCCTACTTGCCACATTTGTTCTACTTATTAAAGGATTTCTAATTACTAAGACATTCTTTATATTATTTATAATTAAGAAGTCAAAACTTTAACTGAAAGACATTCTTTGACCACAGTTGGCCATTAGCTGAAATTCAGGAAAGAACACAGGTTTGATCACCAAATCAATAAATCTAGCCACAGGCTGACTAAAAGCTTCCTTTAATCTTCTTCCTATTAGGTCTTCCTTTAAATTAAACCATTCCCTCTATGAATTATTTAGGTGAATGACATGGTTATAGATAGATCACATATAACTCTATACAAAAATGCTAAAGGAACCTTAAAAAGTACATTCAGCATACTTCAGGAATTATACTATGAATCAAGATGCTGTAGGCTTAGGAAAAAAATGGGAGTGGGAGTATGTCTTGTAAAGCTTCAGAGAAAAATAGAAAAGTCAAGTTTATTTCCTGATTTGCCCAGGATGATTCCCAAAGCACAGTTAAGTGTCTGGTCCAGACTAGCTATTAGCAATTAAGTAGTTTCTTTTCACTGTCAAGGCTTTTCCCTGAGGTAATGCCTAAATTCCTAATTTTAATATTTGATCTTATTTCTCTTAGCTCCATTCTCTCTCACCAATAAGCTCTCCACATTTCCACCATGCTAAATGCTTTCTCAACTCTGGAATTTACACTTTTCAAATCTTCCCACTGTTCAACATAGAGTTACAAAATTTTAGACAAATTTATACGTTCCCACATTGTTCCACTCAAAGTTTACTCATTTATATAGTGCAACCAATGTATTGTTTACATTTTGTATAGGTTAGTTTCTGAATACTGGATGTTCTTCCAAGTGTATCCTCACAAAGACACAGAGGAAGGGGGTAACCTTTCTGAATTCCAATTCCTTAATATTTTTAAAAAAAATTATTATTCTTTTATTTTCTCTTTTTTCCCTTAAAAAATTCCCTTCTCAAGTCTTTATATATCTACTTTCCAAATTTCTTTTCACGGTAGCAAATACCAAAGGAAAAATAAAAATCATTTCAAAGTTAATGAATCTCTTCCCTGCTCTGTTAGGCCATCTACTTCAAGGCTACATATGTGGCAGTATTTTTAAGTGTTAACAGCTGTTAATACCTTGAAGTTGAAAAAATAAAAAAGCCAGAGAAAACATATCACAAGCAATCAGTTTGAATTATATGAAAAGGTACTTAGATCTTGACTTTCATATAAATACTAATTTTAACACTATAAAAGACAACATAATTATATATCATTTTTCTTTATAAAACTACCCCTTAACAGAATATTTGTAAGCTAATCATCCCTTAGGTTTTTCTGTACTGATAAAAAGTTATTTTTAAAAGAAAAATATTTAAAATAATTGTTTCACAGAAACAGAAAGTCTTATCAAATTCTGATAAAAAACTATAATCATGGGTAGTCTACCACACTATTTTGTTTCACCAAAGATGGATATTTAGGAAGTGTTATATTGGTTAATAAGATAAGCTTCTCAGTGATCTACAAAAGCGCCACAATAAAGATGAGGTAGTATGAGACTTCTCTAACATTGGAAAAGGTAAACATCATCTTTACAAGAGATATTTATCCTGACACTGGTGTTATGATAACCTGAGCCTCATCACTGCTGAGAGAGGTGCAATTTTTGTAGCTACATCTCATTGAGACTAAGACAAGCTTGAGATCACTGAGGAAAAATAAATGATAGAAGATAATGGCAATAGAGATTTTCCTTGTTTAATTTTGTAATAATTACTAAAAATTTATTTTAAAGCTATTTTGGAAAAATGTCATCTTCATCTTAACAGCAGAACTGCCAGATAGGGAAATGCTATTCACGTAAAAGCAACAATAATGAAGAAACATTGTTCTAACTTGGAAGTTTATGAGTCCAATTTCTTTCAATCCAGGTAGAAGCAGTTTCCTAATATAGCTAAACTAGCATCAAGAAATCAATTACCATATTAAAAATGCCAATTTGTACAAAGGGTTAGACAGCTCACCAGAAGAAAAATTGTCTACATTTATTATTCATTGATTCTTTAAAAAAAGAAGTTAGATAGGATACCACTCCATTTATTTTTACTAGTTACCCTGGGTTAAAGATGTTTCTAAAAATGTTACCCTGTTTCTGGGACAGTAAATTTAAAAGATCACCCCTTTTGTCCAGTACTGTGTTGTATGGCGTAAGTCATGTAGCTATCAAATGGCTTTCCTTTTTCTTGAAGCCACATTAAAGACGTAAGTTAATTCTGAAGATGGGGTAATTATTTGGAACTTGTAAACCAAAAACAATATTAAGCTTCCTGAATACTCAGCTCCATGTTTATTTCTTGAATCTTTATAAAAGTTCAACTTAAAATAATAAAAAACTACTTAGGTACTCTTTGATTACTAGTGGAAATTTGCAGCTGCTTATAGACTGTGGAATTTCCCCAAAGTAATAGCTGAGTTTCTATAAAAGGGCTAAATAGAAGTAACAGTTCATAAGCTAATACAGAAAAACCCCATAATTGCTTTAGCACTTTAGTAACTACGAGCTACTAATAGTGTTATCACTATTTTCAAAGCTTCCAGTGAGAAAGGAACAAGATTTATGTTTTGAAGATGGTTTAACTCTTCTAGGTTGAGGAGAAAGACCTATTCAGGAATGACAAATGATCCAGCCATATTGCAGAAGAGTAAGTGCACCTTGAGAATGTTATGTTTTCATTTGGTTCTCATCAACCAGATTAATCAAATTTAGTAATCCTGCTTTAGAGTTAATATTTAAAATGAAAACACATCAAGTTTGACTTGGTTTTGTTACCTTTAATATCCCTAATGGTAAGTTATAAAAGTCAATAACATTAGTATGGATGGTGAATTACAACATTCAGCTTTACTGAAGAATGTCAAACTCAGTGAAAAGGGGGACGGGGAAGTATATTTTATATATAATACTAATGGCATAGATCAAAAAAATATTTCACATGTAGGAAAAAACATAAGATTACCTTTGAAGAAAAGTATGAAATACAGAATATTCAAATGTGTTTGCAATGCCTACCAAATTTCAAATATGCCTGGATCATGTATAAATTCAGGAAAGAAAAAATTTAAGTATACAATCTACACGGTAAAAACAAAAACCAAACACCTGGTTAAAAAATATCTATTTAGGCTCTAGTGTATATAACCTTAAACAATTAGTGTATCATTAAAAAAATGGATTTAGAAGTAAAATTTAGGGCAGAGATTTCTCTGGACACCACTGCCTTCGTAGAAAAAGTCAAAGTGGCATAAGAAAAATAAAATATTAAATGAAAATATATGTTATCATTCCCATATTCCTATCCTGTTACTAGCACTGTTGTTCTGGTGCATCAATCCTGAGTACTCTAACTTTTGATTTATAATGATATTCCTTCAGATATAATTTCATAGAAGAAGGAATTGGAAGGGCATCGATGCCATCATAAGTTGTACAGTTACAAATAACTGTTCTGCATATATGCTGCAGGGAAAAAGGAAAAGTCCGAATTAAAGGAGTGGATAGAAGTGGTTCAAAGAACATACAGGCGCTTGGGTCCTTATAATGTTCTAGGAGCCCAGTAATGTCAGGAGAATGGAAGACACAGGGATCATGTGCATCAAAGCTAAAGTTGTGATTCCACTGTTCAATTCTAGCATGAAGAGAACGACTATAGCGTCTAAAACTAACAGAGAATAAATAGTCTTCCTGTGCTGAATCTCGAAGTAAAAAGGTACCCTCTGGTTTTCCTTCCAGTAGTGCTTCGGCTGCGTATTTATCCATCACTCCCCAGTAACATGGATTGTTATTGATCTGAAGGAGGTCTGGTACAAGACAGTGGACATAATCAATCTGTGTGTGGTATTTAGGAGGTGTTTCCAACTGCAGGATTTCATCATCTAATTCCCATTTGGGTTTGTTTCTTTTTCTGGAACTTGTGCAAAGTGTTAGAATTTCATCATCGGAATCCATATCACTATCTTCTATACTGTTATTTGAAACCAGGTTCATCACAGAGCTAGTCATAGGACCTTCTCTACACGAAACGTTGTTGGTGGTTATGACACAGGGCTGAACATTGGTATGTGAGAAACAGTTTATATTTTCTTCCACATTGCGTTGTTTTAGCTGACCATCCCTCAATTCAGTCTGAGACAAGTCTGTGCTTACCCATTCATCTGATTTGGAATTTATAGGAGCAGTGTGTCGTTTAATAAAATGCCACCTAAAGGCTAAATCTGATCGGGGTGGGAAAGGACACTTATCTAACATGAGTTCACTGATATGAATTTTCCTTTTAGATGGAAGCCCGGAAGAGTGCCGACTACTACAATTCTTTATTGGAAAACACTGCCCCACAGCATCCTGCAGTTTCTGTTTAAGAGATCGGCCTAAAAATCTATGCCCACAGGAATGATCTAAGTCCAACTCAATGGATGAACAGCTGTGTTTCCTTTCTTGGTTCCTTAAAGAAACTTCAGTTTTCTCTGTATCATTCACTGTTTCAGCATCTGAACAACTCTCACTCTTTTTTGACCAAGACAACTTCTTTCCACTCCACACATAACCATCTTTTCTGTCAGCACTTCTGCTCCGACTAGTTTTGGGCCTTACATCTACATTTTTACTAATATTTTCATTATTTTCTGCCATTTTAACAAATTATCCACAAATTCTAATGTTATAAATACTGCTTTTTCTATTTTTCCAACAGGAAGTTTCTTCTGGGCACTTTCTGGATGTATCTAAAGAAAAAAAAAAGCCATTAACCATTTGTCATCTACCTTGTCTAGTTTACATATTAAGCTTTCAATTAGACACAAGAGGAAAAAGCATGGTTAGTACATGAAAAAGTTTGTTCCCACTTAAATAAAATGCTATATAATATATATGATAACTTAATAGTGCCATAGAGTGAAGAGAGTTCCTTTCTCATAGCTAATAATTTTCAGTGTGACACAGAAAAAGCCAAGCCTCCTCTATCAACCATAATAAATGTGCAAATGTTAATAGTTTCTAGTCTTGAAGTATATCTTATGCTTATCTCTCCTTACCACAGTTTCCTTATTTCACAGCAGATCAGTGAATTCTTTGTAGGAGACAGACACAAATCTATGAGCTGGTGTTTGAGAACTACTACCCTACATAGTTCCTTCACCTTCTCCATATTTCCTTCCCTACTGATTAAAATATGAACAATTTTAAGTTGTAAAGCTGTAAGAATTTATTAAATAAACAATCACCACTGAACAACAGAAATGCCCAGTAAGCATTTCCAGTGCAGTGTTTTAAACTCACTTCAATAACTGGTCAACTTTACTATTAGTTTAGGCAATTTTTAGAAAATATAAAATTGGATAAAAATTTGCCATTTTAAACACATATGCCTTTGTATTTTTGATCATTTGAAAACAAGCAGATAAATTTCTGTAAGGCACTGCCTTTCCTCTGAAGTTGGTAAAACATACTAGAATTTGCAATGTAAAATACCGAGTTTCATGAAGACTAATAATGATTGTTTGTAAATGAAATTTACTTAAGTATTCTTATGTGGAATAAGATTTAGGATTGGGTGGGCACGGTGGCTCACACTTGTAATCATGGCACTTTGGGAGGCCGAGGCAGGTGGATCATGAGGTCAGGAAATCGAGACCATCCTGGTAACACTGTGAAACCCCACCTCTATTAAAAAAAATTTTTTTTAAAGGGGGGGAAAAAAAAGAAATACAAAAATTAGCCAAGCATTGTGGCAGGAGCCTGTAATCCCAGCTACTCAACTCAGGAAGCCAAGGCAGGAGAACTGCTTGACCCAGGAGGCCGAGTTGCAGTGGGCTGAGATGGTGCCACTGCACTCTAGACTAGGTGACAGAGCAAGACTCCGGTCTGGGTGTGGGGGGAGAAAAAAAGAGATTTAGGCCAGGAACTGGGGAAAGGGGTCCTATAATCTCAATTTTTTTGCAAATGAAACATAAATTTTGTAACTAAAAAAAAAAAAAAATCCAGTCATACTCAACAGTCTGATATGATTAAGTTTGATTATGTCAGAGGAAAATTTTAAAAATCCCAACAGTCAAGTAAATGTCTACAGACACTTGAATCAATTTTCAAAGTAGTAGGATTTGAAACAAGTATCTGTATTGGAAAATATGACTGGCAAGTGCTTAAAAGTGTGAACTAATAATAAAGACTTGCCATATAAAGAACTCTATTTCTAAGGCTGGGTGCAGTGGCTCACATCTGTATTCTCAGCATTTTGGGAGGCTGAGGCGGGTCGACTGCCTGAGCTAAGGAGTTTGAGACTAGCCTGGGCAATGTGGCAAAACCCCGTCTCTAACAAAAATACAAAGAAATTAGCTGGGTGTGGTGGCACACACCTGTGGTCTCAGCTACTCGGGAGCCTAAGGTGGGAGGATTGCATCAGCTTGGGAGGCAGAGGTTGCAGTGAGCTGTGATTGTGCCACTGCACTCCTGTCTGAATGACAGAGTGAGACCCCAGTTCCAAAAAAAAAAACACCATCTGGTGATTATAGCTATTACAGTCAGTCCTCCATATCCATGGGTTCTCCATCCTCGGATTCAACCAATTGTAGATTGAAAATGTTCAAGGAAAAAAAAACCTAATAAATTAAAAGCAATATAGTATAACAACTCTTTATATAACATTTATATTGTATTAGGTATGATAAGTAATCTAGAAATGATTAAAAGTATTTGGGAGGACGGGGTAGGTTATGTGCTAATATTATTCCATTTTATTTTAAGGGATTTGAGCATCCATGGACTTTGGTATCTGCAGGGGTCCTAGAACCAATCTCCATGGATATGGAGGAACACCTGTATTTTGATTTAATATGCTCAGTGATATATAACCATTTAAGATCTTTAGGGAAAAATATTTCTTATCTAATTTTGAAAGAAACTTCATCACTTAGCATAGCCAAGATTGTATTCAACTGCATGCTTTGGCTGTTCATTGACTAAATTCCACTGAACACAAACTAGAAGCAACAAGGTGGGCTGAAGAATATCAAGAGTCATTTATTAAAGTTTGAAATGCTTGGCGCTCTTATTTACTAAATGAACTTCACTTCTGAGTGTGACCTCTAATCTTGTCTCTTTGCTACCTCTAAATTGTGACATGTCTTCCTTCTCTTCCTTCACTTTCACATGAGAGCTAAGCTCTCTGTGTCCTTGACGACATTCCCACCTTTACCAAGGCCTTACTTCAATTTCTCTCTCAAACTTCTTGCTACCTTCAAAAGCAACCAAGTCTCCTTATAAAATCTTTCAGTGATTATAATGCTTTCTTAGTCATAACTGTTACCATTTCATTAAATTTATTTATTTATTTTTTAAGATGGTCTCTATCGCCCAGGCTGGAGTGCAGTGGTGCGATCACAGCTCACTGCAGCCTTGACCTCCCAGACTCAAGTCTTTCTCCTGCCTCAGCCTTTGGAGCAGCAGGGACTGCAAACACGTGCCACCATGCAAGACTAATTAAAAATTTTTATTTTGTAGAGACAGAGTCTCCCTCGGTTGCCCAGGCTGGTCTTCAACTCTTGGGTTCAAGTGAAAGTTCTGGGATTATAGGTGTGAGCCACTGAGCCTGGCCCTAAATTTCTCAATGAGTAGTGTAACTTGATTTCCCCTCAAGCTGAAAACAGCTTTTTGGTTTTTTCTCATTATAAAACAAAAATTACCCCAGTCAGAAAATGGCAGAGTGAAAATCTTTTTGCCCCTCCTTCTCTCAGAAGTCAGTCCAATCAACAAGAAAATATGAGAAATAAAATCACAAACCTCTTCTTCAATGAAATGAACAGATATCTATAACCAAAGTCATAAAATAGAAGTACAGAAAATGAATGAACAATAACTGATTCAGCAGCAGAGATACAGGAGGCATCAGGCACAGAGGTAACACAGATAAGACGCAAGTCAACAGAGCAGGTAAAGTTCAGGACCCACAGGCACTGGATGCTACCGAAAGTGTGGGTGGAGAACAGGGTGCAACATGGGAGATAAGGTGACATTCTGCCTAAGAGCAGGTAGATTTCTGTTCTTATCCCACATCTAGAGCAAATTGGACACTTATTATTTGGAGAAACTGAACCAGATGGGCTTGGGACTTTAAATAGCAGAAACAGCGAGGGTAGAGAAGAAGATCGGGCCTAAACAACAGCAACAAATTAAAAGTTCCTTGCTCTCTTCTGCCATCCAGCTCCCAGAACTCCAGGAGCTAGATTTACACCTCTCTAATAGAAGAGTGAAAGACACTCTTCTGGAAAAGAGAATGGCCAAAGAGAAAAGACTTATCAAAGCTGACAGCTGGGAATCCTCCAATATAAAGTTGGAAGACCACCCAAGCATGCAGTGAAGCACACATGTCCACAGGCCCTGCCTACTCACACACAGCTTCCAGGAAGCATAGTTGTACACTCTAAACTAGGAAAGAACACTCATGGGTCATCAGACTTGATATAGTTTGCCTGTGTACCCACCCAAATCTCACTTTAAATTGCAATAATCCCTATGTGTCAAAGGCAGGGCCAGGTGGAGATAACTGAATCATTAAGGCAGTTTCCCCCATACTGTTCTCATGGTAGTAAGTCTCATGAGATCTGATGGTTTTATAAATGGGAGTTCCCCTGCACAAGCTCTCTTGCCTGCTGCCATGTAAGATGTGACTTTGCTCCTCATTCACCTTCTGCCATGATTGTGAGGCCTCCCCAGCCATGTGGAACTGTGAGTCAAATCTCTTTCCTTTATAAATTACCCATTCTTGGTTATGTCTTTATTAGCAGCATGAGAACAGACTAATATGACTTTTGAGGAAAGTTTCTAACATATATGAAATAACAAAATATACAGAAGTTGGAGAAAACAACTATGGAAAGAGCAGAAACTAAAACTGACTTCTTTCAAGTCAAGAGAAGATATTACAACTATGAATAAGTAAGATGCTATAAAAAGGAGGTGGGGCTGGGGCAGTGGCTCACGCCTGTACTCCCAGCACTTTGGGAGACTGAGGTGGGCGGATCACCTGAGATCAGGAGTTTGAGACCAGCCTGGCCAACATAGTGAAACCCTATCTCTACTAAAAATACAAAAATTAGCTGGGCGTGGTCGTGGTGCTTGTAATCCCAGCGACTTGGGAGGCTGAGGCAGGAGAATTGCTTGAACCCAGAAGGCAGAGGTTCCAGTGAGCTGGGATTGCATCCCAGTACTCCAGTCCGGGTAATAAGATCCAAATTCCTTCTAAAATAAATAAATAAATAAACAAATAAAAGGAGGGGCGAATAACTAGAATAAGATTTTTTTTTTGGAAATTAAAAATATGATTGCTGAAATAATTTTTTTTTTTTGAGACAGAGTCTCGCTCTGTCCCCTAGGCTGCAGTGCAGTGGTGCAATCTCGGCTCACCGCAACCTCCGCCTCCTGGGTTCAAGCAATTCTCTGCCTCAGCCTCCTGAGTAGCTGAGATTACAGGTGCCCACCACCATGTCCAGCTAATATTTTTAGTAGAGACGGGGTTTCACCATGTTAGCCAGGCTGGTCTTGAACTCCTGACCTTGTGATCCACCCACCTCGGCCTCCCAAAGTGCTAGGATTATATATGTGAGCCACTGCAAGCAGCCATAATTTTTTTTTTCTTGAGACAGGGTCTCACTTTGTTACCCACCCTGGAGTGCAGTGGCATGATCTCAGCCCACTGCAACCTGTTTCCCAGGGCTCAAGTGATCCTCCCACCTCAGCCTTCCAAGTAGCTGGGACTACAGGCACATGCCACCATGCCTGGCTAATTTTTGTATTTTTTTGTAGAGATGGAGTCTTGCCATGTTGCCTAGGCTGGTATCAAACTCCTGGGCTTAAGCAATCTGCCCACTTCTCCCAAAGGGCAGGGATTTCAGGCGTGAGCCACTGTACCTGGTGTGAAATAAAATATTTAATAGAAAAGTTGGTGGGTATGCTTAGGAACTGATACAGGAAATAGGAAAAAATGGTGAAGTAGACAGAAAAGACAAGAGCATTAGAAATTAATACAGGCATTTCATAGAAAATAACAAAATGGATGGGAGAAATTATCAAATAAACTATATTAGAAAATTTCCCATGACTAAAGGACAGGTACCTCCATACTGAAAGAGCCCACTCAATATCAAAGTACATTATTCTAATTTTAGAAGCCTAGAGATAAAGAGGAAATACTAAGTCTTTCTGAGAGGGAAAATTTATGCTCACCATGGAAAACCCAAACCAGGCATAAAGTTTCAACAAAAAAGCAAATATATCCATAATCCCATCCCCTAGCAGTAACCACTTTAACATTCTCAGTATCTCTATACATGTATATGGATGGCAAGGATGCATTTCCACAGCATAGTGACGGCAGGCATTAGAAACATGGTTGAGTCCAATTACTGTTTTATACTAGCCATATAACCTTGAAACATCAGTTCATTCATATGTAAAATTGAGGTACTAATGCCATCTATTTCATTGGGCTGTTCGGGATTACATAACATAATGCATGTATTCAGCTCAGGTCCTAAATGTGTTAAGTACTCAATATATGTTAACATATATGTTCATTTTTTTCTTTTAAAAAAAGAAACAAAGACTATATATGTTGTTTTGTTAAAGCACCTAAGCCAGTTTTCTTCATAAGAAATCACAGAATACTTCTGTCTCTAGCCCAATGTTACTACAAAGTAAAGAGATTTTTGTGAGCAAATATAATTTTCAGGAGGAAAACTAATGTTTCAAAGTGAAAAAGGAACCACATGTCAGATAGAGGTGAAACTCAACAGACCATGAAGTTACAGAATGATTTGATGTCTTCGCCCAAAGAACAAGTTTACATGCAAAACAGGTTTTCTTTTGCAAGGCTTACCAACTTGTATGTCACAGGTACCAGTCAATCAAATGTGTCTGGATTTTAGGTTAACCGTTTTTACGTATGCTAATGCTACAGATGTCCATAAAATAAAGTAAAAAATATCACTGCCCTAGTTGAGTTTTCCACACATTTACCTGTACTTAATTAATGCAGGCTGGGTGCTGTGACTCACACCTGTAATCCCAGCACTTTAGGAGGTCGAGGTGGGTGGATCACCTGAGGTCAGGAGTTCGAGACCAGCCTGGCCAACATGGCAAAACCCCATCTCTACTAAAAATACGAAAATTAGCCAGGCATGGTGGCACATACCTGTAGTCCCAGCTACTTGGGAGGCTGAGGCAGGAGAATGGCTTGAACCTGGGAGGCTGCCGTTGCAGTGAGCCAAGATCGCGCCATTGCACTCCAGCCTGGGTGACAGAGTCAGACTTCGTCTCGAGGGAAAAAAAAAAGGAGTTAATGCAATAAAAACTTCTGATTAGTTACTGTTTTGTATCTATCTCAGAATTAGAGCTTTATGTAAATTTCACATAGCTGTTCTTTTGCTAGAAAACTGTAAGTTCATGCTCAAGAAATCCTACTTTTATAAAATGTTATTTTTTGCTCTATCAATAGAGCAAAATGTCATTCAGAATGTCATCAGATGTTTTAGTCTTCAAAGTCAGAAGAAAATTTTTCTATTTATATTTGTCTAAAAATTACAAAAACTAATATTAGTACTGAATATGGTTGATGATGTTACCATCATGCATTGTCAGACGGACATTTGTCTGTGCTGTTCCTAAGAGAAGAATGGGAGTTCCAAAAAGCTTACAAGTTATGGCACCCAGCCCTCTCCATTTCTTTATTAACTTTCAGTGTACTGTTTATATCTTTTTGTTTGTTTGTTAGTTTTCGAGACACCCAGACTGGAGTGCAATGGTACAGTCTTGGCTCACTGCAACCTCTGCCTCCGAGGTTCAAGTGATTCTCCTGCCTCAGCCTCCCCAGTAGCTGGAATTACTGACATGCCACCACACCCAGCTAATTTTTGTATTTTCAGTAGAGACAGGGTTTCACCATGTTGGTCAGGTTGGTCTCAAACTCTTTAACCTCAAATGATCTGCCTGCCTCCGCCTCCCAAAGTGCTGGGATTATAGGCATGAGCCACCATGCCTGGCCTCACCATGTTGTCCAGGCTGGTCTCGAACCCCTGGCCTCAAGTGATCTGCCTGCCTCAGCCTCCCAAAGTGCTGGGATTATAGACGTGGGCCACTGTGTCTGGCTCTTTGTTTTTTTTTTTGGAGATAGAGTCTCGCTCTTATCACCCAGGCTGGAGTGGAGTGGCATGATCTCAACTCACTGCAACCTCCACCTCCTGGGTTCAAGAGATTATCCTGGCTAATTTTTTGTATTTTTAGTAGAGATGGGGTTTCGCTGTGTTAGCCAGGATGGTCTCGATCTCCAGACCTTGTGATCCGCCTGCCTTAGCTTCCCAAAGTGCTGGGATTACAGGCATGAGCCACTGTGCCTGGTCGTTATATATTTTTCTTTTACAAAATATCAGACTTCCAAATTTCGTAACCATTACTGAAATAACAAGTGGCTCTCAGAAGCTACTTCGCAGATAGATATATTTTTAAAAAACACATGCATTTAATCATATACTTTTTGGCATATATAAAAGCTTAATAATTACTAAGAAAGTAACTGCTTAAAAATAACCCTATGCTATGGAGAGATCTTGTTAGAAAAAAGATATTCAGAATTTCTTTCACTAGTATTTGATTCTGTTATTAAAAAAATGAGAGATATATCAAACTTTCATATACTTAAAAGAGAATTTTCTAATCTCTTCCAGAAGCTTCTTTGAACCAAAATTCTAAAATAGAAAAAAAATCATATTTCTTTCAATAAAAATAACTATTAATTTTAGTGAGTGAAAAATTATTTTTATTGTTATAAAGACTAAAGATCAGTATTTTGAAAATGTGCTTTGGAATTTTGTCCATACATGTAAAATCTGAATGCAAAAAACAGTGTAGCATTCTTAATCTGAACGAGTTGTTCCAGATAGCCTATCATTAATTCTTAAAATTTTATGAAAACTTTGCATAAGTGAAGTACAAGAGGATATGACAAGATGGCTTCACCAATAATTTTATGTGACACAAAAATCAAAGGTGATAGTTTGAAAGATGCTGACAAATCAAAGATCTTTGATTGTAGCTACAAAAATCCTTTTTAAAAAGAAGGTGAAAGAATCACTTGGGAAAAGGCTGCTTTGGCTTGATTCAATAATTAATTTTTTATGAAGGCAGCTATGTGACATTGCCCTGGGGAGTACAGAATGACATCTTTTTTTTTTTTTAAAGTCATATTTCTTAATGAGCAAAAAGCAAATATCTAAAAAGCAAGTTTACATAAAAGCCTTCTCAAGAAAACAAGTTTCTAGATTCTGCCACTATTTGGTCCCAGATTCTACCACAAATTACAATGACAATGATAACAGAATGAGTGCCCATTACGTCAATTTTCACTACAAAATATTTAAATAATATTTAGTAATACTGACTAAGGCTGAAAAGGTGATTTTAATTCAAGATTTCTACAGAAAACAATTAAAATCCAATAATTAAAAGGATAAGCTTCCTTTATCTGGAAATTCATTAGTATTCTCTATGATATTGGATAACAGCATTATTGCATATATTAATTATTCATTGAACTACTTATGTCTACAATGCTGACATACATCTAAGACCACAATTAATGTAAATACTACACTGAAATAAATTTGATCTTATAAAGACTAATTCAGTACACTACATTAATAATGCACAAATATATTGTTAATATGGTAGTAATTAAGCCTGAGGATTTTCCCTACCAAATTCATGATTCCAAAGTTTACCTGCCATCATGTGCCCAAAAACTCCTTGAAAGCATTCTGATCATAGTCCGTGTATTTGAGTTGGATTCTGTAGAAACATTTAGGCTCCACAAACGGAAGTCAATGGATAGCAGACAACAGATGAACTCCTTGGAATGTTAAGAAAAAAATGTGAAAATGGGTTTATTTGTATGAAAAAATATCTGACTAAAAAACAAATGTTTTTCTCATTACAAAAGCAATACAGTTTCATTTTCCAGTAAATACTTTAAAGTATCTCCTTTTTTCATGCTACTGAGCCAGGGCTCATGGGACTTAATGGCAATTTTCTAAAAACGAATCATCAATTTAGTAGCACTGCACCCTCCTTTCCCTTTCTCCCCACTTTTTCCACTTTCTTTCCTAAGTATAGTTTGCTTATGTCACTTTTGCCCACCTGTACTCTTGTGGACACTAGTTCTGAAAGA
The DNA here is from genome assembly GCF_030222135.1 of Aotus nancymaae. Lineage (NCBI taxonomy): Eukaryota > Metazoa > Chordata > Mammalia > Primates > Aotidae > Aotus > Aotus nancymaae. The sequence goes on along the minus strand of NW_026988476.1, from coordinate 25,039,127 downwards.
TGTTAACACATATTCTGGAGAAAAAAAGCTTCTCTTGTCAAGTAAGTTTGGGAAATGCTTCTTCTCTCAAAGATTACAGTGCATATTGAGCAAGCGTTCCCAAGAGATCCCTCAGTAAAGAAATCTGCATAAGCCATAGCTTCCTGTCTTTACTTTGCCACAAATCCTTTTGTGGAACAAATTTTGGGGAAACATTAATGGGCTTATCTGTTAACATGAGTGTACATTTCCCTAAGCTTTAGCTAAAGATAAGGAGAGATGTCTAGGAACCCTTATCACTGAAGAGGATAATCTAGAGTGAAGAAAGCAGAAAACTATGAGCTGGCAGTACCCGAACTTCTAAAAGTAGAAGGAAGATTAACAGAATTTAAGAAATAGAATATTTAAGATATAGTACTGTAACACTTTATGGAATAAATTAGATTGAACAGATTTTTTCTTCTAATCTGTAATTTTCTATGATAAAAACAATATATGCTCATTGTATAATATATGGGCCAGTCAGAAAAGTTTAAAAAGGAGGGGAAAACAGCTATAATTCCATTACTTAAAAGTAGGCAATTTTGACATTTTGGCCTATTTCTTGTTCTTTTTTCTCATAAGGTCAATAAAGCATAAAGAGAAAATTTGGAAGTTTTAAAGATCTGTAAAAAATTAACAGCCTATACTGTTTTTCACTATGCTATGTTTAAAAATAAGCATGGTGAAGATGAAATAGTGTGAGCTGCTAAATTGTCAAATATGGGCTAAAATTCAGACTTTGCACTCACTAGGTATGTTACCTGCTTAAAAAAAAAAATCTAATTTAGCTTAAGTTCTCCCACTGTAAAATCTGGATAATGCCAGCTACTTCATGTTTTTACTGCCAAGAATAAAATGTATGAAAATAACATACACTGAACTTAATGAAAACAAACATTGGCCGCTTCCTAATATTACTCAGACTTTTCCATGATTAAAAATGAGAGATGGGAAAGTAACAAAATTAAGAAAAAGGAGAAGGGAAACAAAGACTACATGTAAGGCTAAAAATTCTGCATAAAAATGTGCCTCAGAAATATGAAGTCAAGGAAGCTCAAGCATTTCTGAAATATCACGAAGCACCATATTATTCCTGATGTTAAATATATTCTTTTAAAAAGTTTTAAATTCTTTAACAGAAAAATTGTAGCCTTTAAAAAGCTAACTTAGTAAGTAGATTTAAATAGAAAAGAGGCAAAGATTTTACAAAATTTTATTATATTCTCTTCACTGCTTTATAACAATTACATATGCTTACATTTAAAGTTGGGTAACAAGTTTTACCTACAAATCAGTAAAAGGTGACCTCTAGGCTGGGCATGGTGGCTCATGCCTGTAATCCCAGCACTTTGGGAGGCCAAGGCAGGTGGATCATGAGGTCAAGAGATCAGGGCCATCCCGTAGTCCCAGCTACTTGGGAGGCTGAGGCAGGAGAATCACTTGAATCCAGGAGGCGGAGGTTGCAGTGAGCCGAGATAGCACCACTGCACTCTGGCCTGGCAACAGAGTGAGACTCCATCTCAAAAAAAAGGTGACTTTAGACATTATGTTTTTGTTTTTTTTTTCTTTTATTTATTTATTTTTGTTTTTTTAAAGACGGGGTTTCACCATGTTGGTAAGGCTGGTCTTGAACTCCCAACCTCAGGTGATCTGCCCGCCTTGGCCTCCAAAGTGCTTGGATTACAGGCGTGAGCCACCATGCCTGGCCGACATTATGTTTTACTACATTCTAAGTTTTGTGGCAACAACTATGATTTCAAGAATCAGTGTGGTAGACTACCTTGGACTAGGTGAAAGACCTGGGTTCTATTTCTAGCTCTGACATTGCAAAGGTGTGTGAGATAAATCACAACTTTTCTGCCTTAGTTTTTCTATCTATAAAACACTGATTATCTCATCTTGCTGTAGTAGTTTTTCTATCTATAAAACACTGATTATCTCATCTTGCTGTAGTAAGGATCTAGTGTTAATGTAATATAAGAATCAAATACTGGCTGTCTTTTAGCCAGGGGAACTGGGTAGCTGGGCGTATGAGTAGGAGGGGGACTTTTACTGTATTGCCTTTTATGTCATATGAAGTTTACATACAGACAAGTACTATTTACCAAATAAATAATACTTTACCCCAAAATTATTAAATAGGCTAGTAAGTTTCAGGACACATTCAGAAATACAAAAATCTTAGCATTTCTAAAGTGCCTTCAATGTTTCTTTTTTAATATTTTGGTCTCCTTGGCTATTGTTACACTCTTCCAGCCTTACCTTTCACAAGATTAATCACTTTTGCACCAAGTACATATTTTAATAGAAAATTATTTTTAAAACTCCTTCCATAAGCCAATATTGGTATATCCTCTTAGATAAGCTCTGTAAGATCATATGATTTTATATAGGTAATACTATCATTGGTAGAATGGCAAATGTACCCATGTTTTCTCACTCAATTGCCCTTGACACCAACAAAATTAGTGAGCCTAAGGGTAGTATAAGTGGTTACAACACAGCAAAGCTAACCATCGTTGCAATTCAATCTGTGACTTTGGCATCATTTTTAGTCAGTTCAAATAGCCACCCACACCTATGAGATAAGCATTGTTAATGATAAATAACTCTATTTGGAAAATTTTCGACACTCATATCAGTGACATGGCTACACTGAGTTCTTTTTTAAAAACTGTATTATTTTAACTAACTAGACAAGTTTGCTAATATTTAAGTTACACATCCTTCATTACTGCACAATCATCTTGTCCATATTGTTTGAATGTCTAGTTGCCTCCGCAAGACCATAAATTCACTGAAGGTATTACCGTTTGTCGGCATTTGACTGAAACAAATGCAACTGTGAAAACATTATACTAGCAACAGCAAGAATACATTTTTTTAACATTTGAAAAATCTACTGGATAATTATTTAAACAAATTCCACTCTAAACAAAAACCACTAAATACCCACCCAAAGTACCCCTTTAATAACATGAGACATTAATAACAATTACTTTTATACATCTATGAGTATCTCCTATATACTCTAACAATGCAATGGAGATAGGTGTCATCTGCATTTTAGAGATGAGGAATTCGATTTTCAGTAAAGGAACATATTCAAGGTCACATAAGTGATAGGTAGAATTAAAACCTAGGACTGTAGAACTCGGAGGCTCAAGCTCTTATTATACATGTGAAATCTGCAAAGAAAATTGTTCTTTAACCTATGAATCAAATGGTTTGATTGATAGAAAAAGACAGATGTGCGGACACCAATCATAATCTTAAAGTCACATGGATATTATAGATATTACAGTGAAGGCATTTTGTAGCTATAACTTGTGCTAATTTGGAGATTCTTCTTATGCTGAGCTCTGAATAGTACTAACCAGAAATCTCACCATGCTTTATTCAACATAGAGTTGAATATTATATGAGTTCATCTTGAATTCCATGTAGTCTAACCAATGACAGCAAGTTACTTGAACAAAACATTTATAAACGGGTCTATCCAAAAAAAAAATGATCTCCAAAGAAAAATTAGGTCACTCAGAAAGCATCATCTCAGGTAACATTGCTCTTTCGGGAAATCACCGGTGGGTTATTTTTCCACAAATCCTAAGTTCTTTTTAAGCCAGTCATTCTTCCCCTTCATTCATATACAAACCTCTGCGTCTAGCAAGGCTATCTGGAGCTCTAGTACTAAAAACAACACCTCACACAATGCCATCGAAGGTAAGAACACGACGGTTGCCTGTGTGTTTGCAACTTTTCACAATGGAACTAAATTGAAAAAAAAAATAGGGAAACCTCTTCAACTGAAGAAAACATCTCACTTAGGTCATCAACTAAATGTGATCGGTACTGGAAGGTATAATAAAAACACTGAAAAATTCTCAAAGATAAGTACGAACGAAAGAATATCATTCTGAAGGTTTTCATCAGAGGTTGGTGTACCAATCTGGAGAATATGAAGATACAAGAAAATAATAAACTTAAACTTAGTGGCCAAGACTCTAGCAGATATTGCATGGATCAAATGTAAGCAATCAACGCAGTTAAGTTATAACTCTTCTTTTGGTTCTAAACATTCACTTCAGTAAACTTTAGGTAGGCTCTGAATAGAGAACACAAATTACTTTCTTCAAAAGGGATATATAGAATCGCAAGGAATAAACATTAATGTATATACCCCATACCTTCAGGGACCAAGAGTAACCAACCGGAACTGAAATTAAGTCATTCCTCCTTTATCGCTACAGAAGCGACAAGGTGAGGGCACGAATTATGCCAAGATTAGAGGCTCGAAAAGATCTCGCCTTCTTCTCCAGAGAAGATGCTCAAAGATCTGTCTGCTAACTGGGCCCCAAAAAGGGACCGGATCCTTTTAGGGATCTGGATATTGTTGCCCGGTAGGAGACCCTGGAGGGCAGGAACAAGACCCCGGCCTACGAGACCAGCAGCGGCCACCCTTCCCCCACTCACCTCCTGGAGCGCAGCTTAACTGGGGTTGCCAGAGTAACTGCTGCTATCACCATCGCCATCACTCAGGGCGCTTGCTTAAGTGGGAAGGGGAGGCCCAACCACTCCGGCACCTCGTGTAGGTCTTACAAAGCAGATGCGTTTCTGCCACCCCCAATCCCGCTTTGGCGTTCTGGTCCCATCCCAGCCGTCACAGTCATCGCCTCAGCCAGGTCCCCGGGCGCCGCCACCACTTCCGTGTTCAGCTACCTCCCTTCCTCCCTTCCTCCCTCACTGCCCAGGAGACCGGCTAATTTCCACGCGGAGGGCGCCGCCGCTGACGTCACCACTCCGCGACCTCTGTCGGGACCTGCGTTGGGAGTGGGCGGGTCGGCGCAGGCGCGTTCTGGTGAGCGAGCTGAAGCGCGGGAAGCGGCTATTGAGGAACCGGAGTCGCGGAGGCTCGGTCACCCGGGTGAGTCCCTACTCTGGCTGCCCTCTCCTGCCAAGGAGATGCGTGTTCTCTTCCCGGCTTATTGTCTGACAGACCCTCCGCCTTATCCTGCTGGTGTCACTCGGGAGGGGGAAACCGGGCTGCGGAGAGCGTGCCCTGGAGGAGACTAAGCTGTCTTCCGATCCCCAGCCTCGCGGCTTTTCTCTCATTTCAGATAAAAAGACTGGCTTTTATAAAACATTTTCAGGTAGATAAAGGAAAAGATGCCGGCCACACGGAAGCCAATGAGATATGGACATACAGAGGGACACACGGAGGTCTGTTTTGATGATTCTGGAAGGTAAGGTCTTTGAAAAACAGAACGTTTCAGGTGCAAATGTTAAAACATTTATCCGTAAACATTATATATGCAGTCGGCCGAAAATGACTCATGTGGATAGAGAGAAATAATGTTGAAATCTAAAATGGCACGCATATTTCTTTAGATTTATTGTTTGATTCGGACCGTCATGGTAATTTTAGTATATTAACAAAGTTATAAATCATACTTCCAGAGGATGAAAAGGTGCGAGCTTCTCCCCACATATTTTCCCTTTCTCTGCGCCTCACATTATTAATTTTGTCAGATCACAGAATACTGCCTATTTGTCAAGTTCGGTGGCCTGTTCTGTTTGGAATTGTATCCTTCCATGGCATTAGTGATTTAGCTATTTCCTTTTTTTTTTCCTTCTAACTTTTTGACTGCTTTAAAAAAAAAACACCACATTTTTCTCTGCTTGATTCCTAAACTGTAATATTTTCCTATGGTTATTCTGGTCCCTTTTACTCTTTGCAAGTCCCATTCTTAGGCAGTACTGCTTGATTGCACGGCTTTCATTGTCATTCCTATGTTGATTGATTCATTGAAAAAATATTTGTGTGTCTTTTTTTGCTGGGTACTAGAGATAGAATAGAGCGAACCAGGCTGGGCATGGCGGCTCACACCTGTAATCCCAGCACTTTGGGAGGCCAAGGTAGGTGGATTCCTTGAGGTCAGGAGTTGGAGACCAGTCTGGCCAACATAGTGAAACCCCGTCTTACTAAAAATACAAAAAAATTAGCTGGGCATGGTGGCGTGCGCCTGTAATCTCAGCTACTTGGGAGGCTGAGGCAGGGGAATTGCTTGAACCAGAGAAGTGGAGGCTGCAGTGAGCTGAGATCATGCCACTGCACTCCAGCCTGGGTGACAGAGTGAGGATTCCGTCTCAAAAAAAAAAAAAAAATAGAGTGAACCAGGCTTTTTTTCCTCTATCAAGCTTAAGGTCTTTTTGGATTGACAGGCATTGAGCACAAATTAGTAACAAAAATAAATGTGTATTTAGAAATAGTAATATATGCAGTCATAAACATGTATGAGGAGAAGGTCATCTAAGTTAAAGGAGTCATGGAAGGCTTCTTTGAGGAGGTGTTTCTTGAGAGGCCATCTGAAGACTGATTAGGCAGTAAGCAGTATAAAGAGATGAGTGGTGGTGGCGGTAGGGTAGTGAGTGATGGCATATTCTGCAGAGGCAACACCGTGTGTAAAGGCCCAAAAGGGCCAGGGATCATGGTATGCCCAAACAACTGAAAGAAAACTAGCCTTGCTAAATTGTAGAGAGTGATGCAGAGTTTGATGAGAGATGAATCTGTGAAGGTAGACCATAATGTCCTATCCAAGACCTTCTGGATTTTATTAAGGAGTCTTGTTTTATCCTAAAAGCACTGAGAAGGTATTAAAGACTTGAAGCAGAGAGATGTGATCAGATTAGTTTTTGAGAAAATGCATGGAGGATGAATTGGCAGAGGAGGACTCTTGGATGCAGAAAGACTGTTAGAAGATACCTGTATTAGTTTGGGTAAGTGTGATGGAAGCTTGGACTAGAGTAAACATGGTTGTTTAGAAAAGAGGATACATTCAGGAAATATTTAAAAAGATAAAGTCAACAGGATGGATCAGATATTAAGGCTGGAGAAAGAGGCGTCAGGGATAACGTCTACGTTTATGGATGTTACAGTTGAGAAAGTGATGCTTCCATTTGCAAGTAACAGCAACACTTGAAGAAGGGCATATTTCAGAGGTAGAACTGTGGGTGGAGATTGAGTTTACATTTGATATGATTATTGTAGGATTTCTCTGAGATACTCAACTAGAGGGGTAAAGTAGACAGTAGGATAAATGGGTCTCAAGCCTAGAGAAAAATGTGAGCTAGAGATAGAAATATACAGTTGACCCTTAAACAACATGAATTTGAACTGTGTATGTCCACTTATTCATGGATTTTTTTCAATATACATATTAGAAAATTTTTTTGCAATTTCTAGTAATTTGAAAAAACTAGCAGACGAACCACGTAGCCTATAAATGTGGAAAAATTAAGAAAAAAATATGTCATGAGTGTATAAAGTATTTGTAGATATTAGTGCATTTTATCATTTTTTTTTTGAGACCGAGTTTCGATCTTGTTACCCAGGCTGGAGTGCAATGGCGCAATCTCGGCTCACCGCAACCTCCACCTCCTGGGTTCAGGCAATTCTCCTGCCTCAGCCTCCTGAGTAGCTGGGATTACAGGCCCGTGCCACCATGCCCAGCTAATTTTTTGTATTTTTAGTAGAGACGGGGTCTCACCATGTTGACCAGGATGGTCTTGATCTCTTGACCTCGTGATCCACCCTCCTCTGCCTCCCAAAGTGCTGGGATTACAGGCATGAGCCACCGCACCCGGCCCTATTTTATCATTTCTTACGATAAAATATACACAAATGTATTATAGAAAGTTAAAATGTATTAAAACTTACACAAACATTTCCAGACCATCTGCAGTCAAGAGATATAAACAAACATAAAGATGCAGTGTCAAATCATAACTGCATAAAATTAACTGCAGTATGCACTGTATTACTAATAATTTCATAGTCACCTCCTGTTGCTGTTTTAGTAAGCTTAAGTGTATCTACTTAAAACACTGTATGATGCTGATATAGATGTTGTATCTGCTAGAAACATTGTATGATGTCGTATCTGCTAAAAACACTGTATGATGCTTATGAGCAGTTTGTCTCTCCAGTAAAGTGCCTATCCCAGTAAAAAGACATCTCTGTTGTCTTTTCATCATGTTTAGTACGATACCGTAAACCTTGAGTAACATCATGAGAATCATATGAAGTGTCACTAGTGATGCTGGACATACTCCCAAGAAGCAGAGAAAAGTCATGACATTAAGAGAGAAAATTGAATTGCTTGATATGTCCCGTAGATTGAGGTCTGCAACTGCAGTTGCTCACTATTTCAGGATAAATGAATCCAGTGTAAGGACCACTGTGAAAAGGAAATTTGAGACACTTACTTCAGCTATGCCAGCAGGCATGAAAACCTTCCACCTTTTGTGAAATAACTCTTGTATTGAAAATGCAGCTTTTATGTGGGTATAGGATTGCAATAGAAAGGCATAGCCATAGACTCTAATGTGGTTCCAGAAAAAGTGAAGTCATTATATATGACAACTCAAAAGTAAAAGGAAGGTGAAGGATCTAAGCCTGGAAAGTTTAATACCAGCAGAGGATGGTTTGATAATATCTGAAAGAGATTTGGCTTAGAAAATGTCAAGATGGCTAGGCATGGTGGCTCACGCCTGTAATCACAGCACTTTGGGAGGCCAAGGTGGGTGGATTACCTGAGGTCAGGAGTTCGAGACCAGCATGGCCAACATGATAAAACCCCGTCTCTACTAAAAATACAAAAAATTAGCCGGGCACAGTGGCAGGCACCTATAATCCCAGCTACTCAGGAGGCTGAGGCAGGAGAATTACTTGAATCTGGGAGGTGGAGGTTGCATTGAGCTGAGATTGCGCCATTGAACTCCAGCCTGGGTAACAAGAGCGAAACTCTATTTCAAAAAAAAAAAAGAAAGAGAAAAGAAAAAAAATCAATATTAACAGTAGAATCAACTTCTGCTGACCAAGATATAGCAGACAGATTTCCAAACACCATTAGGAAAATAATTGAGGAGAAAGGACATCTGCCTGAACAGGTTTTTTGTTTGTTTTGTTTTGTTTTTTTGAGATGGAGTCTGGCTCTGTCTCCCAGGCTGGAATGCAGTGGCGCAATCTTGGCTCACTACAACCTCCACCTCGTGGGTTCAAGTGATTCTCTTACCTTAGCCTCCTGAGTAGCTGGGATTACAGGCGTGCACCACCACACCCAGCTAATTTTTGTATTTTTAGTAGAGACGAGGTTTCACCATGTTGGCCAGGCTGGTGAACAGGTTTTTAATGCAGACAAAAGTGCCCCATTTTGGGGGAAAAATGCCACAAAGGACATTTATTAGTGAGGAAGGGAAGTGAGCACGAAGACTTAAGGCAGGAAGGCTAACTGTAATGTTTTGTGCAAATACAGTCAGGTTTATGATCAGAACTGCCCTTATTTATAAAGCTGCTAACCCCCAAACCTTGAAGGGAAAAGATAAACACCAGCTACCAGTCTCTTAGTTGTATAACAAGAAGACCTAGACAATGAGAACCTTTTTCTCTGGATTGATTTCACTGATGCTTTGTGGCTGAAGTCAGAAAGTATCTTGTAGTAAGGGACCGCCTTTAAAATTCTTTTGATGTTGAGCAATGTTTCTGGCTACCCAGAACCCCATAAGTTCAGTACTGAAGGTGTCAAAGTGATATACTTGCCCCCAAACACAGTGTCTCTGATTTTGCCTCTAGATTAGGAGTTCATACAGACATTTACAGGCTCATTTCACAAGCTAATCTATGGGAAGGATCGTTACTGCTATGGAAGAGAACCCCAATAAAGAGAACATCATGAAAGTCTGGAAGAATTACACCATTGAAGATGCCATCATCGCAGAAAAAGCTCTGAGGCCATCAAGCCCGAAGCAATAAACTCCTGCTGGAGGAAACCACGTCCAGACTTTGTCCATGACTTAAGATTGACAGCAGAGCCAGTCATCGAAATCCTAAAGGAGATTGTGGATATGGCAAAAAAGATAGGGAGTGAAGTATGTCAAGATATGGACCTTAGAGACATTCAAAAGCTAACCGACACGGCCGGGCACACTGGCTCACACCTGTAATCCCAGCACTTTGGGAGGCCAAGGCAGGCGGATCACTTGAGGTCGGGAGTTCGAGACCAGCCAGGCCAACATGGTGAAACCCCATCTCTACCAAAAATGTAAAAAATTAGCTTGGTACGGTGGTGCATGCCTGTAATCCTACATGCCACCTTCTCCTGGGAGGTGGTGGTTGCAGTGAGCCGAGCTCATGCCACTGCACATTCCAGGCTGGTCAACAGAGCAAAACTCTGTCTCAAAAAAAAAAAAAAGAAAAAAAAAGCTAATAAACACTAAACTCAAGAGTTAGCAGAAGACAATTTGATAGAAATGAGTGCTTCCAAACTAGTGCCAGGTGATAAGGAAGAAGCTGTAGAAGAAGCAGTGCCAGAAAACAAATTGACTTTAGTCAATCTGGCAAAAGCGTTCCTGTTATTCAAGACTGCTTTTGTCTTAGTTTACAACATAGACCCTTCTGTGATATGGGCACTGAAACTAAAGGAAATGGTGGAAGAAGAATTGGTACTGTATAAAAACATTTTTAAAGAAATGAAAAAACAAAAGAGTCAGACAGAAATTATGATGTGTTTTTATAAAGTCGCTGTCTGCCTCTTCTGCCTCCTCTACTTCCTCCCCATCCTCCACCTCTGAGACAGCAAGACCAAGTCCTCTTCCTGCTCCCCCTCAGCCTTCTCAATGTGAAGATGTCAAGGATAAAGACCTTTATGATGATCCACTTCCACTTAATAGTAAATATATTTTCTCTATTTATGATTTTCCTGATAATATTTTCTTTTCTCTCCTGTACTCTATATCATACAGCATATGATATATATAAAAAATATGTGTTAATTGACTATGTTTTCAGTAAAGCTTCTAATCAACAGTAGGCTATTAGTAAAGTTTTGGGAAAATCAAAATTTATATGCAGAGTTTTGACTGTTCAGGGGTCGGAACGAATAATGCCCATGTTGTTCAAGGGTCACCTTTACATCTTTAACTGAAACCTCCCAGAGTTCAGGATTGAGTTCCTGGTTAAGAATCTAAATGTGGGAATTGTCCGTGTATACATAGTATTTAATGCTGTGAACTTGGATGAAATCACCTAGGGAAAGAGTGAATGTAGATAAGAAAAGAGGTTCAAGGGTACTCCAAAATATTTAGAGATCAAGTTAAAGAGGATCCAGCTAAGGAGACTAAGAAAGAGTAGCTAGAAAAGTAGAGAACTGAGAGACAAGAAGGATGTTTAGAGGCCAAATGAAGTGTTTTGAGGAAGAGGAAGTAATAAACTCTGTCAAATGCTCCTGGTGGGCCAGGTTGAAGACTGAGAATTCGCCATTAGATTTAGCAATGTGGAGGTCATTGGCAAGTTTTATGGAGTGGTAAGAATGAACACTTTGAAGTGGATTCAAGATATAATGGAAGCGGAGGAATTTGAATTAGTGACATTGACACTAGATGGTTTTGATTTTGTCTCCAGTACCAGAGGGGTATAGAAAGAAATCAGTTGCTACTTAAGAGGGTTGAAGAGGAAGCAGTGACCCTGGAGGAATGACCAGAAAGAAAGCTGAGTATATAGAGATTTTGCTGGTGCCTCACCATGAATCTCATGACACTCAATAGAATGGTTAAGGAGAGGTGGTTAGATTAGGGAAGGAATGTTGCTCTCTGAGGATAGAGTCCAGGTAGTAAATGCCTTTGTAATCATTGACTTATTGAGGTTATGTCATAAAGTGGGTGAAGTCTTGATATAATTAGTCTTCATGCCCAGATACTGATAGTGGATTTTTTTTAACAGAATCTAGCTCTGTCACCCAGGCTGGAGTGCAATGGCGCCATTTTGGCTCACTGCGACCTCCGCCTCCTGGGTTCAAGCAATTCTCCTGCCTTAGCCTCCCAAGTAGCTGGGATCACAGATGCCTTCCATGAGAGCCAGCTAATTTTTGTATTTTTAGTAGAGAGGAGGTTTAACTATGTTGGCCAGGCTGGTCTTGAGCTCCTGACCTCAATTGATCCTCCAGCCTTGGCCTCCCAAGTGCTAGGATTATAGGCATGAGCCATAGCACCTGGCCTTACTCTTTATTATTTTAAAGCAAATCCCATACATATTGTAACTAAAATCTGGTTTCTTGGGGGTAGAAGCAAGTTTTATCGAGTCATGAATAATCAAAAAAGAGAAGGCACAAATAAAACGATATTAGAGATAAAAAAAGGTCTAATAAAGGCTTCAAGACATGTGAATACAGTAACACCCTTATGCCAGTAATTTTGAAAATTTGGAACAAAAGTACAATTTTCTAGGGATATATAAATTAACAATTACCCAGTTTACTAAAGAAAAAAATAAAAATATTTTAAATAATACTTTAAAACAAAATTTAAATAATATTTTATTACACTGATTATATCCATACATTAAACATATGATCTAAACATTAACATATATAGGATAATCATTCCTGGTATGTATTTGTGTACTTTAATCAATTTTTTAGCCTGTCTGTCCCATGGTATTGCTGATATTTTTCTGAAAAATATATTTTTAATATAGTGTTTTAGTTTTTCTCATAAAATTAGCTGGAATCTTCTTCAGAGTTATATTTTATGCTGAATAAATTTGAAGTAAGATCTTCAATTAATTCTTTTCTTTAGGCCATAACATTTTTTAATGAGAAAAATGTTAGGTTCTAAGGTACCTGGCAGGCTCAGAGCAAATTCTACTAGTTGGGAGAGTCATAATTTTTAAGAATTTGTTTTAATTGAAATGGGTAGATATTTCAGCCTCAGTATTTTTATAGTTTCTATCTTTTTATCTCCGTTCAGGGTATCCTTCTTCACTAATACGGTCTTCACTGTTTAAGGACAAAATTCATCAAGTTGTCTGTGATTCTTTTGGATGTTTCACAGATTTTAAGCCTACTCTTACTTCATTCTGGCACAGAACATAAATTTATACAACTAAAAATAGGAGTTCTATCGAAAGATTCTTCCACAAGTCAAGATATTCCAAAGTACAGTTATAGAAATTTAAAATTAAATCATTCATCATTTCAGCTTTTTATGTACAATTTGTTCAATTCTTACTTGCTTTTGTAGGGATAAATTTCAGTGTCTTCCTGTGCATAAGTTTTGTTTTCAGGAATTGCATTTCATGAAAAGCTTCAAAAGCTTGAGTTGAATGCTTTGATTAAAGATATCTGTTTTCAACTAAATGCAACTAAAATTTACAGGACTTGTTTCTAATAATAATAGTATTATTACAGTAGGACACTTAGGTTATTTTACAGAGTCACTCTTCAAAGGCTCAAAGATTTTAAAAGCCTAATCATTCTAAGCAGAGGGAAAAAGTATGTCCTGCAGTGCTAGTATTTTTTGTGTATTTAACATTGGTTTGTGCACTGCTGAGGTGGGAAGATTCCTTGAGCCCCAGGAGGTCAAGGCTGCAGTGAGCTGTGGTAGGGCCACTGCACTCCAGCCTCGGCAACAAAAACAAAAACAAAACATGTTTCTTTTCAAAAATTTTGTTATTCAGCAATTCTAGATATAAATGAAATCTGAAAATTTGGCAAGTATAGCTTCTTTTTTGTTGATATGTTATCTTGCAGCTCATTTGGACAGAATCATGAATTGTAATTCCAAATCCAAGTACTTTTGTGTTTCATATATTTCTTAATATAGTAAGAACATTTATTTTTCTGGCCAGGTGCAGTGGCTTATGTCTGTAATTCCAGCACTTGGGGAGAACGAGGTGGGTGTTTCAAAAGGGAAAAAAAAGGAATGTTGATTTTGTTTTCTACAGCACTATAGAAAACGATAAATTTAATAAGTAGTTATTTGATCCAATAAAGGATAAAATCATTTAGAAGAATGTTTAGACTACTCTAAAAGCTCTTCTTTCACAGGACTGCTTAACTTTACTATTTCCTGCCAAAAGTTGTATTTGTATTACTGTAAAAATTAAGAATTTTATCATTAGTGTTAGACTTTTTACATAAATTCAGATAGACTCCCCAGTGATGTCAGATGTTTCACTTTAAACAGAATAAAAACTCCCAAAAGATTTACTTTGTTTCTATAAACTGAGTAAACTATTATTGGAATTAATCTGGCCAATTTTCTATTTAAAGCTCCTGATGACATTAATATAATACTTATATCATTTAACTGTTTGAAAGTTCTTTTGCTGTCTATGACCATACCACCCTGAATGCACCTGATCTCATCTGAAAGTTGTTTTGATAATGGAGACAACCCATTAATAGTCACTTTACTTTTTAGGCTTGCACCAGAAAACTTGGAATGAAAAATGAACAAAATTACTTTAGAACAATTGACTTTTTTTTAAACGCTGCACTGTTCAACACAGTAGCTACTAGCCACGTGCCGCTATGTAGATTTAAATCAATTAAGGTTAACTTCATTAAAAATTCAGTTCCTCTTGTCACATTAGCCACATTTCAATTGCTCAGTACCAGATACAGACCATATTCATCACCTCAGAAAGTTGTTTTGGAGAGCACTGAATTCGTAAGAAGAATCATGCTTGACAAGATATAAACCCACCTTCTGCAGGAGTACAGTCAAAGTTTTCAGGCAGCCTTCTCAAGATAACTACTAACTTTGAATAGATGCTGATGCTTCTTCAGGACCTTTTTCTCATCTGATTTTTCTGTGGTTGGTATTATCACTATAGCCCCATGGTAAATGTCAACTAACATTTTATTCAAGTTATATTTTCATTATCAACTTTCCTGAGAAGCAGAAATTTAGTATTTAATCTTTTATTAAATATGTACTTGATATACTTTTTTAGCTCATTGCTACTGGAAGGGTTGTGTTGGTTTTTATTTTTTTCCCAAAATTTCAAAAGCATAGCAATCAATAAAATGAATGGGTAGTTAGTTACAATAAAGGACAAAACCATTTAGAAAAATGTTCAGACTACTCTAAAAGCTCTTCAGAGGACTGCTTATTTCTCATTAATTCCACTGTAATTTTCCACTGTTTCCACCAAGTGGCACCTCCAACTTTGTACATCTCCTCCAGTGCACCTGCTGATACACCAAGAAGTCCATCAGGGCTGGGTGTGGTGGTAATCCCAGCACTTTGGGAGGCTAAAGGTGGGTGGATCACCTGAGGTTAGGAGTTTGAGACCAGCATGGCCAACATGGTGAAAACCCATCTCTACTAAAAACACAAAAATTAGTTGGGTGTGGTGGTGCATGCCTACAATCCCAGCTACTTGGGAGGCTGAGGCAGAGAATCACTTCAACCCAGAAGGCGGAGGTTGCAGTGAGCCAAGATAGCACTACTGCACTCCAGCCTGGGGGACACAGCGATATTCCATTTCAAAAGAAAAAAAAAGTGCATAGGAACAAAAACGTGAAATACTTCTCTCATCACCATTGGGACTGAAAGAAGTAGCTATCCCTAGGGGCTTATGTCTGAATTCATTTTGTTTTTTATTGGTGAATGCCTCACATGTTGTCCCTGAAAGGATTTGTTAGTTACATTGCATCAGGAAAGGATAGGAAAAGGGGAGATGGGTTATCACTGGTCGTTTTTCCAATTTAAATGTGAGTGTGTTAAATGTGTGTGTTTAGTAATGGTGTCATTACTGAATGACACCATGTGTTAAGTGAGACACATTCCATGTGTGTTACGTTATTAAATGACACCATGGCAGAAGCTGGAAGTACAAAGAAGAGGACTGCCAAACCCACCCTAGCCTTTTTTTTTCTTGAGACAGCTTCTTGCTCTGTTGCCCGGGCTTCAGTGCTGTGATCTCGGCTCACTACATGCTCTGCCTCCTGGGTTCAAACGGTTCTCATGCCTCAGCCCCCGGAGTAGCTGGGATTACTGGTGTGCACACCACCATGACTGACTAATGTTTGTGTTTTTAGTAGAGTTGGGGTTTTGCCATGTTGGTCAGGCTCCACCCTACCCAATTTTGATGCAACTAATACTAATACGTTTTTAAGTGAAAAATCTTGGACAAATGCTGGGCCAATTGGACACATAAACCAAGAGTATCCTGGGCAAACTGAGACTTGTAGTCCTCCTATCTACTCCCTATAGAAAGGAGCCCAGCCACCTTACTCTGGCATTAAGGTTATTCTAAACAGGTGACCTAGACTTCATTTTCCTTTTCCTTTCCTAAATTGTCTACTCCAGGTAAACTCCCTCGTACTGTATTAACTTCATAGTTTGGTTCATGTGGTTTCTTCTGGAACTGCCCTCGTCACTAGTCTCAGCATATCTAGTCTTACTTGTTTTTTGTCTTCCCAGTGTAAATACTACCTTTCTTATGAAGCTTTTTGATTTTCCCAGCTGAGCATTAACCTTTTTCTTTTAAACAGCCACAGCTCTTTATATAGATTCTTTTTTTGCTATTTAATATATGTTTTTCTATTTTATTATATACATTACATTTTATGTTTTTACTTGTTTTTTGTATGTGTGCAGATAGGGCACATTCTAAATGAGTAAAAGCACTTGAAAGATGAGAAGTTTAAAACAAGTTAGGATAGACACAGATGGCTATTTGAAACACATTTGGATAATTGAGCTTGCACATCTATTCATTTATTAATTCAGTATACATTTGTTAAGGTTTCTGTCAGACTGTTTGGTGCTGGGAATACAATGGTAGGCAAGGAAGATACAGTCCCTGCTATTGCAGAGATTATATATGATTATATACTCATCTTTTTTTTTTTTTGAGATGGAGTTTCACTCTTGTTGCCCAGGTTGGAGTGCAGTGGCAGATCTCGGCTCACCACAACCTCTGCCCCGGGTTCAAGTGATCCTGCCTCAGCCTCCTGAGTAGCTGGGATTACAAGCATGCGCCACCATGCCCAGCTATTTTTTATATTTTTAGTAGAGACGGGGTTTCTCCATTGGTCAGGCTGGTCTCGGAACTCCTGACCTCAGGTGATCCACCCGCCTCGGCCTCCCAAAATGCTGGGATTACAGGCGTGAGCCATACCACTTGTCCACTCATCTTTTTCATGTTCTTAGAAATAAATAATTTTATGCTGACCAAGCATGGTGGCTCATGTCTGTAATCCCTTAACTTTGGGAGGTGAAGGCAGGCAAATCCCTTGACCCCAGGAGCTCAAGACCAGCCTGGGAAATGTAGGGATACCCTGTCTCTGCAAAAAATAAAAAAATTAGCCAAGCGAGGTGGCACGTGCCTGTAGTCCTAGCTACTTGGGAAGCTGAGGTGGGTTGATCACTTGACCCTGGGAGGCGGAGGGTGTATAGAGCTGTAATTGTGCTACTGACTGGGCAACGGAGTGAGACCCTGCCTTAAAATTTTATAATTTTATGCCAAAGAAGAACTAGAATATTAAACTCATCTTTTATTTTATAGAAGGAAATTAGCAGTTTGTTTTTAGGGTTTATGTTTATAAAATGAGAAAAAATACTAATGTCTTCACTTCATTAAAAAGTGATAAATATAGAGGTAGCTTATGTCTGAAACTAGGTGACTTTTTTTTCCCTTGAGATAGAGTCTCACTCTGTTGCCCAGGTTGGAGTGCAGTGGTGCCATCATGGTTCACTGCAGCCTTGACCTCCTAGGCTCAAATGATCCTCCCTCCTTTCTATAAGAAAGGAGCCCAGCCACCTTACTCTGGCATTAAGGTTATTCTAAACAGGTGACCTAGACTTCATTTTCCTTTTCCTTTCCTAAATTGTCTACTCCAGGTAAACTCCCTCGTACTGTATTAACTTCATAGTTTGGTTCATGTGGTTTCTTCTGGAACTGCCCTCGTCACTAGTCTCAGCATATCTAGTCTTACTTGTTTTTTGTCTTCCCAGTGTAAATACTACCTTTCTTATGAAGCTTTTTGATTTTCCCAGCTGAGCATTAACCTTTTTCTTTTAAACAGCCACAGCTCTTTATATAGATTCCAAAGTAGCTGGTACTACAGGTACACAAACCATGCCTGGCTAATTTAAAAAAAATTTTGCAGAGACTAGGTCTCTCTGTGTTACCCAGGCTAATCTCAAACTCCTGGCCTCAAGTGATCCTCCCACCTTGGATTCCCAAAGTGTTAGCATTAGAGGCGTGAGACACTATGCCCAATGACTTTAATTTGTCTCTTTTCTTCACAGCTTTATTGTGACTTGTGGAAGTGATGGTGATGTGAGGATTTGGGAAGACTTGGATGATGATGATCCTAAGTTCATTAATGTTGGAGAAAAGGCATATTCATGTGCTTTAAAGGTAGTAGAAACAGTTCTATCAATTGATATGAAATGATACTGGCATATGATTTTTATGCTTGTATTTATTCTGTATTCAAAAATATTCAAATATTTTTGAATATAGATATACCTTTTTTTATCTCATGAAATAATATTTTAAAATGCATGATAATGCCTTAACTTGCCCCACCAATTTTTTTGGTTTTGAGATGAGATCTTGCTTTGTTGCCCAGACTGTTCTCAAACTCCTGGGTTCAAGCAGTCCTCCCAATTCAGCCTCCTGGGTAGCTAGGACTGCAGGTGCATGCCACCATACTTGACCACCCCAAAATTTCAAAGGTAAACTGAGTGGTTTATTAAAGGTGATTAATGGATATGAATGGTGGACCAATTAAAATATATGTAAGAAAGGCTGGATGCGGTGGCTCATCCCTGTAATCCCAACTTTTTAGGAGGCTGAGGTGAGAAGATCATGAGGTCAAGAGATGGAGACTATCCTGGCCAACATGGTGAAACCCCGTCTCTACTAAAAATATAAAAACTAGCTGGATACAGTGGTACGTGCCTGTAATCCCAGCTACTCAGGAGGCTGAGGCAGGAGAATCACTTGAACCTGGGAGGCGGAGGTTGCCGTGAGCCAAGATCGCGCCACTGCACTCCATCCTGTGATGACTTTTAACTTGAGTGTATTGTGTTTAGGTAGAAAAATCTTTCCACAGAATTCATATGTTTTCCAAACCCAGACACATTTAAGGTAGATAAGATGATGTTTAGATAATCTTTTTAAAATGGTCATATATAACTGGAAAATACATCCCCAGAAGAAAAATCATAAATGACCAACATACATTAAATGCAAGTTAAATCTTACTGATAAGCAAAGAGGTGCAAAATTGAAAATTGGAGACTTTTTTCCCCATACGATTGGCAAGGTTGAGAAATATTGCTAATCCCAGTTATAGTGAGGGCTTTGACTAGTAAGTTTTATCATATACAGTGACTGGATATATAAATGAGAAACTTTTTTTTAGAGCAAATTGATACTGTATATTAAAATTAGAATGCACACAGTTATTTCTGGCTATTTTCAGGTTTATATGGAAAAGGATATTAATAAAAGCACAATTCATAATAGCAATTCTAGTAATACTCTTCAATAGCAAAAGTTAGAAACAATTGAAGGGTCCTTCGATAGAGAATTTATTTTATAAATTTTTAGGGCCATATAATGGAATACTATGCAGCCACTATAAAAATATGGTATCTCTATTCATTTTCATCTGAAAAGATATTTATAATAAGTTGAAAATTAAGTGTATAATAAGTTGAAAAAGAATGAGATTCAGAACAATTAACATAGTGTAGTCTTATGTTTGTTAAAATAAATACATATATACACATACACACAAACACACACACAGATATAAAAAAAATTAAAATGACTTAACCTCAAAATGTTAATGGAGATTACTTCATAAAATTAGGAATTCACCCTCTACTCAGGATGTTTTTGGGTTTTTTTTTTGTTTTTTTTGGTACAGAGTTGCACTCTTATTGCCTAGGCTGGAGTGTGATGGTGTGATCTCGGCTCACTGCAACCTCTGCCTCCTGGGTTCAAGCGATTCTCCTGCCTCAGCCTCCCAAGCAGCTGGGATTACAGGTGCCCACCACCACACCTGGCTAATTTTTTTGTATTTTTAGTAGAGATGGGATTTTACCATGTTGGCTAGGCTGGTCTCGAACTCCTGACCTCAGGTGATCTACCGACCTCAGCCTCCCAAAGTACTGGGATTGTAGGTCTGAGCTACCACACCCAGCCCAATATTTTCATATTGTTATTTATTTCCTTTCATTGAGCATGTACTGCCTTTGTATATGAAAAAGACTATAAAGGAGAAAAAAGTAAACATGGTCTTGTATTAGTTTGCTAAGGCTGATGTAGCAAATTACCACAAACTTAGGGGCTTAAAACAATAGATAATTATCAGAAGGCAAGTTCAGAAGGCAACAAGTCTGAAATCAAGGTTTCGTCATGGCTGGCTCTTCCCACGGCTCTGAGGGAGAATATGTTCTATTCCTGTCTTCTGGGTTCTGGTGGTGTGGCAATCCTCAACATTCTTTACCTTGTAGATACATCACTCCAGTCTCTGCCATGGATTCTACATTTAGACTTTAAAAATACACATAATGATTTTGTTGTGGAAACATAGGGCAATGCTGTTGTGGCCACTGTGGCCATGCCTTCTCATTTTGAGTCTAGCTCTGTTTTCTCTGAAAAGCTTGCTTGAATCTCCTTCATTTTTTTGACACTTAGTTCCCATAAAAATACTATTCGAATATTTTTCTTACCAGAAGTAAAAGAAAAATTAGAGGCTAAAGGATTGGCTGGTAAAGGTACAATTCATTTTTCTAAAGCTAGCAAATTTTTTTTGCTAATGTACATTTCAGCAAAGTTGTACATTTAGTGGTAATTTTTCTCTTGATATGAACAACATTTTTAAGTTTTTTTTGTTTTTCTTACTGGATTTTTAACTATGGAGAGACTCCCAGTTGATTTGGATTTGTTTTGCTGATGTTTCTTAATTTTTCTTTTAGAATGGAAAATTGGTCACTGCAGTTTCTAATAATACTATTCAAGTCCACACATTTCCTGAAGGAGTTCCAGATGGTATATTGACTCGCTTCACTACAAATGCAAACCATGTGGTCTTTAGTGGGGATGGTACTAAAATTGCTGCTGGATCTAGGTAAGGCTCTTTGACATCAGAAAAGGAAATAATGTTAGAACAAAAGACCTCGTTTATTTGTTTCAGGGTAATGTTTTCAGGGCTATCACTTAATTTTTTTTTGTTGTTTCATCATATATGTTTTTTTATCTAGTAAAGGTTTTTGAGGACAAACTTGTGCTTCTTTGTGAATTGAAATATATTCCTTTAGCCAGGTGTGGTGGCTCATGCCTGTAATCCTAGCACTTTGGGAAGCCAAGGCAGGCAGATCACCTGAGCTCAGGAGTTCAAGACTAGCCTGGCCAAGATGATGAAACCTCATCTCTACTAAAAATACAAAAAATTAGCTGGCTGTGGTGGTAGGTACCTGTAATCCCAGCTACTCAGGAAGCTGAGGCAGGAGAATCACTTGAACCCAGGAGGCGGAGGATGCAGTGAGCCGAGATGGTACCACTGTACTCCAGCCTGGGTGACACAGCGAGACTTTATCTCAAAAAAAAAGAAAAGAAAAGAAATATATTGTGAAACCCCGTCTCTACTAATACAAAAAAAAAAATTAGCTGGGCATGGTGGCGCGTGCTTGTAATCCCAGCTACTCAGGAAGCTGAGGCAGGAGAATTGCCTGAACCCAGGAGGCGGAGGTTGCAGTGAGCCGAGATCGCGCCATTGCACTCCAGCCTGGGTACCGAGAGCGAAACTCCGTCTCAAAAAAAAAAAAAAAAAAAAAAAAAAAAAAAAAAAAAAGAAATATATTGCTTTGCAGATGGCCTGTTTAATAATACTGAAAGCATAGCTTGATGCAAAATTTTAAAAAATTATTTTAGGGCTGGTGTGGTGGCTCATGCCTATAATCCCAGCACCTTGGGAGGCCAAGGTAGGCAGATCATGTGAGGTCAGGAGTTCGACACCAGCCTGGCTAACAAAAGTGAAACCTTATCTCTATTAAAAATACAAAAATTAGCTGGGCATGGTAGTGGGCTCATGTAATCCCAGCTACTTGGGAGCTGAGACAGGAGAATCACTTGAATTTGGGAGGCAGAGGTTGCAGTGAGCTGAGATCGCACCATTCAACTCCAGCCTGGGCAACAAGAGCGAAACTCCATCTCAAAAAAAAAAATTAAGTTAGAACTTGGACTGTACAGTCAGAATATTTTGGAGTTTCCCTTGATGCTGGTTTATCATGAGAAAACAATATAATTGGTTGAATTAATGAGGTGAAGTGAAAGGTATAGTACTTTTTAAAATGGTTGTAGCTATAATTAGATTAGCAAGTAATAGAAGTTTAAGATGTAACTAAAGAAGCCACTTAGTTTGTATTTTAGCATAACGGGAAATCTCGACTTGTGTTTTCAGCATATGTATAGAGCAAAACTAAAAGGAAAGTCATTAAATTTGGGTGCCAAATTTTATAAGTTGCTATAAAGAAATTACAGCATTTATGCTTGTGATTTTGAAATATTTGGGTCATAGATTTTAGGAGAGGCCTTTGTGTTAGCATTTATTCGTTGGCATTACTCTTTTTGTTCATAGTGATTTTCTAGTCAAAATTGTGGATGTGATGGATAGCAGCCAACAGAAAACATTTCGAGGACATGATGCCCCTGTTTTAAGTCTTTCCTTTGATCCTAAGGACATCTTTCTGGTAATTATTTTTTCCTTCTCTTTTTGTGTTTTTCCTGAATATATTTAAAAATATATTTCCTGTTAAGTCTCTAAAAAATGTCCTGCTCACTCTCTAACTTTTCAACCTTTGTTTTATTCAGTAAGAGAGTTAACAAGAAATTTCATCCAGTTGATAAAAGGCTTTTTCATTTAACTAACTGAATCACTTTCCATGTAGTATTATGGCTATGACTATAGAGAAATGTATTGTTTATTCCTACAGGCATCAGCTAGTTGTGATGGATCTGTCAGAGTGTGGCAAATTTCAGATCAGGTAAACTCAGCAATTTTAATTTAAAGCTTTTTGCCCAACTCTATAGTAAATTGTTATGCATTGTATTACTGGGTCAAATTAATAATTGCTTTTCTTTAGAATTTGTTTCTTTGAGTAGCATAAATATTGTTTTTGTAATCAAAGTCCACAGTAATCTAGTGCCAAAGTAAATATGTTGAAGACTAAAATTGCATTTGTACCCAATCACAAGGGGAATGATAGGCTTATATTTAATTTTTTAAGTTTTGTAAATCAAGGAAATACATCCAGTTATTTTATATTTACAAGGTAGACCATGCGTTGGGCCTTGGGTTAGATGCTGGGGATAAAAAATAAAGCATGGATCACACTTGATTTGGAGAGCCGCATATGCAACTTACTCAAATGTAGCCTAATAAAGATTTTAAAGGAAGTGTGAAATAAAGTGTTCTCCAGATTGGCAAGGGAACAATTAAGTCCTCCCAAGGCAATCAGTGATGTCTTGGCATTTCTAGAGATAATATGAATGTAATTGACTATAGAAATATTCTCCACAAATATGCCTTAATATTCACACTTCCTTCCCTTCATTCTTGAGCTGTTTAAAAGAACCGACTTTGACACCTTAACATTTTATAGTAGACCTTACAAGTTTTATTTCTGTAGTCATTCTAAGAATTTCACATATTGGAATTTTGTGTGTGTATGTTTATCCAGTGATTATATCATTTGTTTTTTCTGTACAGAAAGTACTCTGATTATTTAAGATTTGTACTCTTCATATCTTTGAAGAACTTAAAGCAGTTTAGATATATTAGGTATTATTGTAATTAAGGTACATTAAGTTGTGTTTTTCTGAGACTGTATATTTATTTGAAGAAACCTTTAAATATATTTAGTTCTGCATCTATTTTGGGAGGGAATTTTCATAAAGGGGAATAAATTTTCTTTTTTTAAAAATAAGACATGTGCTGTTAGTTGGTCACTGCTACAAAAATGCAACGATGTGATAAATGCAAAATCAATCTGCAGACTTGCTTGGCAGCCAAAAAGTGGGAAGGTAAGTGATATTTTTCAATCTTTGTTTTATTCAGTCCTTTTCAACTTTGAATATAAGAATAGTTTTTTTAATTGTTACTTTTTAAAAATTTAGATTATAAATTTTAGAGTACCAAGCCAAATAATTAGTATTGAAATGCTAATTTTCAAGATTCATTTTGAAGTGTAAATTTTGCATGAATGAATTAATTTTATATTTTCTTCACATTCATGCTTAATGGAACAACTCTGGAGACAGTCTTATGTCCACTCTCACCGTTAGTACTTAACATTTTACAGGTATTAACTGATAGAGTTAGACAACAGACAGATATGAGAAGTTTGAAAGGAAGAAAGAAAATGTTCATTATTTGCAAATGAAATGTTTCTATATGAGTAAGTCCCAAGAAAATCAACTGGGGAAGAAAATCATTCTAACAATAAGAACATTTAGTAAGGTAACTGGAAGTAAACATAGCCATTTAGAAAGAATGTAGGAAAAATAATACATTTACTGTTAAATTGAAAAAGATACAGTAACAGGTTAAATGTACAAGAAATGTGAAAGATCTATGTAAAGAAAATTTTAACATGCTACCAAGTGGAGTAAAAGAAGACTTGGAAAAATAGAAACATATTCTTAGAAAGGAATTTTTGATGTAAATAAAGGTAAGAGTGCTTCCCTAAATTGATCTATAGTTTTGACAACATTTATGTATAAAATACCAGGCTATGTGTGGTGGCTCATGCCCGTAATCCCAGCACTTGGGGAGGCCAAGGCAGGAGGATTGCTTGAGCTCAGGAGTTTGACACCAGTCTGGGTAACATAGCGAGACTTTGTCTCCACAAAAAATGAAAATTAGCCAGGTGTGGTAGCATATGCCTATAGTCCCATCTACCTGGGAGGCTGAGGCAGGAGGATTGCTTGAGCCCAGGAGATTAAGGCTGCAGTGGGCTATAATCTTGTCGCTGTACTCCAGCATGGGCAACAGAGCCAAACCCTACTTCAAAAATAAAATATCTCAACTGAAGACTTTAAGAAAAAAAAAAAGAAAACAAAATAAAAGTACCAATAAGATGCCTGGGAGGACCAAATTGAGCTGATTCTAAAGCTCATGTGGGCTTCCCGCGCTACCCAGAGAAGGGTCCATATGACGTTGTTCTGGATATCCATCGTAACTTAAAGGGAAACTTTCACAGTGTCTGGAACACTCGATGTCCTGCAAATGAAGAAGGAGGATGTCCTTAGGTTCCTTGCAGCAGGAACCCACTTAGGTGGCACCGCTTTGACTTCCAAGTGGAACAGTACATCTATAAAAGGAAAAGTGATGGCATCTACATCATAAATTTAAAGAGGACCTGGGAGAAGCTTCTGCTGGAAGCTTGCGCTGTTGTTGCCATCTAAAACCCTGGTGATGTCAGTGTCCTATCATCTAGGAATACTGGCCAGAGGGCCATGCTAAAGTTTGCTGCTGCCTGCCGCTGGAGTCACTCTAATTGCTGGCTGCTTCACTCCTCGAACTTTCACTGACCAGATCCAGTCAGGCTTTTAGGAGCTACAGCTTCTTATGGTGACTAATCCCGGGGTGATCACCAGCCTCTCACAGAGGCATCTTATGTTAACCTACCTACTATTGCTCTGTGTCACACAGATTTTCCTCTGTGCTATGCAGACACTACCATCTCAGGCAACAACAAAGGGAGCTCACTCAGTGGGGCTGATGTGGTGGATCCGATCCAGGAAGTCCTGCATGGCACCATTTCCTGTGGGAGGTCATGCCTGATCTCTACTACGGGGTTCCTGAAGAGATTGAAAAAGGAGAGCAGGCTGCTGCTGAAAATGCTGTGGCCAAGGAGGAATTTCAGGGTGAAAGGACTGCTCCAGCTCCTCAGTTTGCTGCTACTCAGCCTGAGGTTGTAGACTGGTCTGAAGACATGCAGGTGCCCTTTGTGCCTATTTAGCACTTCCCTCCTGAAAACTGGAGTACTCAGCCTGCCACAGAAGACTGATCTACAGCTCCCCACTGCTCAGACCACTGAATTCATAGGAACAACCACTGAGTGGTCTTAAGCTGTTCTTGCACAGGCTTTTAAGCAACATGGAAATAAGGCTGATGAAAAAGAAACATTGGCCAGGCGCAGTGGCTCACGCCTGTAATCCCAGCACTTTGGGAGGCTGAGGCAGGTGGATCACCTGAGGTCGGGAGTTCGAGAGCAGCCTGACCAACATGGTGAAACCCTGTCTCTAAAAAAAAAAGAAAGAAAAAGAAACATTGGTTCGGGCTTGGTGGCTCATGCCTATAATCCTAGCACTTTGGGAGGCTGAGGCAGGTGGATCACTTGAGACTAGGAGTTGGAGACTAGCCTGGACAACATGGCGAAACCCTGTCTCTACTAAAAATACAGAAATTAGCTGGGCGTGGTGGCACACACCTGTAATCCCAGCTACTTGGGAGTCTGAGGCATAAGAATCGCTTGAACCTGGCTGGGCTTGGTGGCTAACTCCTGTAATCCCAGCACTTTGGGAGGCTGGGGTGGGCAGATCACAAGATCGGGAGATTGAGACCATCTTGGTTAACATGGTGAAACCCCGTGTCTACTAAAAATACAAAAAATTAGCCAGGTGTGGTGGCACGTGCCTGTAGTCCCAGCTACTCAGGAGGCTGAGGTAGGAGAATCGCTTGAACCTGGGAGGTAGAGATTGCAGTGAGCCGAGTTTGCAATACTGCACTCCAGCCAGGCAATAGGGCGAGAATCTCTCTCAAAGAAAGAAAATAAACATTAGTTTCTAAAAAAAAAAAAAAAAGGAAAAGTCCCTGTGAAAAACGAAAAGTTATGAAAAAGAAAAATGATGCAAATAATTTAATTCAATCAGATAATAAAACATAAAGTTATGAGAATAAAAAGTTTGCTGTTAGTCATGAATAGACACGTACCTGTTAAAGATATAAATAGACCCAAATGTGTATGGAAAGTTATTATATATAACATTAATAAAAGGAGATTTAGCAAATGTGTTAGCACAATGATATGAATACCAGGAGGTGGGAATCATTGAGGACCATCTTGGAGGCTTTCTTCCACATGATGAGTCTATACACAGGTATTTACTATATTATTATTTCAACTTTTTTATTTTGAAATTTTTCAGAAAATAAAATTAATAAAGTTGATTGTATAAAAAGTAAATAATTTTGCATGATACAAAATATTACAGTAGGCCAGGCACAGTGGCTCATGCCTGTAATCCCAGCACTTTGGGAGACCGAGGCAGGCAGATCATGAGATCAGGAGTTCAAGACCAGACTGGCCAACATGGTGAAACCCTGTCTCTACGAAAAATACAAAAATTAGCTGGACATGGTGGCTTCTGCCTGTAATCCCAGCTACTTGGGAGGCTGAGGTAGGAGAATTGCTTGAACCGGGACCCAGGAGGCAGAGGTTACAGTGAGCCAAGATCGCCACCACTGTACTCCATCCTGGGCTACTGAGTGAGACTCCATCTCAAAAACAACAAAACAAAACAAAATATTACAGTCACAGTACAAATGACAAACTGGGGAAGAAAGTGTGAAACAGTAAAGCAGAGCTAATTTCCATAGTATGCAAAGTATTCTTACAGATCAACAAAAACCCATCAGAAAGATGAGCAAAGACGAGCAGACAGTGTACGTAAAAAATACACAGTTGGGCCGGGCATGGTGGCTCATGTGTGTAATCCCAGAGCTTTGGGAGGCTAAGGTGGGTGGATTACCTGAGGTCAGGAGTTCAAGACCAGCTTGACCAACATGGAGAAACCCCGTCTCTATTTAAAAAAAAAAAAAAGAATGAAAAAAGAAAAAAAAATACAAAGTTGTTAGCTGGGCACGGTGGCTCATGCTTATAGTCCCAGCACTTTGGGAAGCCAAGGCAGGTGGATCATAAGGTCAGGAGTTTGAGACCAGCCTGGCCAATATGTTGAAACCCCATCTCTACTAAAAATACACAAACTAGCCAGGTGTGGTGGCAGGTGCCTGTAGTTCCAGCTACTCGGGAGGCTGAGGCAGGAGAATCGCTTGAACTAGAGAAGCGGAGATTGCAGTGAGCTGAGATTGTGCCACTGCACTCCAGCCTGGGTGACAGAGCGAGACTCTGTCTCAAAAAAAAGAAAAAATAAGTAATAGTAGTATTAAAAGTACTAAGTAATTACAAGTTCTCCATTTTTTGGTACAAGCAATAGAGTGATCACCTTTATTTTTTTCTCTTCCCATGACAGATTATCATCTATTTTTTGCTTAGTGAAGTTTTAAGTATGTTCTGAGTTTTTTTAGTTGTCAATTAATATACAGATTTGTGCCAGGCCCAGATTTGTGCCAGTGGTGTATGCTTGTAGTCCCAGCTACTTGGGAGGCTGAGCCAGGAAGATCCCTCAAGCCCAGGAGTTGGAGACCAACCTGGACAACATAGTGAGACACTGTCTTAAAAACAGAAACAATAAAACTAATTTGCTTTTATGTCTTGTACATTTATCTGGATGAATTTTGGCCTTTTTTCCCTCTTCGAATTCAATTTAATGTAAACTTTTGTTTGAATTGTTTATCTTTTCTAATAGTTACTGGCAATTCCTGTGGAAAAATCTGTTAAGCTATATAGAAGAGAAACTTGGAGTCATCAGTTTGATCTTTCAGATAATTTCATCTCTCAGGTAGGTTTTATAAAGTGACACTTTCAGTGGACTATAAGGAGTATTTAATGCGTAGTTTGCCTAAGTACAGTTGTAGTTAAATATTATTGGAATGGAAAACTCTTGACTTTTGTATGTAGTCCACCTTCTAACTCTCATCCTTTCTTCATTTGATCAATAACTAGATACTAAATAAGTCTTTGCTAGGTCTTATCTTAAGTTTCTCCTTTGTGAGATTTGCTAAAAAAATCTTTTAATTTATAAGAAGTCAAATTTAACCCTTGCATAGTATTAGAACAAGTTACTCTAAAATTATCAGTAGTTAGCCTTTATTGTTAAGTGAGTTTCACTGAGACTTGTGATTATAGACTCTGAAATTTTAGAGCAAGAAGGGTTATTGGTCTATTTTCTCTTTCTCTTACACACATACGTATTTCACAGTTAAGGAAACATAAGCCCAGTAGGTCAGCAATGTCTTATTAAAGTTCACTTCACTTACTAGTTTTCTTCATTTTGATTGTGAATGCTAAGAGAATGTCTTGAATTATCTCTCTTTCTAAGATAATAACATTTTTTAGATTTTGCTTTGAAAATTGTGCCTGTGGCTGGGCACAGTGGCTCATGCCTATAATCCCAGCACTTCGGAAGCCTGAGGCAGGAAGATTGCTTGAGGCCAGGAATCCAAAACCAACTTGGGTGACAAAACAAGGCTCCATTTCTACAAAAAAAAAAAAAAAAAAAAAAAAAAAAACTAAAAAATTAGCCAGGTGTGGTGGTGCATGCCTGTAGTCCTAGCTACCTGGGAAGTTGAGGCAGGAGGATCTCTTGAGCTTAAGAGGTGGAAATTGCTTGACCTGCATGTCAAATATAAAGAAAGAAAGAAAGAAAGAAAGAGAGTTGGAAATTGCAGTGAGTAATGATGGTGCCATTACACTGCAGCCTAGGTGACGGAGCAAGACCCTGACTCTAAAAATGAAATTGTGCTAGTATATTTTTTCATGATAAACAAAGGAATAGCTGGTAGTGATACTTGAATATTATTGAAAAATAAGGTTAGAAAATAAGCAAACTTTGTTTTGTCATTTGTGTATCAAATATAATTAAAAATAATATAGATTAGGGATATAAAAATTTGAATAGGTTGATTATCCTCCGAATTCTTGAAAAAAAATTAAAAGAAAATTGAATTTGGTAATGAGTAGTTTGAAATTTTACAAAATCATTATTTATTAACTGTTTTTCTTTACAGACCCTCAATATAGTAACCTGGTCTCCCTGTGGGCGATATTTAGCTGCAGGTAGTATTAATGGTCTAATTATAGTTTGGAATGTGGAAACCAAAGACTGCGTGGAAAGGTATGATTTAGTATATCTTTTGTCTCTTCTTTGCTCATCTCTGTTAGTTTTGTATTTGTTTTATTTTGAAACATTTCAAATCTGCCATCAGATTGTCAGAATGAAAATATAATTAAAACTTATTTATAAATTATCATCAAAAGTCATTTAATCTTTTCTAACTAAAATTTACCTAAATATATATGTACAGGTTATATATATGTTTTTCTTGACAATATTTTTAGAACCTACTTTTTAACTTTTAGGGTGAAACATGAGAAAGGTTATGCAATTTGTGGTCTGGCATGGCATCCTGCTTGTGGTCAAATATCTTACACTGATGCAGAAGGAAATCTAGGTCTTCTAGAGAATGTCTGTGACCCCAGTGGAAAGACATCAAGCAGTAAGGTAACAAGTAGTATGGTACAAGTTTCTTCAGAGTGTTTCTGTTATCATGTGGATTTGGAAGACACCATAAACTGCCTTACTTTCTTGGAAAATTACCTTTCATGTTTACTATAGTAGATGCTGAGTAGTAACCTGTAGTAAAGAAAACTACTTACTTGTTCAACCTGATGTCTCCAAAGTGTATTTTACTAAGAAACTTTTTTTCTTTCCATATAATGCCTTTCCAAGGAATACCTTTCATTAAATAGTATTTTGTATCAGGTCTCAGTTTGGCCTACAGACTATTTCTACTCTGAATTAGCCTTCACTCTTAGAACTACCTGTACACCTCCTCTGCTTAGTCAGAGAGCTTTACTGAACTACTTTAAAGGCACCTTGTTTTATACCTTCTCGCTTTTGTTCATTTTGTTCATTCTTGTTTTAAACAGACACCTTGTTTTATACCTTCTTGCTTTTGTTCATTATTCACCCTGCATGGCAGATGTACCTATTTATATTTTTAGTTTAGGGTTCTGGTTGCAGATTGCAGACTTAATACATGCATTTATCTCTGTCCCTCCTGAAATCCCCATTAAAACGACACTAAAGACATTTTTTTAAATGCATAATCCCATAAGGTTAAAGAAGACAGTTGAAGGGATGAGTATTAAAAAAATTTTGAGGCCTGGTACAGTGGCTCATGCCTGTAATCCCTGCGCTTTGGGAGGATTGCTTGAGCCCAGGAGCTTGAGATCAGCCTGAGCAATATGGTGGGACCCCACCTCTACAAAAAATAAAAAAATAAAAGTTAGGCAAGTGTGGTGGTTTGTGCCTGTAGTCTCATGCTTCTACTCAGGAGGCTGAGGTGGGAGGATCACTAGAGCCAGGAGGTTGAGACTGCAGCAAATTGTGATTGTGCCACTGCACTTGAGCCTGAATGGCAGTGAGACCCCATCTAAAAAAAAAAAAAGAAAAAGAAACATTGGAGGCAAGAAAATGGATGGTTGGAAACTCACTTCAGCTTCTCAAAAAGTTGAATTCTAAAACTGTAGTGTCTGGAAGCTGAGGTGCTACTCAATTTGCGTCACTGAATCCCCAGAGATTCAGAATTTGGTAGCACTAGGTACTTGCAAAAGTGGGGCTGAAAACAGGAGAGGCGATTTAATAAGCAAGTAGATTCCTTTAGTCTCAACATCTGTGTTCAAAGCTGGGTACCTGCCCTCCCCCATCTTCACATGCATTCGGCAGAATGTTGGAGATTTGTTTTTTTAGAAAAGGTAAAACAGAGACTGTCCTTGGTCTAGGGACACTGGTTACAGTTGAGTTGTCTTGGGTAAGGGGTAAATACTGTACTGAAAACAGAGGATTCAATGAAAGATTAGACACTTGAATGTTGAAATGACCATCTCACTTCTACTAGGTTCCAAGAACATTGTGAGCCAGTCTTACGCTTTTCAGGTCAGGATTGGAAAAATCATCTTTGGGAAATTTGTCTTAGAGAAAAGATGTAAAGAGAGAGTTTCTTAACTCCAGGAAAGAAAGTTGTAAAAGAAAGGAAAAGTGATCATAATATATACCTGTATAAAAAGATAGAAATAGTGCCAACCACTTGGGGTTATTGGGAGGATTAAATGAATTATATATAGTTAGAATAGTGTCTAGCATGCTTCATAAGTTTGGCATTATAAGTGTTGGCTATTATTTTTATTATTCAGTCATGAATAGCATTTACATGATCATAATAACCTAAATACTGTATATTGAGAGAATCACAAAGAGGATATATCTGTCTGTACTGGGAGAATTGGAATCAGAGAATAGTGTACATGCAAGTTTGGGAGTTGAGGTGGTTGTGAAAGGGCACCAGATCCTCATCTTCCATAGATGGAACCCACTTCCCAGGCTCAAGCAGTTCTCTGCCTCAGCCTCCCAAGTAACTGGGATAACAGGCGCCCACAACTACGACTGGCTAATTTTTTGTATTTTTAGTAGAGACAGGGTTTGCCATGTTGGCTAGCCTGGTCTCAAACTCCTGACTTCAGGTGATCCACTCGCCTCGGCCTCCCAAAGGGCTAGGATTACAGGCATGAGCCATCGTGCCTGGCCTCCCCATTTTTTAAATAAGAAAATCCAGATAGATTAGATTAGATTAGATAGATAGATAGATAGATAGAGTCATCTTCTAGAGATAAAAAATCCAAAAACAGTTTTTTTGCCAGCTTGAGCACATAAACTTTGAGGACTATAAATGGAATGGTTAAGTATCTTCTTATAGCACTTAGTTATTAATTTACTCATTTCAAATATTTTTCGATGTATGGATTTAAAAATACTTTTTTATCTCATTAATATTATTAAACACCAGTTTTCAGGCACAATTGTTTTTGCTTCCATTTAAAAAGTTTGTGAGAGTTCGGGTGTGGTGGCTCACACCTATAATCCCAGCACTTTGGGAAGCCAAGGTGGATGGATCACCTGAGGTCAGGAGTTCGAGAACAGCCTGGCCAACATTGTGAAACCCTGTCTTTACTGAAAATACAAAAATTAACTGGGTTTGGTGTTGCACACCTGTAATCCCAGGTATACAGGAGGCTGAGGCAGAAGAATCACTTGAACCTGGGAAGCGGAGTTTACAGTGAGCCGAGATCATGCCACTGCATTCCAGCCTGGGCGACTGTGTGTCCAAAAAAATTAAATATGTAAATAAATAAATGAAAATAAAAGGTTTATGATATGATACTTTTTGTGTGTGTGTGACAGAGGTTTGCGCTTGTCTTGCAGGCTAGAGTATAATGGTACAATCTTGGCTCACTGCAACCTCTGCCTCCCCGATTCAAGCTATTCTCCTGCCTCAGGCTCCCAAGTAGCTGGGAATACAGGCATGTGCCACCACACCCAGCTAATTTTGCATTTTTAGTAGAGACAGGGTTTCTCCATGTTGGTCAAGCTGGTCTCAAACTCCCAACCTCAGGTGATCTGCCCGCCTCGGCCTCCCAAAGTGCTGGGATTACAGGTGTGAGCCACTGTGCCTGGTGCAATACTTTTTAATCTGTTAATGGTGTTCTCATTAGACTTTTAGACCAAACTATGAATTTCCATTGGCTTAACATTTGTACATTTTTTATTCATCCTATAGGAGTAACTTGGGATCTTTGCAGTGTATCTGCTTACCATTTCACTTTTTAAAGTGATGTAAAAATTTATTTATTTTGAGACAGGGTCTCACTCTGTTGCCCAGGCTGTAGTGCAGCAGTGGGATCATGGCTCACTGCAGCCTCGACCTTCCAGGCTCAGGTGATCCTCCCACCTCAGCCTCCCAGGTAGCCAGCACTATAGGCACATGCCACCATGCCTGGCAAATTTTTTGTATTTTTTGTGGAGATGGGGTTTCACCATGTTGTTCAGGCTGGTCTTGAACTCCTGGGTTCAAGCAGTCTACCTGCCTTAGGTTCCCAAAATGCTGGGATTACAGGTGTGAGCCCCCATGCCAGGACTCTATGTTGAATTTCTTTGCCTAGTTTTTCTGTTGGTTCTATCATTTTATTTTTATAAATATCAAAACACTAACTCATGAGATAATGTAAAGAAAATGTATCTTATATAGTATCTTGTTCAAAATAAAAGTAAATAAGAGAATGTCTTAAAATATAAGAGACTTTATAGGCACTTTATCATATTCATATGACTTCTTTTCTGGGGAATGGCATCTGAGGAATAGAACCTTATTTTATGTTTTGACATATACAATATTTGTTTACATGTCAGTCCCTATCCTCCTATCCCATCCCCAGACTACAAGGCATTTGAAATAAGAACTGGGTCTTATTGTGTAAATATAAATACAATTCTCATAAATACATTTACTAATTATTATTATCTGTTCAGTGAGTTTGCTATTTGGCAGAATGTATAGGTACATATTAAAAGATTACCTTTTTAGTAATTGAGTTTTTCTAAATTGTTCACTTTTACTTTCTAATTTGTATTAATTTGTTCAAGGTATCTAGCAGAGTGGAAAAGGATTACAATGATCTTTTTGATGGAGATGATATGAGTAATGCTGGTGATTTTCTAAATGACAATGCAGTCGAGATCCCTTCTTTTTCAAAAGGAATTGTGAATGATGATGAGGATGACAAAGAACTCATGATGGCTTCAGGTCGTCCTAGACAGCGAAGTCACATCCTAGAAGATGATGAAAACTCAGTTGGTAAGAACTTGACTTTGTGCTTGTGATTATCTACCCTGTTGATTAATATTTTCGGTTTTTTATTAGAACTATTAAAGTCATTATTAAATTTGTAGAATGTAGCTAAAGTAGTGCTTAGAGGAAACTTTATAGCATTAAATGTTTAAAAAGGTTTCAAATCTATAATCCAAACTTCTGCTATGGCAGACTAGAAAAAGAAAACTAAACCCCAAACAAATAGAAGGAAGGAAATAATACAGAGCAAAAGTCAATAAAATCGACAACAGAAAAATTATAGAGAAAGTCAGTGAGATCAAAAGCTGGTTCTTTGAAAAGATCCATAAGGCTGGGTGTGGTGGCTCATGCCTGTAATCCCAGCACTTTGGGAGGCTGAAGTGGGCAGATCACTTGAAGTCAAGAGTTGAAGACCAGCCTGGCCAACATGGTGAAACCCTGTCTCTACAAAAATACAAAAATTAGGCCAGGAGTGGTGGCTCACGCCTGTAATCTCAGCACTTTGGGAGCCCGAGGCTGGTGGATCACGAGGATAAGAGATTGAGACCATCCTGGTCAACATGGTGAAACCCCGTCTCTACTAAAAATACAAAAAATTAGCTGGGCATGGTGGCACGTGCCTGTAATCCCAGCTACTCAAGAGGCTGAGGCAGGAGAATTACCTGAATCCAGGAGGGTGGAGGTTGTGGTGAGCCAAGATCGCAGCATTGCACTCCAGCCTGGGTAACAAGAGCAAAACTCCATCTCAAAAAAAAAAAAAAAAAAAAAACAACAACAACAACAAAAAAAACTGCTTATTAAAAAAATACAAAAATTAGCTGGGTGTGGTGGCACATGCCTATAATCCCAGCTACTTAGGAGACTGAGGGAGGAGACTCACTTGAACTCAGGAGGCAGAGATTGCAGTGAGCCAAGATTGTGCCACTGCACTCCAGCCTGGACAACAGAGCAAGACTCCATCTCAAAAGAAAAAAAAAAGAGCAATAAAATTGATAAATATCTATGGTGATGAAGACAGAGAAGACACAAATCGCTAACATAGAGAATGAAAGGGGTGGGTCGTCACTATTGAACCGTAGACTTGTTCCACCAGCCACATGTAGTTGTTGAGCACTTGGCTAGTTCAAATTGAGATACATTATGAGTGCAACCAGATTTTTTTTTTGAGGCAGAGTCTCATTCTTTTGCCAAGGCTGGAGTGCAGTGGTGTGATTTTGGCTCACTGCAACCTTCGCCTCCTGGATTCAAGCAATTCTCATGCCTCAACCTCCTGAGTAGCTGGGATTACAGGCACCTGCCACCATGCCTGGCTAATTTTTGTATTTTTAGTAGAGATGGGGTTTCACCATAGAGTGCAACCAGATTTTGAAGACAATATGAAAAAAAGAATGTAAAAATCTTGGAACATTTTTAATATTCAGTACATGTTGAAATGATAATATATATTTTAAATGCACTGTATTATTAAAATTATGGGTGTTTCTTTTTACTTTTTAAAAATAGCTATTAGAAAATTTAAAATTAAAACTAACTCAACATTATGTGTCTGTATGACAGCGCTGCTATTGATATCACAGGGATAAAGGCAATATTATGAATAACTTTGTGACCATAAATTTAACAACTTAAATGAAATAGACAAATTCTCTGAAAGACACAAACTACCACACTAACTCAAGAAACAATAGATAACCTGAATAGTATTGTAGATTTTGAAATTTAGAAATTGAGATTGTAATTTAAAATCTTCAAATGAAGTACCTATTATAACAACTTACATGCTAAAATAATGCTGGAACATTATCAAGTAAAATGCCAATGTGCAGTGCTACGTTGTGCTGTTTAAAGTCTTAAAGAGTTTATAGAACAGCAGTCCTCAAATGTTTTGGTCTCAGTAGGCTTTATACTCTAAAAAAATTTTGAGGACCCTTCAGAGAGCATTTATTTATACAGAGTTAACGTCTCTTGTCATTTACATATTAGAAATTAAAATTCAGAAATTTAAAAATAATTAAATTAAAAATTAATTAAAAATAAAAATAAACTCATGTAAACATGAATAATAATTTTTTATTAAAAACAAAAAAATAAAAGAGTGGCATTGCAATCTTTGTAATGTCTGTCGTACAGGACAGCTGGATTCTCTCATCTACTTCTGGATTAAGTCTGTTGCCATATGTTGTTTTTGTTTTTGTTTTTTGTTTTTTGTTTTTTTGAGATGGAGTTTTACTCTTGTTACCCAGGCTGGAGTGCAGTGGGGTAATCTCAGCTCACCGTAACCTCCACTTCCTGGGTTCAAGCAGTTCTCCTGCCTCAGCCTCCCAAGTAGCTGGGACTACAGGTGTGCACCACCACGCCCAGCTAGTTTTTGTATTTTTCATAGAGACGGGGTTTCACCACATTGACCAGGATCGTCTCAATCTCTTGACCTCGTGATCCACCCACCTCAGCCTACCAAAGTGTTGGGATTATAGGCGTTAGCCACCGCGCCTGGCCTGTTTTTGTTTGAAGTATATGAGGAAATTTGGCCTCACATAGATATGTAATTTGAAAAGGGAGAAGTATTTTAAGAAATCTTTTAGTAGCACATTCAGTTAATTGTGGATATTCTTTGATGATGTACTAAGACTCAGAAGATGATCATTTCCTAAAGATTACTTGCAAAGTGTAATCGGAAAACTTCAGTGAACTCATACAACTCTATTATGTTAAAAATTCATTGGTTTGGCTGGGAATGGTGGCTCACACCTGTAATGTCAGCACTTTGGGATGCCCAGGCCGGAGGATTGCTTGAAGCCAGGAGTTCAAGACCAGCCAGGGCAGCATAGTGAGGCTTCCTCTCTACAGAAAAATTTAAAATTACCCAGGCGTGGTGGCATGTGCCTGTAGTCCCACCTACTTGGGAGGCTGGGGTGGGAGGATCTCTTGAGCCTCAGAGATTGAGGCTGCAGTGAGCCATGATTGCAACAGTGCATTCCACGTGGGGCAACAGAGCAAGACCCTGTTTAAGAAAAAAACAAAACAGAACCAAAAAATTCAGTTGTCTGACTTGAACATTGAATGGATTTTTAAAAATCATGTTTAGTTTTGTAACATATGAATTGATAATATTGGTTCACTGAAGTTTATTGATCTTCCTTATATTGGCACTTTTTATTATTTAATATAAATTATATTGGTTTTTGTTGTTTTTAATTTATTAATTTTTGTTTGTTTTTAGAGATAGCGTCTTTCTCTGTCACCTAGGCTGGAGTGCAGTGATATGATCATACCTCACTGTAACTTTGAACTCCTGGGTTCAAGCAGTTCTCCCACTCGGCCTTCTTAGTAGCTAGGACTACAGATGCAGGCCACCATGCCCATCTAATTTTTTATTTTTTTATAGAGATGCAATCTTGCTTTGTTGCCCAGGCTGGTCTTGAACTCCTGGTCTCAAGCAGTCTTCCCTCCCTGGCCTCCCAAAGTGCTGGAATTACAAGCGTGAGTCACAGCACCTGGCCATAAATTATATCTACTAGTATTGATACCAATCTTATCAGCAGTTTCTAAATATTAGAAAGTTTTGAAGCTCATAATGGCAAATAGAAGCTTTCTAATATCTTTTTTTTTTTTTTTTTTTGAGACGGAGTTTCGCTCTTGTTACCCAGGCTGGAGTGCAATGGCGCAATCTCGGCTCACCGCAACCTCTGCCTCCTGGGTTCAGGCAATTCTCCTGCCTCAGCCTCCTGAGTAGCTGGGATTACAGGCACGCGCCACCACGCCCAGCTAATTTTTTGCATCTTTAGTAGAGACAGGGTTTCACCGTGTTGACCAGGATGGTCTCGATCTCTTGACCTCGTGATCCACCCGCCTCGGCCTCCCAAAGTGCTGGGATTACAGGTGTGAGCCACTGTGCCCGGCCTCTAATATCTTAATTTTCACTTGAAAGCTCAAATTTTATCATTGGCAACAAATTCTGCCAGTTATTTTTCTTAATTGACAGGCTTACTTCATTCATCTCCAAGAAAATGTTTCCCAAAGATCCAATTCTGCATAGCCATAGTTTATCTGGCATTTGTTTTTTATGTAAAAGTAGTGTTCTGTGAAAAAAAATCAGTTAGTTCAGCTTACAACTCAAAACAATTGCATAAGTGCTTTTTTTCAAGACAACCATCACTTCTCATTTTAGCATACAGAACTTTAAATAAAAAATCTGTGTAAGTGTCGAGATTTAATAAAATTAATATTTTTACTGCAAGTGAGTAGTGGTTAACAATGTATTAAGTACTAATACAGTCTGGTGCCACTGCCTTGATTTGTGCCAAGGCACCAGGAGTTTTACCCACCATTGCTTTTGCTTCATCACTGCATCTCTTTAACATAGTGAAAGAGGCAAATAGCATGTCAGTGTCATTGAATATGAATGAAAAAGTTACTAGATTCTGTAATGCTTTCCTTTTTACAAATCTTTGGTATTTATGATTCCTTTAATTATAATCTTTTGTATTGTAGATATTTCAATGCTAAAAACTGGTTCTAGTCTTCTCAAAGAGGAGGAGGAAGATGATCAGGAAGGAGGCATTCACAGTCTACCACTTGTAACATCCCAAAGGCCATTTTATGATGGACCTATGCCAACTCCCCAGCAAAAGCCATTTCAGTCAGGTTCTACACCCTTGCATCTCACTCACAGATTCATGGTAAGCTTTGGATCTACACTTAACTTCTAAGTAGGTTTTCAGCATTTTTTTCTCACTATAGTTAATTTTGTTGGATAAAACCTATTTTTAAAACTTTGATTAAGTAGCTTGGAGCACTGGTTGACTATAGTTTTGTGGTTGGTTTATTTTATGATTAGCTCACAGTTTTAGTCTCATTTTAACCTTATTGAAAATGACATTAAATAAAATTCTTCTTTGCAAAATGACATTAGATGAACATAAGTAAATATTACTATCTTGCAGTACTTCTTGGCAACACTTTCAAACCTTATTTTTTATATTCATTGTTAATTAGAAGATTATACTGATGCCAAAACACTAATAAGGAGGTGTTTTCTTAGAAGGCAACTGCTATTATAATATATTAGAAGGCGGAAAGTACTATGGAGGAAAAAAATCTTCCCCTTTTCCTCACCCCAGCGCTCATTGGAGTGTAAGCTACATAGAATAAAGATTTTTTTATTTGTTTACTGATATATTCTTAGGATTTGGAACAAGGTATGATATAGTACACATTGGATACATATTTCATGAATAGATAAATGAATATATTAGCTTTTGCCTTAAGTTTGAGGTCTTAAAAAGTTAAGTATTTCTATGTTGGTTATATGACGTTTTCTACTCTACAGATTTTGTCTTTTAAAATGTATAGGCCTGATATTTATGCAGCCAACAAACATGAAAAAAAAGCTCATCATCATTGGTCATTAGAGAAATGCAAATCAGAATCACAATGAGATACCATCTCATGTCAGTTAGAATGGCAATCATTAAAAAATCAGGAAACAACAGATGCTCGAGAGGATGGGGAGAAATAGAAAGGCTTTTATGCTGTTGGTGGGAGTGTAAATTAGTTCAACCATTGTGGAAGACAGTGTGGCGATTCCTCAAGGATCTAGAACTGGAAATACTATTTGGCCCATCAATCCCATTCCTGGGTGTATACCCAGAGGATTATAAATCATTCTACTATAAAGACACATGTACACATAAGTTTATTGCAGTACTGTTCACAGTAGCAAAGACTTGGAACCAACCCAAATGCCTATTAATGATAAACTGGATAAAGAAAATGTGGCACATATATGCCATGGAATACTATGCAGCCATAAAAACGGATGAGTTCTGTCCTTTGCAGGGACATGGATGAATCTGGAAACCATCATTCTCAGCAAACTAACACAGGAGTAGAAAAGTAAACACTACATGTTCTCACTGATAAGTGGAAGTTGAAAAATGAGAACAAAGGGAGGGGAACATCACACACCAGGGCCTGTCAGGAGGTGGGGGGCTAGAGGAGGGATAGCATTAGAAATACCTAATGTAGATTGATGGATTGATGGGTACAGCAGATAACCATGGCACATGTATACCTATGTAACCTGCATATTCTGTACATGTCTCCCAGAACTTAAAGTACAATAAAAAAGTATAGGCCTGGCGTAAATTTTTGTGTAAAGTTTAAGGATGATGATTAACAATAATAAAAGTTTTTATTTCCATCAGTAGTCATCAAGTTATAGGTCTTAATTTTTTCAATATTTGTGTCAATATTTTATTTAGAGCTACTCTAAATAAAATATTGGCACTAATTTTATTAGAAACTTTAGGGCCTAGTGTGAACCTATAATGGACATCAGTGGAAGATAAATTTTCCAAGTGGTATAAATTTATATTGACTAGGCCAGGCTCGGTGGCTCAC
The DNA here is from genome assembly GCF_030222135.1 of Aotus nancymaae. Lineage (NCBI taxonomy): Eukaryota > Metazoa > Chordata > Mammalia > Primates > Aotidae > Aotus > Aotus nancymaae. Next base: position 24,998,244 of record NW_026988476.1, on the reverse strand, counting down.
ACCTATAATCCCAGCACTTTGGGAGGCCGAGGTGGGAGGATCATTTGAGGTCAGGAGTTGAAGACTAGCCTGGCCAACATGGTAAAACACCACATCTCTACTAAAAAAAATACAAGAGTTAGCTGGACATGGTGGCACATACCTGTAACCCCAGCTACACAGGAGGCTGAGGCAGGAGAATAGCTTGAGCCCAGGAGGTAGAGGTTACAGTGAACCAAGATCATGCCACTGCACTCTAGCCTGGGTGACAGAGCGAGACTCTATCTCCAAAAGAAAAATATTTATGTTTCCTTAAAATGTGTGTGTGTGTGTGTGTGTGTGTGTGTGTTTATATATATATATTTATATATATATATATATATTTTTTTTTTGAGACGGAGTCTTGCTCTGTCGCCAGGCTGGAATGTAATGGCATGATCTTAGCTCACCGCAGCCTCCGCCCCGCTGTGTTCAAGCAATTCTCCTGCCTCAGCCTTCCAAGTAGCTGGGACTACAGGTGCTCACCACCAGACCAGGCTAATTTTTCTATTTTTAGTAGAGATGGGGTTTCACCGTGTTGGCCAGGATGGTCTCGATGTCTTGACCTCATGATCTGCCCACCTCGGCCTCCCAAAGTGCTGGGATTACAGGCGTGAGCCACCACACCCGACCAAAATGTATATATTTATTCTATCATAAAATAACTACTTAGAACAGGAAAAAAGTCTGTTGTTATTTGCATTCATATTTGTAAGAAAACTCAATTTTTGAAATGTTTCTTTTGAGGAATTTGTTTGGTTGTTCAAAGGCCAACAACTGTAATGTAATTTTAAAGTAACAGTCATGTAATTTATTTTTAAATATTATTAAAACTCCATTTGCTAATTAATAAGTATATATGTATCTTCTTCTCATGAAGGAAATAATAAGTAATTGTATCTCTGGTTTTACAACTCCTGTCAGAAACTCTTTAGAGATAGTTGAGATGTGGTAGCTCCCAAAACTTAAATCTTACTACGGATTGAATTACAATATTTGTTAATTTGTACTACTGTGGCCTACTGATTCTAGGAGCGTCAGTTTTTCTCAGACTTATATTTAATCTTACCTGTTTGTAGGTGTGGAACTCTATTGGAATTATTCGCTGCTATAATGATGAGCAAGACAATGCCATAGATGTGGAGTTCCATGATACCTCCATACACCATGCAACACACTTATCAAACACTTTGAATTATACAATAGCAGATCTTTCCCACGAAGCTATTTTGTTGGCATGTGAAAGCACTGATGAGCTAGCAAGGTAAACTCAAGATTATTAGGAAGAATTTGGTACGGTTAAACTGTTGGATACAGTTGTTGAAATTAAAGACAAAAAGTTAATAAAGCAAAATTTATTTTTTGTAGTCTGAAATTTCAGAAGGAATAGTTTGGTACAAACACTAGCACATCCAAAATACCTCAGAATATATGTCTGTTTTTGCCCTAATGGTTCCCTCATTACATGCTCTAACTACATAGCAAAATGACATGGCATGATTAGTAATGCAAGAGAGATGGGATTTTTTTTTACATTATTAAGTGTTTTTTATTACTATTAAAAGAGTAATGTACATTCACTATAAAGAAAAAAAAACAGTATACAATATAGAAGTTTCAGAAAATGAAAACTCCTCCCAGAATTCTACTCTCACATATAACTATTAACAATTTGATATGTATCCTTCCAGATTTATTTCTATGAGAATCTCCCTTATTTTAATTTACTTCATTTATTTTTATTTTATTTATTTTTTTGAGACAGAGTCTTGCTCCGTCACCCAGGCTGGAGTGCAATGGCATTATCTTGGCTCACTGCAACCTCCGCCTCCTGGGTTCAAACTCTAAGTAGCTGGGATTACAGGCATGTGCCACCACACCTGGCTAATTTTTGTGTTTTTGGTAGAGATGGGGTTTCACCATGTTGGTCAGGCTGGTCTCAAACTCCTGACCTCAGGTGATCCATCTACCTCGACCTCCCAAAGTATTGGGATTACAGGCGTGAGCCACCACATCCAGCCTAATTTATTTTATTGAGATGTAATTTATTTACAATAAAATGTACCAGATTTATGAATTGACAAAGATATACAATATACACAGATAACTGCTACCACAATCGAAATATAGAATGTTCTTTATCATCTGAAAATGTTTTCTTATATCCCTTTGCAGTTAATTCAACCCTAGCTTTGGCCAACTAAGTGTAAATTTTTATCACTATGGATTATATTTAAAATCTCTCTTTGAGGCCAGGCGTGGTGGCTTACGCCTGTAATCCCAGCGCTTTGGGAAGCCAAGGCAGGCCAATCACAAGGTCAAGAGATGAGACCATCCTGGCCAACATGGTGAAACCCCATCTCTACTAAAAATACAAAAATTAACTGAGCATGGTAGCATGCGCCTATAGTCCCAGCTACATGGAAGGCTGAGGTAGGAGAGTCGCTTGAACCTGGGAGGTGGAGGTTGCAGTGAGCTGAAATCGTGCCCCTGCACTCCAGCTTGGTGACAGTGTGAAACTCCATCTCAAAAAAAAAAAAAAAAACTTTTTGAAAAAGCGGGAAAAAAATTGGAAAAACAAACCAAAAAATGTACTAGTCACCAATTTGCTTTTTCTACTTAATGTTTTTTTGGATTTTACATGTTTTGATTAGTAGGTAAGTAAATAAATAGGTAGACAGATGTTGACAAAAAGATTATGATGGAAAAGCAATGGGTGGCAAATGCTTGTTTTTTAAAAGAAAAGAAAATATTTTTTCAGGTTTTTGTTATTGCAGAATGCTTTTTTTTTTTTTTAAGAAAAGAAATTTTTTTTTAGCTTTTTGTAAATCATGAGGTTGTCCTCTTGATCTCTTCTTCAGCTGATAATAGTACTGATAAACTTCATGAATTTTACTATCTTCTATGCGACTTGAAATTCGTATCCTTCAGGCTGGGTGTGGTGGCTTAACGCCTATAATCCCAGCACTTTGGGAGGCTGAGGCCGGAGGGTCACCTGAGGTCAGGAGTTTGAGATCCAGCCTGACCAGCATGGCAAAACTCCGTCTCTACTAAAAATATAGCACGGTGGCACCCACCTTTAGTCCCAGCTACTCTGGAGGCTAAGGCAAGAGACAGGAGAATTGCTTGAACCTGGGAGGCGGAGGTTGCAGTGAGCAGAGATCGTGCCACTGCATTCCAGCCTGGGTGACAGAGAGAAACTCCATCTCAAAAAAAAAAAAAAATTTGTATTTAATAATAATAACATATATATATGTATGTGCAAAAAAAAAAAGACTAGAAAGATATCAAGCAGTGGTTAGTAATCTCATTGGTGGTATAATGTATTTTTTTTTCCTTTTTCTTGTTTTAGTCTTCCATATCCACTTTATTTTTGCAGTGAGAGAACTGTTGCTTAACATTTTGATGCTTTTTCCTCTTTTAAAACTTGATTGTGGTTTTATATACATTTATAATACAAAAATCACACTTGATAGATTTTAGTTTTTTTAACTTTAACATTATGTTGTGAGCCTTTTCCTGTATATTTAAATATCCTGCAAAATATGACTATTAATGGTTTTAGTATAGTTCATTTTAAGGGTATTTCATAATTACTTTTTTTTTTTTTGAGATAGAGTTTCACTCTTGTTGTCCAGGCTGGAGTGCAATGGTGTGATCTGGGCTCACCACAACATCCACCTCCTGAGTTCAAGCGATTCTCCTGCCTCAGCCTCCTGAGTAGCTGAGATTACAGGCATGTGCCACCATGCCCAGCTAATTTTGTATTTTTAGTAGAGACAGGGTTTCTCCATGTTGATCAGGTTAGTCTCGAACTCCTGACCTCAGGTGATCTGCCTGCCTCAGCCTCCCAAAGTGCTGGAATACAGGCATGAGCCACCATGCCCATAATTACTTTTTTAAAGCAATTTCTTATACTAGTGTATAATAGAAAGTAAACTATTTGGTTTTGTGGTTAAATATCATGATTACTTACATATATAAATATTATATGAACGTTTGATTGTTTCTGTCTTGTTTTAATTTTTAGCAAGCTTCACTGCCTGCACTTTAGTTCTTGGGATTCGAGCAAAGAGTGGATGATAGACATGCCTCAGAATGAGGATATTGAAGCCATATGTGTCGGTCAGGGATGGACTGCTGCTGCTACTAGTGCCCTGCTTCTTCGATTGTTTACTATTGGAGGGGTTCAAAAAGAGGTATTCAGCCTTGCTGGGCCTGTGGTGTCAATGGCAGGACATGGAGAACAGCTTTTCGTTGTTTATCACAGAGGTAGATTTTTTTCAGTCTTTCATAATTTTACTATGACCTGAAGTAAAATGGAAATTACTTGAACTTTTTTGCTACTCTTTTCGTCTTGGATTATATACTTCATCTTGAATTAGTGTAATCTGTAAATGTAGAGAATTTTGTTGTGTTCACTATTAGCAATAAACATGAAAATGTTTTATTAATAGAGCTATATTACAGAGACAGTTCCAAGATGGAATTTGGTTGATTCCTTCCATGTCTAAATCTTACCAGTTGGTAAGCACACCAGAGAACTTTTCAGAGTTGAAATTCCACAAAAATAACTTCTAGTAGGAAGGACCAAAATAACTCTGAATGTGACTTTTTTTTTTTTTTTTTTTAATGAGAGAAAGAAGGAGAAAGAAAAAGGGGGAGAGAGAACAGGATTCTTGCTCTGTTGCCTGGGCTGGAATGCAATCTAAAAATAGGTATTAAAAACCTCTTTTATGCCGATAATTGTGCTTAACAACGGAGACAGGAAGGAATAAGGGAATAAAATAACAAACAGCCAACCAATATTTCATTTAAGTCTGTGAAATGCCATGCAAATGCTGAAGAGTGATTTACTTCCAATTATGTAGTCACTTTCAAAATAGGTGTAATATGATACTGAGAAAAATGTATGTTCTGTGGATCTGGGGTGGAGAATTCTATAAATATTCACTAAGTTTACTTATTCCAGGTCTAAGTTCAAATCATAGATGTCCCTATTAATTTTCTATGTCATTGATCCATCGAATATTAACAATGTGGTGTCAAAATCTCCCACTATTATTGTGCGGGAGTCCAGGTCTCTTTATAAGTCATCAAGAACTTGTCTTATGTATCTGGGTGCTCCTGTATTGGGTGCATATATATTTATGATCATCAACTCCTGTTGTTGCATTGATCCTTTTACCATTATGTAATGTCCTTCTTTGTTTCTTTTAGTCTTTGTTACTATTAAAGTCTATTTTGTCAGAGACGAAAGTTACAACTCCTGTTTTTTTTTTGCTCTCGATTTAATTGGTGAATCTTCCTCCATCTCTTTGTTTTGAGTCTTTGTATGTCATTGTTTGTGAAATAGATCTGGATACAGCGTACCGATGGGTTTTGACTTTTTATTCAATTTACCTGTCTGTGTCTTTGATTGGGGCATTTAATCCATTTAAATTTAGAATTAATATTAATGTTTGTGAGTTCAACATTGTCATTTAATGCTAGCTGGCTATTTTGCCCATTAGTTGATGTAGATGAATGTGACTTTTTAAAAGTTGCTGGCTCCTTTTCCTCCCCTCATGTCTTTCTTCAGTCCCCATTACTCTGCTGATTGGTCTTATCAAGGTAACTGACAATCTCTGTGCTTTTTAAAAAAATAATTCCTTTGAAAATTCTTCTCTTGATTTCTGTGACTTCACACTTTAAATATTTTTCCTCACTGGCAACTCCCTTTTTACTTTTTTGTTGGCTCTACCTTTTAGCTGGAATGTAGCCCCTTTTTCTCTACTACTCTATAGGTCAGGGTCTTTCAGTCTTTTTGCCTGCTTTGCCACAGTATGAAATAGATTCTGGGCCAGGCACGGTGGCTCATGCCTATAATCCCAGCACTTTGGGAGGCCAAGGTGGGTGGATCACGAGGTTAGGAGATCAAGACCATCCTGATTAACACGGTGAAACCCCGTCTCTACTAGAAATACAAAAGAATTGCTAGGTGTGGTGGCTTGTGCCTGTAGTCCCAGCTACTCGGGAGGCTGAGGCAGGAGAATCGGTTGAACCTGGGAGGTGAGGTTGCAGTGAGCCGAGACTGCACCACTGCACTGCAGCCTGGGTGACAGAGCAAGACTTCATTTCGGAAAAAAAAAATAGATTCTGGACTAGGCATGGTGGCTCACATCTGTAATCCCAGCACTTTGTGGGGCTGAGGTGGGAGGGCTGCTTGAGCCCAGGAATTCAAGACCAGCCTGGATAACAATAGCAAGCCCCTGTTTCTATTTAAAAAAGAAAAAAGAAGAAGAAAATAAATATATTCTGTATTACTGTTATATAAATATCTGCAAATGTATCTGAAAAGTCCCATGGACAATATTTACTCTTTGATTTCAGTTTTAAATTTTTTTTATTTAATTTTTTAAAATGCTAATTGGAACTTTAAATTGATTCCATGACTCATAGGTAAAAATATGCAGTTTGAGAAACCACTCTGGAAATTTTATCAAAATCCATGGTTTTAAGTACATTTCAGTGTCTATGACTTTCAAGCCTGCCCTCTCCTTGTATCTCCAGACTTATATATCCAGTTGCCCATTCAAAATATATTTAGAGTTTGGACAGACATTTCAGACTTAATTTGCTTACAATAAAAACTTGATTTTTTTCCCTTCCAAACTTGCTTCTTACGTAGTTTCTCCATCTTAGTAAATGGCCTACTAGCAATCTAGTGGCTGAAGCCAAAAGTCTAAAAATTATCCTTGATTCTTCTCTTTCCCTTTCCCCTAAATCAACTCCAACAGTAAAATTATATCATCATGTCAATTCTATGGATAACACATTCTAAATGTGTCTCTTTTCATTTATTCTGCTAATATCCCATGCAACCTAGATGTCATCTCTTGGACTGTCATAGTAGCCTCCTAAATAATCTTTTAGCTTCAGTTCTTGCCTTTTAAGGTCCATTCTCCACACAGCAGTCTAGATGATCTTTTAAAAACATAGATCAGCCAGGTGCAGTGGCTCACGCCTGTAATCCCAACACTTTGGGAGGCCGAAGCGGGCGGAATATGAGGTCAGGAGATCAAGACCATCCTGGCTAACATGGTGAAAACCCGTCTTTACTAAAAACAAAAAAAAAAATCCAGGCCTGGTGGCATGTGCCTGTAGTCCCAGCTACTCAGGAGGCTGAGGCAGGAGAATCGCTTGAACCCGGCAGGTGGAGGTGGCAGTGAGCTGAGATTGCATTACTGTACTCCAGCCTGGGCCACAGAGCGATACTTCGTCTCAAAAAAACAAAACAAAATATAGATCATGCCCCTCTTCTCAAATCTCTCTGACTTTACTTCACTTTTCGAATCAAAATCAAACTTCTAATAGCTGTCAAGGTGATCTCCTGATCCTGCATAATCTGACCTTTGCCTGCCTCTTTAACCTCATCTCTTACTATTGTTTCTCATTACCATGTTCTGGCCATACTACCTCTTGGTGTTCTTCGAGCCCTCTGTTCTTCCTATTTTGGGACTTTGCATTAGCTGTTCCATCCATCCACTATTGTGTTCCTTCCCCTAATGTGGAGGCAGGCTTCAGCTTGCAGTTCATGTCTCAGCTTAAACTTTGCTTTCTGAGAGGCCACTTCTGTATAACATTATTTTAACTTTTTGATAACTTTTTTCGTTCTTTTTGTATTTTTTAATCTGTCTTCTACCTGAAATTTGAATTTAATGAGAGCAATGACTTTGTTTACTGTTGTAGCCCCAGTATCTAGGCCAATGCTGGTGTGTAGTAAGCTCTCTGTACATATTTCTTGAGTGAATAAATGCCCATTTATAAGGACTTTATGTGAATAATCTATGTAACATGTTACTCTGTATAACCTTTGATGCCTGATTTATATTTATATTTTCTCATTAGGTACAGGATTTGATGGGGATCAGTGCCTTGGAGTTCAACTACTAGAGCTGGGGAAAAAGAAAAAACAAATTTTGCATGGTGACCCTCTTCCTCTTTCAAGGAAATCCTACCTTACATGGATTGGGTTTTCCGCTGAAGGCAAGATAAATTTGTTAAAAAAAAAAAACAACAAATATAAAGCATTAAGACATTTTTCAAGAAGAAAATTATTTTGTTTTATTCCTAATTTCTTTAAAGACAAATTATTTCTATTTTATATTTTAAATTTCTATTTTAATATGTTGGCAGAACTGGGAACTCCAGTCTTTAGGCAAGGTAGCCATTGTTTTATATACAAGATCTTTTTTTTATTTTTATGTTCTTTTGAGACAGGGTCTGGCTCTGTTGTCCAGGCTGGAGTGCAGTGGTGTGATCTTGGCTCATTGCAACCTCCACCTCCTGGGCTCAAGCTATCCTCCCACCTCAGCCGTCTGAGTAGCTGGGACTACAGGCGTGTATCACCACAGCCAGCTAATTCTTGTATTTTTTGTAGAGACAGGGGTTTGCCATGTTGCCCAGGCTGGTCTCAAATTCCTGGGCTCAAGTGATCTGCCCATTTCAGCCTCCCAAAGTGCTGGAATTACAGGTGTGAGCTGCTGCACCTGGCTGAAATCTCTTCTCGTGAGAATTCTCATTAGAAATGTATAAAGGGGGAAATAAGGCTGGGCATAGTGGCTCACGCCTGTAATCCCAGCATTTTGGGAGGCAGAGGCAGGTAGATCACAAGGTCAGGAGTTCGAGACCAGCCTGGACAAGATGTTGAAACCCTGTCTCTACTAAAAATACAAAAATTAGCCGGGTGTGGTGGCAGTCACCTGTAGTACCAGCTACTTGGGAGGCTGAGGCAGGAGAATCGCTTTAAACTGGGAGGCAGAGGTTGCAGTGAGCCGAGATCGTACCATACTACACTCTAGCCTGGGCCACAGAGCAATACTAGTTTCAAAAAAAATCGGTAAAGAGGGAAATACATTTTTCTGAAAGTTTATTAGATAGCAAGGAGATGATAGAAATCAATGATTAATTCTGTCTTTTCCTGCAGATTATACCCAAAACTTAGAATTTTCTAGAACTTCACTGTTTACTACAATAGTAGCTATGTGTGTCTATTGAACACTTGAAATATGGCTAACTGAGATATACTTGTGTGTGTAAAATACTCTAGATTTTGAAGACTTAGCATGAAAAAAGAATAAAGATTTCAGTACTTTTTTTTACATTGATTACATGTTAAATGATAATATTTGGGATATCTTTGATGAAATAAAATGTATTATTAACATTAACTTCATCCTTTTTTTCTTTAAAAATATATTTTTTTGATTAGGCATGGTGGCTCATGCCTATAATCCCAGCATTCTGGGAGGCTGAGGCAGGAGGATCACTTGAGCCCAGGAGTTCAAGACCAGACTGGGCAACATAGGGAGATGCCATCTCTAAATTATTATTATTCTTTATATTAGGAATAAATTAAGAGTCTTGCTCTGTCACCCAGGCTGGAGTGCAATGATGCAATCTCAGCTTACTGCAACCTCTGCTTCCGGGTTCAAATAGTTCTCCTGCCTCAACCTCCTGAGAAGCTGAGATTACAGGCTTGTGCCACCACATCTGGCTAATGTTGTTGGTTTTTTGTTTATTTTTTTGAGACAAATTCAGTGGGGCAATCTCGACTCACTGTAACCTCCGCCTCCTGGGTTCAAGCGATTCTCCTGCCTCAGCCTCCTGAGTAGCTAGGACTACAGGCACACACAACCACACCTGGCTAATTTTTTTATTTGTAGTAGAGACGGGGTTTCACCATGTTGGCCAGGATGGTCTTGATCTCCTGACCGCATGATCCACCCGCCTCGGCCTCCCAAACTGCTGGGATTACAGGCATGAGCCACCACACCTGGCCAATTTTTGTATTTTTAATAGAGACGGGGTCTCACTGTGCTGGCCAGGCTGTTCTTGAACTCCTGACCTCAGGTGATCCGCCTGCCTTGACCTTCCAAAATGCTGGTATTTCAGGGTGAGCCACCACATCCAGCCTAAAATGTTATTGTTGTTGTTGTTCAGATACTATCTGAGCAACAGATACTCAGCCTTCTGAGTAGCTGGCACTAAGAAATTAAAAATTACACTTGTGGCTCACCTGATATTTCTATTGGATAAGTGCTATTTTAGACCAAATTCTAGAGGCTTATGACAGATAGTTTGAAAGACACTGAGGAGTACCTTATTTCATTTGTTTTCATGTTTGTGGTTTTTTTTTGAGACAGAGTCTTCACTCTGTCACCCAGGATGGATTGCAGTGACGGAATCTCAGATCACTACAACCTCTGCCTTCTGGGTTCAAGTGATTATCATGCCTCAGCCTCTCAAGTAGCTGGGACTACAGGCATGCGCCACCACACCTAGCTAATTTTTGTATTTTTTGTAGAGACGGGGTTTCGCCATGTTGGCCAGGCTGGTCTCAAATTCTTGACCTCAGGTGATCCACCCACCTCGGCCTCCCAAAGTGCTGGGATTTCAGGTGTGAGCCTGTGCACCTGGCCCGCATGTACCTTATTTTAAATCACCTGTCAACCCTGTCTCATGTGGACTTAAATAGTTCTCTTTTTGGAGATTCATGTTCTTCATTTACATTGCTGGAAACTTCACTTTTTCTTTAAAATATCAACCATTTCTAGATGTGTTTTCTGTTGGGAATTAGTCATTCAGGCTTTAATAATATAAACCATTGATAACTCGGCATTTCTATAGCCTTTTTTCTCCCAAGTAGCAATTAGATCCAGACCCTGAGGAAACTGATGTTTGCAGAGTAAGAGGGGTATGAAGCCACAGATAAGAAAAGGGATAATCAGATAATTTGTCACAGATTTGCTGAGTTGGAAGCAGAATAGGTGGAGAACAAGAATGCTTCCCTGTTTCCTAGGTAAGAATTGCTTAACCAGCAACTGGGGACAGAACAGTGATGAGGTCAACAAAGAGAAGAGAGAGGAAGAAGAATACTAAAGATAAATTTCATAAAGATTACCTTGTATCAGGTTTTGGTCATTTTTCTAAATGTTTCTCAACCGGTAGCCTTCTGATTCATGTTTAATTTTTCACTAAAATTGGCTTTAAAATTATTGTTGTTATCTTCCAGCAGGTGGCATAGTTTTCACTGAAACTCAGTTTTTTCGTTTTATTTGTGTAAATTTTAGTCATATCAAATCCAATACTCTGTGGTTAAGTAAATTTTACAGTATTTTTAATCTTACATTATGTGCTTCTGTTTTGTGTTTGCTTTTGAAAGGAAGGTTGAATCCTTGGTATGTATAATATATTTGAAATAGGGTTTCTTTAACAACATGTAGTTATGCCTCCAAATGATTTCTCTTTCTGTTGTGGTTTAGGTACCCCTTGTTACGTGGATTCAGAAGGAATCGTTCGAATGCTTAACAGAGGACTTGGTAATACATGGACTCCTATATGTAATACAAGAGAGCACTGCAAAGGAAAATCTGATCACTACTGGGTGGTTGGTATCCATGAAAATCCCCAGCAACTAAGGTGGGTTATTAAAAAAAGTTTAAAGTTGACTCTTTTTTAAAAGTACTTTGAAATTCTTTTTCTGAGGCTCTTTAACTGTATTTGTCTTTTATCTTAGTCTAATTACTTGCTTTCCATAGTCACTAAATTAGGAATTTGTTCATATTCACTCTGAAGTTTTCAGTCACTTGCTTTACTTGAAACATGTTGAACAAGATAGAAATAATTAAGGTGACCTTACCATCATTTCAGCCACACAGGGAGAGGAATTCTGGTTAAAGATGGCTTTTCATCTTTTATTATTATCTTTTTTTTTTTTTTTTTGAAACGAAGTCTTGCTGTGTTGCCCAGGCTGGAGTGCAGTGGCGTGATCTCTGCTCACTGCAACCTCTGCCTTCTAGGTTCAAGAAATTCTCTGCCTCAGCTTCCAGAGTAGCTGGGATTACAGGCATCCACCACCACGCCCAGGTAATTTTTTGCATTTTCGGTAGAGACAGGTTTCACCATCTTGGCCAGGCTGGTCTTGAACTCCTGACCTTGTGATCCACCTGCCTTGGCCTCCCAAAGTGCTGGGATTACAGGCATGAGCCACCGTGCCTGGCTTGTCTTTTATTTTAATAAAATAAATATGAAAGTAAAAATAATAATAAAAGTTATTTAAAGTGAATATATATTCAATTGAGAATTGAAATATATAATTAATAATTAAGCTGCTTTTTGAGATTTTTTTGCTTAATTATTGTAATAGAAGAAAGGACTAATAGAATTTTTTTTTTTTTGAGGCAGAGTCTTGCTCTTTCACCCAGGCTGGAGTGCAGTGGCATGATGTTGGTTTACTACAACCTCCGCTTCTCGGGTTCAAGCTAATCTGCTTCAGCCTCCCCAGTAGTTGAGATTACACAGGCATGCACCACCACATCCAGCTAAGTTTTGTATTTTTAGTAGAGATGGGGTTTCACTATGTTGGCCAGACTGGTCTTGAACTCGTCACTTCAGGTGATCCACTCACCCTAGTCTCCCAAAGTGCTGGTACTACAGGCGTGAGCCACTGCACCTGGCCCTGGACTAATAGTATTTTATGTTGATTCATGTGCCCATTAAAGTTTGGGAAGTACTGCTGCTAGCACATGTAAGAAATGATACATTGGCTGTGTGCGGCATGGGAGGTCTTTTTGGGGTGTTGAAATGTTCAGAAATTAGTGGTGATAGATGCACAATTCTGTGAATATGCAAAAAACGACTGAATTATGTACTCTCCCTTTTTTTTTTTTTTTTTTTTTTTTTTGAGACAGTCTTACTTTGTCATTCAGGCTGGAGCGCAGTGCTGCAATTATGGCTCACTTCAGCAGTGACATCCTGGGCTGAAGCAACTCACCTAAGCCTCCCAAGTAGCTGGGACTACAGGTGTGCACCACCACACCCAGCTAATTTTTGTAGAGACAGGGTTTCACCGTGTTGCCCAAACTGGTCTCAAATTCCTAGGCTCAAGGGATCTTCCCACTTCAGCCTCCCAAAGTGTTGGGATTACAGGCATGAGCCACCGTGCCTGGCTGAATTGTATACTTACCATATGATATAGCTGGTACATTCTGTGTGAACTCAACATCATGTGAATCATATCTTGACAAAGCCATTATCAAAAAGGATGAGGACACAAAGTAATGATAGAGAAAAATCTGCAAGATGTGTTAAGCGAAATACCGTTTGTTAAAAGTAGAGAGAGAATAAGAATATATAATTATATTTGCTTTACATATGCAAAAGAATTCCTAGAAACAATAAAAAGGAAACTAACAATAATAATTACTTCTCAGAAACTCAGTGGATAGTATAGGAGACTTTTCTATTTGTTTTTATACTTTTCGAGCATATAAATTGAGTATGTAACTTTGAATTACTGGTTCAAAATTTAAATAAATTGAATTTTTAAACAAAGCAGCATTTCAGTACACGAAATCAGATAAGGCCAGAAGTTAAGTTCAAGAAGACTTCTTTTAACCAAATTATTTCTCATAGAAGACAGTAAAAAAATGAATAAATAGGGCCGGGCGTGGTGGCTCTCGCTTATAATCCCAGCACTTTGGGAGGCCGAGGCGGGTGGATCACGAGGTCGAGAGATCGAGACCATCCTGGTCAACATGGTGAAACCCCGTCTTTACTAAAAATACAAAAAATTAGCTGGGCATGGTGGTGCGTGCCTGTAATCCCAGCTACTCAGGAGGCTGAGGCAGGAGAATTGCCTGAACCCAGGAGACGGAGGTTGCGGTGAGCCAAGATCGCGCCATTGCACTCCAGCCTGGGTAACAAGAGCAAAACTCTGTCTCAAAAAAAAATAATAATAAAATAAATAAATAAATAAATAAGTTCAAGAAGACTTCTTAATTTGGCTACATGGAGGTTAATGGTGACTCTGCTATATCAAAGTGATTTTAATGGCATGATAAAATGTTAAGTTCCAGATTGGGGTGGGCATGGGAGGTAAAGAAATGAAAGTAGAATATGGTGATAACTCTTATCAAGAAATTTGAGTATTGGGCTATGTGAGGTGGCACCTAAAGGAGGATATAAAGTCTTTAAGAGATTTTTTTTTTTTTTTAATTTTTTTTTTTTTGAGACAGAGTCTTGTCGCTGTGGTGCCCAGGCTGGAGTGCAGTGGTGCGATCTCAGCCCACTGCAACCTCTGCCTCTCGGGTTCAAGCAATTCTCCTGCCTCAGCCTCCCAAGTAGTAGCTGGGACTACAGGTGCCCGTCACCATACTCAGCTAATTTTTTTTTTTTTTTTTTTTTTTTTTTTTAGTAGAGACAGGGATTTACTATGTTGGCCGGGCTGGTCTTGAACTCCTGACCTCTTGATCCACCTGTCTCAGCCTCCCAAAGTGCTGGGATTGCAGGTGTGAGCCACAGGGCCCGACCTGAAGGGATTCTTTAGCTTGGGTGATTCTACAGCATTTTTGTAATCTTTTGGTAATGAATTTAGTAAAGAAGGTGAGATTGATAATGTAAAAGAAGGAGCCAATGAAAGGAATGAAATCTTAAAAGAAAAAAAGTAGTAGCTTTTATATCACCTGTCTAAAATAGGAAAATAGACATTTTAACAGTTGTGAAAGGGAAGAAAATAGGCACAAATGCAGATAGATTTGGTAGCCAAAAGGTAACAAATTCCTATCTTCTGTTTTTGGCTTCTGTTTTGTTGGCGGATCACGAAGCAGAATTCAGTTATTTTTGGAGGCAGTGGTTGGCATTGTGGGATGTTTGAGAAGAAAATACATCGTCTCAGGGAATGCAAAGTCAAATTTAGTAGAAAACTGCAGAGGAATTACTGATTATTTCTTTGTGTTTTGCCTTTACACTTGTAATCACTGAATATTACATTCTAAATACTGGCATATTTAGTATCAGAAGAATTATATTCATTAACATTTTTTTTTTTTTTTTTTAGAGCCAGGGTCTCACTCATTTGCCCATGCTAGAGTGCAGTGGTGCAGTCGTAGCTCACTGCAGCCTTGAACTCCTGGGCTCAAGTGATCCTCGCACCTCAGTCTCCTGAATAGGTAGAACTATACGCACAGGTTACCACACTTGACTAATTTTTAAAAATATTTTGTAAAAATGGGATCTCACTATCTTTCCCAGATTGATCTCAAACTCCTGACCTCAAACAATCCTCTTGCGTCAGCCTTCCAAAGTACTGGGATTATAGGTGTAAGCCATGTACCAAACCACGTTCACTGTTTTTAATAGTTCTTATAGTGTACGTTGTTCTCAGGGATTTCTTGCATGTCCATTTTCAGGAATCTAGTCATGTAGTAATTTGAATTAAACAATTCATAGTCTGTCCTAATAGTAGGTTAAGATTTGAACCTATGAGGATTTTTACTATTCTGCCTAATGCTTATTCAAGTAAGATTATTCATTTTGTTAGTGAATGTCATTATCTTAAGGAGGTATATGAAATTATTCATTTGCATTATGTGAAATTAGTCATCTGCAATGAATAATTTTGCTTTTTCATTTAATTTAATATTATAAGTATTTCATCAATATTATAAGTTACAATTTTCACACCCTGAGTAATTTATCTAACTGGCTTTTTTTTTTTTCTTAAATCCTTTTTTTCTCCCCCCACACAACCTTTTAGAACACATTTCTTACCTGCTTTTTATTTAAGATCTGTAAAGAATTTTAACTTGTTAAAAACTATGATAATTATAGCTAATAACATTTAACTGTTACATTCAACAGTGGATAAAGAAATAATGAACTCTAAAATATAGCTTTTAGACTAAGAAGAATTTTAGAAACTGTCTATACTGGTAGCTCCTCACATTTTCAAATATAAGAGCCCTTTTTATTTATTTGTTTAGAAACAAGTTCTCACTATGTTATTCAGGCTGGACTTGACCAAGAGTCCTTTTTCAATGTTGAACAATTCATGCTTCCAAATAATAGTAGCTATAGTAGCTCTACATTTAGTATCAGCTAATAGAGAACATTTCTTTATTGAGACAGAGTCTCACTATATTTCCTAGGCTGCTCTTGAACTAACCTTGAGCAATCCTCCCACCTTGGCCTCCCAAAGTGCTGGGATTGCAGGTATGATAATACAAGCTTCTGTAGGCCTAAAAATTTTACTTTAGTGGCCAGGCGTGGTGGCTCACGCCTGTAATCCAAGCACTTTGGAGGCCAAGGCGGGCGAATCACCTGAGGTCAGGAGTTCAAGACCAGCCTGACCAACATGGTGAAACCCCATCTTTAAAAAAAAAAAAGAATTTTACTTTAGTATAAAATGTATTTACAAATCACATTATCTGCATACATGTGAAATTTTTAGTATGTAAAGTAGAAACTATTTTTGTATTTGGTCTACAGACAATTCATGGTGCTTGTGTGAATTCCTAGAGCCTTTATATTAGCTCAGCAGCCCTACACAAATAAAAACATGAGAACTACCAAGTTCTTTTGGTCTAGTTGCTGTCTTTCTTCACCTCCTGCCTTTCTCTCTAATTTTTACATATGAGAAAACTAAGATCCAAAAAGATTAATTTGTTTGAGAGTACACATCTAGTTATTGGCAAAAAAAAATTTATATTTTTTGTATTAAAATGTAGGAACAATAGGAGTTAGTTGACATATAGATTGAAAGAATAAATACTTCTCTCATAAAGACCAGCTTGTTGTAGAATAATTGAGTAATTAGAATAGAATAATTGAATTACTGAGGGGAATCTTATACATTAAGCATTTGAAGCACTGAGAAGATATGCTAAAAAGTCTATTGATAGAAATGTATTTATTTGTATAATATATGATAAATTGACAACTGCAGAATGTTTTCATATTTTCCTAGCTTTATGCTGGAATAATAAACCTGAATAAGAATATTTTCTTTTCTCTCTGTGTTTTTTGTTTGTTTGTTTGTTTGGTACACCCTTGTAGAACATTTATTTTTTAATTAATTTTTTTTTTGGTATATAGCCTTAAATATTTTTCAAAGATTGGAAGCTACACTTCTCAAATATGGCTTACTGTACTTTTCACACCAGTTTTGCTTATATGTAGACATGTTTACAGACTATTCATTTCTTTCCTATGGATAGTGGTACATGGAAGTTCAGGGAATAAAATTCTGCAGTCACTTTTAGTAACCTGTTGTTGTGTTTAATGAGACTTACCTATTCTTGCTAGCAGGAAATTTATTTTTGGCCAGGCTTCCATGGTTCACAGCTGTCATCCCAACACATTGGGAGGCTAAAGCAGGGGAGGATTGCTTGAGGCCAGGAGTTTGAGACCAGCCTGGGCAACATAGAGAGACCTTGCCAGGCATGGTGGTACATGCCTGTAGTCCCACCTGCTTGGGAGACTGAGGTAAGAGTATGGCTTGAACCCAGGAGTTCAAGGTTATACAGCCCCTGCACCCCAACCTGTGTGACAAAAGGAGACCTGGTCTCTAAAATAAAAAAGAAATAAAGAAATTCATCTTCGTATTTATTTGCATTTTTAATGCTTCTGTTTGCTCTCATTGTGTTAAGGATAGCAAATCATGTCTTCTCTGGAAAGGCAGTGTGGCCTAGTGGTCCAGAGCTCAAGCTCTTAAGTTACACTGCCTACTATGGTATCCTGGCTGAATTCCTCGCTCAGTAGCTCTGGTGTGTTACTTACACTTTAAACTCTGTGCCATTGTTTCCTCACATTTCCCCATTTCACAGAAGTTCTGTGAAGATGAAGTGAGTTAGTGATACCTCTTTCTTTATTATTTTCACTTTAAATGCATTTTCTAACCCACCTCAGTAGTATTTATGCTTTCTTTTTGTTCAGAGATCCTTTTGTTCAGAAAGTACATTTTGTGAAAAATAATTTTTAAAAACTTGCCGGGCGCCGTGGTGTGTGCCTGTAGTCCCAGCTGCTCAGGAGGCTGAGGCTGGAGGATCGCTTGAGTCCAGGAGTTCTGGGCAGTAGTGCACTATGCCGATCAGGTGTCTGCACTAAGTTCGGCATCAATATGGTGACCTCCTGGGAGCAGGGGACCACCAGGTTGCCTAAGAAAGGGTGAACTGGCCCAGGTCGGAAACGGAGTAGGTCAAAACTCCTGTGCTGATCAGTAGTGGGATCACGCCTGTGAATAGCCACTTCACTCCAGCCTGGGCAACATAGCAAGACCCTGTCTGTAAAAAAAAAAAAAGAAAAATTAAAAAATTAATAAAAAACAAAATTAAAAAACTCATTTGAGAGCCTGCCATGGTGGTGCACATCTGTAATCCCAGCTACTTAAAACAGTGGGGCAGGAAGATCACTTGAGTCCAGGAGTTTGCAAACAGACTGGGCAACAGCAAAATGCCATCTCTTTAAAAAAAAAAAAAAAGGATTAATTTAAGTCAGTATAAAACTTTAATTATGAATATGAAGTTGGGCACGGTGGCTCAAACACCTGTAATACCAGCACATCGGGAGGCCGAGGCAGGTTGATTGCTTGAGGTCAGGAGTTCAAGACCAGCCTGGCCAACATGGTGAAACCCCATCTCTACTAAAAATACAAAAACTAGCCAGGTGTGGTGGTGGACACCCGTAATTCCCAGCTACTGAGGAGGCTGAGGCAGGAGAATCTCTTGAACCTGGAAGGTGGAGGTTGCAGTGAGCCGAGATCGAGCCACTGCACTCCAGCCTGGGCAACAGAGCGAAACTCTGTCTCAAAAAAATATATATATATATGAATATGAGAAATTACTGATTTGTAGTGGTGTGTCCCTACCCCTTATTGAATTGAACTTCAGTTTAGCAAGTATTGTTTCTTCTAAAGATTTTTTCATGACACTCCTAGTTAATATATAACTGAGAGTTAGCAAATTTTGCTGTGTTATAGTCTAATTTGCTCTCTACCAACAGTGACCTTCTTTCTTTTTCTGTTTAGTTTTTAAAAACTCTTAAGAGAGTTACTTCAAGGGCCGGGCACGGTGGCTCAAGCCTGTAATCCCAGCACTTTGGGAGGCCGAGGCGGGTGGATCACGAGGTCAAGAGATCGAGACCATCCTGGTCAACATGGTGAAAGCCCGTCTCTACTAATACAAAAAATTAGCTGGGCATGGTGGCGTGTGCCTGTAATCCCAGCTACTCAGGAGGCTGAGGCAGGAGAATTGCCTGAACCCAGGAGGAGGAGGTTGCAGTGAGCCGAGATCGCACCATTGCACTCCAGCCTGGGTAACAAGAGTGAAACTCCATCTCAAAAAAAAAAAAAAAAAAAAAGAAAGAAAGTTACTTAATATGCTTGAAAATGACATTTTTTCTAGTTGTGTTCATTGAATTAGCATTTATTATAGTACTGACTAGATGTGCTATACCACACAAAGATAAATGAGGCTGTGGCCTTCAAGAGGTAGGCTTGTAAACATCATTATGCTATTCCCAAATAAGTGCTTTGAAAGAGATGTGAGCAAAGTCCCCTTGAATGCAGAAGAGAGTCCTGTCTAACATAGCAGAAAAAGCAAAACTTGCTAGCTGGGGCAGGGTTAATCTGGACACTGGATCTAGTTTTCTCCAGTTTGGCATTTTTAAATTTAATTTAATTTTTATTTATTTATTTTTTGAGACAGAATCTCATTCTGTTGCCCAGGCTGGGGTACAGTGGCATGATCTCAGCTCACTGCAACCTCCGCCTCCCAGGTTCAAGTGATTCTCTTGCCTCAGCCTCCCAAGTAGCTGGTATTACAGGCATGTGCCACCATGCCCAGCCAATTTTTTGTATTTTTAGTAGAGACAGCATTTCACCAGGTTACCCAGACTGGTCTCGAACTCCTGAGCTCAGGTGATCTGCCGTCCTTGGCTCCCAAAGTGCTAGGATTGCAGGTGTGAGTCACCATGCCCTGCCAATTTGGCATTTTAAAACTCTTCTTTTAATATAACAAAAGAACAGGTTTTGTGGTCAATTTGAAAACAATTTTGAAGTAATTTTTTTTTTCTTTTGAGACAGAATCTCTCTCTGTTGCCCACACTGGAGGGCAGTGGTATGATCTCAGCTCACTGCAACTTCTGCCTCCTGGGCTCTAGTGGTTCTCCCTCCTCAGCCTCTCAAGTAGCTGAAGCTACAGATGCACGCCGCCATGCCCAGCAAACTTTTTGTAAAGAGAAGGTTTTGCTGTGTTGCCAGAGCTGGTCTTGAGCTCCTGAGCTCAAGCAATCTGCCTACCTCAGCCTCCCTATGTACTGGGATTACAGGCATGAGCCACTGTGCCCAGCCCCTTTTGTCTTCTTAGTAAACCAGATTTTCGGGGTTTTTTTTTTACATTACTCTTTCAAATGGTCTGTGCACATAGTTTTCAGGAAACTCCTTCGTTGCCATCAGAACCCACCAAATTAGCAGTTTAAACGTGTTTGTTTTTTTCTAGAATTCTTCTATGAAAGGGATATTTAACAGAAAATATCTTTTTAGTTCAAGTCTTTAAAGTTAAGGAAAGGTTAAGAAAATGCAAATTGGTGCTCTGCTTTGATGTAAATGTAGCTTAGAAAGAAACTTAATAAAATCCTACTCAATATTTCCTTTTTCTTTGTGATAATTGTTTACTGTGTGTAAATCCATAAAGTGAGCTGTAAAATGTCCTGTTTTTAGGTAAATATGTTTAAGCAATTAGCGTTGTTTCCTGTGTTCCTTCTAACTTTGTTAATGTACATATATATGCACTTGGACTCATCTTTTATGAATGCACATGTTCTTTTTCATTTTGCATGACTAGTAAACTACTGATTCTTTTAAATAGAGATTTATGAGAGAATTGCCACAAGATTATTTCAAACTTGAGGTATTTGCAGTGCCACCTCATACTGTATGGTGAAAACTAGATTTTTTATAAAATCATAAAAGAGAAGGAAGAAAGAAATGAGATTGTATGTTCAAAAAAATTGGAACTCTAAAAAACATTTATATTTTTATTGTACAGTCAGAAAAAAAAAGAAGGGAGGATATTTGAGTCTCACAAGAAAAGGCCTGAGTAGTTTAAAAATGATTCTAGATATTGTCACTTAGTTGTTTTCTAATTACTCTAGTGGGCATTTGATAATACTAGAAGATATTTATAAAATTTTTAAGCCCAAGGGTCTAGCTTCTACTTAGTATCTCCCTTCAAGAATGTCCTAATTAAAAGGCTATACTATAAATTAAATGTATGATTATTAGTAAGCATTCAACAAGAGATTATGTCTTTTTAAATGACTTTATTAAAATATAAAATTTGCCCATGGTACTTAAAGTGTGCAGCCTTGGTTTTCCAGTGCTTTTCTAATAAATAAATTGGAGTACATAAGTTGAAAGAGTTCTATATATATAAATCATTCTGTGATTAATGAATGCTTTTTAGTTAATCAGTTGCAAGACTACTACTCATGATGGGTGTGTTTGAATACTTACATAGCCTACTCAGAACAGGTTTAGACAAAGTCCTTGCCCATTGACCTATTACCATGTAAGGCAACCTTTCATTTATCAGAGTAGGTATAGATTGTAGCCTTTCTAATAATAGTGAATTTTCTGCTCCACTCTGACCAATATCTAATAAACACTTACCTATATTGGGCATTTCACCATCTTTCTCTCTCTCTTTTTTGGAATGAAGTCTTGCTATGTTGACCAGGCTGGTCTCCTGGCTTAAGCGATATCTTTTTGCCTCAGCCTCCGGAATAGCTGGGATTACAGGTGCCCACTACCACGCCTGACTATTTTCTCTTTTTAACACTTTATACCAACAGTACTAAGAATTCCCAAACTGATGAATGAAATTGAATCTGCTTCATTGGCTTTATTTTTTATTTTATTTTATTTTTTAAGACAGAATCATGCTATGTTGCCCAGGCTGGAGTGTAATAGCACAGTTTCCCAGGTTCAAATGATTCTCGTGCCTCGGCCTCCCAAGTAGCTGGGATTACAGGCGTTCACCAACCACACCCAGATAATTTTTGTATTTTTAGTAGAGATGGGTTTTTGCCATGTTGGCCAGGCTGATCTCAAGCTCCTGGCCTCAAGGGATCTGCCCACCTTGCCTCCCAAAGTTCTGGGATTACAGACATGAGCCACCACACCTGGCTAACATATATTTTTTTATAATTTTCAACTTTTATTTTAGATTCATGGGGTCATGTGCAGGTTTGTTATAAGGGTATATTGCATGATGCTGAGGTCTGGGATATGACTGAAACTGTCATTCAGGTAGTGAGTATAGTACCCAATAGGTAGTTTTTCATCCCTGGCCACCCTTCCTCCCTCCCCTCCTTATAGTTCCCAGTGTCTGTTTTTTCATATTTATGTCCATGTGTATCCAGTGTTTAGCTCCTACCTGTAAGTGAGAACATGCAGTATATGGTCTTCTGTTTCTGCATTAATTTGATTAGGATAATGACCTCCAGCTGCATTCATGTTGCTGTAGAGTACATGATTTTACTTTTTTATGGCTGTGTGGCATCCATGGTGTGTTGTGTACCACATTTTCTTTATCCAGCCCACTGTTGATGGGCACATAGGTTGATTCTATGTCTTTGCTATTTTGAATAGTGCTCCAGTGAACATATGAGTACATGTGTCTCTTTGGAAGGATGATTTATTTTCCTTTGGATATGTATCCAGTAATGAGATTGCTGGATCAAATGGTAGTTCTATTTTTAGTTCTTTGAGAAAGCTCCAAAGTGCTTTCTACAGTAGCACAACTAATTTACATTCCCACCAATAATGTTTAAGCTTTCCCTCTTCTGCCTCTTTTTTTTACATTATTTTGAGACAGGGTCTCGCTCTCTTGCCCAGGCTGAAGTGGAGTAGCACAAACAGCTCACTGTAACCTTGAATTTTGGGGCTCAGTGATCCTTCCACCTCAACTTCCTGAATAGCAAGGGCTACAGGCACATGCCACCACACCAGTCTAATTTTTAAATTTTTTTGTAGAGACGGGTCTCCCTTTGTTGTCTGGGCTGGTCTCAAACTCCTGGGCTCAAGTAATCCTCCTGTCTTGACCTCCCAAAATGCTGGGATTACAGATGTGAGCCACTGCACCTGAACTGTTTACTCTTGATAGTTTCTTTTGCTGTTCAGAAGCTCTTTAGTTTACTTAGGTCCCACTTGTCAATTTTTGGTTTTGTTGCAGTTGCTTTTGAGGACTTAGTCATAAAATATTTACCAAGGCCAATGTCTAGAAGGGTATTTGCTAGGGTTTCTTCTGGGATTTTTATAGTCTGAGGCCTTACATTTAAGTGTTTAATCCATCTTGAGTTAATTTTTACATATGGTGATAGGTAAGGGTCCAGTTTCATTCTTCTGCATGTGGATAGCCAGTTGTCTCAGCACCATTTATTGAGTAGGGATTCCTTTCCCAGTTGCTTATTTTTATCAATTTTGTCAAAGTTCAGTTGGTTGTAGATTTGTGGCTTTATTTCTGAGTTCCCTATTCTGTTTCATTGGTCTGTGTTTCTGTTTGTGCATCGGTACCATGTTCTTTTGTTTGCACTAGACTTGTAGTACAGTTTGATGTTGGGTATTATGATACCCAACATCAAACTGTACTCCAGCTTTGTTCTTTTTGCTTTAGATAGCTTTGGCTATTTGGGCTCTTTTTTGGTTCCATATGAATTTTAGAATAGTTTTTTCTAATTCTGAAAAATGACATTGGCAGTTTGACAGGAATAGTGTTAAATCTATAGATTGCTTTGGGAAGTAATGGTCTTTTTCTCTTTTTTTTGGTGCTGTGACTCCGATGTGAACCAAGGTTGCTTCAGACACAGTATAGCCATTTTAATGATATTGATTCTTCTAATCCATGAGCATGGAATGTGTTTCCATTTGTTTGTGTTATCTGATTTCTTTCAACAGTGTTTTATAGTTCTTGTAGAAATCTTTCATTTCCTTGGTTAGATATATTCCTAGGTATTTTATGTATGTGTATGCCTATTGTAAGTGGGATTGCATATGTTATTTGACTCTCAGCTCGAACATTATTGGTGTATAAAAATGCTACCGATTTTTGTATATTTATTTTGTATCCTAAAAGTTTGCCAAAGTCTATCGTAACTAGGAGCCCTTTAGCATTTCTAGGTATAGAGTCATATAGTCAGCGGTTTCTTTTCCTATTTTTTTCTCTAACCTGATTGTTCTGGCTAAGACTTTCAGTACTCTGTTGATTATGAGTGAAGAGAGTGGCCATGCTAGTCTTATTCCAGTTCTTAAGGGTAATGCTTCCAGCTTTTGCCCATTCATCTGATGTTGTCTGGGTTTGCCATGAGTGGCTCTTATTTTGAGTTATGTTCCTCGATGCCTAGTTTGTTGAAGGTCTTTATTATGAAAGCTTTTTATGCATCTGTTGAGATGATCATGTGGTTTTTGTTTTTAATTCGTTGATGTAGTGAATCACATATATTGATTTGCATATGTTGAACTACTTTACATCCCAGGCATAAAACCTACTGGTTGTGGTGCATTAACTTTCTGAAGTGCTGCTATATTCGGTTTCCTAGTGCTTTGTTGAGGATTTTTGTATCTGTGTTTATCAGGGATACTGGCCTGTAGTTTTTTTTTGTTGTTGTGTCTTTGACAGATTTTGCTATCAGGATGATGCTGGCTTTATAGAGTGATTTGGGGAGGAGTCGAGTTTTTGGAATATTTTTAGTAGGACCAGTACCAGTTCTTCTTTGTGTGTCTAGAATTCAGCTATGATCTCTCTGGTCCAGGGCTTTTTTTGGTTAATACGTTTTTTTAAGTTACTGATTCAGTTTTGGAACTCATTATTGGTTTGTTCAAATTTGTTTGTTTCTGAGTCGATCTTGGGAAGTTTTATGTTTCCAGTAATTTATCCATTTCCTCTAGATTTTCTTTTTTCTTTCTTTCTCTCTCTCTTTTTTTTTTTGAAACAGGGTCTCTCCCAGGCCAGCATGATCATGGCCCACTGCAGCCTTGACCTCCCAGGCTCAATTGATCCTTCCATCTCAGTCTCCTGAGCAGCTAGAACTACAGATACATACTACCAGGCCCGGCTAATCTTTAAAATTTTTTTATAGCAATTGGGTCTCATTTGGTTGCCCAGGCTGGTCTTGGTCTCAAACTTCTGATGTCAAGTGATTCTCCCACCCTTGCCTCCAAAAGTATTGGGATTACAAGTGTGAGCCATTTCCTCTAGATTTTCTGGTTTGTGCATATAGAAGTGTTCATAATAGTCTCTGAGGATCTTTTGTATTTCTGTGGAATCAGTTTGCCATTTTCTGATTGTGACCATATGGAGCTTCTCCTTTTCTTTGTTAATCTAGGTAGGAGTTTATCAATCTTGTTTATCCTTTCAAAAAACCAATTTTTTTGTTTCATTGATCCTTTGTATGGATTTTTGAGTCTCAATTTTGTTTAGTTTTGCTGTGATTTTAGTTATTGTTTTCTTCCACTAGCTTTGGGTTTAGTTCTTGTTTGTCTAGTTTCTTTAGATGCAATATTAGATTGTTAATTTGAGATCTTTCTAACTGATATAGGCATTAGTGCTATAAACTTTCCTTTTAACATTGCTTTTGCTGCATCCCATGTATTTTGATATGTTGTATCTGTTTTCATTTATTTCAAATAATAGTTTGATTTCTGCCTTAGTTTCATTGTTTATTCAAAAGTCATTCTGGAGCATGTCATTTAGTTTCCATGTAATTGTGTGCTTTTGAGAGATCCTCAGTATTGATTTCTATTTTTATTTTACCATGGGCTCAGAGTATACGCTTGGTATGATTTCAATTTTTAAAAATAATTTTTGAGACTTACTTTATGGCCAAGCATGTGGTTGACCTTAGAGTATGTTCCATATGCAACTTTATCAGCATTTATCTTGGTGATAACATGGATTCCATGACAAGTGTTGATGGTACAATTTTTATGTTTTAAAAGTGGGCAGTTTGCTAAGGAAAATATGAAGAGAGCTGATTTCACTTTTAGTGGTCGTCATTTAATAAAGTGAGATGTGGGGCTGGGTGTGGTAGCTCATGCCTGTAATCTCAACACGTTGGGAGGCAAAGGTGGGAGGCACATTTTACCCCAAGAGTTCGAGTCCAGCCTGGGCAACATGGCAAAACCCCATCTTTACTAGAAATACATAAGTTAGCCAGGCATGGTGGCACATGCCTTTAGTCCCAGCTACTTGGGAGGCTGAGGTGGGAGGATCACTTGAGCCTGAGAGGTTGGGGCTTCAGTGAGCCGTAATCACACCACCATACTTTAGCCTGGGTAACAGAGTTGAGACCCTGTCTCAAAAAAAATAAATAAATCAAGTGAGATGTGAGAAGAAATTTTTCAATTCTTGAAATGCATATAGGGATAGTCTTTATGCCTAATCAAGCCTAAAACACTTTTTTTTTTCGAAATGGAGTTTCCCTCTTGTTGCCCAGGCTGGAGTGTAATGGCACAATCTTGGCTCACTGCAACCTCTGGCTCACTGTAGCCTCCGCCTCCTGGGTTCAAGCGAGTCTCCTGCCTCAGCCTCCCGAGTAGCTGGGATTACAGGCATGTGCCACCACGCCCGGCTAATTTTGTATTTTCAGTAGAGATGGGGTTTCTCCATATTGGTCAGGCTGGTCTCGAACTCCCGACTTCAGGTGATCCACCCGCCTTGGCCTCCCAAAGTGCTGGGATTACAGGCTTGAGCCACTGTGTCCGGACTAAAACACTTTTTTAAAAGGAGATATGTGTTACATATAATTAAGCCAGCTATTAGAATAATGATATTACTATACTAAGTTACTAACTTTTGAAAATTTTTTTAGTTTTGCAGTTTTTTTTTTTCCCACCGCCCCCAAGTTTTGCAGTTTTTATGACATGTTAGCAAGTTTTTATGGTGGAACTTTTCTTTGCTGACAGGTGCATTCCTTGTAAAGGTTCTCGGTTTCCCCCGACGCTTCCACGCCCTGCTGTTGCTATATTATCCTTTAAGCTTCCTTACTGTCAGATTGCAACAGAGAAAGGACAAATGGAGGTATGTGGAAGTCTTATCTTAACACTTTGAATTTGTTAATGCAGTACCTATGATACATACCCTTTAAAATTGTCATGATGGCCAGTATTGGATATTCATTACTGTATAATTACATAAATAGGGGTAGCAGGGAGGAAGGAGGACTGCTTATGATCACCAGGCCAGCTGATTGCCATCACTACTTCTAGGGACTTTGTCTACTAAGTAAATGGGTGTGACTATTAGGGACCCATAGGCAAAGACTTACTCTCAGGATGAGGATGTCCCTGAGAATAAGTGCCTCCATATATTTTGTGCCATAGGCACTTGGCTTGCCTGACCCTAGTCCTAGTCCTAGCCCTGTGTCATCAAATGTCATATGAAATATTGCAATTAGTTATTCTAAATAAGAAACAAATTAGCTTTTAAAAAGCTAGTTTACCAAGTTTCTCTGAGCATTAACTGTGGTAGCTAGGAAACTGTATTAAATGCTATATTCCTCCCCAACCCCCTTTTTTAAGGATAGGAGAAAAAGTTAAGCTATACTATCATACTAGAATTTGAATTGTAAACTTGTAGAAAGGACTTCAGAAAATATTTTATTGAAAACTGGTGTCTTAAATATTTAACACTTCCCTCATATTAAGGTGATAGTTGTCATTAAGCAATTTTATTTCTTTTGTAGGAGCAGTTTTGGCGTTCAGTTATATTTCACAACCACCTTGATTATTTAGCTAAAAATGGTTATGAATATGAAGAGAGCACTAAAAATCAAGCAACAAAAGAGCAACAGGAACTTTTAATGAAAATGCTTGCGGTGAGTAAAATAAATATACTGAAAATATTAAAGTTAAATGCTTTTATGTAGGTTGAATTTTTTAAAGGTTTATGCATTAGGACTAAATCCTACAACCTAAGATTCTTAAGTTTTATCTGCTGGTGTTTTCCCCCTTAAAGTTTTATTTTCTAGTTGATCTTGCAGTTAAAATATTTAAAACATTACCTTGTAGCTAAGATTATGTGCAGGAATAAACATCTCTGAGGTTACTTCCCTTTTGCTTTTGCTTATCAGTTTGTTTTAACAGGCCCTCCAGGTGACTGAGAACCACTCATTTTCTTGGTGTTAAGAAAATAAACCACTGCTCTGGTTTCTGTTATTATTTTACACAGTTTGAGTGTCGACTGTCTTTTAATCTTCAGGGCTGGGCAATCTTAAGAATTTTGATCAGGTTTTTAGGTATGCCTGCCTTTTGTCATCCTCTTTGGGTTAGGCAACTGTGTATGGTGAAAGTTTGTTTGTGGCCAGCCACCAGGTTTGGGGAGTAGAATATTTAAGTACATTTCTCTTTGGAGCAGGGTGTCTTAAAGTTCCTGTGCTTGTGTCCCCCCTCAAGGTTGGTTTATGGAGAGGAGTATGGTATCATTTCTTATCTATTTGTCTTGCACTAGACTTTAAGCCCCTGAAGGCAGAGACCTGCTCACTGCTGTATGCCAGTTATTGACCTGGTGCTTAACACATAATAGACCTCAGTATTTGTTGGCAGAGTGAATGGTCCAGACTTTTCATTTTAAAGTTGAAGAAAAGGGTTCTTAGAGAAAAGTGGTATATGAGACCACAGAGCAAATTGCAACTCTTTCTTTCTTTTTTTTTTTTAAGATGGGGTTTCACCATGATGGCCAGGCTGGTCTTGAACTCCTGACCTCTGGTGATCCGCTCACCGTAGCCTCCCAGAGTGCCAGGATTACAGGCGTGAGCCACCGCTCCCGGCTGCAACTCTTTCTCTTTAAAAGGTAGTACTCACTACAGTCACCTTTATGTAACATGGCCTTAAGTTTGGTGTTAAGAAAATTCAGTTTATTGTACAATAAGTTTTATTCCTTTTATAAAGTGTTACTTTGTGGTCCAGGAACAGCAGCCTTTTTACTTTGTACCACACATGTAAGGAAACATGTTTCATGTATTTACTATTTAGCCTTAGAGGAGCTTTTCCTTGTGGCAGTGTTTCTCAATAGGGGACTGGTATCTTTGGAGATTGGTGAGTTTTTTGTTGTTTTTTTTTTTGAGATGGAGTTTCGCTCTTGTTACCCAGGCTGGAGTGCAATGGCACGATCTCAGCTCACCGCAACCTCCACCTTCTGGGTTCAGGCAATTCTCCTGCCTCAGCCTCCTGAATAGCTGGGATTACAGGCACGTGCCACCATGCCCAGCTAATTTTTTGTATTTTTAGTGGAGATGGGGTTTCACCATGTTGACCAGGATGGTCTCGATCTCTTGACCTCGTGATCCACCCGCCTCCGCCTCCCAAAGTGCTGGGATTACAGGCGTGAGCCACCTTGCCCGGCTGATTGGTGAGTTCTTTAGCATTCCTGGCCCCCGGGCAAATGCCTTTAGCTCAGCATAGTCAGTGTGGAAATCAAAGTATTCCTTTTTATTAATAAATGCCCCCTAAGGCAGAGTACCATCCTGATTAAGAAGTACTGATTAGATGTTCAGCTGTAGGAGCTAAAGGAAAAGAAAAAAAAAAAGTACTGATTAGAGATAAATGATACTAGATATCTTGAAAAGGACATCCAGGTGAATATCTAAGGCTTCTGTGCTGAGGGATCAGACCTGGAGTATCTAAGGCAGAAAATAGTTCTAATACCCTATGAAGTAGGAAACTCTTAGTAATCGTCAAAGTCCAATTTTTCTCAGTTTGTTGGTTTTCTTTTTTGTATTTTTTAGAGACAGGGTCTCACTCTGTCACCCAGGCTAAAGTATAATGGCAAGATTGTGACTCACTGTAGCCTCAACCTCCTGGGCTCTAGTGTTCCTTCTGCCTCAGGCTCCTGAGTAGCTGGGACTATAGGTGCATGCCACCACACCCAGCTAATTTATTTTTTGTAGTTACAGAGTCTCACTGTGTTGCCCAGGCTAGTCTCAAACTCCTGACCTCAAGCGATCCCTCTGCCTTGGCCTTCCAAAGTGCTGAGATTATAGGTGTGAGCCATCACACCTGACCCCGTTGAATTTTTTTTTTTTTCCCTGAGACAGAGTCTCGCCCTGTCACCCAGGCTGGAGTGCAGTGGCACAATCTCAGCTCACTGCAACCTCTGCCTCCCGAGTTCAAGCAGTTCTCCTGCCTCAGCCTCCCGAGTAGCTGGGATTACAGGCGCATGCCACCACATCCAGCTAATTTTTTATTGTTAGTAGAGACAGGGTTTTGCCATTATGACCAAGCTGGTCTCAAACTCCTGACCTCGTGATCCTCCTGCCTTGGCCTCCCAAAGTGTTGAGATTACAGGTGTCAGCCACCACGCCTGGCCAGACCCACCATTAATTGTAAGGTACTTTCCAATTTCGGAGATGTTAAAACTTGTAAAAATGCGCATCTTAGAACCGGTGAGATACAGTAGCTAGAAAACTATTTTCTGAGTTTTACTAGTGTCAGTGTCTTTAAAAAGTTTTACTTGATATGATTTGATTTTTTTTTTCCCTTTTTGGATTAGCTTTCTTGTAAACTGGAGCGGGAATTTCGTTGTGTGGAACTTGCTGATCTAATGACTCAAAATGCTGTGAATTTAGCCATTAAATATGCTTCTCGCTCTCGGAAATTAATACTGGCTCAAAGACTTAGTGAACTGGCTGTAGAGAAGGCAGCTGAATTGACAGCAACCCAGGTGGAAGAGGAAGAAGAAGAAGATTTCAGAAGAAAGCTGAATGCTGGGTAAGAAATAATTCAGTTGTTTGAATTTTCCTTTACTCTCTTGAATGTTAAGTTGGTCATTGCATAGCTCTTTATTGAATAATATTATTTTCTCGGCATGGTGGCTCACACCTGTAATCTCACCACTTTGAGAGGCCAACGTAGGCAGATCACAAGGTCAGGAGTTCGAGATGAGCCTGGCCAGGATGGTGAAACCCTGTCTTTACTAAAACTACAAAAATTAGCCAGGCATGGTGGCGTACACCTGTAATCCTAGCTACTCAGGAGGCTGAAGCAGGAGAATTGCTTGAACCTGGGAGGTGGAGGTTGCAGTGAGCTGAGATCATGCCACGGCACTCCAGCCTGGGCAACAGAGCAAGACTTTATCTCAAAAAAAAAAAAAGTATATGTATATAATTTTCTCTTAGTTACAGTAGTACCGCTACAGAGTGGAGCCAGCCAAGGTTCAGAAATCAAGTTGAAGAAGATGCCAAGGACAGTGGAGAAGCTAATGATGAAGAAAAACCGGAAATACATAAGCATGGTGAGAAACACTGTAAAGCCCGTAAATGATAAGAACTATCATGGATGTGGCTTTTCCCATTTTACTTGACTGAGGGAAATTGAATACTCATACTTTTTTCAGACCTCTTTGCTGTCTGGTTGTTGAATATTGAGGATGACTATTTTCCCCATTTACATTATATTGCTTTATTTTAATCTGTAGGACAGAACTCGTTTCCCAAAAGTACAAATTCCTCTGATGTTTCACCTAAGTCAGGTGAGAAATATTTATAAATTTGCAATAGCAAGGAAATTTTGCAAATCATCTATAAAGTGACACATCTACTCAAATGCACCTTACCACTTAGGGCCATTTTGTTTTTGTTTATATTTTTGTTTTTTTAATCCCAGATGTTGTTTGTGAAGCTGTGCTGTGGTCATTTAACATATTTATTAAATGCCTATTGTGTGTCAGGCATTTTACTTAATGGTGGGTACAGAAGCCAAACAGACATGCCTGGTTGATTTATATTTTAATGCTATTTTAGCTCAGCTGATTTATATTTTAATGCTATTTTAGCTCAGCTGAGAAGACAGATGTTGAAGACAGATCTTGGTATCACTAAAGAAACATGCAGGATACTGGAGAAACAGTTGAAAGGAGTTGAAAATAGTTGCCTTCAGGGAGTGGGCCTGGGAGATAGAGAAGGTTAGAGTAGGGCTCTACTGGCCTTTTTTGGGTTGGGGAGCATAAACCTTATAGCACCATTTGACTTTTTAAACTGTGGACATATGTTACTTTGATTTTAAAAATTAACTTTAAAAACATGTAGAGTATGAAAAGAGTATATAACACATAGCTGTGATCTAGTCAGTGGTGGAGGATGGGTAGGGACTCCAAGGCAGGCCTCCTGGAGTGTTTACAGCAGAGACCTGAAGGATGAATAACAGTCAGCAAGGCAAAGGTGCATGGGAACAGGAACAGAAGAGAAGCATTTGGGTTTAAGGAACAGTATGTGTGAAGTGAAGGCAGCAAAAAGGTAGTGTGAAAAGCTCAGAGAGCAAAGAGAAAGTGGTGCTGAAGGGTTTTGGAGTGATGGGCAGGAGCCAAGTCATGCAGATCTGTGTAGGCCATATTAAGGATTTTGGTCATTTGGTTTTTTTTTAAATAGAGATGGGGTATCACTATGTTGTCCAGGCTGGTCTCAAACACCTGGGCTCAGGCAATTCACTTGGCTCCACCTCTCAAAGTGTTGGACCTACAATTGTGAGCCACTACACCCAGTCAGGAGTTTGCTCTTTATTCTAAGGTCATTGAGAGACTGTTGTAGGTTTTAAGCAGATGGATAGCATGGCACACTGTGCCAAAGAAGAACAGATATAGACTACTGACCAGACGTGGTGTTTCACGTCTGTTACCCCAGCATTTTGGGAGGCCAAGGAGGAAGGATCACTTGAGGCCAGACATTTGAGACCAGCCTAGGGAACAGCGAAACCCTATCTCTACAAAAAGTAAAAAATTAAAATATTAGTCAGGCGTGGTGATGCACACTTATAGTCCTAGGTATTCGGGAGGCTGAGACAGGAGGATATCTTGAGCTTAGGAGTTTGAGGGTGCAGTGGACTCTGGTTGTATCAATGTACTCCAGCCTGAGTGACAGAGCAAGACCCTGTATCAAAAAATAAGTAAATAAGCCAGGTGCAGTGGCTCACGCCTGTAATCCCAGCAGTTTGGGAGGCCGAGGCAGGTGGAGCACTTGAGGTCAGGCATTTAAGATCAGCCTGGCCAAAATGGTGAAACCCCGTGTCTACTAAAAATACAAAAAAATATTAGCTTGGTGTGGTGGCTCATGCCTGTAATCCCAGCTACTCGGGAGGCAGGAGAATTGATTAAATCCAGGAGGCGGAGGTTGCAGTGAGCGGAGATCACACCACTACACTCCAGCCTGGACAACAAAGTGAGACTTCATCTAAAAAATAATAGTAATAAGTAAATAAAAATTAAAAAATAAAATAGCCAAGCGCAATGGCTCACGCCTGTAATCCCAGCACTTTGGGAGGCTGAGGCGGGCGGATCACGAGGTCAAGAGATTGAGGCCATCCTGGCCAACATAGTGAAATCTCGTCTCTAATAAAAATACAAAAATTAGCTGGCCATGGTGGCACACGCCTGTAGTCCCAGCTACGCGGGAGACTGAGGCAGGAGAATTGCTTGAACTGGGGAGGCAGAGGTTGTAGTGAGGCGAGATCGCGCCACTCCACTCCAGCCTGGCACCTGGAGACAAAGCAAGACTCTGTCTCAAAAAATAAAATAAAATAAAGAGACTACAGAGGCAGTCCAAGTGAGACTGAATAGGGACTTGAGCTAGGGTGGTGATGGTGATGGTAGAAAGAATGTGCAGAATTGGGGAGCTGTTTCTGAAGATGGTGAAGAGAGTGTAGGAATTCAGGGCATGAAGAGTAACTCTCAGTTTCTTGTAATAAAAGAAAATCTTAAGCACACTTAAATCTTAAAGAATTAATTGGAGTGTTCCATGATGCATGAATCAGGGAGACACCAAGCCTCAAGGGGCTAGCACTCTGGCAGGAGAGACAAAAGGGAAACTTTTATAAAGTATTTTCAGAAACAAGATAAATGAAGTAATTTTTATTGGCTAGATGGAAAGTTTTTTTGTGTTTTTTTTTTTTTGGAAACAGGGTATCTTGCTTTGTCACCCAGACTGGAGTGCAGTGATGCAGTCATAGCTCACTACAGCCTTGAACTCATGTGTGCTCAAGTGATACCCCTGCCTCAGCCTACTGAGTAGCTGTGACTACAGTTGTGTGCCACCATGCCTGGCTAATTTTTTGTGTGTACTTTTTATAGAGATAGGGGCTCACTTTGTTGCCCAGGCTGGTCTGGAACTCCTGGGCTCAAGTGATCCTCCTGCCTTAGCCTCCAAAGTTCTGGGATTACAGGCGCAAGTTGCCAAGCTCAACTGGAAAGTCCGTCCGTCCTTCCTTCCCTCCTTCCTTCCCTCCTTCTTTCCTTCCTTCCTCCCTCCCTCCCTCCCTCCCTCCCTCCCTCCCTTCTCTCCCTCCCATGGATAAGCAAGCATTGGGGGAGAATGTAAAGCAAGAAGAAAAATGAGCTTAGGCCTAGGGAATCTCCAACATTTGAACATCAGATAGAGAGAGAGGAGGAACCAACTATTGGAAGACAATGAGTCCACAGGCCCAGAGAAGAAGGAACTCAGTCAGGGAATGCAGTATCTCAGAAGTCAAGAGAGACAAAGTATCAAAAAGAAAGGAACAGTCAGCTATGTGGGATGCCGTTGATAGAGCAGATAAAGTGACAAAGATATTTACCGGATGACCATGTAGAGATCATAGAGGGCCTTAGCAAGAGGAGATTCTGTAGGGTAGTAGGGCTAGAAGTGCTATATTATATGGAGGAATGTATGGATGGTGAGGAAATGATAATAGTGTCAACAGCTCTTGAAAAATTTGGCTGGATGTCCGGACGTGGTGGCTTACACTTGTAATCGCAGCACCATGGGAGGCCAAGATGGATGGATCACTTGACGTCAGGAGTTTGAGACCAGCCTGGCCAACATAGTGAAACCCTATCTCAACTAAAAATACAAAAATTAGCCGGGCATGGTGTCAGGTGCCTGTAATCCCAGGTACTCAGGAAGTTGAGACAGGAGAATCGCCTGAACCTGGGAGGTGGAGATTGCAGTGAGCCAAGATTGCACCATTGTCTTCTAGCTTGGGCGATAAGAGTGAGACTCTGTCTCCCAAAAAAAAAAGGCTGGATGCTGGAGGCAAGACAAAAGGGTGACTGGAAGGAATGTGGTTTAGAGAATGTTTGTTTGTTGTTTCTTTTTAAGTTGGGAAACTTGAGGGGCCAATACATAGGGAAAAGTCAAAGATGTAGGGTGTCAAGAAACTTGATAGGTCAGGTCTTTTGACAAAGCAGGAGGGTGTGAGATGCAGAACACAAGTAAACGGATTACTAACCTTAGCTCAGATGAGCCACCCCTCTTCAGCAGTAGCAGAAGATCTGTACATACTGAATATGTTTCGTAGTGGCACATTGGGATAGTTCACATTTAATAGCTTTTATTTTGGCTTAGAAGTAGGAAAGAGGATGTCTGTCGTTAATAGTTTAAAAAGTTGCAAAATGCATTTGTTTTCATTTAATGGGGATTAAAATATTCTGTTTAGTATTATAGATGTCAGAAGTCATCTGTTTTCTATCATGTTAAGCAAGGGTTTCTTTTTTGTGAAAGGTGCAGTTACCTTTAGCAGCCAAGGACGAGTAAATCCCTTCAAGGTAAACTCTTCGTTTTATATTATTTAAATACATTTCCATACAAAGGAATATTTTCAGATGAGGAGATAACTCTCCCCAGACTTAGAGGCTTTAAAGACTGATGTATCTGGAAACAAAAGAAAGCAGCACTTAGGCTGAAAGTTGTCTTTTCTACTTACCTTCTAAGTACCTTTAGCGTTTTGAAAGATACTTCTATCTTTCTTGGAGATATGGTATTTGGGAATATATGTATCATTCTAAATTTGGATTGTACCAAATGTATTTAGTTCTGAAGATGAGACAGCAATACAAACTTAACAGACATTTAAAGAAAAAATAAATTTCTTGGGATTTTATTTTTCTTCTTTAAAGTGCTAACACTAGTTTGCTCTTTAGGTATCAGCCAGTTCCAAAGAACCAGCCATGTCAATGAATTCAACACGTTCAACTAATATTTTAGATAATATGGCCAAATCATCCAAGAAATCCACTGCACTTAATCGAACTACAAATAATGAAAAGTCTCCCATTATAAAGCCTCTGATCCCAAAGCCAAAGCCTAAGCAGGTACTGTTTCAACTACCCTCATCTGCAGTAAGCAGCATGGGATCTGTTTGTCTTCAGTTTTGTTCCATTTCAGATATAGGATAGGAGGCTGTGATTGTTTTGTTCACTGTTTCAGATATAGGATAGGAGGTTGTGATTGTTTTGTTCACTGTTTCAGATATAGGATAGGAGATTCTGACAATTGTCTTGCTAAGGAAGTGGGTTCAATTCTGTTTTTGCAGTTGGGCACAGTGGCATATACCTGTAGTCCCAGCTACTCAGGAGACTGAGGTGGGAGGCTCACTTGTGCCCAGGAGTTTGAGTCTAATCTGGGCAATATAAGGGAGACCCCATCTCAAAAAAAAAACACCAAAGCAGTTGTGTTTTTGTTTCATAATCTCTCCTTATTTTGCCTCATGAGTTGTTACACACTTTATAGCAGATTCTGACTTCCATGACCACTATCTTGCTGCCCACCCTTTTTTTTGAGACAGAGGCTCACTCTGTTGCCCAGGCTAGAGTGCAATGGCACGATCTCAGCTTGCTGCAGCCTCTGTCTCCTGGGTTCAAGCAATTCTCATGCCTCAGCCTCCCGAGCAGCTGGGATTAGAGGCGCCTGCCACCACGCCTAGCTAGTTTTGGTATTTTTAGTACAGATGGGGTTTCAGCCGATGGCCAGGCTAGTCTCAAACTCTTGGCCTCAAGTGATCCACCCACCTCAGCCTCCCAGAGTGCTGGGATTACAGGCATGAGCCACCACACCCAGCCTATCCTGTCCCCACCCCTGCCGCTGTTTTTTTATAGATTCACTTTTTAAAAATATATATACTCAGACCCCAGAAGCTCAAACGTCTGTCTGTATTTTTATTAAAATCACCCAGATAGCTCTGATGTATATTCTTACTGAATAATGGCTGATATTGTAGATGGCCCTGATCTTTCCTTGTTCTATATTCTGATTTTGTCCACTCTCTTAAGTATTTGATCCTAAATTTGTCATCAGTAAAATAGATCTATTTTTTATCTTTTCTATTTCATATAATTGTATTCATTTAGAAAACATGGAATTTGAAGTGTAGTGTTTTGGTTTTGCATGTCTTTGCCTGTTTATTTACAACTAAGAACTCAAGATTTCACAGGTTAGTATAAGAATTCTTAGTAATTATAGATGTTTCTTCACATTTTTCAGAACTTGCTTATAACATTGCAGAGTTCATGTTTGTTTTTATAGGCATCTGCAGCATCCTATTTCCAGAAAAGAACTTCTCAAACTAACA
Organism: Aotus nancymaae; assembly: GCF_030222135.1. Taxonomy (NCBI): domain Eukaryota; kingdom Metazoa; phylum Chordata; class Mammalia; order Primates; family Aotidae; genus Aotus; species Aotus nancymaae. The sequence continues at coordinate 24,961,040 of NW_026988476.1, read as the reverse complement.
AAACTGAGGAAGTGAAAGAAGAAAATCCTAAAAATGTATTATCTGAAACCCCAGCTATATGTCCTCAAAACACTGAAAACCAAAGGTCAGTACATAGAGAAATTTAGCATGCAGTGTCCAAGTAAAAAGCATACGGTAGCAACAATACAAAATTTTTTTTTTCTTTTGTTTTTCTTACCCCTCCTCCCCCTCCTTCCCAGCAATAAAAATTATGCAGCACTGTTATTCCTTAATATAAATAATACATTGGCATTGGTAGTGGGCATTCTAGACACTTGTGACTTTAAGGAAGCCACAAATATTAAGGTCTGTTTACAGTATTTATTAAAATATGCCTTAATAAATTGTATGTTTTAAATTGTAGGTATATTTTATTGGGATGTTATATTTTATAAATAATTTTTGTTTGTTTTTAAATAGTTTAATGGTGAGAAACAGCAAAAGATACAAAAAGATGTGTGAGGAAAAGTAGTTTCATCCAACTAGTTTCTGTCTCCAAAAACAATCTCTTCAACAAGTTTCTTGTGGAGCTTTTCAAAATTATTCTATTTATGTACAAATACATACTTGTTTTTTTTGTTTTACACATTATTCTGTACCTTACTTTTTTCACTTAACAATAGTTTTTGCAGCTTATTTTATATTACTACGTAAAAAACTTCTTTATACTATAGCAAGGCTGTCAGAAAAATGCATAAATGAATGGATAGAAAAATAAAAGCTTTAATCTTTTTATATCCATTGAATAGATATATCATAGTTCATGTAGTTCTCTACTTGTGGACAAAAGATGGTTATTGGTCTTTTGCTAGTACAGACAGTACTGCAATGAATAATTTTATATGAATAGCATTTCTCACAGATGCATATATAGCTATAAGATGGATTCGGGTATGGTTCAAGTTAATGTGCACTTATAATTCCGATGCTAGATTGTTCTGCATTGATGTATCATTTTATACACCTTCAGCAATATGAGTGTTCCTATTTGTTCATATTCTCTTTGTCCGTAAACACAGTATGTTACCAATTTTCTTGATCTCTACTATGCTGGATTTATTTTTAATGTGTCTGTTAAATTTGAAAAGTCAGAATTTTGGCCTGCCACAGTGGCTCACACCTGTAATCCCAGCACTTTTGGAAGCCGAGGCAGGTGGATCACTTGAGGTCAGGAGTTCGAAACCAGCCTGGCCAACATGGTAAAACCCCATCTCTATTAAAACTACAAAAATTAGTCAGGTATGATGGCTCATGCCTGTAATCCCAGCTACTCAGGAGGCTGAGGCAGGAGAATCACTTGAACCCAGGAGGCAGAGGCTGCAGTGAGCTGAGATTGTGCCACTGCGCTCCAGCCTAGGCAATAGAGTGAAACTCCATCTCAGAAAAAAAACAAAAAGAGAAGAAAAGTCACAATTTCATTTTTACGATAATATATCTTATTTTTTCATGCTGAGCAGACCAGGGAGAATGATAACAATAATAAAATAAAGTACATCTTATTTTCCTAATAACTTTATGTTAATCAGTTTAATTTGAGGGAGAAGCTGTGGTTTTTACATTTCCTGTTTTGTTCTGAATTTAATTTAAGTCTTAAACAGTGAAAATTTTATTTAAGAAAAATGATAGGCCGGGCATAGTGGCTTATGCTTTTTTTTTCAGCCTAACACTTTTTTTTGAAACAGAGTCTCACTCTGCCACTCAGGCTGGAGTGCAATGGTGCGATCTCAGCTCACTGCAACCTCCACCTCCTGGGTTCAAGCGATTCTCGTGCCTCAGCCTCCTGAGTAGCTGAAATTACAGGTGTGCACCACCATGCCCGCTTATATTTGAATTTTTGGTAGAGATGGAGTTTTGCCATATTGTCCAGACTAGTCTCAAACTTGACCTCAAGTGATCTGCCCATCTCGGCCTCCCAAAGTGCTGGGATTACAGGTGTGAGCCGCCACACCTGGCCAAGCCTAACACTTTGGAAGGATGATGTGGTTGGATAGCTTCAGCCCAGGAGATTGAAACCAGCCTGGGCAATGTAGGGAGACCCCATCTCTACAAAAAGTTTTAAAATCAGCCAGGTGTGGTGGCACATGCCTGTAGTCCTAGCTTCGTGGGAGTCTGAGGCGGTAGGGTTGCTTGAGCCCAGAAATTTGAAGTGGCTGTGAGCTGATTATACCACCGCACTCCAGCCTGGGCAACAAAGCAAGATGCTATTTCTTGAAACAGTACCACAAAAGATTGATAATTCTGCTGCAAGTTTGTTAAGTTATATCCAATTAAAAAAAAAGATTGATAATTCAACTTTTCATACTATCAGTTATACAGAAAACTTGCTTTTTGAAATTTTAAGGAATTATCACTGTTGAAACAACTATTTTGTCACAGATGTTGATATACTAAATCAGAAAGGTCCAGTTTTAGCCAGGTGGCTGTTCACTCTTGTGGTCCCAGGTACTCAGAAGGTTGAGGCAGGAGGGTTGCTTAAGCCCAGAGGTTTGAGGCCAGCGTGGGCAACATAGTGAGACCCACATCTCTTTAAAAAACAAAATAAAGAAAGACAGAATTGTTTGATTTTGGTTTTCTTTTTAAAAATAGCTGTTTAGAAGCAGAAGATTGCATGCTGTTAGTAGACTTGTGACATTGCCCCAAGTTTCATTAAATTGGGTCTTTAGTAATTTTTGGAAATTCAAGAACCTTTGTTTAGCCTTGATTTTTATTTGTTTTGATTTGTTTTGTTATTTTCCTGGAAATTGGTTTACGTTAACATTACGTAAAATTTGCGTATTTTCAGGAATTGGGCAAGTTATTATGGTCATACTAGTAATTTTTAAATAATTTTTTTTTAAAACATTACAAAGTTTAGACGTTATTTAGGATTCATTTAGGTTCAATCTAGTGAGGGTTGTATAGCTGGTAGGTTAAACATAGAGACTCTGGAGTCAAATTGCCTAGTTGTTGAATCCTAGGTCTGATTCTTACTGTTTGTATAACCTGAGATAAGTTATTTCACCTCTCTGAGCCTTGCTTTTCTCACCGATGGAAAGGAGATAATAATTGTATCTATCTCATAGTGTTATTTTCATTTAAATGAGGTAACATACATAAAGCTTTTAGAATAGTGCCTGATAGGTAGTACATAATCAATAAATGTTAAATATTTGCATTAAACCTTCACTTATGTGACTTAAAGACAATTTGTGTCATGAGTGGCATCTAATGCAATGTACAAATGTGCTGTGTCCATGCTTTACCTAATGCTGATGCAGGTCAGCTCTGAGAGCAAGGGTGAGGCGATGGGAAAGTGGCTTGAGAAAAGTCGTGAGGAATTCAAATAGCAGGTTTGGGGAAATGGAAAAAGAGCCTACCAAGGACATGTGGAAGAATTTTACCAGGTTACAAGAGAAGGGCTAAGTGAGGCTGGAGACCTTGAGCCTGTCGGTGTTCATTAAAAAGTTGAAAGTACAGAGTTCATAGTTGCTACACTTGGAAAATACAAATGTGAGTGATCCTTTTGAATTGACCTTAAAAAGGATTTTCCCAGTTCATTGATCTTGCAGACTCCAGGCAGTTTAAAGTAATATGAGGCCAGGTGTGGTGGTTCATGCTTGTAATCCCAGCACTTTGGGAGACTGAGGCAGGCAGATCACTGGAGGTCAGGAGTTTGAGACCAACATGGTGAAACTCCATCTCTACTAAAAACACAAAAAATTAGCCAGGCATGGTGGCGCACACCTGTAATCCCAGCTACTTGGGGGACTGAGGCAGGAGAATCACTTGAACCTGGGAGGTAGAGGTTGCAGTGAGCTGAGATCGTATAATTGCATTCCAGCCTGGGTGACAGAGCGAGACTCTGTCTCAAGAAATATATATATTAATATGAATATTAACAAGTGTAACTGTATCTTCCTTACTTTATATAGGTCTCAAAGACTTATGGTTGATTACTAACTTAAAATCACAAGGCATTTTAAACTCTGTCTTAAGTATAAAACATTTTCACATAATTGTGATTTTAGGCCAAAGACTGGGTTCCAGATGTGGCTGGAAGAAAACAGAAGTAATATTTTGTCCGACAATCCTGACTTTTCAGATGAAACAGACATAATAAAAGAAGGAATGATTCGATTTAGAGTATTGTCAACTGAAGAAAGAAAGGTAAGAATAATTGTGCCAAGATTGAGATCTTAGTGAATTCCCAGATTTAAAAAATTCTCATAGAAATGCCTTTTGGCTGGGTGTGATGTCTCACACCTGTAATCCTAGTACATTGGGAGGCTGAGACGGGAGGATCACTTGAGCTCAGGAGTTTGTGACCAGCCTGGGCAACATAGTGAGACCTTATCTCAAATAATAATAATAACAATGATAGTAATGATCATGATTTTTAAAAAGGCCAGGCATAGTGGATCACGCCTATAATCCCAGCACTTTGGGAAGCTGAGGTGGGCAGATCACCTGAGGTCAGGAGTTCAAGACCAGCCTGACCAACAGAGAGAAACTGTCTCTACTAAAAATACAAAATTAGGTGGGTGTGGTGGCACATGCATGTAATCCCAGCTACTCAGGAGGCTGAGGCGACAGAATTGCTTGAACTCGGGAGGCAGAGGCCATGATTGTGCCACTGCACTCCAGCATGGGTGACAGTGAGACCGTTTCTAGGGGGAGGGAAAATTAATAAGTAAAAATGAGTTCACATTTTTTGAATACTACTTTAGGGTTCTTGCAAGCAGAATTTTTTAAAATTCTATCTACTTACACATTGAATACTACATGAGACTATTCCTTTTGGGAAAAAAAAGACTGGTGTTCTGTTCCAGTGTCTCACATGGAAATGGGGACAGGTGGTTGGCTTGCTCCTCGTGAACTTCTGCCATGTGAAGGAAAGAAGGAGCAGCCTCTCTGTTAGAAGTGGAAGGAATGTGTGTGGTGTACCTGTTAAATCCTCAGGTTTCACTTCCTTAGGAATAGCAGGGCACAGCACGGCACCTAGTAACACAGATACTTGCTTTGGTAAATGGGGTTTTATGAATAAAGGTGTTGCGTAATGAGGAAGCCAGAATCTGGTCTAAATACCTTTTGTGTCATTTAGAACCTCATTCACAATTTTATGTTTCTCATTTTTTGTAAGTATAAAGGGATAAAAATCCTAAAGAATGTGATAAAATGGTATCTGAATAAATAACACCTTACACTGCAAAAGAGGAAGAGACTTGGCAAAGGGTGTGATTGTGTTTTCGAATGCTTAAAAATATAATCAGTATTTTTAAGGTAAAGCCTAAGCATTTACTTAAATCCAGTTTGTTAATTTGAGAAATTCTACAGCTTGAAGAGCCCTTGAAATGGCCAGGAAAATAAAGCAGGAGGGGACAACTATTATAGACTAAAAGAGATTTAAGAGACAGATGAAATGAGTGGACTTTGTCTGGCTCTTGCTGAGTGAGTGAAAATCAGACCCCAAGAACGTATACTCATTTATATAACATTCCTGAAGTGACAACATGATCGGGATGGAGAATAGAGTCGTAGTTGCCAGGGGTTGGAGTTGCTGTTGGGGCTTGTGGGAATGGTTCTGTATTTTGACTGTGGTGGTAAACAAACCAACCTACAATAAAATTAAATACATACATACACCCAAATGAGTAGAACTAAAATGGGATTGTTTCCATGTCAGTCCCCTAGTTGTAATTGTTGGGCTATAGTTTTGCAAAATGTTACCACTGGGGAAAACTGGGTCAAGGCTACACAGGATCTTTCTATATTATTTCATACAAATGCATGTGAAACTGCAATTATCTAAGAATAAAAAGTTTTTTTTTTTACATAGTACTGCAATTATAGTATTTTGCAATTAATATGATTAATACAAGCAAAGCTTAGATTGAGATATAAAAGTAATATAAATGTTTAATGTGCTCTGCATTTAAGTAATAAAAGATTTGTTAGCAATGAGAACACTTAACAATTCAAGTGCTAATTATTCTGCTTTGTATATAAAAATATTACCTGGAAAAGTAAATAACTCTTTTACTTTCTATTTGTTATTACCTAACAATCTTTTCTGTTCACTGCTGCTATTTTACAAAGGCCTGGGCTAACAAGGCCAGAGGAGAAATGGCAAGTGATGGAGCTGAAGCAAAGAAGCGAAAACGTGTAGTTGATGAAAGTGATGAAACAGAAAACCAGGAAGAAAAAGCAAAAGAGAATCTGGATTTGCCTAAAAAGCAGAAACCTTTAGATTTTTCTACAAATCAGAAACTATCAGCTTTTGCATTTAAGCAGGAATAAAGGAAGAAAGTGACCCTAGGAAAGTAATGGATTTTTTTTACTCATCTTTGAATATGGACTTGAGTCTTTGGGAAACTCATTATATATTTTTTAAAGAGTTTGAAGCAACTGTTTGTCTTTATAAGATAATGTAGTAGGCTGGGCGTGGTGGCTCACACCTGTAATCCCAGTACTTTGGGAGGTCGAGGCGGGTGGATCATGAGGTCAAGAGATTGAGACCATCCTGGCCAACATGGTGAAACCCCGCCTCTTCTAAAAATACAAAAAAATTAGCTGGGCATGGTGGCAGATGCCTGTAGTCCTAGCTACTCAGGAGGCCGAGGCAGGAGAATCGCTTGAACCCAGGAGGTGGAGGCTGCAGTGAGCTGAGATCGCACCACTGTACTCCAGCCTGGGCGACAGAGCAAGACTGTCTCAAAAAAACAAAGATAATGTAATAATTATATTGGTGTAGGAAACAGGGCACATGTAAAAACTATCATCTTTGTAGATTACCCTGCCTCCAAATGCAGGGCCATTCAGAGATGCATTGTGTTAGTTGTCTGTTTATATAGCCTGGATTTTTTTATATATAAATAAAACTTTTTCATTTTTATATTTGGTTTAATATGGTCTTAACATTGTCTTTCCATGAAATGGATATATTTCTAGAAAATATATCTTATATTTACTACCCTAATTTCTACCACCAACCCCATCTTGCTCTGCATTATACACAGTAGAGAAGGACTGAAGACACTGCCGTGATAGTATTGCAGTCCAGGGCAGCATGTGCCCCTGGTGGGATACTCTGGTTGTCAACATCAGCAGTACTTTTCTCAGCAAATTTTTGAAGGCTTGATAAGAGAGTAGAGTTACAGAAAGTATTTAACTCTTCTTTTATTTTGAACAAACGGTTTAATCATGTCCATACATTTTTAGTTATTCTAAACAGGGACTAATACAAATACACATAAAGGCAGTGTACTGGGGGTGGGAGGGGAAGAAACAGTCACATAAAATCAGCTGACTCAAAATCAAGGATAATTAATAACTTTAAAGGGAAAAAGTATATTGAAAATTATAGACATAAAGGAGCAAAGAATATTCCTTATCCCCTGATGATTAAGGTTAGGAAGATATACATTTCTGATTTTTTAATAGCTGATATTGGAGACATTTATAGCACAGTGGTTGTGAGCAGATTCCAAAGCCAGACTACCTAGGTTCCAAGGCCCACTTCTCTACCTACTATTAATAGCTGGGTCATGTTGGTCCAGTAACCCAAATTCTAGCCTTTGTTCACTCATCTGTAAAATGGGTATAATGATAGTACCTACTTTATAGGGATGTTATGAGAATTAAATGAAATGAAGCATTAGTTTCTGACACTTAGTAATCTTTTTTTTTTTTAAGACGGAGTTTCGCTCTTGTTACCCAGGCTGGAGTGCAATGGCGCGATCTTGGCTCACCGCAACCTCCGCCTCCTGGGTTCAGGCAATTCTCCTGCCTCAGCCTCCTGAGTAGCTGGGATTACAAGCATGCACTACCATGCCCAGCTAATTTTTTGTATTTTTAGTAGAGACGGGGTTTCACCATGTTGACCAGGATGGTCTTCATCTCTTGACCTCGTGATCCGCCCGCCTCGGCCTCCCAAAGTGCTGGGATTATAGGCGTGAGCCACCGCGCCCAGCTAGTAGTCTTTTATATAAATGTTACTATTATGATGATGCTGTTGTTTATTTCATCTGGCTTTGTCATTAGGTTTGATTCTGAATACTATATGAACTAATTTGTATTTTAAGATCTTAAGTAAAGGTTTTATAAATAATACTTTGGAAAGCATGTTTGTAGACATGTATTTTGTGTTTGGTTCCTCAACTTGCTTTGCATATAGTTTATAATACTAGGTTGGTAAAAAAGTAAATGCAGTTTTGCCATTTCAGTGGCAAAAACCATAATTACTTTTGTGCCAACCTAATGCTTAAGGATATAATGGTGAGTGTTGTATTTCAGATTCATAGCAACCTGATAATAACAAGGATTTACAAAAGGGTTTTTAATTCCCTACTTTTATCTGCCTGAAGGAAGGTTTTTGTATTGACTTGGTTTAACTTACAAATCAGAACTTTGAAACCAAGAAACGTTTTCCTTATTTCTTTGCTATATAATAGTAAACCTGTTTTTTTCCATTGTTTTTTCCAGAGAATTGAGACTTGATAGTAGGAAAGTAGAAATGGAAATAAATTAATATATTAATCATCATCATATCAATAATTATTGCCTGTTTGAGCTGATTGTATGCTATAGAAAATTGACATATACTTAATTTTATTCTCCAAAAGCAAAAACTTCTCAGAGGAGGTTTCTTTACAGATTTACACTCATTCAAAGGGCGTCTTCTAATTATTTCAGAGAGCAAGGGAGTAGGCCTGGGGTTATGTGCAACTCTGGGGACTCTGCTGTGATCTATAGCCTCTCATATCTGTGCGGCAGCCTAGGGTGAGTCACTGTCACTAACGTGAAACAGATGTCAGATAGTCCCTTTAGACGAAAGCATGAGACCCATCCATGTAGAAAGCATCTTAATTGGTGATTATTTGTCTTATAGGCCCTCTTTGTTTCCTGTCTGTTTTATTATCGGAATATATAATTTCCCCCCAGGTTTTCATCTTGAATATCTCTAACCTACAGAAAATTTGAAATGTTACAGTAAACACCCATATATCCTTCCTCTAATTTTTCTTATTGTTGACATTTTACCATGTATGCTTTATAGATAGGATTTTTCCTGAACTGTTTGAAATATGCATATACTGCATCCCTCAATACCCCTGAGGTACTCTAAGAACAAAGATTTTCTTCTGCATAATCACAATGCCATAATTACACCAAAGAAATTTAACAGATGATATTATTACATAGCCTGTATTTTATAATAAAATTTCCCTCAAGTGCCTGTTAGCCATTTTTGCCCCCAGTTTAGGATACAATCAAGAATTATGCATTGTATTTAATTATTAGAGGTAAATACTTTTTTTTTTTTTTGAGAGACAGGGTCTCTCTCTATCACCCAGACTGAAGTGCAGTGGCATGATCACAACTTACTGTAGCCTTGACCTCCCCAGGCTCAGGTGATGCTCCTGCCTCAGCCCCAAGTAGCTGGGAGTATGCCACCAAGCCTGGCTAGTTTTTGTATTTTTTATAGAGATGGGGTTTCACCATGTTGCCCAGGCTGGTCTCAAACTCCTGGGCTCAGGGTATCTGCTCATCTTGGCTTCCCAAAGTGTTGGAATTGTAGGTGTGAGCCATCAGTTCTGGTCATAAATACTTTTTAATATAGGTAAGAATGAGGGAAAAATCACCCCCATTCCCAATACCCAGATATAACCCCTATTAACATTTTAGTGTATGTCATTAAGGCTTTTTTTATGCAGATGTTCTTTTTTCCATTTCATGTATTTTAGATATTTTTTTCTGTAAGTAAACACAGATCTACATCATTATGCTGGTCACTTAATGTTCATCTGTATTCTTTCTAGTACCTATCATAGTCCTTTTTACAAGCAACCCTTATTTTTTCATTTAGGTTTTATATAACCAGCATTTTCTTACCTACCATTCCACCCCATATCTTTCATTTGGAAATCACACTTTCACTCTTCAGCTATCAAACTAACATTTTGAGCTGCCAACCCAGTATTCAATTTAGGTAGCATTTGTATCTTAGTTTGCATAGCATTATTGAGACAATTTCCCAAAAAAAATAGGGTTTCTTTTTCTCCTAAAGTCATTACTCATAATTGAGAGCGTTTATATTCGAAACCACTGGAAGACCAGTTTGGAGTGCTCTCAGTAACTGTACTTGAATTACAGAGTACTGTTCAGAGAAAACATACAAGGTTAAAATGACTGCTGACAATGTTAACATTGGCCACCTGATAGAATGAATTAAATAGGGGACAAAATTTAACAGATTTATTCACTATTTCTCGAATTTATTGCAAGTGTAGTGCATCTTTATAAACTCTAAAGATCTTTTTTTTTTTTTTTTTTTGAGACAGAGTTTCGCTCTTGTTACCCAGGCTGGAGTGCAATGGCGCTATCTCGGCTCACCGCAACCTCCGCCTCCTGGGTTCAGGAAATTCTCCTGCCTCAGCCTCCTGAGTAGCTGGGATTATAGGCATGCGCCACCATGCCCAGCTAATTTTTTGTATCTTTAGTAGAGACGGGGTTTCACCGTGTTGACCAGGATGGTCTCGATCTCTTGACCTCATGATCCACCCGCCTCGGCCTCCCAAAGTGCTGGGATTACAGGCGTGAACCACCGCGCCCGGCCAAGATCATTTTTTAAAAGCAAAATGACCTTAATTGCCAGCATGGTGGATTAGATATACTAACCTACTGTCACATTGAAAATGCATGGTGGCCGGGCGCGGTGGCTCACGCATTCACATGCAGTAAAGTGCTGGCAATTTAGTAAGGAATTCTCAGAAGCCAAAAACTAAGTGAAAGTGGCAACCCAGAGGGGAGCAGAAAGTTGAAGCCAGCTTTCATTTTGAGGGCATTTACCAAACTCCTATGCTTGTTATAATGATTGCATTACAAACGACCCCAACATTTAATGACTTAAAACAATGACAGTGTGTGTATTTGTTTGAGACAGTCTCTCTGTCACCCTGGCTGGAGTGCAGTGGCATGATCTTGGTACACTGCAGCCTCCACCTCCTGAGTTCTGGTGATTCTCTGGCCTCAGCCTCCTGAGTAGCTGGGATTAAGAGCACGTGTCACCATGCCCAGCTAATTTTTGTGTTATTAGTAGAGACAGGGTTTCACCATGTTGGCCAGGCTGGTTTCAAACTCCTAACTTTGAGTGATCTGTCTACCTCAGACTTCCGAAGTGCTGGGATTACAGGCGTGAGCCACCACATCCAGCCCCAAGCTTAGAATTGGAAGGATGGCCTGTGCCAGAGTGGGTAGAAGGTGGTCGTCTGTGATTGACACTAATTTCTACCCACTTTGGGACTATATTATAAAGGGAAGAAACTAATGGAATAGGAAGTAAACATAATTCAATAAGAAAGCCAAAAGTTAGGCCGGGCGCAGTGGCTCACGCCTATAATCCCAGCACTTTGGGAGGCCAAGGCAGGTGGATCATGAGGTCAAGAGATCGAGACCATCCTGGTCAACATGGTGAAACCCCGTCTCTACTAAACATATAAAAAAATTAGCCGAGAATGGTGGTGCGTGCCTGTAGTCCCAGCTACTTGGGAGGCTGAGGCAGGAGAATTGCTTGAACCCAGGAGGCGGAGGTTGCGGTGAGCCGAGATCGCGCCATTGCACTCCAGCCTGGGTAACGAGCGAAACTCTGTCTCAAAAAAAAAAAAAAAGACAGCCAAAAGTTAGCCTTTTGATAGATTAATGAATTAGAAGAATCTTTACAAGATTGATGAAGATGAGAGAAAAGCACAAAAAATGATCTTAGGAATGAAAAGAGATTTATTAACTACAAATGATACAGATATAAAAAAGAAGCTTGTGATCAGTTTTGTGTGTTAACTTACCTAAGCTAGAGTCACCAGTATTCAATCAAATACTTACCTATATATTTTGAAGGTATTTTGTGGATCATATTAAAGTTCATAATCAGTTGAATTTGGAGAAGAGAGAATATCCTAGATCATCTCTATGGGCCTGATTCAATCAGTTCAAAGACCATAAGAGCAAAACTGAGGCTCCCCTGAGGAAAAATAAGACATTATACCTGTGAATAGCAATTTCAGCTCATGCTCAAGGCTTCCAGCCTGCCAATCCTGAAGATCTGGACTGTGGATTTAGGGTTTGAGACTTGCTGTGCCAGCCCCATAATTATGTGAGCCAATTTATTTCAAGAAATCTTATACAGATATATATATCCTACTGGTTTTTGGTTGAACACTGATTCAAGGTATTACAATTTTAGGACAATAAATTGAAAAACTTTGATGAACAGCTATGTACAAAAGCAGAGCTTATCAAAATTGATGAGACATTTATGATAAAGGTAATAAAACATTTAGTAGTAAATTTAACAAAATAAGTGCAAAACTTACATTTTGAAAACTATAAAACATGGTTGAAAGACATAAAAGAAGAACTAAATAAATTGAAAGCCATCTCACAGTTATGGATCAGAAGAGTTAACATGATAAACACTCCCTAAACTTACCTACAGATTCAGTGCAATCCCTATCAAAACCATGGCTGGCTTCTTTGCAGAAATTGACAAGCTGGTCCTAAAATTCATATGCAAATTCAAGGGATCCAAATAGCTGAAACACTCTTGAAAAAGAGGATTCACCCTTGATTTTCAAAACTTACTACAAAGACAGTGTGGTACTGGCTTTTAATAGATGTAAAGATTAATGGAATAGAATGGAGAATCCAGAAATAAACCCTCACATTTACAATTAATTGATTTTTAACAAGAATGCCAGGAAAATTTAATGGAAAAAGGATAGTCTTTTTCCACAAATGGTGCTGGACATCTAGACACATCCAAAAGAAATTGGAGCCCTACTTCACACCATATAGTGGATTAAGACCTACATGTAAGAGTTAAAACTATTAAGATTCTTAGAAGAAAACATAGATGTAAATCTTTTTGTACTAGAATTACAATGAACAAGAGAAAAAAAGATAAAGTCAACATCATTTGATGTTGCGGGGAACACCATCAAGAAAATGATAGCCTTGGCCCGGCGCAGCAGCTCACGCCTGTAATCCCAGCACTTTGGGAGGCCGAGGTAGGCAGATCACAAGGTCAGGAGATCAAGACCATCCTGGCTAACACCGTGAAACTCCATTTCTACTAAAAATACAAAAAAAAAAAAAAAAAAATTAGCCACGCATGGTGGCACGTACCTGTAGTCCCAGCTACTCGGGAGGCTGAGGTAGGAGAATGCTTGAACATGGGAGGCGGAGGTTGCAGTGAGCTGAGATCATGCCACTGTACTCCATCCTGGGTGACAGAGCGAGACTCCATCTCAAAAAAAAGAAAAAGGGCAGCCGGGTGCGGTGGCTTACGCCTGTAATCCTAGCACTTTGGGAGGCTGAGGTGGGTGGATCACCTGAGGTCAGGAGTTCAAAACCAGGCTGGCCATCATGGTGAAACCCTATCTTTAAAAAAAGAAAAAAAAGGGTCTGGGCGCGGTGGCTCACGCCTGTAATCCCAGCACTTTGGGAGGCCGAGGCGGGTGGATCACGAGGTAAAGAGATCGAGACCATCCTGGTCAACATGGTGAAACCCCGTCTCTACTAAAAATACAAAAAATTAGCTGGGCATGGTGGCGCGTGCCTGTAATCCCAGCTACTCAGGAGGCTGAGGCAGGAGAATTGCCTGAACCCAGGAGGCGGAGGTTGCGGTGAGCCGAGATAGCGCCATTGCACTCCAGCCTGGGTAACAAGAGCGAAACTCCGTCTCCAAAAAAAAGAAAAAAAATTATATTGAAAAAAAAAAAGAGAAAAAGGGCTAGCCAAATACAGTGGCTCACACCGGTAATCCCAGCACTTTGAGAACTCTGAGGTAGGAGGTTGCTTGAGCTCAGAAGTTCGAAACCAACCTGGGCAAGATGGTGAGACTTCGTCTCTATAAAAAAATTGTAAAAATTATCTGGGCATGGTGGTGCATGTCTGTAGTCCCAGCTACTCAGAAGACTGAGGCAGGAGGATGTCTAGAGCCCAAGAATTTGAGGCAGCAGTAAACTATGATTGTATCACTGCATTCCAGCCTGGGTGACAGTGAGACAAAACAAAACAATGAATTGTATACTTTAAATGGGTGAAAGTATGGTATATGAATTATGGCTCAATAAAGTTGTTATAGTAAAACTAACTCAAGAAAAAATAGAAAATCTGAATAATCTATAACCAATCAATTTTTAAAATTAGTCTATATTTAGAATTCTTTTCAAAAAGAAAACCACCAGGGTAGATGAGTTTAAAATTCTATCACATAGTGAAGTAAAATTTACAGTCTTATATAATTATGGAATATAGTGACTGTCATAATCTTGATATAAAATTTGACAAGGTTAGTGCAAGACAGACAGATTTTAAACCAATCTCATTCATGAACATAGGATGAAAAAATCTTAAGTAAAAGTTTTAGTAGGCGAGATCCAACAATGTATTAAAAAATATTATTCAGCTGCCCCATTGGCTTAATCCTAAAAACACAAGATTGGTTTAACATTAGAAAGTCAGTTAATGCTGATTTAAGCACAAAATTGAAGGGTTCTTTCTCAAAAGTATGTATCTTGTTCAAAGATTTGTGCCATCTGGTTTATTTCTGTCACTTTATGGAATTAACTTCGTGTGTGACTAGACCATATCACCCAAGGGCTTATAAATACACTGAAGTATTTTGATAAGGAGGATAGTAATATAAGCATAAATTTAAAATACTGTAAGACTTGTTAAAAAGGGAATGATGCTATTGTTCCTTTACTTGTAAGTTGTATTTTATCTGTTTGTTTATTTTAGACATGGGGTGTCACTCTGTCACCCAGATTGGAGTACAGTGATGCAATCATAGCTCACTATGGCCTCGAATTACTAGGATCAAGGGATCCTCTCACCTCAGCTTCCTGAGCAGCTGGGACTACAGGAGTGTGCCACCATGCCCAGCTGACTTTTTAAAATATTTTGATTTTTAATTGTTTTGTAGAGACAGAGTCTCACCATCTTGCCCAGTCTGGTCTTGAACTCCTGGGCTCAATCAGTCCTCCCACCTTGGCCTTCCAAAGTGTTGAAATTACAGGTATGAGCTACCACATCTGGCTGTAAATTGTACTTATTTATTATTTTTCCTTTAAAAAAATTTTCCAACCCTGTAAATTAATTTACCAGATCTTTATCTTCTATTTTTCCTTTAAAAATTTTTTTCAGCCCTGTAAATTAATTTAATAGATCTTTAGCTTCTGCTTTCTCCTTGTATATTTCTGTTAGAATTTACGTGTCTCTTTTATAATGGTGGATACTTGTTTATCTCACCAAGAGACCCAGCTTTTTAAGAGAGAGAGAAAAAAAAAAAACATGCTGGTGAGGTGATTGGCATAATCAATACAGTGCAAGCTTTGGAGTTTGATAGGCTTAAGGTTTATATTTAGCTCTACCACTGGGGTAATGTGGCCTTGGGGGACCACTTAACCTCTCTGATTTCCTATTATTTATGATCCTTGTAATGAAAGAGACAGTAATTTCTTGCTCAGACCTCTTTCTCAGACAGCCTGCACAGTCCACATCTCCAGGATAGCCCACATATCTCTTGTCATCACCTCCTCTGGCCACAGCTGTGCTGGAAGTGCAACTGACCTCAATATTGGGGGATCTAATATCTCTCCCAGGTGTTTGGAATTTGGACACAGAAGCCAAATCAGTTCATCTGCAGAACTGAACTACATGGTCATTTAGAGGTGATGCCACAGCCACAGCAGAGGGAAGCTAAAGTGGGGAAGAAGAGAGATCATCACTGAGCAGAGAAAACCAATCTAGTGAAGTTGGAAAAGTGGGGAAAAAATTAAAAACAAACTGAAAAATTGTCACCCCCAATGTTACCGCAGCTGCTTTTGTGGCTCTGATAACAAAAAAACTAGAAAAAAGAAGGATGAAGAGTTGGCATTCTTATTCTTGGAGCAAATTAATAGCAAATGAAACATTTTGCCCAAGATTGGAACTGGTCCCTCAAAAAGAGTGTTCCTCTCTGAAGACTGGATTGGAATTGATATAGATGGTGTTTCCAAAGAGGGAGGAGTATTAATGTGGTTTGGTGAGATAGAGACTGTATATGACATCATCTCCCCCAAATATGAAATGTTATAGCAGCTGATTAAAAATAGTAGCTGGGTGTATCTAAAATATAGAAGAACTCTCAAACTCAACATTAAAAAACAAAACCAAAATATAATCCAATTAGAAACTAAGGAAAAGACATGCACAGGCATTCAATAAAAGGTTATACAGGTGGCAAATAAACACATAAAAAGATGTTCAATATCACTAGCCATTACAGAAATGCAAATTAAATCTACAGTGAGATACTACTACAGGCCTTTCAGAAAAGCCAAAATGAAAAATCCTGATGTTACCAAATGCTGTTGATACAAGTAAGGATGCAGAAAAACTGGATTGCTTGTATACAGCTGGTAGGAGTGTAAAACTGTACAGCCTCTCTAGGAAAGAGTCTGGCAGTTTCTTTCAAAACTAGAATGCATTTAACATACAAACCAGCAATTGCCCTGTTAGGCATTTATCCCAGAGAAATGAAAACTTATTTTTCCACAGGGACTTGTTCATGACTGTTCTTAGCAGCTTTATTTGTAATAGTACCAAACTGGAAACTTCCCAAATATCCCTCAATGTGTTAATGGTTAAACAAACTATGGTACATTTTACTACTCAGCAATGAAAAGGAATAAACTATTGATACACTCAACAACTTGGATTAACCTCAAAGACGTTATGCTGATTGAAAAAAGCCAATCTCAAAGGAATATAAACTACATAATTTCATTCATATAACATTTATTAAATAACGTAATTATAGAGATGAAGAACAGATGACTGGTTATGACAGTTAAAGATGAAGGCCAGGCATAGTGGCTCACACCTGTAATCCCAGCACTTTGGGAGGCCAGTGTGAGCCCAGGAGTTTGAGACCAACCTGGACAACATAATGAGACCTCATCTCTACCAAAAATTGAAAAATTAGCCAGGTGTTATGGCACATATCTGTAATCCCAGCTTCTTTGGAGACTGAGATGGGAGGATTGCTTGAGTTCGGGAAGTTGAGGCTGCAGTGAGTCCTAATCATGCTACTGCATTCCAGCCTGGACAACAGAGTGTCTCTATTAAAAATATTTTTCTTTCTTTTTTCTTGACATGGAGTCTCACTCTGTCACCCAGGCTGGAGTGCAGTGGTACGATCTTGGCTCACTGCAACCTCCACCTCCCAGTTTCGGGTGATTCTCCTACCTTGGTCTCCTGATAGCTGGGATTATAAGTGTGAGCCACCATGCCTGGCTAAGTTTTGTGTGTGTTTTTTTTTTTTTTGTTTTTTTTTTTAAGACGGGGTTTCACCATGTTGGTCAGGCAGGTCTTGAACTCCCGACCTCAGGTGATCTGCCTGCCTTGGCCTCCAAAGTGCTTGGATTACAGGCGTTAGCCACTACGCCCAGCCTAAGTTTTGTATTTTTAGTAGAAATGAGGTTTCACCATGTCAGCCAGGCTGGTCTTGAACTCCTGACTTCAAGGTAGTCCACCTACCTTGATTCTCAAAGTGCCGGGATTACAGATGTGAGCCACTGTGCTTGACCAGTTTTTTTCTAAGGTAAAAAAGTTAAAGGTGAATTGGGAATTGACATGGCTATAAAAGAATGGCAAGAGAGAGACTTGTGGTGATGGTACAGTTGAGTATCTTGATTATGATGGAGTTTCACAAGGCTATACATGTTATAAAATTGCATAGAAAGGCCAGTCGCGGTGGCTCACATCTATAATCCCAGCACTTTAGGAGGCCGAGGCAGGTGGATCACAAGGTCAAGAGATCGAGACCATCCTGGTCAACATGGTGAAACCCCATCTCTACTAAAAAAAAAAAATACAAAAATTAGCTGGGCATGATGGCGCATGCCTGTAGTCCCAGCTACTCAGGAGGCTGAGGCAGGAGAATTGCTTGAACCCAGGACGCGGAGGTTGTGGTGAGCCGAGATCGCGCCATTGCACTCCAGCCTGGGTAACAAGAGCGAAACTCCATCTCAAAAAAAAAAAAAAAAAATTGCATAGAACTACCCACCCCACACACACAAATGAATCTATATTGGTAAAATATGAATAAGTTCTATGGATTGTACCAATGTCAATTTATTGGTTTTGATGTTGTTTTTGATATTGTTATTGTCATTGAACTGCAGTTCAGTAAGATATTAACATTGGGAGAAAATGGGAGAGGGGAAGATGGTAGCAGGGGATATTCTACAACTGGCAATGAAAAACCCTAATGTGTCTGGTCACCAGTGGCTCACACCTGTAATCCCAGCACTTTGGGAGCCAAGACGGGTGGATTGCTTGAGTCCAGGAGTTTGAGACCAGCTTGAACATCATGGCAAAACGCCCTCTCTACAAAAAATACAAAAATTAGCTGGGTGTGGTGGTGTGCACCCGCCTCTACTGAAAATACAAAAATTAGCCGGGCATGGTGGTGGGCGCCTATAATCCAGCAACTTGAGGGGATGAGGCAGGAGAATCACTTGAACCCAGGAGGCGGAGGTTGCAGTGAGCCAAAATCATACCATTGCACTTGAGATTCTATCTCAAACAAACAAAAATTAGAAGTGCTCTAAAATGAAAATTAAAAAACTAAAATTGGTTTTGGTGGAGGCTGATGGTTAATGATGAGTTTTTGCTGATTTGTTTCAGATAACAAGGTAACAGAGATACCTTGCTGGTTGTCCATCTAATAGCTATTCCTCTGTTCTTACTTAGTTTAATAGAACCCTCCTTTTGTTTCCTGACAGCAACAAAGTAATTGGCATAAGTCAATTATGGCAGTCCCATTCCTCCTTGCCAGTGATTGGTCTATGGGTGACAGTGTTCTAGCCAATGAAATAAGGAGAAATTGGGGGCTTCTAAGATGATTTTTCTTGCTTGCTGACCTGTAAAGACAAGTATGAAAAGGAAGTACTTTTTTTCTCTTCTCCTTCCTTCTTTCCTTCCTTCTTTTCTTTTCTTCTTTTTCTTTTTCTTTTTTTTTTTTTTTTTTGGTCAGGGCCTCACTCTGTTGCCCAGGCTGCTGGAGTGTGGTGGCATGATCCTAACTCACTGCAGCCTCAAACTCCTGGCTTCAAGTAATCTTCCTGCCTCGGCCTCCCACAGTGCTGGGATTAAAGGTGTGAGCCACTGCTCCCAGCAGAGGAAGTGCTTTGGACCTCACTTTTCCTGCTGTATTTGAACCCTTTATTTTCAGAGCTCTAGACGTCATCTGTGCCAATGTGGAAACATTGACAACAGGCTGAGAATGACCAAGGAGAAAGTTGGTAAGTGCTTGAGTCCATGCCCACAATACTGCCTCCAGACTTCTGGTGAAGTGAAACAGTAAATGTAGTGTTTAAGCCAGTGGTTCTCAGCCTTGGCTGCACGAGAGAATCACTCGTAATGCCCAGGTCACACCCCATACCAATGAAATCAGATCTCACCAGATGGGAGCCAGGCCTCCTGGGTGATTCTGACATGCAGTCAATTTTAAGAACCACTGGTTTAAGCTGCTTTTAGGTGGACATTACGTTTCTAGCAGAAAAAGAAACATATAGATAATATATATATGTTATATATATATAATATGTGTGTGCATGTGTCTCCATGGTAGTGTCTGATTGAAAACATATTTATTTTCAGCCAGATAAAACTCAGAGCCCCCAAACAGTGAAAAGATCAGAATCCGTTTGTTTTCTCATCAGCTTTGGCTCATCCATCTGTGAAACATTCATAACAGTGCAGTTAATTTCTACAAATACTTGGATGACTGGCTGGGACAAATGTACAGTAGCAGTTGTGATGCTAAAAATAAAAATATAGCCAGAACAACAAAGTGTTATATGTAAATTCTCAGTGTTGCAAAGAAAAATCAGTACTGGCACAAAGGATTTTTCAGCAAAGCCATTTCTTTTACTTTATATAGAAAAGGTATCCTTGTTAGCAGTTTTGCCATGAGAGTACCCATCTGGGTTGCCAATTTGTTGGAAACAGATGCTCAATGCCACAAAGAAAAATTAGTACTGAGACAAAGGATCTTTTAGCAATGCAACTTTTACTTCCTGGACTGCAGGAAGGGTACCCTCACTAGCCATTTTGTCACGAGAGTACAATGAACAAAGGAAGGCAGACATATTTATCCCTTACGCATTTGGGGTCATCCTTACTGCTGTGTCTGATCTCTGTTGGCTGGAGCTAGACCTCACAATCTAAACTAAATCTTGATTGGCTAACAACTGAAAACCTTTTTAAACAGGTAAAAGCAATGGAGAACAAAAAGGAAGTCCAAATAAGGAAGAGGCATAGGCTGCGAGCTGGGACATGCCTGTGAGCACATCCAGCACAGATATTTTGGTTAAAATACAAAGACATAGAATGTACTACATGCCTATAAGTATGGCATGTCTAACAGTTGCATAGGATTGGGCTTAACAAAGAGTTATTAGTACACTTATGATTTATTCTTTAACAAGAAAGGAAACTTTAAAGAGGAATTTTTCTACTTCCCACACAAAGAAACATGGTTTTGTGGTCGGGCACGGTGGCTCACGCCTGTAATCCCAGCAATTTGGGAGGTCAAGGTGGGAGGATCACAAGGTCAGGAGATCCAGACCATTCTGGCTAACATGGTGAAAACCCATCTCTACTAAAAATACAAAAACTTAGCCAGGCATGCTGGCACGTGCCTCTAGTCCCAGCTACTCAAGAGACTGAGGCAGGAGAATGGCTCGAACCCAGGAGGCAGAGGTTGCAGTGAGCCAAGATGGCACCATTGCACTCCAGCCTGGCGACAGAGCGAGTGTGTGTGTGTGTGTGTGCGCGCGCGCGCGCGTACTTTACTTATATTTTTTTCCGAGATGGGGTCTTGCTCTGTCGCCAGGCTGGAGTGCAGCAGCACAATCTCGGCTTACTGCAACCTTGGCCTCCCAGGTTTAATCGATTCTCCTACCTCAGCCTCCCAAGTAGCTGGGACTACAGGCACATGCCACCATGCCCAGCTAATTTTTTTGTATTTTTAGTAGAGAAAGGGTTTCACTATGTTGACCAGGCTGGTCTCAAACTCCTGATTGCAAGCGATCTGCCTGCCTCCACCCACCACACCTGGCCACCAATCATAATTTTTTTGTTGTTGTTTGAGATGGAGTCTTGCTCTGTGGCGCAGGCTGGAGTGAAGTGGCATGATCTTGTCTCACTGCAACCTCTGCCACTCAGGTTCAAGCGATTCTCCTGCCTCAGCCTCCCGAGTAGCTGGGACTACAGGTGTGTGCCACCATGCCCGGCTAATTTTGTATTTTTAGTAGAGACAGGATTTCACCATCTTGGCCAGGCTGGTCTTGAACTCCTGACCTTGTGATCCACCTGCCTCGGCCTTCCAGAGTGCTGGTGTTACAGGCATGAGCCACTGCACTCAGCCCACCAATCATAATTTTTAAAAAGACAGAAACTAGAAAACCTTATATAACGATGGTTTTGAGTGAAAAAGAAAAAAAAAAGACAGAAACTAATTAAAATAGAAAGCTTCTGTGCTAAAGAATAGGAGCAAATTTTCTAAGGAGAACCAGAGCAGCATATTCTGACATTTAAGGGTCCTGCATGCTTACAAAGCTCAACAAGGAGGGTGCAAGCAGAATGAAACACAGATGCCAGGACAATGAATGAACAGGTAGTACTAAGAGCTTGGAAAACAGGCTGGGCGCGGTGGCTCATGCCTGTAATCCCAACATTTTGGGAGGCCAGGGTGGTTGGATCATGAGGTCAAGAGTTCAAGACCAGCCTGGCCAACATAGTGAAACCCTGTCTCTACTAAAAATACAAAAATTAGCTGGACATGGTGGCACACACCTGTAGTCTCAGCTACTTGGGAGGCTGAGGCAGGAGAGTCACTTGAACCTGTGCCATTGCACTCTAGCCTGGGTGACAAAGCGAGACTCCATCAAAAAAAAAAAAGAAAAGAACTCCAAAAACATGAAGAATGATCAAGGAGTCTAGTGGAGGTAGAATCCCCATTTCAGTTTCACTCCAGGAACATTCTCCACTGAGTGACACGTGATCACGATCCTTGCCACAATCCAGGGGAGAATGAATCCTGGTATGCCACTTGCTCTGGGGTGACTTGGGGGCACATAGTCACGGAAAGATAAATTCTCCCTATTAGTTTTCTTCCTTGTTGAGTGAACAGATTATAGAAATTTGAATGGTGGTTACAGAACAGAATGAAATGTTATAAATTTTTGATAATATGAAAATAGGGGGGCTGTCTTTAGAAGGGATGAGGGTAAGGAATTAGTAAGCTAATGTCCTCTGCTTACAAAGTGAGAGGTCAATTCGCTTTCTAGGGTGGTCAGGAAAAAATTTGAGACTTAAGCATGTTGATTGAAGATACAGAGATGACCAGTAGAAGAACTAGGAATAGCGATGTCACTATCAGGGAGAGGGGTAGATGAGTTAAATTCTTGTCTTTCATAGCAGTAAGTTAAAAGTAAATGTGTGGAGCTAATTAGTAAGAAATAGCAGTTGATTGCTTAGTGAGTTGGCAAAAAAAAAAAAAAAAAAAGAAATAGTAGTTGAGGTCGGGCACAGTGGCTCATGCCTGTAATCCCAGCACGTTGGGAGGCTGAGGCAGGTGGATCACTGAGTTCAGGAGTTGAGACCAGCCTGCCATCATGGTGAAATCTCTACCAAAAATTTCAAAAAATTAGCTGGGTGTGGTGGCATGTGTCTGTGGTCCCAGCTATGTGAGAGGCTGAGGTGGGAGAATCATTTCAACCAGAAGGTGGAGGTTGCAGTAAACTGAGATCACTCCACTGCACTCCAGCCTGGGTGACAGAGGGAGATCTGTCTCAAAAAACAGAAATAGCAGTTGAAACACATCATTTAAAGATGTGGTGGTCACTACTGGAAGAATCAAAACACAGAGCATTGGTTAAAAGATACTGCCTCTCAGGAGTAGAGCTGAGGGTGGAACTGTGGCTTTCCATTATAAGCTTTTTTTTTTCCTGATGGGGCCTTGCTCTGTTGCCTAGGCTGGAGTACAGTGGTGCGATCACAGCTCACTGCAGCCTGGACCTCCTGGGCTCAAGCGATCCTCCTACCTCAGCCTCCCAAGTAGCTGGGACCACAGGCACGTGCTACCATGCCTGGCTATTTGTGTGTGTGTGTGTGTGTGTGTGTATTTTTATTATTTTTTTTTATTTTTTACCAGGAGAAAGCGTGAACACAGTCCCCTACTACCACAAATTATGCAGTCGAGTTTCCCACATTTGGGGAAATCGCAGGGGTCAGCACATCCGGAGTGCAATGGATAAGCCTCGCCCTGGGAAAACCACCTTTGTGATCACAGTATCTCCCCTGCCAGGTAAGTATGTGTGTGTATTTTTTGTAGAGATGAAGTTTCACCATGTTGCCCCGGCTGGTCTTGAACTCCTGACCTCAAGCAACTTGCCCGCTGTGGCCTCTCAGAGTGCTTGGATTACAGGTGTGAGCTACTGCACCCAGCCTAGCTCATCTTGTTCTATTTGATTTTTTAAAACTATATGTTTATATCACTTGGTTGATACTTGTGCAGTACGTGGCAAATTTGTAATTAACCAGGGATGGGCAACATAGAGAGACGCATCTCTTAAAAATAATTTAAAAATTAGCTAGATCTGGTGGCATACACCTATAGTCCCAGCTACTCAGGAGGCTTAAAAGAGAGGATCACTTGAGCCTGGGCCCTCTAGGCTGCAGTGAGCTGAAATTGTGCCACTGAACTTCAACCTGGGTGACAGGGCAAGACCCTGTCTCAAAAAACAAAAAACAAAAAGTGTGTATCTATACACATATAAATACCTATATATTTTAAAGCCTATGTGGGGTTGTAAATTATAGGAAACAAGGACAGTAGGGAGCACCCCAGCTCACATGAAGAAATGGCTGTAAAGAAAACATGTTGGGGTCGGGCACGGTGGCTCATGCCTATAATCCCAGCACTTTGAGAGGCTGAGGTGGGCGGATCACGAGGTCAAGAGATCGAGACCATCCTGGCCAACATGGTGAAACCCCGTTTCTATTAAAAAATACAAAAATTAGCTGGGCGTGGTGGTGTGCACCTGTAGTCCCAGCTACTCGGGAGGCTGAGGCAGGAGAATTGCTTGAACCCGGGAGGCAGAGGTTGCAGTGAGCCAGGATTGCGCCACTGCACTCCAGCCTGGCGCCTGGTGACAGAGCAAGACTCTGTCTCCAAAAAACAAACAAACAAAAAAAAAGAAAACATGTTGAACTTGTGTACAGTACTGGTTGACTCAAGGCAATGAGAGAGCAAATGATGAAGCAGGAATTAATATTTAGGGGGTCTGGTTTAAGGGCATATGGGAATTATTTCTTTGACTGTTTTTGCAAATTTCTTTAAATCTGAAATTATAAAATAGAATTTAAAACAAATCTGGAAAATCTAGTACTATTTCTTTCCCTTCGCACTAGGCATTTCAACATGTTTGAAAAACAGTTTGCAGTAAATTAGAAATGTGGAATTCATTACAAAATTTTGCTTGGAACAATATTTAGACATTTAAGGGTTAAAGGAAAATAACATGTCCTGCTCTTTGTAGAAAAACAGCTGTGTGTCGTCTGATAGAGTTTTCAAGATGTGCTGGGCTATTGAGAGGTGCAGGCCAGCGATGCTTGCCTGAAGGCACTGAGCTGACCGAGAGAGGGGAAGAGAGCCGCTGTGTTGTCTGGCCGTGGCTCTGCCAGAGAGGGAGGCTGGCAGGTTCTGACAAAGGCAAGCTTAGCACCGCTAAATCAAGAGATAACATTTTCTGTGGATTGTACATGACTTATTTTTCTTTTCTTTTTTTAACATAGAGGGAGGGTTTCACCATGTTCCCCAGGCTGATCTCAAACTTCTGAGCTCTAGTGATCCCCTCACCTTGGCCTCCCAAAGTGCTGGGATTATAGGCATGAGCTACTGTACCCAGTCAACTTATATTTCTTTAGGCTGCCCCCTACACATTGCCTCCCATTTGATACCTGGTAGTAAAAGTCCAGTGCTTTCTTTTTCATTTGTTTTGACAGGAAATGATTCTTGTTTAAAACATACATTTCCTGTGTTCCTTTATTGATTGCTCAGCATGTGACAGGAACTGATCTCAGGTCTGTCTGAACTGGGTTCCATTATTACCCCACTTTACAGATGAGGAGGCTGAGTTAAGAGAGGCTAAATAACTTTCCTAAGGTCACATGCTTGTGATATCTCTGAACTTTAGATTTTTATCTAAGTAAAGAATAGTATCTTTGGCGGTGGCTCACGCCTGTAATCCCAGCACTTTGGGAGGCCGAGGCGAGTGGATCACGAGGTCAAAAGACCGAGACCATCCTGGTCAACATGGTGAAACCCCGTCTCTACTAAAAATATAAAAAATTAACTGGGCATGGTGGCACGTGCCTGTAATCCCAGCTACTCAGGAGGCTAAGGCAGGAGAATTGCCTGAACCCAGGAGACGGAGGTTGCGGTGAGCTGAGATTGCGCCATTGCACTCCAGCCTGGGTAACAAGAGTGAAACTCTGTCTCAAAAAAAAAAAAAAAAAAAAGAATAGTATCTTTAAAAGTATCTTAAAAACAGAGTAATTTGTTTATAACTGGTACAACTTTAAGACCCTGACAAAAATCATCTTAGTTATTGTCCTTGAGTGGTAGCCAATGATGAAGACCTCTGTTGTTAATAAAAGATTTTAATAATAAGCTCTTTTTGTAAACTATGAACATTTTGTTGTAACAGAAAAATCCATATAGTGCTAATAATAACAATAAAAGAGAAAGGAGGTTGCCAATGAAATGTAAAGTTGTAAAATAAGGCCAGGCATGGTGGCTCATGCCTGTAATCCCACCACTTTGGGAAGCTGAGGTGGGCAGATCGCTTGAGCCCAGGAGTGGGAGACGAGCCTGGGCAATATAGTGAGACCCCCCTCTCTAAAAAAAGTAAAAAAATTAGCTGGGTGTGGTGGCATGCACTGTGGTCTCAGCTACTCAGGAGGCTGAGGTGGGAGGATTGCTTGAGCCTGGGAGGTCAAGGCTTCTTCAGTGAGCCATGATTGTGTCACTGCACTCCAGCCTGAGTGACAAAAAGAGACCCTGTCTCAAAAAAAAAAGTAAAAAAAGGCCAGGTATAGTGGGTCATGCCTGTAATCCAAGCACTTTGGAGGCCAAGGCGGGTGGATCACCTGAGGTCGGGAGTTCAAGACCAGCCTGACCAACATGGTGAAACCCTGTCTTAAAAAAATAAAAAAATAAATATAAATAAAAATAAATTTGAAAACTTAAAAGTAAAAATAAATGCAAAATAAAATATAACCATACATAGGAAAACTGATTTTTAAAAATACAGCAAAATAATTATAACATTTTAATCCAATTTAAAATGTGTCATTATTTTTCTAATTAAAAACATTCTATTATTGTTAAACATGTGATAAACTTGCTTAGCAATCACAAAAACCCGCTTAATGAATATCAGAGTGAATGTCCTGCCTGTGGGGATTCAAACATAATTTTTTTTTAAATCAGGCTTGGAAGGATAAAGAGAATTTAAAATAAATAATATTTACACTTAAAACAAAAAATTCATACACTGTTTGCTAAAAGGTTTGGCAATAACTTGACTGTCATTTTGCCTTAAAGGTGCTTGCCAGCCTGCTCTCAGTGGGAAGAAAGAAAATGTCAGGTTAGACCCTTGTGTGGGAAAATCGGATTATTTCCTAGGTCTCTCTCCTGATTATTAGCAATGATTGTTGAGTAAGGACTACTCCTTTCTTACAGGATCAGAAAACCCTGGAGATAAATCTGTTCTTCTGCTCTGTTTTCAAGGCACAAAAAACCCCACCCAACAGCCTTCAAAGAAAATGTGGCAGCCTCAGCTGATGGCTCTTTGCTTAGTATTATAAAATCCCAAGAGAAAGGCAGTCTATAAACCTAACATTTGCTCATTTCCCTGAAGCAGGCATAATACTAATATTTATGGAGGTCTGCAAAGAGCCACTTGATGCAAAAGCCAGGTGACTATAAATGACAGAGGAAATTCACCTGAATTGGTTCAAGATGTGTGTTGCTGGGAAACTATGTCCAGAGGCAAATAATCATATTGATTCTAGGAAAATGGTGACACTAAGTAAGTGAACAGACAGGTGCAGCCACACAAATGCCATTTAGCCTTTGTATTTTTCCTTAGATGAAAGGCTTGCTCTTGTTTTGTATTAAAGCTGATGGCAGATTTTGAGAAAAAAGAATAAGGAATGATTATTTGCTATGATCAACATAATATTATTACTTAGGTGTATTTACCAAGGCCTTTTGCATACTTTCTTTTTTTTTTTTGAGACAGAGTCTCGCTGTCACCCAGGCTGGAGTGCAGTGGCATGATCCTGGCTCACTGCAGCCTCCGCTTTCTGGGTTCAAGTGTTTCTTGTGCTTCAGCCTCCTGAGTAACTGGGACTACAGGCGTGTACCCCCATGCCTAGCTAATTTTTGTAGTTTTAGTAGAGACGGAGTTTCCCCATGATGGCCAGGCAGGTCTTGATCTCCTGACTCAAATGATCCGCCCTCTTTGGCCTCCCAAAGTGCTGGGATTACAGGTGTAGCTACAGCGCCCGACATGCATCTATTATTTCTTATTTTTTAAAACAACTTTTTCCTTCTTGCAAGTGAGGAAATTGCAACCCAAAGAGGTTAAGGATTTCCCCAAAGTTTCACAGTGAAGGGCAGAGCTAGGATTTGGAAGCCATGTCTGTCAGACTTCAGCCTGGGCTCTTGTTACCACAGCTGCCACATGACCATTTCCTTGTGGTCAGAGAAAAATATTAAAATAAAATAAATGGCTGGGGATTATCACTTTTGTCGTAGTCCCAGCACTTTGGGAGGCTGAGTTGGGAGGGTCCCTTGAGGCTAGGAGTTTGAGACCAGCCTGGGCCACATGGTGAGACCCTGTCTCTATAAAATATTAAATTAAAATAAATAACGAGGAATTTATTTGCGGTGAACAGAAGGATGCCGAACATGGCCTTAGATTCCATTTGTGGGAATTGGATTTATATTTGCCAGTGAAAACATTTTCTGGTGTTTTCCTAATACATAATGGGGAAAAATATTTGGGGTCCCAATTAGATTTCAAGTGTGTGGAGGGCAGGACCATGTCTCTGTTGTGTCTGTGATGCCTATTGTAAAACAGGAGCAAATGGGTATAACAGGCTTCCAGATTTGGAGCCAGCAGGCTGTCACTTGTTAACTGTAATGACGGTGGGGAGTCACTTAAGCCATCTGAGCTTCATTTATATATATATGGGGGACATGGCACCCATGTTGCAGATATGTTTAAGGGGTCTGAATTTTATTCCACAATCCTGGGGGTAAGACTGACATTATTTTCCTAAATCAAATTTAACCTCACTTCAAACCCTGTATGTCAGGGTGGGGCAACTTTTCCTTTGACAACAACACCAGAATGAGGAGTTGGGGGGCTGTTTTTGGGATGTATGGAAAACAGAGAAAGATCTTTGTTATTTGGTCCATCCGATTGCCACTGAGATGCTCCTTGTCTAAGTGTTTCTTAAAGTTGTCTTCTCCCTAAGGCATGCATTTCCATCCCTCCTTTGAAGCTCAGATTCTACTCTGTCTCACAGCTGCTCCCAAGGTCATGACTCTGGGTGGCCAATTCTCTGGTGGCCAGGAATAGCACTGCTTGGGATTGGAGCAAGAGCTTCTACCACCCAAGGAAATTCCCTCTAAATCCCTCTTCCTCAGTGCAGGGCAAGGTTTCCCAGTGTATAGTTGGCCTGGTATGACTGCAGCATGTCATGGTTTCAGAGATTTATTGAGAGACAGACGTTTTTAAAATTTCAAGAGTTATATATTTAATGTGTATTAACAACTTGAGCTAATATATTAAGTCCATGATCTATAACTTCCTTTAAAAATAACTTTAATGTAAAATGTCTGTCAATATAATGTGAAAAAATAATAGTTTCATAATTCCATAATATTACCATCAGTAATAGCAGAAACTGCAAAAATCTTGAAGAACTATGGGAGTTTCTGAGGTCTGGGAAACATTTGGACACAGTGCTATCCAACAGAAATATCACATGAGACTGGACAAGGTGGCTTATTCTTTGGGAGGCCTAGGTGGGCAGATCACCTGAGGTCGGGAGTTTGAGACCAGCCTGACCAACATGGTGAAACACCATCTCTACTAAAAATACAAAAAATTAGCCGAGCATAGTGTTGCATGCTGTAATCCCAGCTACTTGGGAGGATGAGGCAGGAGAATCGCTTGAACCCAGGAAGTGGAGGTTGCAGTGAGCTGAGATCATGCGACTGCACTCCAGCCTATCTCAAGAAAAAAAAAAAAGAAACATCACATGAAACACAAATGCAGACCACTTATGGGTATGTAATTTAAAATTGTCTGTTAGTCACATAAAAAAGAAATAGGTGACATTAATTTTGATAATACATTGTATTTATCCCTATATATATATAAATATTATCAATTAATATGTGATCAATATAAAAATTATCTGAGGTATTTTACATTCTTTTTTCTTTTCTTTCTTTCATCTTTTGTTTTTTTTGAGATGGAGTTTCACTCTTGTTGCCTAGGCTGGAGTGCAATGGTGTGATCTCGGCTCACTGCAACCCCCGCCTCCTGGGTTCAAGTGATTCTCCTGCCTCAGCTTCCTGAGTAGGTAGGATTACAGGCATGCGCCACCACGCCTGACTAATTTTGTATTTTTAGTAGAGAAGAGGTTTCTCCATGTTGGTCAGGCTGGTGTTGAACTCCCAACCTCAAGTGATCCATCCGCCCTGGCCTCCCAAAGTTCTTGGATTACAGGCATGAGTCATTGTGCCCGGCCAAAAACCCATTTCTTTTTTTTTTTTTTTTTTTTTTGAGACAGAGTCTTGCTCCATTGCCAGGAGCCAGGCTGGAGTGCAGTGGTGCAATCTCAGCTCACTGCAACCTCTGCAATTCTCCTGCCTCAGCCTCCCGAGTAGCTGGGAGTACAGGCATGCGCCACCACGCCCAGCTAATTTTTGTATTTTTAGTAGAGACAGGGTTTCACCATGTTGGCCAGGATGGTCTCGATCTCTTGACCTCTTGATCCACCCGCCTCGGCCTCCCAAAGTGCTGGGATTATAAGCGTGAGCCACCGCGCCCGGCCCAAAAACCCATTTCTTAACAAAAGAACTGGTCTTGCCTCCCATTTCAGTCATGTAGCCATGCATAAATATTGTTTATTGCTAGAATGAGAAAATATTCATAATCAATTCTATTCCAATTTTTGTTTTTAAAGATAAAAGTACTAGGCCGGGCTTGGTGGCTCACGCCTGTAATCCCAGCACTTTGGGAGGCTGAGGTGGGTGGATCACCTGAGGATGGGAGTTCGAAATCAGCCTGACCAACATGGAGAAACCCCATCTCTAAAAAAAAAAAAAAAGATAAAAGTACTGAATAGATGGGAATAGCAGGAGTTTTATTTTAACAACTCAATTTTTACCTGGGTTCTATGAAAAATTATGTATATTTGTGAAAATTATATAATACATTAAAAATTATCTTAAATGATCTATTAACTGACAATATAATTAGGTCCTCTTTCAGTTTTGATGAAAGCGAAGAATTGAGAGCCGAGCCGCTTGACCTGCAGAATTACTCAGTCATTATTGTTACTCCCAGTGCAAACAGTAACATTCTGAACTGCTACTTTCGCGGGATGCCTGGGGCAGTGTATCATAGAAAGATATGGGATGCCTGAGGCGGATGACTTTCTTTTGGTAAAGACAGAGCAGGGCAATAGTGAAAAGAGAGATGGAAGAGGAGATTTGCCACAAGTCAATCTCTCTGGACAAAAATATAAGCGGACATTGATGATATGGAAATTGGTGGGCACCCGCTGGAATTTGGCTTGATGCTGCGGTCTTGGAACAAGGCAATAGGTAATAGGACAACTGTGTGAAAGAAAGAAAGTTCCAGGTGAGCATCTGGGCTCCTGGTTGTCAATCCTATATCTCCCAGAGCCAATCAGAGGTTAGAAGGGAGCTCTGGAAAGAGACATTGCTGTTCATTTGACCCTCCTTTTTTCCCCTGGGGGCTACTATGATTGGTTGGTCCAGGTGGGGCTTTGAAGGGCAATTTTGACTGAAAAAATTGCTGATATTTTGCAAGTAAAAACCAGTTTCTTCCTTTTCAAAATGGAAGTAACAACACTTACTTCCAAGGGCTTTAGGAACTTCCTAGACGCCATGAATATAAATACAATTTCCCACTAGTTTCCTGTTAATTTATCTTTTCCTTCTCCCCATGATTCTCTTTTCTTTTTTTCCTTCCCTTTCCACTTCCCTCTCCTCCTCCCCCTCCCCTCCCCTCTCCTTCCCTCCCCTCCCCTCCCCTCCCCTCTCCTCCCCTCCCCTCCCCTCACTTCCCCTCCCCTCCCCTCCCTTCCCCTCCCCTCCTCTCTCCTCTCCTTTCCTCTCCTTTCCTTTCCTTTCCTTTCTTGTTGGGGCCAGGCACTGTGGGTGGCTCACACCTGTAATCCCAGCTCTTTCAGAGGTCGAGGTGGGCGTATCACCTGAGATCTGGAGTTCAAGACCAGCTTGGCCAACATGGTGAAACCCCGTCTCTACTAAAAATACAAAAAATTAGCCGGGCATTGTGGTGGGTGCCTGTAATCCTGGCTACTTGGGAGACTGAGGCAGAAGAATCACTTGAACCCGGGAAGCAGGTGTTGTAGTGAGCCAAGATCACACACAATTGCACTACAGCCTGGGTGAGAGTGAAACTCCGTCTCTCTCTCTCTCTCTCTCTCACACACACACACACACACACACACACACACTTAAGTTGGACAGCTTATGTTGATCTGTTCCTTTCAGCTGATAAGAAAGATCAGATCCTACTTTTACCCTAGGGTGTAAACTAAGCCCCATTAAGATAATCTTCAGAGCTTCTTTAAAGATGTGTTTTTGCTCCTTGATAACTGTCTACTTTTATTTTCTTTTTTTTTTTTTTATTGCATTTTAGGTTTTGGGGTACATGTGAAAAACATGCAAAGTTGTTGCATAGGTGCATTCATGGCAGTGTGATTTGCTGCCTCCCTCCCCCTCACCCATATCTGGCATTTCTCCCCATGCTATCCCTCCCCAACTCCCCCCCACGCTGTCCCCCCTACTCCCCTGCAACAGACCCCCGTGTATAGTGCTCCCCTCCCTGTGTCCATGTGTTCTCCTTGTTCAACACCCGCCTATGAGTGAGAACATGTGGTGTTTGGTTTTGTGTTCTTGTGTCAGTTTGCTGAGAATGATGGTTTCCAGGTTCATCCATGTCCTTACAAAGGACGCGAACTCCTCATTTTTAATGGCTGCATAATATTCCATGGTGTATATGTGCCACATTTTTCCTGTCCAGTCTATCATCGATGGGCATTTGGGTTGGTTCCAGGTCTTTGCTATTGTAAACTGTGCTGCAATGAACATTCGTGTGCATGTGTCCTTATAGTAGAACGATTTATAATCCTTTGGATATATGCCCAGTAATGGGATTGCTGGGTCAAATGGAATTTCTATTTCTAGGTCCTTGAGGAATTACCACACTGTTTTCCACAGTGGTTGAACTAATTTACACTCCCACCAACAGTGTAAAAGTGTTCCTATTTCTCCACATCCTCTCCAGCATCTGTTTTCTCCAGATTTTTTAATGATCGCCATTCTAACTGGCGTGAGATGGTATCTCAATGTAGTTTTGATTTGCATTTCTCTAATGACCAGTGATGATGAGCATTTTTTCATATGTTTGTTGGCCTCTTGTATGTCTTCTTTTGTAAAGTATCTGTTCATATCCTTCGCCCATTTTTGAATGGGCTTGTTTGTTTTTTTTTTGTAAATCTTTTTTAGCTCGTTGTAAATTCTGGATATCAGCCCTTTGTCAGATGGGTAGGCTGCAAAAATTTTTTCCCATTCTGTTGGTTGCCGATTCACTCTATTGACTGTTTCTTTTGCCGTGCAGAAGCTATGGAGTTTGATTAGGTCCCATTTGTCTATTTTGGCTTTTGTTGCCAAAGCTTTTGGTGTTTTGGTCATAAAGTCCTTGCCTACGCCTATGTCCTGAATGGTTTTGCCTAGGTTTCCTTCTAGTGTTTTTATGGTATTAGGCCTTATGTTTAAGTCTTTAATCCATCTGGAGTCAATTTTAGTGTAAGGTGTCAGGAAGGGGTCGAGTTTCTGCTTTCTGCATATGGCTAGCCAGTTTTCCCAACACCACTTATTGAACAGGGAATCCTTTCCCCTACTTTTATTTTCAATAGGTAAGGTTTCAGTTTCCTCTTGACACATTAGAAAGAGTCAGTCTAAGAAGCTTGGATGGGAAGGTAAGGACAGTTAAGAGTCAAAGGTTTGGGTTTCTACCCTGCGGAGATCACACTGACCTGGCAGCGGGATGGGGAGGACTAGACCCAGGACATGGAGCTCATGGAGACCAGGCCTGTAGGGGATGGAACCTTCCAGAGTGGGCAGCTGTGCTGTACCTTCTGGAGAGGAGCAGAGATGTACGTGCCATGTGCAGCATGAGGGGCTGCACCCTGAGACAGGAGCCGTCTTCCCAGCCCACCATCCCCATCGTGGGCATCACTGCTGGCCTGTTGTCCTTGGAGCTGTAGTCACTGGAGTGGTGGTCGCTGCTGCGATGTAGAGGAAGAATAGCTCAGATAGAAAAGGAGGAGGCCACTCTGAGGCTGCAAGCAATGACAGTGCCCAGGACTCTGATGTGTCTCTCACATCACCTTGTAAAGTGTGAGACAGCTGTCTTGTGTGGGATTGAGAGGCAAGATTTATCCACACCTTCTCTTTATGACTTCAAGAACCCTGATTTCTCTTTCTGCAACGGCATCTGAATGTGTCTGTGTCCCTATAGGCATAGCATGAGGAGGTGGGGAGACCAGCCCAGCCCCGTGTCCACCATGAACCCCTTCCCCACGCTGACCTGCATTCCTTCCCATCACCTTTCCAGAGATGTGGGGCTGGGATGTCTCCATCTCTGTCTCAACTTTATGTGCACTGAGCTGTAACTTCTTACTTTCCTATCAAAGTTAGAATCTGAGTATTAAAAAAAAATAGAGTCAAAGGTAAGTATGTTTCTGGGTATTCTCTACCCCATTTTGTGGAATCCTCCAGTTACTAACATCCAAATAAATGCACACTCAAATCGATAAAATCCTATACCTAAATTGATTGGAAGGCTGGAACAATAAAAAAAAAAAAAAAAAAAAGAAAACGAGGATTTCATTGTAAATGCCTTCTTCCATGATTTGCAAGAAACAGGGCCAGTAGTCACGATTGGATGACATCAACAGGGTTTTGTGTGCCCCAGCTTTTCACTGGGAAAATTACATAGTGGGAACCTGATTTTAATCTAAAATGGACACATGCAGACCTAAACGGTGAGTGGATCACAGACTAGAGATAAAGATTTCAGGGCGTCTCCAATGGGACACGGGAACTAGGAGGGCTGCATAACAGCAAAATGGAGCCTGTTCTCTGTGCCCTCAGATGTGAATTTTCACAGCTTCCAGTCACACCCCTCTCTGATGCTAATAACAATACTCAGATTTTCATGTGGGCTGTTAATGACATGGTATGGAAGCACAAACTACTGGAAGTTTTAAAATTGGATTTCATTTTTTTTTATTATTATATAAAAAGAAATAAAAAAACCTTTTTCTTTTAGAGATGGGGTCTCGCTATGTTGCCTAGGCTGGAGTGCAGTGGTTATTCACAGGCGTGATCCAACTACTGATCACCACGGGAGTTTTGACCTGCTCCGTTTCCAACCTGGGCTGGTTCACCCCTCCTTAGGCAACCTAGTGGTCCCCCGCTCCCGGGAGGTCACCATATTGATGCCCAACTTAGTGCGGACACCCGATCGGCATAGCGCACTGCAGCCCAGAACTCCTGGGCTCAAGCGATCCTCCCACCTCAGCCTCCCAAGTAGCTGGGACGACAGGCACGCGCCACCACAGCGCGGCAGGATTTCATTCTTATTGATTTCTCAGTTACACATCTTTCAACAAGCTTTGGCATCTAGAATGAATGATGAATAACAAGTGTCATTCACCAAGCACCTAGAATCTGTGGGGCACAGTGCTAAGCCATTATATGTGTTATTTCTTTCAACTTCAACAAAATGCAAGTATATTTATATGCAGAAAAGTACACACAACATAAATGTAAAGCTCAGTGAACTATCACAAAGTGAAGCTCCATATCCCTTCCTTCCAAGTCCCTTCCCTTACCTCAGAAATTCACAAGGCACCTCTCCCAAGCAAGACCCTCCTCTCCCCTCAAAGATAGGCACTATCCTAACTTGCAACATTCCAGACTAATTTTCTCTGTTTTTAAAATTTGCTTATTTTAAATTTTTTTTATAGAGATGGGGTCTCACTATGTTGTCCAGGCTGGTCTTGAACTCCTGGACTCAAGCAATTCTCTTGCCTTGGTTTCCCAAAGTGTTTGTGAAATTTATATAAATGGAATAATATAATATATTGTATTTTTAGAAAGCACTTCAGCAACTTTGCAAAGAGGGTATTATTGCATTATTGGTCCCACTTTTTATCTTTCTTTTTCTTCCCTCGAGATGGAGTCTCACTCTGTCGCTCAGGTTGGAGTGCAGTGATGTGATCTTGGGTCTCTGAAACCTTTGCTTCCTGGGTTCAAGCCATTCTCCTGCCTCAGCCTCCTGTGTAGCTGGGATTAACAGGTGCGTGCCACCAAACCCAGCTAATTTTTGTATTTTTGGTAGAGATGGGATTTCACCAGGTTGGCCAGGCTGGTCTTGAACTCCTGACCTCGAGTCATCTGCCCACCTCAGCCTCCCAAAGTGCTGGGATTACAGGCATGAGCCATAGTAGCCTGCCTTCATTCCCCTCCCTTCCCCCTCTTCTCCTCCCCTTCCTCTCCTTCTTCCCCTTCCTTCCCTTCCCTTCTCTTCCCTTCCCCTCCCTCCCTCCCTTCCTTCCTTCCTCCCTTCCTTTTTGAGACAGGGTCTCACTCTGTCACCCAGGCTAGAGTGCAGTGGTGCTATCACAGTTCACGGCAGCTGCCACCATGACTGGCTAAATGTTTTTAAATTTTATGTTTAGTAGAGACAGGGGTCTCGCTATGTTGCCCAGGCTAGTCTTGAACCCCTGAGTTCAAGTGATCCTCCTGCTTCAGCCTCCAAAAGTGCTGGGATTACAGACATGAGCCACTGCACTTGGCAGATTGGTCCCATTTCCTAGAGGACGAAAATGATGTACAGAATAGTTAAAGGATCTGTCCAAGGTTACATAGCTTCTAATAAGTGACTAAAGTAGGATTGCACCCAGGCCTATCTAACGGCAAATTGTTTTCCTTCTCTGCACCTTTGCCAAAATCAGAACCAGTGACTTGCAGAGTCCCTTTACAAAGCTCCATTTCCTCTCACTCTCTGCCACTGCTCAGATTTCCATGCATGCTTAGCTGTGTCTTTCTCACTTGGCTTGAGGTAGTGTGATGAGGGGACATGGGGTGAGGGTTGAGTTTCTTTGTCTTCCAATCATTTCTTGATTTCCTTCTGATCTATGTTCAGTTGGATTCCATTCCACAGCCTGGCCACAAAAAGGCCTGTTCTCTTTCATAGTTTGAATGTATTGAAGGTTGGTGATTACAACACACATGGCTGGGAACATTTCTGTTCTTCCCTCCAAGTTTTTGGTTGTATGGGGTACATCCTGGAGCTTTTAAAATATCCTCAGAAATAGGCAAAATCAGAGAGCCAGATGGTACTTGAATGACTGAAGCTTGGCATATACTGTTCAAACACACGGTCCTATTGTGTTAACATTCTCATTAATCTTCTAATTAAACTATATCTTCCAAACCCATTTGTTAAAGTTTACAGCCGGGTGCAGAGAGAACTGGTTTTGAGAGGGACCTGTAATCTCTGCTCTTTGGAAGGCGGAGGCGGGCAGATCCCCTGAGGTCAGGAGTTCCAGAGGAGCTTGGCCAACATGGTGAAACCCCATCTCTCTTAAAAATACAAAAAATTAGCCGGGCATGGTGGCATGCACCTGTAATCCCAGCTACTCGAGAGGCTGAGGCAGGAGAATCACTTGAATCTGGGAGGCGGAGGTTGCAGTGAGCTGAGATCAGGCTATTGCACTCCAGCCTGGGTGACACAGTGAGACTCTGTCTCAAAAAATAAAATAAAATAAAATAATTTATTATTAATAAAATAAAATTTACAACTGCTTACTCCTGTATAATTGTATGTAGATCATTAAGAACATTTTGCACATTTATGTATGCATATGTATAAAAGCTCACCAATTTGGAAGTATATTTTATTTTTTTAAATAATATTGTATGTATAATAAAAGTGAGAAGAGCAGATTTGAACAGGTGTGAAAGAATACAAAGGAATGAAACAGGCCAAATTAAACCAGGGAGTTAAAGAAAATGAGGTAGACGTGGAGAGGAAAGTTTACACATTTTTCCTTTTAGATTCTCCAGAAGTTTGCAAATATACAGACCTAGAGGATGCTATTTCCCAAGGCCTAGGACTTACTCACTACTGTGCTGGAATGTACCCCTTTCTCTAATTCTATAAAATTAGACAAATCTCATCCTCCCCACACCTCGCTGTTCATGAAAGCCAAAGCCAGCTCCATTCAGTGGTTGAACAGTAGCTGGCACTACAGACAGGGCCACCATGCCTGGCTAATTGTTTTATCTTTTTGTAAAGCCGGGGTTTCACCATGTTGCCCAGGCTGGTCTTGAACTCCTGAGCTCAAGTGGCCTGCCCACCTCAACCTTCCAAAGTGCTGGGATTACAGGCATGAGCCACTGCACCTGGCCCAGGACTTCTTGTATGATGGAAACTGAGGGGCACTGAGGCTTTCCTGCTCAAAAATGCCTCCCTACCAATGTAAAATTCAAGTGTTTTTGTCACTAGGTTTCCTTAGGAAAATGTTAATCTGATACCTGAGCAGAGCGGCACATTAACTCAGAATTTTTTCATGAAATGCAATGCGTATAAACAAATAGATATAATATTAGTATTAATTATCATATTTCTTAGACTTAGAAAAGCAATGTATACTATGCAGATGAAGTATTGAGAAATTGTTAGGACTTGAAATAAACTAAATCCATACTTTTTTTTTTTGAGACAGAGTCTCACTCTGTTGCCCAGGCTGGAGTGTGCACAATCTTAGCTCACTGCAACCTCCACCTTCTGGGTTCAAGCGATTCTCCTGCCTCAGCCTCCTGAGTAGCTGAGATTACAGGCTTTTGGTGGAGACAGGATTTCACCATGTTGGCCAGGCTGATCTCGAACTCCTGACCTTGTGATCCACCCACCTCAGCCTCCCAAAGTGCTGGGATTAGAGGCGTGAGCCACCTCGCCTGGCGATCCATAAATATTTAATCAATAGTTTCCATGATGAATCAAGTTTTTCACAGGTATTAAATGATAAAGAACTTCAACAAATAGCCAAAAGTTGGTTGAGGAAGCTTCAAGATTTTGAGATAACGTATGTAGTAGAAGTAAAATGGTAGTTTAATTAATACAGGACTCTGCAGCAGGGGTGCAGGAGGGAACTTTGCTTATTTTGCTGTAATAAGCAAAATATCTTTTACGGGGTAGAGAGTATAAGATCTTCAGGGCTGAGGTGGGCTGGGGCCATAGTGATAGATGAACTAATTTATACAACAAATGGACAGTAATTGTGGTTGTTGCATTGGTAGGAAGGACTTAGACAAATAGAGCTAAGCTTGAGAAGAGGGAATTGGTTTGAGAGGGACCCAGCATCTGGTGGGAGCCCAAGCGGGGCTAGAGTGGAATATGGCTAAAGGTTGCCTGATATTTACTTTTCAATTATCTATAATGATATTGTTATATTTTGTATTATGTCAGGGAATTCTTATTCAAACTGTTGTGTTAGTTGTGGGTGTATGACTGCTGATACAGTAGAGTTATCAATAAAAATTTGATTTGCTGATTATATCCATTGTTATCTAGTTTAATTTCATTTAGTATCAGTTAGTGATTGTGTATGGCTGGTAATGACAGGAATTCAAACACTCAATAAGTTGGCTCAACAAATTGCTTTATTTTTCTCAAGTGATGAGAAGTCTGGAGGGAGGTGGTCCAGGGCTGGATGGAGGCTTTGCCATGTCGTGGTTGCTCGGCATCTTTCCATCTTTCTGCTCAGGCATCCTGAGCATGTTCTTGTGACCTCCTGGCCTCAAGATGGCAAATGCATTTCTAGCATGGCCTCTGTGCTCCTGGCAAGAGAAAGATGTGAAGGGCGTAAAGGGACCTATCAGCTGAGCACAATCTGCCCCTTTTTAAGGGCCTTTCCCAGACATGCCATCCAGCAATTTCTACTGATAACTCATTGGACGAAACTATGTCATGTGGCCATTGTAACTGCAGGGAACTTGGAAAATGTGTGTGTGTTTGGTCAAGTCCAAGTGTATTGAACTAAGTCCAGGCCTCTCTGAACTAAGTTGGAGATCCTTTATAAAGGAAGGGGAGAAATGATATTGGTGTAGGCATCTAGCAGTGACTTCTAGAAACCAATGGTCCATCTGGTACAGGGCTTCATCTTGGTATATGGCATCCCCTGATGAGACATCATGGCTGGCCTCTAATATGCTATCCTGCAATGAACCAGTCATAGTTCATGAAAACATCATTTCAACTGGTCATGAAAACATCATTTCATTACAGACTCACATGGATCTTCCTAGACACTTCTTCTGGTAATAAAGATATTTTCAATTTATATAAGATTCTTTCTCTGGTTATTTAATAAGTTAGTGAGATTTTAAAATGCATTAAAATTGCTTCAGATCCATCACTGTCATGAATGCTGTTAGGAAATATTTGCCAGAAGCCAAACATTTGAACAGCTTTAACCATGGCATCAGAAAAACTACAATTACATTCAGGAAAGAGCTGCTTGATGTGTGACATTAAAATGCAGTTCCCCAGGCAACTGAGAGGGAGATACATTCAATAACAACAGAGCTTTCATGAATTGCTAAGATCTTACAGAATTTGCAACACCTTTTATTTATTTTTCATTGGCAGTTAAATTACAACTTGAAATCCATCTGCTGACTAGAAAACACATCCTCTGCTCTGGATAAACTAGGCCTCCTCCCAAAATAACTACCACCTAATTGATAGAGGAGCTCGAGAGAAGCCAGGAGCAGCGGAAACGTGCAGATGAGACATACAGCTCTGCCATCGGACACTGTTGTGTTGGAGGTAATGCTCTGCAGATATATATTGATCCATGTCTACATCGTCCTTTCCTCAGATGATAGAGCCCTACCCCAGTGTTCTCATCATACATAAGTTTGAAAACCTTCTTTTCAAACTTGCTGGGCATGGTGACTCATGTTGCCAGGCATGGCGGCTCACGCCTGTAATCCCAGCACTTTGGGAGGCTGAGGTGGGAGAATCACAAGGTCAGGAGTTCAAGTCCAGCCTGGCCAACATGGTGAAACCCCATCTCTCCTAAAAATAGAAAAAATTAGCTGGGTATGGTGGCATGTGCCTGTAATCCCAGCTACTTGGAAGGCTGAGGCAGGAGAATTGCTTGAACCAGGACCCAGAGGCAGAGGTTGCAGTGACATAAAATTGTGCCACTGCACTCCAGCCTGGGCCACAGAGCGAGACTCCATTAAAAAAAAAAGAAAAGAAAACCTTGTTGAATGGTGTTATTTCACAATGCCTAGTTGGGAATTCAGTGTATGTAAATTGTATTCAGTGAAATGCATCTTTTGAGGTATAATTTCATGGTTCCATCATCAGGTATTGTACTAAGTACATTAAAAAAATATTGGCCCAGTACAGTGGCTCACTCCTGTAATCCCAGCATTTTGGGAGGCCAATGCAGAAGAATCTCTTGAGGCCTGGTTTGAGACCAGCTTAGGCAACAAAATGAGACCCCCCCATCTCTAAAAACCAAACAAACAAAACCTCCAAGTTCTAGTTGGTGGAGTTTAGGTGTGAGAATTTGAGAGAGCAACAGTATTAGATGGTGGCTCACTTCTGTAGTCTCAGCTGCTGGGGAGGCTGAGCTAGGAGAATTGTTTTACCTAGGAGTTCCAGGCTGCAGTGAGCCATGATCATGCCACTGCACTCCAGCCTGGGCCACAGAGTGAGACCCTTTCTTATAAATAAATAAATAAATAAATAAATACCAAAACTGTAGTATTTACAATACAGTTTTACCTCAGTTAATCCAATCTATTGCTGAAAATCTTGAAATAAACCATATCCTATTGACTTAAATTATAATTTCAAAAAAATTTTCTATTCCCATTAGCCAAAGAACAAAAATATTTTATTTCAACTTCTGATTAATTATCAGTTAATGATAAGAAACAGCACTTTAAGCTGGACATGGTGGCACAAGCCTGTGATCCCATCTACTCAGCAGGCTGAGGTGGAAGGATCACTTCTTTTTTATTTTTATTTTTTTTTGTGGGGGATAGGGTCTTGCTCTGTTGCCCAGGCTGGAGTGCAGGGGTGCAGTTTCAGCTCACTGCAACCTCTGCCTCCCCAGCTCAAGGGATTCTCCTGCCTCAGCCTTCCCAGTAGCTAGAATTACAGGCCTGCACCGTAACATCCAACTAATTTTTGTATTTTTAGTAGAGGCAAGGTTTCACCATGTTGGCCCGGCTAGTTTTGAACTCCTGGCCTCAAGTGATCCGCCCACCTCAGCCTCCCAAAGTGCTGGGATTACAGGCATGAGCCACTGCGCCTGACCGAGGATCCCTTGAGCCCAGGAATTCAAGACCAGCCTAAGCAACAAAACGAGACTCCATCCATCTCACAAAAAAAAAAGGAAATAACACTTCAGGTTTCCTGTCTATACTTAGATTCCCTTAAGTAAATCCGCACCAAATACTTATTTTTTTTCCCAAGGGATCTGCCTTATTTTTTATTTATTTTTTGTTGGGATCTGCCTTTTTAAATTAAAAAAAAATTTTTTTTCCCACTGTTTATAGCAGCGATAGGACCTAGGGGACCTTGCTAGAAATAAAATATTGCTTTTGTATATAGACATTTTTGCCACTAATAATGGCCAATACTTATTTTTCAAATTGTATGCATCGAATACTTTTGCTCTCTCAAACTCTCACAATGAGCCTATGACAAAGACTCTATAATTCTAATACTCATTTTACAGGGGAGGAATCAGGCTTAAAGAAGAAACTTGCCCATTGACAACAAAGATAATTGATGGAGCCGGGCCATGAACCCAGACAGTGTGACGCTGAAGGCTGGTTCTTCACCACCACGTGACATGGCTGTTAGGGTTTTTCCAAATTTTTCCTTTTGTTGCTTCTACTTTTGGTTTCATTTCTAAGAAATCTAATTGCCTAATCCAAGGTCATGAAGATTCATGCCTGTATTTTTTTTCAAGAGTTTAATAACTTTACCTCTTATGTTTTGATTTTCTTTTGTTATGTTTTTTAGAGATACAATCTCGCTATGCTCCTAGGTTGGCCTCAAACTCCTGGCTTCAAGACTTCTCCCTCCTTAGCCTCCAGCATAGCTGGGACTACAGATGCCTGTTACTGTGCTTGCCCAGTGAGTTGATTTTTGTATATGTTGTGAGATAGAGGTCCAACTTCTTCCTTTCTGTGGGAAGTAGAAACGTTCCTTTTTAAAGTTTCTTTTCTTGTTAAAGAATAAGTGTGCTAATAACTCTTTGTTAAGCCCTATCCTTTGTAGCTGTTAGGCATGCCATGCTTACAGGCACATAGTACATTCTATGTCCTTGTACTTTAACCAAGATATATGTGCTGGATGTGCTCATAGGCATGTCCCAACTCTCCATTACTTTCAACTGTTTAAAACAGTTTTAAGTTGTTAGCCAATTGGGTTTTAGTTTAGATTGTGAGGTCTGGCTCCAACCAACAGAGATCAGACACAACAGTAAGAACAACCCCAAATGCCTAAGGGATAAATTTGTGTGTTTTCCTTTGTTCATTGTACTCTCCTGGCATGATGGCTAGGGAGGGTACCCTTCCTGCAGTCTAGGAAGTAAAAATTGCATTGCAGAAAGATCCTTTGTCTCAGTGCTAATTTTTCTTTGCGGCACCAAGCCTCTGTTTCCAACACTTTTGTATGTAGATATCCAGTCATCCTAGTACCATTTCTTTAAAAGATTCTTCTTTCCCCATTAAATTGTCCTGGCATCCTTGTCAAAAGTCAATGAAACATAAATGTAAGGATTTATTTCTGGGAGAGAAATATGCTTGTATGATATCTTTGATTACATTCCCTCACATTCATTGAGTTCTCTACCTCAGGAACCCTAATTATCCTCACACTGGATCATCTTTATCTTCTCTAATAGCCTTCATCATTGTCCTTTGTTCTGTGTTCACTCTCATGCCTTTCCTCATGTCAGTAATTACATTTTCAACAGTGTCTACTTTGTACATGGTTCTTTCTAATTAATTCTATAATTATGATGGTCCTCAATTTATTTTGTTGATCCACAGCTCCCCTTTCAATTCTATTATTTTGGCTTTTGTCTTATTAAATTCATGTTTTTATTTTTATTTTTTTTTAGACAGAGTCTTACTCTATTGCCCAGGCTGCTTGCTGGAGTGCAGTGGTG
The DNA here is from genome assembly GCF_030222135.1 of Aotus nancymaae. NCBI lineage: Eukaryota > Metazoa > Chordata > Mammalia > Primates > Aotidae > Aotus > Aotus nancymaae. The sequence goes on along the minus strand of NW_026988476.1, from coordinate 24,917,303 downwards.
TGATCTCAGCTCACTGCAACCTTTGCCTCCCGAGTTCAAGTGATTCTCCTGCCTCAGCCTCCCAAGTAGCTAAGATTACAGGTGCCCACCACCACGCTGGCTAATTTTTGTATTTTTAGTAGAGACGGGGTTTCACCATGTTGGCCAGGCTGGTCTGGAACTCCTGACCTCAGGTGATCTTCCTGCCTCAGCCTCCCAAAGTCCTGGGATTACAGGCATGAGCCACTGCATCTGGCCTGAATTTATGCTTTTATTGAGTTATTCTCTGTTGAATACTTGTGAGGACTTTTCTTCTGTTCTGTGAGCTTTGCTTTCTTCTTAGTTGCATTATTTGCCTTTATGTCTCCTGTGCAATATGATCTTCCCCCTTGGTTTTCTTTTGTTTTGTTTGGCTGGTGTATGTTTGCATGGCTGCCATGCTGTTACTCTGCCTCCTGCCCATGTTTGGGTGGCTGTTTGCTGACATTGTGTATTTCTGGTATTGTTGAGACATCTTCAGGTTTTCCATGATCACAGAAGCCCATTTGTTTTCCTGACTCTGCTGCAGTCTGGAGCTTGAGAAGTTGTGTTGCATCCCCTTCTTCTGAGGGACTGTGGAGGTAGGGACAGAGTTCAACTGAGGTTGGTAGGGACAGAGTTCAGCTGCGCTGAAGTGCACGCTCTGTTAGCATCCCTCTCAGCATCTGCCTGTTCTTCTGAGATGCTATTGCAGATTATCTACCAGGGACACATGTCTGTTTAGGGTATGTCTACCCATCCTTCATGGATACCTTTAGGCTTTGGATGGCTTATTATACTCGATATGAGGCTCTTGAACCTTCTCTGTCATCTCAGAATCAGCTTAGTGTTCATATTCTTCCATTTTCTCTCTAAAAGTTATTCCATTCCTCCTCAGGCAGAAGAGAAGAAAGTTAAGAGCCCCCATTCAGTTTGCTTCTCCCTATATTTGGTGAATTTAGTGAGACATCTCAAGATTCTCCTACAGCCCTGCTTCTGGGAGGTTGAGGTGGGGTAAGTATATTTTTTTTCTTGAGACAGAGTCTCATGCTGTTGCTCAGGCTGGAGTGCAGTGGCATGATCTTCGCTTACTGCAACCTCTGCCTCCCAGATTCAAGTGATTCTCCTGCTTCAGCCTCCTAAGTAGCTGGGACTACAGGTGCCTACCATCATGCACCGCTAATTATTGTATTTTTAAGTAGAGATGGGGTTTTCTCACGTTGGCCAGGCTAGTCTCAAAATACTGATGTCAAATGATTTGGGAGGCCTGCCTTGGCCTCTCAAAGTGTGGGATTACAGACTTGAGCCACCATGCCCAGCCAACTTTTCTTTGTACTTTTCTACCTTGATCCAAAATCTCCTCCAAAGTTTGAATTTCAAGTATAGAGCCTCCATCAAGTTCACTTAAGTTTGCTTTTTTTCCAATTACTATTGCCAAATACCCAATGTTAGCTCATCTATTACTGTTGGTGTTTGGAAAAACTGAAACTGTGGTTTTCTTGTCACAGCACAACAACCATCAACACAGAAGACTTTGTGACCAAATGGGTGGGGGTTTTCTCCCACACACCAAGCAGGGGACACCAGCTAGGTGTCCTCTTATTCAATTCTGATGCTACCTACCTAGAGATAGCCATAGATCCCACAAATTGATGGCTCAGTCCCCAACACTGGCCCCTCTTTTCCACCAGTCACAAGTCTGGGCCTCTGGAACTTTTGACTGGATGGTTTCAAGTTGGGGTTTCCACAACCCCATCTTTGGGTTCAATTAATTTGCTAGAGTGACTCAAAGAACTCAGGGAAACACTTATGTTTACCAGTTTATTATAAAGGATACTACAAAAGATATACATGAAAAGATGCGTAGGGTGAGATATGGGGTAAGAGGTACAGAGTTTCCATGCCCTCCCTGGGAAGACCACCCTCCAGGAACCTCCACATTATTCAGTTGTCTAAAAGCTCCCTGAGCCTTGTCCTCTGGACCTTTTACAGAGAGTTCATTGTGTAGGCATGACTGGAGGACGGACAGCCGTGTCAAAGTGTGACTGACCTCTCTGTGCAGCTGTCCTTCTTCCAGGGTATGAGGCAGGATGCTGTTTGGAATGAGGGTTTATGATCCATAATCAGAAAGGCAGGGGATGATGAGAGTTCTGCCTTTGGTGGGTGGAAGGAAAGCAGAAGGTGAGTGAGAGAGAGAAAAAGAGAGAGAGAAAGAGAGAGATTGATTCTGTTTTCTGAGGCCTGCTTCTGAAGCCTAAAGTACCCCAACATTATAACAAAAGACTGTGAGTTATGAACAAGGTACCATGGCTGAAAACCTATATCGTAACACACTTGGCACGCAACTCTTTGTACATTTCTGTAGGCCTACAGTGCTCAGTCTCTGACGTGTGTCTTCCTCATTTGCCTCTTTGTTCTGCTACTGTCCTAGAAATGAGAGAATTTCTAAAAATTCCTTGACTTTTTGGTAGGAAGAAACTCCCAGAGTGGGTCCAAGCTGAAAATGAATCCCTTACTGGGTAAAAAATATGGATGTGGTTACAATTCCTGGCTGAAAATGCTCCCAGTGATACTGTTGAACCATTTTATGCTAATAAATTCGATGGGACACACTCCCCTTTTAGTTTATTCCTCTTTTTTCTCCTGTTGCTACTTATAACCATCCTTGTCAACTATCTACGTTTCACTATTAAATTCTTCACACAATGTTGGTGATTTCAAAGTTTTCTTTCTTTCTTTTTTTTTTTTTTTTTAGAGAACTTGGAATTAAATTTCAAAGTTTTGTTATATTATCTTTGGGCATTTGGCTGAAAGGCACTGCCTCCATTTTATAAGTTAGCATGTATCCAGAGGCCCTGTCCTGCGACAAAAGTGCAGGTGCCTCAGTGGCAATATGTATAAGAAAATGTTAACTTTTAGGGTAAAAATTAGAAATTGTCTTTGGGGAATACAATATTAGTTAATGTTTACACGTGTTTTTTAAGGAAGGCAAAAGATTGCCACTAAAATAAATTCTTACTGAAAGCATCTCTATCTAATCTCTCCATTTTTAAAGAAACTCTCTTGGGCTGGGCGTGGTGGCTCACGCCTGTGATCCAAGCACTTTGGAGGCCGAGGCGGGCGGATCACCTGAGGTCGGGAGTTCAAGACCAGCCTGACCAACGTGGTGAAACCCCGTCTTTTTTTTAAGTTTATTTTTATTTTTTTAAAAAGGTGAGGTTTCACTATGTTGGTCAGGCTGGTCATGAACTCCCAACCTCAGGTGATCCACCCGCCTCGGCCTCCAAAGTGCTTGGATCACAGGCGTGAGCCACCATGCCCGGCCCCGTCTTTTTTTAATAAAAAAAAAAAAAAAAAAATTTAGAATTAGAAAAAAAAGAAGAAAAAAAAAAGAAACTCTCTTGGTATCTTTGTTTTCATTTGTTAAATGCAAGGTCATCCTCTGAATGTTGTCTTCAACTATGCTTGAAATAGCTTGAGACCCAACAGATAATTCTAACCAGGAGGTATCAGCAGACAGTGGGCACTACAGTTAGAGGAAAAATATGTTGCAGAGCCCCACCCTGAAAAAAAAACCCTACAATAAAAAATTTAAAATTTTCAACAAAGAGGAGAATGACAAGGAGGCTTTCCAAAGGATGTTCATATTCTGTATTTAAAAACCCCACTGGGCTGGGTACAGTGGCTCAGGCCTATAATCCCAGCATTTTCGGAGGCAAAGATGGGTGGATCTCTTGAGCCCTGGAGTTCGAAACCAGCCTTGGCAACATGGTGAAACCCTATCTCTACCAAAAATACAAAAATTAGCCAGTTTCATAACCCACTCTTAAATAAATAGATTAAAATTTAAAAATAAATAAACCTCACTGACATGAATATGCCTTCCATTTTAGATTAAAGGTGTCTATGAGGCTAGGCAGTGTCCATATTTCTTTCCTGAATATTTCCAATGCGCCTATGGCTGGAGCAGACATCCCATAAATACTAATTACTAATTATAATGACCAAGCTACATTGTTAGTATATAATAATTCCATGGGCTTCCCTATTTGTTTGTCTTATCCTAAGCCTATTAATACCTGCTGCTATATCAGAAAATCTATATTAGGCCGGATGCCAGGGGCTCATGCCTGTAATCCCAGCACTTTGGGAGGCCAAGGCGGGCAGATCACCTGAAGTCAGGAGTTCAAGACCAGCCTGACCAACATGGCAAAAGCCCACCTCTCCTAAAAAATGGAAAAAATTAGCTGGGCGTGGTGGCGGGTGCCTGTAATCCCAGCTATTCAGGAGGCTGAGGCAGGAGAATCGCTTGAACCCAGGAGGCGGAGGTTGCAGAGAGCCGAGATCGTGCCACTGCACACCAGCCTGGGCAACAAGAGTGAAATTCTGTCTCAGAAAAAAAAGAAAATCAACATTAGACACTCTGAAACAAATAAAATATTAATGGCCTGGTGAGGTGGCTCACACCCATAATCCTAGCACTTTGGGAGGCTGAGGCAATTGGATCACCTGAGGTCAGGAGTTCAAGACCAACCTGGCCAACATGGTGAAACCCTATCTCTACTAAAAATACAAAAATCAGTATGGTGTGGTGGCATGTGCCTATGATCCCAGCTACTTGGGAGGCTGAGGCAGGAGAATCGCTTGAACCTGGTAGGTGGAGGTTGCAGTGAGCCAAGACTGCGCCATTGCACTCCAGTCTGGGCAATAGAGTGAGACTCCATCTCTTGTTTTTTTTTTTTTTTTAAAGATGGGGTTTCATCATGATGGCCAGGCTGGTCTTGAACCCCTGACCTCAGGTGATCCACCCACCTCGGCCTCCCAAAGTGCTAGGATTACAGGCTTGAGCCACCTCACCCGGCCCAAGACTCCATCTCAAAAAAAAAAAAAAAAAAGAAAAAGAAAAAGAAAAAAAGTTTTTTTGTTACATGTTTTCAGACTCACCCTTGGCATTATGAGATAATAACTCAAGAGAGTAAAAGGTCCATTTTTTAATCTCAAAGAAAAGAGTTACAGCAGATGTCACTGGTTAAGAGTTCAGTTGGTGAAGAGCATTTCACAATTTGTACCAACATCTGGGGAAAGGAGCTTTGCATGGAAAGTAAAATAATTGAGCACCAAATCTGCACAAATTCGTTTCTAGAAAACGTGATGGGTCTTTTTTTTTTTTTATACGAGATTTGGCTCTTTTGCTCTGTCCATGAGATGGGTCTTATAGAGACGAGGTCTTGCTATGTTTTCCAGTCTGGTCTGGAACTCCTGGCCTCAACCGATCCTCAAGCCTCGGTCTCCCCAGGCGCTGGGATTACAGGCATAAGCCACCGCCGCAAATGGATTTTATGCGAAAGTTCTATCTTCGTTTGCATATCAGTTTTTCCAGGATCAAAGTTCTAGCAGCCATAAATACTACCCTCCTAGATATAGGGACCCACATAAGGGCCACTTGATGAGACACTTGCCCCGACAGAGGTGCCACCTGGCCCCTAGGTGGCAGGTGAGTTTTTAACTAAACGCAAGAGTCTGAAGTCCTATTATTCTCTTGCCTTGAAAGCGTTAAGAGTTGGTTCCTTACCGGTGGCTTAACTCGGTCTCTCCCTCGGCAAGGCCACCTGTTTGCTGATCTTTCATAGGGTGAGGGGACCGGACCAGCGCCCTCTTGACCTGAAGAGGGCGACCGGGCGCCCAGACCTCGTCGCTCCTAGCGAGGTCTCAGCTTCTGGACGCCTGCCTCTTTTCGGATTCGGCTCATTCCGCAATAAGCGGAGGGGTCCCGCCGGTTCCTGGGGGCCAGCGCCGTTTTCCTTCACTCCCAGCGCCTGCGAAGCCCTCCGGGCCTCTGCGGAGCCGCGACCCCTGCGGGGCCCCGGGGAAGGCGGGCGAGGGGCGGGGCGAGCGCCGTGACGCGAGGCGGCGGCGGCCAATGGGAGCGCCCCGCGGCGCCGGCTGAGCCGCCGGGCCATAAAAAGGAGGCGCGGCCGGGCGCCCCAGCCTGTGGCTGCCTCCGGCTCGGAGCGTGACTTAGGCTGGTCGCGTACCTTCCTCAGGTGACTCCGGCCACAGCCCATTGTCCGCGGCTGCCGGCGGAGTTTAGTCGCAGACCTCGAAGCGCTCCAGGGTCCTTCCCGAGCGGCAGCGCCGGGTCCATGGATAAGGGCCCTGTGCGGGCGCCGGCGGAGAAGCCGCGGGGCGCCAGGTGCAGCAATGGGTTCCCCGAGCGGGATCCGGCGCGGCCCGGGCCCAGCAGGCCGGCGGAGAAGCCCCCGCGGCCCGAGGCCAAGAGCGCGCAGCCTGCGGACGGCTGGAAGGGCGAGCGGCCCCGCAGCGAGGAGGATAACGAGCTGAACCTCCCCAACCTGGCGGCCGCCTACTCGTCTATCCTGAGCTCGCTGGGCGAGAACCCCCAGCGGCAAGGGCTGCTCAAGACTCCCTGGAGGGCGGCCACAGCCATGCAGTTCTTCACCAAGGGCTACCAGGAGACCATCTCAGGTCAGTGCGCCCGCGGGCTGCTCCAGCGGACAGGCGGCGGGGGCGGTGCTTGAGGGAAATGCGCGCCGGCTCCAGGAAGTTTCCGGAGTTGCCTCACTCTTGGCGCAGGGAGCGGGGCGCTGTCACCTCCGAACTCGCCCTAGTCCGTCCGCCTACCGAGTCCCTGCATGGGACACTGTGAGGGCGCCCTGGGTGACAGCGACCTCTTCGCCCCGGGACTCGCTGCAGCCGCCTTCCAGGGGCCCTTTTAGCTCCCAGGGCGCAGACCTCCTCGAGCACCTCCGGCGGGTGTGGACGGGAGCCCGGAGCCCTCGCTTGAGCGCCCAGCGCGGGATTCTCGGCGGCACCTGCGGTTCCAAAGTTCCCCACAATAATCACCTGGGCACTTGCTGAGGCGACGGCTTCCTGGGTAGTTTCTTATTGAGAGCCGGTTGTCGAGGGGTATATCTGGTCCCGCGTCCTCGGGACCTGCACTCTCACTGATTGCCAGGGGACCGCAGTCTTAAGAGAGTTGTACTTTTCTTTTGTCCACCTCGAGTTTACTCCAGCTCAGGGCATTTACAAAATTGGGCACAATTCTTGGCACAAGCTTCCCCGGAGTTTGAGGTGTGAGATTGCTTGGGCCAGTTTGCTGCCGAAACCTGTTTCCACCCCCCACCCCAACCCCGCAAAAAGCAGTAAAGCTATTCCGGGGTTTCTGGGGGCTCGCTGGCTTCCGGGACTCTGTCGCATCCCCGCACCCTCCCATCCCAAAATAAAGCCGGGTTGACCCGGTGCTGTCAGCATCTGAGGCGTATCGGCTTTCACCCAGAGGGTGGGGATGCAGTCAGCGTGGGTAGGATGCGGGGCAGGTGATGGAGGGTGGAAAATGGGGACTTTGCTGCCTGTTTGCTGGAGAACCAATGTTGGTCTGTATTTAAAACAAAACTTCTGGCTTCTACAGCTGGGACCAAAGACATTATTTTCCAGTCTACACATTCCTTGTATCTTGGTGACATTTATTTCTTTTCTTTCCTTTTTTTTTTTTTTTTTTAAGACGGGGTTTCACCACGTTGGTCAGGCTGATCTTGAACTCCTGACCTCAGATGATCCACCCGCCTTGGCCTCCAAAGTGCTTGGATTACAGGCGTGAGCCAGACATTTATTTCTTTGGCCTAAGAAGCATTTTGCCATTCACTGTTTCTGAAAGAAAAACAGTGCGCTGGAAAGGCAAGCTCCGTGCCCCAGTTACTTCTCTGAAGCAGAATGGAGCGATTCCACCAAACAGACCCTGGGAAAAAGAAAGTTATTTTTGCCCAGTCTTCCACACCCTAAAGGAAGGGTGGGAAATCAGCATGTGTAAGGGGCGGTGCCCCAAAAGGAAATGATGTTACACTCTAAAACTAAGAATGACTTACAGTTCTGTTTCCAAGTTCACTTTTTTACCTCTCGATTGCAAAAGTTTGTTTGTTTGTTTGTTTGTTTGTTTTACCTCTCGATTGCAAAAGTTTGATTTCAGAAGAGGTTTCAAAATGCAAAGACTGAAGAATAAACATTCAGTTTTCTGTGGATTCAGCTCTTTGGAGGTCTAGGGCTTTAAATTTGTGTGTGTATGTGTGTGTGTGTGTGAGAGAGAGAGAGAGAGAGAGAGATACTCCACAATGTAATGAAATATCTTCTTAAGCCTTGCTTGTTTTGCTCCTTGCAGATGCAGAAAGTAGTTTACTCCACAGCAAGAGTAGTCACAGGACGGTGTTCTGTAATCTAGCGTGGATCTAATTACTCAGAGAGGGATTTCTGACCATAAGACAGGTCACAGAATTAACAAAAGTGACTCACAGGTTTACTTGAGAAATGGTTAGTAGAAGTATCTCAGGAGCAAAGATTGGTCTAAAGAAGGTTAATGACTGCAAAGAACTCTTCATTCCACATTAGAACACTGTTCTGGTCAGCTGAGCTCGGTGGCTAACACCTGTAGTCCTGGCATTTTGGGAGGCTGAGGCAGGTGGATCACCTGAGGTCGAGTTCGAGACCAGCCTGGCCAACATGGCAAAACCCCCTCTCTACTAAAAATACAAAAATCTCCCAGCTACTTGAGAGACTGAGGCAGGAAAATCACTTGAACCTGGGAGGGGGAGGTTGCAGTGAGCCGAGATGGCACCATTGCATTCCAGCCTGGGCAACAGAGTGAGACTCCATCTCAAAAAAATAAAAAAAAAAAAAAGAAAGAAAACTGTTCTGGTCAAGTGTTAACTTATTATTTAAAAAGTCCATGGATGTAGAGACAAAAAGCAGATCAATATTTGTCAGGGGCTGGTGAGAAGTGGGGCAGGAGAATCGCTTGAACCCAGGAGGCAGAGGTTGCAGACAGTCGAGATCGTGCCATTGTACTCCAGCCTGGGCAACACGGGTGAAACTGTTTCAGATTAAAAAAAAAAAAAAGAAAAAAAGAAAATCAACATTAGACACTCTGAAACAAATAAAATATTAATGGCCTGGCAAGGTGTTTAATGAATATGGAGCTTCTTTTTGGAGTCATGAAAATGTTCTGGAACTAGAGAGTGGTGATAGTTGCACAGCATTGTGAATGCCACTGGACTGTACACTTCAAGACAGCTAAAATGACAAATTTTATGTGTATTTTACCACAATATAAAGACAGGCTTTGTGGTGTGCCTGCAGTCCCAGCTACTAGGGAGGCCGAGGCAGGAGGATAGTTGTTGCCCAGGAGAACAGCCTGGGCAACATGGGGAGACCTTGTCTCAGAAATAAGTCCATGGAACATACCATTTAAGATTATTATCATTTTTTGAGATGAAGTCTTGCGCTGTCACCCAGGCTGGAGTGCAGTGGTACGATCTTGGCTCACTGCAACCTCTGCCTCCTGGGTTCAAGCCATTCTTCTGCCTTGGCCTCCTGAGTAGCTGGGACCAGCGCCACCACGCCTGGCTAATTTTTTGTATTTTTAGTAGAGACAGGGTTTCACCATGTTAGCCAGGATGGTCTCGATCTCCTGACCTCGTGATCCGCCTGCTTCGGCCTCCCAAAGCGCTGGGATTATAGTTGTGAGCCACCGTGCCTGGCCTATTATTATAATTTTTATCTTTTTGAGACAGGGTCTGGTTCTGCTGCCCAGGCTGGAGTGCAGTGGTGCGATCTGGGCTCACTGCAGTCTCAGCCTGCTGAACTCAAGTGATCCTACCGTCTCAATCTCCTAAGTAGCTGTTACTACAGGCATATACCACCATGCCCAGCTAATTTTTGTATTTTTTGTAGAGATGGGTTTTTGCCATGTTGCCCAGCCTCGTCTTGAACTTCTGTGCACAAAGGATCTGCCTGCCCTGGCCTCCCAGAGTACTAGAATTACAGGTATGAGCCACCATACCCAGCCCCTTTAAGATTATTATAAGCCGGCCAGGTGCGGTGGCTCACGCCTGTAATCCCAGCACTTTGGGAGGCTGAGGCAGGTGGATCACGAGGTCAAGAGATCGAGACCATCCTGGTCAACATGGTGAAACCCCGTCTCTACTAAAAATACAAAAAATTAGCTGGGCACGGTGGCGAGTGCCTGTAATCCCAGCTACTCAGGAGGCTGAGGCAGGAGAATTGCCTGAACCCAGGAGGCGGAGGTTGCGGTGAGCCGAGATCGCGCCATTGCACTCCAGCCTGGGTAACAAGAGCGAAACTCCGTCTCAAAAAAAAAAAAAGATTATTATAAGCCATTAATTGAATATAGTCATGCATTACATCATGATGTTTCATTCAGTGATGGGCCACATGTATGAAGGTGGTTTATAAGATTACAATGGAGCTGAAAAATTCCCATTGTCTAGTGATGTCTTGGTGATCCTGACCTCTGTAGGCCTAGACTAATGTGCTTATTTTTGTCTTAGTTTTTCCTACTCCTCTCCCCCATGTCTTAGTTTTTTGTTTTTTAAGATGGAGTTGCACTCTGTCATCCAGGCTGACGTGTAGTGGTGTGATCTTCGCTGACTGCAACCTCTGCCTCCCAGGTTCGACAATTCTCCTGCCTCAGTCTCCTGAGTAGCTGGGATCATGCGCCACCACGCTCAGCTAATTTTTGTATTTTTAGTAGAGACAAGGTTTTACCATGTTGGCCCGGCTGGTCTCAAACTCCTGAACTCAGGTGATCTGCCTGCCTCAACCTGCCAAAGTGCTCAGATTACAGACGTGAGCTACTGCGCCCAGCCCATGTCTTAGTTTTTAACAAAATTTAAAAATTAAGATAATTAGGCCAGGCGTGGTGGCTTATCCCTGTAATCCAGTACCAGTACTTTGAGAGACCAAGGTGGATGGATTACTTGAGGTCAGGATTTAGAGACCAGCTTGGCCAACATGTCGAAACCCTGTCTCTACTAAATATATAAAAATTAGCTGGACATAGTGGTGCACACCTGTAGTCACAGCTACTTGGGAGGCTGAGGAGGAGAATCACTTGAACCCAGAGGCGGAGGTTGCATTGAGCTGAGGTTGCATCACTGCACTGCAGCCTGGGTGACAGAGTGAGTCTCCGTCTCGAAAAAAAATAAAAAATAAAAATTAAGAAAATTCAAAATAGAAAAAGTTATAGAACAAGCTTATAAAATATTTTTGCACAGCTATACAATGTGTTTTTGTTTTAAGCTGTGTTACTACAAAAGAGAAAACTTTAAATAATTAAGCAAAGTTTTAAATAACTACATTAAACTAAAATGATTGATGAAAGAAAATATTTTCTATGTTTAGTGTAGTACAAGTGTAAGGTGTTTATGAAGTTTACAGTAGTATACAGTAATGTCCTAGGCCTTCGCATTCACGTACCATGCATTCACTGACTCACCCAGAGCAACTTCCAGTCCTTCAAGCTCCTTTCATGTTAAATGCCCTATACAAACATACCATCTTAAGTCTTTTATACTAAATTTTTACTGTACCTTTTCTATGTTTAGACATCTTTCTAAAATGATTATTATTTGTATTTTAAATATAGAGGCAGGGTCTCACTGTTTTGCCCAGTCTGGTCTCAAACTCCTGGGCTCAAGTGATCCTCTCTCAGCCTCCCAAAGTGATGGGATTACACGCATGAGCCACCACACCTAGTTTAGATATCTTAAAATACACAAAAGCATTGTGTTATAGTTGCCAGCAGCATTTGGTGCAGTAATAATGCTGTATAGGTTTGTAGCCTAGGAACAATAGGCCATACCATATAGCCTAGGTATATAGTATGCTATCCCATCTAGGTTTGTGTAAGAGTAAGCACTCTCTTCTTTCAATGTTTGCAATATGAAACTGTTCATTTCTCAGGTGTTTCTCAGAATGTATCCCCATTGGTAAGCAATGAATGACTGTACTTTGTAATTTTTTATTTATTTTTATTTTCCATTTATCCAGTCTAAAACATCCTGTTATAGCAGACTGTACTTTTTAATTGGTTCAAAGCTTTATGTTGATGGTCTTGTTAATCTTCCAACTTTCAAGTAAACATTTCTTTTATCCCCATGACAAGGAAACTGAGGCAGAAAGGTTGACACAAGTAGTAGAACTGGTATTTGAATCCCAGAGAGTCTGACTGCAGAACTCTTAGCCACTTCCTTGTATTTCTACCCAGAGAACTGAATCAATGTACCTTATCTATGTATTTCAAACTGTGAGTTGGATCAACAGCATTAAGAAAAAGTCAAGTAGAATGGATAAGATCAGTCTATCAATGTACTAAGGATAAATGTTTTGAGGAACTTCTGTGTAGGTTTTATGGGTATAACTTTTTATGTGTGCCCTGGGTCCAGATGTAAAATGCATTTCTTACTATGGGTTGTAGTCAAAAGTTTGAAAGGCTGTCCCTAGGGGATCAGCTTAAGGAGTTAATTTATTTTCTTTTTTCTTTTTTTTTTTCTTAAGAGATACATAATTAAGGAGAAGGCAGAGTAGTGAGAACAAGGATGATGCTGAACTTAAAGAAATGAACCTGAAATAGTGGTGGTCTGGGTCTTAGAGCAACCTGGATGGCAGGGAGAGGGAAGGATACTGGGGGGAGATAGGAGTGAGTGGGAACCCACATCTTTAAGTCTATAAACAATTCTGCTCAATCCCTTTTATTTCTTTAGAGAGCATGAGTCGGTGGCCACTATATATTGTTTTTGGATAGGAACATACATACTGCTCTGAAGGTCACTTTTCTGTGCTTGTAAACAAGATACAGGACTTTATATCTTTTATATATCTGTATTCTCTATATTAACTCCTGGTTAGTAATGTTGACTTCAGTGTTGTAAAATTTAGAATAAGTTGGTATTTCACATTCTTCAAAATCCTTTTTTCACCCTCAGTTCTTCTTGTGTGGATTGATGCAAATTCGTGGCATTCTGGGGAATTTGTTCAGTTTTCCCTACGTTGCAACATCTCTCCATGACTGTTGCCTTGTCCTTTTCCCTGCTTTCCAGTGTATACATTACCATGGGAGAATCTGTGGTCACCTGTGACAGGGCTGTGTACAGTTATACAAGTCTCCCAGTATTGTTCACTACAGACTGTAGCTCATGGGCTAGGAGGGAGGGCTGGAGGAGACGCTACCATCTCTCCCAGGAACTGGCTGTCCTTTGAATCTAGCATCACCGGCTGATCCTTGGACCAGCTCAGCCCAGCTCATCTTGGTATAGTTCTATCCCATGTCAGTTTAGCCACATCCTACTTCTCTTACATATTCAAGGTTTTATCTTGGTGAGTTCTCCTTTCTATATAAGTTACCTTTTCTGTATTTCTACTATTCTTTTATTCAGAACCTATACTTAGTTTAATTGGAGAGTCTAGTATTGTCTGAGGGCTTTGATCTTCATGTCCCTGTAAATGACCCTTCCAGGTATAAATGGGAACAGCCTTTCAGACAGCATTATCTACCAAGGATTAAATGGATATGACTTGTTTCATCAGTTGTTTTCTTTGTGAGTTTATGGGAACATGCAAGAGTCTTGACTCTGTCACATATCTGGTTAAAGTATGTTTTAGCTTGTCTGCCAAGACAGTTTTCATAAATCATGTTAACAGTTCAAAATTTTGGGAAGCATGTATATAATCCAGGATGAGGAGATGGCATTGGAGGTGAGTGGCTATTTTCCTGTCAGGGCTGAGGAAGCACAGACAGTGACAGTGAGTCATATCCCCACCTCAACCATTTTCACTGGAAGATTATGTCTATTTGCTAAAGATAATGGGAGGCAATTAGATACTTTGCTTATACAAAAATGCATCTTAGACATCTCATACTGAAATGTGGTAGCAGTCACAAAAGCTTTTTCTTTTAGAATCATAAACCTCTCTGATTTATTAAATTAAGACTGCTGTGGTGAACTAAGAATTTTAACAACTTCTAAGGTGTGAAGGGGAACAAAAAGTTATTTACTATTCTCTCTTATATCATGAGTGAAAGGTGAGTTTATGTTCCAAGTTTTAAAGTATATTATAGAAATGTTCATCTCATCATTAAGAGGTACTGTTTTAGATGTGTAGCTCACTCAAATTTTGATCCATTAATAATTTTTGTGTTTGGTTTGTTAATGAACACTTATATAGGACTTGGTTTTGTTTTTTGCCAGAAAGAGCACTGTGAATAAAGAAGAAAAAAATAAAAAGGCACTTGAAATATTCTATGATTGGAATTTTGGACATGTCTAAGTGGAATGAAACAGTTAAGAAGTTACTGAGAAAGGAGGAGAAAAGCCAATCCTAGTAGTTTCTTTTAAAAATAGATTATTTAAGGCTGGACGTGGTGGCTCAAGCCTGTAATCCCAGCACTTTCGGAGGCCGAGATGGGCGGATCACCTGAGGTCAGGAGTTTGATACCAGCCTGACCAATGTGGAGAAACCCCGTCTCTACTAAAAATACAAAATTAGCTGGGCGTGGTGGCATATGCCTGTAATTCCAGGTACTCAGGAGGCTGAGGCAGGAGAATCGCTTGAACCCAGGAGGCGGAGCTTACGGTTAGTTGAGAGCGTACCATTGCATTCCAGCCTGGGCAACAAGAACGAAACTCCGTCTCAAAAAAAAGAATTATCTATAAACAGTTTTTCTGACACCGGAGGAAAAATCAATATACATAACTTCACAATAGCAAACGAAGCCATCAGATTGGTACCTATACTAGCTTCCCAGGCTGCTATCATGCACTACCACAAACTAGGTGATTTAAGGGACAGAAATAAACAGTCTCACAGTTCTAGAGACTAAAGTGAAAATCAAGGGATCAGCAGAACCATACTCATTCCAAACCTGTAGTAGGGGAGGCCGTCCTTGCCTCTTCCCAGCTTCTGGTGGTGGCCATCAGTTGATGGTGCTTCTTGGTTTGCAGCTGAGCCACTCCAGTGTCTGCCTCTGTCAGTGTCCACACTTTTGTTTTGTCTTATAACGATGTCAGTCATATGAGGGAGGGTCCACTTTACTCCAGTATGCCTGTGTTAGTTTAGCTAATTACATCTGTAACGATCCTATTTCCAAATAAAGTCGCATGCTAAGATACCTGGGGTTTAGGACTTCAATATATCTTTTTTGGTGGTGGCACAATTCAACCTGTATTAGTCCTAAATACTATTATTCAGAAAAATTACTAGGAATCTTACTACAGTTTTATTTACCATCAAGTACCAGGCACTTCCCTGAATGCTGGGAATGTAGAATGAGCAAAACCAGGTATAGTTCCTGCCTTCATGGAACTTACAGCCTAGCAGATAGAATCACATGAAGTAGAAATGTATTGTGAGATTGAGGAATGTGATGATAAACGAAAACACAGCTTAGTGAGAGCGCTTGGCATAGGAACTTGCCCAGTGCTGGGAGATGGGAGCATGAATGGGTGAAGCGATGCTTACACTAGCTGATGTCTCAGTAACATACTGCTCATTGCTGACTTTGTGCTAAACACTGAGTTTTTTTTTTGTTTTTTTTTTTTAAGGCGTGGTTTCACCATGTTGGTCAGGCTGATCTTGAACTCCTGACCTCAAGTGATCTGCCCACCTCAGCCTCCCAAAGTGCTGGGATTACAGGCGTGAGCCACTAAGCCCGGCCAACACTGAGTCTTTATATGTGTACCTCATTTGATCTTCATAGTAGCATGATGGAGTAGGCAATATCATTCCTGTTTTATAGATAAGGAAACTGGGGCACAAAGAAAACTTTCCCAAGACCGTATCTTGAAAGTGGTGGAGCTGAGGATGATAGAGAATGAGAATCATTGTAATCTCTGACATTCAATTTAATTTTAATAATAATACTTCAGTAATTTATTTGAATCCTTTCTCCCCTCTTGCCCACCTATCCCTGCTTTTGTATTTTCTCTGCTGTTTGCTGTGTCCACCTCTAGAAACCCTTCTATGCCTGGGCATTCCCCACTTGACTCATTTGCCAGTGATTTCTGTATGAGTACTGTAATTCGAGTCTAGTATTTGGTTGAGCAGACTGCAGTGTTAAAACTTACCAGGAGAGGGCAACTATCAAATCATTGGATCCTAGATGATGAATCCTGGATTATGTGAACAATTCTCAGTTCCAAGTTATGCCAGCAAATATGTTTCCTACGGTTATAAATTTGCTAGAATCTGTAGTAATTAGATCGGGGGATAATATGGATTGGGTTATGCAAAGAGTATCTGAATCAAGGTAAATCTGTTGCAAAGTCCAAGAGGACATTCATTTACTAGAATTTTATTCTCTTGGAGCCCATTAGTAGCAGTATTTATTTATTGAGAGATGGAGTCTTGCTCTGTCATCCAGGCTGGAGTTCAGTGGTGTGATCTCTGCTCACTGAAACTTCCACCTCCCAGGTTCAAGCGATTTTCCTGCCTCAGCCTTCAGAGTAGCTGGGATTACACGTGGCCACCACCTAGACTGGCTAGTTTTTATATTTTTAGCAGAGACAGGGTTTCACCATGTTGTCAGGCCGATCTCAAACTCCAGACCTCAAGTAACTGGCCCACCTCGGCCTCCTAGAGTGCTGGGATTACAGGCATGAGGCACCGCACACGGCTAGAAACATACAATATTTGTCCTTCATGTCTGGCTTATTTTACTTTGCAAAATGTCTTCAAGGTTCATCCACATTAAAAACATTTTTTGGCCGGGTGCGGTGGCTCACGCCTATAATCCCAGCACTTTGGGAGGCCGAGGCGGGTGGATCACGAGGTCAAGAGATCGAGACCATCCTGATCAACAAGGTGAAACCCTGTCTCTACTAAAAATACAAAAAAAATTAGCTGGACATGGTGGCGCGCGCCTGTAGTCTCAGCTACTCAGGAGGCTGAGGCAGGAGAATTGCTTGAACCCAGATGGCGGAGGTTGTGGTGAGCCGAGATCGTGCCATTGCACTCCAGTCTGGGTAACAACAGCGAAACTCAGTCTCAAAAAAAAAAACATTTTTTTTTTTTTTTTCTGAGATGGAGTTTTACTCTTCTATCCAGGCTGGAGTGAATTGGCCGCATCTTGGCTCACTGCATCCTCCACCCCCTGGGTTCAAGTGATTCTCCTGTCTCAGCCTCCTGAGTAGCTGGGATGACAGGTGTCCATGACCACACTCAGCTAATTTTTGTATTTTTGGTAGAGATGGGGTTTCACCATGTTGGCTAGGCTGGTCTCGAACTCCTGACCTCGTGATCCACCCACTTTGGCCTCCAGAAGTGCTGGGATTACAGGCATGAACTGCCACGCCTGTCCTACGATAACAACTGGCTGCCTTGCCTCCTAGCTTGTCCTGCTCTGATTCATTCATGCCAAAGTGATTTCTCTAAAATCGAGTAAGTTTTTTCCTTGCAAAAAACACTTCACCGATTTTCTGTTGTCTTTCCTCACCATTGCTGAGAGGTTTTGTTGTGTTGTAGCCTCTTGCTTACATTTTTGGCATTTTTTCTTATCTTCCATCACATTTCCTCACACGGGCAGATTAGTATTTTAGTTTAGTGTGTAGTTTAGTGCACAGTTAATCCTGAGAAGCCACTCTGTCTCATTCCTTCCCTCACTGGAGTTGGAAACCCAGGTGAAGGTCCTGAGGTTTGTTCTGCCCTTCTTCTCTAATTTATCTTACTATCCTTTTTATTTTTGGTTGACAACCGTGGGGCGGTGGCTGCCTGCCTCTGTTTATCAACACCTATTGCTTATGGAAAGTTCTGTGAACAAGCAGCCAGGTTTAGGTTAGGAAACTGGCTATGGCTGAGTTCCAGGTAAATTTTTCGAGGTCCAGTTGGTCCAGATGTTTGTGACCTGCAGTCCCAAGAGGCCATGGCTCTTGCTGTGAAGTGTGATGTGTTTTATATATCACACATTAGTTTTTATTTGTCCTAAGTAGGAATCAGAGCTCAGTTCAACAGAGGCCATTGGCAAACATCCCGAACAAGGAATCCCTCACTAAAATAGCTTAAAATGTAGTTATACTGGTGTAGTCTATGCATTTGTGGTACGGTGTTCATTAGTAGCACTGAAGGGCTATACAGACCTGGAATTCAGATGAGAGACTTTAGCTCAGTTGACTTTAAGGGAGCCCTGCAGTAGATCATACCCCTCTTACTGACCCCACCGGCCCTGGAGTTGTGCCTCTCTGATGGCCCATCACAAACAATCTGCCCTTAGGCTTCAAGGAATTTTGCTGACGGCCTCTAGCTGTTAGTGCTGTCAGGCTTTGCATCCTTGGAGGCCATGCTTATCCCATGCTGCGTGTCCTTAAATTTTGGTAACATCTCTTTCTCCTCTTCTACCCCTCCTCCACCACAGTAAACACAGCTTTTTGAGGGCTGGGGCCATTTACAAGTGAAGTAGTTTATAAAAAGGAGGTGTGCATCTTTCAGCTTCATGTTCAGTGTGTTGGAAATTCCGTTCGCTGATCTAATTCTAAATCTCCTTGGTGTTTCTTAAACTAGTTTACTATGTCAACAAAGATTTGTCCTGCTGTAATGGGAAGAACAGCTAGCCTGGGCTAGTCATAACATCCACATCCATGCTAACTGGTTTATGAATTTAGGTAGGCAAGTCGCTTGACCATTCTGGGTCTGGTCTGAAGGGAGAGGCAGTAGGACTAGGAGTTGAATTGTCATGCCAAGGTCTCTGAGCATGGGTGTGTCTGTCAGAATTGTCATTGCTCACTCTGTTGACTTCCAGCTGCTGACAGGCAAGGCCCTAGCAAGCTCTTCAGCCTCCTTTCCTTGCTAGAGGTGCTGTTTTCCCTTGAAATGGTCAAGCCCTGCAAATAGTTTCTATAGTAACAGGTCTCTCTCTTTTTTCTTATGATGCAGATTTTTGAAAAGATTTCTTATCTAAATGTCTTGAGATCTGTGGTCTTCTTACCTGTAGCTCCTTTGATTAGACAGAGCCTTTATTTAAAGACTTTTCCCCCCAAGGATATTGTTGTTGTTTCTACCAAAAGACTAATCAGTTGTTAGTTTTACTAGTGCTTGAAGTTTTAGTTTATTAATAAAGCTTCATATAAACTAGAAAAGGAGTGGTTGGGTAGAATAGTAAGAACAAGAAAACTAATATTCACTGTTGGTATCATGTAGTTTTAAACTTTAATTTTTTATTATGTTAAACCTTCAAACATAAAAGTAGCCAAAATTATATAATGGACATTATATACTTGCCACCTAGATTGAAAACTAACATTCTGCCATGTTGGCATAGTTTATTCTTTTACCGATAGTAAATCAGAGACACATATTTAGAAGTAAAATGCCACCCTAAAAGGTGTTATTCATAATAATTAACACCATCCTTAGTAAAATTAACTTTTCATTCCTTCATATCATCTAATACCTAATATATATTTACATTTCCCCAGGTGTCTCAGATGTCTTTTACTAATGATTTTTTCCAGCGAGGACCCACTCAAGGTTCTTACATTTGTATTTGATGATCATGTTTTAATCTGGAATAGCGCCCACCACCCCAACCCCTGCCACTGCCTTATCAGAGAGGTCAGTTGTCCTGTAAGGCATTTCACCTTTGTGATTTGTGCGATTATTTTTTCTGGTTTTCATTTAACTTCTCTATCTCCCATATTCTTCCTAACTGCAAGTCAGGTCTAAAGACCTCACTAAATTTGTGGAAAACATTTTTAGCAGGAATGCTGTGTACTTCATGCACTGTCACAACTGGGAGGCACTAAGTATTTGGATCTTGAAGATTTAAAGCCTTGTAATTGGTTTTTAAAAACACTGTTTCAGTGGTTTTCTAGGATAAACTTCTCTCGAGAAGTTCCTTTTTTAAAAAATGCTTTTTATTAGTTTGAAGATTTAATGGGATTTTCTTTTCCCCTGAAATTCTTCCAGTTTATTTCAAAAAGTAAAGGTCAATGTAGCATTAAATTTCTGAATTTTTCCTCATATAAGCCAAATAAATAGTTGGTGAAACAGTATTTTGTGACCGATGTACCCACCTTGGCTCTGGCAGTCTCTGGACATTAGACCGCTCTTTCTGATCTACTCTCCTGGCTGACAGGTTTGACCCTTTCCTCTCCTTCAACTCCTATGTTTATAACTGATTTTACTTTTCTTTTAAAAAATCAGATTTGCTGTCTTTTTTTGCTTTCATCAGCTCTGGGCCTTGTCTAGCCTTAAACCAGCGTGAAAAGGCAGGTTCTGGGCTGACTTCAACTTACAGTAACCCCTGACATGTGTTTGTTGAAGGGGAGCTCTCCCCTTCAGTCCATACTTTTAGTAGGTTAAATTCAGCCCAAGATTTAGGCTCTGGTCTGGAGTCAGAAGATGGGTCAAAATCTAGCTCTCCCACCAGCGGGTTGGCTTTTCTTCAGCAGTCAGCTATTGTTTCCAAATGACAGTATCCATTTCCTCATCTGTAAAGTGGGGACGATAACTGGTTTTGATTAATGCAGAGTTGTGGTAAGGCTTGAAAGAAATCACAAACTAAATGTAAAATTTAATTTGAAAAATGCTGTTCAAGCAGGAACTCACAGGAACCAAATGAATGGAGTCCAGAAATCCAGATGTTTATGCCCAAGAAAAGCAGGATTTTATCCAGCACTTCTCCTAGATTGTCAGGGTGCTGACGGAGGATGAGATGGGACACCCAGAGATAGGAGGTGCTATTACCTGGCTCAAAGAAGTCCTGGAGTACACTGCTACTGGAGACAAGCACCACTAGGGTTTGATGGTGCTAGTAGCATTCCAGGAGCTGGCAGAGCCTAGGAAACAGGATGCTGATAGTCTTCAGCAGGTCCTCACTGGGCTGCTTTGTGGAACTGCTGCAAGCTTGCCTTTTTTTTTTTTTTTTTTTTTTTTTTTTTTTTTAAATACAGAGTCTCACTCTGTTGCCCAGGATGGAGTGTAGTGGTACAGTGTTGGCTCATTGCAACTTCTGCCTCCTGGGTTCAAGTGATTCTTGTGCCTCAGTCTCCAGAGTAGCGAGGACTACAGCCATATCCCACCACACCCAGCTAATTTTTGTATTTTTGGTAGAGATGGGGTTTCACCATGTTGGCTAGGCTGGTCTTGAACTCCTGATCTCAGGTGATCCACCTGCCTTGGCCTCCCAAAGTACTGGGATTATAGGCATGAGCCACCGTGCCTGGTGCTGCAAGCTTTCTTCCTGGTGGCAGATGACATCATGGATTTGTCCCTCATTTGCTGGGGGCAGATATGCTTGTATCAGAAGCCAGGTGTAGGATTGGATGCCATCAATGATGCTATGCTTCTGGAAGCATGTATCTATCACCTGTCGAAGCTCATTACCAGAACTTGATAGAGCACTTCCTGCAGAGTTCCTGTTAGACTGAGATCAGGCAGACCCTGGACCTCAGCACAGCCCCCTAGGGCAATGTGGATCTTGACAGATTCACTTGACAGAAAAGAGGTATAGATCTACTGTCAAGTATAAAACAGCTTTCTACCATACCTTCCTGAAGCTGCAGCCATGTCTATGGCAAACTTCAATGGGGAGAAGGAGTGGGTCAGAGCGGGCCAATGACAGGAAGATCCTGCTGGAGTTGAGAGTTCCTTCAGATTCAGGATGATTACCTTGACCTCTTTGGGGACCCCAGTGTCACCACCAGCAGAGTTTGTACTGACATCCAGGACAACAAATGACAACAAATGCAGCTGACTGACAGTTCATTGTCTGCAACGGGCCACTCCAGGACAGCACCAGATCCTGCAGGAGAATTAAAGGCAGAAGGAGACTGAGAAGGTGGCCCAGGTGGAGGCATTGTGTGAGGAGCTGGATCTGCTGGCCATGTTCTTGCAGCATGTGGAAGATGGTTACAGCCACCTTATGGGTCTCATTGAACAATGTGTTTCACCCCTGCCCCAGCCACCTTCCTGAGGCTTGCGTGCAAAATCTCCAAGCGGAAAAAGTGACCTAGAGACTGCAAGGGCCGGGAGAGGAGGCACTCAATGAACTACTGTGTAACCTTAAAAAGAAAAAAGAAAAATGCTCTAAGATAGAAGGGAATCTGGTTTCTGTTCCACGCATAGACCCCTACTGGCTTTTTTCCTTTTGTTGTTTCCTACTTCTGTATCTTATCTTAATTGGTACTTTTCTTCCTTCTCCTTTCTAGGAAACCTCTCCACCTTTCCTTCTAGTTAACCTTTAGGCCTGGGTAGAATTTTAATCTTCAATGCAATCACATTGTTTTCTCTCAGCCTGCAAGTTTTCCTTTATGTGAACTGTCAGAATATTTGTCATTCTCCAAATATTTTTACACCTAGGTTTCTTATTTCTGAAGATCTCAAATTGCTTGAGGTCGTGGTTTGATAGATTTGTGTTCAGCTCAGAACTATGAAAACTTGATTGTGTTACCCTAGACACTGATTTCTAATGAGTTAGCTATAGGATGCAACTGGTTTCTTAAGTGATATTTTTCTAGGATGTGGGTACAGCTTTCTGATATGAGGTCCTCACAAATTTCTAAAATTTGCTTCAGCAGAAAGTAAAGGTGGGTCCTTTACGTGGGTCTTTCCTGCCCCACCTTCTTTAGGTAGAGTTGGCTCCAGTTTACTCCTTGTTTCTGCCTCCACCCAACCACTGCTCCATCTGGCGGTGTACAGGCCTCATGGTGTTCCACAGGAATGACATGGTGATTGTAGTGAGGGTTATAGTGAGGAATTGCCCACTGTTTGACCTTGCTAAACAGCAAATTTGGGCCAGCAGTGGGTCTGTTTTTAACCCTTATGTACCCTCAGCTCTCAAGCCTGTATGCTGCCACCCCAGCCGGTCATCAGAATCACTTAGATTTTAAAGAGACTTATCCTGGGTTCATCAATACACATAGTAAATCAGATTTTTGCTGGGTGGCTTGGGACACTGTATTTTCCAAAGCTCCCTGTGATTGGCTGTATTTGGGAACTCCTATTCTGAAGGATGATCCCTTATCTCTTCATCTGTCACTACTGATGGTGGCTTGCACACTCTGATGGTACTTACTTGGATGGGATTACAGATGGTTTCATAACATCCATCTGTATGAAGTCTCGTGGTATAAGTCAATGTAGGATGATAAGGGATGAGCCTATTAGAGGCTTTTGAAGCAAATGGATAGTTTAATCAGATTGGTGTGTTTTTTTCTTTAGAACTGCTGTGAACCAGACCTTATTATCACCATCTGTTTTGTAAATTCCATTTTTGGTTTAACAGCTGGATTGTGAAAGATACACAAAATTATCCATTTAAAAAACTAAATTTGGCAAGTGTGTGTGTGTGTTTTTAAAAATGACTCCTTGAATATGCTGTTTTGATTCCTTAGACAGTTTTTAAGGCTCTAATTTTGGTCTACCAGAAATATTCAGAATAGTAAACTGAGACCAGAAAGGAGAATTTTTTGGCTTGGATAGCTTTGAGTTAATAATAAGGTACATGATTGGCAGCCTTCAGTTTTGTCCATGAATAAATCTAAGCAGTTTAAAACAGGTACTTTCCCCTTACCTCAGTACAGAGAGGCCCTGGCCACTGCCATGGACATCTCAAAAGCTGAGCAGTATGGCAAAAGGGGAACTTGTAATTTGGCATCAGTGAGCAACACCCCTGAGTTGTGCAAACCAGGACCCTGGAAGTCATGTTAAGCTTCTCTTCTATCATCCTCTTAACTGAGGACACTGAAGCCCAGGTCACACAATCGGCACAAAGCTTGCACTAGAACTTGGGTCTCTAGACTCTTTGCATTCCTTGTACTTTACCATTCTGCATCTTGAACCACTGTGTATGTGGTTCCCCTAAGAGCCAGTAAAGTAATTGCATCTGGGTGGAGAAAGTATATGTGCTTTCACTTTCTCATTTCATTATTTCTACATCTTACCAATAAACTTCCATGAATATTACTGTTGTAATGAGGAGCAAAATGTTAGTAAAGATAACTTTATATGTGAAAACTTGAACTCTTGCCAAGAAACGTAGTGTTCGTGACAAGGCTGGCTGAGAGGATGAGACTAGCTCACCAGTACTGGGTTGGCTGAAGGAAACATGCATGTCAGTACTATTTTGAGGGCAGCTGAGAACATCTATTTCAATAGCTTTGGCTATATTTTAATAGCTAAGAGCAACATATGAATTTGTCTTTGCCAAAGATGAGGGGAGTGAAAATTTCCAAAATAACCAAACTTTTACTTTTTTTTTTTTTCAGTACATTAGGTCTTTCCTGCTGACAAAACTACAGTTTATGAAATAAGTTTGTGGAGCATATCAAAGCTGTGCGGCAGCTCTGCGCACTCCAGCAGATGGTGTGACTGGTTGTCTAGTCGTCTTAGTTTCTGCCATTGTGTCAGTCTGTGGAATGTTTGGGTTCATGCTGATTTTGGCCAAGTTTTCCAAACTCTGTCTTGGTAAGCGCAAAAAGCTGTGAGTGTCGGAAGCTCTAACAAGAGGTGTACTCATGATGAAAGTGAAAGCAGAGAGAGTGATTTTTTTTTTTTTTTTTTTTTATTCTTTGAATTTGTTTTAACATTGCTTTTACTTGTAGGATAAATTTTTCAAACAGGCAGTAGAAAGCAAAACGTCTTAATGCCATCTTCAGGGTGGAAGACTTTGAGTTGCAGGGTGTGATTTAGGGAGGGTTTTGAAGGAGTTTGCAGCCCTGTGTGAAGCTGGCTGGGTCTTCTTCTTGTGTACTCCTCCTTGCCCTCCTTTAGCCCCTCCATGCAAAGGTAACCTATTTTTTAATGGTGTTTTTTTTTTTTTTTATGGGAAAAAACAAAATGCCAGCCTGTGTAGGAACACCTTAATTTTAAAAACATTTTTATTAATGAAATGTCCCAAATATACAAGATGGTATGAAGAACAAGTTTAATCAAAATGCATCCGGTTTTAGCAAATCTTAATATTTGTTTACACTTCCTAGTTATCACTTCCTGATCCAGTTATCATCTCACTACAGAGGTAACCACTATCCTGAATTTGGTCCCCCTTTTTTTTTTTTTTTTTTTTTTGAGATGGAGTCTCCTTCTATTGCCCAGGCTGGAGTGCAGTGGAGTGATCTTAGCTCACTGCAACCTCTGCCTCCTGGATTCAAGCGATTCTCTTGCCTCAGCCTCTCAAGTAGCTGGGATTACAGTCATGCACCATCACACCTGGCTAATTTTGTATTTTTAGTAGAGATGGGGTTTCTCCATGTTGGTCAGGCTCCTCCCAAACTCCCGACCTCAGGTGATCTGCCTGCATCGACCTGCCAAAGTGTTGGGATTGCAGGTGTGAGCCACTGTGCCAGCCACTTTCATGTCTATTTTTATACTTTCATTTTCTCTGTATGTTTACAAATAACAGGTAACATTGTTTTTACTTAATTTAAATGGCTCATACTCTACATATCCTTCTGCTACATGCTTGTTACACTGAATATCCTTCTAAGGATTTAGAAATGCAGCCCAAATTTACTCACTTTCATTTCTCGGTTTTTTTTTTTTTTTTTTGAGTCCTTAACCTGCAATGGGTTTTCAATGGGGATCGTATTTTATTGTGAGTTTACCCAAACTGGGTAATTACTCTTCTGATTCATACTTCTCTATTTTTGCTATTACCCACAAGAATGTGGTGACTTTTTTTTTTTTTTTTGATAGGCTATTGCTCTCTTGCCCAGGCTGGAATGCAGTGGTGCGATCTAGACTCAATGCAACTTTCACCTCCCAGGTTCAAGTGATTCTTGTGCCTCTGCCTCCCAGGTAGCTGGGACTACAGGTATATGCTACCACACCCAGCTAATTTTTGTATTTTTAGAAGAGATGGGTTTTCACTATGTTGGCCAAGCTGGTCTCAAACTCCTGGCCTCAATTGATCCAACTGCCTTGGCCTCCCAAAGTGCTGGGATTACGGGTGTGAACCACTGTGGCCAGCTGACAATTCTTATGTTCCCTTGGCTACATGAATTTCTTTGGAGTCCCTTCATTTAAAAATGTATTTTAAGGAATTGACTTGGTCCAGTGTTGTGGCTCACACCTGTAATTCTAGCACTTTGGGAGGCTGAGGCAGGAGGATTGCTTGAGCCCAGAAGTTCAAGATCAGTCTGGACAATATAATGAGACCCTGTTCCTACAAAAAATAAAAAAAAATAGCTGGATGTGGTGGCACACACCTGTAGTCCCAGCTACTGGGGAGGCCAAGGTGGGAGGATTGCTTGAGTCTGGGAGGTGGAGGCTGCAATGAGCTGGGATTGCACTGCTGCACTCCAGCCTAGGTGACAGAATAAGACCTTGTCTTGAAAAAGAGTGAATCATAGGTAAAGTCAGACATATTAATTGGATAAACATGGAAGATCTATGTTTAACTCCAATGTTGTGCATGACATTACAGGGAACTGTGTAGAAACTCCAAAGCCTTCAGATGCAATGCTTAACCCAGCAGCTTATAGCCCAGTGTGTTTGGGAGACGTGAGCACAAATAATCATGGGAGTAGGCATGATGAAATACAGGCTGTATGTTGGTGGAGGCAGCTCTGATGTTAGATGGTACTACAAAGGTCTGGAACATTCTCCACCAAATCAGGATAGGCTTCTTTGTTAGACCTTGAGTTGATTTAATTCCAGCCTAAAGCAAAGAGGCGTGATGCCCTAGGCACTTCTCTCTGACTCTTCTCTTAATTCTAAAACCAGTAGGCAGACTCCATTAGCTCTTTTCTATCCTTTAGGATGGATGCATACTCAAATGTTCCGAGTCATCTTCCACTGTCTTTTAACGCTTTTCTTCCAGGAAGATGCATCCGGTGTAAATTCCAGCTTCCTCCGATAGCTGCAGTTGTTGGTGCTGATAACCAGATATCCCAGACAGCATTAATTCCTATATTGTGCGTTAAAAGGGAACTCCATTGGATGGAAATTTCCTTTTGAGGAAATCTTTCCCAGGGTTTCCATTTACCTTCCCCTCACTTTCTCCCTAGCAGAAACAGGTCTGTTTGTCCTTAAATATATATCTATGTATTTGAGGAGGCACATTTGAAGAGATGCAGGTTCTATGTAGCAGCACAAAACATGGAATAGTTCAAACCAGGGGCATTCTGATTCTTAGACCTGGAGCATCAGGATCATCTGGGAACTTGTTAGCAATGCAAATTCTCAGGTCTACCCAGACCACCTGAAACAGAAACCGTAGGGGTGGGGCCTAGAGATTTGTGTCTTAACAGGCCCACTGGGGGAGTCTGGAAACCCCTGTTTCGAAGGATGCTTAAATAAGCACTTGGGGGCTAGGCATGGTGGCTCACACCTGTAATCCCAGCACTTTGGGAGGCCAAGGCTCACAGATCTCTTGAGCTCAGAAGTTTGAGACCAGCTTGGGCTACATGACGAAACCCCATCTCCACAAAAAAATACAAAAATTAACCAGGCATGGTGGCTTGAGCCTGTAATCCCAGCTACTCAGGGGGCTGAGGTGAGAGGATCACCTGAGCCCAGGAGGTAGAGGTTGCAGTGAGCTGAGATTGCACCACTGCGTTCCAGCCTGGGCAACAGAGGGAGACCCTGTTTCAAAAAAAAAAGCAAATGAGCACTTGGGCTTGTATTGTGGGCCTGTCTTATTATACTTTCAGGAAAGAGTCCTGGAAGACTAAATACTTGAGGGATGTTACCCAGCAGTGTTATTTGTTGACATTGCTTAATTATGAATGACATTAGAAATGCATACCTGAAAACTGACATCGTGTGGTGGTGTTATAAACACACCTTTCACTTGCAGAGGCTGCTTTGCTTTGTTTGTGGTTATGGCCAACAGTAGGAAACAGAATGCCTTAAATCTCTGTTTCCAGGGTTACCTTCTTGCTGCTGATAACAGGCAGGAAATTAAAACAATATATGATAGTGTACTGTTCCTACTATCTACAGATGGTAGCTTTTAGATTTGTTGGAGCAAAACATAAGTAAATACAGCAAGGAAACTTAATTACTGAGAAAAATGATTTGGCTAGGTCAAGCTTATAGTCTAGGTTCATTTTAATAAAATGGAATATAGGCAACGGATTAGTGTTCCATTATCACATGAAGCATTTAGCTGTATGAGGATCACTAGGTTCTCTCTCTGTCTCTCTCTGTCTCTCTGTCTGTCTCTCTCTCTCTCTCTCTGGTTTAATTTTATTTTAGTATGTAAAACATTTACATGATGCCAAGGTCAAAACTATATAACAAATTATATTCAAAGATGTCTCCCTTTCATCCATAACCCTTCTCTCCTCTTCTGTTAGTACTTTATAGGTGATCATTTTTACTAGCTTTTAAATTGATCCTTCCAGTGTTTCTTTTTGCAGATAAGCATATACATGTATGTATATGTTAATATCTCCTCCTTCCACTTTCATTACACAAAAGGTTACATACTATACTACAATTTTAAAAATTATTATTACTACTATGATTTTTAGAGACAGGGTCTCGTTCTGTCACCCGGGCTGGAATGCAGTGGTCTGATCATAGCTCACTGGAGCCTGAAACTCCTATCCTGCATTCAGGGCTCCTCCTGCTTCGGCCGCCTGAATAGCTAGGAGTATAGGCACATGCCACCATGTAATACTTTAAATTTTTTTTTTTTTTTTTTTTTTTTGGTAACAACAGGATCTGACTAGGTTGGCCAGTCTGGTCTTGAACTCCTGCTCTCTAGCAGTCTTCTCACCTTGGCCTTCCAAAGTGCTAGGATTACCCAGCCTGAAAATTATGTTTGAAGTTAGCTTTATTAAGGTGTAACTTACCTTCTATAGAATTTACCTACTTTATATGTACAATGTGAATTTTAACAAATATATACAGTTATATAGCCACTCATACAGTGAAGATATGAACTGTTTCCATCACCCAAAAAAGTTTCTTCCTTTTTTTTTTGCAGTGAAGTCCACTCTCCCACCTCTCTGGCGCTGGTAAGCCACCTGTCTGCCTTCTGTCACTATAGTTTTGTCTTTTCTGGAACACAGGTAGTCTCCTCTGCCTATGGATGTCTTCTTTCACACTGTAGTGTGCTTTGGAGACTCAAACCATGTTATTGCATGTATCAGTAATTCATTCCATCTTATTGCTAGGTGTACTCCATTGTTTATACATTCCGGTTGATGGACATTGTCCTTTTGCTTTTTAGAAAACTTTTTTTTGGGCTGGGAGTGGTGGCTTATGCCTGGGGAGTTTGAGACCAGCTTGACCAACATGGAGAAACCCCATCTCTATTAAAAGTAAAAATTAGCCAGGTGTGGTGGTGCATGCCTGTAATCCCAGCTACTTGGGAGGCTGAGGCAGGAGAATTGCCTGAACCCAGGAGGTAGAGGCTGCGGTGAGCTGAGATCGTGCCATTGAACTCCAGCCTGGGCAACAAGAGTGAAACTCTGTCTCAAAAACAAAACAAAACAAAACAAAAAAACCCTTTTTATTTTGAAACAATTTTAAACTGACTTACAGAATAATTACAAAGATAATAGAGTTTTCATTTTCATACACCCTTTCCACACTTTCTCCTAATGTTTAACATCTCACATGGCCATGGTACAATTATCAACATTTAATAAATGAAATTAATATTGGAGCCAGGCAGTGGTGCATGCCTGTAGTCCCAGCTACTTGGGAGACCAAGTCGGGAGGATGGCTTGAGCCCTAGAGTTTAAGACTACCCTGAGCAACATAGCAAGACCCCATCTCTAAAAAAAAAAATAACAACAACAACAGACTTTATTTTAAAAAGTAATACTGGTACAATACTATTATCTAAACTATAGACTTTATTCAGATTTTCCTTGCCATTTCTCTAGTTTCCTACAATCTGACAATTCCTTAGTCTTTCTGTGTCTTTCATGACTTTGATGCCTTATTTTAGTTTTCTTTTAATTTTTAAACATTTAAAAAATAGAGACAGGATCTTGTTGTGTCACTGTGGTTGGAGTGGAGGGTGCAGTCATAACTCATTGCAGCCTCAAACTCCTGGGCTTAAGTGATACTCCTGCCTTAGCCTCCTGAGTAGCTATGACTACAGAAGTGTGCTGTCATGCCTAGCTAATTTTTTTTTTTTAAAATTTTTTGTAGAGATGGGATATTGCAGTGTTACTCAGGCTGGTCTCAGAATCAGAATCCTGGGCTCAAGTGATCCTCCTGCCTTGCCCTACCAAAGCACTGGGATTACAGGTGTGAGCCACTGTGCCTGGCCTGATGCTTTCTAAGAGTGCTTGTTTAGGTATTTTGTGTCCCTCAATTTGATGATTAGGCTGCAGTTACGGATTTTTGGGAAGAGTACCACAGAGATGATGTGCCCTTCTCATTGTGCCCTATCAAGAGCTACCTGATGTCAGTATGTCCTGTTACTGGCAAAGTTAACCTTGATCCCTTGGTTAAGGTAGCCTCTGCCAGGTTTCTCCACTAAGTTACTATTTTTCCTTTTCTGTACTCTGTTAAGGCAAATTATTGCTTTTTAAATTTTCATGTACTGCGATGTGCATGGGAGATACATAGCTTTGCAACTCCCTCAATCTTAATTGTAATAATAACAGTGATAACAATAACTAGCACTTGTTCCGCCTGCATAGTTCTAAACACATGTGCCCATTTAATCCTCATGACACCCTGTAAAGTAGGCACTTTATTTATGTTCATTTTATAGCCAAGAAGATTGAGGTACAGAGTACCTTGCCGAAGACCTAATAACTAATAAGTGATGGAGCTGGATTTTTTTTTTTTTTTCCGATGGAGAGTGTAATGACATGATCTTGGCTCACTGCAGCCCCTGCCTCCCAGGTTCAAACGATTCTTCTGTCTCAGCTTCCTGAGTAGCTGGGACTACAGGTGTGCACTACCATGCCTGGCTTATTTTTGTATTTTCAGTAGAGATGGGGTTTCACCATGTTGGCCAGGCTGGTCTTGAACACCTGACCTCAGGTGATCCACACACCTTGACCTCCCAAAGTGCTGGGATTATAGGCATGAGCCACCGTGCCCGGCCTGGAACCATATCTTCACTTTGCCTGCCTTGAGGGCTGACTTTAACATGGGCCATATGGTTGTCGTCAGAGCTTAGGATGGAAACGCTCTGATTCTTTGCCAGAGAAAACAAATGCTTCCTATATTTGATGATTCTCTCTTGTTTTTTTCTTTAAGACAATTTTTTTTGGTTTGTTTTTCCTTCCAGGAATATTTCTTGTGTGACTAAAGATTTTAGTAAGCTATATGTGGCGATAATACCATATTAAAATCATGGGGAGAAATCCAAGAAACTTTTGGAAACATTTAGGATCTATTTTTGGTCGTCTTTCAGAAATATTACTGATGGTGGGGCAGAATATTCAGATTAGAAAAGTGCTTTGGGAGAAGAAACACTCACTTAATTAGTGACACTGAGCCTTTTTCTCCTGGGGTCTTCTCAGCCACTTCTACCAGGGGTGTCTGTTTGTCTATGTGTGTCTAACCCTGCCATATTCACTTTTCTTGACCACACTAGTGACTTTTCTACGACACAGTCAAATGTATCTTTGAATAGCCTGACTCGGGGTGATAACTGTGGTTTACATAATGACTCAGTCTCTATGAGCCCCCTATTCTAGTAGCGGTGGAGCCATGGAAGGTCAGGGAGTGTGGGTGGCATTTGTCCATCTTCCTGTGACTCACTCAGCCGCCTGCCATTCTGAGGAGAAAGAGCTGTAGGTGCAAAGCTCTAATACATCCCTTCCCTTCTCTAATTCTACTATGTATATTGCATATCCCCCAAATCCTTGAAATTACACAGCTAGGTGTCTTGATGTATCTAGTCTGCTAAGCTGTCTATGTATCCGTGCAATTTTTTTCTATATATATATTTATTTTCCAAAAATGAGATCCTACTTTATTTCTTTGTAGCTGCTTTTCTTATTTGACAATATAGCTGAAGAAGTTCCATATCATAGGGTGTTTACCTACAATGTTGTTTGGGTACCCACCTATTATCAATACCTTGGCTATATTATGATTGGTGGGGATTGTGTATTGTTTCCCTCTCTCCCTCTTCAGCATCCAGGACAGGATGTTCTTGCAGTCACAGAATGTTAGGGAACTCAGAACTCTCTTAGGCATCATCTAATTAATCTTCCCCTTTGCAGATAGCATAGTTGAGGCTAAGTCAGTGCAATTTTTTAAAATAATTTAAAAAAAATGTATATTGTACGTCTGACTGGATGTGCCAGAGTCTATAGCTTAAGACACTGCTCATCTTCCAAACCCTACCTACAAAGGCATACACACACAAACTATAGGATTTATTTCCTTATGAAGGCAACTGTTTAGACTAAGTCTGATGCTAGCCTACAATATATAGAACACTTTACAAATGTAGAAAATTACTTGGGGAATCGATAATAGAGGTCAAGTTTACAAGTGTTTATATCTGGCCTCGGAAGTCAGAGGGCTAAGGATTAGTGTTTTTCTCAGGTACGGTTTTTTACATATTGATTATAGACAAAATATAAAGTAGAAGAAAATGTAAGGAAGAAAGTGAAAGTGGTTTATTTCTACTGCCAGAAATAGCCACTGTTTTATTTTGGTATAATTTTTCCTTTCCTCCCTCCCTTTTCCCTTCTCTTCCATACTGCAGATATGTTCATAATCTTTCATTAACACTGTAACACTGTATCAAAGATTTTTAAATGTAACTTAAAGAAAAAGACTTTGCTACTTTGATAAGGAAAAATGTTTAGTTTTAATTTGTATTCCCTTAATATTTTAGGGAAGATTAACATTTGTTTATGGTGACTGACTGTTCATATTTATCCATGGTAGCTTTTCAAGTCTACCTTTCCGTAAAACTGGAAATGATACTAAAGCAAGCGTCTGATTTCAGATGTCCTAAATGATGCTATATTTGATGAAGATCATGACGAGATGGTGATAGTGAAGGACATAGACATGTTTTCCATGTGTGAGCATCACCTGGTTCCATTTGTTGGAAAGGTAAGGTTCTCTTTGTTGTTTGCCAGTGATTTAAAACATAATGAATTTTTTTCAGTCAGAATAATTATATTTAAAATTTTTAGCTGCCAATTCCTGATATCCCGGGTATTTATAATTAAACATATGTGGTCATTCTTTATTAACCTAATAACTTGAAACTTAAAAAGCAAAAACCAAAGTAGCAGAAGGCCCTCAGGCCAAGCCTTTTTGTTAAATGCCATGTTAATAGGTTACAATAATGAGGTTAAGGCTGTGTGTCGTGGCTCACGCCTGTAATCCTAGCACTTTGGGAGGCCTAGGGGAGTAGATCAGCTGAGGTCAGGAGTTCGAGACCAGCCTGGCCAACATGGTGAAACCCTATCTCTACTAAAAATACAAAAAAATTAGCTGGATATGGTGGTGCCTGCCTGTAATCCCAGCTACTGGGAAGGCTGAGGTAGGAGAATTGCTTGAATCTGGGAGGAGGAGGTTACAGTTAGCTGAGATCACACCATTGCACTCCAGCCTGGGCAACAAGAGTGAAACTTGCTCTCAAAAAAAAAAAAAAAAAATGAGGTTAAAGTAGCATATTTCTTTTTTTTTTTCTATCACCACGCTGGTGCGCAGTGGTACGATCTTGGCTCACTGCAACCTCTGCCTCCCAGGTTCAAGTGATTCTCCTGCTTCAGCCTCCCAAGTAGCTGGGACTATAGGTGTTCGCCACCATGCCCAGCTAATTTTTATGTTTTTAGTAGAGACAGGGTTTCACCATGTTGGCCAGGATGGTCTTGATTTCCTGACCTCGTGATCCTCCCACCTTGGCCTCCCAAAGTGCTAGGATTATAGGCCTGAGTCACCACCCCCAGCCACATCTTTCTTTCTCTCTCTCTCTCTTTTTTTTGTAGCTACTGTAGGCTCTGAAAACCTTTACCCTTTATTTATTTATTATTAGCATCCCAACCTAGAGATGCCCTTTATTTTAACTTGAATAATGTTTGATTTAAGATACATATGTATGTTTGGCATGTCATGAGCAATAATAATTGACGAATTCCTTGTAACAGAGGTTATGGTGTTTGTGGATTCATTTCCGTCCCTTTCTACATTAGGAAAAGTGAATCTAATGCATTAGATTCCTCAGCACCTCTGTGAATTTCTTTTGTCAGAATTGTTTAGCCCTAGTCTTATAGAGCTTTAGATCTAATCTAATTTATAGGAAATCCAGAGATTGAATGGAATAAATCCAGAAAGTGGGACACTGCTGAACAGCTGGCTTATTCTCTTTTCAATGGAGAATGTTATAGGTAGGAGCACTATTTTAGAACAAAAGAGACTTAAAAGATGTAACCAAATGCAATGTAAATACAAATGTGTGACTCTCTATTGGATTCCTGTTTTAACAAACCAAAAATATTTGAGTCAATTGGAGGAATTTAAATCTGAGTTAGTTATTAGATGTTATCTAGGAATAACTATTTAACATACATTTGAGAACACGTGGGTTTAGAACAAAGAGTTGTCCTGTTCCACCACCCACATCGTAATGACTCTTTGTTAATAATCTTTAAGCAGAAGACTTATAAGAAGTAGTGTTATGAATACTTATATAAGCATCAACTAAAGTGTTAACATTTGCTCCATTTTTTTCTTTGTTAAAGTATTGTATCTTTTCACTTTTTTATGGAAATAATAGACAGAAAATGCACAAAACTTAAGGGTGTTCCTTACCACTTCAGAGATCAAGAACTAGAATAGGCCGGCACAGTGGCTCATGCCTATAATCCCAGCACTTTGGAAGGCTGAGGCAGGCAGATTGCTTGAGCCCAAGAGTTTGAGATCAGCCTGGGCAACATGGAGAGATCCCCATCTCTATGAAAATTATCTGGGCATGGTGATGCATGCCTGTACTGCCAGCTACTCGGGAGGCTGAGGTGGGAGGATGGATTGGGTCCAAAAGGCAGAGGTTGCAGTGAGCTGAGATTGTGCCACTGCATCCCAGCCTGGGCAACAGAGCCAGACTGCTACACCCTGTCAAAACAAAAAAACGATCCCACAACTAGAATATGATTAGCATCCTGGAAGCTCACCTTATTTCTCTTCTCCTTAATCCCTAATTCATTCTGTGTACCAGTTTATCAATTTATAACCTTACAGATTCGTTTTGCTTCTTTTTCAATTATTATAAGTGGAAAGATTTTACAATATGTACTCTTTGTGTCTGGCCCCTCTTGTTCTACATTGTTAGATTCATTGATGTCATTGCCTGTCATTGTAGTTTATTTTCATTGTTGTATATTGACATTTGTATTGTTTTTTGTTGCCTCTTTTTTTTTTTTTGCTATTACAAACAATAGTGCTATCAATACTTTGTTGGTATACATATGCATTTCTTCCTTCCTTCCTTTCTTTCTTTTTTTTTTGGAGATGGAGTCTTGCTCTTTCGCTCAGGCTAGAGTGCAGTGGCGTGATCTCAGCTCACTGCAACTTCTGCCTCCCAGGTTCAAGCGGTTCTCCTGCCTCAGCCTCCTGAGTAGCTGGGATTACAGGTGCTCACCACCGCGCCCTGCTAATTTTTTTGTATTTTTAGTAAAGACAGGGTTTCACCATCTTGGTCAGGCTGGTCTTGAACTCCTGACCTCATGATCCACCTGCCTCAGCCTCCCAAAGTACTGGGATTATAGGCATGACCCACCGTGCCTGACCATATACATGCATTTCTATTAGAAATGTACCTAGGAGTGGAATTGCAGGATCATAGGGTGTACCAATCTTCAACTTATTAGATGCTGACCTATAGTTTTCCAAAGTAGTTGTAACAGTTTACACTCTCAACAGTATATGAGATTTCTAGTTGTTTCATATCCTTGCCAACACTTGGTACTTTGTCTTAAGTTTAGTATGCTGTTATGTATGTAGTGGTATCTCTCTCTTTTTGTAAAAAAAAAAACTTCTTATTATGGAAAATTTCAAATAAGTAACAGGAAGACTAACATAATAAAGTTTCATGTTCCCATCAAGTAGTTTCAACAGTTATCAGTACAGGACCAATCTTGTTATATAGAGGTCTCCACTGAAGTATTTTGAAGCAAATTTGAGATTTCTTCTAGTATTTTTCTCTAGAAGATTTTAAAAAATTATTTTTTTAAAATTTAATTTTTATTTTTGAGACAGAGTCTTGCTCTGTTGCCCAGGCTGGAGTGCAGTGGCACAATATGAGCTCAGTGCAACCTCCACGTCCTGGGTTCAAGTGATTCTTGTGCCTCAGCCTCTGAAGCAGCTAGGATTACAGGTGCAAACCACCATGCCCAGCTAGTTTTTTGTATTTTTAGTAGAGACTAGGTTTAACCATGTTGGCCAGGCTGGTCTTAAACTCCTGGCTTCAAATGATCTATCCACCTTGACTTCCCGAAGTGCTGGGATTACAAGATTGAGCCACCACACTTAGCCAGCCTAGAAGATTAAAAAAAAATTTCTTTTTTTAGAAGCATAACCCTAGTTTGATTACAACATCCAGTAAGTTTGTAGTAACTCCCTCAGTATATTAAAGAATATAAAATATGTTAGACAGCATAACTCTTTATCACTAATTATTAATATGCATCTCTAAAATACCCATACTAGCAATTAATATACCTCTAAAATATTTTCTTACTTATCCACAGTAGCACTATCACAAACAAAATTAACAATAATTCTTAAATAGCATCTAGTAACTAACTCATTTATATTTCTCCAATTGTCTCAATGTTAAATTTATATATCTCCAATTGTCTCTCTAGTAACTAACTCATATTTATATTTCTCCAATTGTCTCCAAATGTTTACTCTTGGTTTGTTTAAACAGGAATCCAATGGAGAGTCATTTGATTTGTTTGTCTTAAGTCTCTTAAGTCTCTTCTAAAATAGTGCTCCCACCCATAACATTCTCCATTGAAAAGAGACTAGGCCAGCTATTAAGTATAGTGTCCCATCTTCTGGATTTTTTCCCTTCAGCTTCTGGATTTCCTATAAACTAGATCAGATCTAAAGTTTCATAAAACTAGGGCTAAACATTTCTGATAAAAAGTAGTACATAAGGGCTGAGCATGGTGGCTGAAGCCGGTAATCTCAGCACTTTGGGAGGCCAAAGCAGGGGGCAGATGGATTGCCTTGAGCTCAGGAGTTCGAAACCATCCTAGGCAACGTGGTGAAACCGTGTCTCTACCAAAAAAAAAAAAAGCAAAAAGTAGCTAACATGGTGGCACACACCTGTCATCTAAGTTACTCGGGAGGCTGAGGTTGGAGAATCTATGGAACCCAGGAGATTGAGGCTGCAGTGAGCCAAGATCACACCACTGCACTCCAGCCTGGGCAAGAGAGTGAAACCCTGTCTCAAAAAAAAAAAAATAGTACTTCATAGGGGTGCTGAGGACTTCATATTACATCATATCAGGGCCAAGTGAGGTGGCTCATGCTTGTAATCCTAGGGACTAGGGAAGTCAAGGTGGGAAGTTAGCTTCAGGTCAATAGTTTGAGATCAGCCTGTGCAACATAGTGAGACTCTGTTTCTACTACAAAAGAAAAAAAAATTTCTTTTTTAATTACCTGAGCATGGTGGTGCATACCTGTAGTCCTAGCTACTTTTTGGGAGTCTGAGGCAGGAAGATTGCTTGAGCTCAGGAGTTTGAGGGTACAGTGAGCTATGATCATGCCACTATACCCCAACCTGGGTGACAGAACAAGACCTTGTCTCTAAAAAGAAAAGAAGCAGACTGGGCACAGTGGCCAATGCCTGTAATCCCAGCACTTTCAGAGGCCAAGGTGGGTGGATCACGAGGTCAGGAGATCAAGACCATCCTGGTTAACATGTTGAAACCCCATATCTATTAAAAATACAAAAAATTAGCTCAGCCTGGTGGCATGCACCCATAGTCCCAGCTACTTGGGAGACTGAAGCAGGAGTAGGGCTTGAACCTGGGAGGCGGAGGTTTCAGTGAGCAGAGATTGCGCCACTGCACTCCAGCCTGGGTGACAGAGCGAGACTCCGTATCAAAAAAAAAAAAAAAAAAAAGGGAAAACAAAACAATCAGAAAACCCAGATACATCACACCAAGAGGCATACAGTATCTAGTAATCCCACAATTGATAATGAAGAAATCTTTAAAAGGGTATCTATTACTGAGCAAATTAGACTCAGAAAGCAAATTAGACTTGTTCAAGAGTATAGAGAGAGTTAGTGGCTTGGCTGGAGCCCAATCTAAGGCACTGATTCTGTACTCAGCCTCTCAGCTTTATATCCCGTTACTTTCTGCTATGACTTCCTCAGTGTTTGTGTTTTTGCTACCTTTGTTTAAAAAATACATTATTTAGTAATTTTTTTTTTTTTTTTTTTTTTTTTTGAGACAGAGTTTTGCTCTCATTGCTCAGGCTGGAGTTCAGTGGCACAATCTCGGCTCACTGCAGCCTCCACCTCCCGGGTTCAATTGATTCTCCTGCCTCAGCTTCCCGAGTAGCTGAGATTACAGGCACCCGCCACCATGCCTGGCCAGTTTTTGTATTTTTAGTACAGATGGGGTTTCACCATTTTAGCTAGGTTGGTCTTGAACTCCTCACCTCAGGCAATCCACCTGCCTTGGCCGCCCAAAGTGTTGAGATTACAGGCATGAGCTACGGGCTGGCCTATTTAGTAATTTTGTAAAATGGACATTTAAGCGACCTAGGATCTTAAGGAAGACCAAAAATAATATAAACAATAAGCAAAATTCTACTTCTGCATAGAAATGTAGAAATTTTAGACAGTATAGAAGACCTTGGTTCATGGGAAAGTTTTAACTTTCTAATTTTTCTTTGAAATACCCAATGTTCAGGTGCCATTTTACTTTTTCCTCCTGCCAACCAGGAAGGCAATAAGGTGGAATTCTCCAATTCCTAAAGCACAGTGCTAATGGATGGGGGGAAAATCACTAAGTACTACTAGATCAATTATGTAAATAGTAAGTGAACAAA
The DNA here is from genome assembly GCF_030222135.1 of Aotus nancymaae. Taxonomy (NCBI): domain Eukaryota; kingdom Metazoa; phylum Chordata; class Mammalia; order Primates; family Aotidae; genus Aotus; species Aotus nancymaae. The sequence goes on along the minus strand of NW_026988476.1, from coordinate 24,878,543 downwards.
GAAACAGTGTTGGTAAACCATGATGCTATTGAGTCTCTTAATTTTACACTTGATGTTAGCCAAAAGGTCAAGAAGTGATGAGTCTATAATTTTATATTCAGTTAATTAATTGCCTGCAAGTGACCATTTATTCTATTAGTCTTTTAGAGAAGTAATGTTTTTCATACTTAGTATTTGGCTCAAAAAGAGGTAAACTTTATATTTGATATTAATTGGTGCCATTTAAAATGACAGAAATGGCCTGGCTGTATATTAGATTCTATAAAACTTGGTTCTTAGGGTGCAGGTTCTTACCAAGCCATGGTGGTAGAAGTGTCCTTTTTGTGCTCTTAGGAAGATGGTGCTCTCTAGCAGCTTTGAGACCAGGAGGCCAAGCATAAAATGGCATGGAGACCTTCTGTGGGGCAGGGCTTCGTGGTGGGGTCTTAAGGTTGCTGTGATGTGTGGAATGGCAATACTTAGGTTTACCATTTTTGCCATTTAAACAAGGCTTTCCTGTATACATTTTACTGTTGCAATGAGATCACTTGCCTTTTCTTGAGAATGTTTCTCCTCCATAAAGAAGAGACTTTCAGATTTGTGTCAAGAGTTTAACTTCACAGGCAAGTATCAGGGCCATGCAGATGACTCTTGAACAGCATGAATTTGAACTGCATAGGTCCACTTAGACATGGCTTTTTTTTTTCAACCAAACACTGATCAAAAACTGTACAGTATTTGCAGGATACAAAACCTGTGTAGATGGAGGGCCAACTTTTCATATATGCAGGTTCTGCAGGGCTGACTGCAGGAATTGAGTATGTAGGATTTTGGTATACACGGGGGTCTGGAACCAATCCCCTGCATTACCGATGGACAACTGTACTTTAAGTTTGTTATTTGATTAATGAACTCATTCTTGCATATTTTTCTTTTACTGCATTTGTGTAATTTAAAAAATATGTATATAAATGTTTCATTTTCTAAGTCTTAACGGTTCCAGATGTTTTCAAAGTAATACACTGTCATGATAAATTACATATAAGTATACTATATTCTATCTCCTTATTTTGTCACAAAGAAGGCACTGTATTTTCACTCAGCTCATGATTTCCATCTCTTCTCTGAAGGTCCATATTGGTTATCTTCCTAACAAGCAAGTCCTTGGCCTCAGCAAACTTGCGAGGTAAGTGTGACTGTGCAGTGAATAAGAATACGGGTTTATAGGACCTGCCCTTGTGTGCTAAGAATCTCTCTCATTAGGCTTTCTCTCTTTACCAGTATGGATCTAATTTGGAAGTCACATTGCAACTTAAAAATTTCTAGTTACAGAGGCACAGACTCAGAGGGCCTGAAACACAGATGCCCCTTCCTTCTCGTCCCCTATTGCCTGCTCCTTCTTCCACTTCCCACCCTTTCTTCCACTAATACATACATCCTGCAAGTCTCAGCCCACCTCTTTCTCTGCAGAGCTTTCTCTGACTGGAGAGGTCCTGAGCTTCCCTTCAGTCCAGTCATATTCTTTAAGGGGGTTTAGCTAACAGTGAGGGGTTGGGGAGGAAATTGGGCAGGGTAGCTGTGGTGCCTTGCCGTCAGACTTGTCAGGCCTGAGGGCTCTACTATCCTTGTCAAGGGGAGTGCTCACCTTCTTTCCTTTCATGCAACACTGCTTTCAGACTTCCCTTGTGGGATCCCCAGCCTCAGCCCTGCCTTCCTCTGCACTGGATGCCTCCAGGCATATCTCAGGGGTCCCACAGACCAGTCAGTTCACATTTAGGTTCTTTGTTTCTGCAAACACAAGACTGTGCCTGTCTTGGCTTTGCTCACCCTTGTTCTGACACAGTGTTCACTCTCCTTGCTCTCATTTCTTTCTTTCCTGCTACAGTCCTCTTTTCTGTTCTTTATCCTGTGGGTTCATGCCTTAAAAAATTCCTTTACTGCCATTTTTATTTGGGTTTTAGGAGAGGAGATGTACATGCACGTTCATCTGTGTTTAACTGGAAGTCAACATGGGGGGTTTGTGTTCATATATCTCTGGTAGGCTCCAGCCACCAATGTTTTCTTTGTATAAAGTTAGTGAATTTTGGGTGATAGAGGAAATACTGGGAGATGTGTGTAGAGAGAGAGAGTAAGTTGAGAACAAGATGAAGGGGTGGGGTAACGTGCTTCTATTATTCAAAAATAATCAAGCTAAATTTGAGGTTATATGACCATATCACAATCGAAATAAATGAGTCTTTGAGGTTATATGACCATATCACAATGGAAATAAATGAGTCTCGGCTGGGCGCCATCTTTAAGCCTGTAATCCCAGTACTTTGGGTGGCTGAGGCAGGTGGATCACTTGAAGTCAGGAGTTTGAGACCAGCTTGGCCAACATGGTGAACCCCATCTCTACTAAAAATACAAAAATTAGCCGGGTGCAGTAGTACACACCTGTAATCCTAGCTATTCAGGAGGCTCAGGCAGGAGAATTCTTGAACCTGAGACGCAGAAATTGCAGTGAGTTGAGATTGTGCCACTGCACTCCAGCCTGGGCGATGGAGTGAGACCCTATCTCAAAAAAATAAAAAATAAAAGAAAAGGGGCTGGGCGCAGTGGCTCACGCCTGTAATCCCAACACTTTGGGAGGCCGAGGCGGGTGGATCATGAGGTCAAGAGATCGAGACCATCCTGGTCAACATGGTGAAACCCCGTCTCTACTAAAAATACAAAAAATTAGCTGGGCATGGTGGCGCGTGCCTGTAATCCCAGCTACTCAGGAGGCTGAGGCAGGAGAATTGCCTGAACCCAGGAGGCGGAGGTTGCGGTGAGCCGAGATCGCGCCATTGCACCCCAGCCTGGGTAACAAGAGTGAAACTCCGTCTCAAAAAAATAAATAAAAGAAAAGGAATAAATGAGTTTCTGTGACCAGCTGACTGTGCTGTGGCTCTGATGTGTTCCTGTTTCTTTGCGAAGACCTTGGGATTTAACACAGTTGTGAAATGCTGGTCCTCATATTTCTTAGTTCTTTGCTGAAATCTGTAAAAACTACCCCAGCAATCTGACAGCTGCCCTCAACAGTTGTTCCTTTTACTTTGTTTTCACTTCCACTTTCTCATTCATTTCCTCTGGGGATCAATGAGAAAGATGGTAGAGGAGATAAATTTAACTTCCCCAGTTTCTGACCTCATTTCTGCTCAGCTATTTTGCTATTAGACAGGGTTGCTTGGCACCATGAAAGAATATTATATCATAGCTGTAATTGCTTCACTGGAATAAGGCTCTTAGCACAAATCCAGAAACATTCTGGCTGCTTGCATGTGATCTGTCCCTGGTGGCAGTGCCAAAAAGTTGCTGAGAAAAAGTGTATTGGTAGTGATTGGGAATAATTAATCTTACTATACTTTTTATTAACTTACTTTCAGCTAATAATGAATTAAGCCAATTTCATGTCAACTGTGAGTAAAAGTATCTTTACTAAAATTGGTTATTCTTACCATTTTATAATATACAGTCTAAGTTAAATCAGCATGCTTACTGTGCAAACATGGCTTAGGCTCAGTCCCCTGGGACCCTTCCTTCCAGCAAGATTACCAACCCTATACCTTGCCCATATAGAAATTCTGGCACTCCTGACGCCTATAACAGACTGTCCATATGTGAAAGGTGTAGCGGATAGTTTTCATACTGTAAAAAAGCTTGGCAGATCACATTAGGCCTTGGTCTTAATTTAACAGCCTTTTCTGGAAGACCAGCTGTTGATCATGATTAACACTTTATGGGAAATGGACTCTAGAGTGATTCAGTAAGATCATACAATAAATGGCAACCTGGTGGTAGAAGGAAATAATATTAGTTATTTCCTTTCCAAGTGAGAGGAAAAGATCTCAAATAATTAAGCTTTTATGAAACAATACAAAGGAGTTGATTATTAGCATGGGGATTTGTCCCTTAAACTAATAGGATTAAAATTTAAGAATAAAATGGAACACGAAGCCAAAGAACCAAGTGTAAATTGAACCAAGTGTAAGTTGAACCAAGTGTAAGTTGCTTTCAGATAGTTGGCAAAAAATTGGAATAAAGGGTCTATTAAACAGAAAAGAAGACTAAGATTTTATCCAACTGCTTATTCCTTATAAGAAGTAAGAATATTTAGGGAACTAAGAGGAATAAAAGCTGAATGTCTTAGCAAAACTTGGCTCATTTTAATCTTGTATGTGAAGTTTGTTATATGCTTGCCTTTAAATGAATGACCTTTCAGTGCCAGTAAAGTCAAATATCAAGCAGTAAAGCCTTAAGTAACAAGAAAATGCCAGAAGTGAGTTGATCTGGTTCAACTCTACTAGAATTCTAGAATAAACTTAGTTTGAATAGAACTTTCTTTTGTTGCTGAAAAGCCATTAAACATGTATTCATTTTCTTCCCTTAGAAATAATTGAGTCTCAGCTGGGTGCAGTGGCTCATGCATGTAATCCTAGCACTTGAGGAGGCCAAGGTGGGCAGATCACTTGAGGTCAGGAGTTTGAGACCAGTCTGGCCAACTCGGTGAAACCCCGTCTCTACTAAAACTACAAAAATTAGCCCTGCTTGGTGTTGGGCACCTGTAATCCTAGCTACTTGGGAGGCTGAGACAGGAGAATTGCTTGAACCTGGGAGGTGGAGTTTGTAGTGAGCCGAGATTTCGCCACTGCACTCTAGCCTGGGTGACAGGGCAAGACTGTCTCACCAAAAAAAAAAAAAGAAAAAAAAAACTGAGTGAATATATGGATTCTTGAATTTTGACCTGTTGGGTGAGCACCTACTGTGAAGGAGGACTGTGCCAGCTACTGTGGAGGCCAAAGAGAAGCAGGACATGGCAGCCACCCTCAAGGAGAGTGCATAGGGCAAGACTGCAGGTGCCATGGAAATGCCTGCTGTAGCTTCAATTCTCATTGAGATGAGAACAATGGCTGTGGCCTGGCAGGGCTGAGGAGACCTGGAGGTGGAGGGGTGAGCAGAATTCTAAATGGGGGAGAAGTTCCTCTAGGTATAGTTAATGCATGAGCAAAGACCAATCAGAGGGTAGGAACAAGGCCTGTTCCAGTGGATGGGAACCAGGTGGACTGATGGAAGTAAGAATTAGATGAGGGAGAAAGGTGAAGTGGGTATTAGATTACAGAAGGAGTAGTCTTTTTTTTTTTCTTTTTTGATTATAAAAGCAACATACCACTTAAATACAAATGAGTGAATAAAGTGAAAACTTTTCTTTCCTATTTTCATTCCCCAGAGTTAGAACTGGAGACTTCTTTCACTGGAAAATATTTATGCAAACAAATATAAGATCATACCTTATATTCTATACTACAACTTGGTTTTTTTGAAATTTTATTTTTTTGAGTTGGAGTCTCACTCTGTCACCCAGGCTGGAGTGCAGTAGCTCGATCTCAGCTCACTGCAAATGGGTTCAAATGATTTTCCTGCTTCAGCCTCCACACTAGCTGGGATTATAGCCACCATGCCTGGCTAATATTTTTTATCTTAGTAGAGACAGGGTTTTGCCATGTTGGCCATGCTGGCCTCAAACTCCTGGTCTCAAGTGATGCATCTGCCTCAGCCTCCCAAATTGCTGAGATTACAGGCATGAGTCTCTGTGCCTGGCCAGCTTTTTAAAAATTTTATTTTATTTTATTTTTGGAGACAGGGTCTTGCTCTGTTGCCCAGGCTGGAGTGCAGTGGCACTATCTGGGCTCACTGCAACCTCCACCTCCGTGGTTCAAGTGTTTCTCCCGCCTCAGCCTCCCGAGTAGCTGGGATTACAGGCATATGCCACCATGCCCGGCTGAGTTTTGTATATTTAGTAGAGACAGAGTTCCACCATGTTGGCCATGCTGGTCTTGAACGCCTGACCTCAGGTGATCTGCCCGCTGTGACCTCCCAAAGTGCTAGGATTACAGATGTGAGCCACCGTACCCAGCCCCGGCCAGCTTTTTTAAAAGTTAAAATACCTTGAAGTTCCTTGGACATCTTTTAGTCCAAAAATTCCAAGTTTATTTTCATAGCTACCTGATATTTCTTTGATTGGTTAATAAATTCATTTAACCAGTGTTTGCTGTAGATAAGTAGTTTGCAGTTTGAGACTTGCCAAAAAGTAAAAAGGTGCCTTGGTAAACACATTTTAATATATTATCTTTGCGTGCTTTGAATCTATCTGAAGTATAAATTACTAGTATGGAACTTGATGGGTAAAGCTGAAATTTTATTATCATTGCTCTCCAAAGAGACCATGCCAGTTTATACTCTAATAAATAGATACATAGATAAGGGTGGTGTATGTTTCTCCACACTTTTGCCAATACCAATTTTCATCATTTTAAATCTTTGCCAAACTGATAAGTAAAAAATGATACCTATTTCAATTTGCATTTCCTTAATAGAGCGAGGTTGAATTTATTCAGAAACATCCTGTTCTTAGCTCCAGTGTTAATTTTTCCATTGAGTTGCTTGTCTTTTTATTCTTGGTTTGCACAGGCTCTGAATGCGAAAGTAGTCAGGTCAGTTGCTACAGACGATGCTTCCCAGATTGTCATCTGCCTTTTGATTTTGCTTTATAGTATTATATATCCATAAAGAAGTTTATAACTTTTCTGTAGTTACAAACTTTTTTTTTTTTTGGTACTTGTATGGCCACATTATTACATTTAAATCTTTGCTCCATCTGGAATGTATTTTGGGGTGAGGAATGAGACAGAACCCCTCCACTGCTGTGTGTGCTCACTGCCTGGCAGGCGCAGCACCCCCACTTCCTTCCTTCCTGCCTTCCCTGCTGCCTCGCTTTGCTGGGCGTTTCTTATCTTCTTCCTGGAGGGAATGTTAAGCTCCAGCTTCCTCCTTGCCTCTCATCTCTAAGGGTTCTTCAGTCTGCCCTCATGAGCTGCTGGGATGTTCTTTCTGAAGTGTGGATTGAATCATGCTGCTCCTTTGGTAGCTCCCCACAGCTTTTCAGATAAAATTTAAACTTCTTATTTAGAATAATTTAGAAAAACCCCAAAGAATAGAAATCACAAATCTAAAAGTTGAAAATCTTGTATCATAGGTTGCTGGTGAGTCTGATATTTAGGAATGAGAGGATATGTAACTAAAAATATGCTTTAAAAATCTTTACATCTTGATGAATAAGTGTTTTAGAAAGATGGCTCGAGAAAGGAATGGACCAAGAGTTTGAAAACCTGCATACGTTAATAAACATTCAAAAAGGTCAGATTAATGTTTTGGAGGAAAGGGCCTGGACCCAGTCAGTTTTATAAGTATTCTTTCAAGCTTTCAAGTAACCACTAATTGTGCATGTGTATAAATAATTCAAAAGCATAGAAAAACCTGTGAAGTGTCAATTAATTTGATGAAACTGCCTATTCCTGATAACAAAGGCTGATAAGCCTAGCATTAAAAAAATGATAGGCGAATCTCACTGATGAATGTAGTTGTAAGAATTTTAAAATGTCAGGCCAGTATAAAAGTACTGTTTTCAACATGGCCCAGGGATGTTTAGTCCAAGAATATAAGAATGATTTAGATTAAAATTGACAACTACTGATGCTGAGTTTGATGAATTAGATTGTAATAATATCCCTCCTGACACAGCATATCAAGATATAATGCATAGGTACATTTTACACTTTGGGGGAAGCATGAGGCAATTCTAGTGAGAATCCACTGGAATTAACACTAAAGCCAAAATCTGGATTCTGTCCTCCCTATTCCCATTCCAAATCAAGGAAGATACTTACTTACCTATTAGCATTATTCTACGAAGAGCAGGAAAAAGAAAAAAGAACTCATAGACACAGTCATAAAGTTTGGGGTCAGAGTCAGTACTACCTGTGTGGCCTTCAAAAAATCAAATGCAGTAATTTAGTTTCAAACGACCCCATAAGGCTGGGTGCAGTGGCTAACGCCTATAATCCCAGCACTTTGGGAGCCAAGGTGGGTGGATCATCTGAGATCAGGCGTTTGAGACCAGCCTGACCAGCTTGGGGAAAACCCATCTCTACTAAAAATACAAAACTTAGCTGGGCATGATGGCATATGCCTGTAGTCCCAGCTACTTGGGAGGCTGAGGCAGGAAAATCACTTGAACCTGGGAGGCAGAGGTTGCAGTGAGCTGAATTGTGCCACTGCACTCCAGTCTGGGCAACAAGAGCAAAAACTCTGTCAGTCAATTGATCAATCAATCAGTCTATCCCATAGAGGTCGCCTTGCAAACAGCTAGTAGAAACAAGTGCATGTTCTCTGATGCACTTTTATCCAGGCTTCAAAGGATACCCAAAGATGAAGTTCCAAGGAGCATAAATAAGCCACCATGAGTCAAGTCAGATGAGCACAATTGGAAGAGGGCAGATACTACAGTTATCAGATATAGGATATAAAACAAGTACGGTAAGTCCTCACTTTACGTCATCAATGGGTTCTTGGAGACTGCAAGTTGAAGTGAAATGACTTTAGGCAAAGTGGCATATAGCAGTCATGGAATGATATTTCATTCAATGTCATTTCATTATGATTGAGAAAAATTCCTAGCTGGGACCCGCTGTCTGTGTGGAGTTTGCATGTTTTCTTCCACAACTGCAGGTTTTCTCCAGGTGCTCCAGATGTTAGGTGATTTGGCGCATCTATATGGTCCCGGTCTGAGTGAGTGTGGGTGGATATATGTGCCGTGATGGGATGGTGTCCTGTCCAGGGTCAGTTCCTGCCTTGTACCCTGAACTGCTGGGAAAAGCTCCAGCCACTTCAGACCCTGAACTGGAATAACTGGAAAAATCATTATCTTCTTTCAGTTAATCTTACTTTAATGTATGTATTACTCAGATTTATTTCAATGTTTTGGTGTTATTTAGAAGTTTGTTGATGTTTTTGTGACCAGAAATATGCTGTAGGAGCTTAACTCATTATTATATCAGTTAGCCTAGGGTAAAATTGGTTTCGTTGTCAGTTTTTTAGGTTTTTTTGAGACAAAGTCTACTCTGTCGCCCATGCTTTAGTGCCCTGGTGCGATCTTGGCTCACTGCAACCTCCGCCTGCCAGGTTCAAGTGATTTTCCTGCCTCAACCTCCCAAGTAGCCGGGACTACAGGTGCATACCACCATACCCAGCTAATTTTTTGTATTTTTAGAAAGACGGGGTTTCACCATGTTAGCCAGCATGGTGTTGATCTCCTGACCTCGTGGTCCCCTCGTTTCGGCCTCCTAAAGTGTTGGGATTACAGGCTTGAGTCCTTGTGCCCGACTGTTACCAGTGTTTTAGTAAAGTCACAGATTCCAAGAACCTGTCAACTTTAAGCAAGGACTTACTATATATTAAAAAATAGGTCAGGCATGGTGGCTCACGCCTGTAATCTCAGCACTTTGGGAGGCTGAGACAGGCAGATCACCTGAGATCAGTAGTTTGAGACCAGCCTGGCCAACATGATGAAACTCCATCTCTGTTAAAAATACAAAAATTAGCTTGGCTAATTTTGGTGGTGGGTGTGGTGGTGGGCACCTGTAATCCCAGCTACTTTGGAGGCTGAGTCAGGAGAATTGCATGAACCCAGGAGGCAGAGGTTCCAGTGAGGTGAGATTGTGCCACTGCACTCTAGCCTGGGTGACAAGAGCGAGACTTTGTCTCAGGAGAAAAAAAAAAGGACTTAATTATGCATATAAAAAATTGACAAAGGAGGCCAGGCACAGTGGCTCACGCCTGTAATCCCAACACTTTTGGAGTCCAAGATGAGTGGATCACAAGGTCAGAAATTCAAGACCAACCTGGCTAACATGGTGAAACCCTGTCTCTACTTTTAAAAATACAAAAACTAGCTGGGTGTAGTGGTGGACACCTGTAATCTCAGGTACTTAGGAGGCTAAGGCAGAGAATTGCTTGAACCCAGGAGGTTGCAGTGAGTTGAGATCACACCACTGTACTCCAGCCTGGGTGACAGAGCAAGACCCAGTCTCAAAAAAAAAAAAAAAAAAATATTGACAAAGGAATAAGAAACTTGTAGAATTAGCCAGGCAGATTGGGAAGAGGGTGAAAGATAACTTTTAGAAATTTAAAAATGAAACTGAAGTCCAATATACTCATTAAATAGATTAGGCATAGATGAAATGCAGTGAATGGGAAGAAAGGTCTGAAGAAATTGTGCTGAATACAACACAAAGACAGGTGGAAAATATGAATGAAAATTTAAGAAACATGCAAGACTGGGAGGGTATAATAGGCCCTTAATTGAAATTCCTGGAGGTGACAGAGGCAGTGTGCTAGATACAGTGTTAGAGAAGCTAATGGCTAAAAAAGTTTCCAGAACACATGCAAAATATCAGTCTTCAGAAAGCCTAATAAATTCCAAATAAGTCAAATTAAATCCCCACGTGGATAAAATATAGTAAGTTGCAGAGTATACTTATAAACTTATATAAAAGTAGCCACAGAAAAAGATATCGATTACCTACAAGGCAACAGCAATTACACTGAATTGGTTTGTCAACAACAATACTGAAGGGCAGATAAATATCAGTGTCAAACTAGAATTCCTTTCTCAAAAAATACGTCTCAACAAATTATCTTTCATGAATGACAGCAAAATAAAGATTTTTTTTTTTTTTTTTTTAAATCTAGGGAAGCAACATGAAATGCTGAAAAGATGTGTCAGGTTTCACATCTCCTTGCTTGAAAAAGAAAATTAATAAACTAGGATTTAGAAATTATAAGCTCTCAGAACACAGGGAGCATGTTCACCACATAATCACATACATAGTAGGCACTCAGTAAAAATCTGCATGAATGTTCCTCCTGGCATGAGAGCAGCTGTCTGCCAGAAGAAGGCAGGCACTGTGGGTGGTAGTGAAATCCTAGAGGCATTCCTTTTGAAGTGAGGGCAAAACATGGGTGCCCAGTGTTACCATTGTTGTCAAGTGTGGCACCTTTAGTTCTACTCCAGAAAAAGAAATGGTGAATTTGAGAAGGAAGACATTACCAACTTCAAAAGCAGTGGCACTATATAAAACTATCACCGGAAAAACTATCAGTAGTAACATATACAGAGATTTGACCTAGTAAGAAATATGACATACCTCCTATCTAGGAAATTAAAACCCATTTTCTTCTCAGGTTTTGTTCAAAATACAAATAGAATATAGTTATTAATATATTCCTTCAATATTGTATGCCTACTGCTGGGGGCACAAAGGAGAGCTAGGATGGCTCCTGCCTTAAGGGAACTCTGGGCTGAGTGGTAAACAGGGTGGCGGACCTGTTACTGACTTTTTTGGCTATAATGGGTATAAAGGAGTAAGTCATCAGTTCTGAGAATCGTAGTTGAGTGAGAAGAGTCATGAAATGCCTCATAGGGAGGTGAACCATAAATTGAGTCTTAATTCATGACCAAAAGGCCATGAATTAAAAGGTGCTCAGCATGAATAGTCATCTTCAAGTGGGTAAGTCACCTGGCCATCTTTATATTTCATAAATAGAATGAAAGATGTTCAAAGGGGAAAATTCATCACTTGACAGATTGTGCCATGAGCTAAGATCAGGAGGCTTTTATTTCTTGGGAGTTAATCATATTAAGTGTTTATATAAACCTATCTTATGAAGAGCTCTCTGAAGAAGTCTAATCAGTTCTAATCTGATTACCCTGATAGGTTTAGTTGCTATAGTAGTTGACCATGGTGTGCTATTAATTAACAAACAGACTTTTTATTTTTAACTTGAATTTTAAGCTCTGATAAAACATATGATTAATCAGAACACTTGAGACATGATCTAAAATTGATGATTTGGCGCTTTAAAATTTTGTTACTCATCTCTGTTTCTCCTAAGTGAACGTCACACTTGGAGACTCATTAATTCTCTTTCTGGGGACATCAGGAAGCACCACTCTGTAGTGGTTGGTGATCTCCTGTATTAGGGTTCCCCAGAGGGACAAAACTAATAGGATATATATATCCTATTATATGAGTTTATTAATTATTAACTTACATGATCTCACAGGGTCCCACAATAGGCTGTCTGTAAGCTCGAAGAGCAAGGAAAGTTTCAAAACTAAAGAAATTCTACTTCTCTTAGACTCTTGCAACAGGGTTAACAAAGGGGCTGCATCTGATTATTGAGTTGTACTTAGAGCAATGTTGAAAACCAACAGTTAACTTAAATAATATAGTTCTTGTCCTGAATAAAATGACTTGGCTTTTAATTCATACAAGGGTGTTCATTGCAGCACTGCAATGAAAATTAGATCAAATTTCTGTATATGCTACTTTGATAGTTTTCCCCATGATTAGTTATATAGGCAGGAGATGCCATTGATTTTAAAGTTGGTAATGTCTTTTTCTGGAGTAGAACTTCAGGTGCTGAGTTTCAAAACCGAAGAACTTGGAGTCCGATGTTTGAGGGCAGGAAGTGTCCAGCATGGGAGAAAGATGTAGGCTGGGAGGCTAGGCCAGTCTTGCCTTTTCATGTATTTCTGCCTGTTTTATATTTGCTGACAGCTGATTAGATTGCACCCACCAGATTAAGGGTGGGTCTGCGTCCCCCAGCCCACTGACTCAAATGTTAATCTCCTTTGATGACATCCTCACAGACGCACCTAGGATCAATACTTTGCATCCTTCAATCCAATCAAGTTGACACTCAGTATTAACCATCACATCTTCTTTAGACTACATCTCCCTGTGGTCCTTGTATCCTTCTGTCATCGTCCCATAAGCTTTATCCCCTCCTGCACCCCACTGTCGCTTCAACAGCATCATTTTTGTCCTATGAGGAAGCCTTATCAATTTTACTTCAAATGATTATGATTAACTAAAACAATTCTTTCTTTTCTAGGATTGTGGAAATCTATAGTAGAAGACTACAAGGTAAGTTTTAAAAATCTTTATTTACAGAAAACATTTTTTTCTTTTTGAGACAGAGTCTTGCTCTGCCACCCAGGCTGGAGTGCAGTGGTGCAGTCTTGGCTCACTGCAGCGTCTGCCTCCTGGGTTCAAGCGATTCTCCTTCCTCCCACTCCCAAGTAGTTGGGATTACAAGCTTGCACCACCACGCCTGGCTAATTTTTGTATTTTTAGTAGAGACAGGATTTCACCATGTTGGTCAGGTTGGTCTTGAACTTCCGACCTCAGGTGATCCACCCACCTTGGCCTCCCAAAGTGCTGGGATTACAGGCATGAGCCACTGCGCCTGGCTACAGAAAATATTTTTCCTACACAAAAAGCATTTTTTGTTCTATTACAAATACAGTAAGGATGACTTATAAAACTACAAAACCCCGGCTGGGTGCGGTGGCTTATGCCTATAATCCCAGCACTTTGGGAGGCCGAGGTGGGTGGATCATGAGGTCAAGAGATTGAGACCATCCTGGTCAACATGGTGAAACCCCATCTCTACTAAAAATACAAAAATTAGCTGGGCATGGTGGCGCACGCCTGTAGTCCCAGCTACTCAGGAGGCTGAGGTGGGAGAATTGCTTGAACCCAGGAGGCAGAGATTGCGGTGAGCCGAGATCGTGCCATTGCACTCCAGCCTGGGTAGCAAAAGCGAAACTCTGTCTCAAAAAAAAAAACAAAAAACTACAAAACCTCATAGGAATATAAAATTTCAAGCCTCCAAAAGAAATCATTGTTGTATTTGTACATTCCTTCACATTTTCATGCATATACCTACATTTTCAAATCATTTTATTTGGATTATGTTTAAACAAAAATGTGCTCATTTTATACATAATTGGCCTTTTTTTCCTGCTTTTTTTCATTTAACAAATCTTAAACATCTTTACCATATCCATGTAACTATCTCATTCATTTTGGTGGCTGCTTAGAATTCTACTGTATATGCCATGTCTTGATGTAACCTGTACTCATTCTGAGAGACATTGAGGGTTTCATCAGTTTTCAAGGAGATGCAGTACTGCAATGAACACTCTTGTATGAATTAAAAGCCAAGTCATTTTATTCAGGACAGGAACTATATTATTTATGTTAAATTGTTTGTTTTCAACACTGCTCTAAGTACAACTAAATAATCAGATGCAGCCCCTTTGTTAACCCTGCTGCAAGCTGTTTATTTACTGTACTACTTTACCTTCATGGAGGTGCTTGGTAACCAGTACTGTGTTGGTCTTACTGCACAGGTATGAAATAGTTGTGATTCTAATTCCTTCCCCCAGTGATGCCGGAGGGCTTCAGGGGGTTCCTAAATCTCTTTAGCCTTATACTTCAGGTGAGGGAGTTGAATCTAGGCCTCCCTGTGGCCTAGTCAACAGACAAAGCAGATTGGTAAAAGCTTGTGTGTCTTGGCTCTTAAATCTCACAGAAGTCTACTTTTTAAAATTTCAAATGTTCTAGAGACAGAAAAAGCTTCCAGCTGTTTGTGTTATACTCTCAAACTGAGCTCCTTGTCACATCCGCAGTTCAGGAGCGCCTTACGAAACAAATTGCTGTAGCAATCACAGAAGCCTTGCGGCCTGCTGGAGTCGGGGTAGTGGTTGAAGCCACGTAAGTCTGCATCTGCCTTTAGTAACATCATAATGGTGCACCAGAAATGATCTTGCAGCTTAGTGCTGCTCACATTTTCTAGCACCAGGTGATGCCACACAACTGACATGTTAACTGTAGATTTTATCCCTAAGCCTAAAGCTGTTTTACCACTTTCATTTACTGTGTGGGAGTATTTTTTCGAGGGTAGGATGGGGTTTATGGAGACATAGGGAGTTATAAGCACAGGTATAGAGATTTGTACAGCCAATAGCCATTTTTAAAAATGTTCAAGACAGGATCTTGCTCTGTTACCCAGGCTGGAGTGCAGTGGTATGATCTTGGCTCACTGCAACCTCTGCCCCCTGGGTTGAAGTGATTCTCCTGCCTCAGCCTCCCAAGTAGCTGGGATTACTGGCATGTGCCACCACGCCCAGCTAATTTTGTATTTTTAATAGAGATGGGATTTCACCATGTTGGCCAGGCTGGTCTCAAACTCCTAATCTCAAATGATTTGCCTGCCTTAGCCTCCCCAGATACTGAGATTACAGGTGTGAGCCACCGTGCCCAGCCTCAATAGCCATTTTTATATCTTCTCTGGATTTCTTCTTTAGCTCTCTGTTGCTCCAAGCTGAGTTTTTCTAATATTTTATTACACATTTAATAAATAGAACCAAGAATTGGTACGAAGGGCAGTTGAAGACACTTCTTTAGGTTAGGATTAGTTAAGAGAATTGCAGCCATTGTGTGGACAAAGTTTTTATGTGTTTTGTGACATGTGTGAACTGTGTTCCATGTCTGGTACCTAATGTCACCAGGTTGGTCCCTGGTCATCACTATCTGGATTCTGCCTGGCGATACCAGTGTGCTTGAGCATTTATCTGAACCCCTAGGCTAGCATAGTGCTGTCTTGGTCCTCAAGGCAGAGCAAGTGAGAATTCTAACTTTCTTTTGATTTAGAAGTTAAATATCTCTGTAGACCTTTTATATTGTTTTCACCCGATAAGAAAATTCAATTTTTCCTTTTTTTGGATGCTTTAAGGATTCAACTACTGATAAGAATAAAAGTTGCAAGACAACTTCAGAAAAAGAAAGTTTAGGTTGCTGCAAAGGTAATTGCAGTTTTTGCCATTAATTTCAATGGCAAGAACCACAGTTAATTTTGCATGAACCTAATAGTTATAACGTTTGTCCAAGAAGGGATATTTTGATATACTTGGTAACTGTGAACCGAGATTAATCTTTAGGCCTGCTTTTAAAAACCGAACCAGCAGCTGTCTACTCCTTTAAACAAGCTGTGTTGCCTTATTTTGTAGACACATGTGTATGGTAATGCGAGGTGTACAGAAAATGAACAGCAAAACTGTGACCAGCACGATGTTGGGGGTGTTCCGGGAGGATCCAAAGACTCGGGAAGAGTTCCTGACTCTCATTAGGAGCTGAGCTTCAGCGTGTGTGTATGGGTTGCCGATTGTACTGCCAGTAGCATTGTCTGTCTGTCTGGTCTTGTTTGTACATTCCATTTTCAGTTGTTACAGATGTGAACTTTATTCCTTGTCACTAATTATATTTAAAATTATTTCTAGAAAGTCAAATAAATATAATAAAGGGTTGAGCCCTCTACTTTCTTCTTGCCACCTTTTTGTGGCAATATTAAAGTGAACTGCCAATAGTGTAAGTACCTGCACAGAACCACTGCCAGATAATCAGAGGGACCTGGGAAAAGAGAAGAATTTGTGTATTTTGTTCAAATAGTGTAGTAATTTGACTCATAAGCATAGGAGCATTGGGAATGGGAGGAAACTGTGCCCAGTATACTGTTTTTTTTTCCCTCCTCCAATAAAAATACTGTAGTGCTGAAAGTGCTGAAATATTTATGTACAGTGTGCAATATTGTTCTGTGAATTCAAGTTCAACAGACTCCACTTTGGTCATGTTTATTAAACCACCAGTGACATTTAAAAATACAGTTTTAGCAGATGTAATGTTAGTTACCAAGGGAAAGTGGTGGAATGTCTATGTTTTTTATTTTACTGTGAGTTAAAAAGGCACATTTCTACCTTCTATTGTTTTTAAACTCAAGAACAGGGAATTAGTTCCTGATGTTGTTTACGAATATATTCTCATGTCAACATACAGGGATTTAGACATTTAACTCTCTGTGCCTTGATGAGAATATCATTTAGAGTGTAGATGCTTTTGCCTTTTTAAAAAAAAGCCATTATTTTATAAGACTTAGTATTCACACTGAAAATAACTAGTCATCTTCGTTTTAACTTTACAGGTTTATTGGGAGTTTACTTTGTATGTTCCATGTAGATGCCTCAAATTGTTTTTCTTTAAATCTTATAAGATATTTTTCTAAGTATCTCCAGAAACGTTTGAGGGTGCCCATCATTTTCAGGTCTGCAGAACCGTAGCTTCCATGCACATGAAAGAACGCAGAATGAACTGATGGTGGAAGATAGGAGCTGTGTCCAGTGTTCTAACCAAAGCTTATCATTGGTGTCTGTGAAAATGCACTGGAAGCTTCTGGTCCCGGTTTCCTTTTTGGTCTGCATGGGTCTCGTCTTCATTGTAACTCCATATAGGTGGTATAGGCATTTTAATTCTGGAAGCTGTTGCCTTATTAATGATTATCTTAAAGTTTCCTCCATTGGGGCAGTGTGGGCCAAATTAAACAAAACCCCAACTCCTCCATAGAAACAAAATACAATTATTCTATGAAGTCTATTATGTGGTTGACATAGTGTTCTTCAAATTCATCCCATTACCCTAAAAATAATTAACTTTGATGCTTCCTTTAACTTTAGTCCCATCTCTGCCACTTTGATGCCATTTAGGTTTTGATGGGGCAAGATGGCAGAGGTGTTTTTTTTGTTTTTGTTTTTGTTTTTTCCATTCCTCTCTAATTCTGTTTCCTAGTTTTTTCTTTCTGGAGTTTAAGTACAGTGATGGTTGGCTTGAGTTCCTTTTGAAATCTAACCAGGTATAAACATTAGCCTGCTTATTATTTAGATATTTATAGGTAGAATTCTAAGCACTCAACGCATGTTTGGTATTTTAAAGTAAAAACAAGTGTGACTTGGAGGACCAAAGAAATTGTTAGCTATACATTTATCTTTATGAGCTCATTTGTATTCCTTTTTAATGACTATTTGTTCTAACAATTCCTAGAAGTGTTCTTAGAAAGGTCTAATGTATCCACAGGCTGTTGTCTTATTAGTAAATGCAAAGTAATGTCGTTGTCTGTTTTACTCTGGTCTCTAGTACTTCAAAATTACCTTTTCATATCCATGATCTCGAGTCCATTTGGGGGATTTTTAAGAATTTGATGTATTTAAATACACTGTTTAAAATTAAATTGTTTAATTTTATGTATGTGTATGTATGTTCCTGAAGTTGGTCCTATTTAAATTATTAAACTATTGTAACTTTGTTCTTGTGAAAGTCATTTCTTTTTCAACCACCAGTATAAATATTATATATAAAAAAACTTGATTATTTTGGCTGTATTCTGTTTCAGCAAAGACATCACAAGGGCTTCTCCCAGCCACCAAAGTATTCAAATACTAATCTCAAATATAGTACAAAGTAACCCCAGGTTCTGACAGTTTCTCATTGGTATTTGGTTGAAGTATTACCGTCCTCACTGTCTTGACAGTAATGGGAGGGGGAGGTCTGGGATAAGAGTCAGGAATCTGAGTGGCCCTCATGTCCCTGTTGTCCTAATCCTCAGGAAGTAACTTCAGCCTCCTGAGAACTGACACTGTTTCCTACATGGGAGCTGCTGGAGAAAGGAAGAGCAGGCTGGGGCAGGGAGTGGAAGAGGGTTTCCTTCCCTCTCCTAAGAAGAGCTTGCCCAGGGCAAAACTTACAGTTAGTGCAAACGGTTTTGCAGCTACTCTTCTGTCCCATCCCCAGCAACCTGGTTTCCCTCTTGCTAGTGGTCTGCTCCTCATTTTGTGCTCCCCATAGGCAGAGGCCCCTGCCCTCATCAGTGGCCAGCGTGTCCAAGTACTGGAGCCTGTTGATTCTTGACAGACCCTGTAGACTGTTGGGTAGCAAACTTTATCAAAGTAGGAATGCTTACTGGCTTAAAACATTCCTAGAACCACCACTCAGAGGTGTCAGTAAAACAATGAGCTGCTCAGCTAAGCCCGAGTTGCTGCTCCTGAGTTTTGTCACTGCAGATTGATTGGCCAAGTTTCTTTTCACTTAGTAGAAGAGCAGTTGCAGACATGAAAGGTTTTCAAGAAGGCTTTCTGTCAAAACAGAGCACCTGAATTCACCATGACGGGCATGGGCCTTCACTCTGATGGAGAGAAGAGGAAGTCTCAAGAGATGCGTTTAAGGGGAAATGTGAGTACCTGACTGCTCACCCTCCCAGAGGCCCTTGCC
The DNA here is from genome assembly GCF_030222135.1 of Aotus nancymaae. Taxonomy (NCBI): domain Eukaryota; kingdom Metazoa; phylum Chordata; class Mammalia; order Primates; family Aotidae; genus Aotus; species Aotus nancymaae. Next base: position 24,859,701 of record NW_026988476.1, on the reverse strand, counting down.
TTCTTTTTATTTTAATTTTTGTTACAGAAAATAAAATATACACATCAATAGAGAGATGAGCATATGGACCCCCATGTACTAATCACCCAGCTTCAAGAAGTCTCAACTCATGGCCATCTTGTTTCCTCTACCTATCTGACCAGATTATTTCAAAGCAAATCCCAGGCATCATTTCATCCATAAATATTTCAGATTGTCTAAATAAAGTGGAATCAGGTAAATAAATATATGACCAAATACCGTCCATTATCACACCAAAAATTAGTTCTTCAATATCAAATATCTAGATTTTCCCCTATCGTAATTTTTTAGTAGTTTATTTGAATCAAGGTATAAATGAGATCCACACATTGCAACAGGTTGATTTAAGTCTCTTAAGAATCTTACAGGTTCCCTTCCCACTCCCTCCTCTGTTTTCCTTAAAATTTATCTGGCCACTTGTTTTGGAGAAGCCCCGTGTTTATTCCAGGAACTGTCTGGTTGTTGGAATGTCTGTCTGTCCAAATGCGGTCAAATTCCAGCTAGGCAGGGAATAAAGGGTTCTGTTTGCTGCAACACTTCTCCACGTCCCTAAACCCCTACTCCTTGGCAGCCCAGGTTGGTCTGGTTACGTCTGACTTTTAACTTGAACATAGCTCTCCTTGTAACTTTTGTAAGTAACTTTTGTTACAAAGTAAGTTTTGTAACTTAGAGCAATTTCCCAGGTACAGAATAGAGTTCATCGCGGTTTTTCTGAGTGTGTCTTTTTTGGGCAAGGCTTCTGTTTTGAAACATGCCTTCTTTGGCTTCAGGTTGGTGGATTCCTTGGCTGCCAAGATTTTGGTTAAGGAGGAAAGGTTATTACAGAAGTCAAAACAATGAATCTCACAGTAATTGGTATCCCTTTGAGGGCCTACCCATAGGGAATTCCACTGGATTGGGCAGTAGGAGTGTTTGGGTTTCCCTCAACCCTGACTTCATCAGTTACATTTTCATGACATCCTAAGAATGCCTAGCTCTGGCCGACATGGGTGGGGAGGGAAGACACCGCATCTTGCACTTAAGCAGCTCCTTTTATTCTCCCCCTAGCAGTCCAGCTATGGCTTGCTTGTAGGTCCTGGTAGGATAACTCCTGGCACCTGCATTACACAGCCCTAATGCATCTATCCATGTTTCCTCTTATTTCTACATTCTCCTGTTTGTTTTGAGCAGTATGTCCACAACTCTGACCTTTTGAGAAATCCTTTCACTCTGGAACCGACGGTGCTGCCAGAGAAACGTGGTTTGCCTGCTGGTGAGCACTGGAAGGCTGTGTTGAGGGAGCCTGTGATGCAATGCCTGGGCATGTGGAATAACAACTTCCTCTTAGGCTGTTGATTTTCTCCTGATTTTAGAATGTGGATTTTTGATTCTCCCTCCTTTTTCTGGATCCTTTTACATTCAAAAATGTACTGAACAAATAAATGAGATTTTTTTTTTTCTATTTTTTTGTGTGGAGTTTCCCATTATATGTGTAGTGATAATTTTTAGTCATTCTATCTAGACTGATAAATCTCTGTATGGAAATTTTTCGCTTTGAAAGGACGTTTTACTTCTAAAACCAAGGGTGATAAACTAAATTTTAAAAACCTAGTAAATAAAAATCAGTTTAAAACCATTCTGGTTCTAGCAGGGACCACAGAATTATTGGTCCATATTGGTCATCTGATCATTGGTCTCCTAGCAGCTGCTCAACCATTTTTAGCTGGAGGTGGGTTTTGGTCTCTGTCTCTCTTTGGCTTCACTGCTGCTGGCCTCAACTGTGTTCCTGAGTGCTTGGGAAGAACAGCCTTGGACATCTGCATCCAGATAGAGGAGAGTCTTACGTGGACCCACACAGTGACTTCCCCTCCTCTCAATTTGGAAAATTTTAAAGGAATTTCCATTTGCAGTTTGAACAAGTCCAGACAGAGAGAGGAAGCACCCTGACTGTTTCAGTTTGTACCTTTAATCTTTCTACCTTTAACTAATCTCTTTTTTTTTGGAGACGGAGTCTTGCTCTGTTGCCCAGGCTGGAGTGCAGTGGTGTGATCTTCTTGGCTCACTGCAACCTCACCTCCTGGGTTCAAGTGTTTCTCCTGTCTCAGTCTCCAGAGTAACTAGGATTAAAGGCACCCTCCACCATGCCCAACTAATTTTTGTATTTTTAGTAGAGACGGGGTTTCACCGTGTTGACCAGGCTGGTCTCGAATTCCTGACCTCAAGTGATCCGCCTACCTTGGCCTCCCAATGTGCTGAGATTACACTCAGCTCAAAAGTGCTGAGCCACTGTGCCCAGACTAAGACAATGTCAGAGCAGAATTTCTAGCCTCAAGTCTCATTTCTGAGTATTTCTGAAAGTTGATTTGGATGTGGTCAAGGAGTTTTTGAAGTCTTATCCAAATCTTAGCTGATCTTCTCATGCTTAACAGTGTCAGAATCACCTCTTAATAAAGAGGTTGAGGGAGTCAATACTTGAATATCTTAACAGAATTTTTATATAAATTTAATATATTTAAAAAATAATTATGAACAAAAGGTGTCACATGCACCTGAAGTATAGACAAGCCAACAACAAATTCTCATTGTCCTTTTATCTGGAACACACACAAAGCAGAACATTAAAATCAACATGACACCCTGAGTTCTGAGAACTCATAATTTGTTTCCTGCATTTTAGTTTTTTGGGGGATGGAAAACAAATCCAGATTTAATATGTGTGTGTGTACCCAACACTGAATCTGCAAGAGTTGATATAAGGAAGAATATAATATATATTTTCTTCCTTCCTTCCTTTCTTCCTTCCTTCCTTTTCTTTCTTTCTTTCTTTCCTTTTTTTTTTTTTTGAGACAGGATCTCGCTCTCTTGTTGCTCAGGCTGGAGTGCAGTGGCACGATCTTGGCTCACTGCAACCTCTACCTCCCTGGCTCAAGCGATCCTCGTGCCTCAGCCCCCCAAGTAGCTGGGACTATAGGTGCATTCCACCATGCCCAGCTAACTGAATAGTTCCATTTTGTAAGTGAGTTGGGTGTCAGGGAGGGTCAAATGACGTGCATCACCCAACTGGGTAAAGAACTGATGCTGCTGCCTGGACTCTGCTTCTATTGACCTTTCTGTTAACCAGTGGGCCCAGCCCTCTAGGTTACCTCTGGCTCCCCATTGCAACTGGTTAATCTTTTGCAGGTGCCTTGTGTCACTCTGTGCCCCACATATTTGAAGATGGATACTATTACCTTTGCCCTTTGAACTCATAGGTGCTGCTGGGAGTAATTATAGGAGTGAGCTGATTACCTTGTAGTTCCATCTAGTCACATGTCTTAAATGCTCAAATTAAAAAAAAAAAAATTAAAACTGGTAATTCTGTGGTTAGCACGAAATTCAAACGTCGCAAAAGAATATTTAAGGAAATGTTTACCTTCACCTCTGCTCTCGAGTAAGCCAGGCAACTGCTATCATCAGATACATTTAATGAGATTCTTTACTTTTTATTGCAGAATGAAAATCTTTGCCTCCTGGATGTAGGCTGACTTTATGTACTTCCTAATGGTGAAGATGTGACTCTAAACTGGTGAGGAATTTGTGTAACTATCAGAATGTAAAATCCATTATGTTTATTTCTGGTGTTCTTTCAAAGTCATTAGATGCTTTCTCTGAATTTTTTTTTGTGTGTGTGGTAAAATCACCTGCAACAGAAAAAAAAGTGTCCTCTTTATAGAACTTTGACCACCCTAGCAAAAGAAAGGTGGATTCTGGCAAGCTGAGTGTTTCAAGCAGAGATTCTTTTAAAATTTGTGTTTTTCATTTGCTTTCATGTTATCTGAATGGGTAACATATGCACTTGCATAAAATTTGAAAAGCACAAAAGTATATGCAGTGAAAAGTCTCCCTTTCCATCCCCAGCCCCCCAGGTCTTTTCCCCAAAGCGACCACTTTACCACTTTCTTACAGATACTTCCCCAGATATTTAAGGCAGATTTACACACGCACACACACGCGTTTATTTACACACACAGGCATACATACACATGTTTATTTAAATGAGGGATTACTGGCCACATGTGCCTATCCAGATCACCTAGGGAACTTTTTGACAATGTTTCTGTACCCTGTGGGGAACTATTCAGTATTTGTAATTATAGTTTGAAAAAAAATTGCTCTTGGTTATTCTGGTGGGCCCTCTCAGTTAAGAATGACTAAGCTAAGATACAAAAATTCAGACCCATGGAACCCATCGGAAAGCAAGTACCTCCTTCCCAGGCAATTTGGGCAGGAGAACAGCTGTGTGGATCACTCTGCGAGCAATCGTTTCTACCGTCCATGGTTAAGGGCATCTGCAACCACTCAGTTGATAAGTCTAAAGGTAAATTGTCCCTTAAAAGGGACTGTCTCCAGATTAATATAATCAGCGCTGCAACTTGCTGTGTATAAATAACTTACTTCTCTGGTCTGATATCTCTAAACATATCCTACCTTTTTCCTCCTCCATCTCCTTTTTTATTTTTCCTCCTCCATCTTTTTTTTTTATACTTGTTAATCATATAAAACTTAGAAAATGGCTGGGCACAGTGGCTTACACCTATAATCCCAGCACTTTGGGAGGCTGAGGCAGGCAGATCACCTGAGGTCAGAAGCTCGAGAAGCTGGCCAACATGGTGAAACCCTGTCAGTACTAAAAATACAAAAATTATCCAGGCATGGTGGCAGGCACCTGTAGTCCCAGCTACTCAGGAGGCTGAAGCAGGAGAATTGCTTGAACCTGGGAGGTGGAGGTTGCAGTGAACTGAGATTGAGCCACTGCACTCCAGCCTGGGCAACAGAGCAAGACTCCGTCTCAAAAAAAAAAAAAAAAAAAAAGAAAGGAAAGAAAAAAACCTTAGAAAACAGTGCACTATAAAGAAAAAGACCAGTTACCCAATTGCATAGTTCAAGAAATAACTATTGTTAACATTTGTTTTATTTTACTTGCTTTTTGTTTTTGTTTTTGAGACAGAGTTTCGCTTTTGTTGCCCAGGCTGGAGTGCAGTGTGCCATCTCTGCAACCTCTGCCTCCCAGGTTCAAGCAATTCTCCTGCCTCAGCCTCCTGAGTACCTGGGATTGTAATTGGCACCCACCACCACGCCTGGCTAATTTTTGTACTGTTAGTATAGATGGGGTTTCTCCATATTGGCCAGGCTGGTCTTGAACTCCTGAGCTCAGGCAGTCCACCTGCCTCGACCTCCCAAAGTGCTGGGATTACAGGCATGAGCCACTGTACCTGACCTTATTTTACTTGCTTTTGAAATTGTGCAAATAATATCTGGATGCTTCTGGAATATTTAAAGTAAATCCATCCAGACAGCCTATCATTTAATCTATATTTATTTTAGTATATATCACTAGTGGATGAGGGGTAAGGATTTAAATAAAATCTCTACATGTTATCACATCCCCCCAAAGTTACAATCATTACTTGATATCATATCATATTCTGCATTGACCTTTTCCCAGATTGTCTCACATTTCTTCCTAGAGTTCACTTTGATGTGTGTTCTTCCAACATTTGCCCCTTCTTATTCTGTGTAACTATCTGTAATACTTTGGATACTCTAAAGTCCACATAATCATTCCCTCCCTTATTTTGTATCTTTGTTTAAATGGCTACATGATATTCCATGGTCACATGTATTTTCATAGTGATGACCTGTTACATTGTTTCCAGTTTTTCCTTATTATAAATTACACTACAGTGGACATCTCTAGTTCCAAAGGAAGGGCTTTTAGGTATAGATTTATTGGGACAAAAAAGTCACCTGCCTTTCTATCTTCCCCTCCTCTAACAATGGACAGACTCAGGTGGGCTATTTACTATCTCCGGTCCTGGCCCTGCCACGTTCAACTGTCCTCATATTGTAACTGTCTTATACCTAAAATTTTGTAGCACACAAATTATTTGTTTCTCTTACCTAGGGGTAACTTTGCACCTCACTTATCTTGGCAGATTCACAGTTTTACACTGAAAGTTTTATTGAGATAATTGTAGATTTATGTACAGTTGTAAGAAAGACTACACAGAGTTCACTTCTGTACTTTGCTGGGTTTCCTCCAGGGCTAACATTTAGTCAAATGATGGTGTACTATCACAGCCAGGATATTGACATTGATGTAATACACTAATCTCATTCTGATTTGTCCAGTTTTGCTTGTACTCATTTGTAAGTGTGATAAGTGCTCTACAGCGGTATCATCTGTGCAGGTCCGTGTATCCCCCACCACAGTCAAGATGCTGACAGTTCCGCAGGATCTATCACATTGCCTTACAATAACCGCACCACTCACCCTCAGCCCCTTCACATTTTAAAAAGACTTTTTTTTTTTTTTTTTTGAGACAGATTCTCCCTTTGTCACCCAGGCTGGAGTGCAGTGGTATGATCTTGGCTCACTGCAACCTTCACTTCCTGAGGTCCAGCGATTCTTGTGCCTCAGCCTCCCTGAGTAGCTGGGATTACAGGCATGCACCATCACACTTGGATAATTTTTGTATTTTTAGTTGAGATTGGGTTTCACCATGTTGGCCAGGCTGGTCTCAAATTCCTGGCCTTAAGTGATCCACCTGCCTGGCCTCCCAGAGTGCTGAGATTACAGGCATGAGCCACTGCACTCAGCCAAAAAGACTCTCAATACATAGTCCAAATTTCTTTCTGGCAAGATGTAACTAATTCATACTACCCTGCCAGCATTGAGTATCATTTTAAGAATATATTACTAGGTGGCCAATATTTTCACTGTCTAGCTTTCTATTAAAGTCTTTTAATACATGTATTATCAAATTTGGCCTCAAAGTGTATTGCAAATAGTCTCCTAGAAGAAATGAGGCAGACGTTTCTTTAATTTCTCTGCTTGTCCAATACTTCAAAACATTGTTTTCAGTAAAAATCAAATCACAGATGCTGCCAAATGCAATAAACATACAGCCTTCTATCTTTAACAAAGCTGGTACTAACTTTCAGAAACACTACTCATGGGGTTGAGGCAATTATATTTTGCTTAGTAGGGTTTTCTGGCTAAGAGCAGACTGGAAGATTTTGATAAAGTTATTTCTAAAAAGGATCTTATCTAACTCAAAGGATACTTACGTTTTCTAAGTACAGTTCAATGAACAATAATTTTATTTTCCTCGGGTAGAGGTGATCTCTTGAGAGAAGGGGCCCTCTCAATATCTCTTTCTGAGAAATGAGCATATTCCTTCTGCTTGGCACTGGTCCGGGTAACCCACGTCACCCTGGCATGCAGGCTGGCTCCCTTTGTGGGGTCGGAATTATTCTTGGTCTAAAGTGAAGTCACTGTGGATCTGCTTTTCATTATAAGCCATCATTTCTGCTAAAGGTAGAGCATTGCTGAAGTTTTAGTTGAGGCGATTATAAACAGCAGTTTGGAGGATGAACCTGGAATAGAGCGGATAGAAACAGTGTGGGGGTAGATTGATAGATGACAGGTGGAATTAGAAGGCTCTGTCCTCAGGCAAATATAGTGTGGGAGATACTTCAGTCATAAATACAGTTCATGATAAGTCAGTTCTCATTTTGCCTGGAAAAGTTAACACACAGGATGCATGGAAGATGCAATTTAATTTTAGCCATGTTGCTGTGCACATTTCAGATCTAGAAATCATAGAGAGTATAAACAAAGAAGATCAGATTATGAAAGACCCTGTATATATATTTACTATTTAAAACAACAATAAATGCCTATATCCTTTGCCCTAATAATCCTGCTTTGGGGAGTTTATCCTCTAGATGCATTTGTATATGTATATGTGAAGGTGACATTTGTGCACAGGGTTATTCATTGCAGCACTGTGTGTCATAAGAAAGCTCTTGTTTCTTAGCTTTAAACCCAAAGTATGTAAAATGATCACATGAAGTTTTGATTGCAATTTTTAGGGTCCTGGAAGTCCTAGCTGGAGCAATCAGGCGGGAGAAAGAAATAAAAAACATTCAGATAGGAAAGGAAGAAGTCAATTTATCTCTTCACTGACAATATTACTCTATACCTAGAAAACCATAAGGACTCCACTAAAAGGCTCCTGGAACTGATAAATGACTTCAGTAAAGTTTCAGGATACCAAATCAATGAACACAAATTGGTAGCATTTCTGTACACCAATAATGTTCAAGCTGAGAGCCAAATCAAGAATGGAATCCTATTTACAACAGCCACAAAAAATAAAATACCTAGGAATGCATCTAACCAGGGAGATAAAAGATTTCTACAAGGAGAACTGCAAAACACTGATGAAAGAAATCATAGACGACACAAACAAATGGAAAAACATCCCATGCGTGTGGTTCAGAAGAATTAATATTGTTAAAATGGCCATACTGCCCAAAGTGATCTATAGAGTCAACACTATTCTTATCAAGCTGCTAATGTCATTTTTTTCCACAGAACTAGAAAAAAAGAAAACTATGCTAAAATTCATATGGAACCAAAAAAGAGTCCAAATAGCCAAAGCAATCCTAAGCAAAAAGAACAAGAGCAGAGGCATTACCTGACTTCAAACTATGTTATAAGATTACAGTAGCCAAAACAGCATGGTACAGTACAAAAACAGTCATATAGCCAGGTGCGGTGGCTCATGCCTGTAATCCCAGCACTTTGGGAGGTTGAGGCAGGCAGATCACTTGAGCCCAGGAGTTAGAGACCAGCCTGGGCAACATGGCAAAACCCTGTCACTATGAAAAATCCAAAAAGTTGGCTGGGTGTGGTGGTGCACACCTGTGATCCCAGCTACTCAGGAAGCTGAGGTGGGAGAATCATCTGAGCCTGGGAAGTCAAGGCTGCAGTGAACTGTGATCACACCACTGCACTCCAGCCTAGGCAACGGGAGTGAGACCTTGTCTCAAACAAAACAAAACAAAAAACAGGCACATAGACCAATGGAACAGAAGAGAGAACCTAGAAATAAATCTGCACACCTATAGCCATCTGATCTTTGACAAAGTCAACAAAAATAAGCAACAAGGAAAAGACTCGCTGTACAATAAATTGTGCTGGGATAGCTGTCTAACCATAAATAGAAGAATGAAACCTGACCCTTATCTTTCACCATATATAAAAATTAGTTCGAGATGTATTAAAGATTTCTATGTAAGACCTCAAACAATAAGAATCCTAGAAGAAAACCTAGAAAACCCCATTCTGGACATCAGCCTTGGAAAAGAATTTATGACTAAGTCCTCAAAAGCAATTGCAACAAAAACAAAAATGGACAAGTAGGAGCTAATTAAAGAGCTTCTGCACAGCAAAAAAACTATCAACAGAGTAAACAGACAACCTATAGGATGGAAGAAAATATCTGCAAACTCTGCATTGAGCAAAGGTCTAATATCCAGATTCTATAAGGAACGTAAACAATTGAACAAGCAAAAAACAAATAACCTCATTAAAAATGCGTGAAGGACATGAACAGAAACTGCTCAAAAGATGACATACAAGCAGCCAACAAACGTTAAAAAACACTCCTCGTTACTCATCATCAGAAAAATGCAAATCAAAACCACGGTGAGATACCATGTCACACTAGTCAGAATGGCTATTATTAAAAAGTCAAAAAAAAACAACAGATGCTGGCTAGGCTGTGAAGAAAAGGAACGCTTATAACACTGCTGGTGGGAATGTAAATTGGTTCAGCCACTGTGGAAAGCGGTTTGGAGATTTCTTAGAAAACTTAAAACAGAGTTAATTCAATTCAGCTATCCCATTACTGGTATATATCCAAGAGAAAATAAATCACTCTACCAAAAAGACACATGCAGTCATATGTTCACCACAGTACTATTCACGATAGCAAAGACATGGAATCAACCTAGGTGCACATCACTGGTGGACTGGATAAAGAAAATGTGGCACATAGACACCATGGAATACTACACAGCCATAAAAAAGAATGAAATCATGTCCTTTGCAGCAACATGAGTGCAGCTGGAGGCCATTCTCTTAAGAGAATTAACACAGGAACAGAAAACCAAATACTTTGTGTTCTCACTTATAAGTGGGAGCTAAACTGGATACTCGTGGATATAAAGATGGCAACAGTAGACACTGGAGATGACTAAGGGGGACAAAGTTTCTTTATTTGTATAATTTCAACTTCTAATGATGAAAAACTAACGACAGGTACTATGCTCAGTGCCTGGGTGACAGGATCAATCATACCCCAAACCTCAGCATCACACAATATATCCATGTAACAAACCTGCATGTGTACATCCTGAATCTAAAATGGAAGTTGAAATTATAAAAATAAACAAAGAAATACATTTTTAGAATCCACTAAGAGTAGATTGGATTCTTTTTTTTTTTTTTTTTTTTTTAGAGATAGGATCTTGCTATGCTGACCAGGCTCATCTTGAACCCTGAACTCAAGCAATCCTCCCACCTCAGCCTCCCCGTTAGCTGGGACTACAGGCATGGACCACTGCCCCCAACTTAGGTAGATCAGATTCTGATCCACTGTTCACTTTTGTCTCTTGGGCTCACACTAAGCAAAGTTCTGAGGTTAGGCAGGAGCAATTGATTGCTTCTTGTTGAGAATCCTTCAAAGCATTAGTTAGCATCTCATCTAGGGATATGTGTGGACTGGGAGTCATGGCGTTCCTTTTTTTTTTTTTTTTTTTTTTTTCCACGGAATGCTTCAAGAATTTACGTGTCATCCTTGAGCAGGGGCCATGCTAATCTAATCTTCTCTGTATCATTCCAATTTTATTATATGTGCTGCTGAAGCGAGCACTCACGGCATTCTTTACTCTCTTACTTTTAGAGACTGGAGAAGGGAGGTTTGGGGGAATTTGTTCTTGATTAGGTGTTGTGTAAACAGACAAAGTGAGGGATGCAGAAGTGCCTGCCTCACCCTTTTCTTTTTACTCTTTACCCTAGGAGTGGAAGCAAAAATCCCAGCCTCTGCCTTCTGTAAAAGCCCCACTGAGGCATTATGACTTGGAAGGAAAGTTCAGACTCATGTTCCTATAATTCTGAACTTTTATTTTTAAAGCAATATCTGTGCTACATAATCTGTTTTCTAAATGTGTAATTGCTCTGGTAATGTACTGAGTTTGGGGAAGATCGTTATTTTGGAGACCTAGAACTTCCTATGGTACCAGGACAGCATTCCCCTTCTAAAGCTTTCACATACATGGAACAAAACAATAAGGGGTGTAAGTTAGAAAGATAACCATGGCACTTTGAAAAGCTGAGGCAGGAGGATCGCTTGAGCCCAGGAATGAAACCCTGTCTCTCAAAACAAAAAAAAAGGCAGCCACGAGCTATCATTTGCCTCTGTGGTGAGAGGTGTTTGCATAATCATAGTGTAGATACTGATTACTGAGTTAACTAAAAATTGTGAGATAGCCTGTATCTTGGGAGGAAGGAGTATGAGTTAAATCTTCATCTGTCATAACACAGCCTAGATAACATAGAAATTCATCAATCAAGAAGGAACAATTTAAGCACAATTTTTAGTCAAGTAACTACCAAAGAAATAGCAAAGAGACTTATAAGTGATTGTCTCTTTAAGTGAGGAGGTGGGAGGGAGAAAGACAAATAACTCTTGCTTAGATTATAAGCCTTCTGTTTGTCACTATTTGATTTTTTTAAATTAGGTTCCTGTATTTACTTTGTTAAAGGTGAAAAAATATATATCTACACATATGGAGCCAAGAGAATAAGGGTAAGTAGGATGTCTGTAATGATTATTTGAAATATCCTTGACAGTTGCAACTAAAGTGATGTTTTGTGAGAAAAGGATAAAGTGAAGTACCGTCAGGTGTTGCTTAACGACAGGGATTCCTTCTGCGAAATGCATCGTTGATCGAGTCCATCTTTTTGTGAACATGATAGATTGTACTTCCACAAACCTAGATGGTATAGCTTACTACACACCTAAGCTGTACAGTGTGGACTATTGTTCCTAGGCTGCAAACCTGCACTGAATAATGTAGGCAACTGTGATACAGTGGTAAGTGTTAGTGTATTTAAACTTTTATTAAAACGTAGAAAAGGTATACTACAAATAGGGTATGGGGCCCTATGAGACCACTGTCATATATACAGTCCACCGCTGACCAAAACATCCTTATGTGGCACGTGACTATATGTGAATTCTTGGATGAAATAAAGGAATCACTGCTCTCACTAACCCTATTTGGCCTGCATTTTATGTCCTTATTTTTCTGTTGTTCACAGGTGTTTGGTACTCCAGATCGCGGCTGGCAAACTTTTTCTGGAAAACGCATGATAGTAAATCTTTTAGACTTTGTAGGTCACATGGTTTCTGTATAACTACTCGACTCTGCCATTCTTATGTGGAATCCACCATAAACAATATGTAAATGAATGAGTGTGACTGTGTTCCAATATAACTTTATTCACGGACACCAAAATTTGAATTTCATACCATTTTTGTGGCTATGAAATATTCTTTTGTTTTTTCATTCATTAACAATGTAAAACTCATTCTTAGCTCATGGACCATACAAAAACAGATGGTGGGTAGGATTTGGCCAGCAGGCCATAATTTGCAAACCCCTGCTTCAGATCTAACACATTTGTGTGGTTCCCTCCCATGCATAGCAAAGAGCTCCAGCCATCTGGGCTACAAAGACGAATCTACATGGAGTAGGTAAGCATCAGTTCCCCCGGCATTCACAACTATGGAAATTATGTCTTAAAGGGCTTCAAGGTCTTGATGGTCTCTAAGGAGTTAAACTTCATGCTTCTCCTCTTCCCCTACCCTATTCTCATTTATTTTTACTGTCTAAGTATAAGAACATCCCTATGAAGCTCTACTTCAGTGAGTATTTCATTGTTGGAAATTTCATTACCAAAGATAAGTCATAGACATAAAGATGTGGGCTCTGAGTTGGGCCCCTTGGCATCAGAAGAAGCTTCTGAAGGGTTGGACATAAAGGATACTTCATGAATGTCAGGCCCTGTCTCCACTCACAGGGGACCAGGCCAGGTGAGTCCCAGAAGTGAGATCCTGCCTGCCCTGAGAAGACGTCCCAGAAGACAGCACCCATAGCTTCCTTCCTTGTCACCAGTCTTTGCTATTGATGGGGAGAACACAGATCTTCCAAGTGGCTTTGTTAAGGCTTTGTTTCCTTAGGTTTAACTATGTTGAATGCTGGAGTATAAAGATGAGTGAGACTTCCCTGTCCTCAAGTCTAGGGAGAGGTATATGTAATGTAAACAAATATTTGAAGCACATGGAATAAAAGCTCTAATATAGGTGGATCCCATGTTGGAGAGGGGGGTAGTGGCGATAGAGGGCTGAAGAGACAGGCAGAGGCCAGACCACAGAAAGTCACACATATGCCCTGCCCAAGAACTGATATTGAAGTTGTGAGAAGCTGGTGGAAGGATTTCAAGCAGGGGATTATAGGTCGTAATCAGAGTTGGAGGATGCACAGCTTAAGAGGCTATTGTATTAATTCAGGGGGAATAATGAGGCTGAAACTAGGTCAGTGGCAGTGGAGCCTGAGACAAGGGAACAGCAGAGAGATTTAAGAGGGAGAAGCTGAAGAGGACAATTGGGTGAAGATTAGTCCAGGACAATCCCGTTTGGGAACTTAGGTGTCTGGGAATCACAGCAGCATTGATCACTGAGATAATGATAGTGAGAGACATGGGCACATGGGGAGTCTTGGAGGACGTAAGGACGAACAGGGGAGCCTTTGGTTTCAGACGTGTTCTTTCAGGTCCCTTGGGATACCCAAGTGGCGACATCCAGTAATCAGCCAATGCCTAGGAGAGAGGTCAGGGTTGGAGGCAGGGAACCGAAAGACAGGTGCAGACAAGTCAGCACACACATTGTGATTGGAGTTGAGGTCAGCTAAGGAGAGAGTGAAGAGTGAGAAGATTGGAGAAAAGATAACTCTCCAAAGACCACCCACAATCAGAACTTGGGGAGCCATACGAGATGGTGTGCCCAATGCCAAGAGTGTTTTTTCCAGAAAGAGAATGTGAATGAATCAAAGTGGATGTGTCTGCACATATGTACCTATGAAGATGTTTATTCTAGCATTGCTCATAATATTTAACAGTTGAAATAACTTACCTAACAACTGGAATAATTCATGGTATGTCCATGTGAAGGAATGAATACTACACAGCCATTAAAATGTAAAAAAATAAATAAAACAAAGAAAAAATGTTTTAAAAACCCTCATAATTGATTAAGTGAAAACACTGATTATTTAGAAAATATTTAGCCACTACTTTTGTCAGACAGCATGTTAGGTAGTGCTTATTACAAAATGGGTGTGTGTGTGTGTGTGTGTGTGTGTGTGTGTGTGTATGTAACAATGGCAATGGGCCGGGTGCAGTGGCTCATGCCTGTAATCCTAGCACTTTGGGAGGCTGAGGCAGGCAGATCACTTGAGGTCAGGAGTTCAAAACGAGCCTGGCCAACATGATGAAACCCCATCTCTACTGAAAATACAAAAAATTAGCGGGGTATGGTGGTGGGTACCTGTAATCCCAGCTACTTGGAAGGCTGAGGCAGGAGAATCACTTGAACTCAGGAGGCGGAGGTTGCAGTGAGCTAACATTGCACCACTGCTCTCCAGCCTGGGCAACAGAGCAAGTCTCTGTCTCAAACAAACAAACAAAAAAACCAAATGGCAGCAAATAACATCAAAATGCCTGAGCAATAGGAAATACTATTTCAATATTTGTTTAATATTTATTTAGTAAACATTTAAGTTTTCTTATTTGCCTTCTCTTTTTTTCCAAATTTTGTACAATGAACTTGCATTATATTGGTAAGATAACCCATCTAAGTAGGCAGGAAAACACCAGAGAAATGCCACTGGATTTAGGAAATCATTAACCTGATAGTGCCAAAGATCCTGGAGGAATGACTGGGGTGAGAGGAAGGAGAAACCACAAGTTTAGACTTTTCCTTGAAGAAGACTGGCTACAAGAAATGCTTAAGAAGTCCTATACCTCCCTGGGTACCTCATGACCCACTCAAACAAAAATTGATTTAGTAAAGTAGATATTTCTTCCTAATGTGGCTGGGCATCATCCAATCCATTTAGGGCCTGGATATAATAAAGGTGAAAGGAGGAATTGCCTCTTTTGCTTCCTGAATGCCTGCTTAAGCTGGGACATCTCACCTCATCCCTCACACTGGGATTTACATCTTCAGTTTTCATGTCTTCAGACTCAGACTGAATTATATCACTGGCTCTCTTGGGTTTCTGTTTTCCATATGGCAGATTATGGGACTTCTCAACCTCCATTATTGCATGAGCAATTTCTCATAATCAACCTCAATCTCTCTCTCTGCATGTGCACACACACATACACACACATGAATATATATTACATGTATGTGAGTGTGTGTGCATGCATATATAATCCTGTTTCTCTAGATAACTGGTGCTAAAACAATATGATTTGATTCTTTTCTCTTTTTTGTAACTTTTATAGGTATTTCCTTGGGGCTTATCTACAATATCTTAGGCCGATAACAACTTAAACTCAAGTGCATACAAAAATCCTACACTTTAATTTGCCTCCAACATTTCATGTTATTGCTGTTATAGTTTACATCTATTCATATCATGTATTCCTTAACATATTTTTAATTATAGTTATTTTAAATATTTTTATCTTTTAACTTTTATGCTAGAATTAAAAGTGATATGCTCCCCATCATTACAGTAATATTCTGTATTTGTCTGTATATTTACTTTTTACCAGTGAGTTTTAAACTTTAACATTATATTGCTGTTCAGCATTCTTTTACTTTAACTTGAAGAATTTCCTTGAGCATTTCTTTTAAGGCAGGTCTAGTGGTGATGAACTCCATCAGCTTTTGTTTGTCTGGGAAAGTCTCTATCCCTCCTTCATTTCTGAGGAACAATTTTGGTGGGTATTCTTGATTGTCAATATTTTCTTTTGGCCTTTTGAATATATCATCTCACTCCCTTCTGGCCTGCAAGGTTCTGTCAACAATTCCACTGACAGTCTTATAGAGATTCCCTTATATGTGACAAGTCACTTTTTTCTTGCTGCTCTCAAAATTCTCCTTGTCTTTGACTTTTGGCAATTCAATTATAACGTGTCTCAGTGTGAATTTTTTTTGAATTCATCTTGCTTGATGTCCTATAGGCTTCTTGAACCTGAATGTTCATTTTCTTCCCCCAAATTTGGAAAGTTTTCAGCCATTATTTTTTGAATAATGTTTCTGGTCCTTTCTCTCTCTCTCTTCTCCTTCTGGGGCTTCCATAATGGATCCACTACTCTGCTTGACAGTGTCCCATAAATTAAGCAAATTTCTTTCCTCTTTTTCATTCTTTTCTTTTCCTTCTTACTCCTGACTGAATTATTTTTAGTGATCTGTCTTTGAGTTTGTTGATCCTTTCCTCTGCTTTATCTAGCCTGCTGCTAAATCCCTCCAGTGAATTTTTCAGTTCAAGTGTTAGTTCTTCAGCTCCATTATGTGTGTTTGGTACTTTTAAATATTTTCTATCTCTGTTGAAATTCTCACTTTGTTCATGCATTGTTCTCTTGATCTTACTGAGCATTCTTATGACAGTCATTTTGAATTATCTGTCAGGTAAATCATATAACTCCATTTCATTAGGGTTGGTTTCTGGAGATTTATCTTGTTATTATACTTTGAAACATCTTTGCTTGACTCTTCATTTTCATTGACACTCTGTCTGGGCATTAGGCAAAGCAGGCACCTTTGTCCATTTCACAGACTGACCTTGTGCAGGAGAAACAGCCTGATCAGAGATTCATTTACCAATTAGCTCCACCAAAGATTCTGGGAACGTTTACCAACTCTTTCCTTCTCTGTGGAGAAGCAGGCATCTGTGGTTTTTGTCTGATCACTGTGTGCTAAGCCAGTGGGGGAGAGAAGGCAGTTATGGCATCTACCAGACCAAACTGCCATCTCTATTTTTCTCCAGGCAGCTAGACTGTGCCAGACCCATCAGAACCCCTAAACTGGCAGGACAAATGCCAATTCTTTGGGCAGCCCTAGAGAAATTGGGGCGTAGAATGCATGGATCCATGGTTTCCCTCCCCAGGAGGAAGCTAAAAGCTAGAATTTTTTGTCCATTCACTCTGTGCTGAGCATGGAGGAGAATCTATGGCATCTACCAGTCAAAATGGCCATCTTCATTCTTCTTCACGGGGCTAGATTGTGCCAGACCTGTCAGAACTGCAAGACTGGCAAGACAAAAGCCAGACGTCTGGGGAGCCCCCTTAAAAAAGTTGGGGTGATGGACATGTGAACCAATCCTTTCCTTCCCCTGGGAGAATCTGGGAGCAGGAAGAGAGTCTTTCCTGATCATATGGCACTGTGCCAGTGATAAGAATTCTAGCAAGAAGGTGTCTCACATCTCCCTGCTGGCTTCAGTGAGTTTGATTTCATGTTTGCCTGGGGCCCGGGACCATTTCAATTAGTTTCTAGATTTCTTACAAATGGAATTTATCTGTGAATTGTTGCTGAATCAGTGTGTTTATGAGAGGAAGGAGGGTCCAGGGCATCTTACTCTGCCATCTTGCTGGTGTCACTCTTACTTAGACTTCTTTAAAACTATAAAGAGGATCCTCTTCCATAAATTACAGAAATAATGATAAAACCTATTGCCTTTGTCTACCACTTCTATTTTACCTCCAATTGCCCTAGAATGTACCTCTTCATAATTCCAGCTCTCCCCAAATATCCACTTTCTGCTGCCTCTCTCTCACTCCCCTCAACCCCATTCCTTGATTATGCCACTTGACTTGTCCTTCTTCAGAAGAAAGGATCCTTCCTCTTTGGGAAGAGGAAGAAGAAAGGAAAATTAGACTGGAAATTACAGGCTTCATTCTGGCAGGCTGGCCAAGGAGGTAAGGCGGTGGACACTCACATAACAATGTCCTGTCACATCCTCAGAAGGGTAGCTGAGGGTGAGACAGCAGTAGTGAAAGGTGTGTCAAAAGTAGTACGTTTTTCAACAAACACTCATGGAAATGTATCAACTTGAGAGTTATGTGACAATAATGAAAAGATATTGAGAGAGCAAGACTCTGGCATACAGAGAAGGTAGTCAAATGGAGGTGCCTTCTTTTAGTGCTAGATCGCTCAGCAAATGGCAAATGGCCCAGCTGCATTCCCCGCCTTGCATAGAACTGGACTACACCTCTGAATACCCTCCTACAACCTCTTCTATTAACTTTAGTGTTGGTTGGAACTTCTAGTTGAATGCTTTTCCCTCCCTTGCATGTGGCTGTCCTCCCTTCCTGAGTATTCAGCTTTGGAAAGGGCCATCCTGGTATCCTAGCTTACCCTCTTTGTTGAGCCGGAGCATTTGGTGGCTAAGAAAGGACAAGCATCAGGGAATCACCTTGGCTAATCAGGCAAGCCCTACCCTAGAGCAAGGTGTGTCTGGATCCTGCTGAAAGCTGATCACACTGTGCTGGGTGTGAGAGACCCATGGTATCCATGGGAATTTGCATGAATTCCTTGCAGCTCTGTCCAGATTTTATGTACCACCTGGATGGAGTTGAGATTATACAGCCAATATTTCTCTGTTTCTGTCTATGTGAAAAAAATGTAAAGGACTGAACCATATCTACCTTCATAGGATATATGTGCTTTCCAATAAATACAGAAATAAAAATTGCCGGGTATGGTGGCCCATGCCTGTAATCCCAATACTTTGGGAAGCTGAAGTGGGGGCATCGCTTAAACCCATGAGTTTGAGACCAGCCTGGGCAACATAGTGGGGCCCTGTCTCTACAAAAAATTTAAAAATTAGGCACACATAATGGTGTGCGCCTGTAGTCCCAGCTTCTTGGGAAGCTGAAATAGGGGCATTGTGTGAGCCCAGGAGGTTGAGGCTGCAGTGAGCTGTGATTGCATCACTGCACTCAAGCCTGGGTGGCAGAAACCCTGTTTCAAAATAAAAAAATAAATAAGGCCAAAGAGTAAATATATGAAATCTGCAGATAAATGAGTAAAGCACTTTTACCAGTCTTATTTATTTATTTATCTAGAGACAGAGTCTCCCTCTGCTGCCCAGGCTGGAGTGCAGTGATGTGATCTCGGCTTACTGCAACCTCCACCTCCCGAGGTCAACTGGTTCTCCTGCCTCAACCTCCCGAGTAGCTGGGATTACAGGTGCATGCCACCATGCCGGGCTTCATGCAGCCTTATAATTAAGGATTAAAATGATTCACCCTCACAGAAAATCTGCCACCTCCCATCAAGACTAATTATAAAATTCATCAGCCTCATGACTAGCTGTTACTGTATCCATCAAGGGCAAGATACCCACAAAACATAAGCTACTATTTGACATAGCAGGTGGGGACAGAAATGATTGTCTCCTTGTCACTTTTCAGCCAGTGATCAATATGGCATGACACTGTGCTCACGTTGTTAAGCGTGGCCATGGTGGAAGTGATAATAGCTAGTGGGGAGTGCTCCTCTTTCTCAGGTGCAGATGGAGTAAGGAGGAAATAGTGAAGGCAAGGCATGTGCGATATTTGGAGAATGGAGCTCTCTATCATAAGGCACTATAGTGTGGACCATTCTTTTTTCTTTTTCTTTTTTTTTTTGAGACAGAGTTTCTTTCTTGTTGCTCAGGCTGGAGTGCAATGGCGCGATCTCTGCTCACTGCAACCTCCACCTCCCGGGTTCAAGCGATTCTCCTGCCTCAGCCTCCCGAGTAGCTGGGATTACAGGCATGAGCCACCAAGCCCAACTAATTTCTTGTATTTTTAGTACAGATGGAGTTTCTCCATGTTGGTCAGGCTGGTCTCAAACTCCCTACCTCAGGTGATCTGCCTGCCTCAACCTTCCAAAGTGCTGGGATTACAGACGTAAGCCTTCGTGCCAGGCTGACCATTTTTTATTTAACAAATATTCAATGAATTTTGGCTATGTACCAGGCACAATTCTAGATACCAGGGATAGAGCAGGGAAGAAAGCAAATTCCCTATTTTATGGAGCATACATTCTAGTTAGAGGAGAGAGACCACAAACAGATAAATACATGCTGTGTGGTAGAGATGCTTGGTAAGGGAAAGGGGAGCAGGAGTGACTGGGTGATTGCTAGTTTGGATAAGTTGTCCAGAAAGATGTTTCTGCTTAGGTAGAGACTGAACAGAGCAAAAGAGGGCCAAAAGTCAAGAAGACAGCAGAGGGGACAGTTTCGAGGGAGCTGTGAGCGCCCAGGGCCTGAGGTTGGAGCACATTTGGTGTATTTGAGCAATAGCGAGGAGGAAGCTGTGTGTCCGTAGTGCAGGGAGGGAAGCAGAGAGAGGTGGGAAGGGGCTGGGTCATGAAGGGCCTTGTGGGTCATTTAGGACACTGACTTTCACTGAGTGAGATGGGAGTCATTGGAGGGGCTGAGCAGAGAAGCGCAGGATGACTTAGGTTTTACAGGGGTACCCCAGTTCCTCTGGTGAGAAAGAGTAAGGGGGAAAGTGACATCAGCTGGCAGCTCATGATATCTAGGCAAGAGATGCTGGTGGCTTGAACTAGGGTGGTAGTGGTAGGGGTGTGAAAAGTGGAGGGATTGTGAATAAATTTGTTTTTTTGAGACAGAGTCTTGCTCTGTCACCCAGGCTGGAGTGCAGTGGCAAGATCTCGACTCACTGCAACCTCCGCCTCCGAGGTTCAAGTGATTCTCCTTCCTTAGCCTCCTGAGTAGCTGGGTCTACAGGCGCACGCCACCACGCCTGGCTAATTTTTGTATTATTAGTAGAGACAGAGTTTTACCATATTGGCCAGTCTGGTTGTGAACTCTTGACCTTGTGGTCTCCCCACCTCGGCCTCCCAAAGTGCTGGGATTACAGGCGGAAGCCACCATGCCTTGCCATAGACTGTGAATGAATTTTAAAGGTAGAGTAGACAGGATCTGTTGACAGAGTATGTGAAGTGTGAGAGATGGAAAGGAGCCATAGATGACCTTAAGATTTTTAGCCTGAGCAACTGGAAGAATAGAGCTCTCACCAAGGCTCTGGGAGGAAAGCAGCTGGAGGGAGGGGTGAGCAAAGGGCTGGGCCGCCAGCAACTCACAGAAGCCAAGCTATAACATAACATTGGAGTGTATTTACTGATGAACATGCTTACTTGTTCAAATGAGGTGGAGATTGCAAACTGGTGGCTCAGGGGCCGAATCTGGCTGGCCGATCTGTTTGGTTTGGTACTCACAATATTGATTAAACAATGAAATTAGTTGTTGATGTTTAAGACTCATGGGATTTTATATCAAAATCTGGATTTATGGCATCTTTTGGAAGAGCGAAAGATATGGCAATGCTGGGTGGTGATGAATCACAGTGCAGCTCTTCGGGAAACTGTGCCGTGCTCAGTGGGCCATCCAGTCCCCTAATCTCTTATTGTCTTACAGCCAACTGCTATCCTGTCTGTACCCTGATTTCCTCATTTGAAATAGCAGTAATAGTAATTCCTACCTCCTAGGGTGGTTAGGAAAATTCACAGAGATAACTTATGAGTAGCACCCGAATAGCATTCAGAAATGTGAGTTCTCATTGTTATTGCCGTTATTACTGATACTGTTATTATCATTACCTTGCCAGGCTTTGGGTTTGCGTGAGGATTTCAGAAAGCTGGAAGATGATCCTAACAGGGGTTGAGAGGTGAGTGAAGCTTCCCTTAATCAATGATGGCACCAAACCAGAAAGCAGGAGAGACGGAAGCACAGCTCCCAGACACTTAGAAAATTGTGTCCGCCTGAGCGATATCAGTCCCACAAATCAGAGTTAATTTCTCTTCTGCAGAGCCTGGCACAGTGGCCTGGATCACCCAGTGACTCATCTAATAGCCCTGTGAGTTTGCCCAGCTTGCAGCATCACAAATTACACTTGCAGCCTTCTTATCAGGCAAGCTAGGAAATTAAACCTAAATGGCTATGGTGTTGCTAAGTAATATGGCTGCGTACACAGACACCCGAAGCTGGGACCATCACAGGCCCATTAAAGCATCATTTCCCACTGTGGCTAATGAGGTTTGAATCCTTCAAAGGAAACCTGCTGTTCTTTTTTAAGGTCAGAAAGTGGGGTAACTCAGTTATAAGCAAGAGATAGAATTTCCCTTCCTAGACGCTAGGGGCGTGTGTGTTTATGGGTGTATATTGGAGTTCTATGGTCTGATGGCTAAGTGTTGGGGGTGGCCTAGGGGTGCAGATCAGAGATAGCCATCCTGCCCTCCCTGGACCCCTTGACCCTGGGCCAGGACGGGCCTGGCTAATGGCCTCAGGTGGTGTTAGCTGAACGCCTATCGGCTTCCATCTGGGATGTTTCTTAGGGCTATGTGGCAGCAGGGGGTAATGGCATTCCTGCTATTTTCTTCCTCAGGACAGTTTTTACTTTCGGGGGCTTTTCTCTTTCTATAACAAAGTCCTAGAGCCATGAATGGGGCTCCTGGTCCGGGTTTGCTTGGGCAGCTGAACTAGACCTGGAAGTGGACCTAATTTCCCCATTTCTTTCCAGTCAGACTATCTGTGTCCATTTCAGAGTTTGGTTCCTCATGGACCTGCAAGGATTAGAGCCTGGGGCACAGCCCCAGCGGGTAAGGCAGTGGGTGTATGTGGCCTCTGAGTTCACTCAGGCAGGGACGGAGCATGTGGCGCTTCTGAAGCTCCACAGCTGTGCTTCCAGTTAGCTGTTTAGTCAACACACTGGGGCTGCGTGGTCATGGGTTGGGGACCTGGAGCCTGTGGGTCTGCCCCAGCTCCCCTCTCTGAAAGGATGCCCTCTACCTCTCTGCTCTGGGCTCCTAAGACGGGTTGGGAGAGTGAATCACCTCCTCTTTAATTAGTATCTTTCATCGCATTGCTACAATGCTAATGATTATTTTTCAAGACTCATTCAGGTGGGTCGAGCCCCACATCGCTTCTGCATGGTGACCCGAGTATGGAGCTTACCGGCCACCTGGAGGACAGTGCCTGCAGTGCACTGGGTGTGTTTGTCCTGCCCAGGTCTGAGTGAGCCCTGAGCTGCATCTGCTGGGAGCTCTTGATAATCTGGCCTAGCCTGTCCCAGTCTTCATGAAAAGAAGAATGTGGAGAATTCCAGAGCCGCTTTCCGGCTTTTCTTTTCATTGTGTGATGGGAGACATGGCTGTTCCCAAAGCGGACAAGGACTTTTAGATTGGAGACATTTCTAAATTGAATTCTCCATAACTGAGTGCATTCTTTGCATTTTGTGAGCTTGCTGCAGGCTTGGACCTGTCTCTCTAAGGAAGAGCTGTGCTCTGTTGGAACCGGACGGATGTGTGGGGATTCACAGGCTGGCCACTGGTCTGACTGTACTTCCTACATCCCCACACACCATCCTCACAGGGAGGATGACACATGTCATGCCATGAAATACTTGACCAAGCATGGGTCAAAGGCACCAACACATCCCATTTTGTGGTACCTTGCAAATCTTGGTAGCTGTGAGGTATGATTTGTTTCATGTAGGTGTATTGTGGTGCTTGGGTCCCAGTGGTTACTTTTCATATCATTATTTTTACCTAGTGTTTTCTCTCCTAAATTAAATCAAGAGCTGCATGATTTCTATCCCCTCTACCACTGTTTCCATTCAAGAAAGGAAATGCTGGCCAGATTTAGAGAGTGCTCATTTCATTTCTTTGGAGGGCCGTCATTTGCTTGGTTTCATAGGTACTTTTCCTTGGTTGGCTCTTTTAAAATATTTTTCTTTTAGCAATCTTCCTGCCTCAGCCTCCCGAGTGGCTGGGACTACAGTCCTGGCTAACTTTTAAAAGGTTTTGTAGAGACAAGTTCTCTCACCATGTTGCCCCGGCTGGTTTCCATCTCCTGGGCTTAACTAGTCCTCCTGTCTTGGCTTCCCAAAGCATTGTGATTACAGGTATGAACCAGCATTCCTGGCTTAAGCTTTTTTGTCTCAAACAAAGACATAAACACACACCCTAGCCCAGGCCTACACAGGGTCAGGATTATCGATATCACCGTCTTCCATCTCATATCTTGTTCTGCTGGAAAGTCTTCATGGGCAATAAAACGCATGAAGCTGTCATCTCCTGTGAAAATAATTCTGGAATGAAGCCTGATTGACCAGCCTGAGGCTGTTTTAAAAAGAAAGTTTAAAGTTAACTTTTTTTAAAGTAGAAACACTCTAAAATAATGATAAAAAGGATAGCATACTGTGTGTGTGTGTATACATACACTAACAATACAGTCATTTATTATCAGGTATTCAGTACTATACATGCTATACTTTTATACAACTGGCAACATGGGCTTTTTTTTTTTTTAATACCAGCATCACCACAAACACACTAGTAATGCATTGCATTACCACATTATGGGGGTTACAACATCACTAGGTGAAAGGAATTTTTCAGCTCCATTACAATCTTATAGGACCACCGTTCTGTATATATAAATATGCACTGTATGATCCCAATTAAAAATTTTTTTAAAAACATAGGTTATTTAGCCTATTTTAAAAAACAGGTTAACTCCATTTTTTGCCATTGTAGTCATTGCTGTAATGAACATCCTTGAGGTTTCCTCTTTGCAGCAACATATTTTTGAAGCACATTTTTAAGTCTTTGATTGATAGTGCTACGTTACCTTCTGAAAGCCATACATATTTCTAACCAGCTGTGTATGGTTTCCTCTTACTGCAATTTAAAATATGTCAGTTCAATATGTGAAGAATGGGCATCTCGATGTTAATTTTAGTATCTTGGATCATGGGAGATTAAACATTCTCCTTGGGGGTAATTGCTAGAAGGGATATCTTGTGCTCTCCTGCTTCCAGATGGGGGAGATTAAGTGTTGTTAGTTATCACTTGGGAAGATGAAATTGAAGCATGCCGCCAGGAAGCTGAAGGCAGTTAAAGTAGTGGCTATTAGCCTTCAGAGCCTGCAGCCAATCTTCCTGAGCGTCAGTTTTCAATCTCCTTGAGTGGGCATCCTAATCTGGAGCTATCTGGCTCGTGCAGGCCTACAGCAGCACAGACCTTGGAGGAGTACGAGGCGGGACCCAGGAGGCTTGGGGTGGCATCCAGAGGTAGGAGGGCCCTTGCTACCTCGTAGACTGATTTTCTACACCTCCAGGCTCTCCCCTTTGCCTTCCCCTCCGTCATGAAGATAATCAGATATCAGCAGCTTCCACTGGGTTCTGTGGCGTCTGCTACCTTCCATGAAAGCACAACTAGAGCACTTGGTGCCGATGGGAGATTTTGAGTGTGAGGTTTGTGGCGAGTCTGTTGAGTGGATGGTTTAGGACTGTCAGTGCTGCCAGGCTGCTCTCATTTCTAAGTGGGGAGAGAGGGCAGAGCGGGGACCTTCCAGTGAGGAGGTCCAGGGGTGGATCTGATCACAGGAGGACAGTATCACAAAGTGTTTTGCCAGTTTCAGTAACTGGGTTTATGAGGAGAAAACAGCATGAGGACTGTCTGGGAAGCAGTGATGTCAGAAGTCAGGGAGGCAGCAGGCAGTGTGTGCTCCTCCCTGGACGGCCCCTTCGTCATGAAGATTGGCAGGTGCTCCCCGAAGAGTGGCCAAACTGTGAGAGAAACAGCCTCATCCCCTGGAATGTGGGAATGAGAGTGGAGGTTTAAATTTCCTGTCCTCAGAATCCATGTGGGCATGAATAAGCCCAGAGAGGCTACCGGCAGGAGAATTAAACATGAATGCTTGTCGAGACTGAGGCACTGGAGATGGAGAAGTTCCATTGCCAACATGTTTCACTTTGGGTAGACTCTGAAGTCACTTGGCCAAAGCCAGCTGAAGTCAGTTGATGAAAAGGGCCCTAGAAGGTAATGTAATGCCGCAAAGATTTCTCACAATGGAAAAAGTAGGTTTGGCACTGGTGAGCTCTTAATTCTTCTGAGGTGGTAAACCTGGACTCTCCACATCTCTTTGAGAGCTGGAGGCTAAGGAAATCAGAGAATGGGGTTAACCTCAGCCCTCCTTGCTGTGAAGGAACGCGGGTCTTTTGGTGTTGAGTGCACAGTGGAGTCAGAGGAGAGGATGTGGGGTTGGGGGTGGGCAGCAGCACACACAGTTGGCTGCGATGGAGAGAGCCGGCTTTGGAAGAATCTGGAGGCATTTGGTTGAATTTAGCGGTGTGCTTGCATTTATTATTAATCATGGTGACTCTGCTTTGTATTTTTCAGAGTGCATTCTTATAGATCTGACTTGATTTTCATAACAAAATATTTCCCACAGGTTTATTGAATTTTAATATTTTTGCCAGTCAGTATTTGAACAACTGCTCAGCCTCCTGGGAGGGGTGGTTTTATAAGTGTGCAGAGTAAGCTGAATGTGTTTACAAGCCATGATAGCACATTTGAGGGGTCAAGCATGGACTCCCCCAGTCCTGACAGAGGTGCTGTGGGACAATGATGGACTGAATATAGCCAAGTGAAAGTCCCAGGTGGGACCACAGTAGATGCCATTGTGGAAGCTTAGCTCCCTCTCCACCGTGGAGCTGTCAGGGCCTTGTTTTCTGTCCCAGGATCTGTGTGTAGAGAGGAGACCCTTATACCTGAGAACTGTTGTCTTTGGCAGGTTATTTAAGCTCTCCAGGACTTAGTTCTCATTTGTAAGAAGAGGTAAAATAGCATCGATCTCAAGGAATTGTGTGAAGTTTGGGTTAATACATTTAAAAAAAGAAAGAACACTCAATGGGTATTAACTATTATGATGACAAGAGTAGTAATGACGAAGCATATTGGACTTAATAGATGGAGAAATCCCAGGCTGATTGGACAGATTCCCTGTCTGCCAGCGAGGTTTTAAGAAATCTAACAAATCCCCATTCTCAACCTGCTTGGCCTTGCCAGGGACGTGGTGACAAGCATAAAGGGGAGGAGCCATGGCTCTTCAGGACGGTACTGATGGAAGGGTAACCAGGCCTGTGCTTTTATGAAAGAGTAAGCCAAAATGGGGAACTTGACCTAGGGAATTTGGTTAACCTCTTCAGCTACATCAAAGGCAGCAGTGAAGCAACTTCTCTTGCGGGATGCCAAGAACTGAAAGAGTGCATGCTGCCTTCTAACTCTTGGCCCTGCCACTCACCAACCGTATAACCAGGGCCAGTTACTTAACCTCTCTGAGCCTTAGCTTCCTCATCTGTCAATGGGAATGATACTATTTTATAGGGTGGTTGTTGTTACTGAATCAGGTGTTACCTGTAGAATGCCTTGCAAGTTAAGTTCTTGGAACCAGGTGAAGGCTCAATAAAAGCCAATCATTAAGCTCGTTATTATGTTTATTAGAAATGCTCTTATTAAGAGCTACCTTACAGCTTATGATTTACAACCGAGGAGGCAGGTTATTTCATGGCAACACTTGTCCTGTGATAGTTCCCTTCCTCACCATGAGAACTGTCTACAGCACTCATCGGGATTCCCTACCTTGTCTGGACCTATCCTGTGGCCTCGGTGATTACACCTGTGAAGATTGGAAAAAGGTGATGCCCTCTTGGTTGCAGAAGGGCTGGGTCTAAGTCCTCCTGTCTGTGTGTGTATCGACAGCCCTAGGAATGGGAAATGGCTCACGGCTCCTATTGCATGATCAGGGATTCTTAGGATATTTGCGGTATCTAGACTCAGACCCTCCTTGTCATTGCCTTCTTCATAGCTTTTTCCCTCTACCTAACAATCCTTCTTCCTCAGCTTCTCTTGAATGTGTCCTCCTTTTCCACGGCCTCAGCTGCCTCTTGCTCCCTGCCTGCAGCCTCCTCTGGCTTTGCCCAGTTCTGCACCCTCCCTGCAATTGTTTTTGCCTGTCCAGCCGCTGCTCCCCATTCCTCGATTGAGATCCAGACTTTCCTCTGGGGATGGAGAAGTTAGGAATGAATTCAGCTGTAAATGATAAGAAAGCTGACACAGAGTGGCTGCAACATAAGGGTTCATTTCATTCACACAGCACTAAGTCTGAAGGTAGGTGGTTGCGTGCTTTGATTCAGCATTTTTCTCCTCATGGTTGCAGCTCCAGGCATCACATCTGCATGGAAGGAAGGAAAGGAAGGACAATTTGCATTTGTTCTTTTTTTTTTTTTTTTTTTTTATCAGAAAAGCCAAAGTTCTTCCAGTTGTCTCTGGCATACTTCCATTTATGTCTCATTAGCCAGAGCTATGTTAAGATTTCCTCTAGCTACAAAGGAGATGGGGAAGGCTAGCATTTCATTTTTCTAGCCTCCAAAATGGAGATGAAGAGGAAAGGAGCTCGGGGGGTGTGGGGTTATGCAGCCGATGCTGTCTGCTGTGGAGAACTTCTCCCCATTCTCAGCGCATGTGGTGGAGTTGACCCCCACTCCAGGCATGTCACTGATGACCAGTCAGAGCATGGTATCAACTCTGGCCACAGGGATCATTTAATGAAAGGGCATGTGACCAAGCTAGGAAAATTAGAGGTGATGAGACTCCATTTCAGGACTTTAGTTGAAACTATTGGGAAAGAGAAGATCTTTCATTTGTATTTAAGTATGGCATAAACTGCCAAGATCATCTGGCTACTCCTTAAAAAAAGCTGACCTGGCCGGGCGTGGTGGCTCACGCCTGTAATCCCAGCACTTTGGGAGGCCGAGGCGGGTGAATCATGAGGTCAAGAGATCGAGACCATCCTGGTCAACATGGTGAAACCCCATCTCTACTAAAAATACAAAAAAATTAGCTGGGCATGGTGGCGCATGCCTGTAATCCCAGCTACTCAGGAGGCTGAGGCAGGAGAATTGCCTGAACCCAGGAGGCGGAGGTTGCGGTGAGCCGAGATCGCGCCATTGCCCTCCAGCCTGGGTAACAAGAGCGAAACTCCGTCTCAAAAAAAAAAAAAAAAAAAAGCTGACCTGAGATGGTTCCAACCAGAGCAAAGCAGGGTTGAGAGACAGGGAGCAGTGTTGATGGCACGGTTGGAATTCCTGGATCCACCTGTACCTGAAGCCCCCACGAGCTTTTATGTATGAGTCAGTAAACTTTTTTTTAATTTTACTTAAGCCAATTGGAGTTTGGTATCTATCACTTCAAGTAAAAGAATCCTGGATAATACGTGCCCTTGAGGGTCTGCTTGAGGCACCAATACCATTTGGTTTTGTTTATGTGTTTACCTATCAAGATCTCTCACCAGATGCATACTCTGCTGGCAGGGTCATCTTTGTATCCCAAGGGCTCCCACATTGGACGTGACACATGGCAGGTTTGCAGTAAAGGCTTAATTAATGAATTAGACATGGTTCTTCTCTGTTCTCCGTGCCTGCCTCGTAAATCCAGGCTCTGCCATCTGGCACTCAAGGACTTCCGTCATCCGGCCTCCATAATGTCCTCCCATTACTCCCCTTGATGAAAACCACTGCTGCTGGGTTTACCTTTTTGTTTTTTCTTTTAATGGTGGCCCTTCTCCATCTGTACATCTCTTCGTTCTGGCCTCTGCCTGGAACACAGCTTGCTCCATCCACATCTTTCAAAACCCTATAAATTCAAGACATAACTCAAATGCTGCTTCTTCCAAGGAGCCTTCTTTGATCATCTCAAGTCATAACCCCTGCAGCTCTCGCTGATATTCATGAGACACCTGTCACGTCGCCCTGTGGTGGTTGGTGTGTCTCTTATCTTCCCATTTAAACCTTAAGCTTTGTGTCTCTTCCAGCACTTAGCAGGGTACCATTCATGTTGTGGGGCTCAGGAGACATAAATCTTGGAAAACTGGTTTGGGATGAATTTCTGTCTCAGCCCCCAGAGAGGGTATTTCCTTTCCTGACCACATTTTGTTGAAGCTATTTTTCCTATTAAAATTTTTTTCCCATAAATTTGTTGGGGTATAACTGATGTCAATTGCATGTATTTAAGGCATGCAATTGGATGAATTTTGAAATATATATACCTGTAAAGCCATCCCCACAGTCGAGATAGTCAACATGTTCTTCACCCCTGAGCTGTACTCACGCCCCTTTGCAATTTCTATCTCCCTTTCCCACCAAACTCCAAAGTAGATCTGCTTCCTGTCATAGCAGTTGAATGTGCATTTTCTAAAATCATTCCGTCAAAATCATATGTTGATGGAATCCTATGGGTTGCATTTTTTTGATCCAACTTCTTGCACTCAGTAGAATGACTTTGAGATTCATCTCTGTGGTTGTATCTGTCAACGGTTTGTTTGGTTTCACTGCTGAATAGTGTTCCCTTGCACAAATATACTACTATTTATCAGTTCATCTGTGGACATTTGGGTTGTTTGGGTCAAGTTTGGGGGTTTTACAAATAAAGTTGCTGTGAACATTTGTGTATAAGTCATATGAACATATGCTTTCATTTACCGTGACAGATATCTATGAATGGAATGGATGGATCAAAGGATAGGCTTGTATTGAATTTTTAAACTCTTACGTGCTTGTGCCATTTTACATTCTCACTGGTTCTAGTTGTACATTCTCACTGGTTCTAGTTGTACATACTCCCTGGCCACATTTTCATTTCTTCCCCATATATCAAAGTTAGTGCTTTTCAAACTTCAAAAAATTTGGGAGTTTGTTTTTGAGACAATGTCTTGCTCTGTCTTCCAGGCTGGAGTGCAGTGGCATGATCTCAGCTCACTACAGCCTCCACCTTCCAGGGTCAAGCGATTCTCCCACCTCAGTCTCCTGAGTAGCTGGGATTACAGGTGTGTGCCACGATGCCTGGCTAATTTTTGTATATATTTTTTTGTATTTTTAGGAGAGATGGGGTTTTGTCATGTTGTCCAGGCTGGTCTCGAACTCCTGGCCTCAAGGGATTATCTGCCTTGGTCTCCCAAAGTGCTGGGATTACAGGCACGAGTCACCATGCCTGGCCTGTTTCGTTTGTTTTGTTTTGTTTGAAGAAGCAGAAACTATATATATATATATGCCATACCTAGACCCCTAGTGAGTAAGGTGCATAAGGAGATAGATGCTTTGGCTGAAGAGTCATAGGAGGCATGTGGCGCCTGAGGCCCTGGGCCACCTCTTCCAGCTCTGGGGCCCCAGGAACATATACATGTAGAGCACCCGCTCTAGGTGACAAGAGTGAGTCAGATTTGACTTTCACTGAAGTTCTGGGCCGCGGCACCTGCCAGCCATGCTGAGAACTTTGCTGGGGCCTCCAAACTGATGAATCTTGGAGGCGGCCCAGATGCAGCAGCCTGGGCTGTGGGGTGATGTTTCTTGCTGGATAGAATAGGTTTTTCAGGATATAAATACTGCCACCACGGCATGCCAGTCAAACTTCCTCGATCTCCAAGACAAATATCAGAAACTGTGTGACTCCAGATACCAAGAACAAAGACACAAATTGGGAACATCATGTGCAAAACAGATTTTAATAAAGATTCAGCCAGCTCTGTGCGTAGATCCTGCCACGCTGCTTATTGTGATCTCAGCGGTGATGCTGGGCGAGAATGAACAGACTGTGAGGCCATTCATATTCCTGGCACTGACGAGCCCAGTGCAGCCTAAAAGATGGCTCACTATAGATGGGGACCCTTTACTGGGGCTGCTCCGGGGGACCTCTGGCCTCAGCCTCTCAGGCTCTCAGCCTCTTGGCCTCTGCGGGCTCTGGGACCCTGAAGCTGAGGTTTCTCACCGGCCTGCAGGGAGCCTGAGAAAAGCCAAGTCCTGGGACCTCAACCTCCATTCACACTCCTGTGGAGATCGACGTTTTTACCACACTCTCTGTGTGCTTCTTCCTCTTCCTCGTTCTGCTTTTTATTATAGAAAACTTTAAACATACACAGAAGTAGACAGAATAGTATAATGAACCCTGTGTCCCCACAGCCCGGCTTCAGCAGTTACCAATAGATGGCCAGTCTTGTTGCTTCTCTACTCCTGCTCACTGTCCCCCGTATTATTTTGAATCAAATCCCAGACATTAAATTATTTCACCCATAGACAGGTGCCCCTATCTAAAACATAAGGGGATCTTTTTAAAGACATAACCACAATATTATTGGCCCACCTTAAAATGAGCACTAATTTCTTTCTGTGCATAGTGGAGTGTGAGGACCTTGGTCCTAGGCTCTCTCAGCCAATGGGAGGTCACTTCCTCCAGTAGTGGGAGCCACTCCTGACACGTGCTGTGAGAGGGTGTGCGTTTTTAGTGGAAGCCAGTAGGAGCTCTACTTCTGGAAATCCAAGCTCATAAGAGAAATACAGCCCCAAATTGAGCTGACCACTTGTGTTGCAAAGGGGGCCTTGGGTCCTAGGCAGGACCATTATCTAGAGTCTTGTCATCCAGGCCTTCTATTTATTTTTAAAACCAACTTTGCATTTTAACCTAAGGGCTGCAGGGAAGCCAGTGTTGAGTTCCCTGTGGAGTAGTCCCTGTGGAGTAGTTCCTGTGACTTACCAGTATGATGTCACTCTGGGCAGGCTTTGAATATCCAGACAGACCCCCTGGGTTTGATCTGTGGCTCTGCAGTTTATGCACTGTGCAGTTTCCTCATCTGCGTTAGGAAGCTGACACTTGCTCTAATCAGCTGGTGGGTGTTTTTTGAGATAATGACAGCCTGATAAGCAGGCTGGATGCTGGGAGTGTGTGGTGATGCAGGTCACCCATCTTCCCCTAGTTGCCTGTGCCTGCTGCCTACCCAGGGGCCCATCCAGATGGTTTTCCAGGACCTACCTTCATCTCAAGAGCTGGATTCATGGTTTCTCGCAGGTGCCAAACAGGAAGCAGCTGGGCTTCCTGGCACTCAGAGCCCCTGAGGCTGGTGGGCAGAGCAGGCCCTGCTGGGGCTTTTGCTCCAGCTGCCCACCTTGGAGAACCCTCTGCAGTGTGCAGCAAGGCACTCCTGGGCTGACTGTCTTCCAGTCTTTGCTTTGAAGGCACCATTTCCCATCTCAGGCCCCTCGGAATTGAGATGGCTTTGGCCTTGGCTGACCAGGTGTCCCTTGATTCCAGTGAGGAGCAGGGACATAGGAAAAGGAGCTTTGCTGGTGGAGGAGGCTGCATAAGGGGACAGTGGATGCCCCAACGTCTCCTATTGCTGTCCGTCCACAGGGCTGAAGGCTGCTCAGTAGGAAGCAGCCAGGAAGGTGGGCTTATCGGGGCTGCACCCAGTGCAGTGGGGCCAAAGTTTTAAAGGCTCCCTGATAACAGGACCTCTTCCTCTAGCGGAGGCCAGAATGTGTGCAGATTGCTGGAAAGTAGACGAAGGATGGGTTGTATCTTTGAAGACCTAGGAGTCAAAGCTAGTCTGCCTCCTTTAGGTGCTGGGGGTTGCGAGGCTGAGGAGTGTCCCACAAAGCCCAGTCTGTCCAGGAGCTGGTGCCTACTGGCTGGATGGACATCCTACCTCTATAGCCGGGCAGGCTCTCCTCCTGCACTGAACCCGGTGTTCCAGAGGTGGTTTATCAGAGGCTAATGGCACGTGCTCTGGGAGAAGATGTCTGGTGAAATCTTAGTCATGACTTCGAGGGGTTAGCAAGGCAGGGTGAGCTGTGGGGATTTAAGGAATATGGCTGTGCTTTGGTTAAGGATAGGCCAAGGTAAACATCCAGAGTGACTCAGCGAGTTTAAAACGCAGACGTACAGCTCCACTTGTTATCACAGCCATGTAGCCATAACATGGGAAGGCCATCATTTGGCTCTAAGCCACTATTGTCTGTAAAAGTTATAATTGCCCTGTTGACACTGTGCAGGTGCTGGCACCCAGAGAGAGAGCCAAAGCTTTGCAGATGGACAGAGGGAGCCAGGACACAGCTCGGCTCACTCATGCCCAGAGAGAGAGAAAGAGTTAAGGTGCTGACCTTGAAGGTAAGAGAGAGCTGGCCGTGCAGCTGTGTGTGGGAGCCGGACTAAGCTGCTGAGACAGGACAGATAGTGTAAGAAAGCTGTTGATGAGAGCTGCTGCTGAATAAGATCATCTTTCACCCACCTATGGCAGCCCCAACCACTCCCTGCTCACCCAACCACTCCCTTCAGACCTCATCATGACGTCTGGTGTAGTCATGAACCTGACAGGGGTAGAGAGCCTTGGCTTTGGAGTCAGGAGGTCATGGGTTCTACTCCCTGCAATGGGGGATCAGTTGGTACCACCATAATACAGGGAAGTTCGATGGCATCTTTTAAAATCACAAACACACCTGTGTATCCTTTGACCTAGTAATTCCACCTGCGTGAAAGGGCAGGCATACAAGGAGGTTCATGGCAGTGTATTTGTAAGCACAGAAGACTGGCAACATCTTAATGCCCATCTATAATGGGCAAGTTTAATGACCTGTGGTTATTTCATACAATAACCTCTTAAAAAGAATGAGGCAGTTCCACACATTTATTGCTACAAAATGATTGTCAGTGATATTAGAGTGAAGCTCTAGTTCTGGAAATCCATGCTCATAAGAGAAAAACTGCACTAAGTTGGGCTGACCACTGTGTTGCAAAGGGGGACTTGGGTCCTAAGTAAGGCCATTATCTAGAATCTTGTTATCCAGGCCATTTATTTATGTGATGGAGTCTCCCTCTGTCGCCCAGGCTGGAGTGCAATGGTGCGATATTGACTCACTGAAACCTCCACCTCTCAGGTTCAAGTGATTCTCCTGCCTCAGCCTCCCAAGCAGCTGGGATTACAAGCGCCCGCCACCACGCCCAGCTAATTTTTGTATTCTCAGTAGAGATGTGGTTTCACCATGTTGACCAGGCTGGTCTTGAACTCCTGATCTCAAGTGATCCACCCTCCTCGGCCTCCAAAAGTGCTGGGATTACAGGTGTGAGCCACCACCCCGTCCATATTTATTTTTAAAACCAACTTTGCATTTTAACCTAAGGGATGCAGGGAAGGTGCAGGAGTGCAAGCTTCAGAATAGTGTATAGTATGCAGCCTCTGTGTTTTAAAAAAAACGCCTCCCTTTACACCCATGGGATATGTTTGAACAAGTTCATGAGAAACTAAAAACCAAGGTTGCTCATGGGCTGACAACTTGGCAGAACAGTGCTTGGAGGGAGATATTTTCATTATAGAATCCTTCAGAAAGTCTGAGTTTTGTGTCATTTGTATGTATTTAAAATAAAGTAAATTTAAATAAAATCTCTGGCATCAGATGGGCTGTGTGACTTTGGGCAAGTCACTTAGTTGCTGTAGCCTCATCTGTAAAACCAGTTAAGATTAAGGCACAGAGTTGCTGTAAAGGTAACAGCTGGTGGATACTAAGCGCCTCTTACAGGACATGGACATAGCAGATTCAGTGGGTGGAGCTCCATGATCGTTTATTGATTATGTTTAACTTACTATTGTCATGATACCAGGGCCGGAGAACAATCCCAGGCTAGAAGACACAATGATTTCAGAGACTATGAACACCTCGAGGGCCAGGATGTTCTCATCCTGTTCCCTCCACCGCATGTGGCACGGGGCAGAGCCACTCGTGCTGATTTGAAAAGAGCTATTCGGATGCCGCCTTCCCTGAGCAAGCGCGGAGTGGGAAGACAGTGACCACCAGAGGGCGCCAGCTGCCCATGGCTTCCCCTCTCAACTTCTGGAACCTCCTGGGCTGCCAGAATGTGTCAGATTTGCTGCGGAAAATGTTTAAGGTGACCCTTTCCCTTCTTGCTAACGCCACTAAATACATTGCTTAATTGGTTCCTCTTAGGCCTAGAGGGATTTGTAGTCACCAAAAGTGCCGCAGAACTGGCATAACCACCCTGGGGATGGGTGTGTGGTGTGCATGGGCATGTGTGCTGTGCATGTGCACACATCAGGGTGTGATATGTGTGTGTGTGTATGCAGGAGCTTGCATGGTGTGCTTGTGTACATCAGCGTGTGTGGTGTGCATATGCGTGTGCATGGGCATGTGTGGTGTACCTGTGCACATACCAGGTGTGTAGTGTTCACGTGTTTGCATGCATGGGCTGCAAATGTGTGTACATGTGTCCATCAATCAGGATGCGTGGTGTGTGTAGGGATGCAAGGACATGTGCAGTGTACGTGTGTATGTGTGCACAGGAGTGTGGGTTGTAAGTTGCTGGTCAGTTCACCTCTGCCTGGAGGGTGACTCTGAAATGACCCGAGCTGCCCCAGGCTTCTCTGCCTCGAGTTAGCAGGTAATAGGGCCCATACTTTACACTGACAGAAGGCTTTGCATTTCAAATCCTTCCAATCCCAGTGGCCTTGGACTGCTGCCTCCCACTGAGCCTATTCCTCCATCATTTCTTACCTCCCTGTGGCTTTATGAACAACCCCACTCCAGACAGGAGAAGGAAGAACTCCCCAGGAATTCCATGTCCCAGTTTCATCACTCCAAGTGCTCTTCCCTGCAAGGTGACATTCCCCCAGCACCTGCTGGCTTCATTGTGTTGGTGTCATCTGCCTCCAGCTCCCTACTCACAGTGGACACAGGGGCTAGAGGACATTTCTCTCAGCAGCCCCAGTGTTGCTCGTGGCTCCCGAGTTTTGGATCCAGCCTTCATGCTGGGTGCTACAGCAAGGGCTGTGGGTCCCAAGGGGAATGGAGAACCGTCTGTCTACAGGATGCCTGACTTTTGTGGGTGCTTTCAGGCTCGAGGGAGTGCTGGGAATGGCCTGAGTTAAAACTTTATAGCTAATAACTCCTGTCATTGACTGATGAGGTGGGGACTGGATAGTGCTTGAGGCTTCTAATCACGATGACAATAATATTGTTGCTAACACTCAGGGGCACAGCCTACAAATCAGGCTCTATTCCAGGTGCTGTACATAATCAACTCACTTAATCCTGCACGACGTGCAATTGGTAGTACCCTATTGTACACACCGGAAAATGGAGGCACAGAGAGGCCAAGTAATGCACCCAAGGACACCTAGCTGGGCTGGTAAGTGGCAGAGCTGGAAACTGAGTGGAGGACACGCAGGCTTGAGCTTCGTAGCCCCAGGGATTTGAAGCCGGTGCATTCAGGCTTGCAGCACATTTTCAAGTACCCAGATGGGAGAACTGCCTGTTTTAAACGTGAAGGAAGATGGAGCCCTTGCTTCCAGTTTTGAGGTTCTTCTTCAGCGTCCTGGGCAAGGAATGCTCCGTTCAGTAGAAATATTAAAAATGAAGGCTGCAGGAGTGGCAAAATAGGGTGTGGGGAGGGTCTTTCCTGCTGAGGAGTCAGGGCCCAGCACCTGTGGGTACAGGTGCAATGAGACCGCGGAGGCAGGCAGGGAGAGGGGAGTCCGCTGGCTGCAGGGAGGGCGGAGCTGAAGCTGCTTCACTCCTGGCTCACCGCGGGCGGGAGGCTGCTGCAGGCACTTGGCTACTCTATCTCCTATTTCTTTTTATGTTTTGAGTCAGTCCCTCAGACAGTCCAGTTTGTTAACTTCCTGCGGGCTCCACACTGAACCCAGCCTTTGAATGGGAGACTGAGTCAGAGCAGCCTCAAACATCCCCCGAAGGCGAGAGTCGCTGCACATGAAAACGCCTTTCAGAGCATTCCATTTCCCAGCTCTGAGTCTTTGAACCAGGAGTGAGCCACAGGTTTCAGGCCAGCTGGAGGTGGATGATGAAAGAAATTGGCTGGCTCAGAGTCAGGTGGGAGCTAGCAGAGAAAGAGAGTTTGAAGAAGACGCGGCTGGGCTTGGCCCTGGGACCCTGGTGAGCCCGC
Source organism: Aotus nancymaae (assembly GCF_030222135.1). Classification (NCBI taxonomy): domain Eukaryota; kingdom Metazoa; phylum Chordata; class Mammalia; order Primates; family Aotidae; genus Aotus; species Aotus nancymaae. The sequence goes on along the minus strand of NW_026988476.1, from coordinate 24,822,139 downwards.
AGCACGCTGGGAGCAGAACAGGAGGTCACCCAGCCACCCAGGACATGACCTCGTCTGGTGACGCCACTCGGAGCTCCTCCAGACTTTGAGGGCCTGAAGAGAAGCAGCAAACCCAGGTAAAGTACCAGAGTTTGTCTTTGTAACAGGCCCACATTCCTCAACAGTGGGGATGGAGACTGGCCAGATAGGAACCCTAGGACCTTAGCCATCTTGAACATTCGTTTGTGCTCTGCTGGGAGGAGCATGCGGTGATGGGGTGGGAGACATGAGCGCTGTGGTCTAACCTTGTCTGTGAGTCCTTCGTGGCAGGGTAGGATTGTGCTTCTCAGCTCCTTTGAAGTTAGATGTGGCCATGTGACTGGCTTTGGCTGATGCAGTGTGAGCAGAAGTGACACATTTCACTTCCACTGGAAGCCACGTCCTTTTTTTCCTCTGCTGTGGCAAATATCAATACTCCAGTAGGTGGCAGCTGTGCCAGAGGCTGGGTTCCAGAGGGAGGCCAGTCTTCGTGGTTTTAAGGTGTTGAAGCTTTGGGGAGTATCTGTTAATGGAGTGTAACTTAAACTGCATTAACAAACACCCCCAAAACTCTACTGGCAGATAGATGGATAATCAGGCTGATGAATCCTGGTTAATAGATCACGCAGCTGATATGCTGTGCAACTGTTGGGTAGACGCACCTGTGCGTGGCAGACACACCTGACAGTGGTAACTTAAGCTTCCCCGAGAATCACCCTGTACGGCAGACAAACCTGAATGTGTGTTCAGAGTTCCAAGTGTGGCCAACCTGGAGATTCATTCCTTATCTGTGAGGAGTAGCTGAGCCCCCATCCTGCCCTGTCCTGTAAAATGTGGGCCATACAGAGTACTGAGACCCTTTGTTCTGTGTTAAACGGAAGTTGCCAGGTGATGGTTGCTAGCGGGAGGGCGTGCAGTGAAAACGCTGTATGAACTACAGGCTTTTATAAGCCGCGGCGGTTCTCGTGTCCGGCCCCCACCACTGGGCTGCTCTGTCGGTGAGTTCCCCCAATAAGCCCAGTGTCTCGTTTGCTGGCTGTGGGTCTCTTCTTCAGCTTCTCGAGCCCGGTGCCATCCCTTTTGGAGGTGATAGGCATCTGGAATGACAGTATCCCAAGGAACACAATTCATCAACGTAATGAAAGTACACATAGCTTACAGAATTGAGTCTTTGTGGTTGGCATTACAAGCACCTCGGAAGCCAATGGGGAAGACATTTGAGAAGTGACTGTAAGCGTGCTAAAACCCCACTGCTTATGCTGCCTGGCTTAGAGGATTCCCATAGGTAGGGCACCCAAGGAATGGGATGGATCAGGTGCTTGCTCTTAATTCTGTAATGAGTCCGTGGAAACAGTTGTCTTTTACCCTCATCTATTAAGGCTGCAGATGTACTTAACCTCATAGACCAGTAAGCGGGGAGAAGCAGTTTCCCTTGCTGTGCAGTTTTCCCATTTGGCTGCCCATTAGAATCACCTGGGAGCTTAATACCCTTATGCACAGGCCAGGCCCCAGAACAACTATGTCAGAGTCTCTCGGGATGGACCGCAGGCATCAGTATTTGGTGAAGCTCCCATATGGAGTCAGATTCAGACCCACAGCCGTGTAGGCTCTTCTCTTACAATTAGGGGCTATATTTAAACAAGTATCTCCAGATGGTCATTTTGCAGAATTCTGTGTCTCAGGCTGCGACAGATGTTGGAAGGTCTGGAGGTTCTTCACAGTCTCCTTACTGTGTGTGCTCATATGGGGGCTCCAGAGCTGAAGGAAAGGCAAAGAAAACCAGCCATTGTCATCTCTTCTCCTTGCTTACTGGTCCAGCAATATTGAGGGCAGACAGACCTGGATTTGAGTCTCGTGGTGGAGCCTCATTCCATAACAATTCTGTGATCTTGGACAAGGTGCTTAACATGTTTGAGCCTCAGTTTTTCCATCTGCAAAGTGGGGATAATCTAACAACAAATGTATCGGCTTAGCAAAACAGTGTCTTGTCTGAATGAGGACGTGGGATATATAACATAACAAATGCCATGCCCTTACCCCTAGCCCGCTCCTTCCCTGGCACCTCAGCTGGCCAACCAAGACCCTTTGGGAGGCATTCTGGACTCATTAGTCTCTTCCCTACAGCCCATGTCTGATCTGTCATCAAGCACAATGAGGCTACCTCTTTTTAAAATCTTTTTTTCCTTGTTAACATCTGACTTTATTATTTTTAAAATTTGTTATTTCCATAGGTTTTTGGGGAACAGGTGGTGTTTGGTTGCATAAGTTCTTTAGTGAGATTTGTAAGATTTTGGCGCACCCATCAAGCAGCATACACTGGACTTCATTTGTAGTATTTTATCCCTCGCCCCGCTCTACCCTTTCCTCTGAGTCCCCAAAGTCCATTATATTTTTTAACTTTTAAGTTTAGGGGTACATGTGCAGGTTGGTTACATAGGTAAACGTGTCATGGGGGGGTTTGTTGTACAGATTATTTCATCATCCGGTTATTAAGCCTAGTACCCATTAGTTACTTATCTTGATCCTCTCCCTCCTCCCATCCTTTACCCTCAGATAGGGTGCAGTGTGGGTGGTTCCCCTTTATGTGTCCGTGTGTTCTCATCATTTAGTTCCCCTTATAAGTGAGAACATACGATATTTGGTTTTCTGTTCCTGCATTAGTTTGCTGAGGTTAATGGCCTCTAGCTCCGTTATGTCCCTGCAAAGGACATAATCTCATTCTTTTTTATGACTGCATAGTATTCCATAGTGTATATGTACTATATTTTCTTTTCCCAGTCTATCATTCATGGGCATTTAGGTTGATTCCATGTCTTTGCTATTGTGAATAGTGTTGCAATGAACTTCCACGTAAATGTGTCTTTATGATAGAACAATTTATATTCCTTTGGGGATATACCAGTAATAGGGTTGCTGGATTGGTTGGTATTTCTGTCTTTAGGTCTTTGAGGAATTGCCACACTGTGTTCCACAATAGTTGAACTAATTTACACTCCCATCAGCAGTGTATAAGCACTCCTTTTTCTCCACAACCTCACCAGCATTTATTTTTGACTTTTTAATAATAACCATTCTGACTAGTGTGAGGTGGTATCTCATTGTGGTTTTGATTGACATTTCTGTAATGATCAGCGATGTGGGCTTTTTTAATGTTTGTTGGCCATGTGCATGTCTTCTTTTGAGAAGTGTCTGTTCATGTCCTTTGCCCGCTTTTTAATGTTTTTTTTTTTCTTGTAAATTTGTTTAAGTTCCTTACAGATACTGAATATTAGACCTCTGTCAGATGCAGAGTTTGCAGAAATTTTCTTCCATTCCGTAGGTTGTCTGTTTATGCTGATAGTTTCGTTTGCTGTGCAGAAGTTCTTTAGTTTAATTAGATCCCATTTGGCAATTTTTGGTTTTGTTGCAGTCGCTTTTGGCATCTTCACCATGAAATCTTTGCATGTGCCTGTGTCCTGAATGATATTGCCTATGTTGCCTTCCAGGGCTTTTATGGTTTTGGGTTTTACATTTATGTCTTTAATCCATCCAGAGTTGATCTGTGTATGTGGTATAAGGAAGGGGTCCAGTTTCAATCTGCATATGGCTAGCCAGTACTCCCAGCACCATTTATTGAATAAGGAATCCTTTCTCCATTGCTTGTTTTGTCAGGTTTGTCAAAGATCGGATAGTTACAAGGGTGTGGTCTTATTTCTGGGTTCTTAGTTCTGTTCCATTGGTCTATGTGTCTATTCTTCTACCAGTACCATGCTATTTTAGTTACTGTATCCCTGTAGAGTAGTTTGAAGTTGGGTAGTGTGATGCCTTCAGCTTTGTTCTTTTTGCTTAGGATTGTCTTGGCTATTTAGGTTCTTTTTTGGTTCCATAAATTTTAAAATAGTTTTCTACAGTTCTGTGAAGAATGTCAATAGTAGTTTAATGAGGATAGCATTGAATTTATAAATTGCTTTGGGCAGTGTGGCCATTTTGCCAATATTGATTCTTCTTGTCTATGAGTGTGGAGTGTTTTTCTGTTTGTTTGTATCATCTCTGATTTCCTTGAGAAGTGGTTTATAGTTGTCCTTGTAGAGCTCTTTTACCTCCCTAGTTATCTGTATTCCTAGGTGTTCTTTTCTGGCAGTGGTGAATGGGGGTTCATTGTAATTTGGCTCTCATTTTGACTGTTGTTGGTGTATAGGAATGCTAGTGATTTTTGCACATGTTTTTTTTGTATCCTGAGACTTTGCTAAAGTTGCTTAAGAAGCTTTAGGGCTGGGATGATGAGGTTTTCTAGATACAGGATCATGTCATCTACAAACAGGGATAGTTTTATTTCCTCTCTTCCTATTTAAAGGCCCTTTACTTGTTTGTCTTGCCTAACCGGCCTGGCCAGAACCTCCAATATTATGTTGAATAGGAGAAGCTACATCTTATGAGTCTCACAGTTCTGTCCCGTTCTCCCTGCCCCTGCTGCCATACCCTGGAGCTGATGAACCGTCTGGATCATCTCTCCCCTGGGGCATCCTTACTCTTCCACTTGGGCTGTCCTCTAATCCATTTCCCAAAATACAGTCAGAGTGACCTTTCCAAAATAGAATCTCCCTGTTAGATATTAACCCAACATTTAAAATTAATAATTAAAACAGTGGAAGTGCTAGTACATGAACAGACAAATGTACTGATGAAAAGAAAAACAGAAGTGCAGAGATAGACCTAAATACATAGAGGAAGTTGCTATATTAAAAAGGTGGCATATCAGATCAGTGGAGGAAAAATAGATTAGTCAACAAATAGTGTAGGCATAACTGGGTACCCACCTTTGCATAGAAATACAATTAGTTCCAAACTTCATATTTTATACCAAAAACGGTTCAAATACATATAAATATAAAAAAGTGAATCCATGAAAGTACTAGTGGAAAATATAATATAGTGATCTCAAAGTGGAAAGGGCCTTTTTAACATACGATTTGAAATCTAGAAGCCATAAAAGATGAAGAAATTCATCTTTTATGCATAAAAATAAAAAATTCTTTATGACAAAAGACAAATTGGGAAAAATATTTGTAACTCATATCATAGACCAAAGGTTAATTTCTACAATATACAAAGAGCAGCTACAAAAATAAGAAAAGGACCCACAACTCAATGATAAAATGGCAAATATATGAAAAGAAAATATAAAAGACTATAAAGCATATAAAAATGCTTAAACTCAATCTCACTTGAAATGCAAATAAAAGGAGGCTGATAACATTTTTCCACAATATTAGATTGGAAAATATACAAACGTTTGGTTTATGAATTGCTGAGCATATAGGAAATAAAGCAGTCTTATCCTTTGCTGCTGGAAGTATAAATCTATGGAAGATGACTTGGCAATAACTAGGAGGATGACTAGTGATAATCGTGATGGTTAGTTACATGCGTTAATTTGGCTAGACTATAATACCCAGTTATTTAATCACACACTAATTGTTGCTGTGAACGTATTTTGTAGATCTGATTAACATCTACCACCATTTGACACTAAGAAGATTACTCTTGATGACATAGGTGGGCCTCATCCAATCAGTTAAAGGCCTTAAGACCAAGAACTGAGGTCTCTGGGAGAAGTTCTATCTCAATACAGGAAACATCAACTCCTGGCTGAGTTTTCAGCCTGTTGTACGAATTTCAAACTTGCCAGCCCTCACAATTGAGTCTTTCCTTAAAATAAGTCTCTCTCCCTCCCCTCCTCCCTGTCTCTTCCCCTCTCTGATACTGCTTCTGTTTCTGCAGAGAACCCTGGCTGATATAATCTTTAATCTAGCAATCCCGTTTTCTCACAGTGGGAACCCTTGCATGACACGTGCATAATTTATTCATCAGAGCCTTGTTTGTAGTAGGGTAAAGGAAATCAGAGTGTCCATCAGTAAGGAGCTGGTTAAAGGAACTCTGTTCGTCCACAGAGTGGAACATCGTGTCGCCGTCAGTTCATACAGAATGGTCTCCAAAACAGATTTAGTGAAAAAAGAAAAATGCCACACCATGACGAACAGTGTGTGTGGAATGCTCTTTTTTTGTGTACAAAGGAGGAACAAAATATAGATTTGTGTTTGCACATGGAGAGAATATCTCTTGGCGGGTACACAGGAGGCCTACACTGGGGGCCTCTGGTGAGGGGAACTGAGTGACTGGGACTTGGGACAGGAGGGAGACTGTTCACGTATGCTCTTCTCTTCCACAAGGCAACAAAACCCTTCCAGCTGATCAGACCATTGCCGGCAGCACAGCTATTGTCCTTCAGGCAGAGCCTACACTTTTTGCCATGGCCCTTTAGGACCGGCCCCGCCTCCATCCCCAGACCCCACTCCTACCCACCCCGCGCCGCCAACTCTACATTCTCTGCATTCAGAATTCCAGCTGGGTATTTACTTATTTCAGTTCTTCCAATTCACATGTTCTCTCTTGCTCCTAAATCTGACGGTTCCTGAGGCCCTCTCCAGGAGTTCCTGCTTTTAGTCCTTCTGGTGTTGCCTCCTTTCTTCTGAAGGACCTGGGCAGCTTGGGTGGCGTCTGCCATCCAGGCAGTGAGCCAGGGTGAGAAGGCTTCCCCAGGGAACCTGAGGACCAGAGCAGAGCTCTGCCCACTGTGGGAAGTGTCTACCTCCTGCCTGGGGAGGAGCGTGGCAGGCCTTATTCTCCCTCCTGCCCTCTTCTAGGCATGCTCACTTCCGGGCTCATATCATTTAGGCTAAGAGACTGAAAGGACCCCAGGGCCTGCGGAGGCATCTCGTGCTTTCTCAAGTGGCCATAGGGAAGATGCCTCACTGTAACTCTGGACTTCACCTCCCATTTGCAGAGGGAAATTGGTGCTTGTGTCCTGCAAAGTATCTTCTATTTCCAGACATCCAGTTGGTTAGCATGCTGTCCTCGTCAAGCCCTGTGTACGAGGAAGAAAGCCTGTTCCCTTAAATCTTTGTGTTTTGCAGGATGGGTTGGATATAAACACTTAAGATGCATATCTGGCCAGGTGTGGTGGCTCATTCCTTAATCCCAGCTACTCAGGAGGCTAAATCAGGAGTATTGCTTGAGGCCGGGAGTTCAGGACCAGCCTGGGCAACATAGACCCTCATCTTTTTTTCTCTTAAAAAGGCAGACACTGGGTAAACTTAGAGAACTTCAAGTTCATGAGGGCTTGGATTCTGTGTCTTTCAAGAGCAAAGTGGAGCTGGCTAAAAGATGAAGTAGTCCAGACGCCGGAGCACAGGGACAAGAGAAAGTAGGCAGAATGTGCTGACTGGCCTGGGACTGGATTGGCACAACTGGCAGTGGATGGAGGGGAATGATTCATCACATATACATTTTCTCTCAGCCACAATTTGCTGTCTTTGTACATATTCTGTCTTCGATGAGTTACAGTCTTTGGAAATTAATGTTTAGCCTCTTCTCAGTGAACAGATCGGGGATAAATATAACAGAAAGCAAATCACTGAGGTCCAATTGGACAGATTTAATTTGGGTTTGTAGGTTCTTCCTCCCTTAACTGAGGCTGTTTTATGGGGCTCAGTATGGTGACTTGCGCCTGTAATCCCAGCACTCTGGGAAGCTGAGGTGGGGGCATCTCTTCAGCTTAAGAGTTGGAGACCAACTTAGGCAACATGGCAAAACCCTGTCTCTACAAAAAATAAAAACTTTAGCAAGTGCTTCTAGTACCAGCTACTCAGGAGGCTGAGGCGGGAGGATCACCTGAGCCTGGGAAGCGTGAGGATGCAGTGAGCTGTGATCGTGCCACTGCACTCTAGCCTGAGTGACCGAGACCATGTTAAAAAAGTTTTCTGACATGGACAACCAGAAATATGTCCCAAGGACACTGGAGAAAGCCGAGGGACACCCAGGCCTGGCTGTGGTTCCCACAGGAAGGTTTAACTGGAGCCTCTTGGCAGTCCTGAGCTCCAACAGCTCTGGTAGGACCATTTCACTCACCAAAGCTCCAATTTGTTTCTCCTGGATTAGTCTTAAAAAAGAAAACCTCAAAAAATTTTGCAACACATTATTTAAAAACACGTACTCCGAGTCAAACATAAAGGGATATTTTATGAAGTACAAGCTTTATACGGTTGCCAGAATATTCTCTGTTGGTTTCAAAAATTGAAGTAGAAACCACTTAAGAGTGAAAAATATTCCATGGAGGAAATTCCTGGACATTGACTTCCTAGGTTTACATCACAGAGAAGTCAATGTCTGTGGACAACAGCCCCATGGGCAAGGCAGGCTGTGGGAAGCCAGTGGGCTGGGTTGAAGTCTGGGAGGACACTGTGCACTGTGAATAATCCTTTGCTCCAGTGGTGCTCCTCAGTGATGACTGAAATGTCATGCTTAAGTTCTGCTGAAGTTTCCCAATGTCTCAGTAATTAATGTTTCCCAAATGTATAGGCACAAATACACACACACACACACACGCGCGCGCGCGCGCGCGTGCACATGTCATTCTCTGTTCTTAATCTCTAGAGGCCAGAAACTGATAGTGGGAAGTCTGAAGGCCAAGGTCTAAGGGTTGCTCTGGAAACAGTGCTCTAACGATTGAACATTTCTAAAGGCATCCAGTTCAGGCTCTAACTCCCACCACCAGTCCTGTTACCTCCTGGACCTTCTTCCTCTCCCTTCCCCATGTCCCCTTTCCCAACTATTTTGCTTTCAGCTCTTAGAAATGATGAGTGAACAAATCACCATTCTTGGGTCAACTTTGAGGCACCCCTCTGACCTGATGGGTTCCTCTCTGTTGTATTAAGGGCATTCTTGGCCTGGGTTAGGGGTATGTTGGCATCAAGATTTCCATCATCTCATCCTGAGAGCAGTCTCCCATACTGAGTTTTTCAGGTTGACCCCAGGACTTAGGGAACCAGAATAGAGCTACTTTATAGCAATTGGATGGAATACTTTTGTCTGTTAAATATAATAAGATGTTGGAGGAGAAAGGTTGTGAGTTTATCTTATTTTTACTGTATTTCACAAAAGAATTGGACTATGTAAATTGTAAAAAACAAACAAAAAAACCAGTATCACAACTGGAATTCACAGATGGTTTGAGACTCACTGGATAAGCTAGGGGACCTAGAGCTACTGCTAAGGGTCCAGAGGCTGAAGGGCCCAGGGAAGGGATGGCTTTCAAGTGTTAACAGGTGTGGATGGAAAATAGCAAATGTGGAAGTGCTTATAGAAGCTTGTGGAATGACATCTGTGAGATCGATGCTGGGGTACACTGTGGGGGAAACTGGCCAAGTGTGGGCTGCCACTATAATGCCCCTGGGTGGGCCAGAGCCACCTTAAAATCTCCATATTTTCCTAGAGAAGGATTAAGCACTCATTTTGGATGTGGATGACATTAGCATTGATAAAGGTGCTGTCCCCCAACCTTTCCTGCAACCACTGGGGACAATAGGTCTTAGGCTGATTGGGAGTCAGGGCCAGTGACAGATGTAGTGACCATCCACGGGAACAAGACACTTTCATGAGTTTGAATTCCTGGCTTGTGTTGCCCCCTCGGCTGCTGTCTGTGTTAGCACATGGAGTATGGGTGGATAAAACCTACTTCTGGACTCCTGGCTCAAACCCCCTGCAGGCTCTTCCAAGCCATGGTGCTATCGACATGTTCATTCCCCTTTAACAAGTGGCATTCCATCTGGTTTTGGAAGGGGGCTGTTGAGGGGAGTCCTAACTGCTTTACTCTATGGGTAATGTTTTCTCCAGAAATGAACATTCTATAACAAAGATCACCAGCAAAGAGCTACAGCTTTGCTGATAAAAATCTCTAAGTAACCCCATTTCAGACACCACGCTGAGCTCTTCATGGTCCCCCTCCTTTAATCTCACAACTCTTACATTTACCCTCACTCCACCCATTTCAAAGTGAGGCTCACATTTTCTCTTGGATACTTCTCTCTCCTTCCTTTATAATACTGCAGTCATACTGAGATATAGCTCATCTGGGTTACAAGGATTCAGCTTTATGAGGAATTACATTTGACATCTCAGCCTGTGAGAAATTTTGTTTCTGGGGACCAATTTGGATTTGACATGTCAGTTGAGCAGTGGAGCCTGGTGAAAAGGGAGTCAGTCACTGTGTGGTCACTGTCATCCTGTCAAGCTGTGGCTCCTCAGAACTCTTGGGTTGCTAGGTTATAGTGGCAGTAACCTCTGTATCATATGTTTTCTTTAGTTTTCACCTTTTATTAGAGATTTAATGATATAAACTTTGAGTATCATAAGCCAAAAAACAAACTCATGGCTTAGAGAGATTAAGTAATTTGTCTAAGATCACACAGCTAGAGAATGCTTGAGCCAGAATTCAAACCCAGGTGCATCTCTACACTCATACGCTCAACTAACACAATATTTAGAATTTAATCTGTATCATAGAGGAATTAGAAATATTAGAATGAGATTCAAGCCATGGGTAGGTAAGACCCAGAGCTCCAAGGAGGCTGATTAAGGTGTGAAATATTTCAAAGGCAATGAGGGGAACAAGCTGTCAACAGCAGTGTCTGCAAAGTTGGAGTTTGTATTTAGAAATGTGCCCCTAAGTCTGGTGACACATTTATTGGCTATTTTGGGCACATATCAAACTGCATAAATTTCTACACCCTCTCTCTATATTTTTGTTAAAAGCCAGCTCATAGCTGAAGATGTGGCATGTGTAGAATGGCCAGGTGGGAATAGTTAACAGAGATTCCATTCTGTTTTTTCCTCGTAGGGGCTATTTCTAAGACTCAGTTATTCTTTTTTTTTTTTTTTTTTTTAAGACAGTTTTCCTCTGTTGCTCAGGCGATCTCGGCTCACTGCAACCTTCGCCTTCTGGGTTCAAGTGATTCTCCTGCCTCAGCCTCCCCAGTACCTGGGATCACAGGCATGCACCACCATGTCTTGCTACTTTTTTTGTATTTTTAGTAGAGACGGGGTTTCACCATGTTGGCCAGGATGGTCTCGAACTCCTGACCTCAAGTGACCGACCTGCCTCGGCCTCCCAAAGTGTTGGGATTACAGGCATGAGCCACCACGCCAGGCCTCGGTTCTTATTTTCTATTCAATCATGTATGTTGGAAAAAAAAAAAAAAGACACACACCAGTGTTACAAAACCTTGTATTAATCATTTCCCTTCACTTTCAATATAACATTGATATGAAATATAGCCATGATTCTTAGTTACATGGGAGGAAATGAATAATAAATACATTGTAGCAAGTTTGAACCACAAGGGTGTTTCACTGGTAACAACATTTGAAAACTGTACACTTGCAAAGAACAGCATCTTCAAACATTAGTATATCTGTATATCAGTAAAGCTTTTACATGTAACAAACATGCTCTTTCCATATATGACAAATTTAAAAAATATGCATTGCTTGGCAACATGAACTAGGCAAAAATATTTCTTTGTTCACTAACTTTATACAGGAAAACAGGACGAAAGGCATGCATGTACAATACAGATGCCTGCACAGGGCATGCAACGAAAGAAAGCTTTTTAAAAGTCAGCTTACATTAGGCATAAATACATGAGGGTTATATATTAATAAGGGAGGAAGTCTTCTGTTTGACATTAACATTCCTGTTTTCTTCCTATTCCTCCCAGAGGAATACACATTCACCTTTAAGTAAAGATAAAGGAATTACAAAAAAATAAAACTCACTTTGCAAACATCTCTGAGGACTTGTAAAAAAAAAAAATCAACATTAGTGTTATCACAGCTCCATGTGCAAATGATCCTTCTGCAGGTTCTTCCTGTAACAGGCACACCCGAGCGCCTTGGTCAGGCTGCTTCCCCAGGCCCAAGCTGGAGCTGACTGCCACAGACATCTCCAGGGGACCAATGAGATGGGGCTTGCTTTCCCTCCCCTCACTTGCCTTCTGGTTGTCTGTCTTTGCATTCAGCCCAGCTCGGCGCCCCAGCCCAGGCTCCTGGGGATTCCACACGTACAACCTTGCACCGGCAGTAGCTACAAGAGGTGCAGAAGAACAAAAGACCCGGAGAAGGCTCCCATCCCATAAAAGGCAGCCAAGGACACCTCAAAAGAAACCCTTGTTTCCCTCAGTGTCTCTTCAAATGAATGGGAGAGAGGGGGGCCCAGCTGTAGCTCCAATCCTGAGTACCAGAAAGGAACCCTCAATACACAGGATTTGAGAGCTCGGTGCAAAGAGCCGCCCCGACGGGCAGACCCAGCCACGTCTATTTTGCTTGCTGGCTCTGGTTTAAAAAGTGAAAACTCAAAAGCATGTGAAAAAACAACAACAACGTATCAGCAGCAATGTTTCGTGTCTTGTACACAGTTCATGTGTTTCTTCCTACTGTTTCTGGTAAGAAACCACTATGAATAAAAAGCACCAGTAAAACATCATACATGATAACAATATTGTAGGACGCCACTGTCCCTGGGACAGTGTAGAGATGCCAAGGACACACTGCTTAAATCAGAACAAGGGGGAGAAACATGTAGTGAAATAGATTTTACTCTGAGATTTTAAAATTGTTACTATTTTCTCAATATAAAACAGTTGCATTTGGGGGGGTCAATGGGTAAATACAAAAAAAGGCACTGCTGCTTTTATTACTAAATATCTGACTTCACAGCCTTATGCATGCAACTGTTTGATTCTTTTATAAATAAAATTCTTTTGCTTTAGGATTTTTAAATTGAGCTGTATACCTGTAGTCAACACAGGACTCAAAACAAGGTGGGGACAGGCTCTTAAAATTTATCAAACACTCAACTTAAAAAAAATTAAAACACTAATAGCAAAACACAACTAAGTAGATAAATCTATACACAGTCAATGAAAAATAAGCTTTTCTTCTTTAAAAAAAGAATTATGTTGTTATTAATAACAGACTTTATCATGGTTACCAGCCATAGCAAGTTAATAAGTAACATATCCAAAATAATATCTCTAATAATCAGATAACCATTGTTTCTATATTCAGTGAAGGAATAAATAGAAATTCAAATTTGCAAATACTTTAAGGTCTTCTTCCTTTTAAAGGATTCATGCTAATGTGATTGTGTTCACAATCTGTTTTCTGAATAACATGAGTCTTTATGGATATACGTGTTTTTGCAGCAGATCCGAATGCTTTCCTTTCTCAGTGAGATGTGTAATACCCCGGTTTTTCCTCCTCTTCATTCGCTTTCTCAGTATCCTACAAACCCACATTCGCAAACCCTCTGGTCTTACCTTTGGCCTTCAACATTTGACCTATTCTTCCTGCCTGATATGTGATCAACCATCCCAACACATTCCCCAAGTAACACTGAGCTTGTTTAGAAAAGGGATGAACGTTAACGGCACTTGGTTAAAAATAATCAACTAAAAAATGCCATCTCTTTCTGCACATGGATTTGCATCTTTAGAACTTAGTCACCCAAGGAGAGGTCTGAACCTTTTTTTCTTAATTCGACACATGAAATTGTGGATTCAAGCCTTCTCTGCTCATGAAAGGCTTTCTGTGGTTATGTTGTTCTCACCTTCTTAGACTCAAAAGGACTTCAAAAACCTGGTGGTGGCATCCAAGGCTGGGTTGGGTGTACGTTTTTGATCTTGAAAGTAAAAGAAAATTGTTCGGATTTCATTAAGGCCTTTTAGAAATGTATATAGTTCATTAGCTTTTTTTAAAAAAAGTGAGGGCAGTGATTTCCATGGTCTGATCTTTTAAATTTCAACTCTGACTTCACACACACACACACACACACACGCACACACGCACACACACACGGCACCCGACTCATCCACTTAATAAACAGGCCTTGTACCATCTCCCTGATCTTGCCTCTGGCTGAGCACTCATACTTTCATTTACACAACCCAATTTTCCAGTGCGGAGCACAACTCCTCTTTGATTTCCTCTAATACCCTCCACTGCTTCACATTCTGAAACGTAGCCTTTCTTGCCCTTCATAAACAGAGCTATTACTTTGGGGTAGGTACCGCAGTTTCTTAATCTCTCACCAAGTTAACGAGTGTTTTTTCCTCTCCTCTGTGTGGATGGACAAATCAGCCAACATAGCAAATCCCTAATTCATACTGTGTGGATAGCGCTGTCATTTCCATCGTGAAATCAATCTTTCCTCCATCTTTTAGCGCCCACTGGGGATGGTGGGGCTGTCCCGTGTGGGCCAAACATCTCCCTGCACGCGCTCTCTGGCACTTGCTGACCGACTCTCTGTACACTGTTCCTGGGCCTTTCTCCCCTCCTCCTCCTCAGCACTGACGGGTGAAGTGGATGCAGCCTCCAGGCTTGAGTTCCTACAAGCAACCCCCCCATAAAGGTTTTGAGCTCATTATCTGGGTATCAAACCTCTCACAAGGGGAAAAAGTCCATCCTTGCCTTTTCTCCTCCAGTGGGACTTGTACCCAGCTGTGTGTGTGTGGAGCAAGGCTGGGAATGACAGGATGATGCCCCATGGTGGGGTGGAAAGGGAGGCAGGCCTGTCCGTGACAAGCAAATCCAGCACAGAAAGAGGCTGCAGGATTCTCTGAGAATCTCTGGGTGCCCTGCGAGCAAACCCATCACTGATCACACGATGCCTTCATCCTTGTGCTCTCACCCAACGCTGTGCTCATTCCGGCCACGTCCACGTCCTTCAAGTCCACCCACGCGCTCCTCCCACCTAATGGTGAAAGACGGACAGCTCAGGCCTACGTGACTGCGTCCATCTTCCCAAGAAGCAGAGCTCGGCAGCCGTTTTAAAAAGACAACTCTGCTGCTCTTATAAAAATAGAGGAAACAAATGAATCCATAACAACAACAGATCCTTTACAAAAACCATAGTCTGAAGAGAGGTTCCATCCAAACTCTTTACACATTATGTACCCTTTAAAATTCTTATGTAAACAATACACAAATCAAAGTTTAGTTGAAGTTTGCTGGAGGGAGTTTCTTCCTTCTTTCCCCTGTTGCCATGGGCCCTCTCCTCCGGCTGTTTCTAGCAGGGGCCTCAGGGACATCCAATCCGGATTGGACTGGATATAAAAGGTGAGCCACTATCTTGCTTTGGGTGCATGCGCCCACGATATCCTTCCGTGGCCTGCCTGTGAGGCCAGGCCTTCTGAGAAGCCTCCCCTGGGCCAGGGCTTCTGCCGGCCTCTTGTGTGTCTCCTATCTGTTTCATCGCAGTGCTCTTTCCCCTGCCCCCTGTCCATCCAGGGAGCTACCTGCATTCCCTCCACCCCGCCTCCCAGTCTCAGAATTCCCTAGAGACCCCTCCCCAGCCCCACACACCAAACCATCCCAGGACAGAAACAAATGACAAAAGAACCAACCCCAGGTCTACTGATATGTTTACGAGGATGACCTACGCTCTCACAAAATCAAAACGGGAGAGGGACCAGGGGAAGAAAAGGCTGCAGAGTATCTTGGAGGATTCTGTGCAACCCTGAAGATGGCTGACACTGGACCCGCAGCAGTCGATTTCATGGCCAGCGCGGTCACTCTCATCTTCAGCTTCTAGATTGTGGAGGTCCGGTCAACCCCGTCTGGGAGAGAAAGCAGCAAACAATGGGCACAGCTGAGAAAAACAATCCTGTTCATGCCCACCTATGCCAGCACCATGCATGATGGGCCTCCCAGTCTCTGAGGACAGATAAGGGCTCCTAGGTTCATGTGTTTGTTCATTCACATACCCGCCTACTCGGTATCTGGGGAATAGCTATTTTTGCCAGGAGCCATATTGAACCTGAGAATCAAGATGAAAATACGTAATCCTCGCCTTCTAAGTACTTATGTGTGAGGGTAGACACAGACATAGGCAGACAATAATGCTATATGTGATCATTGCTGTAATGGAATATGTACCAAGATAGCAGGGATATGCAGGAATGAATGATGGCTGCCCAGTTGGCCTTGGAAGTCAAGGACAGTTTCACAGAGATACAAAATAACTTCTGTAGCTGGTGCTGGCAGGAGAGGAGGGGGGTGAGGATGGCGCGTGGTGCATGCAGAGGCGGGATGATAGGTCATTGAGTGGTGAGGCTGAGGGTGCGCTGGAGGTTTAGGATGAAGGATGGGGAATGGAGTAGAGGAGATGGGGTCGAAGAGCCAGGCAGGGGCTGTGTAGCTCACATCCCTTTCTTTGGCAGCCTCTCCTTCTCACCCCATGTCCTTGATGAGAGACTGGGGACAAGGCAGCTGTGACCCTGTCCACAGCCGAGCAGACCAGAGGGGTGGATACATCTGACCTAAACAAATCTGATTCTCTGTCTTGAGAATCTGATCAGAGGCAGAGATGTCCGAGGTAGGTGTTGTGGGCACTTAGAACTGAACAGTCTCATGGAGGTAGAAGAGTGCTGAGGCCGCCCAGAATCTGCCAAGCCTACATTTTGGAGAAGTGGAAAACCCGGGCTACATAGAAGGCAGGGGATATGCCCATTGGAGGAGCAAGGCCATGAGTAAGAGAGGGGAGCTGACAGCTGCGGGGACCCTTTTTGGCTGTCTGGTTACGTAGGTTCTAGGAGGGTCCCTGGGAGCAGACCATAAGGGTCTTATGTACCATGAACAAGAGTTTAGAGGTAGATAATTGGGGGATTATAAGCAGTAGAATCAGATTTAATTTTAGAATGGTTTCTCTGGCAGCTGCATCAGATAACCTGAGGCAGGATAAGGCTGGTGGCAGGTGGACCAGTTAAGAGGACCCTATAATGGTCTGTGCCAGAACTGACAAGGGTCTTTTCCAGTGAGCAGAGAGTGGCATGGATTAGCCATCACAGGCAGTAGTAATAACTGCGTTCAGTGACCACTAAATGTGGGTGAGACAGGGAGGGATGCGGGGTGCCTCCCTGCCTTGCTGGTGTCCCAGTGCAAGCCCCAATATCATAGAACTGGTCCACCAGATGCAGCACCTCTGTTTGCTTGGCAGAACTCAGGTGTGAGAAGGGAGTTGCAGTATGTTCCAGGGAAAGCTGGAGGACACAGTGATAGAGGGGAGTGCCGAGGCCACCACAGGGGGTTCCTGACCTCCTTGTGGGTGGTGCCAGGATGGCAACTCTGCCAGCGGGGCCTTGGAAGAGAAACACTTCTTTAGTTGAAACTTCTAAGATAACTGTAGGTTTACATGCAGTTGTAAGAAGTAGTCCAAAGAGACGCAGTGTACTTGTGTATAAATTCTGTATGATTTCAGGGGAGATTTTTGAGAAAGGAAGCAATGGTCCCTGAGTGTGTCAGATGACCTATCCTAAACGTCAGCCTCTCTTCTTCCATCCCTGTCTTGCAGGAGGAAGATGTGGATGTCTCTTCCATCCCTGAGTCACAAGCATCAGAACCTTTTTTTTTTTTTTTTTTTTTGAGATGGAGTTTTGCTCTGTTGCCCAGGCTAGAGTGCAGTGGCGAGATCTCAGCTCACTGCAACCTCCGCCTCCCAGGTTCAAGTGATTCTTGTGCCTCAGCCTCCTGAGTAGCTGGGATTACAGGTGCATACACCATGCTCAGCTAATTTTTGTATTTTTAGTAGAGACGGGGTTTCACTATGTTGGTCAGGCTGGTCTCGAACTCCTGACCTCAGGTGATCCACCTGCCTCAGCTTCCCAAAGTGCTGGGATTACAGGCGTGGGCCACTGTGCCTGGCCTTTTTTTTTTTTTTTTTTTTTGAGATGGAGTCTCATTCTGTAGCACAGGCTGAAGTGCAGCAGTGCGATCTCTGCTCACTGCATCCTCCGCTGCCCGTGTCCTGGTCAAGCAATTTTCCTGCCTCAGCCTCCCGAGTAGCTGGGATTATAGGCCCAGCTAATTTTTGTAGTTTAAGTAGAGATGGGGTTTCACCATGTTGGCCAGGCTGGTCTTGAACACCTGACCTCAGGTGATCTGCCCGCCTCAGCCTCCCAAAGTGCTGGGATTATAGGCATGAGCCACTGTGCCTGGCCAGAACCTCTTTTACTGTGCTTTCCTCTCCCTGCCCATTCGTCTTCCCATAAAATGACTTAATTCATTGGCCTTCTGTCTCCAGCAAGGCCATCTTTCCTGGCACCTGGAAGGGGTTGGCCAGTAGAGAGGCTCTGTTGTATTGGGAGGGCACACTGCCGCTGTGCCCAACTAGGCCGCCCTGAACTTAATTTGCATTCTCCACTCAGGAAACTGCTTATGAGGCTTCCCACCAGAGGGGATTATTGGGAAAAAACACAGCAATAAAAAGGCTTAGGAGATTAACAAGATGAAAACATTAGCAAAAAGCCCATCAGTTCAGAGAGGTTTTCTGTAAAAATAGAACAGACTGAAAAAATGAAGTCTCTTCAGTGAAAACCTTCCTTTAATAAAGAGCATTTGGCATTCTTGCTACTAATGATAATATTGGTACTTAGCAGTTTGATATGGGTCTCCAAAATGCCAATTGTCTGAGATGTATCAAGCCCTGGGGGAAAAGGTCAGTTCTCCTTTTTCTCCTGTCAAAAGCAGTGAAAGACCAAGTCAGCCCCCTGCCCAGCTGGCCACTGTAGAGCAGGGGAGCACGGGGGTTTCCTCCCTGTGTGGGAGCTCTGGCAGGTGCCAGGTCAGGGGACTCACTCACCAGCTGCCATCCTAACTCTGGCCCCAGGAAGATTCTCATGACTTGTTTTCATTGAAATATTTGCATATCATAAATTTCACCCTTTGAAAGTATGCAATTGAGTCGTTTTTAATACATTTGCAGAGCTGTGCAACCCTCACCACTATCTAATTGCAGAATATTTTCATCCTCCTCCCTTCAACCCCTGGCAGCCACTCATCTACTTGCTGTCCCAGTAGATTAGTGTACCCTGGACATCTCACATAAATGGAATCATACGCTCTGTGGTCTTTCATGCCTGGCTTGTTTCACTCGGCATCATGTCAAGATTCATCCACGGCATTGCATGGATTGGTACTTCTTTGCTATTTTTTTTTTTTTTTTTTTTTTTTTTTTGAGACGGAGTCTCACTCTGTCACCCAGGCTGGAGTGCAGTGGTGCGATCTCAGCTCACTGTAACCTCCACCTCCTGGGTTCAAGCGATTTTCCTGCCTCAGCCTCCCAAGTAGCTGGGACTACAGGTGTGCACAACCATACCCAGCTAATTTTTTAATTTTAGTAGAGATAGGGTTTCACCATTTTGGCCAGGCTGCTCTCGAACTCCTAACCTCAGGTGATCTGCCTGCCTCGGCCTCCCAAAGTGCTGGGCTTATAGGCCCAAAGTGCTGGCCACGTCTTTGCTTTTTAAAGGCTGAATGCCATTTCACTGTATGGCTATACTGCATTTTGTTGAGCCATATCCATCCATTGGTGGACATTTGAGTTGTCTCCCATTACTCATTAGGGGGCTGCTGACCCAGTCTCCTCTATGAGGTGAAGAGCTGGTGGCACCTGCTGCCAGAGGTACCAGGATGGCCCAGTGATGTTCCTGAGATCTGAATGGCCAAGGTAGGGAGCAGAGGTTTGCAAATGGGGCTCTTTATAGAGCCCCGGGGGAAGTCACAGAAGGGCCTGTGACTTCTACCATCTGTTTGGCGTGAAGCCCTGTGATGCCACAGAGGCCCGGGAAGGCTTTCAGCCTCCTCCTGGTACTGAGGTCAGGTGGGTGTAGTCCCGGCCCACCACTCTGTTCCATGCAGAGCATTGATCAATTTCACATTTGGTTTCAGGATAAGATTGTGTTTGCAGAGACTAAGAATCTAACAACCTTAGGTCTGGAGGACAAGGCTCTCTGAAGCGCAGCGGATAGCAGTCTTCCACACTATGGTCAGGCGGTGCACATCTTGGCTCTAGGTGTGCAGACAGCCCTTCTCTGGGTGGGTAGGTGTGTCTAGACTGGATAGGGCTATTGGAAAGGCTCACGAGAGGCCTCTCTGTGTCTCTGTGGCACAGAGCCTCCCAGGAAGCTGGCAGGAAACAGCAGACATCTCTTTTCCTCTCCTCTGCCTGCCAAGCATCCCAAATATCTAGACCCAGAGAAAGGTGCCTGTTTAGTACCAGGAGGGAGCTGAAGGCCTCCCAGGGCTGCTGTGACCAAGCATGGCTTCCAGTCAAGCAGATGCGGGGGGGCACAGCTGCCTCTGTGAGCTGCTGGTGGGACTTAGCCCTGTACAGCACAGCCCCCGTTCCTGGCTTGGGCTGTGGATGTGCAGGCGCCTCCAGCTTGACCTGTCCCTGTCACACAGGAAAGGACACTTCAGCCTGCTTCGGGTTCCAGGTGTCACGAAAGCTGTCTGCAACCAGGAGATATACAAACAAGCTGGGGTTTTGGTTTCAAAAATTGTATTTTTAGGGCAAGCTGGGATATGCTTGGACCAGGCTGGGGGATCTAGTGCCGAGAAGGGAAGCATCCAGTGTTGTGGGGATATTCCCACTAAAACCCATGTCTCGTGTCCCTGACTCCTCCAGGCTTGGCACTTGGCTGGGACAACAGCTATGGTGTGATTCCCATGTGCACTGGGAGGTGGAGCTTCTGGGGACAGAGGGACAGCTTTGATCTCCAGGTCCCTGACTCACCTCCCAGAAAAGGAGGAGAAACAGGGCACTGGCTGCTTGGCGTGATGTCACTGGAAAGGGGTCCAACAGTGCCCTAAGGCCACTCTCTCCCTGTCCTCTGCCTGCCCCTCCTTGTCCTCCCCCCATTCTCCTGAGGTCCTGCCATGGCGTAGACTGCAGATGGCCAGAAGTTCTCCCAGGCACGAGGGAACGTGGACATGGGGACGTGCAGGAAGAAGACACTCACCTCCCAGGGCGTGTTCGGTCATACTGAGGCACAACGACTCCAGCCTGTTGTTGATATCAGGTTCGGTCACGGGAAGCTGGAATTCTGTGGGGAATAAAGGGTTATGTTGGTGACAGGGATTCTAAGGACAAGCAGGAAATAAGCAGGGTTCCACCTGCAGGACAAGGGGCTGGTGTGCCTCCCTGGGAGGACTTGGGGACCTCAGCGCTGGCATGGAAGGGGCTCCACTCAGGCTCAACCAACCCCTAAGGTCTGTTAGACACAAGCTACTGTGAACTTGGGAACCTGGAACAAAATGGAGACTAAAAATAGCTGGTCACGGTCCCAGTCTGTGCCTCCTCTTCTCAGAACCCTCCAGCGGCCTCCCAGCAGAGTAACAGCCAGCCTTCTGCCATGGCCCACAAGGCTCCACATGATCCAGGCCCTGTTATCTCTGTGCTCTTATACAGTGCTCTCCTTCCTCTGTTCTGCCCCAGGCCCTTTGCGCTGCTGTTCCCTAGGGTGGTTTCCATGGCTCTCTCTGCCTTCACGTTTCTGGCTGTATTGTCTCCTCAGAAAGGACTCTGTTTACCGTGTGAGCCGTGCCCCGCGCCCCCACACCGTCCCTTTCCCCTGCTTTATTTTTCTCCACAGCTCTTGCCCACAGCCGTCGTATTTGCTATGTGTATCCACTTTCTACTGTCCCCTCCCCTGACCCGCTGAGTGCTCACCTCATTGGAGCAGAACTCAGCTCTGCCCCCGTGCCTGGAGCAGGGCCTGGAACGCATCTGGATCAGGGAGGAAAGCCAGGGCACGGCGCGTACCTCTTCTGAGTGTGAGGCCATGTGGTCAGGGGGGCTCTTAGGTGTGCGGGCTCCTTAATCTGCCCCACAAGCTCAGTTCCCAAGTGGGGTTCAGAGAGGCGAGGTCACACATCAAGGTTAGCCAATGAACGCGAAGCTGGGACGAGACCTTCTCTGACTCCAGCGCTGGGGCTCTGGTGCCTGCCACAGCAACTGCAGGGGACTGCAACGCCCTCAGCCTCAAGGGGCTCTAGAACCAAGGGCTGAGATGCCCACTCTGCAGGCAGTAGGGGATCGGTGCCCACTGCCCGACAGTGCTGTGCACACTGTCACCATAATCCCCCCTCTACCTCCAGGAACTCCTCTCTCTCTGCAGGTTCCAGTATCGCCTCTCATGAGCAGGAGGCAGCCCCTGGGAGGCCCTCCTCTCACCTGCCGGAGCCCTCGCTGTCAGCACCTCCGCAGGCCTTATCCGGCGGCACCCCTAAAAGTCCTTAACGACCTGGAAGCGCCCTGTGGACAGTGATGCTGCTGCCCTATCTCCCTGAGTCTCCCGCAGCGTCCAGCCCTGGCCTTCCACCTCATACGTGTCTACCGAGCGAAGAAAAGAGCAAGGGGTAGAAGGAAACTGACAGCTAAGAGTTGTGAAGTCCTTTTTTCTTTTTTAAAAAAACCTTTTACTTGTGACACTGGTTGGAAAATAATTGCAAAATCCTATCGGGGGATGTAGAAAAAAGTCCCAGAGGGGGTGTCCACAGTGGGGTGTGCTCTAAGTGACTGAGAAGTCTCCCTGTTGCCACCACCTTCCGCTGTGAGCCTGGGAAGCTGTTCCGTGCTGAGGGCCTTAGCTCTGCTACTTGTCAAGTGGGAAAAGCATCCCGGGGTCCCACCGGAGGCCACTTCCCTGCCCCTTCATGTCTCCACCAAGGGAGCACATGGGGCCAGAGAGAAGTGAGAGAAGTAAGATGAGGTTGGTGACTTGGTGGGACAGGAAGCTGAAACCAATGGTTAAACCAAAGTCTTGTTTTCCTTGATTTGCTATACATTAAGATCATCTTTGCAATGTATGTTTCCCATTGTCAGCTCATTCAGAGGCAGATGTTGCTTCCGTTATTTAAAAATCTCAAAGAGAAGGCTGGCAAAATGGAACGCTACGGAAGGCACCGGGGAGCTGAGTGTGTTCTTCCTGACCCACGTTCCGGCATCGATAGGTTCAGACGGCAGCCGTGCCAATTCGTGAGCAGACGGAGGCCGACCGAGCTTCCAGGCAAGTGGGGTGCCACAGAGAGTGGCAGGCATCTGTACCGCCCCCACCCACTAGTTGCTGTTAGAGTAGGGTCGGGGCAATTAGACAATTCCAGGGGGAAGAGATTTAGTATTTTCATCCATTCATGTGAAAATCATATGCATGCAAAAATTAGCAGTCTTCAGGGTGTGAAATCTATAAAATAGAAACACAATTTTATATATAGCGAGTTAGCAAATATGAAAAAAAACAAACCTCAGCAATTATAGCCATCCATATGCTCCTTGTAAGATTTAGTTTACTCTCCAGCGCTCCCCTTTAAACAAACACTGTGGAGAGATTTGGATAAATAAAGATGCTCGACATTTGGAGGGAAGTGTTTCAGCTGCAGGATTTCTTGCCAACACGCAGCAAAATGCCATTTTCCAAGCCTGGGATTGCGTGTTCCAAAAAGGGGGCTGAGAAATGCAGGGCTCTCCGCTCCAGAATCCCCAAACCTTCATGGCTGCTCTTTTAGGTGGGAAGTGGGGGTGTTTGCTTCTCCTCCCCAGCTCTTTGCTTCTGTGCACTGGGGAGCCGTGACCCCCACCGCTCTGAGTGGCTCTGAAAAAATTCTAAGTCTTGGGAGAAGCCCATATGTTCACACTGCAGAGTTTCCTAATAGTGTGACTTTTTAATTGTGTATTTGATAAAAACAGATCCATGGCATCTCGCCGTAAATGTAAGATAGACCAGTTGGGTGGAAAACAGCTTCCATCTCAGGCTAGGAACCCTCAGCTGCATGGGGCTTGGTGCCCCAGAGGGGCATTCAGGCAGCTCTTGCCCCACAGACTCACATAAACCACCAGGCCAACCCTTGCTGTGGCTCCTGTTAACCCTGAAGGCTCATCTCATTTATCTCAGGCCCCTGTAGTGGCCACAGACCAGGCAGACGGAATGCGAGTCCTCAGGAAGGCAAATGGAAAGACCCCTCTGGAATGGAGCCTCCTCTGCTCTTGCCCAAAGGAGGCATGTTTCTTCAGCTCAGATGACATCTCTGAAGACTGGGAATTCTTCCTTTCTTCACCATTCCAGTATTCAGTAAGGATAACCAAGGTCAAGGCTGACTAGAGACTTTGTATCTTTCCAGAAGTCCCACATGTACGGGGTAGTCCTGTGCTCAGGCCCAGGGGTCAAGAAGATTCTGGAAGAGAATGCTACCCATCCCTGATGAGGTGTTGCTACAGCGTCCACCTGAGGAGCCCACAGCGCTCGTCCTTGGCAGTGACCGTCCGTCCCAGCTGGGCCTTGCATGCGTGGCATCAACGGTGCAATTCTGCAGTGCTCTTTCTCCAAGGCACTGAGGGTAAGGAGCCAATTTCTTTAGGACTTTAGAATAAGAAACAGGCTGGAGCATTCCAGGAAAAATCTATAGATTCCCATTTTGCCAATGACAGCTGAGGCAGCTCTTTTGAATAACTAGACAGGCGTGGAGTCTGGTTCACTGGGGAGCAGGGTTGACAGGAGCAGAGAAAGCAGAGAAGACAAAAAGGGACAGAGAAGTGTGCGTGCACTGCTGTGATGAGATGAGTAAAGAAGGAAGGAAGGCGAAGGGGACTAAGAAGAAAGGGGGAGGATGGTAACAAAAGGGAAAGCGATGGCCCAGGCAGGGAAGCTGAGGATCGCAGAGACAGCCGCGGAGGGCGTGAGTAATGAATGGCGCCCCTCTCCTCTGGTGGCCTAACATTCCTGAGCCTGCAGAAGGTCAGTGCCTGTGGAGGTCCTCTGGGACCAGCGCTTTCACAAAAAGTCATGGGTACAACATTGTCTAAGATGATATTGTACCATCTTGCCTCAAGTTGATGCTCAGAGGAAGGGGCCATGGGCCCAGCTGGGTTCTCGGCTATGACAGAATTGATTGATTGACTCATCAGTCTCCCTACCCGCTGTCTGCCAGTCCAGAGCAGGGAAGTCTGCCTTGGCTTATGAGGAGACATGAAGGAAATATTGATCCAGTACTGTCAGTGGGTCCCTGTTCTGGTGTCTGCCTCTGCATGGCAGTCCCTCCCACTCCCTAATGGACCCAGTGCACCCATAACTCTCTCTCTCTTCTTTCTAAAGGCAGTTCTCTGGACAGAAATGAACAATGACGACAGCCTAGAGCACTGTGCTCCCAGGTATATGCAGTGTTCTTATGGTGGAAGAATCCCAACTGTGAGCTGGTACTTAGGGGAGGTTTGCTGTGGTGGACAGGTAAGTCACACCATGAAATGCTGCCATGTGAGCCGCCACTGTACCCAGCTCATATCCACGTGGTTCATTACTAAGGGTGGTTTGCATGTGACTTTGGGCAAGAGAAGGATGATGAGATTTCCAGAAGGCTGTGCAGCCCACCCTTCTGAAGGTTTCCTTTGAAGCCTGCTGTGGAGTTCCCTGCCCTTTTCTGTTAGGCCCTCCGCGGGGGTAAAGAACCTCCATGATCTTCTACTATTGAGCCAGAGCCACTGCAAGATCCTCTCCGACTGGATCCCAAGGACAACTGAGCCCGGGGCAGTAGAAATTAGTTGTTGCTTCCGAAATAAAGGATTCCTCTCCAAGCAACTTCCAAACCAGTTAACACCCTGCCTCCATGAGAAGCGCGATCATTCTCACAGGCACCACACTTGTTTCGAGTTCAAGTCACCTTCCTGGTGAGTGTATTACACCTCGTAGTGTTTCTTACTCATCACCACCTGAAGGCTCTCCTGGCTGGTCCCAGGAAACAGCTAAAACTTGTCCATGTGGAGGTGGAGGTTGCAGTGAGCTGAGATTGTGCCACTGCACTCCAGCCCAGGCAACAGAGTAAGACTCTGTCTCAAAAAAGAAAAAAAATAAAGCTTGTCCACGTGGGAATAACACGAACCAGCGCTCCTGAGGAAATTCCAAGTGCCCATGAATTGTGTAGAACCAGGAACGAGGGGAGAGTCCTGTAAACCGGAGCAAGGTGACTGATGAATCGATCCTCAATTTGGAGCTGGGTTCTAGTCCTCTGTCTTCTCTGTATGGGACATTTAAAGTCTCCCATCAGTAGTTATTTTAGGTTTACAGAATCAAAGCATCCTTCAAATGCATTGTAGTCTTCAAGATTTGCCCAGTTTACAATGGATTCTCTGATGACATCTAACAGCCGGGAGGAAAACATCATATAATAACAGTTTTCTGAGTATTTACTTTTGGGGTTGGCTACACATCTCGATTTCATTTTTACTCCTGTTTGTGTAAAGATGAAAGCCACTTTCTGACTTCCTGATGTTTGCTGTCCTGACGTGGTATTTCTCGTCTAGTTTTAACGCCTGGCCACAAGCCCCAAAGTCTCCATAGTGAACCAGATTGCGCAGTTTCATATGGAAAGGCCCATCTGCAGAAGAGGCTC
Organism: Aotus nancymaae; assembly: GCF_030222135.1. Taxonomy (NCBI): domain Eukaryota; kingdom Metazoa; phylum Chordata; class Mammalia; order Primates; family Aotidae; genus Aotus; species Aotus nancymaae. The sequence goes on along the minus strand of NW_026988476.1, from coordinate 24,796,030 downwards.
CGACTCAAGGATGAGGACCCTGACTCTAGGATGAGCTTTCAATTGGACCTGCTTCGAGGTTAGAGGTGTTGTTCCTGGGTAGGAGGCTGCCTCCTTGGGAGGAAGGAAAAATCACTGCAGTAACCTGTGGTCTTGACAACCAGCCTTTGGTTGCAAAGGGCCGGGGATGCAGCTGGAACCCTTGGCAAGGGCTGAGGAACTGCAACCCCGTGCCCTTAAGCAGGGACCTTCTGCAGCCTCCTTCCCTTCAGTAAGGGATGGTGGGTCCTGGCCAGGCCCTGCCTTGCCTTGCCCTGTAGGCACATCCTGGAAGAGCCACCCAGCAGAGTGCTGAGCGTGCTGCGCAGGGCTTAGGAGTGGCTCCTGTCGAGCACCCAGTGGTTTATTTGCAACTAGGAAATTTAGAGCGGGCTTTTCCCTGTGCTTTGGCTGTTATTACAAATGCTATGTGAGGCTCTTTAAGGCCCTGCTGGAAGTGGGTTTGTAATACTCTAGAGATTAAGAGATCACGAGGTCAAGAGATTGAGATTATCTTGGCCAACATGGTGAAACCCTGTCTCTACTAAAAATACAAAAATTAGCTGGGCGTGATGGCACGCACCTGTAGTCCCAGCTACTTGGGAGGCTGAGGCAGGAGAATAGCTTGAACCCGGGAGGCAGAGGTTGCAATGAGCTGAGATCATGCCACTGCACTCCAGCCTGAGTGACAGAGTAAGACTCCATCCCAAAAAAGAAAAACAAAAAAAAACACTTGAAGGGTTCCAGAATTCTAAGTCCAGTATGCGAAGCATATTATTATAAGTAGTATTATGAAACAGTGTCTCATTCTGTCACCCAGGGTGATCTCAGCTCACTGCAGCCTCCACCTCCCAGGTTCAAGCGATTCTCCTGCCTTAGCCTCCTGAGCAGCTGGGACTAAGGCGCCTGCCACCATACCCAGCTAATTTTTGTATTTTTAGTAGAGATGGGGTTTCACCATATTGGCCAGGCTGGTCTCGAACCCCTGACCTTGTGATCTGTTCGCCTTGGCCTCCCCAAATGCTGGGATTACAGGTGCAAGCCACCGTGTCTGTCTGGCCTGCGAAGCATATTATTTACAGACTTGCAAGTAACTACATGGGGGGAAAACTGAAAAAAAATTACTATAAGGGGTTGCGCCTGTGGGCTAGGAAGGGGCGGGGAGAGAGACAGCCACTTTTGCTCACAGGCTCTTCTGTATTGTTTGTTTGATTTTTTAACCACGGGAACAAGAGGCTTCGTATGAAGAGTGGAAATGGTATTAGGCTCATAGTTGCCCTGAGCACAAGCCAGCCTCTTGGTACTGCTGAGAAACAGTGGAGGGAAGCAAAGGTTTAGGCGGAGGAGTCTATCAACAAACCCAAAGTGCTCAGGGATGGCCCAGTTCTTAGAAAGGGGGCTGTTCGGACCTAGTCTTCCCAATTAAGATGGGGAAAGTTCAGGAAGATACAGTAAGAACAGAGAGGAAGGCTGAGAACTTTCACAGGAGTGGCAGGAAGGAAAAAATCAAGGAGGCCTTGAGAAAGGCATAAAGCATTGAAGAGAGCGGTCACTCTGCTGGTGAGACTATAGTCCAGGGACCGATGCCAGGGTGAAAGACCCATTCAAGGTGACGCATCTCCTTGTGCCCAGGACCGCTTCAAATCTTATCCAGATTCTCTTTGATTGGGAATGGGTTATACATGATTCTGCATGAAAACAGAGGATGGGATGAAAGGACCCCGGGAGAAAGCCTTTACAACCCCCAAATTTTATCGTGTTTCTTTTTCCAGGAAGAAAAATAGCTACATGTATAGAAATGGAGAAAAGGAGTTTAAAACAAAAGTGAGCAAATAGGAGTTTTAGAATTCAAGAAGTCACGTGAGCAGGCCTCTGCACTGGGGGGCTGCCACTCCCCTCCCTGATATGCCATTCCCCGCAGTGGGTCCTCTCCTCCTCCTCCCTTCCACCCACCCTGCACACTCCTGCTTGACTTACACTCAGAATCCCCCACATGGAGGAATCCCCCTGGGGAGAGTGGCCAGAGGTCAAGCTCCTCAGCCTTGGATTCAAAGTCCCCCACCATGGGCCACAATCTTTACAGCTCCCTGGGTCCACTCTCTGAGACCTCAGCTAGATACTTTGGGGCCATGCTGTAGCATTCTGTTCCTTTGCAGTCTTGCTCCCTGGGTTCCTTCTGCTTGTAATTCTGCCTTCCCTCTCTCCACTCTCTGCTGTGCTCTGAAGCTCAGCTCCAATTCCAAGAAGCTTCCTTGCCTATTCCAGGCCATAGTGACACTTCCCTTCCTTAAACTCCTACAGATAGGACTGACTGGACAGAGCTTTTCTACTGTCCAGGGTGTTTTCCCACAGGTACAACACATTTCGGGTTTGCCTGTCTTGGGGCAGTGGGGGTGGGGGTGCGTCTATCCAGATAGGTGCAGTGAATGCCCGTGTGGCTCTGTATTACTCTTGTAGTCTACAAGATCACTGCCTGCATAGAGAAAGGCTTCAAGTATTCCTTAGCTGTGCATAATTCCAACCACTCTGTTTTAGGAAGCATGGTGAAAGCTGAAATTGACTTGAAGTGTGCCAAGTTGCTCTTTAACCAAGTAAAGGAAAGATGGCTGGTGCGACAGTCATCACTTTGCAAGAAAAGTCCAAACCAGGGGGAAGGTCTCAGCATCAACAGTTTTCTCTTTCTCTGTCTCACTTTCCCTTTCCACACGCACTACACAGGCGCCCTCCCACCTCCCTACCACCAAAGCCCTCTTGTGCTATCTCTGGTTTAATCAATCTAGAAATATGACTAGGATCAAAAATAGCCCCATCAGATTGCAACCAACTCTGGGGCTCCACGTGCTGGCTCTCGGCCAAGCCGCCGCTATTCATGCTGGCAAGGCACAGTTTAAAAAAGGAAAGGCTTCTATAAGCTCCAAAGAATGCACGGTGACAGTCGAGGCTAAGCACTTTCCGGCTGGGTTGGCCGGGGCATCTATTTTGGCATCCCAGCCTCCCCTCTGTGTCAAGCAGAGACGAAGCGCCGGGCCCTACCTGGCTGCTGGAACATCAGCATGTTCTGCGGGGAAGTGTGCACAGGCAGCGAGCGGGTCCTCTGGACCGAGCTGTGGGTGCGGCTTGGCATGCTATTGCTGCCCCCGGGGTTGGCAAACCACAGGTTCTAGTGAGAAAAGCAAAAGGGAACTTGTTAGTCCAGCCACCACCTCCCCACCCCCCTGCAAGAATCTGGGAGGCAAAGATCCCAGGAGAACTCTGCTAACTTCTAGAAAAGGGGCTTGGAGGCCAGCGCTAGCATCTGCATATTTATAGAGAGGGTTTAGATTCCATTCACTGTAATTTCTCTTCCCTGGCCTTGCTGTAAGCCTCAGCTTCATCTGGACACCTCTCTCCCTATCTCCAAAACTCTTTTGATCCCATTTGTTGCTTTTGCTTTTTGCCTGCCACTTTTCTAGGAAATGGGGGAGTTCTATAAATATATGCAACGCAGAACACAAACTATTTCAGGGCTCTCATTTGATTTTTTTTTGAGATTCTTACAATGTACTCCAAAGCGAGGAAGAGAGAAAAGAACCTCTCAGCTGGCAATGAGCTGGCACAACTCAGCTTGTGTGTCCCAGCAGTGACGTCTTGAACTGATCTGGGGGCTGGGGACAATGGTCAGAAGATGGGGCTTTCTGGGACCCTGGGGAGTGAATCCTGCCCATCTTGCTTCGAGCCCTTTTTCTGTTTTTAAGCTGATCTGTCATCCCTTAGTTTCTCCTGAGACCCCAGAAACTCAGACCTACTTGTGTCCCTCCGATCCTTATCCCCACCCAGAGCTTCGAGAAGCTGTGGGCATGCTTCTTGAAGCTCTGTGGGTGGGGATTAGGAAGGCACTGGACAGGGGTGGGACCTGGAGCTAGAAAGTTGAGCCACGGGCCAGAAAAGTCAGCTGTAAACTGCACAGCAAGAACCTCTGGGCGGCCTGAGAATGTGTTAACTCTTCCCCGGCACCATCTCGCAGACTTTGTCCTGTGGATGCTCCACCAGAGCCGGGACCAAGACTAGGGAGCTTTTTCCCAAGAATAAAAAGGCAAAGAAAGCTCTCTAAGTGCCCAGGCTCTTCTGCAACCCACATTTGGGAGGTAGAAGGTCAAGCATGGGGCAAAGAAGAAATAGGTCTTGCTTTTCTCTCTAAAGGTTCTCTTGTGGAGGGTCCCCAAGGTTAAAGTGGTCCGTTGGGCATCCTAAGCACAGCTATGGTGTTACTTTGTCTCCTAGAGAGCAATGCAAACAATGGTGTTACCCGTGAGAAATGGCAGCAACTGCCCCCGGCATGGTCCCCCTTGGCCTCTCTCCCCACCCTGGGGCCACCTGGGGGTAAGTCTGCAGCCTCAGGCCTTGAGCTTGGCCATCCTCCTCCTTCCCTGGAGCAGAACAAACCTGTCTTCCTTGTTTCATGATGGTGGGGGCGGCTGTGGTGTTGCGCTGGTTGGAACTGACGAATCCACTGGTGCCCAAGAGGCCCAGGCGGGCGGACGGGACGTTCCGAGAGGGGATCTGGTACTGGCGTGGGTTCCGTCTCCCCATGCCGCCGCCCACAGAGCCAGCTGTCGGGAGGGAGTTGGACTGCCCGAAGCCTCGACTGTGAGAGCCAAGAGAGAAGAAAGAGAGCATCAGTTATTATTCAGCCCTTTTCAAGCCCCAGGCCTCCAGTGGGTTGGCACCTTGGGGGTCTCCTCACTTTTTTTTTTGAGACAGAGTCTCACTCTGTCACCCAGGCTGGAGTGCAGCAGTGAGGTCTTAGCTCACTGCAGCCTTGACTTCCTGGGCTCAGGTGATCCTCCCACCTCAGCCTTCAGAGTAGCTGAGACTACAGGCATGCACCACCATGCCCAGTTAACTTAAATTTTTTTGGTAGGGATGGAGTCTCACTATGTTGCCCAGGCTGGTGTCGGCTTTTCAGTCTTAAGCAATCCTCCCAACTCAGCCTCTTGAGTAGCTGGGACCACAAATTTTTACATTTTGGAGACAGGGTCAACCATGTTGCCCATACTGGTCTTGAACTCCTGAGTTCAAGTGATCCTCCTGCCTCAGCTTCCCAAAGTCCTGGGATTACGGGCGTGAACCACCGTGCCCTGCCTCTCCTCACATTTTAACAGTTGTGAGGCCTACAGGGAGCTCTGTGCCAGCGAACGGCTATAATTAAAACAGCAGCTAACATCTGAGAAGATATATCACATGCAGCTTCCTGGGACTTCAACATTATTTTTCGATCCTTGCAACAACCCTATAAAGTAGGTGTTCTCTCGTTTCTAGCTGGAGAAGTAAAGCAGTGTGTAATCCTTGTGCACAGGTTACACAACCAGCAGGGGGCAGCGCTGGCACACAGGCCCAGCAGGTTCCTCTGCCTCCTTCCACTTCGCTGCTGCATCTTCTCCAATCCATGCTACTGCAGATGAGGACACAGGTCTTGACACTCACATGCCACATAGCAAGAAAGGCCACGTAGCAAGAAAACAGCAGAGCCAGGGTCAGAACTGGGTCTGACTCCTGTCCCAGTGCTCCTTTCTTTTATCCTATCATTGATTCCTGCTCAGCCCATTTGCGTGGCGGACTTGGAGAAGCCTGTGAGGCCCACCGGGATGTAAGCTCATGTCTGTCCTCATCATTCCTGCATGTTCAGTGCCTGCATCAGCTCCTGCACAGGGAATGCCATTGAATGAATGAACCAATGAGTCTCTGCCATCATGATGCATCCTCAAATGGGAGAGCCGATGCCACCCATGGGGCTAGGGATCTAAGGATGGAGATGATGTCTGCAAGTGTTCTGGGTCTAGGACACAGGCTGCCTTCACTCCACAGGCCCTCCCCGCAGAGCGGGCCGCCTAAGAACCAGGGCAGGTCCATGCTTCTCCTGGGTCCGTGCAGGGAGGCTGCCAGAGCTCCTAGCATCACATGCAGATGCCGGCGCTCCCGTCGGGTTGGGTGACCTCAGCACTGAAGAATGCATCCTCTCCAACACGCCTCAGGTCTGGGAGGTTACACAGCAGCCGGCAGGGTTTCAGGAACCAGCACATTCTTTCCAAGAAGAGTCAGCTTTAGTCATTCACCGATGTTGAAGTTGAAATGCTTTACCTCCAGTGGCCACAAGATGGAAGAGATTTACTTTTCCAGTGACACAGGAGAGGTTTGTACCAAGCCTGTGGGGAGACTCCGGGAAGCAGGGCTGACGTAGTTTAACCAGTTGAGGGTGACAGGGGCCTACAGAACAGTCATTTCCTGAGAAAGAGAGCTGTGCCTGTGTGTAGGGGGAGGGGCAACTGAGCCAGCAATGTGGATCTCAGAAAATGTTTCTCTTCTCCCCAGAATTCCTAAATTTCCTAGGGGGAGAAGGAGCAGGAAGGAGAATTCTGGGCTTGTACCTTCCTACTTCCTGGCTTTTGCAGCCAAGGAAAGAGTTCTAGATTCTGGTCACAAGCTCATCTAAATGTGGTGACGAGGACACTCACAGGTTCTTGGGATCTTTATCTTGGCCTTTCTTCCTTTTTTCCTCCCATGTTTCCCTTTAAAAGATTTCATTTTTATTTTTACTAAGGCTTAAGGTTTTTTGGTTTGAAAGAAGAACTTGGGGACAGGAGGGGTAGAATAAATTTCACATATGAGAGACCTCCTTTGGAGGAAGGTCAACCTGACTATGTGAGGGGGAAACAAGGACCGAAGGTGGTTTTGTTGTTAACTAGGAAAACTAGTCCTTTGGGTTCTGAAGTCAGAATTTTGGCCACCTGGTAGATGATTCAGTATTCTGCTATGATTTTTCCTTATTTAGCGTGGATAGCGTTTTCTCACTTTCCTTTTTGGTTGGATTTTTAAAAAGTTATTTCATATGCAAAATACAGAGTCAATGAGTGATGCTAAAATGATTTGTGCTTCCAGGAAGGCAAGACTGTTTTATACTCATAAGCAATATAATGTGGGCAGAGGACTCTGTTAGGGGATACTGAGTCACTGGAGAAAGGAGGGATCCAGGGACTTGGAGAGTTAGGACTCGGCTGTTGGGGGTGCTGAGGGTAGGGCATGGTGGGGGGAGAATTTGGCTAGGCCATCTTTCTCCTGATAGTGGGGACCCTTCACTGGTTATTACAGAGCTAGCTTTGCGGAGGGTTGCCACTGCTGGCGACCAGAGTGAATGCTTGGGTTACTTAAGATCGCTAGGCTTAATGAAATCAGCATGCTTTCTGGGGAGAGAACAAAGTGACAAAAGCAAGTTTTCCCTTCTCATTCTGTTGCCTTACCTTTCTAAATCTGATTTCATTACACTGAAATGTGGAAATGCATGAAAAGTCTTTGATAAAGTAACATTCATAAGAACCAATTAATTGGGGATTTGTGATAATTCAAGCAGGGGCTGGGCTGCAGTTACCTTTGTATTGTCGGAGAAATAGGTCTTCAAAGCAAATTAATAGCACAAAAAGATCCCAGAGGAAATACCTATGAGTATAAAACATTTTCTAGCCTTTCGCAACATCCAATTGAACATCCAAAAGCGATTCACTCACAGCTAATGAATGAAAAGACGTCCCTTAGGATTCCAACCTGGCAAACCTCGGGCTAGCCCAATCCAAGTGTTAGTTACTAATGCCCTGGAGAGGTCAAGGTTCATGCCTCCTGCTCCACCTCCAGAAGGCTCTCGGATGTGGGCCAATGACAGCACAGGGCTGACAGAGGCCAGGGTGGGACATTTGGAGGAGCAGCAAAGAGCTCGAAAGTCCCATCCTCATCTCCAACCTCTGAATGCCTCCTTCCTCTTGGAACTTGTCTCTCAAGGGCCTGGTGTTGCAAGAGGAGTCTGGAACCTTTTCCCTTCACCTGGGAAAAGTATTGCTGCTCTTAAGAAAAGCTACTTGGGATGGGGGTAGGCCCCAGGGCAGGAGGCCGAGAAAGACCTTGCCTTTCATCTGGGCTATCGGGAACCCTCAGGGCAAATAGGGAGTCTAGTCCAACCCACCAGCGTTGGCAAACCCAGAGGGCTTGGGGCTAGGGAACTGGTCCTGAAGAGTGTCACTTTGCCTGAACCATCTTTTCCGCTCATCGGCCTGAGACCACAAGAGTTGCCTGGCTTCCATAAGGTTAAGAGCATGCAGCTGGAGCTGGTGCCAGCCTGTCTGGTTCAAATCCCTGATGCTGCTGCGTACAAACTCGTCTGTAAATTGGGGTTAACAACAGCAGGTCTACCTCACATGGTTGTCATGAGGATTAAACGTATTAATATTCTTAAAGTGCTTGGATACCACTTGGTATATGTAAGTGCTAAATAAATGTTTGTTTAATAAATAAGCATTATGCATACTGGAATGTAATCACACTTAGGTTTTAAAATTAATCTTTCATGAAGTCTTTTCACAAACTCCAACTGGCCTCCTCTCCCTTAAATACAAAACAGTGATGTTTTAAGGCACACTTACGCAAATAAATGCCCAAAATTTTAACATGACAGGCAGAGAGCTGCTATACACGCACCAAGAAATGAAATGGATTCAGAACCTTTCAGGTGCAAGTGCAGAAATTATCTGCTCATGTTTTAAAAACGTAAAACGGAATGTTAATTTTTTAGGATGTTTACATTCTCATTCCCTATGTCCCAACAATTTCCTATCATTGTTTAAGGCTTAACTCAACCCTTGCCCTACCCTTAATTTCTCCTGCAAATTGTCACTCCAGTTCTTCTTTAATATGCAATTGGATTCCTCAGTTTAAAACTATATTAAGGTAATGGGTTCTAAAGCACAACCAGGCTTATTTTTAACTGTATGCAAGAAGCTGAAGTACTATGAAAAAAATCAAGAATTGTACTGCTCCACTATGAGACTGCAGACCAAAATAGCCTAGCGCTGGGCTCTTCACCCTGCCACCGACTATAATTAGCTCGTCTACAGCTAGAAGGGAGGAAAAAAAAATTACACTACCACTTAAGGTGCAGATAGAACAACCCATTTTTGTCTTTTCAGATCCCCCTTTTGTGGGTAAGCCATCCTGTGTTTTCCTGCATTCGTTAAATCATACCCACTCTCCCCTCTGATACCCATCCGGACTGTTACCATCATTTTTACAATGCAAATTAAGTTACAAAAGCTCACATTCAGCTCTTCCTCTGGGACTGCTGGCTCTCACAGCCTCTTTCCAACCCCACCTGTGGAAACCACGGATTTGGAACTCGCCACAGGGCATCTTTGTGAACAAGGAATGGTGCCCTGCCATATTTCAGCCCCAGGAACTGAGGTAGGCACCGAGGCGCCAGGGGACCCACCATGCATTACAAAGAATGAAATCCCAACATACTTTCTTTGCTGTCGATATCCTGATATGTCTAGAAGGGTTTTCCGAGGGAAAGACCGAAAGAGCTTCTGCACCTGCTGTTTCCATGACAACAGTCTTTTTTTCTGTGTCTCAGTAAATGCCTGCAAAAACAAACAGGACTTTTAAATGGGTGACGCAGCCTGGCATTAGAGGGAGAAACATGCAATTAATAAAGGAAAACATTGGAGTCTCTGCCATTACCTCTTCTTCACCTGTTTCCAACCTGGTCCAAACACTAGTCAGTCTAATTTGGGAGCTGCCTATTCTGAAAATTGAAGTTATCTGACGTTGGAGGTGCTTGGTAAGATACATGCATCAAGCTGTTGACAACCCTTATTTTTGGTTACATTTCTGGCAGATCTGTACCCAGCTTCCCCCTCCCTCCTGACTCCACTCCAGACTCTATTTGTTAATAAAGAATGAATTGCAAAATTGATTGTTGAGTATTCTGGCTTTTGCAGGCCCCCTGCATTTTCATAATCAATGAAAATTCTCAACCACTCCAAAAATCAATCTGCTTGATGGTGTGTCGTCACCCTAGAGTGGTCTGCAGGGTGTCAGAGAATGGACTATATTCTCTATGTTTTAGGGCTTTGCTGAGATATCTCCAGTTAATGGGTCCCTTGACTTACAGAAATCCCAATGTGCCAGTCCTGACTTAAACCTTCTCTAAAGTTTAGGAAAATAGGTAGGTCTGATGGCTTCTCAGGTCTTTTCTAGTAAAACTGCTGTGTGTGTTTTGCCTATTGCCCTGTAACAAATTCTTATCTATGTTATATTTCCTTTTATGTTTAGCCTTTGTGCTCGCCACAGACGAGGAAAGGTCTTTATGTGGGTTAGGAGTCTCCATGGCAGGGACTCTCAGATTCAGGATATATCAGAATCACCCAAGGGGACAGTCAAAGTTCAGTTACCCGGGCCCCCTTCCACATGTCCAGAGCCTGATTTACTAGATCTGAAGGGGTGTCTAGAGAGTTTGTGTTTGTAGCAAATGCTCTGGTAATTCTGCTGCAGGCAGAGCATTAGCATGAGGTGTTCTAGTTGGTGAGGGCCCATGTCACATATGGATCCCCTGCCAAGTGCCTAGAACTGTAACTTAGCACACGTGCCATGGGAAATCCAGACAATTTGACTGATTTGCAATAACAAGGATGGAGAGAATATTCTCAAGTAGTTTTGTCAATAAGGCATGAATTCCTTTAAGTAGCAATAAAATATTAGTAACAGACTAAATGACTAGTTTCCATAAAGTAAACAGATTCCTTAAACGGAGAAAAAAAAAGTAATAGCTCAATTTTCTCCCCATGATGCTTAATCTTTAAGGACCTAAACACCAGGAGAGCTCTGCAGACAAAAGCAGGATGTTAATTGTGTGGCAGAAACGTCATTGAGGACTTACAAACTCCTCTTCCAGGGTGACCTTAGCCAGATGCCACTAAGAATATGCATCAGGGAGGGCCAGGAGGTGAGGACATGGCTGTCCTCTACAGTCCCTCTCATTGGTCACTGATGTTCCCTGCATGTCCCTCTACGTGAGTCCCTCTGAAACTGGGCAAAAGGCAAGTGTTTCTGCTGGACTAACATGGAGGGGATAATTTCTGCTTCTGACTGGCTTATTCAGCCACATGTTGTATGAGGACACAAGATGTGGGCATGCTGGTCAGGGTGACATGGGGAGGAGAGGTGTGGGCCAGAGGAAGGCTCTGGATGCCTATAGGCAGGGCTTGAATCCCTTCATGCCTTTATGCCCGTCCATCTACCCAAGACTCAGTACCTTCTAGAAACTGAGGATAATGGTATCTCCCTCAAAAGGATGTTGTGAGAATGAAATAACACATGAAAAGCACTTAGAATACCTGGAATGAGCCTCACTCTTAATAGTGGTTCAATAGATGCCACTCGCAGACGTCACACTGGGGTTTTGTTTCGGACTGCACAGACGGGCCGTTTGGTGGTGGTATACGGCCGTTCATCACATTAGGTATTCAACAGTGACCTTGAGCTCCAACAACGGCACACAGCAAATGACTTCAAGGTCTCTGAACTACAATACTCAGCTGGTCTGGAGCCAGCCTAAAGGACAATTGGCCCGAGTTTCCAAGTGACAAAGGAGTAAGTGGCTCATTTCATGGATGTGCTTCCTAAGTCACTATAGACATGACATCTTCCAGGGTGGCAAGCAGCATCTAAGAAGGTGGGAATGTTGACGCCTCCACAGGGAGGTGAGCGCATTCCCTGAGTACTTCAGTGGGCAGCAGGCTCCTCTCCTTCTGGGCTCCTTTCTTTCTCACTCAGCCCCTTAGCAGAGCTGAGTGAGAGCGGGGGCCAGTTCTCAGCTGGGAGATGTGGCACTAGGTCGTGGCTGCCTCCACGCGTCTCTGAATACTGGTTCCTGGCCGATAGGGGAGTGCTCAGTTTTGGGGGATCCGCACTGGCTATGATGCCCAATATCTCACCACAGCCCCCTTCACTGGCAGCCCCAGGCTGGGCTGGGGAGCAGCTTCCTGAGATGCCTGGAGGGGAAGGGAAGGGGCTTCATGCCCAGCAACTGGCCAGGCACCCGAGTCACCATTCCAGAGTCCTGGCCTCCTCAGGCCCAGACCAGTGCATCTGTCTGGAGGAAGATGGCTATGGTGTCCCAGTGTATGTGGCTGGATGAGAAGGCTCATAGAGAGGCAAGAGCCCACCTTCCCGGAGCCACCTCAAGACATAGTGAAGTGCCCAGAGGCCTGGGATAATTCAGGAGTCAAAGTGACTGGTCTCAGAAGTAAAATTCAGAACTTTCCTATCCTTCCTTTCATGACTCTGGGGACTTGGTCCCTCCATCCTGGGGAGGAAGGGAGGTGTCCTGGCTTAGTCAATACCTTCCCTGCTCCCAGCCAGCTAAGGAACAGCATGTCCAGACTGTGAAAGAGCGTCCTGTCTCCCTGTGCCCGGGCGAACCTTCTTCCAGGATGGAGGCTGTGCGCCTCCACGGGCCTCACAGGCAGGGCGTGTTCTGCCCACATAGAATAACCGGCGCTGCGGAAAATTATTCAGACGCTTTTCGTCTCTCTCAAATTAAAATCATAAAAAGCCCTGAACAACATTTTCCCTTCCAAAGCAGCACGCAGTCCCCTCCATCCTGACATGAACTTAGCACGCAGACACCTCGCCAGCTCCTGCCTGCCTGGGACCCGCAGTCACGAGAGGCTCCTCTGGGTAATAGGAGGAGATGAGACCACCCAGTGCCATCTTTGTCACTTGGGGTGGCACAGGGGTAAAGGGGAAAAAACAAAACCAGAGCCAGGGTACCCAGGGAGGACACGCAAGACGGCAGGAAAGCGAGAAGCATCAGGCCAAAGTTTCAGGCCTGGTGAGGGACAATTAGGGACAGTTAGGAAGCCTGAGACTGTGTGGCACAGGCAGCTGGAGGACTCATTATTTCTATCTCATGGGTTCAGCTGTCTTGAGGCAAGGTGGACGGTACCTTGTCCTCCAGTATCAATGCTGAGAGCGGGTGTGGGAGAGGAAGCAGAGCTCCGGTTTGCTTTAATCAGAAGCTGAAATCTTCCCCATTCCGTCTGCCCCAACCCACCCACAAATGTCCTACTTCCCAACAAAACACAGAGCCCTGAAGACACCGCTCTCTTCTGCCTCCTTACGATCCGAGTTTCTATCACCAGGACTCCTGCTTGCCTTTCAGGTCTCAGTGTGGAGAGGGTTCCTCCACAGAAATGCCCTGTTCTGGCTCCAGGGGATGACCTTATCAGAGGCTTGCTCATCATGGCTGTGATGGCCTGATTCCTTCCATCTCACCCCTTCTCCCACTACTATAACCTGCCTAATTGGGGACAGGGCCCAGGTGCTCCGTCAGGATCTATGGAATGAATGAGTTGTAACATTCTTCACTGTGTTCTTGCCTTCTCTTCCTTCGTGGCTTTTTCCCGGCCAAAACGAGTCCCGTGTCAGGACTGGAAATAGGAAAGGATTAGTCAAGGCTTGTGGGGAGGCGGCCTTGTCCCTGAAACAAAGGCATGAATAAGCCTGCAGGACAAGCTTTAGACCGTGCCTGGGTGCTCTAGAGAAGCCATTAGAGAGGGAAGAAATTTTTTTTCCAGTGAGAAGTCTAGTCCTTTGGTATAGTTGGACATTTCAGAGGGTGGCATGCCTGAGCCCCCAACCTAAGCAGCTGGTCACTGTCATCACACTAACAGCCTTGGCCAGAGCTGCTTGGGCACATAAGAATCCATGTGGCCAAGAGGAGAAACTGCAAAAATGAGGGTTTGGGGAAGTGGGGAAGGGGGAGCTGGATGGAACCCCAGAGGGGACTGTGCCTTGTATGTGAAATATGGGTAGCAGTGGAGGGCCCTGAGACTGAATGAGACCTTCAGCAACCGAGAACCCATGGGCAGCTGGGAGGGTGAGGACATGAGAGGGAAGCGGAGAAGGGGCCTGGCTGCACTGGGCAGCTCCCATCACCGGAGCCCACTGGACTTCTGGGGTACTGGCTGCCAGTGCAGCAAAGGCGAGGAGGCCTGGGGCCTTTACTGTCTTTTTCACCCCCGACACGAGTCTCACTCTGTCGCTCTGGCTCGGGTGCAGTGATATGATCAGGGCTCACTGTGGCCTTGGCCACCTGGGCTCAAGCCGTCCTCCCACCTTGGCCTCCCAAGTAGCTGGGACTACAGGTGTGCACCATCACACCTGGCTATTTTTTTTTTTTGTAGTGACAGGGTCTTGCTATGTTGCCCAGGCTTGTCTCAAGCTTGTGACTTCAGGTGATCCTCCCACCTCAGCCCCTCAAAGTGCTGGGATTACAGGCGTAAGGCACCGCCCCCTTTGCCATCTTATTCTCACATCAAGATCCTACAAAAGTCTTCACCACCCTAGGTTTATCTGGTCCCAAGTTTTCTGTAGTCTAGAGGTTGTCTCTGTAACTCTTTGTGGGGAGGGAGGGGTCCCCGGAGTTTTAGGTCTGAGATGCCTTCTCCCAACATGCCCCTTAGGGAGAGCCACCAGTGCAGACAGCCGCCTAGTCCCACCATGCCCAGGTGTCTTCCTCACTCTGTATATGATGACTGTACCTGAGAGTCCAGGAGGCACACCTGCAGCCTGCCTCAGGCCTCCCCCTAAAGGATATACAGCAAATACGATTCCTATAACAATCGCACGCCTAAACACACACACACATACACATTCCTTAATTCTTTTATGTGCTCACCTTCTCCCTTCCTCTCTCCAGTTCCCTAAGCTAAAAGGCAAGAGTTCAACACAAGATTTTAAGAAGACTTGAAAATGCCCAGGGCTCAGCAGCAGGGCTCGGTGTCATCCTCCGAGGCTTGGTCACCCGGGACTGCTTCTGCAGCCAGAAGGCGTCACAGGCGTTCGCTGCCCATCAGAGCGCTCAGTCTGGGCAAATCTTTGGACACCAAAGTAACGTTCAAGCTGTGTTTGGGTTTGAGGCTGTCATAGCCTCGTTCTGCCCAACCTATTATTAATAACTGCCCGCCACTCAAAAACAAGTTGTTGGAGACTAAAATGATCACATCATAGAAACTCTGAGAACCATTTCTAAGCAATAATAATAAAAAAAAAACGGTTTTGTAAAATCTGTCACTACTCACCTCATGAATTAGACACTTGTCTATGAGCTGTAAATAGGAACTTATATTTTCCTCATCAGGTCTGGAGACCAAGAGCTGTGTGCACACTGTGAATTAAAAAGAAAAGATGAATTAGAAAAATGCACCCCTTTCTAATCTCTGGGACCTGCCTCTCATCTCCCTTCAGGAGCAACATTCTGAGAGGCATGTGTGTCTGCAGCTTTATGTAGGGCTCAGAAAAAAGACCAAGAGCGCCTCATTCCATGGAAGTTAAAGGTTCAGTCGCCATGGGAGCCCTTGCCTTGAGACGCCCCTTGGATTACTGCCAGTCATGCCATTCTGTGTGAAGCCTTCTGCAATAAGACACTTTGTGAGAGGAAGAACACAGCAGAGAACAGTGGCATCCTGAGCTCGGTCTTTGAAAGTGGCTCTGTGTGAGGGACTTCAAAAGCATCCAAGACCCTGACAGTGTCAGAGAGAGCAGCCTCCATGATTTTATGAATGAGTGCACACCCCTCGCCAGGTGCAGAGGCAGTGGCGTTTGTGTTTGGAGGAACGAGCTGGCACCTCCTGCAGACGGGGAGGTACGTGGGTGTGCACATGTGCAGGAGGCCTGCTACTCACTCCTCAGAGGGTTGCTTTCTCAGAGTGATATGCACATTCATGCACACACAGACTCAGGCTCACCTACACACTCAAGTCAGTGCTAATTAGGATGGAGCAGAGTTTGTCTGCGGGCGGAGTACACACACGCGCTGGGTTTCTTACGGCCATGTTAGTGTGGCCCATTCAGAGGGGGTGAGGCTCCGAATTTCGTGGTCGTGTTTACAGGGCCATGGTGGAGATGGGTGGACGAAGGGAGTCAGCCAAAGCGTAAGAATGTCTGACACTCAAGGAGACAAGCTTGAAACCTGGCATCATACTTGATTCCTCTGTCCCTAACCCTGCATGAGTGATCGGTCACACAATCCCATTTATTTCTTGCCTTTGCACGTAGACTTTCAGCATAACATTGTTTGTAATAACAAAAACTTGTAAACCACCTCACTGCCTATGAATCGAGACTTGGTTAAATAAATTACAGTTTATGCATACAGTGGACTAGTATGCCACCTTTCAAAAATGATGAGATGATGGTGCTATTTTTGTTGATTGAAATATTGTAAGTATGTAGTACTTTTTAAATTTAAATTTGATTCTTTGTTTTTGAGAGTCAGGGTCTCATTATGTGGCCCAGACTGGTCTGGAACACCTGGACTCAAGCAACTCCCTTCAGCCTCCCAAAGGGCCAGGATTATAGGCATAAGCCACCGTGCCTGGCTATAGTATTTTTTTAAAAACCCATCAACCTGCAGAAAAGAACGTAAATAAGGCCTGCGTGTGTGTAAACGTGAATACGCATGTGCTTACGTGTGATGATGAAGTTTCTGAAAGGATATCCCCAACCTTAATAGTGACTATCCCTGGGAATGAGGATGGCAGGGATTGGGGTGGGGGGCGGGTTTGGGGTTTTTCACTTCCCACCAGTCTGTGAATCTGAATTGTGTATGTTGAGTGTGAATGGGGTTACAATTTCCTCTAATGTAGTTAGAATATGAAGACACGGTGCCACAGCAGTGTGGGTCTCGTGGGAAGGAGGGCGATGCACCGCGAGTTCAGTAGCTTCTCCACTTGGGCTTGGCAGAGCTGTGTCTTCACCCATGGGGAAATCTGTTCTAATCCCACACAGCTAAGCGGTGGGTGGGGGAGCGCGAGGGCCCACCCTGGCCATCAAGCTTCAAGGGAAGCTGTGAGTCATCTTCTCAACCAGATTACTATGAATTTAAGTCTTTTTTTAGGACATGCCTTAAGGTGGGTGGTGGAGGGGTGGGGGTTATTCTTACTGCAAACTCGGTTTTTAAAAACAGTCTGAAATATTGGACAATAACAGAGAAAAAATGGTTTTCCCCTTCCAAAGGAAAAGTGGTGGCATTACCACATGTTAAAAAATAATCAAGATGTCTTGTAAGACGCTCGATCAAGCATAAATTATTCTAATGGTGGACATTCTTCAAGGATGTGGAAGTAAGGGTCTGCCCCCGAAAGGGCAGAGGGTAGCCTGGGTAGAAAGGGGCGCTCTTAACCGAAGGACCAGGCTGTGGATTCTGCCCTCCTTGACAAGTGTGCACCCAGCATGTATGCTTGGAGGGTCTGTGGGAAGGCCTCACTTTAGATACTGGTGTCATCCCTCAATTTTTGTACCACCTACTTATGAGGCATCTACTATAAGCACTGTGCCACAAGCAGGGTACTGAGTGGCTAGGAAAAGTGGTGTGACAGCGCTGCGGACTAATGAAGATACAGTCAAGCAAACAGACAATTATAATCCAGTGTGAAC
Organism: Aotus nancymaae; assembly: GCF_030222135.1. Taxonomy (NCBI): domain Eukaryota; kingdom Metazoa; phylum Chordata; class Mammalia; order Primates; family Aotidae; genus Aotus; species Aotus nancymaae. The sequence continues at coordinate 24,778,714 of NW_026988476.1, read as the reverse complement.
TGGGCTAAGACAAGGAAAGGAAAGCGGGGCGCGGGGCAGGTGAGAAGGGGTACCTCTCCCGGCCCAGTGGATCAGCAGGCTTCCTGGAGCATATGAGGACTTAGGTAAGACCTGGAGGAGGAGGAGGCATAACCCAGGTGAGGGGAATGGGGTGAGGGCAAGAGTGTTCTAGGCAAGGCTGTCACATGTGGATGTGCAGGCTGTGCACTGCACAAGTGCATGCCAAGGTGAGTGCCAGCGGTGCCGTGTCAACCCAGACAGGGCGCCATCTTGTAATGCACATGAAGGCTTTGTATAAACTAGTAGGGGCCTAGGTTCTAGGCAGAGGGGAGGTATGCACAAAGGCTCAGAAGCCAAGAAAATATGCAAACTTTTGAGAACTCAAAGATAGAGTCTGGAGTGTAGAATGGAGGTGGTAAGGGCTGTGGAGGTAACAGGAAGGGGCCAGATGACACGTGACTCTTTAGGTTTGGATTTTATCACCATCACATGAAACTTAACTTTGTTCTATCTTGAGCTGATAAGAAGGCACAGTGGTAACCATGTGCATGATGGAGAGACTGCAGGGTTCAAATTCCAGCCCTGCCATCAGCTGTGTAAGCTCAGGTGACCTAATTAGCTTGCATGCCTCAGTTTCCTCCTCTGTAAAATGGGATAACTTGGGGATTAAGTAAGATCTATAGGTAAAGCACAGAGAACCGTGTCTGCTACAGAGCAAAAGCTAAATAAACACAAGCTATTTGTACTGGAGCATTTCGCATGGCAGGCCAGCTCTGAAGAGAGAATATAAATGCAGACATGGGAGAAAGTGAACAAAACAGTTCTACGCCAGGAATTCTCCAAACCATGGCTGCATCTGAGAACACTTTCAGTGGTGAGGAGAGGCCACTGCCAAAGCTGGCATCCTTCCACACAGGGAGATCTTTGGCTCTGGCTAAAGGCCATCTGTGCCCCTTCAGCTTGTCATTCATTTTCTGCCACTTTTGCTTTAGGGAGACAGTGAAAAGCTGAGTGAGTGGTTTGTTCCTGAAATCATCTTTTTTCGGACTCCTTCCCACCTTCCTCCCACAAGGGTCCAATAATGAGCACTGTAATAAAAGGGCTGGCATCCCCGGGTCTGAGGGAGTTGGAGAGAAAGGAGCCAGGGTTAAGAGGAGGTCTCGGCGGGTCACAGTGATTGCAGTTCAAACCCAAAGGCTTAACCTGTCTGAGCTGCACTTTCCCTATCTGTAAAATGCAGCTAATGATGTCTACTTGGACAGGGAATTTATCCCGCACCCAGGGAAGCCCTCAGGAGACTGTCGCTCTGGTTAGTGGTATCAGGGAAGAAAAAAAGGAATAGGTGAATTGGGCTCTACCTTTCCCCATGACGCGTGTGAACTGCCCAGGGAGGTCCCCCTCCGGCAGGGGGGCGACGGCCAGCTCCCCGTCGCAGCTGCTCAGCTGGTGCGGCTGGAGCCCGCCACTGGCACCAGCTGAGGAGGTGGCTGTGGCGCCGGTGGCTGTGGCCCCATCTTTGCAGTCGGGGCTCTGGCTCTCGGAGCCCATCAGTGAGGACTGGTGCTGGGCCTGGGGCTCTCGGCGGCGAGCCTCCGGGGTGGTGCTCGGGGAGGTGTAGGCCTTGATGGGAGTCAGGATCATCTGGTGCAGTTCCTGGAGCGGGATACGCAGGCTGCCCCCTTCGATGATGTCCTGGACGGTGACAGCAGGAAGACCTCTGTTAGGCTCAGGAATAAGGGTCGTCCACCTCCGTGCCTGCCCTCCCCTGCCCTGAGCTCTTACAGGATTCGTGGCTGCTGGTACCCTCATCAGAATGTTTTTGGGAAGAGGGACCACTTTCATTTTATCATTCTGATATTGGCCCAGGTAAAAGACTTGGAAAATACAGACAGGTGTAGTGAGGAAATACACACCTCTGGAAAATCCCACTATCTATGTAGAGATGACGACTACAGCAATTTGGTACATTTCCTTTTCTGGCTTCCTTGGTGTATTTCTGTAAAATGTAGTTACACATTTTACAGTCACACACTTTAGAAGTTGTACAACAAAGTTGAGTCACATGGTGGCTTTGCGTCCCGTGCATGCTTTGTTTTGGATGAAACAGCCTGTTCACACACACCTTCACTCAGCCCATGGCACAGGCAGCACAGGGTAGTGATTAAGAGCAGAGACTCTGGGTCAGAGGCTGGAGTTTGAATTCTTGCGCTCCCATGTGACTCTGGGCAAAGGCCTTAACCACTTTGTACCTCAGTTTCCCTGTGTACAAAATGACCACATCGTACCTTGTGACACCAGCCACAAGGTGACTATATCATGCCAGGGGCTGTGCTACGGGCTGGGGCTGCTGTGAGGGGACCCTCCTGGAGAGGTTGACATTGGTACAGGGACACAAATAAACGTGGGCATGAGGATCTTGGGGAGGAACGCTACAGGTGGAGGGCACAGGCTCTGAAATGGGAGTCTGAGGAACAGCAAGGAGGCCTGTGATGGAGCAGGCAGGCAATGGTGTCCCGTCAGCCACCTGGGCCTGAGCCTGCAGGCCTCGGGCCAGGGCAGAGACGCTGGAATCTAGTCTAAGATGGGAAACCAGGGAAGGTTTCGAGCAAGGCAGTGACAAGTTTTACAAGGATCATTCTGGAGAGGAATATGTATAGACTCTAATATTATGTATGTATGTCTTTATGTGTTGCATAGTAAAATTGGATCATTCTGCACATTTGGTTTGATATACCGGGCAATACTTATTAAAAAAAGGAAGAAAAGTTGATTCTGATAGATATTTCTCTCTGTGCTAGATGCTCGCAGAGGCCCAAATGCTTGTGGCTGGGAGTGTGGCTGGGGCTCGGGGGCCTGGGGCCCTGGGTGCCATGGTGGGTGGGGTGGGCCCTCTACAACAAAGCTGCTCCCCTGTGTTTGTGCACATAAAGGTCTTCCTAGGATCTGGAAAGGACATTGACAATTTGGGCCCTGATTACTAACAAAGCATTTTCTTTTTCTTTTCTTTTCTTTTTTTTTTTTTTTTTGAGATAGAGTCTTACTGTTGCCCAGGCTGGAATGCAGTGACATGATCTTGGCTCACTGCAACCTCTGCCTCCCAGGTTCAAGTGATCCTCCTGCCTCAGCCTTCTGAATAGCTGGGATTACAGGTGTGTGCCACTATACCCAGCTAATTTTTGTATTTTTAGTAGCGATGAGATTTCACTATGTTGGCTAGGCTGGTCTGGAACTCCTGACCGCAGGTGATCCACCCGCCTCGGCCTCCCTAAGTGCTGGGATTAAAGGCATGAGCCACCGTGCCTGGCCTGAAGTATTTGATTTTCTGAGAGCTCAGAATAGCAAGGGCATTTAAAAAAGCCTGATGCGTGAGTATCCAATCCATTCCTGGGTTCTCTCTTACCAAGAACACTTGCTTGATCGTGTCAGGGAATGCAAACATATGAAATACGATCATTTCTGTACCCAAACCTTTCCAATCAATCGATCAGAAAAAGGAAAGCTGAGGACAGCAACCTTGGACGTGCGTGTTTCAACTGTGGGCAGTGAAGAACACCAACAGTCACACCCTGTCACTGGCAGGAACCTGCTTTGTTTGGCAGGAAGGGGTGGGAAGTGGAGCCTGGATTATGCCTTAGCCTACTTGGCACGAAGGGTTTATGAAGGAAGTGAAAATTTAATTAGCTACCAGAATTGTCTCTGAAACCTGGCCAGGGCCACTGTCCAGATTATTTTAGGGGAGAAAGTCCCGTTTTCTCTTAAAGAGGATAGTTTCAGCATCTGCCACCTTCCTTCCACACATGGCAGATGTCTATGCAGGAGTCAGGTGTGCCCCGATCACTCCCAGTTTCCCTGCTGCCCACAGTAGGCCCGGCCATTTCCCAGCATCTAGACACTACCATGCAACTTGCTTCCTTGATTTGACCTGGTGATGTGACCAGGACAGGCATAGGAAGGTGAGCTAGCTGACCTATACCAGGGGAGCACCTATCACCTTTTCTGATGGGATTGTGTGCTGAGTAGGGGACCCCTGGACCCTTCCTCAACTGCCCAACCAGCCCCTGGGTTGTGGGGGACACTGAGCTCTTTGTCCAGCCCCTGACTAAGGAGACTAAGGAGGGTAAGGGTTAAGAGAGGGACGAGGCTTCCCTATGAAGAGGGGTTAAGAAAGCCAAGCTGGGGTGATCACATGTATCCCTGCCAGGCCATCCTATGCAGCTGCTATCAATGGGATGAGCAAATGCATGCTTGGGACACTCTGTCAACCACACCAAACTCCTGCCTGCTCTTGTCACATGGCCAGAAGGTTTCTCCAGCTAGCGGTGAGAGGAAATTTTGGTTATGGGAAGAGCCTTCAAACAGGAAACATATACATGACCCACTCAAATCTTATCTGATTCTTCTACTGGAGGCAACCACACCAAAAAAATAAAAATTAAAAAAGAAACCAAAGATATAGTGAATAATGTTGGATACTTTCTATAAAATATAGCTTCCCAGGAATCGTGGAATTTTGTGTTTTTTTCCCCGCCTCGTAAACATCAAGCTATGTCTCAAAGATAACACTTGGCTTACAACCAGTTGGCCCCTCCCCTGCTCAAGCTGGCATCACTAGTATGGCACTGTGACCAACAGGTCGTGTTCCTGACACTTAAAAATGAATTCCTGAACTCAAAACAGAGTGCCCAAGTTGAGAAGGAAACAGGAAAATGGCTGGAATGCAAATCAATGTAGCACCTTTGACTAACTGTGAGAATTAATTCTCCACATTGACAAAAAAAATTGGGAATCCACCCAACTCTTTGCTGGTCCTTCATACCAAAAATATAATCCCACATGATAAACACAAAGAGCCACAGTGAAGCTGTTCATTAACTAACATGCTGTTACAAAGCCCAGGAGCTCCTTTGAGAGCAGACAGCATGAAGTCTGGTCCACCATTGACCACAGCCATCACTCAGTAGAAGGAAATGACTTTCTGGCTTATACCAGCCCTGGTGTGGCTGCTTGGGTCTTGGAGGAAGGCTGATTCAGTGCCTTTCCTGGGCATATGACAACAACCAGCTGCAAACCATTTGGAAAAGAGAGACTTGAGCAGCCCAAGTGTCACCAACACTCATGCGATGTGTCTCTAGCTCCATCCTTCCCTTTGTGTAAGAGAATTGGGATTCTCATATAACAGACAGGACTCCTATATCTAGTGCATCCATTCTTTCTCTCCTTCTCTCATACACCCATCACGAGAGTGCATCAACCTGCACTGTCATCAGCCCTGTCATCAATCAGGGACTGTTACACGCTGGGATTCAAAAACAAGTCATAATCTTTGCTCTAAGGTGCTTGCAGTTTCTGGGACCCACATGGTATGATGGGCATCAGGGCAGGGAGCTGTGGGAACACATAAGAGGGACCCTGACCACCATTGCATGTTTCAGGAAAGGAGAAACAGCATGAAAGGAACAAAGGATGAAAGGACCCTGGCCGAGCAGGGCTCAGGGTGGCCACAGATGAAGCTGAAGAGCTTTTCCAAGTCCTTAGCAACCAACTTGCTAAAGAGTTTGGACCCACTTGAGTTTCTTTTTCTTAAAATCGGATACTAGCAGCTTTCCTGATTACCTTAGGAAGTTTGCTCTAAGGGCCAAAACCACCAGTAGGGGTGAAATATTTTTAAAAAGTATACAGTGCACCTTACTAGTGTAAGGCATTATTACTCCAGAAATATTTAGCATTTAATATTATCTGCTGTTTCTCTGCAGTAGTTGATAGAATTGGGGTCTCAGATCTGAACCCAAGAGGACAAGATCTGGATGTGTTTGAAGAAAAGGCACAGGCTTACAGAGAAACATGTTCTCCTCCTGTAAGCAGTAATAAACGGAAGGGGGTGAATGTGTGAGTGTGTGTGGATATTTCCTTTCTCCACGCCAGGGACCCGGGGTCAGAAAATGGCTCAGCTTCACAGTTTGAGAGTGAGCTGAAAAGGAAGGATGATGAATAAAAGCATGTGGAAACGTTTTCATTACTCAAGATAAATATCAAAACATCTGCTCCAGTGGCCATTCTAATTCTCCATTTCCACCACCTATCTTGAGAAGTCTACAATTCTGTACCCCATGGCCCTTCATCCATTCATACCACCTGGTTCACGGGCTTCTGTTTCTGTCTCCTCCCATTCACCTGAAACTCTTGTCATCATGGAATAGTGACTTGCTGAGGGCCAATTTCAGGGGACAGTGTTATATCTCCCTTGTACGTGACACTTCCATGTCACCTGGCGGGATTCCTTCCTTCAAACACTCCCGACTTTCTGCGAGCATAGCCGGTATTAATGTTCAGCCCTTCCACATCTTCTGGTGCTCCTCAAGGCCTATCCACACTCTTGACACTTGACACGCACTTCCGGGAGTACCTACTACCAGTTACACTCAGACGATGCACAATTGGGCCTTTCAAACCTTGTGGGGCTCCTGGACCTGAGACCTGCTCTTCTGGCCACTGACTTGCCATTTCCACTTGGGTGTCCCACAGGCATCTCAGACTTAGCCCTTCAAACGGACCTCCATTTCCCACCCCCACTCCTCCTATCTTTTCTGTCCCCAAATGCTGTGACACTCAAACACAAGCCTCACCACAATCACTAGACTCCCCCTAAACGATCTCTATCCTCCTCCTCCATCCTCACTGCCTTTATTTTGGTTCAAGCTCCCATCAAGACTTTCTATAGTTTCCTAGTGAGTTTCCCAGCCCGCATCCGGCTCCTCTGAAGGCTTCCCACCTCATCACTGCACAGCGGTCTATTTCACCTCAGGAGGATTCCCCCACCTGCTGTGGTGATGACACTGACCAGACTGGGTTGTGAGATCGTACGGTGCCATGTCTAACTGTCCCAATGCACGTCCCCAGCTCCCCATGGCAGGAACCATGTATGACTCACAGTTAACCTCCAGTGGATGGGGCAAATTGAGTCTCAGGGAGCTGCTTAATAAGGGTTTAGTAACTGAACAAAAGAGCTCTGGACATAGAGCTCAGAGAGCCATCATCAGTTATGAACTAACTCTGGGTGGGGCCCCAGCTATCTCCTTAGAAATCTATGTGAGGTAAGAATATGGGAGGCAGGCAAGGGCAGATCACTTTTTTTCCAACAGCACCATCAGCCCAGCGGTGTCTGGAAATGCCCGAGAAACAGCTGATTTGAGTCTGCCACTGGTGCCGTCAGTGGTAACAGGTTACAAACAACCCACTCCCTTACAAAGCAGGAGAGGTAGGGGTTCCAGAGAAGAGAGAGGAGGGCCAGAGGCTGAGTCCTCAGTGGATGCCTGAGAGAGATTCCTTCCCATCCCCTCTCATCAGCTCATGCAGGGACACTCAACACACAGGATGTCCAAACATTCGGGTGTTCTGATGCAAGCTCAACCCAGTCATCTGACACACGTAAGCTCTCCTCTCTCACAGAAGTCAGACTCAATAAACCCACAATTTCTTTCCACTTGACCACTGGCTGCCATCACACTTCGCTCTGCATGTGGCATCTTTTTTATTTTCCCATTCCAGTGAACAGGGGAGTCAATATTATTCTAGGTGCAAAATGTGGGACACAGAAAACATCACTAACTCGTCAATGGCATGTCAGGGTCACCCTTGCTACCTGGCTGCCAGAGTGTTCCCCATGCTGCCTTCTGCCAGGCTGCAGGGAATAAAGCTAACAGTAATTTGTCTCCCAGGTGGGTCTGCTTCCTCAGTGATGGAGGATATGAATGAATCCTCAAGGCTGCTCCAGCAAGAAATCACTATTTTACCCTAACACTTGCAATCAAATCCTTACGCAAAATGTTTTCTGTACTTTCTAACAAATAAAGAGTAAGTTGGCCTTCTGAATGTTCCCCCAAACAGAATGCGTTCTCAATTTAAAAATGGCAATAATCACTCAGACAAGCTGCTTGCTCAAGGAGTTAGTATAAAATTAAAAACAACAACAAATAAACCTCAGGTCCAGTTGGATAGCTCACTTGCAATTTGTAATTCACTTTAATTAAGAAGAGGCCTTTAATCACAGATGTGCACATGAGAAGCCTCTGTCTGTCTATCTGGCTAGAGGTTTAAAAAGAAATGTTTCTTATAAAGTTATATATGTATATCCATAAATATACATATTATATGCATTAAATATAATTTTATATAGCATATATGAAATTATACGCACACACATCTTTGTGCATCAGATGAAAAATTCCCACTCCATTAAATGTTTACATGCTCACACAACTTGCTTTAGCCCTACCTTCCTCAATACTCCGTCCCCTTCCAAAATCCAAAAGCTCCCTGGGATTACTAGAAAAGGTTACCCCTCAAGCTCTGCAGGTTGCAAATACCCACAGAACTTCCCACCCACCACTCCTGCCTCCCAGTACCCGTGCAAAATAATCCCAACCCTGAGGCAGAGGCCACGCTGGTTCACTCGTGTGTGGGATGGGTCTGCCCTCCTTCAGATCTTAGATGAAATCATGTAGTCATTAGGTCCTAAAAATGACATTGTTACCAGGGGAGCATCCAAACACAAAGATAAGAAGAGGACCTGTGAAGGCAGCAAACAAAATGGGGCAGTAGGCAGCTTTTTTTTTGTTGTTATTGAGATGGAGTCTCGCTTCTTTGCCCAGGTTGGACTGCAGTGGCGCGATCTTGGCTCACTGCAACCTCCGCCTCCTGGGTTCAAGCAATTCTTCTGCCTCAGCCTCCCCAGTAGCTAGGATTACAGGCATGTGCCACCATGCCCAGCTAATTTTTTTTTTTTTTTTTTGTATTTTCTTCTTAGTAGAGACAGGATTTCACCCTGTTGGTCAGGCTGGTCTCGAACTCCTGATCTCAAGTGATCTACCTGCCTTGGCCTCCCAAAGTGCTGGAATTACACATGTGAGCCACCAAGCCCAGCCTCATAACTGCTTTTAACGTTGGAATAAACTTTTTTCAGCATTTAGTATTTTTGAGATGATTCCTATCAGAGTCACAGGGACCCATTCTGTTGTTAAGTGAAAGCCTGAAATTATTTTTGAGAGTCAACTATGTCTGCCTGCCAATTGCCTTTGACCCTCTCTCTCTGCAGTGTACCTGCTGGGGTTTACCACTCTGGGGGCAGCTGTTCTCAAAATAGACCCTCCCCTGGGAGGACAGTGAGACCAAAGCACAATGTGTATTCCCTATCGTTTTGCCAAGATTTCAGCCTCTGATTGTGAACTGAACACCTCACCGATCTCTACAAATGTATACGAGGTAGAGACACAAATGTACATAAAAAGGGTACATTTGACAGTACTTCATCAGGGCTCTAGGACAGCCAGGCAAGGCAGCCTGGGCCCAGGGACTAAGCACACTGTGGCATCAGGTTCCCAAGTAGCATGTGCAACCAGGAAGTTTCACTGCAAAAGCATTCCTGTTTTCTCTGACTTTGGTAAGGAAACCACATGATACGCTCGAGAAGGTCTGTTGAAGATGCTTCCAACAGAGAATTTTCCTGGTTCATTTTCCTATGATGAAAGTGGAAACTTTCCCTCATCTGATAACTTACCCTTTCCAAAGACTTCAGGAGATTCTGTCTTTCTTTGAGCTTCTGAATACTGATGACAATTTTATGTCTTGCACCTTTGGTAACGTTCTGTAATTAAATAACAAGTTATATTTATATATATATTTTAAAACATATTTTTAAGAATCAGCTTACAGATTCTTGGAGGCCTTTACCATCTTCTTTGTTCCTATATGTTCATGGGCTCATCAATATCCACTTATCTCTCTCATTAGTATTCATCATCATAAACCTCCTCTTACTAAATATTATTATTATTTTTTGAGACAGGGTCTCACTCTAGTTACTCAGGCTAGAGTGCAATGGCACCATCTCAGCTCACTGCACCCTTGACCTCCTGGGCTGAGGTGATTTTCCCACCTCAGCCTCCTAAGTAGCTGGGACTACAGGCCACCACACCTGGCTAATTTTTGTATTTTTAGTAGAGATGGGGTTTTGCAATGTTACCAAAACTGTTCTCAAACTCCTGGGCTCAAGCAACCTTCCTGCCTCAGCCTCCCAAAGTGCTGGAATTATAGGCGTGAGCCAGCATACCTGGCCATCTTCTTAATTCTAACTCCATCTGGTGACACATTTGCCTGTGTCTTTTGACCATGCTTTTTATCTGTATTCATATCTTTCTGTATCTTGGAGAAAGATGCAGAACAGTCAATTATTCTACCCAGCATGAGATTTCTTCATAGTCTTAAAAGATAATTTTTAAGTCATGCACACTTCCTTGTCTCCAGGCTTTATAATTTCAGTCCCTCTCAGTTTCCCTGAAGGTCCCAACCCCATACAGAAATTCACGGCTTTCTCAAACCTTCCCTGTGTTTTTACCCATCTTGAGAAGATGAGCAGCCCAGCAGAGTCCACATGGTTTGTCATAAAACACGGGGAATTTCTAGTTAGTTTGCAGCCCGTCTTTTTGTTTCTCTAAGGAAAACTAGAATAGAAAGTTACTTAAATCCATAATTCAGTCATCTCTTCAGGTGAATGATTAGGATTCACGGTAAGAGCTGTGGATTTTGCTGAGCCTAAGGATTTAGTTAAATAGTTTTTGATAATAGATACTGCCAATTTCCTGTTAGACATCCCTTTCTCAAATAAGGTCTCTAACACAAACGTCTGGTGACTTCTTGCAACTGTTCTATGGAATTCTTCTTAAAGGAAAAGATGGAAATATCAACATCTGTACTAGAAAAACTAAGACTCAAATGACAAATGAACCCTGTCTCTAAGATGAAACACTGGGGGTGTATTTCTGTTTACCCTTAACTTTGGGTTCGAGTGAATTAAATTACTCTGAAAAGTTTGTGCTGGCCTCTGGCTTTGCCCTCAGTGTCAATTATTTGTTTTTTTCCTCGAGTTGATCAATTGATGACTTAAATTTTTTTCCTCAACTCTGACCCACACACAACAGTGCTCTTAGGAACAGTTCTCATCAATCCCTGGGATGTCAAGGAGCAATCAAGATCCAAAAAGAGGTGGGAGAAATGTTAGGAAGTTGAGATGAGTGCCTTTCATTCTCTGAGAATGTGCAGTGACTTTGGGCTTTGTGTGTGTCTACACTGGGAGTCCGCCAGGCCTGCGGGGTTAACTGAGGGTACCGAATAAGCACCGGGAACCAGCGATCTGCGGGGAGGTGTCCGTCCAGACCAGCCATGCCCAAATGGTACAATCTCCTCTTCCTGCAAAGGAAATATTCTTAGCCTATTCAGACCATCAATTCTTTTAAATCATTGCTGAAAGGAAACTGAGGCCAATGTGAAATATGCAAATAGCATTTTAAACAAGGGAAACAAAGACATTGGTCAGATCCATTTACTTGCGCACAGCATGGTCGGAAACATGCTTAGTTTTAGGGGTTCTGTTGACTGGCCTTTGGCATCCACATTGGGGAAAGATGCCTTAGAAGGAAGGGGAAACTTTGTCTTTTTATGACATGCAGAAGGGAAATGAAATCTGAGACCTGTGGAAATCTCATTCTCAATGATTGTTTCATGTTAGAAGAAAAAAATATTTTGTATAATTTACTGCAATTTTAATGAAGACTGGCCTGAACACGACTTTTTAAAAATGTTGGGGGGGGTTTGAGGCATGACCTGGTGCTTCTACTCACCAGTCCAGTTAGAAGCTAGCTGGTTTGTAACTGGACTAGGCAACAGACAATGGATCTGTCACTTCCCAAACAAGCCAAGCCCTGGGATGTGGATTCTCTGTGGCATGGTCAGATATTACTTCTCCTAGGAAATTCCACCGATTCCTCCCTAGCACCTGGAACTTTCCAGTGTGCCGAGGTTATGCCTTTTCATATCACTTGCTCTCACTTTCACATTCCTGCTTTCTGCTTGTCTTCCATCTCCTACTGGACTCTGAAGACAAGAATCCACCCAGCCTTACTCACCATGGAATGCTGCACAGCATCCCACAGTTCCCAGGATAGGGCAAGCTACTGTGTGGGCATAGGTATGGATCTAAACAAGGTTGTCCAGGCCTTGAACTTCAGGTCTGCCTGGGGCACCTCTCAGGGAACAGTCGCATCAAGCACATACCTGTGCCTCCAGCTGGCACTCGGTGAGGGCCATCATCTCCTCATAGGTCATCTGGGAGAAAAGCGCGGCATATTTGTGCAGGCGGAGGCTTTTTAGCCAGGCTGGAACATCTGTGGCACAAGTTATGCAAGAGACAGGGGGAGAAATGAAAGGGAATGAGAAGAGGTGACGAGAGATGTAGGAACAGAGAAGGGGAAGGAGGGTGATGGTCAGAGAAAAAAAAGAAAAAAAATATACCTTTATGTTACTATGTATTTAATTTGAGCTGAGACGTACAAGACTCAGGCTAGCCCCGACATTCCTACTGGTGTGCTCCTTCATTCTACTTAGACCAGGGGTACTAACTTGGGGTCCATGAGCTTCAGGGAATTCAGAAATCCCCTAAAGTTATATCCCAATTTGTGAGTAGATGGACAGTTTTCTGGGCAGAGGGCCATCCATAGCTTCCATAAGATTCCCAAAGGGGTTCATGACCAAAAAGATGGCAGGGAACAACTGCCTTAGCTGGACCGTTCATCACTGATTTGGAAAGAGCTGGCTTAGAATGACAGAGCTACAGGGGCAGACTACATCCTCAAGATAATTCCTTTGTACATTCAATGCAGATTTTCACACACAATTTTCAGCCACTCCCACAGTGATAGGAAAATAGTGGTCACTAATTCCTAGGCTGCCTGTCTTCCATCTCCTATTGGACTGATCTTTCCCCATAAAAAATGCCTCCCTATATATACCTGAGGGCATCTTTGACTTTTTACTTGATCGTCAACCAAAAATATGTCAGGACTTGAAAGGCTCAAAGATTGGCTGGGCCACAGAATAACGGGAGTTCTAAAGTGCATCTGAAATAACCCCCAAGTCTGGCATTCTAAAGTTAAGAAAAGTAAATAGTAACTGTATTGAAAATCCACAGGAGAACTATTACCTTGTCAAATAAAACCAAAAGAAAGTATTTGCTCATATTCTTTAAGTCAGAGTTTTTGAGCTGATAGGATCTTTGGAAAGTTTCCAGAATCATCTTCCCTCATCCCCGAGGGAAGGTTAGTAGGCTGTGTTCTTAAGAACTAGTCGTTAAGCCTAGATCACAGAGCAAGTCTGTGGTGAAATGGGAACCAGAACCCAGATCTCCTGATTCCTAGCTCTTTCCCATAATGTACCAATTCTTGTAAAATAAGGACCGAACAGCCTACCAGTGGCTGAAAAACAGTGACTGCAAAGTACTTGGAAATGCTAAAGCACTGGGTAAATGTTGTTCTTGTTTTTTTTGAAGTATTATCCATTACCAACCATGTTGACTGCAGGAGTCTACCAACTGCTAAGTACTTTATTCTGAGGCACTGACCACACACATTCCAAAACAAGCGAGAACCTTCTACTTTTTCAATGTTTAATGTTGGGATTGATGAAAGAGGCCTGGACTATTCTGAAATCAGGCCCTGCTTCCAGAGTGAACCAACTCTAGGTTTAGGGAATGTGGGTATGGGATAATCTCCTGAACTCAAAGATTTAGGTGGGGATGATGGGCCTGGTGAGATTACTTCTTGATTTGCAGTAATGCAGAGGCCAAGGAAGGGGAATTTCCAGAGAACTGACATTGGACAGACAATGGCATCTTAAGAACAGACTCAGTTATCTCAGGCTAGAAATCACTCCATTCTGTGCTTGAAAGCCCTTCACTCTGCTATGACAAGCATGAGCCCCTCTGTGCCCGTTATTAACCACCAACAGTCAAGGCTTCCTCAAACACATCATACTGATCCCTTACATCATCAAACTCAAACTGCAGTTAGAGCAAGAGTCCAGGACATGGTAGCTCAGGAGTCTGGAACCTTCCATCCTGCACAATCCTGGAGCTATTTTACCAGACTCCATTTTCCACCATGCTTTTATTTTTGCTGAAGGAACGCTAATGCTTCTGCAGAGTGAGCGGCAATGATTTTAACTACACCTTTGTCTCTCAGGCATGTTACCAACGGCATGTTACCACTCTGTCACCAGGTTTCATGTCTGCTATTTACATCTTGAAAGTCCCAAGTCACTGCTCAGAAAACTCAATGATCATGGTTCAGAGAAACCTGGGTAACTCAGTGCTGCTATTGGGCACAATTCATCACAAAAGACAAGGGAGCAGCCTCTTGGACCAAACTTTCACTGGGTGCCCTACAGCTGAACCACGCAAAATCCACTGATGATGAACAGAATCCTGAGCTATTGAATCGTGTTGTAAACATGGTGCTTTATAAGCCAAGATGATAACGTGGTGTTTTAAGAGTCAGAAAGTATGGGGTGGGGTGCAAATCTCAGCTCAATCAGGGCCAGCTCCTTTTCTATAAAACTATTTTGACAACTAGAATTGCCCTGGTTAGAGGAATGGAAGAGCCAGCCTCACTCATTTAGTCAAAATGGGGGTCCACTGGGAGTAGTTTTCCTGGAAGAGGCTCCTATCCTACTTCAAAACATGATGAGCTAGGCCTTCCTCAAGAGTTACTTCTAGATGCATTCCTGGGCAATGTAAGCTTCTTTTGGCCCTGTTTTCTTGAGGCAGGTACAGTACACATGGACACTGCTTTTAGAGCAAGCATCTTCCCATCTCAGTGCCATGTGCTCAGAAAGCACTCCTTCCTGTAAGGAGAACTGATTAACAAAGAAGAGGAAATCCCAGTTCTTAAGAACACAGCCTACTAACCTTTCACCTTCTAGATTGTGGCGAGGCACCTTCCCTTGCCAAGGATTAGAACAAAACTCTGTTAGAAACAAACCAGAGAAGCAAAAGCCTTGACCATTTCATTCCCCTCAAGTCAGGAATTCTAATGACTTGGATGCTGGATTCTGTAAGCTGTTGGCGAGGGATAGACTCAAACTAAAAGCTCAGATTCTTTCCCGTGGTCCAGATGCCACACTGTTGGATGCAATGCTAAGAACCACCTACTGTAACTTCCCATTTACCTTTTACATTCTGTGAAGCTGTGGGCTGTGGCTGTGGTTGGAGAGTACAGACAAGCAGGGAGCAGCAGAGCTGGTTCCTGCAGAAGCTGATATGCAACTGAAATCATGCATGCCTCTGGCTGGCACACAGCTGTTTCACTTCCTTGGCTGCTCCTGATGGACATGTCATTGGGGGTCTCAAACTAGACAGTCACTCTCTTATATAGTGTGAGAAAGATAAAGATGCTTTTACTATATGCTGGGCTGACTTCTTTGCCAAATGTGGGAATCCTGGTATTTGCTCATTCAACGTTTATTAAATGCCTAACGGGGCCAGGCTCTGTGAAGACATGACCCTTCCATCAAGGAACTTTTAATCTAGAGAGAATGGCTGACTTACACAAAAACTGTAACAGCAATAGGACGAGTGTTGAGTATACGCAATGTTCTGGGGAGCATAGAACAATGAGCCTTTTGATTTGCCATAGGGAGTGAGGGGTACCTTCAAAGTACAGTAACTTGGAGTCTCCATTAGGATGGCCACAGTGAGGGAGTCATTTCAGGAAGCAGGAAGGACACGCAGAGTCAAGAGGGCATTCAGGGTAGAGCAGACGCATGGGTGGATGTGGGGAATGGCTAGAGGCAAGGTGGGTCAAATAGGCAGGGAGTCAGATGGCTGAGATAGGCAATGCCGAACAAAGAGAGTAGGCTTCATCTTGTGGGTGGTGAGAAACTGCTGAAACCTGAGTAACAGAACACAATCAGATGAGTGTGCTAGAGAGGCAATGGCTGTCCATGTAAAGGCTGGCCTGGCAGATGGTGACGGTGGAGGCCAGAAGATGAACCCAGGAAGACCCTGATGATGGCCTGGGAGGCATGACAGAGGAGAAAGAAAGGATGGAAACTGACAGTACTAGAAGATCAGGGAAGAGCAGGGGGTGACAGAGACAAAGGAGCTGGAGATGACTTCTTTGATTCAGGTTTGGTGAGACAGAGAAAACAGGGGGAACAGCAAGTTTGGGGTGAGGGGAGAGAGGGTGAACTCCATTTGAGATCAGCGGGCTGTCAATGCCTTTGGGTTATACAGTTGGAGAAGTCAACCAGTAAAGGTCTTAGAAGAAAAGTCTGAGCTGGAGAACGAGGTTCCTTGTCAGTAGCTCATGGTGGTTGTCTTAGCCACGGAAGTGGGTGAATCTCTCTGGCAAAGAGGATGGGGTGAGAGCCATGGTAGAGCTCTGGGAGTAGCAGGCTTTCACGGGGAAGTGCAAGGAGAGAATGCCAACAGGTGGGAGGTTTCTGTGACAAAGCACCACCATGCATGTGCACATCAGTGGGTCCCACAGTCTTCATCCTTCAGAAAGCTCCTTCTAGACCTTGGTGCAGTCCGCACTGATTTGTCTTCTCATGGTCATTCTTGATAACAGTGCTACACCACACCCAACTTATATATGTTCTATATTTGCTTGCTGGTCTTTACCAGTGGGATCCAGTCTTAAATCATGCTGATTTCTATTTCCTTCATAGAATTCAGATAAATCAGCCACAGGGAGGCTGGGTGGTATGTACAACAGCTCACACAGAAGTGGGGCTCCAGTTAGAACTGGGGCTGCTTTTCTCTAATGCATGCTTGCAGAAATGGCTGCACATTTGAGTCAGATCAACAGACCATGCAGCACCCGACTCACAAACAAGGAAACCCCAGAAGAGGGAAAGATGGGATCAATATTGCTGAAAAGCCCAATACTGAACACAGCATGAAGGGCAGGGAGAAAGGCATCTCGGAAGAGAGAAACATGAACAGCCTTGTTCCCATGCAAGGGCTCACATGGGAAGATCAACTCCCATTCACCACAGCAAGCCAGGTTACTCTCAAAAAAAGCTTTCGCCCTCCAAGATATGACTGCACCCTTGGTCTCTAGGGGGAGAAGAGGAAAGCTAACTGAGGGGTAAGAAGGTACCCCCTCTTCACTACTGAAGTGAAAAGGAAAATGTTCCTTTCAAAAATGAAGAGAAGTTTAGCAGCAGCATCACGTTTACAGAAGCTTGTCTTTATTTCTGGCCAGCGCAGAATAAGCTGCCCAACTCTGCTCCAGCCTCTGTGCAAGAGAGAGCAGGAGCCTTGGACTCTGGCCTTGTTGGAGCTGGATCCTCCTTAGCATGCTCCTTGATGCCAGGAAGTGTCCACGGAGGCCTCCAGGGAGACTCCAGGCTTGTGGGAAGCATATAAGGTCCTGGAAGGTGAAAGGTGGCCTATTTTGGAGTAAAATACCCACTTTGACGTGTTAGACACAAAGAGGGCCTAACCACCTCCCTGCAGTTTCTGTTAGAGATGACATGTCAAAGTGCTGTTTTAAAGCAGCCTGCTTTGTGTCATTAAGCAGTAGCTGTGTCCATATCAAAAGCTGCCCTCTGTGTACCTTCCAGTCCTTAAAGCTTCAGAGGAAGATATCTGCTTGGTAAGGAGTGAAGGTTAAAAGTCTCATCAGGTCTCTCAGCCTATCTGAGAAGAGTTAGCACAACTCCTGACCCATGAGCACCCATCCCTGCGGGTCATGTGTTGGCATTTGGAAACGGAAAAAAATAAAGCACATTTATTCAGTGCTGGCCTTCCTTTAAGTTAAATGAATTCAAGCAGGCAGCTAGAAAGTCAACATCAAGAAAATAATGACCAGTTTCAATGGCAGCCATGCTGAAGCATGTCCCAGCCACTCGTGGAGCTGTGCCACTCCCACTCCGTCACTCAGACCTCTATGACTCTTGGAACTGCTGTATTTGCAACGTTTCTTACAGAAGTTTTTGATAGGTTCATTTTTCTTAAAGAGGATCTCACTTCTCCATAGTTTTTCTATTCTCATTCTTTGAGAGGCACGGGTTCAAAGGTCTACATTTCAAAAACAACTCAAAACCCCGAACCAGCTATTTCAGAGTAGACAATCTATTTCCTTTACTATGGAGAGAAAAAGTTTACCTGTTTCATCTAAAGAAAGCCTCCTTAGAAAAAGCAAACAACGTATGTTCACAGTCAATGGCCCCTCCACTCTTAATTGCTGTTTCCATCAAGGTTCCTGGAGCCAATGGTTTCCTTTTCTATTTTTATCATGTCTATATACAAATAATGCATCAGTTTCAATGACTTCTATATTTGTGTGCTAACATAATGCCACACATCATAAGCATATTCAGTTGGTGTTGATTCATAATGGCGAGGCTCAAGCTCACAGCAAGAGAAACAGAGTGCCAGTCTCCACCTCTCTTCACACAGGCGAGTACAACAAGAAAGTCACAGAGCTCCTCACCTCCAAGAAGCCCAAATCTATGGCCTTTTCTACCCAGCTATCTGGAATGAAGTCCCCCTGATGAAACTGGCTTCAGGTAAGTGTAATATTACACTGAAATTGTAGGTGAGGAGAGGAAGTCGGGGCTGTTGGCAAGGCTGGGCCAGCCAAGAGCATGGTGCACCGTGGGGCCCGTGCAGGGGCTTGCACACCTCCACTGGAACATTCCAGAGTTCCCACACTCACCGGGCCCCATGCTGTCCCCCCATTCTATTTCTCCTCCTCTATGCCCTTTGCCTTAGATGACACTGTGACTTATCCAGATGTCCCAGGCAGAAACCTGGGCGTCATCCTAAATTTCTGCTCTGTCCATATCTATTCAATTGGTTATCAAGCTCTCTTAGCTCTAGTTCATGAAGAACCCCGAATACTCCTTTATCTCTATTCTCACTGCTGCTTGCCTCCATCCCACTTTCTTTCCCCCCTCAATTACTGAAACATCTTCCACCTCTCTGCTGGCCTTCAAATCTGGAATCCCCTGCCCCTTCCTCACTTTGACGTATCTTCCATTCTGCTTTGAAGGTCATATTTCTAATATATAAACCTAAGCAGGTCATTCTGCTGTAGAGAAGTTCCTTCAACAGCTTTAGGATAAAAGAGAATATCCTTCGCAAGGCCCAGGGTCTGGCTTTTCCCTCTCCAGACCCCCTTTTCCCATGTGCCCTTAACATTCAAGCCATGGGATCCACTTGGCCAAGCTCCTTTGTCATCATGATTTCCTGAATGCTGTTCCCTCTGCATAGAGTGCCCTTCCTTCACTTGCTATTTGGCTGACCCACAGAGCTCTGAAACTCAGCACTAGGCCTCTCCTCCTCTAGGAACTTTCCTTAACTTACCTCCACTTTGAATGAGGGCCATTCATGGTGCCTGCCCTGACCCAGGGCAAGTCTTTAAGAAAGCATGTTTTCACAGCAGGACACTGGCATTAAGTGCCCCTTTTTTGCTCATCTGATAGTGATTTGCTTCACCTCTGTCTCCCAGAAACTAGTTAGTCCAAAGTTTCTCTCAGCAGGTGCTCAAAAGAGTCAACTGACTTGAATGAGGACAAAAGTAACCTGTGAATCAGTCATTTCCCCCTTCTCTTTCCTCCCATGTAATGCAGCTACATCATTCATCATACCTGTGGCATTCTGTTAAGTCTTTGGGTGTTGGGTTTATGTACCATCTTTGAGAACATGGTGCTAATGTAAGTGGCAAATGTGCTTCTTCTGCCAACTGACTTCTATATTTTCTTTCTAGGAAATGACGGAAATGTCTTTTCTCTCTTTCTTGGCCACCTGAAAACCTTGTATGAGACAAGACGCAACAAAGCACATTCCACTCATGAGTTGCCCAGGGAAAGAATAGTATGACAGTTGAGTACCAACTCACAATCGAGAACCTTTCCCCTGGGATGAGTCACTGTGAAGTTTTTGAAACGAACAAAGACAAACAGATGTGGAAAGCAAACCAGCCTCCTCAGTCCAAATAGGTATAACCAGTAGCCTCTACAGGGAAGGGTAAAGGGAAGAAATTTCATATTTCAGTTGTTTCCCATTTCTCTTGGCTTAGTTTCAAGTTGAATGGTGGATCTCATTTTTTCTTTAGCTTGAGATATTATTGTGAGACCTCCACCTCAAGAGACATTTAATCTGTACTTCGAAGTCTACTGAAACCATCAGGATGGACATTTACTAAAGAAGGAAAACCAAAGCACTGTGGGCAGATGTCATTAATCCTTTGAGAGCAGGAGCTGGTCTACGTGGGAGAGAATTTAGTGACAGTCCCTGGCAGGAATGCCAACACCAAGACAGGAAGGGGGCTTGATCCATGCACGTGAAAAATGAAAAGAGCAAGAATGCTGGGCTTGAGATTTATTCTACACTCCTGACCCAAGAGGTACACTCCTAAGGGATGATGTGTAGCCAGACCTGGCCAGTCTAGCTAGGTGAAAGGGAGGAATGGATGAATACCACAGTGTTTCAGAGAGATACTCACAGCTGTTGGCCAGAAAGAGGAATTCACACTAAATCAAGATCAACTATAGTAACTTTTTATTCTTTTCCCAAGGTGCAAGGTGAGGGCAAAATACGTTCCCTACAGATTTAAGAACTCTTCCAAATTCTACCAAGGTTTCTTGTCGTTCTTCTAAACTGGATGTTTAACAATTAGAAAAATAGCATTAGATGACGGTACCCCAAGGTGGACCAGCAAGTACTTTAAAACAGCTGACACTCCTGCCAAAGGGCCTGGGGCATAGGAAAGAAAGATTGCAGGCCCAAAAGGAACAGCTGGCTCTTTTTCAAAGCACCTCACTTGGTCTTATACCTCATTTCTTTTTATCTTTTATTTTTTACTTTTTTTGTTTGAGATGGAGTCTCACTCACTGTTACCCAGGTTGGAGTGCAGTGGCATGATCTTGGCTTACTGCAACCTCTGTCTCCTGAGTTCAAGTGATTCTCCAGCTTCAGCCTCCCGAGTAGCTGAGATTACAGGTGCATACCACCACACCTGACTAATTTTTGTATTTTTAGTAGAGACAGGGTTTTGCCATGTTGGCTAGGCTGGTCTTGAACTCCTGACCTCAGGTGATCTGCCAGCCTCAGCCTCCCAAAGTGTTGGGATTACAGGTGTGAGCTACCATACCTGGTTGTATCTCATTTCTTTAAAAGTGTGAATTATCTTTGAAACTTTAAACCAGCAACTGCTCTTAGATACGGAGATCAAATGACAAACCCTTGGGTTATGAGCAGGGCCGCTTCTTAGGTGCACTCCTAGGAAGCCATTTTGAATAATATCTGGTGGCGGAAGAGTCTTCAGCAGTGTCATCTTGCGGCAGGGCTGGGGAGGGACATTTGTGTTGAACAAACACTGGCCTGTGACACTTTGGAATGCTAGTGTTTTTGGGTGTGGACACCTTTTCTGTCTGACCTGTCAGCTAAACTGCAAATATGCTTTCCCCACAAATGGAATCCTTCATCATCTATAATGTTTCTTCCTTCAAACATTTTTTGCCATTTAACTTGCTAATGACTATACTTGGAATCCCAATCCAGTTCTTGGAAGAAGGAAAGTGCAATAGGTCAGCAGAAGGGAAATACATCCAGCCATCAAATAGCCTGTTTTCTGGCTACACCCCTTGGGCCTATAAAGAAAATCCAGGATATGAGATCTTGCCTGTCGTTTTTCTGACTGAATAGGCTCTGAGGTGACCATTCTCACCAATTCTAAAGAAAGGAATCAAATAAGCTTAGATATGGTATATTCCTTAACCTTTGCAATATTTTGGCTTTTGTCCTAAAATGGGGATAGGGCATTTATTCAATTTTTCTCTCATTTCTCTTTAAAAACCTGTTATCTTTATTTCTCACCTCAAAATGGCAGCACCCAAGGAGCATACCTTTCCTACTTTGGAAGAATGCCAAAAGTGTACATAAGTGCCTCGGGGGGGAAAAAAAAAGGAAAGAAAGAAAACAAAGTAAAAGGAGGAAGAATAAATTCGCCCATTCCTCTATGGGCGAGATCTTTATCCTGGTGAATGCACTTTCTATAGGATCCTCCTTGCCCTTCAAACACAAAGGTCAATGCTTCCTCCCCAGTTACTCATTAGAACCACAGTGTAGGCTTTCTTGGAAACCTGCTGTCCAGACATTGAACTTCACTTGGAAAGAAGCTAGTTAAAAGCAATGGCTGTCTCAGCCTCCCTTGGTCCTTCAGCTATTTTGATGCCCATTGCCAGATGCCAAGCCAGGCTTACCTAGAACAGAGTTGAGCCTCACCTACTATGCATCACTTGGGGCTCAGCTGCTTGAACACATAACCATGTAGCATAAACTCAGAAACGGGTTTTGCTAGTGCTCCAAAAGTGTGATACAATTCCCTGAAAACTCTAAAATAGAAAGAGGACACATCCCCGTCGTGCCCAAGTGACACATGATTTTTGCTGCCTGTTATATACCTTTAAAGACCCATTTGTAGCACCAGAGGAAAACATCGAGACACATCCCCTCACTCTGGGCACTCAGCACTGGAAGCATCAATGGGATGGGGCTGGGATGGAGAGGCCTAAGCAGGAGGGAGAGTCAAGGAATGTGCCAGGGGAGCAGTTTCATGTCAGCCTCATTCCCAGAGTTGACAAGCTCCATTTTCCAGCCAGGTGCGCCCTTATAACCGGCACCTGGGCAATCATGGGCACGCTTTCTGTCCAGGCTTCCATGAAGGGAGAGGGAGGGGAATCAGTACAGAGCTTCCTATGTCAACACTGATTGTTTACGAGGGGAAGATCAGAAAACAGCAAAACCTTAGGACTATTAACGCCAGCTAAGAGGGTGTTCTCAGAGCCTCCCCTCAGCATGCTAGTTCCCGAAGCATGAGTGGTTACTGTTTCACCATCTCACATTGTTACTACTGTGTCTCTCATGCGCATCTTTGCCTAAGGGCTTGCCAGCCCTTGTACAACTGGAGTCTAAAAATACAGCATGCGTGTATCCTCTTTGTACCTATCATAAGTAATTTGGAAATCTATCTCCTGATGAATATCTTTAGAAGAGGGTAGATTCACAAGGCAATGGAGGAATTTATTTATGTGGCACAAAAGGCCTTTATCACCTGTATGCAAATCTGTTATCAGGATTAAAACACTGTTAGAGAGTCACAGTGGTATTTTCATGTCCCTTAAATAGATGCAGAGGAAAGGGTTTAAAGGTTTCTTTGGATATCAACGAGAAGAGGAGAGAGAAAGGAAGCACTACTGCAATTCTGCATTAAGATAAATTTAAAAGGGCAAAAAAATCCCGTGGTTTGTTTTTCTGAGTTATTGACAGGTCCTGGCCACAGTAACCAGGTGGAAGGCTGCAGCAGCCCAGTAGCTTTTCAAACAGAAGATCCTATCACCGTTAGCTGTGACTCATTTAATTGTCGGCAAGTCACTGCAACGCAAAGAAACAAAAAACAAGAAACAAAAACAGAGAGAGACAGACAGAAAGAGTGTTGACCTCTCTAACTCTGGTTCCTATTTCCCAGATTTTGGCAAGAAGCACGGGAGGGGGAATCTGAGCCCTTTCTGCCATGGTCAACCTGGAGTTCTGGAAGGGACAGGTCAAATGCGTAAGCCTGAGGAAGAGGTGGGCTCCTTCTCTCTTGCTGACTACCTCTTTTTTTTTTACACTCTGGACTCCAATAAAGGGAGGGACTCTGTCCCCAGTGGTTTCTCATTTAGTCACTCACCTTTCATACCACTACCTTCTTCTTGGAATGTGTTACGAGCAGTGGTCTGATCTTCTAAGTGTTCACTCCCACCACTTCCTGAAGAGGCTACACTGCTTTGTGGAGACAGGGGGGCATGATCGGATGGGAGGCACTGAGGTCCTCTAGCTCGTAAGTCCTCATGAGACATCCATCCATGTCCTAGAGGCTGGTTTGGCACATTCATGGGTGGGGTAAGGGACACAGATCGTTTCAAAGGGCTGTGGTGTGCCTGGCCTGAGAGAACTGGAAAAAAAAATAAAATGAAATAGGTTATTCCCCCCCCTTTATCCTGGGATGCCAAAGAACCCACAATACCTCTTCACCCTGAGGGATACCACTAACTGTCTTACAAATCCATCCATGGTCACAGCAGGTTGAATACAGGCCTGGCATGGTCGTTTTCTTCAGGTGGTTTAAAAGGATGCTGTCTGTCCCTCTCTGTGGGTTGGGTTTCTCCAAGGAGGCCACACCTATAGTGCCCACACATTGGTCCTTAGCCTTTGTGGGTCTGGATCTGGTTTCGATTCTAACTCTAGAAATCAGGATTCATAGGAGTGGCCCCAGAATCAGGCAAGGCTTGACAGCCATCTGCCAAAAGCAAAAAGAACCTGTACTGGACAAGTTGGTTGTTTTTTAAACATAAATTCTGACATTACCCATGTTCAGGAGGACATCTTGAAGGGCAGGCAGGCTGGCCATTGTTTGGGATCTTTGCAGGGCTGAATGAGAAGAAGGTGGACTAGTCTTTCAAACCAGGACTCAGGGAACTATTGCCTCTGAAGGGTGGTACGGCTCAGCAAGGGCCCCAGTGCTAATATGACCTCAGGGTCTGGGTACTGCAGCTAGCTATGGGTGAAAGGGCTGCTTCTTCTAGGGCCAATTCTTCCCCTTGGCCTCACAGGTCAATGCCAAACTCTGTATTGCAAACACTTCCAGGTAACAAGGCTTTCATTCAGAAGCCGGTGGGGTCCTCTCAGGAAGCTGGGGATGGTTTTTACCAACATGTTCAGCCCTCTGCACAGTGGGCAACATCTGCGCAGCCCCCGTCTTTAATTTCTTTTCCAGAAAACTAGGAAAAAGCAACATAACTCATACAACTAGCCAAATTAAATTGAAGTCATTCAAGGGAGGGATTTAACAAAAACCAACACCGAGGGAGCCGACGTTACCCTTGGTTGGTTTTTCTGGGTGTGTAAAGTGACAACTCTACAAAATAAGCCTATTCATAACATTCTCTCAGCACCAGTTCCTGACAGGTCCAGTTTATTTTGACTGCTGCTGTACTAACATGGAACTGAGCCACATGCATTTTTAAACATTTTTCAGGGAAGCCATTAAATTCCGTCTCAGGCTCTGTCCCCACTAATGAGGCATTTGCTCTCCCAAATTTAGACGAGCACTTCTTTCTGGGTGTTAATCTGTGTTTTTCAGTAAGCAGAGCAGACACCTCCATGGGGAGCGGTCCTGCTTTTGGTTACACTGCGTTTCTGGTGAGGCTGTCCCGACATAAAGGCCTGAGCAGATTACTGTGTCCCCCGCTTCAAAAGATAAAGACTAGAGTCGAAAGGCTGGATGTTTCCAGAAAGTATGTTTGGGGCAGTAGTGGGCTAGGTGAGCTGCTGCCGGGCAGCTGGCAGTCACCAAGCCTGGGGGCCGTGGAGTTCATGCCTCTATGGTCAGTTTTTCCATCTGGTCTTGTGTGGCCAGAAGGACAGCCTTGCATGTGAAGCAGGGACAATCAGAAGGGCTAGAAACTTCTTTAGGAATGAAAAGGGAGGACAAAAGAGAGCTGCCGAGTTTACTATTTGTAACCTGAGAAATTCCTAATTTGGGTAGATTCTATCAAAGGCAAAGGAATATCATCTAACTTAAAAAAAAAAACCAAAGGGAGTATTGTTTAAAAAATATGACCCTAACAGGCTGAAATGGCTTGCATTGCTACTAAACAGACTAGGGAAGAAACTATTGTAAAAGGCTCCCTGGAAAATGCATTGCTACCTGGTTGGATCAGAATTAGCAAGAGAAAAAGGTGGGGGAAAGCAGAGAAAAAAAATAAAAAGGAAGCAGCAGCAAAAATGAAGAGAGAAGCCAATAGGAAGAAAAGCCAGACATCCAGAAAATCCATTTCATGCCTGTCTAAGTATTTATATAAAATTGGGCAGACTTGTTTAGAACTGCCCTGAGTGCTGGGACATTCCAGCTTAGACATCTTTGCTTTCTGGTACTTCTGCAACCATTTCAGAATATCTGGTGGATGCTTTGACTGGTGCCTGCCTGGTGTACCCCAAGTGGAAGTGGGGGTTCCTCTGCATAGTCAGGATTAGAGTCAGTCTGAAACCACAGAAACAGGCCTTGCCAAAGAGGAACACACAGCTCAGAGCCAGTGGAACCCTTATGGCCTCTAACCAGCCAGTGGAACCTGGGCTTGTTAGAGGCCACAACTGAATAGGTAACTAATTGATGACCACGGGTGGTTACTGCTAGGACAGTCCTCATCTTTTGTATGGCTGCTGAGAACTATACAGTATGTACATTGTAGTTGAATTGTATTATGGCATGGAGCCAATTTGCTTCCTTCCATTTATTTATTTTTTTAAATCCATGCCATCTCCTCCACTGAAGGGCATCCTTGGGGAAGCTGTCAGTTACCCAAGGACTTCACTGGCTACTGAGATTGGAGCTCAATGTTTACGTAACTTAATGGACTTATAGGGATTTATACATAGAAACCCATTTCTTCACACTTTTCTGAGTGTAACTAAAGTCATAAGGGATGTGACATGAACTTGGCCTCTGCCTGTAAGGAAAAAGTAATTATACCTGAGGTGCCAGGGTCTTTTCTTGATGACTTTCTATGAAGGCCTCATAGCCTCTATAACATAACGGATACTCCTTGGTTCCCACAGCTGCCACCAAATTCAGGAATATCTCCCTAGGAGCCCACATGCTGTGGCAACCAAGCACAATGCCTTACACTAAGCTTCTGATTTGCAGACAGGACTGTGGGTTTAGAGCCAGGCTGAATGCCACACTTCAATCAAAAGTCATCCTGGGTAAATGCCCCTATTCTCCAAAAAGAACCAAGGCTGGGAGGCAGTACAGGCTTGTCTTCCTGTGGGAAGGGGATGCAAGCAGGTGACAGGTGCCTTGGCAACAGGGCCACTTTGGGATGAAGACACATCTTCAGGTCTAGCAATGGCAACCACAAAGCTGATTTTGGTGCTACCTCTTGTGCTGGAGCACTTTGTTTGGCGTAAAGTGGCAGAGGAAATAATGTCATGTGCAGAAAGAGGTGATAAGAAAATAGGGCATGCAGCTGTGGAGTTGAATAGGGGCCAGTGGCAGAGTAGGAATGCTTGTTTCATCCCCAGCCCCTACGCTGTTTTAACTAAGAGATCTCATTTGAAGTGACGACAGAAGGTGTTATGGACATTCGAGCAGAATTTTTTTTTTTTCCTAGGAGTAGGGCGGGAAGATTAGTAAATACAGACTTCTGAGAAGCTTTTCAGCATGGTACTAGCTGCCCCAGGATGTCTCTAGCCAGAGGCTTCTAGATGTTCTTGCCTGTGGTCTGCTGGGCAGTAGACCACAGCTAACGATTCATTCAGACTTCAGCTACTCAGAAGTCCTATTCAAATGTTGCTGAATTAAGTATATCTTTTTAAAAGAAATCTCAACGTAGATTAGAAACTGGCAAGTCCAGCAGAACTGAGGGCCTCAGATTTATACTGCATTTGCAACTTTCGTACTAGTGTGGGTAGAGGGGACAGCATATTTTAGGATGAATTCATTATATTGAAAAGCAAACTAAAAATTACTCAGGGTAACAAAATTGTGCCTTTTTGCTCTTAAAACATCGAAACTGAAATTTAATATTGTATACGGTATGGATCCAAAATTGCTTGCATTTTTAAAAACCTCTATAAAACATTTTAGGTCTGTATATACACATATGTATGCCAGTATGCATGCATGCATATATCATTAGGACATTGTAATTCTTGGAATATTTTTAAATTCAAAGGAATCAAAAGTAAATAACAAGTGTTAAGTAAATCTCGTTGAAATATGGACACAGCAGCTAGAAGTCATCTTGCTACAGCAGTCGGGCGGTGGGGAGTACAGAGAGGGGAGTACAGAGGTTCTTATCCTCTTGTTACAAACTTGGTCATGCTGTCAGGACCAGTCAGCTTCTCTGACCTCATCTAACCTTATGATTTTTCATCTCCTAGCTTGTTTAATGAGACCCCTTTCAGCATCTTTTAAGGGGAAAATATGATACCTGGCTCTGGGTTCTGTTCATTTAAGTATTTTCTTTAAATTCTGGGATTCAGATTTCTTTCCCATTTCCTTTGACCAATTTTGACTCCATCTTGATTTTGTTTATTGAAATAAGAGTCAGGAAAAGATGTTTCAGACTATTTAGTACTCTTTAAGGAAAATTAACTGTATCTACCTTTTTCTGCCTTCTAATCTGAGAAATAATGAGGTTTATGGATGGAAGAAAGTTTGGGATAGTGGCCCAAGTATCTCCTTAGTTCATTGTTAGGTTAAATACATACTCACTGTCAAGGAGAAAAGTGATCCACACAAGCAAATAGTTTAGATAACTGAAGCTTGAGTCTCACACCAAAGCTTTATCCTAACAAACTTTAACAAAGATCTGTCAAAGACACATTGTGTATTTCTCTGCTCTCCTTAAATTGACATGTTGAATGCAATTTATGCTTTAAACATTATATAAAGCATAATTTTTAATAATTTATAATAAATTAAATGATTTTAAAATTATTTAAAGCATGCTTTAAAAATGTTATGAACATATATTCCTAACATTTTAGAACTGGAAGCCTCCTGAAAGAATTCAGTAATGCCTAATCTGGGAGCTGTGGGTCCTTGGGTAGTAGAAAGACCCCAAAATCCCTACATACACTAAGCCTTGTTAGTGGATGAACTGCTATGTCATGGATGACTTTTCTACGTTTAGAGAGGGTATTGAAATTAATACAATATAAATTAATATAATATAAATTAAACCTATGCTGAGTACATGGACCTTTTGTCTTTTTTAAAAAAAATCAGCAGATTTGAAATACAGTTGTGGTTTTAATGGGGATCCCGATTTTTAAATATTAGTTATTAACTTATACAGTTCGCATGTACTATTGGTCTAGCACACTCATTTGAGAGGGATGATCTGTTGCTTTACGCTGTCTTCATTAAGTGAGACGTCAATGGGCAGTCTGGGTAGCCTCAGGAACTTGTGTGCTGTACACCTTCAACTGTTCAACTATCTCCTCAAATTCAAGCCAACCATTACTTCTCTTTGCTGCATTATGTGTTTCCAACTATTTCCAGGCTTAGCATTTTGTTTTCGAGTCCAGAGTCTAGACTGCTGAAGTTGTTAGAAATTTGACTTTCTTTTGAATAAGGGTATTCAGTATTCCTACATTACTAATATTCTCCATACCAAACCAAATTCCCTGGGTTCTCAACCCGAGGTTGGGCTCTGTGCTCTCATCATGCCCTGTGAGTCCAGCCACAGAGAGATGATTTGCAGCTTTAATCTTTTTTCCTTCTAAGTTAGTCTCTCTTCATTTTTAATTCAAGAAGCTGCCTTTCTCAGAGAAAAACATATGCTTCATTACATTTTCAAATTTCTAGATGCTCACATGACAGAATTCAATCCAAATAGCTAGCACGAGTAAACCTTATAAAAATAAGTCATTCCAATTTAGGGGTTTTAAAAGGTCAAATGCGGAGACCAAGTATTTGCATATTATTTTAAAATATCTTAGAATATTCTTCGTGAATTAAGAGGTCCTGCTCAATTCTCTCTGACTCGGGTGATGTATGCTGTGTGTCTACATACTTAGGACAAAACAGGGTAGAATCTTACTTCTATGTTGCTAATTTTACTTATCTGTTACTTTAACAATATTTTCTAGACTCATTCCCAAAATAAATTCAGAAGTATCAGTAGAACCTTTGCTGAAAACAAAAATCTGAGAGTTCATAGCATATAATTCTTAAGTTTTGCTGCTGGAGATGGTTTGATACTTATCAAGTTTAAAGAGGAAAATGCGCAGCCCACTGCTAGCTACAAAAAGGTGATTGTTTCAAAGGAATTGGGTGGGGGTGGGTGTTTCTGCTCATTCGTTAGGTTTCAGCCTGCTTCTCAGGGATATTTCAGGTTCCATCCCACAATTTTTTCCTGATAATATCAGTTTCAGAGCATCTAAGAACTACTAAAGGCTTTCAATTTTCAAAGAACATTCTGCTAACACCACTTGTATAAATAATTCCAGGCATTTGCTTAAAAAAAGCCAACATTTTGAGCAAGACTCAATGGTGAAATGACATTAGACCCTGGATTCCTCTTCTTTAGTTGGTTTTGTGGTGTCACAACCAGTAATCTGAAGCCCTGTGGTGGGAATCTTTGGAGAAGAAAAGATTAATAGTACTTCAAGAATACATTTTGAAACATACAAAACCAGAGTATTTGATCAGTGACATCATGCAAAAAACGAAAACAAAAACAAAAAAACCCCACCAGATTTGTGTAAGTGGAGTAGAAGGGAGAGGAAGAGAGGGGAATATTAATTACTAAGGTTAAAATTAACATGCTCTGTCATCACTGCTTCAGGGAATAGATTAAAAGCCAATCTGAAAGGTTAAAAGCCTCAACTCTGCATGCTTGCTCTCTGCTTCTCAAACAAGGGTTTGAAAAACCAGTGCTTAGAACATCTGAACACCAGAAGAGGATTCCCCTAAACAGGCTTCAGACTCCACCTCATTCTAGGGGAAGAAGAGAGAACATGCTACAATGCAAAGATGTGGTTTGTGGATGGGATGCTCCCGACAAGCCCAAGGAGGAAGTCACACACTTTCTGTAGAAAGAAAGTGCATACTTGCCTATACAAACCAAACCAAACCAAAAGGAGACTCTAGAAGAAGAAAAAGCTGCAAAGAACATCACAACAGGGATGACAAATACACACGACGAGCTTTCTCTTTCCCCCATGATGTCTTGTTTTCATATAGCACTGAAATGAAAGCATTCTGATGCAGGGAGAAGCACCTGGGGAGGCCTTCCCAGTACCGTGAGTCCTTGTCACTGGTGTCAGCTCTCACTGCTCTGCAGATGCCCCAGTCTTTGGGCAGAGCAAAGATGTATGTTTCTGCCTTCACATTATCACTTAAACATTTGAGCTTTTAAGAAATACATTAGAATGTTTCTGGCAGACTTTTATTACTGCATTAATCTTTGCTACATTTCATTTGTCCTCTTTTGTCAGCTTCTATAATGGCAAAACTGGGTGTCCTCCAGTAGAAAATCTATTTTAGATAACGGCTGTTTGACTTTACATTGTCATTATTTATGAAATACCTTAGACAAGAAGCCCATATGTATATACTTTAAATAGAAATCAGTAAATTTCAACCACACTTAACTTCAAATCAAGCAATCCTAAAAGGACACTACCCCAATCCTTTCATTCCATCCTATCAAAACCAATGACAACTTTCATCAACTACAAAAGTAATTTCACGCCTTTGAAGCAGATGTTAGGCTAATTCAAGAAATGATGGGATCAACCCAGGTATTCTGAAGTCTCCTTTATACTGGGTTAACTTCTACTTTCCTGTATTGTTTCTTTTTGTGTCTACAGTTATACTAAACCCTTAGGTTTATCCATGAATTTCTATCCACATAGAATAAAGAGATTTCGAGAAATGAGTTTAGACAGAACTGTAGAATTTTATTTATTTCACCAAGTAGGGAAAATAATGGAGTTAAGCAAGTGCACAGGAGTGAATTTAAGCAGATATTTTCTTTTTAATGTTCTGATGCATCTGTAAAAATGCTCCAGTCACTGTGTGTAGAGAAGCAAGATAGTAGAGAAACTCAGGAAACTATATGTTCAATGACAAAACCTTGCCACCTACCCTTTTCTCAAAAGGTAACTCTCAAATTCTAAGTGTTGTTTCATCAGCTCACATGCCTATGCAGAAGGTGCTTCTGAGGCTTATGCAATACAGCATCCATCCTGCACTTAACAGCACCCAGGCTGCTACTGAGTGTGGGAACCAGCACGACCATCCAAGTTTGGAACTTCAAATAGCCAGGATCACGATTGAGCCCCCAAGACCCTTTCAAAGCATCAGTCCCAAGGGGAGGGCCAGAGTTGCTGAACAAATCATCAGGGTGTCCTTTAATACCTTGTTACTACCAGCACTTGTCAAGAAGAGCAGTGACTCAATTGCTTCAATGGAGCTACCAAAGGGTATTTTAAAACCGTGTCTGCTATCTCCTGTCTTGAGCTGAACTACAGGCCGGGTCTTCTTCACTGCTGCTGAAGCGTAAAGGCTCCCAGATAACATGGAACAGTGGCTCTCACTGATCAGGCAACGACAGACATCGTTAGAGGATGCCTAAATCCTACAGCCAACAGGGCCGTGACTCAGCAGCCACATGCATGACCAGGATTTCTCTGAGTATGAAACCCTAAACTCTGCCTTGATCAAACAGCCTTTTTTCTTTTCTTAGTTTTAGGAGAAGGGCTGTAAATAATTAGCAATGTATTATGTAGCCCTGACTCATTCTTAACTTAGCTCCTTGATAAAAGAAGGAGACAGGGAGATTCTCAGCATGGCAGCTAGCAGGGCAATTTACTGATTAGGGAATTGGTTCTTGTTTTCATTAAAGCATTCAATCTACATGTCAAATGCAACAATGCACATAAATGACCATTCAAAAAAAAAAAACACAATTTGAGCTTACACTACTAATTAGATGATTTTTGTTGTTGTTGTTAATTAGGAGAAATTGGATGGTTCAGTCTTTCCTGGCTTCTTAATTACATTTGATTGAACTGTCATGTGATTCAGACAAGCTCTTGAGGCTCCACTACACCCCAATTCCCACTTTCTCTTCATCTTCAGCTGCTTACCAAATTCTAAACCGTCACAACCTTACCCTGTGGGTGTTGGAACATGGTGAGATTGGTACTGTGTTTGTAAAATTGATTTACTGTGGCCTGTAATTACACATAACGATTTGAATTTTTGGCTTGGCACGGCATTTTTCATTTAAACCGTACCGTTCTTCTCTGCCCCAGAGAAACAACGTTTACGTAATTGCTCTCAACTCATCTACTTGGGGTATTATAAATCAGTCGTGCAATAAAAGACTTCCAGAGACACGGCAAGCTCGAGGTTCCTGGCATAATTCAGCGCTCAGGACCGTTCCAGCTTAAGGACAGGAACTGAACAGCATTCATTTCTTATTGGATATGAAATGGAGAGGGTTGTCTGGAGCTACAGACCCTGGCTGCAAAGAGAACAGGCTGTGAGGGCAATCAGGAGGCCTGGACTGAGCCCAGATGAGAGCTCAGGTCCAGAAGCTAGGTTCCGTTTGCTCCTTTTACTGCTGGTTCTCCATCACCTGTTATACAAACTAGGTTGTGTGTGTGTGTGTGTGTGTGTGTTCATCTACATGTCTATGTACCACTGACCCTCATTATTCATGGATTCTATATTTGTGAACTCATCTATTGCTAAAATTCATTTGGAGTCAATCCTCTCAGCCTTTTCATGGTCATACGCAGACACAAATAGAGCAGTTGAAAATTCAAGTCTCCCCACGCACTTGCTCCCAGCTGAGGTGGAGCAAAGTGAAGGGCTGCTTTCTTGTTTCAGCTCTCTACTATAAACAAGTGTCCTTTCTATGGTCTATTTAGTGCCATAGTTTTCATGTTGTTGTGTTTTCTGTTGACAATTTCACAGTTTAAAATGGCCCCAAAGCATGGTGCTGCAGGGCTGCCTAGTGTTCCCGATAGCAAGAAAAGAAGGCTGTTGGGGCTGGCCGGGGTGGCTGACACCTGTCATCCCAGCACTTTGGGAGGCCAAGGCAGGTGGATCACCTGACGTCAGGAGTTCGAGACCAGCCTGGCTAACATGGTGAAACCCCATCTCTACTAAAAATACAAAAATCAGCCAGGTGTGGTGTTGCACACTTGTTAACCCAGCTACTTGGGAGGCTGAGGCAGGAGAATTGCTTGAGCCCAGGAAACGGAGGTTGCAGTGAGCCAAGATTGTGCCACTGCACTCTAGCCTGTGTGACAGAGTGAGACTCTGTCACAAAAAAAAAAAAAAAAAAGGAAAAAAAGGCTGTTGTGATAAGCTTCATTTAGGTATGAATTATGTTCTTGATTGTGAGTTCAACCTTAACTAATCAATAATATATATTAAATAAACTATCTTTAAACAGAAACACACATAAAACAATATTATGTACTGATAAGTTGACAAAAATGTTGCGACCAGCCCTGTATTTCCCATAGGAGCAATCATTCAGTATCCAATAATCCAGTGATCACAGCAACTTTATAGAATGCAATTACCCTGAATGAGTAAAACACTATCTGTACACATTAATATAAACTCTTCACTCCACCTTCCATCTTGTGACTCACTACATTTTTCTCCTAGGCCATGGTTCTCAACCTTGCCTGCACATTTAACGTCCTTTGAGCCTTTTTAAAAAACCCCTGATGCCTAGGCCCCATTCCAGACTAAGTTACTGAGAATCCCTGCAGCAGGGTCAGAGCATTGGTACTTGTAGAGGCACCTTGGTGACTTTAATGGATAGCCAGGGTCAAGAGTCACTGCACTGGGCTGTCTTCCTGCCTCAGTACTTTCCCCCAAACTTCGTCCCGCATCTTGGACAGTCCAAACCTCCCCAGATCGGCTGTTGCTTCTGTCTGGTCTTAATAAGATGCCTCAAAAGAATGGGCATCTTGTTTTCTTTTCCTGGGGCTTTTAAAAGACAAGATTCATATCACTTTTCCCGTCAATGATTATCTTATTTGCTTTGGGTTCCATGCAAAATTCTGCTCAGGTTCTTTAGCTCAGGGTTTATCACTCTTGCCTTGCTCTCCAGATAAAGTAAATGATATTTTGGAACCAGAGGTCCAATCCAAATGATACCTGGGCAGGAATTCCTCAAGACTCCCTAGACAAATATTTTGACTCCAGGGCAATGGTGCTTGCCTCTTGTGCTGGTCATTTTCACCCTTGTAAGCAGGAAAGAGAGGGTCAGGGGTCAGCCTCGGGCCCCATATGTACGTGAATCAGCTGCAGAAAGCTCCAGGCACATTTTTTCTTAGTCTAGAAATTCAGCTGGTGAGAGCATAACGAATTCACAAACAGTAAAAAATTGCATTCTATATCCATGGGCCAGTAGCCTTGGCATCGCCTGGGATCTTGTTAGAAGGGCTGACTCTTGGGCCTTACTCCAGACCTCCTGAACCAAGATCTGCATTTTAACAAGACCCCAGAAGATTTATGTGTACATTCAAGGTTAAGATGCACTAACTACATACCCAGCTCTTGCTGGCTGGTACTTGTTCTGTTGATGTTGGTGTAATCATCAACCTAAACAGAAACAGATTGCTGAAGGGAGAAGAATTTGGGATTTGAGTTGGAAGTCATGTGACCCTTCTGTATTTGTGCATCTAAGGTTTTCCTCAGCAGATAATAAAGGCTACATTATGTGATTATTGCAAAAGAATCTAATCATTTAATGCACATTAAAATGCTTCACACATTGTAAAGTGTTCTAGAAATACTAGTTGTTAGCTGTTGGAGTAAGAATAACTTTGTATAAACCAACGCTGCTAATGGAAAAATCATCTCAAAGTACTAGCTAATCTAATGACATTCAGGCAGCATTTTCAGCCTATTACATGTGGCATGAAAAAAATGTCTGATTACTTGATAGTGTTTCTCAGATTTACAAGAGGTAAATTTTCCATCATGATCTGTCATATGGAAGAGAAAGTTCACCTTGCTCTTTCAAAATATTTACCTACACTGACAAACTTCTCTCTGCTTTTCCTGGTAAGACTCTTTTTCCTTTGATTCAGATTCAACTTGGTTTCTCCTTTCCTCTCACACACGTTGAGTATTCACATTTCATGTGTATTTTATGGTGGGCCAGGGGATGTGAATCACCTCTTTTTCCACTGAATTTCAGTGCCCAGAACTCCTCATGAGAGCTCGTCTTTGTCCTGACATTTGTAAGCAATACAGATTGACTGATATCCTTGTTAAAGATTCTAAGTACCTCCATTATATTAAGAAATTCAAGCTGAGAACCTATTACGTGGCTGGGTGACATTGGGTTCCTCATATGCAAAGCAAGAAGTTGGAGCAGATGAATTCATTCATTCATCAGATATTTGTGGAGTGCTCACCATGTGACATGCCCTAAAAGCTGAGGGTGCAATGTTGAAAAAGGCATTACAGCCCAGTGGAGGGTCTCTCAGCCCCTCCCAGAGCCAGTCTCCTGCGATGCTGTTCGCCTCTTCATGCAGTGCGGCTCTCTCTCACACCGCAGCTCATTTGGACGAGGTATTATTGTCCTCACATTATTCCTCCATATTTTAAAGTCCTCCTTATGATATCAGTAGAATAGCCAGCCAGGGTGTCAGGGTAAAGGATCCAGCTGTTCACAGGGCTGGGTCCTGGAGAAGGGAATGCACCAAATTATACCATCCTCCCTTTTCCCAGCTCTCCTAATGTTTGTGTTTTTCCTGCATATTTCGGTTCTCATGGATGGGAAACTGAACGAATGAACTCTCTTTTTGCTGTTTCTTCCTTACCTGCCCTGGGCTGGAAATATTGTACTGCTATTTCCCCAAATGCAATCCAGTGATCCACCCTTGAAGTCCACCGTTCCCAGTACTTTGTCCTCCAAAGAAGAGGCCACAGGAGAGTGCACACAATAGTATCAGCTACCCTTTGCCACTGCTGACTATGTATCAGCTACTTGGCTAAATGTGTACACATGTTGTTCCATTTAATTCTCATTTAATACTGTCTGAAGCGGATCCTATCATTACCCTCTTCCCACCCCCATTTCACAGATAGCAAGTTGAGGTGCAGAGAAGATAACTGACTTTTCAAAGCTCAGACAGCTGAGCAGTGGAAAGAGCCAGAGCTCAAAATCCAAGGTTCTCTCACTTGCAAGCCTGTGTTCTTAGCCTAACACCATGCTGCTTCTCATGGCAGAAAGAACTCTGGGCTTAGCTATTGACACTGACTCTGAACAATCAATATTCAAAACCCTGAACAAGTACACTAGCTTTTCAGGGCCTCAGTATGCTCATCTGGGAAACAGTTACAATAATGGTAATACCTATTCCACCTACCTCCCAGAGTTGCTGTGGGTATCCTACGAATGGATGAGTATTTTCTTCTTCCTTCCTTCCATCCATTCATCCATCATCCATCCATCCGTCCGTCCATCCATCCATCCATCCATCCATCCATCCATCCATCCATCCAATATTTGCTGAGCATCCGCCTGGTGTTGGGCATATGCTAAGCACTAGGAAGGATAATGATGAAGGCCAACTAAGATGATGTATGGAAAGACGATTTTTGAAATGAAAAAATGCCAGTTGTTATCTTTCCAGAGAGTTAAGCTAACCTCATTTATTCACTCATGCAACGAACAGTGAGCATCTCTCTGCATCGGTACAGTACTAGTCACTAGGGATACTGATGCCAAAAAGAGTATTCATAAAAAACAAGGCTGCACAGATGCAAACAGTATTTTCTCTCATTTATTAAGCCATCACCTTCTATCATTCAGAAACACGCACCAGCTAGGAACTGCAAGGCAGTGTTAATATTTTAAGTAACACTTTCCATGAAGGTGAAGAATTGCTGAAGGATGTAAGAATTTTAGGTGATTTCAAATTCAATTAATTTGCCACAGTATCTCTAGGACTAATGAGAGTTTCTGAGGAGGCTGGTAATGCACCAGGACCAAGATGCCTCTCTGAATCCTCCATTTTAGAGGAACAGTATCAGGGGAACTATATGAAAGTAAAAAAATAACTATTCTTGCTTCTGTGGTAAACATATTGTTTCCCTGTCTGCAAGTTGGCTATTCCATGCAATCATTTACAATTCATGGCTCTGAGTAGCATAAAGATTCTCTATAACTGAATTAGAAATCACCTGCTCAACCACATGGAAAGCACCTCTTTTTCATTTGGACTTTCCCCAAATGGTGCAAAAGCTTATGATTTTGCTCTTCTGTGGGTGTTCTGAGGGCAGGGATAGGCAAGCCTCTACACAAAAAATCAAACCAGCATCTTTTTACTTCAAATTAAATGCTGGAGGAGCAGCAGACCTAAGAGAAACACCTAGATGGTTCTTTTTTTCTTTAAAAATATAAGATAACCATAATGTCTCTCTGAACGAAAAGCTGTGTTTCAAGAATGGTTCTCCCAGAAATGAACACTGACTCACCAGGTGCCAGATGGGGTCGGTATAGAGCTTTTCATTCCAGAGTCAGGCTCTCAAGGTAATTGGCAGAGAGCAATGCCAACATTTTATTGAAAGTAGATGTTGTTGCTATTGTTTATGTGTCCAATAGAGTTGGTCCTGAGGGAGTTTAAATGGTGGGGCTACATTTCTTGATCCCTTCCTCCAAGAACATTATTTTCAGACGACTGGAAGTTACGGGTAACACTGCAATTTGTCTCCCTCATTTATTTACTCCCGAATTAACTCAAAATCCCAGAACTTCAAAGCAGGAAGAAACACTAAATATATGATTGGATGAATATCACCTAATCCACTTCCCTTGCAAATTATATCAGTTAAGGAATCAAAGACCTAGAGAGATACGGCAATTGCCCAAGGTCACTCAACAAAGTTGATGTTGAAGGTAAGACTTAGAACCCTCATGTTTTTCGGTCTTCATCTTCATATCATATCAATGGTCATTAGTTTTCATATCAATATCTTTGACAAAGAAGGGCAAAAAAGAAAATTAAAGTCTGTGATCTAATGCAGATAATTTCTCATTTAACATCAGCCTTGCAGGACCCAAATGTTGAGGCCTACAGATGTGTACAACTTAAACAGCAAAAGCACAGCAAGAAGTAGGATATCAAATAAACAACTGTCTGCCATGGGGGTTGTTCCGGAAGCAGACCTGTCCCATCTTCACTCTGGGCTGGGATTTTCCGGGTCCGGGCACTCTGAACACCTATCCTTCTCATATTAGCTGTCCACCCCCCGAGACATATTATGAGACCTTCTCATTTTTGCCTAACTAGTCAGAGGGACTGCCGTCATCGATGTCAAGTATTGTTTGTGGACTGGAAAAAGCAGCATCTTCTTCAGCCAATGAAAGACTTATTTCTTTCAGCCAATGAAAGACTTTATTTCTTCTTCGGCCAATGAAAGTCACTGTGAAAGACTTATTTCTCCATTAATACTTAATCTTTTAATCAGTTTGGGTTGTATTTCTTTAATTGTGTGATGTTTATTATGAAAATACATTTATGCAGAGGTTTACAACTGGGATATTTATATGTAGACTGCTAGAAGTCATCATTTATCTATAAAATTCTATAATAAACTGTCCAATTTGTCATTTAAAAAGACGGGGCATTCTCACAAGGATGTCACTATTTCTAAGACCTAGGCCCTAGAAATGGTTATTTATTATTTGCTGGCACTTTAGAACTAAGCAGAACAGTAGCATCTCTTATTTTAGAGCCTGAAAAAAACTTCGGGATCATTTAATTCATCTTTCTGTTCTCTCCAGCCTAGTTTCTGGGTAAGACAGTGGAAACTGAGAGAAGGAAAGCGACAGGCTGAAGGTACCACTGACAATGAGAAGAACCGAGCTTTTACCTCTAGCCTCTTTCCATGTGGCAACATGATCTTCAGGCATCCCCTTACCTTCCAAATGCGAAACAGGCAACATCCCGCTGATAATGAGAGTTATGGTGGGAAGATCACTCTCAGGAAAAATAGAGGAAGCCCTTGAGAGATAAAGGCATTGCAGATACTCCCCATTAAAGATTTCTATTTAAGAGAGACAGATTTGTCCCCATTTAAAATCAATGGCTCTGAGGAGCATAAAGTTTGGTTTCATTATCTAATCCTCAAAATTGAAATAATTATGGATAAAATAGTTATTATTTATTGGGGTGTAGGCACTACACAAAGAGATCTAAATACATGCCATTCACTGATGTGTGCATTCACTCATTTATTCATTCAACAAGCATTTATTGGACATCTACAATATGCCAGCCAGAGTTTTAGACAATGGAATCCTGCAGAGAACAAGACCAAGGTTCCTGACCTCTCAGAATTTATATTCTAGTGGGGGAGATAGATAATAAACCAGTAGACAATTAAAATAGACTGCCAATTTATGCAAATGTTATCTCTGTTCCTTCTGAAAACTCACAAAAATGACAACAAAGGCACAAACCCATGAAGACAAAGAATGCAGGAGAGAAGGTGACAGGAAATGATGAGGTTATCAGCAGACCACTTGAAGCCAACAAAATGTTGTAAGCTGGAAGACAGAAGGACATGAGGGAGCTGACTGAGAGGACCTGAGGAAGGTGAGTACATGCCCACAGCAAGGGAAAGCACGACAGTTTATGTGGTAGAACTTCTAAGAAGCTCAGGCCTTGGAGAGCAGGCACCTCTGAAGGCAGCGGTGCTGGGAGGAGCTGTAAATCGGTGATTTGGGAAACTGGTGCTAAGCCATTCATAGACAACCTGTTTTTGCATTGGGTTTCATGTGCAGAAAAAAAAAGAAAATAGTTTTGTTAGAATTTATGTTTAAGATACAGAGAGACCCTCAGATTCTGCCTTCCATTCCGCTTAGCATGGCAACTGTCAACTTAGCACCTTACTCCTAACAGCTCCTAGGACCCTCACAGCAAGGATTATATCCCCCAGGAGGAAGCAGGTAATGGGTTTCTTTAATGATAATAGACTAGTCCATGAGAAAAGAATTGCAGACGGTGATATATGCGAGTCCCACAAAAAGAGTCAGGTTAGGTTCCTAACTGATCTCCCTGTGGTGAAATCTACACACATACAAGGTTCTAGTCTCTTCCTCTTAAATAAAAGGAAAGCCAGGAATCAACAGATAACTGAGGAATGCTTCTCATTTGAGTCAGAGTCCAAAACAAACAGAAGAGATAAAACTCCAAGAAAAACAGGCAATATTGGGAGCAGAAGAGAACTCCAAAAATCAAATGTGATATCTTCAGAGACATTAGAAAAGATATGGCATCCATGAAACAAGAACAGAATGCAATACAAAAAGGCACCTTAAAAAGAAAAAAAGAACTCTTGGAATTTGAAAATATGATAGCAGAGATTTAAAATTACATAGTATGTTTGAAAGATCAAGTTATATGAATCACCCAGAGAGAACAGAAAGATTAAAAGTAGAACAAAATAAACAGGAGAAGAAACATTAAGGATATTAGAAGAGCAATAGAGAAGAGCTTTTAACTAGTTTGAAATTCTGTAAAGAGTGAGAAAGACAATAAATAAGAGGAAATTATTTTTAAAATTCAAGAAAATTTTCTGGAGCTGAAGAAGCAAAGATTTTAGACTAAGAGAGCTAGACTGAGGGTAACTGACACAGATGGGAGTAGGAGAATAGAAGGATGTCTTCAAGAACAAGATTGTATGTAGACCCAGAGAGGACTTTCACAACCACTTATGGGTGGCACTTATACACCTTTTTAATTTGATGAAATTAAGGCTCAGAGAAGTTAAGGTATTTCTCCAAGGTCACACAGCCAGTAATCAGTGGAGCTGGGACTCAAACCCAGGTCAGTATCACTCCAACATAGGTGCTCTGAATCACAACTTGATATTGCCCAAGACCTTTCTGGACTCTGATTCTGCCATTCAGTAAACTACAACCCTGCCAGATCTGTGCCATCAACACATGTTCTGAATGAAACAGAGTGTCACAAAGAAGGGGATGTCGAGAAATAAGAGGTTTGTCCGTCCTAATTCTCACCTTCAATCCTAGAAACCAGGCCACCTCCATTGCTAGATTTGGGAGTTGTGGATCAGAGCTGGAACAATTTGGGAAAGTCAGACTCAACTTTAAATGATAGGACTTGTGGAAAAGCAGACTTCTCTAGCACCAAAGGAAGCCTTCAAGTCTACTCTGTCATGGGCTTAGGGCTATGATTCCCAGTGGGACTCTCATGACCATCTTGGACCCGTTTGAGGTAGAAATTTCAGAGTTCCAATTGTGTAGACTTGGCCAGTGGGATTCTTTAAGTTGAAGATAAACCTGGGTGTCAAGCAGTTTCCTCTAGAGTTCTGACAGCTCAACTAAAGCCCCATTCAAATTCTTATCAGTCTGAAGGATTCTAAGAGGCTGAGTCTAAGCTGACTGTTCTAAAAGAGGGAAGGGGAATGGGGAAAAGTGTTCTGTTGAACCTTTCTTTCCCAAAATCAGGATTCTTTTCTTTTCTTTTTTTTGAGATGGAGTTTCACTCTGTCACCCAGGCTAGAGTGCAATGGTGCCATCTTGGCTCACTGCAACCTCCGCCTCCCGAGTTCAAGCAATTCTCCTGCCTCATCCTCCCAAGTAGCTGGGATTATAGGCGCCCACCACAAGCTCAGCTAGTTTTGGTAGTTTTAGTAGAGATGGGGTTTCACCATGTTGGCCAGGCTGGTCTCGAACTTCTGACCTCAGGTGATCTGCCCACCTTGGCCTTCTGAAGTGTTGGGATTACAGGCGTGAGCCACTGCGCCCAGCCCAAAGTCAGGATTCTTAAGGGAACTCTCCAGTACATGTTTCGTTTCTCTCAGTCTATGTCACGTAGGGTGGCAGAATGGTCTCACAGGGTTAACATCTCTGGAAGTAAACCATTTACCCAATATGATGTAGTGGAGTTAGAAAAAAAACAAAAAACAAAAACAAAAAACAAACTAGCCTGCAGGCAAAAGCAATATCCTGGGTCAAAGAGTTTCAGCAGGCCTTTTACTGAGAGTCACACTATTTTAAGAGTCCAACTCTTAAGTGTATAAAGCTTCTTGCTCCTAAGCCATTGCAGGAGCGGCCAAAACACAAAGCCTTAGTTAAGGAGAAGAACATACCCTTTTTCTTTCTTGGCCACTTTGTGGCTATTCTTCCAGTGGTGAAGCCTCAAGAAGTAAACATGAAATCCTTTCCTTGCTCTGTTCTTTAAGAAGAAGCATCGATTCCTGTGTTGACCTTTCTAAAAAGTTTGTTTATGCAACTTGAAAAGAATGGAAGGCAGCTCACACGCAGACATGCAGACATGAATGGGGAGATGGTCACGAGCGTGACCCCAGCTCTATCCCAGTTGAGTGCTTAAAGAGCTTTTCTCTGGGCAACTGCTTCTCTAGCACCCCATAATTAGCCTGGTCTCTGAACTGCATATAGATTGAGTGGCCGGGGGGAGAGGAGAAAGAGGATAGCTCTAGAAGCAAATAAAAATTATGCAGCTGTCTCTAGCAAGAGAAAGAGAGGGGGAGAGAGAGAGAATCACCAGCAGAAAACTGGGAAAGCACGGTGACCATACACAGCTTTAAATTCTCTTTCATAAATCTCATAGACTGAGTAAAAAAAATCTTCAAGCAATGCATTTGCTTTCAAGACATCTCCTTTGTCCGAGTATTGACAATACTCATCCCTGAACAACAGTGAGGTCTGCAAAGATACTTACCTTGAATTTAGGATCTGCAGCTCAGATCCACTTTCGGGACTGCCTAGCCCCAATCACATAGTCAGTCCCATACCAAAAGTAGAGACGCTCTTGGGCATCAAGGACTCTCAGACTTTGAAATTTAGCACACAATGTTTTGAGATTCTGAGATTTCAAGTGAATTTGGAGCTACATTGCCTAAAGTCAATAAATACATAAACATGGTCATTTTTACCCAGAGATGCCATTATGGACTTTTAGATTAATACTTGTATGTAACATTGAGTTGGGGTATTAACATTATGCTGCTAAATCTAGCAGAATTAGTAACTACATTGTAGGCACAAAATACTTTCTTTTTTTTTTTTTTTTTTTTTTTTAGACAGGGTCTTGCTCTGTAGCCCAGGATGGAGTGCAGTGCTACAATCATAGCTCATTGCAGCTCAAACTCCTGGGCTCAAGCAATCCTCCTGCCTCAATCTCCCTAGTAGCTGGGACCACAGGTGTAAGCCACCACACCTGGCTAATTTTTTTTTTTTTTTTGAGATGGCATCTTGCTCTGTTGCCAGGCTGGAGTGCAGTGGTGCGATTTTGGCTCACTGCAACCTCCACCTCCCAGGTTCAAGTGATTCTCCTGCCTCAGTCTCTCAAGTAGCTGGGACTGCGGGCACATGCCACCACACCCGGCTAATTTTTGTATTTTTAGTAGAGACGGGGTTTCACTATGTTGGCCAAGATGGTCTCCATCTTCTGACCTCATGATCTGCCTGCCTCAGCCTCCCAAAGTACTGGGATTACAGGCGT
Source organism: Aotus nancymaae (assembly GCF_030222135.1). Taxonomy (NCBI): domain Eukaryota; kingdom Metazoa; phylum Chordata; class Mammalia; order Primates; family Aotidae; genus Aotus; species Aotus nancymaae. Next base: position 24,734,775 of record NW_026988476.1, on the reverse strand, counting down.
AAACCACCGTGCCCAGCCACACCTGGCTAATTTTTAATTTTTTTGTAGAGATAAGGGTCTTGCTATGTTGCCCAGGCTAGTCTTGAATTCCTGGGCTCAAGCAATCCTCCCTGCTCAGCCTCCCAAAATGTTGGCATGACAGGTGTGAGCCACTACACCCAGCCAAAATAATTTCTTGAATAGTGATGAACATATGTGAACAATGCCCTTTCTCACAATGTAGCTCCCTAAGGCCTCATGACTACACCCAAATTCTCCCATCTTGGCAAGCATGCTGGGGTCTTGAGCATTCTCCCAATACATGCAATGGATACAGACCCAGGGCAGTATTCTGGGCAAATCCTCATGTCAACTTCTCTCCTCAGCAAGTTCTCTCTCTCTAGTTCCTGATGTTTTGGGAAGTCTACATTCTCTGCGTTTACAAGCACCACTGAGAGAGGCATTGTAGCTGCCACCTGCCCTGCCCCTCCAACTTCATATAAATGCAACTTGTTAAAAACACAAAAGTTATTTAAATAATCCCAACATGTAATCAGAGAGCATAAATACTTAATACTTAAATAATCCCAACATACAATCAGAGAACAATCAAAGAAGACTGTTAGACACATTGACAAAAAAAAATAAAAAAATCACCTACAGAAATCTTTTCAGCATTTGTTGTTTTAAATACTTTATAGATTATTCACTTTTGTTAGAGATGCTCAGGAACTGAGGACCTTACCCCTAGATTTTAAGAGTTCCTGCAAATGAAGATTAACTGAGCAACTAAGAAAATTAATACAGTGAATCACAGTTTTACTCAATGGAAAAATAATTTGATTTTAAAAAATGTTGTTTTGGACAACTTTTTGGAAATATACCCACTGTGTAAAATGAGACATCTTTGTAATATGCATTTTGTTTCCTAGTTTCACCTGGATACTTACAAGAGATAAGGAGAGAATATTCAGTTTCTTATTACTATTCACCCTCCCGTCAGCCCTGGTCTTATGAGAAAGTTTAATTTCTAGGCTCTGTAGGACAGTGTTGGGTGCTCTACCTATCGATCAATGCTGGACTCTCAAGAAACTGGAGCTGAGCGATGTATATCTGACTTTGTTTTGACTTGGGTATAGCAAAAGTTGTTTTTTAATAAAAAATGGGTAGTTGAGACACTGCAAAAGTTGCATGTCCCTGCTTCCACTGTGAAAATATTTGACTTAGTGGTACTTGAATAAGTCCAGTAACATGCTAAATATTTATCAGATCTCTTAAAACAAAGAGCCTCCAAATAGTCCACTTTTCTTCCAAAAGAATCCATCATGATGAAACCACAATCATCTAGGAAGAATGGCTTTCAAGTGGCCTGTAATTCAGGTGTCAGATTACAGAACTTGGTGATCCTCTGACTTTTTTTAATATAAGAAAAAAATGAAGAATCCACATTTATAATTATAGCATGCTCTGAAATTTCATCATCACCATGACCTTAACTGGTATTATTTTTGACAATTTTCTTTTCTTTCTATATGGCATAGACTAAGGAACTGATGATACTGTGTTTCCTATTAATAAACTCTAATACGTTTCCAAATTATCAGATCACTCCTTATTTAGCATTATTATCTCAAGCTGAATCATCTTGTTTTTTCTTTTAGGATATCTTTTTCCCCCTCTTTCTTCACTAGCATCTTCATATATTTCTCATTTTATGTATTTTTAACAGGTAATACATGGGATTAACATGGACTTACTTCAAACAGTAGAATGAGAAATAATTCCCCACCTACCCCTGTCTACAGATCTTCCCTTCACACTCCAGATAGCAGTTGCTGGTTTTCACATTCTTTTTAAAATGAGGGGGACCAAAACCATACTAGCTTCTTCATGTAGTATGCAGTTAATGCTGAATATAGCAGGAGGCTCTCTTCCTGGCTCTGACACATCCCACTTCTCCTAGACATTTCACCCTCCTCCCCACACCCACCCCAAATAAGTGCTGTAGACACATCATCAGCGCTCTCCGAGTTGAAGATTCTTCTACCTTGGAAGAAATGAATAAAAGTGCTAAGAAGGATCCTTAGGGGTCATCCAACCCCACACCTTCATAAAGAAGTGAAAATCCCGTGAGTTTAAGATCACACACTGAGATGGAAGTGAATTCACTATGACACATTTTTTTTTCTTTCAAGCACTCTGCCCTCATGGGACTGGCCACACTTCTCTGGCCTGAATGTGTGTTCACAGCCCAATTTATTCCTATTAAATCCTATTCTGTTACTTAAGGATAATTTTTTGAAGTATGAATAGTATTCTTATACTAATTTTAAAAATTATTTCTGTTTGTAATGGATCCCAAAGAAGCAACATCAACAAATTTTTACCTTACTCTTTATTCTTTTAAAATCTGGTCCACTGTAAGGTATTTAGTAATATGTATCACTAGAACAATCCTTAAGGGAATAATGCTGATTGTGGAAGCCTGGCCCTTTGTAGAGCTGATTCAAAGTATCTCGATTTCAATTTAGCATAATGGAATAACTTTGTCATAGGGCTTCCCCAGGGATCCTGTTCCATCATAGTTTACTGCAGAGGCTGGGCTGGTAGAAGAAACACCCTTACTATTATCAGCAGTAATAGCAACAACAATAAGGGCTATCCTACTGGTAAGTGCTTTACACACATTTCTCATTTAATCCTCACAACCTCCCTTACAGGCTCTGTTGACTCATCACTTCACCAACTTTGCTGGACCAACCATTCCTCTCCATTCCCTTTAAACTACTTACTGGTGCTCATGGCTCACTGATTGCCCTAGGACTGTAATTTAGTTGTGCCCTTCTGCTCCCACCAGCTGACCTGTAGGTCCACCAAGGGTCAAACAGGTTGTTCCCAAACCTGTTTATGCCAGTTGTACTTATTGTAAATATGTAATTATGAAATGTATCACAGAAACAGTGACATACAAGTTATAAAGTTAACTGCAAAAAAAAAATGTAGTTAAATGCTTTAAAAATATTCATTACTTTTGCTTAAAAATCTACTGTTGAATTCAGTGTGAGTGAGAAAACAAGCTAAATTGTAAAAAGAAAAACTAGAGTCTAGAAAGAGTCTGTGCTCTGATGTTTTTGCAAATGCCTTTAAATTCCTGCTCCATTTTAAAGAAATCAAAGACAATGATGTATTAAGGGTGAGATTTATGCAGGAAAGACATAGAGTAACCTGTCAGATACTCTATTCCCAGAGGGAAGGCTATCCATGCTATATGAAAGACTGCAAATGGATGTATTTATGTTTTAAGATAAAATTATACACTTAAAGTCTTATTTCTTATGATTCCTTTCTTTAAACAGTTATTACAATGAATGCATCGACTACCCATCCGGATCAAGTCAATTAAGAAGCCTTCTAATGAAATTTATTCTCATTGCATGGAGGAGGAAAGGAGGCTTAGAGGTCAGGTAACTTGTCCATAACCAGGCATCTAGTTGTTGGAAAAACTGGACTTTAAAACCAACTTGTCTGACTTCAAAGTTGTTCTTGATCAAGCCTGCCTCGCTGTTTATGCCCCAACTTGAATCTCCAAAACACCATTCACAGCCTTATAATTAATTCTCTTTATATAGCAATAGCAATGTCTTGCTGTGCAAAGCAGAAGACTAAAGCATAAAGTAATCCATTATAAATCTTTTAGCTCCATATGGATTTTGCTGGGCTTTTTCAAAAGGATGCCTCTCAGAAAGGCTGGCTGTGAAACAAATCTCTAAAGCAAACCCTGTACTGCCATTGGCTTTACTGTCTAGTTCTAGCCATGGAATTTGTCGGTGGAAATGGTCCAAATTTTTAGCAAGGAATGACTACCCTGGAGTATGTTGGGAGTTTTAGCCTTCCTCCAACACACAAAAACCCTTTATAGCATTTTCCAGATTTGGGAGCCCCCTGCTCACCTGGCTTCCCCATCTCCACACCCTGCTCTTAATTGACTGATACCTGAGATTTTCTGAGAATGTATTTTACCTAATAGAATGTTGAGAGCTGCCATGGGGATGGGGGATGTTGAGAGCTGGGGTGGGGAAGGGGGATGGCAGGAATGAGATTTAGTGTTTAAGAGTTAGAAAATATTCTGTAGATTGACAATAGTTGATGCCATGAAGATTTACCCTCATTTTGGTTCCTGAGACCATGAAATTTGGGGGTTTAATTTTTTTGAAATTAAAGATATCAAAGATATGTGTAAGCTACAGTCACGAGACATCTTTCTTTAGTGTAACCTGAGTTTACCCTGGAAATCTTAAAAGAAAAAAAATCAGTAAATGCAAATTTAAAAGTTTTCTTGTTTGTAGAACAGCTATAGTTAGTCTAGGACTCTAAATCTTGTGAAATAATAGAAATCATAAGACTACAGGGCTCAAAAAGGGTCTTACAGAAGCCATCCTGTTCATCTCCCCTTTCCTCCTCCCCTCTTCCAGGCTAGTTACAACTTAAGCCATTTATTCCAGCCAGAATCCATCCTATTTTTAAAGTCTGGTGGGGAATGAGAACACAACTGTCTTCCTCTGTAGCTCATCTAGTGTTTAATAACCCTCACTGTCATTGAAGTCTAAAAAAATCCTCCTGGATGGGGGATGGAGAGCACAGCCTCATGACCCAAGGTGCACGCAGCCCATGGAGGTCTCTGCCTTTTTCCAGGCAGAGGGATTTCCAACACACGATCAGCTAGCAGGCTTCTTGCTCACTACAGCACTTTTCTGATCATTCTTCCCCAAGCCCTGGAAAACAGACACTAGGCATGATGAGGAAAATCATAGTCCTGTAAAGCCTTGCACTCTTGGAAACAGGAGAAGGATCGGCCGGTGGCAACATCGAGTCCTCTGAGATACCACTGAGCCATGTTTACAATGTAGTATGTATTAGGAAGGCCAGTGCCATACTAAAAAAAGTTTCCCCCAAAGGGGAAGGAAGCTAAAGCTAAAAATATATCATGCCAGCTGTTATAAATGCTTCTCAGAGAAAGCAAACCAACTCTTTCATTAGTTACCTCTTTGAAGAGCAAATGAGGGGTTAAGGAAATAATGGAATTTTTCAGTTACATGCCAGATTGGCTAGATTTTTGGGAGGAAGAAATTTTCCATCGAGAAGGAAAGTCTGCTGGTAAAAGGCAAAATAATTCCATGAAAATTTCAAAGGAACTCCAAACTACCTCAGTGGCTCCAAGGGCTTTGCGGGGGTGGGGAGGGGAGGGGATGACCTGCAGCCTGCAAGATAGAATCAGGGTCTCCAGGCTTCACCCTTCTTTTTCAGGTTCCAAGAGGCCATTTGCAAAGGTTTCCTTGCCAGATCCACCTAGAGCTGAGCTGCCTGGTGTCTCTCCCTCTCTTGAATATCTGTGTTCTGATGGTTCTCACAGGCTGACTGAAATACACTTGAAGTGGTTTGTTGCCTTGTAAAAAAAGGTGAAGGGCAGAAGGAAGAGGAAGAATTTCATGAGCAAAACAAGTACCTTTGAAAGTGCTGGCTCTTGCTGCATTAGGGGCTGAGAGAAACGGAGGATTTTTTTCCAGTTGCAGATCAGGGGCTCCTAAGGGAGGCACTTTTCCTGAGATTCACTCCCACTCGTCCCGCATTTTGCTTGCGGAAGTTGTTTAGTTTCAGATGTTGGCTCTATGGGGCCTAGCAGCCATCCTTTCCATAGATGCAAGGACTCCCTCTACCCCTCAGGAAGGCAAAGAACCAAACCAATGTCCTCCCCCTGCCCCCACAAAATCCAGGCACTGAATATCCCAAGTAATTTTTGTTTTTTTAAATTTTAATTTTGAAATAATTATAGATTTACAAGAAATTGCAGAAATGCTACCCAGGGGCCTCACATACCCATCACCCAGCCTCCCCCAAGGTGGTATCTTACATATGAATAGTGCATTATCAAAACCAGAAGCTCAATATTAATGCAATATAACTAACTAGACTACAGGCCTTATTCAGATCTCAGCTGTTTTTAACCATCACTAATTTTTTGGGTATAAATTTGTAACTATGGCAGTTCATCATATGTATAAATTCATATAATTACCTCTATAATCAAGGTCGCAGTATGTTTTTAAAAGTCTGTTAGTATTGCAACTGATTTGCTCAAGTAAGTCATAAAAGGAGCAAGAGTAACAATAAATGTCACTAAGATGATTGTGACAGAAGGCTAAATGATCAATATTATCACCAAATATTTAGTGATTTCCTAGGGACATTTTCTTGTTTATTTTGGAAATTCATTATTTTCATGAACATCTGCCCAGTGAGCCCAGGAATTTATGAAGTCCCTACTGTCCAGCAAACATTTATGGCAGGGTGGGCAGGCAAGCTTCAGCTCACGTGCCATCTCTTATTGAATTATAGTGGTTGCCTAGAGGGGCATATTGAGGAGGATTCAGAGGCCACATCTGGGTTTAGCAAGAGACAGCCATCATCCAACGAGGCGCTCTGCCACTGGAGCTGAATTTGTGCCAGTAACTTGCCATTTCCAAAATTTCCACGACTTTTTGAGCCACACATTATCCCAGGTGCTGGGAAATAGGGATAAAGAAAATACAACCCTTATCCCCAAGGAGCTCACAGTCGGGAAGGGCAGGTGAAAATGGCGACCAAAGACTGACTCAGACTGCTAAGAGCTGACACCGAGGTGTGTGGGTTGGCGCAAAGATAGCACATGAGTGGCTCCCCTGCTTCAGAGAGTCACAGAGATGTGGCAATTCAGGCAGGGTCTTATACTTGCGGGCTGTGGAGACCACGGAAGCTGGAGGGTCTGTATGGGGCCAAATCCAGGGTCAGAGGAAAGCAAAAATCTATTAGCTACTCATTCAATCGAGTTCTGAGGATAGGATTAGGAGGGAGAGGCATGTAAAAACGTCAGTTTACAGGCCGGATTCTGGGGCCTCACTGCATGGGTTCACATCCTAGCTCAACTACTTAGTAGGTCTGTGACGCTGGTCACATTACCTAACCTTTCTGTGATCCAGTTACTTTAGCTATCAAATGGGGATGACAATAATACCACCATCATGAGGTTAGGAAGATTCAATGAGTTAATATTTATGTAAAGGGTTTAAAACAGTACCCAGTATATAGTAAGCACTATATAGGTATGTGTTATCCTTGTTAATTTACTTTTTATGTTCTATGGTATCAAACCGATTATTTTTATCATCAGAAAAGAAATCAATCAAGATTAATGAAATAATTACGAAGATTCCACAATGTGCCACGAATCTGTAGAAGTGGACAGATGAAATGGAGCATTTTGGCATGATTTAGGTATCCAAAGTTTCTGAGTTTTTCCCTCATGTTGGGCTAACAAAGGCCAGCATGCTTTCAAATCCAAATGTCAATAATGCAAAGGAAAGTCAAGTGCTGCAATTATTTGAATAAAGCCAAGTTTCATTTGTAGCTGTAGCACAAAGATTTCTTCCAGGTCCAGGTCCAGCTCCACCAGTGAAGAACAGACAAGGGTCAGAAAGGCAGTCTAGGGCAAGGGAGGTAGCACTGACCACCACACAGGGGAATTCTGTAGGCTCTTAAGCAAGCCAGGAAATACTTATTCTTTTCCTGAATGGTTTACTTTTTTCTCTAGCAGGCCTTAGACAGGAAGCAAACCCAGAGATGCTAATCTGGGTTCTATGTGCCTGTATTTGGAATTGTTCCTGCTCCTGATGGCTGAAACAAAGTTGACCAAGCCTTGTATAAGGTTTGTCACAGCCAATACCTTGGTCCTATCTGGTCCAACAGGCTCATAGTGAAGAACATGCACATTCTTGCTCCTAGTCAGCATACCCTTAAAGCAGCCTTACTAGAACAAGGTACTAAAAACTACATTCTTCTCTTTCTTCTGAAGTGCTCTGATGCAATCCAGAAGGCTGCATAACAGATTTTTCAACCTATCCCAACCCATTCTTCCATTATCTCATGGTAGAAAAGGTCCTTGAGATGTCACTTGATTTAACCTCTGCAACTAATAAAAGATACTCTTGCCTCTCAGTGAATGAAAATAGGTAGATTCTCATTAGATTGGGACTTAGTTTTTGGCTCCTATCCAGCCTTATCCTAATCTCATCCTTCAAAACTCTGTAACAATAGCCCTTCTTTTTTTTTGTTTTTTTTTTTTGTTTTTTTTTTTTGTTTTTAGAGACAGAGTCTCACTCTGTCACCCAGGCTGGAGTATAGTGGTGTGATCTCAGCTCAGTGCAACCTCTGCCTCCCAGGCTCAAGTGATCCTCCCTACTTAGATTCCTGAGTACCTGGGACTATAGATACAAGCCACCATATCCAGTTAATTTTTGTATTTTTTTAAAGAGATGGAGTTTTACCACGTTGCCCAGGCTGGTCTAGAACTCCTGAGCTCAAGCGATCCACCTGCCTCAGCCTCCCAAAGTGTGGAATTACAGTGAGCCACTGCACCTGCCCTCTATCACCAATTTTTAATGCCTTCTAAACATCATTTTTCTCCATCTCAGTGTTCCAACATCTCAACGTCAACATACATCCAAAATCTAGCATGTGGCCAGTTTGTCTCCCTCGTACCTCTAATCTCTTCCGAATCATTAACTTTCTTCATTCCTTAAATGCCTACCATGTGCTAAGTGCTCTCAATTTCACCTCTGCTCTCCCTTCTTGATAAATCCAGTGGTCAATCCTTGGTCTTCATCTCATTAGCCTATCCGTAACATTTTACTCAGTTGATCGCTCTTCTTTCCTGGAAATATTTTCTTCATTTGCCTTGTAAGGCACACACACTTGAGTTTTCTCCAACCTCAGAGGTTTCTCCTTAGTTTCTTTTACCGCTTCCCCTGCTTTTCTCCAGCATTCAGGTTGAAGTGCCCAGCCTTGAGGCCCTTGGCCTTCTTTATCATCTACATTCTCTGCCTTGGCAACCTCATTTAGTCCCAGCATTAAATACCACCCGTGTACTGCTAGCTCCCAAATGTCTATTTTAGACCAGTTCCCTCTCCCAAACTGCATACTCATATATCCCACTGCCTACTCAGTACCTCCAACAGATATGCCAAACTCATCATATATGACACTGAACCCCTGAGCTTAATCCAAATCCTGTTCTACCTGGTAAAGACTTTCCCTGTCTCAACTGATAACACCCAGTTGCCCAGGCAAAAAACACCGGGTCCTCCTTCAACCCTCTCCCCTCACATCCCTCATTTATTCTGTCAGGAAGTCCTGTTGGCTTTACTTTCAAAATACATATAGAGCCTGACTGCTTCTCACCCTTCTACTGTAGCCATCCTGGTTTGAGCCATCATCTCTCGCCTGCATTACTGCAACAGACTCTTAAAGGGTTTTCCTGTTTCTGTCTTCACCCTATCTATTCTTAAGGCAGCAGCCAAAGAGATGCTTTTAAAATGTGAGTTGGATCATACCACTCATCTGTGGGAGATCCTCGAATAGCTTTCTGGTTTATTGAGAGCAAAAGTCTAAGTCCTTGAAATGACCTACAACGCCCATTCTGTCTCCAGCCTCTCCTACCATCGTCTACCTCGTTCACTCCCTTTCAGCCACCAGCCTTCTTGTTTTCCCCCTAGCAAGTCGGGCACACTTTTGTCTTGGGATATTTGCTCCAGCTTTATCTCAGTCGAATCCTCTTTGCTCCAGGTGCCCAGTTGGCTAACTCCCACTTCTCCTTCAACTCCCTGCTCACACCCCACCTTCTCAATGGGGTTTACCCTGACCACCCTGCTTCACGCTCTAATCACCTCGCCATGTAGACCTGATCCTACCCTTGTTCTCATTTCCATATCACTTATCATCTTCTACCACACATATACTTTACTTATATACTACAATTTGTATACACTAGACTGCCGACACTCAGAGAGGGAAGGCAGCTTTATCTTAGCCACTGCTGCGTTCCAAGTGCCTTGAGCAGGCTAGACACACAGTAGACATTCAATAAACATTTTCTAAGTGAATGAAAAAATCAATCAATCAATAATATATGTCAGGCTGAGCGTGGTAGCTCCATGTATAAACCCAGCACTTTGGGAGGCTTAGGCTGGAGGACTGCTTGAGCCCAGGAGTTTGAGACCAGCCTGGGCAACACAGGGAGACCCTGTCTCTATAAAATATACAAAAATTATCTGGGTGTGGTGGAGCATGCCTGTGGTCCCAGATACTCAAGAGGCAGAGGTGAGAGGATTGCTTGAGGCCAGGAGGTCAAGGCTTCTGTAAGCCATGATCACATCACTGCAGTCCAGCCTGGGTAATAGAGTAAGACCTTGTCTCAAAAAAAAAAAAAAAAAAAAAAGGTATGTCCATGTCAATATTGAATCCTAATCCTAATATTTCCACCTAGGAACATTTCTAGTATCCCTTCCTTCTGCTCCACCCCTGTCCTATCCTAATGATACTTTCATTACTTCACAACGTTGAAACTTGCTGATTTGGCATGTGTCAGAGGCCACTCATCTGGTTGGCCCACAGACAATCCATTCCCCCATACAGCATGTCACTCTTGTGCCTGGGATGTAAATGCTTGGCCTCTCGAGGCACTCGGATCCCTTCCCCCAGCCTACTTTTACCGCCTGCCTTCCCTCCCCTCCCTTTGTGAGCCTGTCCTTCCTCTTCACTGTCCTCCACCTTGCCTGCACACTGTAACCCCCGTCCCTTTGCTCCCAGTGTGTATTCCTACCCAGGGCCCCCCTCCCCTCCAGATTCTCCTTCCCCTTTCCATCTTAGCTCATTTTCCACTTCCCCTGCAAAAGCTTGCTTTCTTTTTCTTTTTCAAGACAGAGTCTCGCTCTGTTGCCCAGGCTGGAGTACAGTGGCGTGATCTCTGCTCACTGCAACCTCCGCCTCCCGGGTTCAAGCAATTCTCCTGACTCAGCCTCCCCAGTAGCTAGGATTACAGGTGTTTGCCACTACGCACAGCTAATTTTTGTATTTCTAGTAGAGATAGGGTTTCACCACATTGGCCAGGCTGGTCTCGAACTCCTGACCTCAAGTGATCCGCCCGCCTTGGCCTCCCAAAGTGCTGGAATTACAGGCATGAGCCACCATGCCTGGCCCTTCTCTTTCTCTCTCCTCCTTTTCCTTCCTTCCTTTTCTTTTTTCTTTCCTTCTTTCTCTCTCTGCTCTCTTTCCTCCTTTCCCTTTCCCTCTCTTCTTCTTTTTCCTTTCTTTCTCTCTCCCCTTCCTTCCTTCCTTTCTTCCTTCCTGTTTTTTTCTTTCTTTTCTTTCCTGCATCTTGCTCTGTCACCCACACTCATGGCTCCTGGTCAAGCTATGTTCTGTTTTAAGAGACAGGGTCTAGCTATGTTGTTCAGACTGTCCTTGAATTCCTGGCCTCAACCTATCCTCCCACATTGGCTTCCCAAAGTGGCTTTCTTGAGCCTCCAGTTCACAAGGATCTCTCCATTCTGTACATTCACAGCACTGACAGGATACATCTACATGCCACATGCCCTGTGGCAGCTCTGAAGTATTATTTTGCTGCACTTTTATATAACTCATGAATTGTTATATGAAATTTCTATGGATGATAAGTCTGGCAAAAAGGAATATTTAACTTTTAATTGTGAGACTGATTGATATATCATCTCTTCTCCAATTATAGGCTCCTTGGAAGTAGAAACGGGGTCTTCAGCTTGCTGGTATTTCGCATGGACTTACACACAGTGCTAGGCACACAGAAGGCGGGCAGGCAGCACTTGCAGGGTAGTGGAATGACTGGGAATCCATATGGGGAGGAAACCACGAATGCTAAGGCACCCTGTCGAAGGCCCAATGATTGAGGAATAAAATATCAGTGGAATAAGTCAAGGTGAAAAACAAAAATAAAAACTCAAGAGGTGGCTTTCTGATTGCCTTTTGTTCACCGTCATGACTGTGGCTGATAATTGAAAATGCATAGCACTAATTGATTTCTGTTTTTATCATCATGTTGCCATATGCAGTTTGTTTTTCCACTTTGAAAGAGGTAGAAAGTATAGCTCTTCGGTGCAGTAGAAGAAGCCTTAAGTCCAACTCAATTTCTATTGCGGTGGAATGGCCAAAAATCACAGCATATTCGAAGCCCCTTAGACTACTCTGCTTGGCCCTGGGCTCAAGGTAAGATGCTTATGCCAGGCACCCATCAGTACTGAAAATGAGGGCACAGACTCTGAATATCAGTGTTAACACTTAGCTCCTCACTGTCTTTCCCAGTTTCTTTTATTTATTCATCTAACAGGCACCCCTGGAGTGCTTACCATGGCTGCTCTAACCAGGCTGGGCATTTACATAATCTTATTTACCTTCACCACAACCCTCGAAGGTAGATATTGTGAATGTTCCAGTTTTACAAGTGGGCACCTTGACCAGAGAGGTTAAATTACTTGGCTAAGTTGTAGTTAGCAAGTTGCAGGTCTGGGATTTGGACCTAGGAGGCGTCGATGCCAAAGTCCTTGCTCTTCCCTCTGTCAGGCAGCGGCCCAGGTGCTCAGTGTTTATTGATAGAGGCACCAGTGAACGAGTGAACTGAAGGCTTACAGTCTTGACTCACTTGGTTGAACCACCATAGACAATGCAAAAGAGTACAGCAATGACATTCACATTCTGTTAAAGAGATACTATTGACATACAAGTGTTGATATGGCCATAAGTGTTTGAATGAAACTTTCTGGAGGGGAGATCTGAGCTCCTTTATCTTCTTCTCTGATGCTCTGCAAGAGGGCTCCAATGCTTGCCTTCTCCCAGAGGTATGTTGTTTGGTCACCTAGTTAAGCCTCCAAGTCCTTCTTACCCAAGTATTACACAGGGGTTCAGAGTTCAGTAAGACCATGACAGTCATCTACAAATTTTCTACTCTCTGTAGGGCTGGCTAGGTGGCCACAGCCAGAAATAAGTGCTTGTTGACTACAATCTGATAACCATCTTAATTAAATGTACTAATCTTGTCAAGACCAGATCCTGTATGTATAAATCAGTAGGTAGAAATATATAATGACCCAAGACTAATTTCAAGACAAATGACGTAAAACTCAACCCATTAAAATACAAAAGACCAAGTTTTAAGAGGGTAGGTAGCCTAGAGCTTGCATCTCTCCCAGCTACTAAAGAGTTTTGTAACAATTACTAGATTCTGTTGCTGACGCAGGAAACGCAGGCCAAGAGTCTGTCATCTGGCTGCATGTGCCTGCTTTAGAAGTCCCAGCCATCACTCCCTGTCACACAGAGACCAGTGAACCGCTCCTGCTGGATTATAGTCTGTGAAAGATACTGACTGTCATCAGAACCTCTTATATAATAAATTAAGATGCAATAATCACCTAATTCCCAAAATGTGCAAGTGACCCATATCTAAATGTAAAAGCAAAAAAAGAATGTAAAAAAATCCCATGTTGTAGCAATGTCAATGCAGTATCTTCAGTGTTTCCTTGGTTTTTCTACTGAGGTACTGTTTTAGTTCATGTAGCGATAATTCAACAATCCTACCTATTTGAGAAAGCCATTTAAAGAGCCCTGGTAACCAGAGATCCAAGTAGAGACAGAGGCCAAGAAGGCATCACTGCCAATTCTTTTTTCCTTTTTTTTTTTTTCCTGAGACTCACTCTATTGCCCAGGCTGGAGTGCAGTGGCATGATCTCATCTCACTGCAACATCTGCCTTCTGGGTATAAGCGATTCTTTCACCTCAGCTTCCTGAGTAGCTGAGATTACAGGCATACACCACCACGTCAGGCTAATTTTTGTATTTTCTGGTAGAGACAGGGTTTTACCATGTTGGCCAGGCTGGTCTCAAACTCCTGACCTCAAGTGATCCACTAGCCTAGGCCTTCCAAAGTGCTGTGAATACAGGCCTGAGCCTCTGTGCTGGGGCCCAATTATTAATCCTCTTATATCTTTTAACTGGGGGTTCCTGCATGAAGGCAGGCACATCAGGTCTAACTGCAAAAGCATTCCTTCAAGAAAGATATCTTGGCACTGCCACTGCATTCATGGATAGGTGCAAACTAGCATTAAGGAAAACTGTTTGAAGATGGGGTGCACTTCCACACCGCCACTTTATATAGGCACCAATGGTGTGTTTGTTACTTTGCTTGGCTTCAGTGGGAAGACACAGAGAGGACTCCCAGCCTCACTGCCCAGCTGTGGGCGCAGTACTTTTCTTTAGTGGTCAAAAGAGCAGAGGGCTGTCCTCCGCTCTCCCTACCCACTAAGCAGTTCCTGAACCACCTCTCCTAAGGGGTTGGACGGAGCAAGAGCAAGTCCACGGCATTCTCACCAGGCCACGGCACACAGCAGCATTCTCAGTTAGCAACCTGCTCCCACTGGTCAGGAAAAAAGTACCCCGACAATTGGGAATTCAAACCAGAAAATGCAAAGGGAGGAAACATTCCAGGGTGAAATTTAAGGAAAAAAAAAAGAGAAAGAAAGAAAGAAAGAAAAAGGGGGGAAAAATAAAGAAAAAGCACAAAGCCCATGAGGCTGGCTGGTTAACCATGGGTTAGAATTAGGTTTAGAGAATCACACGGTAACTCAGTGTCTCGGCAAATCCAAAACCCCAGGGTGAAAGACGTGGGTGAAAGGCATTTCTGTTCGTGGAAACAGAAAGTTTCCTTCTTTCATTTATTCTGTATTTATTTTTGGTCTGTTTATAACCCAAATTTGGACCATCAATCACTTTTACCTTCCCAGTATTTTCATCTTTGCAGTCAAACAGCAACAAATATGGGGTCCAAAGACCCTTTCCCACAGCCAATTCCAATCAGCCCTTCTCTCCCAGGGTCACTGGGTGCACAGAGCAGACATTGTCAGCGAGACATGCCACATACACAGCAAATCGCCAAACCAGACTACGTTAAAGGGCTGGAACTTACTTGTACTTGTGCTGGTTCCAATCGTATTGATTGTGGTGGGGACAGATGAGGAGGAGTAGAGGGGCACATGGCCATTCTCACACCCCATGTTTTTGTCCTGCCAGTTGGAGGCATTGATGCAAATCCCAGAATCCCGAGAGTTCTGCCACCCATTGAGCTTGTCATCGGAGTTCTGTCTTTGGTGATAGTAGTGTGTCTGTCCATAATCCACAGAGTCTGAGCGGCCTCGGTTCTGGCCACCAAAGCTGGTCGACGTGCGGTCCTCCAAGTGATTCAGCCACATGGCTAAAGCACTGCGGTCTTCCAAAGAAGTGGCCGGATGTATCAAAGCATAGGACAGCAGCTGCCTGCTCTCCTCAATGTGCTGGTTGTGTTCAATAGAGTGAGCCAGGATTTTGGGCAGCAGTTTCATATATTCTACTTTTGCGTCAAGGTTTCCTGGCTTCAACAAAGGCAGGTGAGTTAACAGGAGGGAAATCACTTTATCCTTGGATTCCTGTTGCCACTGGTTAATGATTCCTGAAAAGGAAAATATACAGGGCAAATAAGCAAATACACCCACAATGACTCTAAACAGATACTCTAAAGAGAATTTTTATGGATTAGGGTCCCAATCTATACACCCCAGCTATATTTTCTCAAAAGAGCCTTGTGCATCAGATTGGTTAACTGACCCCAGATTTTCAGGGGCCAGGGACTCCAATGAAACACAGATCGATCATTCTTAGATATTTGGGTACTCAATCAAACTCAATCAAATTGTCATTCATGTTTCCAAAAAAGCAACAACTACTTTGGTACGATCAAATAGAATTTACAGCTCTGTTTTCTTTCTGAGAAAGGTCTAGCCCACCCCCTGAGAGACAGGGGGCTAAGACTAAGAAGCTCTCCATGAAAAAGCAAATATGAACAAAGGTCCCATTCCAGAGTCCTGGGGGTAAGGCTGCTTCCCCTCCCCTAGATATCTGTTGAACGTGGTTTTAATCCTGGCAAAGGCATTTGTGTGAAATTGGAACAACTTCCTAGACGGAGAAATTTGTCAGGGAATAAAAGAGCTCCCCTCATCTCTGTGCGGTAAGCCCGTACCTTTCTCATGAGAAGCTAACTCAGAAGAACAACTATGGGATCAAAGCTAGAATAAGCAATGGACCCAAGATTTGGCTCCTGGGGCACCTCTAATCAGTGTTTTTCTTTATGTAAGATCAGTTCGTTTTTATTGGGTAAAATACACACAACACTGACCACTTTAATCATATTTAAGCATATGTTCAATGGTATTAGGAACATTCACAGGCTGGAGGTGGTTGGTCACACCTGTAATCACAGCACTTTGGGAGGCCGAGGCAGGAGGACTGCTTGAGCCCAGGAGTTAGAGACCAGCTTGGGAAACAAATGAGACCTCGTCTCTACAAATAATCGGAAAAAAAAAAAAAAAGCCACATGTGATGGTGTATGCTTGTAGATCCAGCTACTAAGGAGGCTGAGGTGGGAGGATTGCTTGAGCCTGAGAGGTCGAGGCTGTAGTGACCTGTGATTGCACCACTGTACTCTGGCTTGGGTGACAGAGGGAGACCTGGTCTCAAAAAAAAAAAGAAAAGAAAAAGAAAAAGAACATACACCATTCACAACTATTACTACCATTCATCTCTAGAACCCTTTCATCTTCTCAAACTGAAACTCTAATTACTCTAGGTACCACAGAGAAGTAGAATCATCCAGTATTTGTCCTTTTCTGACCGCCTTACTTCACTGAGCATAATGTCCTCAAGTTTCAAGCTACGGGAAGATCTGCTTTTAACACACTCAGAAGGATCCTTTCTGTCCCCTCTCACTCAAAATGCGAACAATGCACTTTGCCTTGATTAACCTTTGAGAACTAGCTTGTCTTGGGACTGATAGTTATTCACAGGCTCTGGGCCAGAGGAAAGCAAGCTCATTTTCAGAGAAGTCATTCCTGACACATGGAGATCTCAACACTGGCCCACGGATGACCCTACAAGGGCGAGGGCTGGGCAGTCCTGCTGGCTTTTATGGCATATCTGGAGGGCTGGAAGGGGTTTCTGGAATTTAGCAGAAGGGCTTAGCAATTCTAGCTAGGTGCAAACATAACAAAAACAAGCCCAGTGATCACTGTTGACCATAAACTACAAATGCATCAGCCTGTACTGCAACGCCGGTCAAGACTACAGGAAAGAATATTTTAAGAAAAATACCAGCAAAAAAAGAGGCATGGTATATAATGAAAGAGCATGAGCTTTGGAGTCAGGCAAAGTTGGGCACAAATCCCAGATCTGCCACTTAATTTGTGGTAGAACCTTGGTAAGTTATTTAACTTCTCTGAGCCCCAACCACCTTATCAAGAGTGATACAAATAGCATCTGCCCCTCCATGTGCTGTCAGATTAAACAATGTAAAGTAGCAAAAGGGCTGGTCAAGTACTTGATGATGGAGGTAATTCCTTCTGCTTGTCTCTGCATAGTTGGACTCATGTTAGATCCATGTCGGTGGTTTTGGGTACCAAGTTAAAAAAAAATAATATAGAGAAACCAGAGATGACCCAAGAGAAGTCATTAAAAATGATCAAGGAGGTAGAAAGTCAAAGGGTGAAAAGAAAATGGGTTTACTGTGCTTACAACAATATGAAGAGATGCTTGACTCACTTCAAGTAGGGATTTCATAAGAAGATGCCGAAGAGTCAACTATTTGAAGTAGAAGTCTCCAAACTGAAGCAGGAGAGATTAAGACAGGACGCGCAGAAGAACAGAACTGCCAGAATAATGAAAGACTCAGAGTCACCAAGGAAGGCTTTAGAATCTCTGCCCTGGGGGTCTGAATAACAGAGTGAAATAATCTTGAGCATAACTGTCCAACAGTAATAAAACATAAGCCACATAGGGTATTTTAAACTTTCTAGTAGCCATATTAAAGAATGGACAAATAGGTGATGTGAATTTTAGTGATATATTTTAAACAAATATATCAAAATATTATCACTTCATTATCAGTTACTAATTTAATAAAATTATTAATGAGCCATTTTTCCTTTTTTTGGAATTAAGTCTTAAAAATCTTTTAAAAGCCTTAAAATGTCAGTGTATTTTATCACAGACAGCACATCTCAACTTGGACCAGCCACAGCTGAAGAGCTTAGAAGCCTTATGTGGCTAGTGGCTACTGAGCTGGTGAGCACAGGGCTGGAGACATTCAGCTGGAGAAGGCGGGCAGGAGGGCACAGATGACCTCAGCAGGTCCCTCCCAGCTCCCTGACTCTATATTTAGCTAATTGCCACCTGACACAAGACAAGTCTCACACATTCCACTAGGTATAGCCTCCCTTTTAAAGTAGCGCTGAGAGGCGAAGAAAATTCCAATTCTAACTTTCTCATCAATTAATCTTCAGCAAATACCAGGCATGTTTTAAATGATGAATGTGCTTAGCATGAAGATAAACTCTATTCATTAAGCCCAAGAGGCGCTGGAAAGAAGCAAAAGAGGCCAAGAGGAAAAAGGGGCTATGTTGTAAGCCTACCGTATTCAGAGGTGGCTAGTGTACACCCGTGAAAATGTACATTTAAAGATAAAAATTGGGAATGGCTTCTAATAAAAAGTTCATGAGGCTGAGGAACTCTCTAGCTTTCTGCTATGTCATTTCCCTGTTTGGATATTCTACCCTTCCACAAAAGGTCAGCCTTAAAAAAAAAAAAATCAGCAACAAAAACAAAATGTAAATAGGAGTCAGAGTACAAACTAAACATGCTATCTCCATGTAACTGCTCTCTGCCACGGATTAACCTGGGATTCAGAGGAGGAACAAGCGCAGCAAAGAGGAAGGAAAATGAGAGGCCACTGGCCCTGGTCCCTTGGATGGTGGGACCAGGAAAACAAGCATGGCTTTTGTTTACTACCACTGGGAACATGGAAATCAGATTGCTCTCTGAGGGCTAACTACACCTACTGGATCAAACTATTTCTGCTACCACTCCAGCTGCCACCGCTGAGAGCCAACAGTATTGAATGTTTTCGAAGTGCCAGGCACTCTTCTAAGCCCTGTGCATTTAATTACTCACTTAATCCTCCCAAGAAGCTTATGAGGTAGGTCCTATTACTAGCCTTCTTTTACAGATGAAGGCACAGGGGCACAGATGGGGCAAGTTACTTGTCCCTGGCCCCCTGCTAGTGAAGTGGCAGAATGGAGGTAGGCAAATTTGATATAAGATACATAATGGCTATCCTGCTACAAAAGCCTGGCCATAGGCCAAATATGTTGATATTTATAATATAATTAGATGTTCTATAATTATATATTATATAGAATTAGACATAACATGCATATAAGTATGTAATAGTTATAAACATTATATAAATGTATCAATGGAGGCCATGAGTTATCAGAGGAGTTGGTGAGCAGCAGAAGTATAATAAAAAGGAGTTACAGAGGCAATGGAAGTGATGCCTATTGCATTTTAAAATATGTTAACTATTTATTTGACACACCTCTCTTTGAAAGGTGGGGCCTAATTCCCTTCCTTTTCAGTGCAGGTTGGACTCAGTGAGTCACGTGCAGTAAGTAGAATGTAGGGAAAATGGCGGCATGTGACTTCACAGATTAGGTTATAAAAGGCACTGCAGCCTCACCTTGCTGTCTCCAAGTACTCACTCTGGGGAAAGCCAGCTGCCAGGCTGTGACATTATGCAAGCAATCCAATGGGGAGGTCCTTGTGGTGAGGAACTGAGGCCTTGTGCCAACACCCAACATCAAGTTGCCAGCCATATGAGGGAACCATCTTGGAAGCAGATCTCCTAGCCCAGGTAAGCCTTTGGATGAGTGCAGCCCAGATACCATTTTGAGGAATCCTAATCCAGAATCTCTCATATTTCTGATCCACAGAAACTGTGTAACATGTTTATTATTTTAAGCTGCTGAGTTAATTACTACACTATCCATCTGCCCTTCTAGGTAAAAGGAAGTTTTAGCCACTTGGTTTGGAGTAGATCCGCCTTTCTGGCAAAGCCATTCCCATTCTGGCATGGACCCATGAAGTTCCTGTTGCCATTAAACATTCCCCTCCCTCTGCCTCCCCTGTCCTGATTATCCACTCACCAAACAACCTTTGGACCATGATTTAGCTCCCCAGGTACCTTCAGGGAGAGAATGAACTGATCACAGAGACTTGAGGTATTTCCAAAATCTGTGATGATTTTTCAGGGCAACTTAATATATAGTTCTGATTATGATTTGGCTTCCCATGGAGGCCTGCCGACAGGGAGAATGTGTGCTGATTATGTGGACTTTGAGTACGTCTGGTCTCTCTGATGATGGCTCCTCGTGGCAAATTAACAAGCCAGCACCGCAGTGTCTACCTCCCTGCTTTCTAGTTAGCATGAGTCAGTCTCTCAAGAGAGCATCCCCAGCATGCTGACAAGCATGGACATCTCCAGCTTCAAACGGAAGCCAGACCCTACATGCAGGGACTTGGTCACACTGGCTAGGTCCTGTCCAGCTGCCCACTGGCCTTTGTGGCATCCACATTACCTTCTAGACAGCAAAGAATCTATGCTGAGATTTGTATTTAACAGGTTCTCCTCCCTGGGGAAGATGCGGGAATCCTCAGAGTTTTCAATTAATTGATCACTTCTGAGATCCAGGCTCTACAATGACTCACCCCAATGTCACCTGATTCAGGACACAGTGGAAACTGAAGTGCAAGAACTTCAAGGTTTGATGATGTCAGCTCACAATTATTATATTTTCGGAATATTTTCTTTGTTATTTCTCTGTATAAGGAGCAGTGATGTAATAGTTTGCTGGATGTTTTATGCGGATAAAAGTTAATGATTTATAATTTGTAAACCAATGACATAGGAGTAGTAAAAAAAAAAATTAAAAGGGCTATAATTGAAGACCATGAGGATTAGGAAACTGTCCCAATGATTCTTGGAGTGACAAAGAGTGTATTTAAATACCAAGTCTGGTATTATTACTACACAATGGTATGGCAATGTTTAAGGGCTCTAGTTGTTAGTAAATTACCCTTAAATTGCTATTTTATTATACCCTTGTTTTCAGTTTAATAATGTTTACCATAAAAGGGTTTCTCACAAACACATTTAGGCAATTTGCTCATGTAAGAAATGGCTAGAAATTAAATGCACACACACAAGAAGTACTGGTGAAATAAATGTGCTAAAAGGCAGGAATACTGGTAGGTTTTACATGGTCAAAGGCTCTCTGGAAGAAGTTACAAAGTCAATCCTAGACGCATCATGTACTAAAGGCTTCTAAATATAGTGCAACTCTGCACAACTTAAAAGTGGGTAACAGCACACACCATGTACCTATTTGGTAGGGATGTGAGCTGAGCCAGGGCACCTGAAAAATCAGAGAAAAAACGGCAAATACCAATGTGGCAAATGGTGGGATTCTTGTGTTGGCACCTGCAATTGAAATTGCCTCCCAAGGTACCCTCTTGAGCTAGAGGTGACCAGAGAAGAATCCTCATAATTTGGTGGGAGGCCTGCTAGTGGTATGGAACTCCAGACTGGGTGACGGGGAACTCTAGACTGGGTGACGGGGAACCCAGTCTGGAGTTATGAGCCCTTACGGCTGGAAGTGGTGCTCTGAACAGGTACAAAGAATTGAAAAGACAGAAGGTGACTGCTGGCTTCCAAGGTGGCCTCCGTTGATCCTAGACTATTGGTATTCACCTATATGCTTTCCTCCCACACTGAATGAGAGCTGGTCTATTTGACCAAGAGAGTGCAGTGGAGGCGTCCTGACATTAGGTCATAAAAAGCATTGCAGCTTCTCCCTTGCTGTCTTGGTTCACTTGTTCTGGGGGAAGCCAGTCACACCAATTATGAAGATGCTCAGGCAACCCAGAGAGAGACCTGTATGGGAAAGAGTTCAGGCTTCCTGCTGACAGCCAGAACCAACTTGCCAGCCATGTGAGTGAGCTTGGAAGTGGCGCCTCCAGGTCTAGTTTATTTCTTGACTGCAGCTTTGTTGGAGACCTTGAGCCAGAGGTACCCAGCCAGACTGTTCTAAATTGCTGACCCTCAGAAAACTGAGAGAGAAATGTTTGTTCTTATCTTTTTTTTTTTTTGAGACAGAGTTTCACTCTTGTTACCCAGGCTGGAGTGCAATGGCACGATCTCGGCTCACCGCAACCTCTGCCTCCTGGGTTCAAGCAATTCTCCTGCCTCAGCCTCCCAAGTAGCTGGGACTACAGGCATGCGCGACCATGCCCAGCTAATTTTTTGTATTTTTAGTAGAGACGGGGTTTCACCATGTTGACCAGGATGGTCTTGATCTCTTGACCTCGTGATCCATCCGCCTTGGCCTCCCAAAGTGCTGGGATTATAGGCGTGAGCCACCGTGCCCGGCCTGTGGTTATCTTAAGTCATTAAGTTTTAGGGTAGTTCGTTACACAGCAAGTTAAATAACACAGAGAGCTTTTGGTTACTTGGTAAAAGTCACTTCAAAATGCTCCTGCCTCTTGGATTCACTAGAAAAGGCAGAGATCCACATAGCGTACTCTATCGACCACTATGACCGTTCTAGTCTTTTCCAACAGCAGGAAGGTCATCAGGTGCCAGTCATTCAAAGTCACCTGACCATACTCAAAAGGCAAGAGCCAGGCCCCTCTACCCCTAGCAGATACTTCCAATGAGCCCTTTAACCTCTCCTGAATAGAGATCTGGTCATCTCTTCCATGAAGACTTTCCATCTGTAGTTACTTTTTCCCCAGGTACCGGCATGGCTAGGTGCCCCAGGAGTCCTCCTTTACTCCTTCACGACCCAGGCCAGCTGGGAACTAGGCCTGAGATCTCAGTCAAGGACTCAAGTTAGGGTTAGGATTGACTTTCAGAGTTCTGACCTCCTCCTGGCCATGACCAGTCAGGAGTTCTGAGGCTGCCCATTCCCAGAGGGCACAAAAACCAGGCCAGCTCCCCCAGCCACCTGCCTCGGTTCTGACCCCTGGCCTATGAGTATGCAGACAACTCTCACATTTGTATTGCCAGCCCAGGTATTTCCCCTGAGCCCCAGATTCGCTTTCCAAATGCATCCTCTACATGCCCACTCAGATGATCTCAAAGTCAACATGTCCATAACCCAACTCGTGCTCTCGCTCTCACCACGTCTGCTCCTTTGTTCTTCTTTCCTATCTCAGCAGATGGCTTTCCATCTTTCCAACTGCTCAGGTCAAAACCTTGGAGTATCCTTGACTCCCTTCTCTCATATCCTGTGTCTAACTTCTCCATAATTCCTAAGGGCTGAATCTTCAAAATACATCTGGAATGTGACTACCTCTCACCACGTTTCTGCATCTCTCCACCCTCTCCAGTAGCCTATTATCAACCGTAACAATCATTTCTAAAAGAAGGATCTTTGAAAACTAGAAGGTAGATCATGTCACTCCCCTGATCAAACATGTCAACGGCTTCCCATCTCAAAGTAAAAGCCAAAGTCCTTCTGATGGCCTGATAGTCCCTCTATGATCAGCCTCTACCCTTACTACTGATCCTTTTTTATTTCAGTCAGTCCTGGCTGCCGGGATGTTCCTTCAACATGTCAGCGGTGTGCCTGCCTCAGAACCTTCACACTTGCTGTCTTCTCTGCCTGGAACACTTTTCCCCCACACCCATATTTAGCCTCAGTTCTGTCTTTGCTCAAATGTCACCTTCGTAGTGAGACCTTATCTGTTTGCACCGTTTTAAACTGCCCACCCCACTCTCTCACCTTACACTCCCTTATCCCCAGGTCATGCTTTGCTTTTTCCATAGTGCTTACCACCATGTGACCTGCCGTACAGTATGCTTATTTCTGGCCCTTCTCCACTAGAATGCAAGCTCCATGAGGGTAATGAGGGTGTCTCCATTTTTTCATGCATTAATATTTCCTTATTAATTGCAGTTGTTTTTGTTTTTTGAGACAGGGTCTTGCTCTGTCACCCAGGCTGGAGAGCAGTGGCACAATCACGGCTCACTGCAATGTCAACCTCTTAGCTTCAAGCCAACCTCCCGCCCCAGCATGCTGAGTAGTTTAGATCACAGGCATGCACTGTCACACCTGGCTAATTTTTGTATTTTCTGTAGAGATGGAGTCTTGCTTTGTTGCCCAGGTTGGTCTCAAATGATCCTCCTGCCTCAGCCTCCCAAAGTGCAAGGATTACAGGCATGAGCCACTGCGCCCAGCCTAATTATGTTTTTTAATAGCTATATAAAATTGTTCCCTCTCCTTTTGTTTGATAGTGTTTTAATAGTCTTTTGGATTTCTCTAAAATGTTAGGTATTTCCTAGAAGTTTTCTTTAAGTGAAGGCTTAAGACAGAATGGATGACCTATAAACAATAGTAGGTACCACCGTCACACACAAACTGTTCAGTCACCCCTTTCTCATTCAGCTCTGCTGTTTTCGGATTATTTTTAGCTTTACCATCAAACAAAAACAGGAACATGGAAAAGAGGGAAATAAAATGATTAGCTCAATTTTCAGAATCTTTACCACCTCCCCCTTTTCAACATTCTGTTAAAGATGGAAAATTTCCCCATCGTTTTTTGCTAGAAAACAAAAGCAAAATGGGTGCTTTTTGTGATTGTAACTGACACCAATTAAAGTAATCTTCATGAAAAAGAGTTGAGAGGCTGAGACAGCAGAATGAAATGTATTTAATACAACTCTTGCAAACATCTGTTGAAGAAGGAAAGAAAAGCCGTGTCAATAGGGTTAAGACTGTTATATGTCTGGCTTTTTTTTTTGGCACGATGTGATTATGTTTTAATAAAACCTCATAGGAAGGGGTCTCCTAAGAGTTATATAAATTAGAGGTGAAAAAAATGTTACCTCACTCGACAAACACAAGACAAATTCTTGTAAACCTCACTTGACTAGTTTTTTTACACCAAAAACCCCTCAGAGGAGAGGCTCTAAATGTTCTAAACACAGGAAGCTTTCCCACTCTCTAATCTTCAGTGCCGCCCTCATACTCCCAGACCACCACTGCCCAAACTCCACCCACCACAGAGCGACTCTCCAATAATGAATTATCTTCAAATAATGAATTAGCGATCCTCACGCCGACCTTGCAAAGGAGAAAAGTGTGCTTTCTACTTCCACGTTTAGATTTAGGCCTTGTTCCACAAAAGGCTATAGACTTCTGAGTCCCAAAATCAGCACACCATTGTCCATGTAGCCTAACTGCAAGAATATTTAACAAACAACTCCAAGGTCAGCGTCCTTGGCAATGTCCAAACAGTCAACAGAGGAGTATCTTGGGAGGAGTATCAACAGATCGAATCACAAAAGAATAGTTCATGCTTAATCCAGTGGAGCAAACTGAACAACAGCCATGCCTCACAACAGGTTTATACACCTCGGGAAGTGTGGGAAGGGCCGGAGTGCACATGTCCCACCCCTGACACCACAGAGGCATTCTACGTCTTTACATGCCTCTGAACTGAGAAGTCACTGGGTCTCATGCTTTCTAAAATAATGAAGTTGCTCAACAACCTATAGACAAAATTTCCCAACTCGAGAGCTGGGATCCAAAGTGTAAGTGTGAATGTAAGAGCCCTGTGGTGTGGTGTGTAACCATGTAAATATTGTCACCAAGGAACAGCATGTAGATATTCCCGAAATATACATGTTAGCAATGTTGATAGTAAAATGTATGTATCACTCATCGAGGTATGAAATATGAAATACTTACAGCACAAGTCATTCAATGGGAGAGAGAAGGAACAATTTTGTGTAGCAGGATAATCGAGTCCACAGTCACAATTTAACTGGTACTCTTTTTGGAAAGAAAGGCCTGGCTAACTGTACAAGGACAGAGGGGGGTGACCCTGGCACATACTCAGTCCTGCTCTCCTGTCCTCCCAGGGCACGGCCCTGTAGAGGGAGCTAGAGGCACACCTCCCTTCCTGCTTCCCCTCCACTGCCAGCCAACGCTGGGAATTTCTGCAATGGTAAGCAGTAAAAGGCAGCAAATTTTCACCTGCTACTTGTGCGCCAAACTCGTCTTCAGGTTAGTAGGTCTACTGATGCAATCAGAATAAGATTTTTCAGATTTTTTATTTTTTGAGAAGGGAAGCTACTTTTTCATTGCTGAAGTCCTCGGGCAGTGGGTAAAGAGAAAAGGTAGGAAGGACGATGGTGAAGAAGGCAGTTCTCTAAATCGGAATGAGAATGGCTGAGGCCATTTCTCTCCTTCTGGGCATCCTGCCGTGAAATTGAGTAGACTCAGGGCTCAGTGGCTGGATCAGAACCAGGAGGACTGATCAGATGAGGGCCCTTGGCTTTAGCCGAATCGGTGGGGATGCTACAGAAGGAGACAGGAGCTCAGGGCTCACAGGGATAATGTCACCCAACAAGGGCCTCATCTTTCCCAGGTTGCAAGCATGCTGCCATCTAGAATTCTACAACAAAGGCAGCCACTGGAAAATAAAAACACTTTGGCAGGCCGAGGCAGGTGGATCACGAGGTCAAGAGATCGAGACCATCCTGGTCAACATGGTGAAACCCCGTCTCTACTAAAAATACAAAAAATTAGCTGGGCATTGTGGCGCGTGCCTGTAATCCTAGATACTCAGGAGGCTGAGGCAGGAGAATTGCCTGAACCCAGGAGGCGGAGGCTGCAGTGAGCCGAGATCGTGCCATTGCACTCCAGCCTGGGTAACAAGAGCAAAGCTCCGTGTCAAAAACAAAAAACAAAAAAACAAAACAAAACAGCGAGAGGGCTCAGGCAGGGGAAGGTAAGCGGGAGGAGAAAGGCCTGGTAGGATGAAGAGGAGCGGACGCAGAGGCAGAGTTGAGGACAGGTTCAAGCCTTGTCTACAGACCCACACAGTCCAGTGCAGGCAGGCCCACCTTGCATGGCTGAGAAGCTGGAGAGAGGACAAACCTGGCAGGAAGAAGGAGCTCCTTCCTGGAAACAAACCTTCTAAACTCTGTGGAGGCAGGCAGGAGACAGCAAGGGGCCCCTACATCCAGGGGGTTTGGAAACTAACCATTGTCCGCCCTCCCTCAACTCTACCCTAGGCACATGGCCCAGTGAGGAGAAAGACAAAGCTAACCTCTAGCCACATGGGTTCCGAGCCAGGAGTGACAGCAGTGGCCTACCGTGTTGTTTTAATCTAGCTTCACACCATCACCTTTGGAGGTGATATTAATCCATCAGATACTCATCTTTGGTTCCTATCAATGTGTATGGCTTGGTGCTAGGATCTGTCCTTTAAAATGGCATTTGTGGTCTCAGACATAGCCATAGGGAAAGTTTTGTGCCCACAGAAATGTCTGTACCACAAAGAACTTGGGGAGAATCAGACCAGCAGGATAGAGAAATACCTGGAGAAGGGCTCCATTTCTAGAACCAACAGGCACACTGTAAGGAGTAGAATCCATCTTCTAAAGTACTCCTAGGCCCTCCAGACAGCACCCAACACATTATTTGGCAGGAAAAAAAAAAAGAGCTTAGTCTACTATCACAATACCAGTGGAGACTTAACCTCTGTTTGAGTCTCAAGAGAGAGCACTATCATTTATCATTGAATACTCCCTGCTGTAGATCTGTCCTGGACACATCTGAACCCTCCCCCTCCACTCCTGTCATCATCTGTGATCTCGTTTAAGAATCTTCCTCTCTCTCCAAATGCCATTTACCACTCAGGCCCTGGCTGCCTTCAGTTTTAAAGTCATTAACTGAGCTTAATGACTTACACATCTGTATGACACTCCCTCCCTTCACCCCTCCTTGAGAGTGGGGACAGTCCTTCCACTTCCGTGTCGCCTACTCCCTCGCCCAGGTTAGTGCTGATCACACAGCCTTGCTAGACCAACCTGGTCAAAAAAAGATACATGTACTTTTTCTATTACGGCTGATGACATGGGACATCTGTTCTTCCTCAGCTTTGTCTCTCTGATAAGTATCAACAGCAGAAATCTCTGGACCAGGGCAAGAATGGTGAGGGGACACTGAGGCTCCAGCAGAAGGGGAGGGCAGGCCTCTCTTCACAGATGATGGCCCCAGCGTCTTCACATCAACACCCCTCCCTTGGCCTACACCAGGTCACATGCCCAATGTCTCCCTGCTGAGAGCCCCCTCCTCTTGCCTCTCCTCAGATGCAGACACAGGTAGGGTAGCCGAGTCACCCAGAGACTCCGAGCCCAAGGTGCTGGTTGTTAGTACCTAAGATGGGCTCAGTTGTCTTGAGGGCACCTTTCTAAGGTATTCACTCCCAAGAACAGCAGTAGTATCAGGTGGTCTAAGTGACTCGGGGAAAACAAAAAGACGATACAGCGTGTGGAATGAGAGCACAGACACTAGTCATGCTGTCTGGGCTTCCACTGAGCGAGCTGTGTGAACTTGGGCAATTCACTTAACCACTCTGTGCTTCAGTTCCTCCACCTGGAAATTGGGCTGCCTCCTAAGATTGGCGATATCTGAATTATTTAATCTTTGTAAAGCATGGGACCATCATCTGGCCCATGGTGAGTACTATGTAGTTGTTAGCTGCTCACCAACAATCTAAGGGACAAGGATCACGCTCCATGGGGCTCTCTCCTACAGGATGGGGCAGGGGAAGCAGGCCCAAAAGCCCTAAGACACTGGTTCACAAAGTGTAGAGGAGGGGCCTGCCAGAAAAACTGTTAGAAATACAACTTCTGGGACCTCTTCTTTAGATCTACTGAATCAGAAACTGTGTTTAACAAGCCCCCAGGTGATTCTGATCCAGGGTCAAGTTGGAGAACCCAAGAAAACCACACCCTCTAATTTATAGCATTTGGGGCATCTGGGAAGGCTGACGTGAAACCAGGTGGGAAACATGATTTCTTACCAGGAGAAGGGCCAGGAGGAAGCGGTTCAAAGAGTGGCAAGAACCTATTTTTAGAGGAAGTTGTTGGATTTTTTTTTTAAGTCAACAATAAATATGCAAAATGTCATAATATTTCTAAGATAGGGCTGATCTCTCAAGTTGTCTATTCATAGCAATCTAGCCAGTTAAAAGCAGCAATCTCTGCATCTAAGGATAGACAGGGAAGCCACGATTTGGCCCATTTGGGTTTAAAGAGTGCCATAAGAATAAACAAAGTCTGGCCAAGCCTGTGCTGGCTCATGAATCAAACGAAGGTGAGAATTTCAGTTTTAAAGCATCTTTACCACAGGCTCACACCCTCACAAACCACCCCCACACAATCCCCGGAGTTCTGTGCTGCTCCGAGGAGGAGAGTTGAGATGAGTCTGCGGAAGCCTGGGTGTCAGAGCCAGTACATTACCTCTATACCATTGCTCCGGAGAGCCGTCTGGTGAAGTCTGGTATCAACTCACTGGTCTGACGATGAACCACAGGACATGCGTTAACAGGAGCAAAATTCTCTTGATTAGGGGACCGTAATATTTTGCTGAGTTTGGGGGTGAGGGCACAGCTGCTGTCCAGGTTATATGGAGCTGAGCACATTACAGTTGAACCAGGTGCTAGGTGAAAAATTTGTGAGTTGGTGGAATGATCACATAAGAGATTGCTCCATCTCTTCCCTCTCCACTTTGTCCTTCTCCTTTTCTTCCCTCCTCTGGTGTCTACTGGGCACAGCTTGTCACTATTGAGTGTCTGGCTGGGTATTGTGATGTCAGAGGCATCAGCCACAGAGGGCGATGCCTGCGAAAGGACAGCAGCCCAGCTCCGTTCAGGGACACGTGGCCCTGATTTGAGCTCCTGTGATATCACACTCCCTCCAGTTATCTGATAACATCTTACATCGGAAACATTTCTTGAGGCCCTTACCCTTTCCCCAAATCAATATGGCACTTAGAGGACACCAAGGCACAGAGAATTGCCCCCAATCACGCAGTAGTGCCCTGGTGCCACCATGAATGGTGCTGGAGCTTCCTGACCCCTTGTCCAGGGGACCTGGCTGCCTTTTATAGAAAGTTTCCACACACCTTCTATTCCTAACCTCGATCACAAGCATCGCCGACCCAGATGCTTCAGCAGCACCAGCAGACTCTGTGTCACCGGCTTAGTAACATACCCCATTTAGGAGCATGAGCACAACTTGTTTGCACTGGGAATGAATTAACTGAATTCTAGATATTCTTTTTTGGCTGCCTTTTGTTTTGTTTCGTTTTTATTTCAAACACAGCTAACTCATCAGGGCTTTGGACACCAAGAAAGCCAACTTTGATTTTTCAAGGGAAATCAGCAGCTGACCACACACCAGACCCTTCCTGGTCCTCCCCAAGATGCTGAGAACATCCAAAGTCTGCAGTTTGGAGGAAGGAAGAAATACTTGGTTCATAACTGCCCGTGGAGGGGCAGGATGCATCTTTTCTTGTACTTATTTTGCAAGATGACATTAAGCAGAACAGTGCTGAGAAAATGGAAGATAATCTAAAAAAACAAAGGTCATCACTTCTTTATATAATGTGAGAAGTTAGCTGAATGTCCTTGAGGTCTAAAACGGGTAGAGCCTTTGGAGGAGAAGGGAGCAAGCCCCTTGGAGTCAGACAGGTGAAGAAGGGCAGATGTATAACCCCTATCACAGGGCCAGCTCCACGAATCACTGCACAGATCCCACTGCCAAAATCAAACCCCTGAAAGCACAAAGACTGGAAGAACTGGCTCATTTATCAAACAACTGATGGGCCAGGGCACGGAGCAACTCCCAGCCAATAAGGTGACTTGGTTTCTCAAAATGACATAAATACATTTCAACTGTGTAGTAAATAAAACGAAATTTCATTGTAAAAGGGCCCCAACCGTCCCCCATGTGATCTGCCTCTGCTGCCTCCTCATGTGACTGGCCTCCCAATTTAGCGCGTAACCAACTCTCAATGACCTGTAATAACACTATTCCCAAATTAGAGCTCTCAATTTGACTTGGCTTTGGTCCCTCCCTCAAAGCAAAATAAAGCATCCGTTTTCTTTTTTTCACATTCATAATACTCTCCTTTTGAGTTGCCAACTCAAACCCTGTTTCAGTCAGATTGAGCCCTTCCTCTATTTTTTTTTTTTTTCTGGTTAGCCAAAGAGCCCGATGGAAAAACACCAAGAGACAAAAACAAAAACAAAATCAGACAAAAATTCCAAGTAAGTGACATTCAGCTGGAAAAGCTATGATTCACATGCAAATAAAAATCTCCCTGAATTCACTGTTATATGACGCAAGCCCCTGGCTTCGACATAAAAAGGGCAGAATGAAATCACCCACAATTAAACTTGCTCTGGAATACTGGAATTCTCTGGCTAGGCCTTCCCAACTAATGATAAGAAAACCCCCAACTATAGCAGAATGAAGTTAATTTTGTTGGGAGCCAGGGCATCCCCACCTCAGCTGACATTCACTCCTGAAACTTCCCAACCCAGCAAGCTCATCTTCACCCACCCCCTCACCTGCATTCAGTGTAATCTGCACGGAGACAGGGCTCAGGTCCCCTAAGGGGTGTCCCTTCCTTCCAGGCAGACATGAGGGATTTGTGCTGAGAAAACTGGACTCACCACTCTCCCCCCAGGAAGCCAGAGTACAAGAAAGCTTTCTCTGGAGCTCTGGAAGATCTCCCTGAGACTACATAGGACCTTTGTATGAGCTTCACAAGCAGCATCAGATACTGATCTCAAGCCCAGGCTGGAGATAGTTTAGCAAGTAACCTCTCCTGATTGGTAGATAATTTACCACCCCACTTCCCTCTTTTCTCCCTCAGGAAAGTGAAGCTGATCTGACACCACTTTCTTTTTCTCCAGATGTTACCCTTAGGATGCATACCTCAATCTGCCTGAAAATCATAGAATTCTGGAGATGGAAGGGACCTCAGAGATTTCCTTGTTCTGCCTGTTCTGGTTTTAAGTGTTCTTACCACACACAACTGCCAACCATGGGGAGCCTTTCCACCTTTCCACCATTGAAGAGAGCTGGGGTTATTGAAGCCACAATCAGCTTCTCTGCAGCTTCTAACCATTTGACTAAGATCAGTTTTTCTGAAACCACAAAGAAAAAAAATCTACGAACAAGTACTAGCATACCAATGTTCATAATAGCATTCTTCACAAGTCATAAGGTGGAGCAACCCAAACATCCGACAGCAGTCTGAATAGGTAAACAACATGTGGGATATACACCCAATGGAATCGTCTTCAGCCTTAACAAGGAAGGAAATTCTGACACATGCTATAACATAGATGGACCTCAAGGACACTGTGCTAAGTTAATTAAGCTAGACACAAAAGGACAAATACTGTATGATTCCACTTGTATGAGGTCCTTGAGTAGTCAGAAAGCAGAATGGTGGCTGCCAGGAGGTGGGAAGCAGGAAGAAGGGGGAGTTATTGTTTAATAACATCCTATTTGGATGATAAAGCGGATAGCTGTGATGGTCACATTAATGCCACAGAACTGTATACTTAAAAATGATTAAAATGGCAGATTTTATGTTATGTATATTTTACCATGATAAAAACAAATACAAAAAGACAATCTACTTTCCCTCTAGGGGAAGAGAGAGATTCATCTAAATCCTTTTTAGGCTAACAGTCCGGAGTTTTTTCTAATAATCTTTGGGTGGTGTGATTTCCAGGCCCCTGCAGCTTCCTGGTCACCCTCCTCTGGCTATACTTCATGCTTCTTTGAAAACCTGGTACCCAGAACTGAATGGTGGATTGCACTCAACTTCTCCTCCCAGGTCCTGCCTTGAGGCACCCGGCTTAACCCCCAAGTCAAATGTGGCACAGAGCAGGCCTGCAGCCTGCCTGCTCCGGCTACCAGGGCAAATGCCCAGGTCTGGAATAAAAAGCATGCGGCTCCCCTCCTACCCTGATGCTGCTCCATTCCCAGACAACTGTGGGCAGCTGCAGCTGAGAAGTGAAATTGGCAACAGCCTCGGGGGGGAGGGGGCAGCACTCGGTTGAACACAATTCAGCCTTTCCATAGATTTCCTGTTTCCCGGGGGTGTCCGGTCAATGGAAACAGGGCAGGCCCTCGGGGATGCCTCTTATCAGCAACCCATCACAAATCTGTAACCCCCTTCATGGTGTGGTGTGCAGGGTAGGGATGGGAGGCGCAGCTAGATGTGTGCAGCCCCAGCCTAAGCCAGCCCTGTTGGGCATCACAATGGGTTCACCAGCCTCAGTCCATCTGGAAAAGGTTTGAGAGCTTGAGGCAGGAAAGTTCTCTTTTGCATTTTAAAGTGTGTTGAAACTGAGTAGCCTGGGTGTTGGTCTCATTCCACAAGTGAGTAATCCATTTCCTGAAAGTAAGCTGCTCCCCCTTTGGAAGTGGCCCAGCGATTTGGGGGTGCTGTTAGAGGTGTCACTAACTTGGTAAATATTTATTGGCACAAGCATGCAGCTTTTCTAGGAATGTCGGTTAATTTGCTAAACTAATGTCTTTTAGGTAGCACCCTTGAAAAAAATTAATTCCTTTCTGATGGGTGAGCAATTTATGCCTGGGACAGGGCACCAGAGGGGGAGTGTGTTTCACTTACTAGTTAGAATAACCACAAATAAATTAAAACCAGGCCTGACTTTAAAATCTCTACCTTCTTCCTCTTCTTGACTCCTGATTTTCTATTAATATCGGAGCCAGTAATGGGTTGACTTTGGAAAGCTCTTTTCTATGGCAATATTTTGCTGGGAGTTTGAAACGATGGGGTTTGAAAACTCCCTTTCCTGTGAGCCTTTTGGCTTTCGGGATCCTATACGGATGATCTCATACATCCACCCCTCACTAAGACTGTGCCCACCTGCATCTATCTGGAGACATGCCTCCTGTTCTCCTGTGGAGAGCAATTTAGACTTTAATCACCTGGCTTGAAAAAGGCTTTTGCCTTTAAGAATAAAGACTTGTTTTTTTTTTTTTTTTAATGGCTCAAATGATCACTTTAAAATCCATTTAAAATGACTCATATGCCACCTTCTCCTCCTCCTTCATGAGACAGGTGGTCCTCAGGAAGGAATCTACATCTTCTGATCCAAACTATGGAGATAGAGGAGTCTATTCGGAGCTCTCCCAGGAAGGGGATCAGTTTGTGTGTATGGAGGTTCTGATGTAGGAATGTATCAAGCTCAGGACTGATTCTCCAAGAAGTATCATGGATAGT
Source organism: Aotus nancymaae (assembly GCF_030222135.1). Classification (NCBI taxonomy): domain Eukaryota; kingdom Metazoa; phylum Chordata; class Mammalia; order Primates; family Aotidae; genus Aotus; species Aotus nancymaae. The sequence continues at coordinate 24,700,852 of NW_026988476.1, read as the reverse complement.
TATAGATCTGATAGAAAAAAGTTCATTCTAGACTCCTGATCGCATGATCAGCATTCTTCCTCAACCTTTGCTGGAACTAGCCCTTTTAGTGATGATCTTAGAAATCCTATGTGACCGTGTTTGGCTCCAGGCATCACTGCCATCCACTTGGGTCTTCTGAGACAGAAACGAGAGTATTCATGACTCTTACTAACCCTGGCATGCTCCTGTGCCTCAGGCACTATCCTGCCTCACAGTGGCTCACACCTGCATTTCAGCCATCCCTACAAGGATCATCCTGAGATCCAATGCCACCCTCTATTCTGTCCCCTTCAGGAACCCTTCAGGGGTACCTGAAGGAGATGACTGAGAGATGACGGCCCTCCCTTGGTATCTTGCACACTTGTAGATAATGGAGCCTGAGCCCATGAAGCCCAGAGTGCCAGCATACACTCTGTCCCTCAAGAACCAGGCAGGGCACCCTTGGGGCACACAGTTTCCCAGGGAGGGCCCCCTCCAGCAGCACGTCACGGAAGCACTGCACAGCAGCCAGCAATGAGAGAGAACAATATGCTGGCTGCAGTGAACACAGGATTGGTTATTCAGATACAAGCAACACCAAAACCAGTGTTTGTCCTTGTTCATTCATTTCCTTTCTTTCAGCAGGCCTCTACATATAGCATTGCGTAAGCATAAGCCACTGAATGCCTGAAAAACAGGGCTGGCCTATGTTGATAGTGTAGGAATTTGGCCTCTACTTCCTTTTACACTTTAATTTGATACATGTTTATCTTCCATTGCATTATCTTTTTACCGTTTTGAGGACACAGCCATAGTCAGAGTGCAGATCCAGAGCAGAACACCTTGGAGACTGGATTATGTGCTTAGAAACTCTCCTCTTACATACTTTTTGGAACAAGCTGAGGTATGTATGCCTAAGTAAATGCTTCAAATACAGTATAGACAAGGATCAGCAAGCATGATCATCAACAGTGTTTTTAGGAACTGGGAAATGTCAGATTCACAAAATGAGCTTTCAATGGGATATATGCAAAGAGGGGCACTGATTGAGAGTTTGGGACCCAGATGTGGTGATATGTTTGTCACGTGGCTACCATTGGTACCAGTGCTCAACTGCCACAAGGTAATCCCCTTATTATTCTGTGACCGCCTCCTACATAGGCATGGCTCAGGGAAGACAGAAAGGCAACAGAGGAGTGAAAATGGAATGAAACAGTAGAGACGGGAGGCCAACATGGAACCCAGCAAGCTCTGGCTACTTCTGCTGCTTTTTGAGTCTGGGGAATATGACTTATGGACTCTTCCTCTATAAACTCATACCCCAAGAACCTTCTGCGAACACAGCAGACTCCCCACAACCCCAAACATTAAAGGCCACATTGTGGGATGAGAACAGGGGCTTATTCTTCACCCAGAGATTCCTCAATCACACACTGCTTTAATGAAATCCCCATCTCAGGCACATGTTCATAATATTCATCCTTACACTCTGTAAGGCCAGTCCTGGTCCCATGTACTGCATGTTATAATAGCATAATTATTTTGTAGTCTGTCTTCAATGGCTCTGCATTTCCTTCTAAAGTGGGATATTGCAGCAGTCATAAATCTTTCCATCCTCCCGAGCAGTGGTCTGTTACAGCTTACTTATACTGCTTATCTTTTGGGTGAGTTACAACTCTTACTTTGTTTAAACTTAAGCCCTGCTAAACTCATCTCCCTGCATAGTTTTCATTTTGGGCTCTATCAAAAAACTAATTAAAATAAAAAAGTTTTCTAAAAGGCAGGGCTTGGTGACTTCCACCTGTAATCCCAGTACTTTAGGAAGCCAAGGTAGGAGGATCACTTAAGCCCAGGAGTTTGAGACCAGCCTGGGCAACACAGGGAGACCCCATCTCTACAGAAAATATTAAAAATTAGCTGGGCATAGTAGGGCATGCCTGTAGTCCCAGTTACTCAGGATGCCAAGGTGGGAGAATTGCTTGAGCCAGGGAGTTTGAGGCTGCTGTGAGCCATGATCACGCCATTGTACTCCAGCCTGGGCGACAGAGCAAGTCCCCATCTCCAAAAAGAAAAATCAAGTAAAATAATCAGTGTCTCATGAGCATAATGATCAATAAACACATACACAATCACATTTACCTACTTAATCTCTGCTTTCGTGTCTGATTTGTTAGTATCTATCCTCTGTGGAGTACTTTTCTAAAAAGTTTGCAAAATCTCTAAACATTACCACATCTCAAATGCAAGACAAGTGGGACTGTGGTGAGGAAACTGAGGCTCCTCGTGCTGAAGTGACACATGGTGGTTGGGGGGGTAGGGGGATTGGGGGGGTCTTTCCGCAGCCTAACTCCAGCTTCCCAGCCCAACAGCTGGTCCCCTGCCAGCTCACTGCTGAGGCTAAGCTGATGCTTGCTGGAAGAGAGGTCTGCACCGTGAAGCCTGACAGTTTCACTTCTGTTCTTGGTTCTCTTACAAAAAAATCTAAACCTTGACAGACATTAGAAATTTAATAATAGTTTAAGAGCAAATCCCAGCATGTCTCCAAAGCAATACAGAATCAAATTCTGAAAGCAAATAAGATATTGCTTTATTCTTCTCTCTCTGGCTCCGCTGGCAGGGTGGGAGTCAATTGGGTGTGTCGGGTGAGGGGAGAAGAGACTCCAGAACATACCATTATGATTATCTAACAATAACAACACTCTTACTGGCAATGTACTCTGCAAAGATTAACAACATGAGGTTTCTTTTACTCTACATGGCAACAAGCTTCTGAAGAAAATAAAGTAAAAATACAAACTGCTTTATTAACTACCAGTGATGCTGGTTACTTTAAGCTTTCTTAAAACCTTAACATTATAGACAGGAATGTGCTGGAAGTTTCTTGATCTTGTTTCAACTAATAGTCACTTTTCAATTTTTCAGAAGAGGATATTTAACAAATATGGCCAAGTTTAAGTAATTTAAATTTCATTAATTTTCTTTTGAAACAAACATATCAAAAAGTAATGACACAGGGAAAGAATAGCCCCAATACCCACATTGCAACCCTCAACATTATCTACTTACAGTCCAGAAATGTACGCAGTCTGCCTTTCAGTAACAGACCTGAAAATTACACCATATTGGCAAGAAGCAACTCCATAGCAGATGCATTGAAAAATGAGTGGCAATTAAGGCCCAATTCACCATGCATTGTTTTAATAATTTTTATTTTCTGAGCAGTGATTTTTTTTTTCAAATAGAAAATCTGGCAGTTGTATTAAAACCAGTACTGTTAATTTTCATGTGTATAGTTCTTAATCTACAACTATATGAAGCCTAAGAAAAGATTTCTGTATGAAGAAAATGCAGTGACCTCAGGCAAGCCTGTGAGATTTTCCAACAGACACAACAAGGGTATAAATGGTGGGGGGAATTGGGCATGAGCCATCCAAGATCTGAAGATAAGGGAGTGCGGCCCCAGTAGGACTGTGAGCACACATGCTCCATCTTTTCTTGATGCACACACCTATCCCACCATCATTTTGTTTCCAAATCCTTGAGGTAACTATCCCAATATGTCCTATCTTAGGCCCAGATGGAATCCTCTTGTTAACTCTTGAAGACTCTCAAACAGAAGCATTACTCTGTGCACATTCTGAAATGAATTTGATAAGCAGAGGGAAGGGTTACTGTGCAGAGACCATGAATGCAAAAAGGTCAGTTCAGAGCTGTCTCCCAACTTCAGACAGGACCTCAGGGACACAGCACTAGGTTCTAACTCTGGGAATGTGATATCTTATGCCTCAGTTTCCTCATATTATAAAATACACATGATGCTCTTCTATCACCTGCCACTTCCAAAGAATGACATGAAAAACAATGGTTTGTGCATCTAGAGACTTAGCACTGGTATAATGATAGGCATTCACTTTGGATGCCCTCGTCTAAAGACCTTCACTCCTATAAGCTAAGATCTCCACTCCCATGCAGGCCTGAGGGCAGCCACAGAAATTTGGTCTTTGCCTGGCATTCCAAATCATCTGGAAAGGGAAGTGGTTGCAGATTGGTATTTTCAGAAAAGACCAGACTGTTTTTCATATAATTCATTTCTCATAATATTAGCACTTGTGTTTTAAGAGCACGTAGCAAGGAGCTATTGTTAGAGAAGCCAGGATCAGAATAAAGTGGCTGAGTGATAAGGGATATTGTTCGTGCTCTTCTTTTGCTTCTGAATGTTTACTTTTTAGCAGCTCCAGAATATTCTTGGTCCAATGCATTGTAAACACATTAGAATCACCCAAAACAACTTTAAATATGTGACCTCCTGCCCCAGTCTCCAAAAATGATAGGAAAAAAACAGCTTATTTGCGAGTTTCCCCAAAGTCCTACTAGTCTGTCATACAGAAAAGCCAAACCTGAGTCAATAAAACATAAATGTTGGAACTATCTGTCTTCCTTGTTTTCCCCACTTCTCCCTGCTGTCTATCTCTTGGCTATTATTATTTTTAAAACTTACACAGCACAGAGAAAGGGGAATGGGATTTGAATGAAGGTGGGAGGCAAGACTGAGTCCTGAAGGTAGCATAAAAAGCTGGGATTATGCAGGGTTTTACTTATCCATGCTTTCCCTAAAGATCAGATATTCCATACCCCTTCCTGCTCAACCTACACACACACACACACACACACACACACACACACACACACACACAGAGACACAGAGGTAAATGGTGATTGCACATTGGTACTGCAGAAAACAACAGAATTAGGAAGGTCACTTTTAAATTCTCCTCCCTTCTGCCCTGAGGCAGGTCATAAAACCTTCATTCTAGAGGTACTCTCCCTATACCTGGAGGAAAGGAACATCCTTATTTTTAAAGACACAGAGATGCCAAGAAGAATCTGAACAAACAGGCCTTGCTAAGTTCCCCTCAGTTTATTACTATTAGATCACATCCTTTTGTCTTACAATCATACTTCTGCACCACAACTATGCATCCTTTATCAAACCTAAGCATAAAAAGATGCAGATTTCTCTGTTTCTTTGGGTCTTCTTTCTGAAGCCTTCCATGTCATGTAAAACTTATATTTAAATCAATTTGTATGCGTTTCTCTTGTTAAAAATTTTTCTTTTGTTGTAGGAGCCTCAGCCATGAACCTAGTGAGGGGAAAGCAAGACATTTCTTTTCCTTTATGATTGATAGACAGACAGACATACAGAAAGAATGAATGCAAATTGCTGAAGGACATTACAGCCTATTTAGAAAGCATTCAGATACTAGTTGTAAACCCCGAAAGACTAATTCAATAGACAAAAATACCCTTTTAACCAAACAATTCCAACATAAGAGAGAATTTCCCTCTTTCGCCAAAGCCAAATATTTTACTATGCTTTGTAAGACTAATTAAAACAATATTGTGGTATTTGAGCATGTGTGGGTTATGGAAAGGAACAATCCACCCCATAAAAATCTTCATTTCATCAAGCAAACACTGCATCGATGGTGAGAGTTATGCAGGATCCTTGGAGACTTTTGCTTTGTTTCATTAACATTCACATATCCATTTGGTAAGAACTGTAGCTTGGAACTACGATTTCCATTACAAAGCCTCTGAAATGCCAGGAATGAGTCATGGCATTGTGCAGCCTGGGCAGTGCACTGATTTTCTCCATTAACCAGGCATACATTCTGACAACTTCCAGGAGAAAAGCTGAATGAGTCAGTTTCAGGAATAAACCACATTAGAATACTATGTGTGTGGAGGAGTTAGGGTAATAGGGATCGGTTTTTGTTGTTTTGTGCTTTTTAAATAGGAATATTCATAAAATGCATTTCTCTGAAGATAGCAAAATAACGTAGATCCATCCAATTACAAGGATTCTAACACCACGACCAATTTGGTTGCCCAAACATTACGAAGTGTAGTAAAACTGCTAGGATCAAAAATAGCTTTACAAGGACAGTTCCAAAGCCCCCTTCACACAGAGAACACCACCTCTGAACTACTTCCAAACAGCTTCTCCTTTCCTGATTTTCTTCTTCGGGTGTCTTACACCACCTGACTTTCACAGAGAAATGGGAAGTCAGGAGATAACAAGTTAGATAACGAAACGGGGAAACACATGGCCAGAATTCAGGCAGAGCATGTGCCGTGTTTCAGCAGGAACAACAAACCTGACTATAAAAATGGATCTCTGGCTTCAGTGGGAAGCAAAATGCATAATGCAAGGCTCTAGACGGCGGGGATCTCTTTTGCATCCCATCATGTTCCCTGCTGCCATTTCGGTTTTGGAAATGGGAGTCCAAATCTCTTTAACCCTACACTTCCTTGAGAATTGCTTACTGTGTTTAGGAGATGAAGGCCTAAAGCATTGTCATCCTGGACCACCTACTAAATAAAGAAGTCAGCAATACTGGAAGCCTAGTAATTGCCTGGCAAGATGGAAAGACTGAAAGTGCTAAAAGCAAGCTGGGCACGGTGGCTCACACCTGTAATCACAGCACTTTAGGAGGCCGCGGCGGGCAAACCACCTGAGGTCAGGAGTTTGAAACCAGCCTGGCCAACATGGTAAAACCCCATCCCTACTAGAAATACAAAAAATTAGCTGGGTGTGGTGGCTCGTGCCTGTAATCCCAGCTACTCCAGAGGCTGAGGCAGGAGAATTGCTTGAACTTGGGAGGCAGAGGTTACAGTGAGCCAAGTAAGACTGTGCCACTGCACTCCAGCCTGGGCAATAGAGCAAGACTCTGTCTTAAAAAAGAAAAAAAAAAAGAAAATGAAAATACTAAAAGCATCAAATGATTAACACCTTTTTAGAACTTCTGATCTTGTTTGAAACCTATACTATACGATGATTTGAAAACTGAGCACAACCATGAAAAATGGAGATATCTGAATATGCCAAAGGCACTTTGAATACCAAAATGAGAGGTTAAGTACCGAGGGTGACTGTCAGGAGCTAGTTTATCTCAGATCTAACGTGGAGCTGCCGTGGTACTGAGGGTCCCCCATGTACAGGATCATACTCACTTGTTCTCCATCTTTCCGAGCATTGAGCCGCGGCCTTGCTTTTTCTTTTTTTGGATTTGGCCTCTGATGTTTAGGCACGAGTCAGCACACACAGATGAATAGATTAACTGAGCTAATTTAAGGGAGCCCTCCCATGGAAGGATTCTTTTTTAGCCTTCTATATTTAGGTTAAGGTTTGTGCCTGTACAAGACACTTACTGAAGAACTGAGTTTTCCAAACCTTACGAGCAAGGACTCTCTACCATGAGATCTTCCTGACAAACTACTCACTTGAGCACGGGAGCTCTGACATCCCCATAACCACAGAGTATTAAAACAGGCCAATTAAGGAAACCTCATTTGTACTGCAGGGTGACTCTCGCCTGACTTTCAAAAATGCGATGAGCACATACCGTGTTGGTATCCAGGCTGGCGAATACCCCTATCTGGTGAAACTTGATAATACTTAATTTGATATGACAACTCTATTGAATTGTCACCAGAAGTAATCATTTCAATTAAATCACACAGTTCCTAAATCTCATATTTAGGAACAAATGAAAGACTTTGAAGCTCTCCACTGCTGAAACATTGGTTCTCATGTTCTTATACTATTGCTTAGTCAGACCTAAAGAATGGCTAAGGAATAAGTTTAAAGTTTGACCCTCAAGCAAAAATTTCAAAGGTTCTGTGACTTGTTGGTCATAAAATAAGCTGCTCTCTACAGTGGGGGATTCTCTGCCTTCTTTTTTTTTTTTTTTGGAGATGGAGTTTTGCTCTTGTCGCCCAGGTTAGAGTGCAATGGCATGATCTCAGCTCACAGCAACCTCCGCCCCCTGGGTTCAAGCGATTGTCCTGCCTCAGCCTCCCGAGTAGCTGGCATTACAGGTGCATGCCACCATACCCAGCTAATTTTTATAGTTTTAGTAGAGATGGGATTTCACCAGGTTGGCCAGGCTGGTCTCGAACTCCTGACCTCAGGTGATCCACCTGCCTCGGCCTCCCAAAGTGCTGGGATTACAGGTGTGAGCCACCATGCCCAGCTTTCTGCCTTCTTCTAATATCTCTCCCTACTGGGCCAACAACAGTGGCTCACACCTATAATCCCAATACTTTGGGAGGCTGAGGTGGGATGATTGCTTGAACTCACGAGTTTGAGAGCAGCCTGGGCAACATAGTGAGATCTCATCTCTACAAAAAATAAATTTCAAATTTCACTGGGCATCATGGCAAGGGCCTATAGTCTCAGAAATCAAGAGGCCGAGGTGAGAGGATCACTTGATCCCCGAAAAGTGGAGGCTGCAGTGAGCCATGATCATGCCACTGCACTACAACCTGGGTGACATAGTGAGACCTCACCTCAAAAATGAAATAAAATCTTTCTCTAGCCCACTTACTTGAGTATCATTTAAAGCAGAGGTAAATCGATGCTAAGGGATCTACTACATTGTCACAATGATAAGAATGTCAAGGGATTCTCTTCTCATGTTTTTGACATTTAAAGACATCTGCAGAAAGGTAGACACCATCTGTGTCCTCCTGCTGGCAGAGACTAAACACCTGCATGGTAGAAACCAAGCCAGTATCTACTCAGAGTCAGAAGGGCCTTCAGAGAACAGAATCCATTACCCATTGCCTTCTCTTTTGTTTCACAAATTCCCGGGCATGCTGAAGAGGTCAAGTTTTGAACATGCTGCTTTTGCAGTCTTACTTTTTTTGAGAACCTCATGCAAAAAATTTAAAAGCAAAAAGCAACTTAAAGGAGCAGCAAAACTCCTGCCCTTCTCTCCCTAAAAATGGAATAAACTTACTTGGCAGTATCTCTGCTGCCACTGAATATATTTACTTCTTAAATGAGACAAACCTCTTGCCAGGCTTCTTGCCGGCTCTGCAGGGACCTAGGCCTCCTTTGCATAAACAGTTCTTTCCAGAGAAAAGAATGAGAATGCCACACTTTAATATTTTGGCATTCCTTGTTGGATTCAAGTGGAATGCTAAAATGGATTTAGGTCCCAGAGGAGAGAAGTGAATGAATTTTCATCACTCCCCCCACTTAATTGCATGTGCCTCAAGCGTGGCGTCTGATGACTAGAGTAGGTTCCATGCTCAGACAGAGGCATCAGATGCTTCAGAAAGTAGGGAAGAGTGGCCTCCAGAGTTCAGGTCTCAAAAATAAACCAGTCCAGATCCATGAGGTGAGGTCTGAAGTTTAAGACCGATGACCATTACTATTTACACAGACAGAAGACCGAAATTTGATCTCCCTTCAGCTCAGCCAATAAGATGACGGGGAGAAGTGCTAGGCTATTTCTCCTCAGACTCAGCTGCCTAAGGCCCTGTGGATGGCCTGCTGGGCTGCTGTTCCTGCCTAAGGACTGCAGAGCTCTCCTGCCCGAGGACCCAGGGCCTCTATGTACAGCTTTGTCCCAATGATGCCTGGGCATCCTGACAGCAGGTGAGGATTCAGTGGACTTCCAGAGTGTTCCTTCTAAGCAGCTGAGAGGTTATGAAGCCAGTCCAAATTTCCAGTGCTAAAAGCAGCAGGCAGCCCGCTATGCTGACACTTCTGTCACAAAACCCATGGTTGAGCACAAGGCAGCCATTATTTCTTTGTGATTCTGAGAATGTTTTTATTGCCTGTATTGTTTTCTAACTTTGGAAGCACTAAATAAGGATGACTTTTGGTGCAAGGTAGGAACCAGGACTATTTATATGATCTCATTCTTTCTCACATAATATATTAAACAGGCCCTTTAGGCGTGAGTATGAAAGAGCCAACTGCTGCCTCTGGACAAACGTGTGCTGCTCCCATTGAAACTGGGGTGACTTGGCTGTCAGACACCTGAGGGACAAACTTTCCTCTTTAGGAAGGATATGATAGATAAAGAACAGTTTCCAAGCATGGAATATAGTGCTCTGGAAAAGAGCCACTGGAGGAATATGAAAAACAAAAAATTCCTTTAAAGCCCAAATCAGCAAATACTTCCCGTCATTTACAAATGTGCTTGTCTACCTTCCAAGACTGCAAGGTAACCTTTGAGAAAGGGCCCCAGGTACCTCTCTTCCGGTGAGCCGCTAATGCAGGCAAAATGGAGCCTGGGCCAGAAGATCAGTCTCCTAACTGTTAATACGGTGATATTTCACTCTTAGTCACTTCGTGGGAAGATGCATAGCTGGTTTCAGAGCAACAAATTACTTTACAGTTGCACCTCATCATTTCATTGTTCCCATGTTACAGACAGACATTTTATGGTAATTGATCTTGATTTAGTACATATATAGACTTATTTATGTACTACCTTGTTCCAAAAAGAATTTTAAATGACTTACATGTGGTCTTAGAAATTGCCCTACATCCTTATAACCCTTAAAAAATAATACTATTCTCATCTAATAAGTTACATTTTTAAAAAATTCCTGATAGCCTTTATACAGCTAAAGTTAAAAGCAGATCAAACCCAGTGTTCAAATCCTCCAATTTTTAATTTGGAAACAAATCCCAGAATGACAGGGCACCCTCTCAGGGGCCCTGTGAACCTTGGTCAGCTCTTTCTGAAGTCCTACAGAATCCTAGCTATAGGACAGATAGGTAGAAGAGGAGGCGGAGAGTGACAGATTCCACATCATGACAAAGTGAGACGTCTGCGGATGACTGAAAATAGTCTCCCACGGTTGGTTTTAATCTTCCCACCTTCCCTCCACCCTCGTACACCCTCTGCGCTTAGGAAGAGTAAAGATGACTGCATTTAAGTGACTGACAGGCATCCCAAGGCTCGAAAAAATTTAAAAGAAAAAAAAACCCAAAAAAACAGCTGGATGTGGTGGCATATGCCTGTAGTCCCAGCTACTCCAAAAGCTGAAGTGGGAGAATCACTTGAGTCTAGGAGTTCCGGGCCAGCCTGGGCAACATGGCAAGACCCCATCTCTAAAAAAAGTAATTAAAAATAAAAACAAATCCCAAAACTGAACAGCTAACTATACCCTGAAGAAAAAAAAATCTATAATCAGAAAAGGAAGCAGTATATGGGGGTAATGATGTGACATCTTCCTTCTCCCCATCTCCCACCTGCCCTAACACTGCTCCTCATCCCTGTCCCCACCCTCAATACCTCTGCAGCATCTTCCCTTCTCTTGCCCCAAAGTTCAACTTCCTGCTAGGGCCCTGTTGCACCTCTTCCCTGAGGTGTCAATTCAGGCCTATGATGATGTAAGCTTTGATTTCATGCCTGCTGGCAACTGGTTTGTTGCCACAGTCACTGGCACTGAGATGTAGAAACCTACTCTGAGACAGGTTCAGATTCAGGCTTCACATACACTGACTATAGAATTCTAGAAGATCGAGTTCATTCCATGTTTTCAGTAAAGTCCACGATTCCAGGCCTGACACTCAAGACAGTCCACACTCTTGTCCCAAGCTGCCCTCTGTACCTCTCACCTTCCCTAACCCTGTGCCTCACTCAGCCCAGCCTCTGCCTTGGCTGTGCCTCCTCCTGGATGAACACTGCCCACCTCTCCTTGAAGGGCAAATCTACACCTGTCCTTTGACAACCTCTCCCATTGCACTCACTAGGTGCCAGGTGCTGTTCCAAGTGCTTTTCATATCTCACTTAATCCTTCCAACAACCCTAGGTACTATTACGATCCAAATTTTAAAGACGAGGAAGCAGAAGCATGGAGATGGGACCTAGCTTGCTCAGGGAGCCATAACAAATAAGTAGTAACGCCAAGGTTCAAACCCCAGAATCTGTGTCCCCAACAAAGATGCTGCTGGGCTGCCTCTTCTGTAAAACGCCCATATCCCAACTCTAGCTAAAATTAATTTTTCCTTCCAAGTTCCAGAGCTCTCCAGTGATCTCTCTCTTATGGTCTAACCATTTTCTACCTAACTTTCAACATACTTATCTTTCAGTTTGCATCTTTCCTGGCAGATGGAAAGTTCCTTGAAGACAGAATCCATTTCTGATTCAACTTGGGTCCCTTTAGCCACGCCTGAGCTCTGTGCATGCTTGGTGGGTGCCTGTCAATATTTGTGGATGGAAGGAGGGGGAAAAAACATTCACTCAGCTAAGGGATACCTTGCTGGAGTGAGGAACACTTCATTCTTTGTGTTCATCTCTATGTGGTTGCAATTTTTATATTTACTTTTGTTGTTTTAGGAGCAATTTTAGCTGCTATTGGTAAGGAATGCAGGTAGTCTTGAAGATGAAAGCTATGTCTTATGAGCATGGGGAGGCAACAGCAGTCAAGTTCTCCTCTGTTGCTCCCACGTACAAGAGCTACTTGTAGAGGTGGTAACAATGGTATGAAGACAACAATTGCAGCAATAACAGCAGCTCCCGTCAATCACATGCCATGTGCTGGGCCCTTTATATCCTATATTCATAATCCTTTCAATAATCCTGCAAGCCAGCCTTCATTATCCTTATTTTACAGATGGGAATTGTGATTCAGAAAGGTTAAGTCATTTGGTGGTAAAAAACATAGCGCTGAGGCTTGAACCCAGTTCTGCCCTTCCCCAGGGTTGGTCTGGCTCCATCCTCTATACAGCAATGCCTTTCTTAGCCCTGTAGGAGCTTAGCTCTCTGTAGGAGCTAAGAAAGGCGAGTCCCCTGGGCCCATTCATTCTTGGCTTCCTGGATTTTCTGTGGTTTTGGTCTTTTAAGTGAAAAGCTACCCGTACACACAAATGTTTCTTCCAAGAAACCAGATGAACAGTAACCTGCTTTCACAAAGCTCTGAGAGTCCTTAATGACTAGGAACAGACTGGACGGTGATCACAAAAATGTACCAAGAGATTTACAAGAGGGCGGTGCAGATGGGGGCAGGGAATGAGGGATGGGGCCAGACAGACTTGCTTGGAGTCAAACAGGCAGAGTGAGAACTAAATGTTCTGTTCAGAAGAAAGGATACATCACTTTTCATTAATCTATAAAATTGTCTTAGTTGGGCCACAACAAACACTCAATGCATTCACAACGTGGCCACAAGAACATTTTACTGGTCTGGGTGTAAATGTGATTTCTTTACACAGGAAAATCAGTGCGCAGTGCTTTTCACCCCGGGGGTGGGGGGTGGGGACAGAAGGGAATCCCTCAAAACGCAGCACACACTTAAACATGATTCAGCTCTGATTCATCGAATCTGGAATATTATTCGGTTCACTCCAGGATTCTTGGTGCAAAGTGTTCCCTGCATGCTGGCAACATCATCTTTCCATGCTACTTAAGCGATAGACAACTTTCTTTAACACACTCTGAAGCTCACAATATGTTGAAGACAGACTTTTCTGTGTGTGAGAGAAAAGAGATGATAATTATAAGCAGAAATAGCAGTACCTACTGGGGGCCTAGTTAAAAACCAACACTAACAGTGGACTAAAGAAAGTAGTGCTAGCCAGGCATCGTGGTGCACGCCTGTAGTCCTAGCTACTCGGGAGGCTGAGGCAGGAGGACTGCTTAAGCCTTGGAGTTCAGGGCTGCAGTGATGATCGCACCACTGCACTCCAGCCTGAGCAACAGAGTGTGATCCTGTTTCTCTTAAAAAAAAAAAAAAAAAAAAAAAAAAAAAATCAAAGAAAGAAAGAAGTCGTGCTTCTAAAGATAAAGCTCTCCTTAAATATTCTTTATCAGCTTGTTTCAGCCAAACTTGACACATTCGGTACACATTTCTAGCTGTGATGATTTAAACCCTGTGACTTCTTTCCTGAGCATTCTGTGGAAACCAGGTGCTCTGGGAGCCTTGGAAGAGGGCAGCATAGCAGCCTCCCCTTCCCTAATTGGCTCCAGTCCGGGGCGTGTGAACTAAACATTCCCTTAGCTCTGTCTCCACTAATGAGTAGGATGTAAGGGAGAAAACGTGGGTAAAGTGTTCATAGAACTTCATGATGATCCTGCCTGCAGCCACTGACTCCACAGCCCTGTGGCTACACCTCCTTCTCCCACGGACCGCTTACCAGTGGTATTTCTCCTCAATTTAAATTAGAGGAAGAAAAAGCATGGTAGCCTAACCTAAATGTCCTTTGCTCTACGGCCTCGGGCATCGATTAGAGGGTCAGCCTTCTTTGTGAACATTTCAGTGTTCCGGTCTGTCATTCCTTCTTGACCCTGCAGCGTGGCATCATGGAGAGAGAAGAGCCCAGGCTCAGGAGTCAGCCTCCCTGGCTTCACACCTGACTATGTCACTCACCAGCTTTGTGACCTTGGGCAAGTTACTTTACCCCTCTTGCCTCGGTCTCCTCACCTGTGAAATGCAGATGAGAATAGTATCTATCTCATAAGGATGTTATAGGGAGAAAACCAGAAGGGGGATTAATGAAAACTGTCAGTGCCGCATAAGTGTTAGTTCATTGTTTTGTTTTGTTTTGTTTTTGAGATGGAGTCTTGCTCTTGTTGCCCAGGCTGGAGTGCAATGGTGAGATCTCGGCTCACTGCAACCTCCATCTCCCGGGTTCAAGCAAGTCTCCTGCCTCAGCCTCCTGAACAGCTAGAATTATAGGCATGTGCCACCACGCCCGGCTAATTTTTTATTTTTAGTAGAGACGGGGTTTCTCCATGTTGCTCAGGCTGGTCTCAAACTCCTAACTTCTCAGGTGATCTGCCTGCCTCACCCTCCCAAAGTGCTGGGATTACAGGCATGAGCCACTGTGTCCAACTGTTAGCTAGTATTTTTTTTTCCTTCCTGTCTTCTTTCTTTTCCTTGGTTTCTACAAATGTTTACTGAATATTCAGTAGATCCTAATACAAACAAATACAGACAGGATGTAGTCCCTGCCCTCCAAGTAAGGACAGAGATAGAAAGCTACAGTAGAAAAAAATCACCAGTCTGGCATTTGGGGAAACTAGACTCTGGTCTCAGTACTGTTACTAACCCTTCTGTGGCTTTTTCACCTGTAAACTCCAAGATCCTTTTAGGGGATCTTGACAAATAAAAAATAAGTTTACTGCCAGGCTCCACATAACACCATCTGAGCAATTCTATGATAAGTACCCCCAAAACTCCAAGGGGAGAGAAACGGCTTCGAATTGGGCCAGTCCCGGGAGGCATCAGAGACCCAGAGTTTGTGCTTGGCCCTCCGGGATGGCTTGGAGACTGGGAGGTGGAGGTGAAGGGAAGCTGTTTCACGTGAAGAAAAGAAACTGTGCAAAGGCACAAGCTGTGTGGAGGAGGAGCTGGGCCACAGAACCTGGGGCTGAATCTGAGAACTGGTTTCAGGAAAGCAGAAGGGACAAAAACCCACAAGGTCAGCTTGTAGAGGGTTGGTGTGTTCTAAAACAATGGGCAGTTTTTGAGGCGGAAATCCGATCAGAACGGCAGTGTGTGGTGATGCATCTGGTAGCGGCCTGCGGGAGGGCCGGGGCGGAGGAACAGTTGGAAGACAACTGCGCCAGGAAGGCATGAGAAACAGAGGGTGAGGGCAGAGCCCTCGGGGCTCCCGAGGCAGGCAGGCCCACCGCTGAACAGCTGTCCAGTCCAGGGCGCACACGTAACCTCTCTTGTCCACAATTCTCTCCATTTAGAAAGAAGACAACATAAGCAAAGGCTAAGCATGAGTGCGTGGTGCATGGCAGGGACTCAGTGAGCAGAACCCAGAAAATAAAGTAATGGCTGTGAGATGAGCTGGGATTGAAAAATTACTATTTGCCTGAGTTACTGGTGAAAGAAATCGCATGTGACAGCGAGAGAGAGGGGGTCATGGAGCTGTCCCCCCAAGTCACTGGCCCTGGGTGGCAGGGAAAAGACAACAGAGAGGGCTGGTGATCCCAGGTGAATAGCCGGATGTGGAAGAATGACATTTGCCTCTCCTTGGCTCTTCGATGAGATGACCCAGGGTAACTGGACACTGTGGCTGCCTGTCCTGGTCACCATGTGTAACAAAGGCAGAGACACAGGAGAGCAAAGCCAGTGCCTTCCCAGTACCTGGAACTTTGACCTACAAACACAGGGACCCCTAGGGAAGAAAAGTAAAGTTCCACCCTCAAACTTCCAGCTCAAAGATACCATTGCATCTCATAAAGACACAGTAAGCATTATCATTTCCATTTTCAAGATAAGGATATTGAGCTGAGGTCACTTGCAGAGTTGGCAACAGCTGAACCCTGAGCTGAGGACTTCGCCTTGCACTTGAAAACCTGTTCCCCTCCCAGCTGTCTCTTAGGGCTGTTTTCCCCTCAACCAGCCCTCACAAGCTGTCCTAAAACTGCTCTGCAAAATATAAGAGCATAAAATTAAAAATTAAATAGGTGCTTCTGCATTTATTTCAATCCCATTTATTTTTAATAACTACTGAGGTTAGGCCTTGCACAAAAGGTGAGAAGTTGGTTTAAATCTTGATTTATCTCTTGGCGGACTAGTAAAATATTCTCATTCTGGTCAAGTGAAGAAAAGGACCATAAAAAATGTCACACTTACTTTTCTTAAAACTAAGAGTCCATCTCCTGGGTACTTTCTTCCAGGATCTTAAGCTCCTGTTACTTGACAATGCTCAGTTTGCTAGCTTGTGCTAGTCCTCCAACATATAGGGGTACCTATGTGTCTATAGGCCTATGATTATCAAAGGGTTAATGCTCTCTGTCAATTGCACAAAAATTCCCATCCTAAATGGGAATCATTTGCCTTCTCAGTTAAGTGTCCCTGATGATACATGCTATTTATAAACTGATGGCATCTGGCTCAGAATGGGAGCTAATACAATTATAATCAAAATAATAATACAAATTTGTTAGCAGGAGAATGTCCAGTATAAGCAAAAACAATTACAGTTGACTCTTGAACAAGGGTTTGAAATGCGTGGGGCCACTTACACACAGATTTATTCAACCAAACACAGACTGAAAATACAGTTTGCAGGAAGTGAAATCCATGCTTATGGAGGACCGACTTTTCCTGTGGGTGGGCTCTGTAAGGCCAACTAACGGACTTTGATATGTACAGATATGGGTATCCAAGGGGTCCCAGAGCCAATACCCTGGCGTATATGGAAGGACGACTGTATGTTATTAAGCCTACACTAACATGGAAGTAATGAGGAAGATCAGGTCACTAATCAAGATGCCCACACAGGAATTGTTTTAAATCCATGCAGCTTTGCTATATCTAGTACTTCCTGTGGGTCCCTCCTTCCACTGATCTTGGTGCCCTCTCTTCACCTCAGTGACCCAGAACACTTCTGGGGTTTCCCCACAGTCATGTGCTGCTTCTTATGCCTCATTCCCAGAGCTGGGGTGAGCCCCTAACTGTCAGTCTTGCTTGGTCAAAGATGGCTCAGAGTCCTCTGCCAGACAATCTCAGGACCCCGAAGTCTCTCTTTTACTAGGTTTTACCTGAACAATGTGGAAGCAATTTGTCTCTTAAACACTCTCCCTGAGCTTTGGGGTTCACATCCTGCACATTTATGTCTCCTTATCAGAAGAGAAAATCCTGTATTGCTTAAATGTAAGGAAAATGGGGTTTCAGGTTAAGACAAGGCCCTTTCTTTCGGTTCTGCGTTTAGTCAGCACATTTTGGTTATTCTAGACCCAGAAAATCCTCAGAAATCAGGGTTCTTTAGGGATGGTTACAGAAGACAGAGATGGAGGACTATCAATCAGGAATTAATGAGGATTGAGGAAATCCAACCAATTTTACCTGGAGATCTCTGTGGCCATCCATCTTTTCCACCATCAGCTCTGAATTTGGATCTATGCCCTGACAGGCAAAAGACAAATCTATACTTCTTAAAAGTCCACTCAGGTGAAGTGTCATTAAATTGTGGTATTGTCTAGAACTGCAGAGAGGAACATTTCTTTTCTAGTTAATCCGGCAGCCTTCAGCTGTTCCCCATTAACTTCAGAGATGCATCTAGTGTATGCTCTAGAATAAAATACCTCACATCTATCCAAATTAAACCCTGAAGAGCTGTAACTGAAAGAAGGACAGTCTCTTATTTATTGGAGGTGGGTGGATTCCTGTTTTCCCACGAAGTTCATGTTCCGGCTTACTTATCTTTGGGATCTGCATTCCTGGGTGAATAGGAATCCAATGATCATACCTGTTTTATGATTTTAGGCATTCCATGTTAGCATAAATTACAGCACATTCATATGGCTTTTATTGTTAAAGATAACAATCACCTCACTGTAAAATATTATTCTTCCTGAGGGTTCTCAAATACCTCTGTTAACATGTTCCAGTATCTACAGGCACTCTCACATTTTTTCCCGCAGTTGTTTGTGCTCTGATATAGAATCTAGACATGACACTGAGACAGAGGAATGCCTTTCCAAAATGTTTTTGGACCAAAGAGAACAGAAGACAACTTAAAACACATTGTATTTTAGGACACTTCAAATAACATTTGTTTCACTATATCTTGACCTCACTTTAGGAGAAATAAGTATTTTCCTGAACTATCTAATGTTCAGTCACACTTTAAAAAAGTAAAGCTTATTATTTTAAGGAAGAGAGAGAGAGTGTGTGTGTATATGTGTTTGTTGGATTCACATAATTAAACATATTTAAAACCTTTTAAAGCCAAAGATCAGATCGTTCATGGAACAAGTACTTTGAAATATACTCTGTTGCTCAACTCCAAATGGTTCCTCCCCATTTATTTCAGAGTCACATCATAGGAGCCTTAAGTTCTTTAAACTCAACTACTTTGCTTAGAGAGTAAGAAGGAGAGAGAGGAAGAGAGGGGACGGGGCAGAGGAGGAAGAGAAGGAAGTGGGGAGATTTGTGGGAGAGGGTAAAGGTGGTTCTGCCCACAGTTTCCCTCAATTGGCCTGTGTCCCCAGTGAGCAAGTCAGGGGCGATGTGTGTCTGTGCTCTCCTCAGCCTGGCTCAGGTCTCTGGTAACCTGTCCAGTGAGAGCATCTTTATATGCTCAGGAGACATGTATATACTTGATACAACGCAGCCGGCTGCCGCCACTCTAAAGGACATCCTTTAATCCAAACTATGAGTGTATACTCATCACAAACTTGGTGGAGGTACAGGGGCCATGCCTTATCTTTGAAGATGGGTCCACTCTCTGGAATTCCCAATTATCTTTCCTGTATAAACCAGGAAATTTGCTATGATTTTCAGGTTCTGTTTCTTTAAAGAAGAGAAAAAACCCAAAGGCAACTGAAAAACAATCTGACTACAGAATCTGCCTAGATTTTTGACTTTCTCCTCAATCTTTTAGAGTTATCTTGTTTGTATTTAATTTGGCCTCAATTTATTTAGCAAATTCATCATTAACAAGTCTTTTCAAGGCAACAATGTAATTTTTGAGACAGCTCTCCTTTTCACACTCATATTTCATCTGTTGAAATACTATTTAGCTACATGTCTTAGGATAAGTGCCACTGGCATGCATAGGTTTGGGAGCACATACTCTCAACAGGCTCCCAATTGAGCCGATGGGACGGCTCACTGGAGAGCAGCCCCCTAACTAACTGTGCTCTATTCCAATTCTGTAGGGGAAAGAAGGACCATGTGAGACCTAACGGTCTCTAACCTGATGCCCTTCTATGGATTGGAAGAGTAATTTTGTCTGCTCAGTTTTTATCGTGAGTTTTTATCTGTGAAGCCTATTGGAAAAATCCCCTCCTAAGGTGCAGTAACAATGCCATAAATAGGACAGAAAATAAAAGTAAGTCAAGCTAAGTACAGAAAAACTATAAGGCAGAAGGTATACTTACCTGATGGAACTAGTGCTTCATGTGGTGCGAAGCTTCATGTTGTGTCTTAAGATCTTTTGACCAAAAAACTTGAATCCCTCAAGTTCAGCCTGGGTTGAAAAATCAGCTTAGTTGCCTTGGTTCAGTTTAGAACCGCAGTCTATCATTGTACTCATTATTGCTACTCTACAGGGCTTGGATAAAAATATTTGGATGAAAGTATCTGAGGCTGGATCCACTCTCAATGACAAGCACAAGCTGGCTAATTCCACCTTGAAACATTTGCATCTGTGAGGGCTGGTATCTTTAAAAGACCTTTATTTAGCTCTTACATTTTGTTTATTTATAATTTATTATTTACATCCTGTCAACTTCCATGAAGGATTTGAGGCAGATTAGCTCTTCAGTTAAGCCCATTCTTAATCAGTTTTAGTCACTTCTCTCTCATCCTGTTACGTCCAACTTCAATGGAGTAGTTTTCCCAGTGTGATTAATTAACTTGGACCCCCGTGGTCTGGGACTTTTACTGTGCAACAAAGGCAGTGCGTCTGCAGAGTCTGTGACCTTTGGTTTACTGCCCAGTGCAGGGAGTGGCCCAGCAGCACAGGAAACCCTGGCAGAACTTCCCAGGGCATCCCCTTTGGTGTCCAAGACCTCTCTGGGGGACAACGTGGGGTGTACAGACTGTGTAGGAAATGCAGGGCCACAGCAGCCCCACACCCTGTGCTGAGGGAGCCAAAGGTGGCCACAAGGACCCTCCCTTGTGAGGGAAGTAAGACATCAATAAGTATCTCATCCAAGTGGAGCACGGAGGCTCCTGCAGTCATCCCAGCACTTTGGGAGGCTGAGGCAAGTGCATCACTTGAGGTCAGGAGTTCGAGAACAACCTGGCCAACATGGCGAAACACTGTCTCTACTAAAAAAAAAAAATACAAAAGTTAGCCAGGTGTAGGTGCATGCACCTGTAATCCCAGTTACTTGGGAGGCTGAGGCATGAGAATCGCTTGAACCTGGGAGGTAGAGGTTGCAGCGAGCTGACATTGTGCCACTGCACTCCATCCAGCCTGGGCAACAGTGAGACTCCATCTCAGAAAAAAAAAAATGAAAATAAAAAAATAAGTGTCCCATCCAGCAGGAGTCTCCGCCAGTAAGTACAAAAATCATACACTCTTTCACATGAAACGAGAAAGGCACAGCCTCAATCTCAGCTCCTGGTGGACCTCTATACCTTCAAGTATCATCTAAATGGAGCAAAATATCCGCAGGTGTTATTTCAATCTGCCATTTATCTCTGGGCTGACTAGGTCACCTAATTTAACTATGCTGGAGTTTTCCATCTGTAACTTAGTGATGTAAACACCTGCCAGAGAGAGACATGTTTGAAGAACCTCAGGTGAGAGCTCCCACATGTAGCTACAGTAAAAAGGCCCTGAGTATTTCTGCGTCTGAGAGTCACTTCTATCTGCCAAATCTGATCACCGTGTCTGGCTCCCAGCCCCTTGCTCTTGGTTCTTCTTTTTGTGAATGGCAGCTGCCAATCTCAATGCCTGCTCAACATGGTTTTTTCCCAGACAGTGAATAAAGCACTGCTTTCAAGCACATATTCCTATTACCTAACCTGCACACCTGTGAGTTCTGCTCTGTCAGAGGATCAGCACTCAGCACCTGGTAAACAATTGTTAATGTAAAGGGCTGTCCTCAGAACAGAGATGCTTCAGGCCACGTAGAGGTGTTTCTCCATTAGTGGGGATGGGCTTGGGGCAAGTCACCAACACCCTTTCACCAACCTTTTTACAAACAACATCAGACATCTGGGAATAGTTGGCTGAATCTCTGGGTGTGATCTGTGATTGTGGAACAGTCACAAAGCCAACTTGCATGCACAAAGAAGGAATCCATGACCCACACTAGAAGGTTCAATAGGATTGAGGTTAATGCATAGACCAAAGAGCTAAACACTGGCTTTAACTAGGACAGAACTATCTTCACAGAATAGGAGACTCCGGAATAGCAGATTCCTCAAGGGTCTACTTTTGTGGCTTGCTTTCATCTGCTAATTAGCACTCTGTTCTAACCACCTGACTAACCAATCACAGACTTATAAATACAGCAGGCACACTAGGGGCACAGCTTTGAACTCTTCGAGAATAAAAAGGCATCAAAGAAATCTATAGAATCCACATGATGTATCTGATATATAGGTGTGAAAAAGAATTTTTGTTGTAATATTATTTTAATCTAATAGGTCAAGGTAAGTAAAACTTTATCATTGTCCTAGATATTAACATGCATGTGGACCAAAAGATGAGATCTGATTCACACTTTTCTATTTATAAAGCACTTTCAAAATTCTTAAAGCTACATTACGATCTTGCTTGACAGATGAGGAAATTGAGGCTTGGAAAAAAAGCAAGTGATCTGCCCGAGGTCAGGAACTTCGGTGTTCTCACTCAAAGCCCGCAATGCCTTTCACTCCATTATGTTCACACCATTCACGAAACAGGACTTCACTGATCAAGCCCATAGGTGGAAAAACCCTCCAGAGAACCAAAAAGATGCCTGAATAGCGCACGACTGATTGGCTCCCCTGAACTCTCAAAGATTACACACAGAAATTCAGATGTTAACAGGCAAACAATTCTGTGGCTGACAGGACTGGAGGGATACGCTTGGATACCAAGTCTAATAGAAGCCATTTGAAGTTTGTAGTGGGAAATTATGCAGGGATCTCACTTTGCAAAATAGCTGTATAAATATGGTTCAAGGGGCTGCTGTTAAAAGACATAATCAGATTCTAAACAGTCTCTCTCTTTTTTTTTTAACTTTTAAGTTGATACCTTCTCCAGTCCTTCCATCCAGAGCACAGCAAATGTCAAAGTCAGCCATGCTGGAAAATGAGTTGTGATGACTGGATTCTTCACCACTGGTAGCATCAAGAAAGTCTGTCTCCAGTTTTTCCCTACCTGCCATCCTGCTGTTCTGGAAACCCAAAGCTCCCTGGACTCCTGCTCCCCACAAGGAGATACTCCTAAGTATTAGGGGAAACTTTCTCTGCACACTGAAGTGACTTTGTGACAAAACTTTATGCTGGGGCAAATGGACCTCCAGAGAAGCGGATGGTCGAGTGGCCACTGCCTGGGCTGGCTTATGTCCCTGGGACAAGCTACCCTAACCAGCTTCTCGGAAGACTCTTGATTTCCTCAATTAAAATACAGAGACACTAAAAATAATGCCTACTTCCCATGTTCCTATGAGGATGAAAGGAAATAAGGCAAGTTGTGAACAACACAGCACCGTAGAAAGAAGGGTTTAGGTATCACTGATGTCTGGAGATTAGATTTACCAAGCCCCTGGAACAAGAGAAGAATGATTGACAAAAGGCCCTTTTGACTTCTCTCCCACCCAGCACCAAGCCCCCACACCCCGCAGTGAGGATATCAGGCCACAGGCCACCAAAACTCTGTCTGTGTGTGTGCTATTGTACAGGGTTCTGAGGTTGACCAGGTAATGTTGCAGCACAGGTAGTTTCCACACTAAATTTTTAGAATTCAAAGTCATCCCACAGTCTAATCGCTGGGCTCCTTGGCTTTTTTCCCCTCGTTTTTGGGTTTCACGTTATACCTCATGACTATCAGCCCCTGAGGTTGGAGAGAAGGCAGATTCATCTACCTTTGTTCCCCCAAAGCACCAAGTAGAATATCCACATAAATATTTGCTGAAGAATAAGACACAGGATGAGGAGTCATTTGATGACTGATTATTCATGGTCCAGGTAAAGGAAGGTTATGTAAGAGCAACAAAATCTCTCAGAAACCAAAAACGAAAACCCACAAAGCAAAACCAAACAAACCAAAGAGAGAGAGAGAGAGAGAGAGAGAGAGAGAGAGAGACACAGACATGTGCGCACACACACACACACACAGAGAGAGATCTGATAAGAATGAATGGATACCACCAAGGGAAGATGGCATGTTTCTTGGGAACTATGAGACTGAGTCTCCCAGCTATGACACATTTCAAATGCCTTCCACACCCATGGATATTTTGATCTCATCGCTTCTCAAGAAACCGAGCAAGGCCCAGGACAGCTGGGTAACCCTAGTGTGTTGAACAAATGTTAGCCTGTGTCTGGGCATAAAAAAGGCTGGGGAAACCTCTGTAAGGGACCAAGAAAACACATCTCCTTTTAATATTACCAACAGTCAGAAACAGGATCAGTTCTGGATTCCAAGTTTTGTCTATTTCCTTCCTTGCCTGATTTCTTCCTTATGACGTCAAGCCCTCAAGTGCCCTGTGAGCCACGCATTCTTGATTTACAGGTGTGTAAACTGAGTCTCAGAGAGGCCAAGTGACTTGGCCAGGTTATCCTGTCCTAAGCACAAGCCTGGCCCTGATTCCTCAGCCCCACCCTGCCCCACAGGGTGGAGAAGGTGCCCAGCCAGGGAGCATGCTTGAATCCTCAGCCTGACTTCTAATGAATGGCAATAGTCACGTGAGGAGATGCAAGAGTGTGAAGAGTAAGGACGTTAGGATGGGAAATGAGTAGAGGCTTGGAGGAACACTGGGGAGAGGGAATGACACTCACTTGGAGACTGAGTGGACATGGTACTTGGAGAAGTTCCAAGGTGCACAGACAGAGTGACTGTGGGAATATCCCAAGTGGCACAGAGAAGTCAATGACAATGGCTGGGTAAGAAGAGGCTCCTGTTGCACAGGTTGACTGTGATGAGGCCAGATGGCTACTAGGAGCAGGATGTCAGACAAGCTTTTGGACATACGGGTCCCAAGCTTAGGATGGGGGCCTAGCTAGAGGTGGGACTCAGTAGTCATTTGTTCAGAAAAGAAGGTCAAAACTTTGAGGCTGGCTGAGGCCCTGCAGTAGAATATAGCACAGCACCTGTCTCACAAGGGGGTCACTGAGCCAGTGTGATGAGGTCTGGGGTGGTCTGATCCCTTGGCCTAACACAATTACTTGGAAAGCCAAATAGTTACATTCTCTTTTTATTTTTTGAGACACGGTCATGCTCTGTCACCCAGGCTGGAGTGCGGTAGCATGATCTTGGCTCAATGCAACCTCCACCTCCTGGGTTCAAGTAATTTTCGTGCCTCAGCCTCCTAAGTAGCTGGAATTACGAGCACCTGCCACCATGCCCAGCTAATTTTTATACTTTTTTCGTAGAGACAGGTTTTCATCATGTTGGCCAGGCTGGTCACAAACTCCTGGCCTCAAGTGATCCGCCTGCCTCGGCCTCCCAAAGTGCTGGGATTACAGGTGTCAGTCACCACACCTGGCCACGTTCTCTTTTAAAATTCCTCTCACATTTACTTCATGGAGTTCAATTCATAACTATTCTTGACTGCAAGGTCCTAGAACCTAAAATTGAGCTGCTCTGTGGCTGTTAAAGGTATTTTCACATCTACAGAGCCTCAGCTTCTGGGATGGATGGGGTCTCACAACCAAGTAGTCTTTAGATTATCCAGACCCAACAAATGCAAAGTAGAACCCAAGGAGGACATTCTCACTTCCAGGGGATTAGTGGAAGGGTGACCAGCTCTTCATTGGCTGATGTGGACAGTCCTATGAAAATCTTAATTTCCACTTACTCAGCACAGCTGACCCCTAGATAGGAGACTGCTGGTCATTTCACATGGACCGCATTACCGCAGAAGACCAGAGAGATGTCCATGCTTCAAGCAGAAAACCCGACACAGTCTTGACAGCAGGCTGCGGTGCTCTTTAGTAAAAAACCTTGACTACAAAGCTGGAAACAATTAGTGCTTCTCACCTACTACCTCTTCTCTTCTCAGAAACTTAGCATTTCTGACTTCTCTTCTGGCAATGAACAAACAAAATAAGAGCCCAGTTACATGGTTAATTCTAGCTGTCCTGGAAAGTGAGACAGGAGGCATGGAAGAAACATCTGTCCTTGAAGAGATGGGAAGGCAACAGAGCTTTAAGAAAAAAGTCTTCAATGAAGGAATTGACAGTGTTACTTACAGAAGGAAAGTTTCAGCCGATTATCATTTTAAATTTCTCATTATGCCACATATAGGTGGTAGGTGGATTTATTTGTTTCAGTGGCCAAGGTACCTGGAATACTTTACAGTAGAATATTTTCATGGCCAAATATTAACTGTAATTTATCACTGTAAGTTTAGTGAGGAAACTAAAAAATGATCAAATTACAAGTGTTAGACATATCTACAGATAAGATGGAATGCATGCCTTCCTACAGAAGGCATCCTGAATACCAGTCAATATGCCATTGGCTTCCACTGTAAAATAGTTGTGAAGTTTCTCTGGCGGGTGGGTGGTGGCGGGTGAAGGGAGCAGGGGAAGAAATTTAAAAAAAAAAATCACATCAGTGGTTTCTTTGCCCTCTAGGTTTGGCAAAATATGAGAAATCACATAAAAAGCTAGTTGCAGAATCAGCTTTACTATTATTCATGCAGCTTATCATTTTAAAGAACACCTGTGTAATATCTCAGCATCTCTCAGTATCTGGCAGACAGGTTTGTACTTGGGATATCAAGAGCTATGGGGCTTCTCTTGCCACCACTAAATAAGTCAAAGTTCAGACTCCAGGCGTAAAGACCAAAAAAGGTGGTGACCTAGAAAGAGAAGCTGACGTGGGTCCACGTGCCACGCCTAGAAGCCTTTTTAAAGTTGTGACATGGACAGAGAAGCCTTTGATGGTTTCAGATCAAAGCATCTCTCTATATGTCAACAAGGAACAGTCAACTGTTAACGTGATCATGAAATAGACAGAGTGACACAGTTGAAGACCCACCGAATTCATGAAGAATAACAAATGGAAACCGTAGCTTAGTGGTGAGTGAATTCTACAATAAGGAGAGCCGAAGGGTAGGACTCAAACTGATTCTGCCTGTCTGATGTGTGTTCGTTTTTCCATGTCCACCACAAAACTAGCTTCCTCAGTAACATTAGTAACAATATTAAATGTTATTTAATATTACATGTTAATATTTCATACGTATTGTCATTTATTATACGCCAAACACTATTTTAGGCACTTTCCATGTATTCACCCTTTTCCTCACCAAAACAAACCTATGATTAATATTATTATCCCCGTTTATAGATGATAAAATGGAGGCACAGGGTGGTGAAATAAGTTGCCCAATACCACAAAACTATAAGAGGCAAGGCTTGAATTTGTACCCAAGCATTCTGATTCCCAGGATCTATATTCTTAACCACTATGCTTTAATGTCTCTCAACAAAGAGAAAACAATGTCAATGAAGGAGAATGGGCTCTTCCTTAACTTGACTGGAATAAACTCAGTCAACCAATTCCGATTGCACTGATTTCTGTGTTCCTCAAGGAAAGCAGGCACCATAATCACCACCCTCGCACTCACTCCCCACCCCCAGCTGCGGGAAGGACATGAGACTGGGGGCAGACTGATCCATCCATGTGGTCTCTGAAATAGCATATCTTTCATCTGCAAAATAATGAGCTATTTTTGTTTATGGGGTAGCCTCCTGTAAGCTTGGACGTGTAAGTCTTTCCAGGTCATCCATAAAATATGTGATAAAAGTCCAGCTTCAGATCTGCAAAGCTGAGTCTCAGATCCTAGTCTTGGATGAAAAAAGCCAAGGAAGAGCAGAGCAGTGTCCCTTGAAATCAAACCCGAAATGGTCATCCAGCCTAATTTATGTCTCTGCTATATGGACTATCTAAGAGAATAAAAATCAACACCATTTCCTAAGCACTGAGCACATGTGAGCCAGGCACTGATGTGCTGTCATTACATCCTCTTCCTCATGCACCCTGCTGCCCGAGAGACGGGTAGGGACTCACCAATCACAGAGTGAAGGCTGATGGTTCCCAAGTATCACAGACCAACACTACTTCTGGGACAAAATTTTTATTGACCTGTGGTTAAACAGGAAAAATCCGGATAATACAGCACAAGTTTTTCCTGAAGCTACATGTGTATAGGATAGAGGACTAGCCTTCATTCTGAGATTCTTCCTACTTCTAATGCTGAAGTGCCTATTCTGTCATGAAAAGACTGTAACATTACATGACAATTTCAACATTGCTGGTTTTTTTTTTTTTGAGACACAGTTTTTTGCTCTTGTTGCCCATGCTGGAGTGCAGTGGCATGATCTCGGCTTACCACAACCTCACAACCTCCGCCTTCCAGGTTCAAGCGATTCTCCTGCCTCAGCCTCCCGAGTAGCTAGGATTACAGGCATGCGCCACCATGCCTCGCTAATTTTGTATTTTTAGTAGAGACGGGGTTTCTCCATGTTGGTCAGGCTGGTCTCGAACTCCCGACCTCAGGTGATCTGCCCACCTCGGCCTCCCAAAGTGCTGGGATTACAGGCATGAGCCACTGTGCCCGGCAACATTGCTGTTTTTAATATCCTTACCTCTCAAGATCAAAGCTAAACACTCTGTTAAGCCTCCTCAATTAAAAACAATTTTTAAAAATGATTAGCTCACAAAATCCCAGAGTGGGATCACTGGCCCAGGGGGTTGCTATCCTGGGTTTTTCCTGACCTCAACCAGGGAGTTTCCCAAACAAAAAGACCACCCTAGCAGCCTGAATGTACCCTGTGCTGCTGCTGTCTTCCTTGCTAAGCTCCCAGCTGACCTCCTGTCACTCCCTCAGTCCCCAGTGGCTGCTACCAATAGGAATTCCCTGTCCTTCCTGGCCAAGCTGACATGCTGGGCAGAGTTCAGGACACAGCTTTAAATGTGGTTTCCTGATTAAAAGGGAGACTCCAGTTAGACAGGAAGGGGCTCAAGCTTGGGTATTATATGTCATAGTCATCTACCGGTTCTGAGGAATGAATACGTCAACTGAAATGACCTGGAGCAAAACATCATTCCCGAGAAAATCCCCGGCAACCCAGCGAGAGACTCTTAGCATTGTACTCCGCCGTTTGTGTCTTCTTTTGGCAATAAAGCGACACACTTAAGACTCAGTTACTCTAAAATACTCAACAGTGTTTGCAAGGGCTAACAGTGGCTGGAAGAAATGAACACTAGGAAGCACCAGACGCAACATCTGTAGGCTAAGACAGAGGGCAGTGAGAGGAGAACTGTACAACGGGAATCGGAAGACAGGGTGGCTGAATTGGTCCTGCCACTCCACTGCCTTATAATCTTAGGGGAAGTCATTCTCAGGTCTTCTGCTTCCTCGCCTACAAATAAGATAGAGCTGGTCATGCGAAAATCCTAAAGTTCTGATCTAATTTATTGCCTCAAGAGAAGCAAAGGCTACTTTCATATATGGTAAGAAGAATGGTGAAAAATAATATTGAGAGAGGCCGGGCACGGTGGCTCACGCCTGTAATCCCAGCACTTTGGGAGGCCGTGGTGGGTGGATTACTTGAGGTCAGGAGTTCGAGACCAGTCTGGACAATATCGTGAAACCCCGCCTCTACTAAAAATACAAAAATTCACCGGGCGTCATGGCAAACACCTGTAATCCCAACTACTTGTGAGGCTGAGGCAGAAGAATTGCTTGAACCTGGGAGGTGGAGGTTGCAGTGAGTTGAGATCACAGCGCTGCTCTCCAATCTGGGTGACAGGGCAAGACTCTGCCTCAAAAAATAATAGTAATATTAAGAGGAAGTCTTGAGGGTGAAGTGGAAAGTTCTTCAGGGGCCTCAAGACCCTGCCTAGACATGATGAAAAACAGCTGATGGAACAGAACCCTGGAAACAACTCCAGTAGGGTTCTCTGGAGGGTGAGGTTCCAACCACAGTGCAGAAATAAAGAACTAGGCCTACATTGCTGAGAGCAAGGAAGAGAAGGTAAGAGGGAAAGAAGGAAACAGGAAGAAAGAAATATAAAAAAAGCCAGGGGAAAAAATAAGTGAGATCTTACAAGCAGCAGGGAGCACATGAGAAGGCATGAATGAAGACAGGGCTATGTGAGGTTCACAGCGGATGGCTGGAGAGGCACGGAGGAAAGACAGAAGGCTCACTGAGGGAACGAGCGGACGAAGAGAGAGAGCAAAAATGGAAGAAAAAAAAGAATCAGGATTCTCGTTTCAAATATAAACAGGATTACTTAACTCTCCCACCATCCATTCACCAAAAAAGTTACCAATGCGAGGTCTCCTGGCATCCTGCCAGCTGTGTCTCCATAAAGAGTCTGAAATTAAGTAGAGAAAACCCTCACTCTTAAAGAGAACAATATAGTACCATTTTCTGCTGTGAACACAGATGCAGCCCATCTGTACGCAGATATGAAAGAAAAAAAAACTGCACAAAGGGTCTGTAACCTTAAAAAAAAAGATTCTGGGCTAGGCTATCCAGAAATAGAACATTTTGATTACAAAATAAAAACTAGGTCAATAAGATAATGGACACGATTTAAATGAAAATCACAGTATTTGTAATGCGCTAAAAATGGTATCAATGTTACTGCAGAGAAGAAATATAATTAAATGTATTTTTAAACAGCAGCTCCCCGCCCCAGTCCTACAAGTCCCAGGCCAGCTACCAGTATTCCTCCACCTCATCGGAGAGGAATGTGCTGGCACGCCGCAAGTTGGTCTGAAGAATGCGGAGTTTCCGTACTACTTCAGAAGATCCCAAATGACACTGGTTAGCTACATTCCTTCACTTTTAGATCACTGTTATTCATTTGTAAAGCAAAGGAATGGAAAGGTTAGGGATTTGACCATATAAATCTCTTTTACCATTTTTACTATATGGCCAGGAAACACGCAAATGCAGATATAACTGCCATGGTTCCCAGGCTATTGAAACAAAAGACTTTGGGAGAATTCTAGATGGTTATGTGAGGTGGATGTAGATAGATCCGAAGAGGCTTAAGCACAGGCTAGGAATTAAGATAAAGGGTAGAAGTGTGAAGTTCTGGTGTGCTTTTGACAACTTGTGGTCTGATCTTTTGGAGAAACACTAACTCTTGAGTGTAATTCATCATCTAAACCCTCCCTTGGAAAAGAGGGGCAAAGAGGAGCGAGATGAATTAAACCTAAAGGATACGGTCCCAGATGGTGAATACAATTACCAAAGTCGGTACAAGAAGGTGGCTACGGCATTTCTTCAAGTGTCTATATGAGAGTCATGGCCAAACAGTCTGTCTATGACGAAACATCAATGGCCCTTCCAAACTTGGGATGCCTTCCGGGGGCAAATGGAAATCAGTGAGACATTATCTATGAGGAATGTATTACTACTTTGGATCATATATATTATTCCTTTATTAAGGGAAATTTCATCGACATTTATATCCCCAAAAGCTCAAATAAAATATCTGCATAACTGCATATAAATATTAATCATTCAAAAGAGGTTTTTTTAAAAATCTCTTGCGGGTAGTGCATATTTACTATTAAGTTCTGGAAATGAATTAACTCTTTAATATGTTTAAATTCCAACATATGAACCATTAGTTGCAAAGCATCATTCATCCTTAGAAAGTATAAGCTTACCTCCCATGAAGAAAATCTGTTAAATGTCAAACAAAAGAGAAGTAGGGGACTTACTCACTGTATGAAATCACTAATGTAATGCTAAACTCCCTAAGTGCAATGAAGTGTGTTTGTGTAATATCATAAGTCAGTGCCCGCATCACCTCGTCTTTACTCACTGCATTACATCAAAAGGTATTTCAGTAAACAGTAAGTTGACAGACACCATAACCATGGGTTCCTTCTGTGACTTAAGGAGCACCAAACCCCTGGAAATCTGAGTCAAGTAAAAGCAATCACTACAATAGGTCTTGAGGAATTCTAAACCAAGAGAAAGGCCAAGGAGTTCCGGATCATCTGAGCTCTCTTATTTACAGTTCCTCCCTATCACCAGGGCATCTAAACCATGAAGTGAAAATAGTGAAAAAATGTGTGGCAAGGGTCACTGCAGACTGGGGAAGCTCTGCGAATATCCAGAAAGCGAGGTGCTCAGTTTTCTGAAGAAAAGTATTCAGTTGATATATATTTTTAAAACTCTGACCTTCTACAACCTCAGTTTGGAGACCTCAGTAGGGATGAAAGAAAATAACTAAAAGGTCAAGCAAGTAAGGAACGCTGAAACAATGCTCAGTGCAAGCACACAACGCGGGGCACGCCTCTGTCCTGTGAGTCTGGTGGGAAAAAATAGATTATTTATAGGGAAAGGGAAACAAGATGACAAAATCAGCTCTTGACAAAGAGGAGAAAAGCTTATGTTGGGAAAAGCTGGGTGGGAGGGAAAGGCGTTGGAGTTATTGCACTGTCACGGGATGGAACTGGTCTAGCAGTGACTTTGGCATATTTTGACTTCTCAGCAGGGAAGAACCAGTTGGGGGCTGGGGAAACCAGTGTTTTTGGAGAAAGAGAAACATCTGCTTAAGCACGAGTGTTGGAAGGAAGTCCTGTTCCCTACTGCCAACCCACGAGGCATGACCACAGTCCAGTCTCAGGAGCTGCTATAACAAGACGATAAGGAGGCAAGATTGAGCCACTACTGATTAACGCCCAGAGATCTTCAACAATGGGTCATTCCCACAAATGCAAGAAAGGAAAAATCACCAGCCAATAAAATGGGGCTCTCTCCTATAAACAGGACTTATGGAAGGAATTCGAATTTTATCTATTTAAGCAACTATTGGTGACTCATGCAGGTTCAGAAACAGACTTCATAGTCAACATTTATTGACTATGAGTCAATAAATGATGTAAAGGTTTATCAACAATATGTAAACCCTCTATCTCAAGTCTTTTATCAGAATTGGTAACAAGTTGTGAGTCTGACTGATTTAATTTACTTTCATTCACTTCCTTTCTGTTGACTTTGGCAGGCAAGGATCAGTGAATTAGAAGAGGTAAGTGGAACTCAAGAGAATACTCTCTGGAATATGTATTCCCTTAGAGTTCTTCAAAAGCCCTTATCTTGCCCTAGTGGTGTATCATAAGTTAGTAACAGTAGCAGAAAATCTTGTTTTTTTAAAACTAAACTTTCCAATGCCTAAAAGTCTAAATAGACTAAGAACAAATGCCAAATATACCAAGATGTGCCATTTTAATGGGAAAAATAGGAAATATGACATGTAAATAGAAATCCCACATTTATAAAAGCAGGCAAGATGATTATGTGTGACAAATACTTACAGGCCAATGAGAAAAAGTAGAAAAAGTTCCTCCTTCTAAAATAATCTTTTTACAGCATACAATTCTCCTAAATTCTGACACTTATGTCTGCTTGAAAAAACAATTTCAGTCAACACTTCCCACTCTGTTATTCAACCCTGAGGAATGCAATTTTTATCAAATGGCCCCAAAATACCTTCATGCACAAGAAGTAGCCACCAATTGACTTGCGACAACGTCACCCTATAGCTCGACTTCTACCCAGTCGCTATGTCGTCAGGTACTAAACCTCTAATTCTCAATGGCCCACTCCTTCTCTCCTTCCTCCTCCTTTGAGGACTATCCCAAAGCCTCTGAGTGTGGGATTCTTTCCAGTCATCACCACCGCACACAATGCAGGTCTCTTCAAAAGACAGCTTTTCAGCTTCAATGATAAGCAGAATGCCATGTTCCTCTCCTGGGTCAACTCCTCCTTTCCACAACAGGGTCCTACAACTTCCCACTCCCTAAAACCTCTGTCTCACTCTGAATGTTTTCCCTTCTGGCTCCTTTCTACCTTTAAAAGCCTTAGTAAGTCACAATTCACCAAATCATGAGACAAGTCCAGGATCACATGTTCAACTCCTACTTGACAGCCTCACTAGGACATCTAACAGGCATGACTAACTTATGTCCAAAACTTGATCTTGGTTGGAAACCTGGTACTCATTCAGTACTCCCATCTCAATCAATGATACCGCTCAATTACTCAGGACAAAACTTTGGAATCATCCTCAGCTCCCCTCTTTCTCTCACACACATCTCATTCAACAACAAATCTATAAGAGACTCTGCCTTCAGAATGTCTCTCCAGAATCCAACCACTTGTCTTCACAGCTGCCACTGCTATCCTGCCTGAGCCACTGCCTCTCCCACCTGGCGTACTGAAACAACCTAAATGAGCTCCCACCTCCTCTCTTACTCTTCATTACTCTCTGTGCCACATTCAGAGTGGTCATTTTCAAAGGTCAAGAAAACTCTTTCATTCTCCTCAACTCTTCCAAAGGCTTCCCATCCCACCTAGAACATAACCCAAAGTTTTACATGACCCACCCTAGCTCCTGGTAGCCCCAGAGCCTACAAGTTACTTTTCCAACTTCATTTCCTACCACACTTTGCCTTGCTCAATCCATTCCAGTCACAGTGACTTTCTTACTATTTTTCAAACACACAACTCTGAATATCATCTGTGCACATAAATTAAATACTATCTCTATTCAAACATTAAATTGATGCATCTAGCAACCTGCTTCTCTGATACAGCCTCAGGATACACATTCTGTCCACAAGGCAACTCCAGCTAGACGTTCCTATGCCAACACAAATTAGACAATGCAAAAAGGAGCTGTTCCCCCATCACTAGGCTGGAAGCCTTGAAGTAGCTGTCAACCTTCACTGTACTTCAACCCGTAATAAGTTGGCTGCCAGATGCTCCCATGTTCCCCAGCACAGAAGTTTCAATTTGCCCTTTCCTCCTCCTTCCTCTATTCACGGTCCTGTGCCTGTCCTGGCCATCTCCTCACTGAAACCCCACACCTCTTCCAGTTTCTCTTAGTTTCAGTCTCTTGCTATAACAAGTATCCTTTCAGAAGTCTCCCAAAAGATTCTGTCTATATCCATGTTCAGGTCCCAGGGAGTCAGTCTCCATTCCCCTCCCACTTAATCCTCCTATTGTCTTCTACAGCCCATACGCAGCTACTGCAATTAATTAAAAATCCAGTTCCTCAGCTGCACTGAGCACATTTTAAGTGCTCAAGAGCCACATGTGGCTGGTGGCCACCCTACTGCCCAGTGCAGCTGGAGGGCATTCCATCAGCGCAGGAAGTTCTACTGGATAGTACAGAACCCATCCCCTCTCGTAAACCTATTCAATTTCCACAACAAAATCTATGAGAATAAATTCCATACCCAACCAGCCCTTTGAACCTGATTTTTCACTAAGATCTCGTTTCGATTTTAAGACGCTCCTGAAACATTCCTCCTTGATATCCACCCTAATTTTAAGGGAAAGGTATATTACACCCCCTCTCCCTATCCCACATAAACATGACTTCCCTTTCATAAAACTTCTCTTCTATGAAGAGTAAATATTTACATATTAATATTCAATGGATACCTTTTCCAATTCTGCTCAGCTGTTATGCATGAGCACATAGTAAATGTGCTCAACATGTTGACTATTTTAGACTGAATGGTCTTGGAGGCAGAGCCAATATTCAATGGTGCCAAGCACAGAAAGCTCTATTTATAAGAGTGATAACACAGTGGGGAAGCAGTTAGGCTTTGGAGTTACCCAGGCCTAGAACTGTTCTGCCACTTACTAGCCAGGGACCCTGGACAAGTTACTTAATCCCTCATCATCCTCAGTTTAAGTATTAGTAAAAGAGAGAAAATGATAACTGTCTTCCTTATGAGACAGGTGATGATTAAACACGATCAAACCTACAAATCAATTAGCAGTAGTCGATTCATAATGACCACTCATTAATATTAGTTGATAATGATAATGTTTCAATTATTTAAAATCATTATAAACAAGATAAATAATACTTGACGAAGTTAAAAGCAAGACGAAAAGATACCCCAAATGTAAGTACTTATCTTATAGAGTCAAATGAATGTCTTCAGATACAATGTAATAGATATTACTTGAATATCAAACATTGGAAAATATGTATCAGAGTAACATAAATTCGAACATTTCCATTCTGTTTCTTGTATAAAAGCTGCATCCAGTTTCCAGTCCTTTGGAAAATTTGTCTCGGGGATAGTGGAACCTTGCTTGGCAAGTTGAATAAGTTTCCATTAGTTAAATGCAAGCAGGATGATTTCATTTTAAAAGTGAAATGTGAAAGTGGTTAATGGGCAGGATACAACTAATCATACCAGTCTTTTTAAAAATTTGAAAAACAAAACAATAATAAGGAGAAGATTTCGAATTGAAAGCACATGTGGGCATTATTTTGCGTCAAGTGCTTAAAGGCCCATTCTCCCAGTGGACTGATAAAAAAGGCACAATGGTCCACACATTTGGAGCATGAGATCTTTCTCCCTACCTTCAGTAGCTGAAATTCAGAGGTAGCTATATGGACTCAAAAGCCAAAGCCAGTATATTAAATTCTGCCTGACTGGCCATCCATTCTTCTCTTGCTGTGGCTTCTAAGTGTGCTAGGCCAGTGGTTCTTAACTTGTGCTCTCTGGATCAATAGCAGCAGTATCACCTGGGAACTTGCAAATGCTTGGGCCTCCCAATCTACTGCATCAGAAACTCTGAGGGTGGGGCCCATCGATGTGTTTGAACAATCCCTACAGATGTTCTGGTGCCAGAGCATGTGAAGTACACATGGGCTACATCTATACCCTCTGTTTGGGGGCAGCTTCAGCAGAAAAGCAGGCAGACCTTTTCTTAGACAGGTGGTACTGAGAAAGCTTCAGCTGGCTCTCATTTGCACTGACATATAATATGGACTCAGCCTTCCTCACTATAACTCAGTTCTCTGATATGAAAATTAATGGAATCACTTATAATGTTAAGCAGAGTGTAGGAAGTAGGGCCTCTGTGACAAACTTGGGCCATGTGGAGAAAGTGAACCCTTACTACTCATTTTGTTGATCACAAAGAAAACTGGCCAAAGAAAACTCTTGGCCCAAAATCATATAGTTTGACTTGGCCTCTGTAGGAAAAGTTATTGATCTATGACAAGAGATGGAATAACCACATAAAAGATGGAGTGTTGCCGTTAGTTCAGGAAAGCCTCTAACACTTCCTCTTTTGAAAAAAAAAATATAATTTTGCAAAGCAAGAGAATCACAGAATTATATAACAAATTCCCACTGACTATAGGAAAAATGGCAAGGAAAGATACAGGGAACCCTCTTCAGATGTTTTTCAAGACATAACATTTCTTAACAGTCAAAACTCTGAGGGAAACAGAAGTATTCTGGATCTCAAAATGTGAATAGTCACATGAAATGGCTTCTAAGCAACAATGCCTTACATGACTTTTGTTGTCATGTTTTCAAAGATCCAAAACCAAATGAAAGCTTATTTTAATACTTTGATGCTTCCATAATGTTGACAGTTATATTTTCACAATTCAAATATATTCTCCAACAGAGTGCCTTATTCATTTTTCAGTGGAAGGAAATAAAATTCAATATGCACAAATTTGAGGTCTTATGCTTTTTTAAAAAACAGGCCTTGTTTGAAGTATTTTTTAAACAAGAATCACAGAGTCACATATTTTTGTAATTAAGATAACTTAAAGAAACGAGCAGAGTTGTAAATTAATGTAAAAGATATTGCATAGCTATATATGGCTCCAATTTCTGAAGGGAGAAACATTAACAGCAGTTATGCCTGAACAGTGGGATAGAGATAGGCATGGCAGAGAAGACTACTTAAAAAAATAGTTTTTTATAGAGATAGGATCTTACCATGTTGCCCAGGCTGGTTTCAAACTCCTGGACTCAAGCAGTCCTCCTGCCCCAGCCTCCCAAAGTCCTGGGATTACATGCAGGAACCACTGTGCCTGGCCAGACTTTACCTTTTTCACTTTAAATCCTTGGGTCCTATTCAATTCATTTTTGTACATATCTTGTATAATTTTAAAAACTACACCAGTTAGAAATAACTTAGAAATAATAAATCCACGTTATTCCATCATCAACCTTTGGTACACATTACACTGTCACTTAAAAACTTCAGGTCACAGTTTCAGATAATTTTTTTTTTTTAACAGTTTGAGTACACTATCACCAGATACCAGTAGATTCTCATCTGGTACTGGTACGAGTCAGCCACATTGCAAATGAAGAAATAAAGGCCCAGAGAGATTACGAGATTTTCCCACACCATCCAATTTACTGATACTGAAGGCAAGGCTTGCACTCAGTCCTTTGACTTCTCAGCTTATGCTTTAAAAAAAAAAATTGTATCATGCGGTCTGTCACATGTTCTGCAACACCACTCATGTGTTTAATCTAAGATCTGAACCATACTCACGAACTTACCACAGGTTTTACAAAAACCTAACTCCATTAGAATTAAAGTCAAACACTATAATCAAACCCTTTCCTTACCAAGGGCCATGCAGAGGCTCTGCACAGAGGCAGTGATGGAAGGGTCTCGGACTTGGGGCTTTCTACCTCTATCTGACTCCTCTAATTACTAACTGTGTGACTAACTGCATGTAGCCTCTTTATGAGTTCTTTTCTTACCTGCACTCTGGCGATTAAAAACATCTACCTGCTTACCAGTGTTGTGAAGGTGAAATTAACTAATTTCTGTCAAATATGTAGCCAGGTTCCAGTACATAACAAGTGCCTAACAAAAATTAGCTATTACCCGTCAACATTTAAATTAATAAACTAAGTGCAATTTAGAACCTCTCTAATTTCTATTTTAAATCTATTACAATTATGGTATTTAAACCCCAAATCTGATTAGAAGTGCCCATCTTTGAGAAGCATTGCATTTACCATGAGTTAGTAACCTTAGACAAGATACACCTCTCTGTCTCATTCTCCTTAGCAGTAAGGGCTGAGATGCTCAGATTCAAGAAATTTGTGTAAAAATGCTGGAAAAAGGCAAAGTTTCCTAAACAAAAGGTAGACTTTGTTTTAGCTTACCCTGAATCGCAGCCGGTAGTCAAGAGGCCTTCCTCAGTGGTTTGCCCTGAAACTTCCAGATCTCCCAAACGACCTTTGGCTGTTTCCCCCAGCTGTCCGCAATGAGCATTTGTTCTACGGAGGCCCTCCTGGACCTAGAGTCTTCCCCACCCAGTGTGAAGCCCTTCCCCCTCTCCTGCCCTATATGAGAGCCTCTCTTTTCTTCTTATTTTGGTGGAAAGGCACCTCTTCTCTAGGCTGAAAGCAGACACAAAAAACTGTATGACTAATTTTTTTTCAAATCTGAAGGCAGTCTTGCACTATTCTCCTCAGTAAGGGAGAAGTCAGTCAAATCCCTGCGACTTCCTTAACAAAAACATTCGTTGAAGGTACAAACAGAATAACTGACAATTTAAGCATACCTAGAATGCTTTACCACACATATTTCTTGAGTGTCTTATAACACCGCAAAACTTCAAAGAGCATACCAACTCCTGCCTTCCAGCTTAAATGGAAATATCTAGGCCCAGCGTCGAGGCATTTCTGGGATATTTAAAAAAGTTTACTGGAGCTGATAACAACCACCTATTGAGAGTGGGTTGCTGAGAATCTCTGGGCCTAGGAGACCTCCTAGCTCGAGGCTGGTACTTCTATAAAAGGTCTGACATTTGCCAATGTCTGGTTTAGTGACAAAGTCAGATGAACAGCTTTGGATTTTGAAACCTAACAATCAAAGGTGGGAGGTAGACACTTGCTGTCACCAACAACTGGGTTGAGGAGAAGCTTCACGGGCAGTTTGTTGTGCTGAGCTAGGGCCATCGTGAGGCTACTCACTGAGCTCCGGATCACGGAAGACCATTCTGAAAGACGTACGCTTTTTCTGTCCCCCTGAGTTCTTTTTCAAACCCAGATGTTTTGAAAGAAGTAAATTGAGCAAACAGCAGATGGAGTTCTTGAAGCCAGGTTCTAACTCCCCTGCCCTTGCCTATTGTCTTAATGACTTTTCCCTCGTTCAACGCTTTACTCTTATTGAATATCTGCTTTTCTATCCAAATATTAGAGGACGCAAAGACAGAGCTGAGTCAGCAAATTGCCTTGAGACCTTTGAGGAAAGGGAGTTTGTTCCCCTCACAGTCCAGGGCTTTCCAAGCATGATTACCCTATCTATTGGGCTCACTGCTGAGCTCTCTGTCATCCAGGCATCCTGGTGAACCAGTGACACTGCGTGACGCAGTTCTCAGTGTTTATGAATACTCACAGGCTGATCACCCCATGTTCATGCATGCAGAGTCTGTAGGTTGGGTTAGAACAGACTCGCTGCCTCTGGACTAAGAACGTTTTTCTCTTCATCTGACTTTTCCATCCCTTCTGCTTCCCTCTAATCCCCTCCACCTGATACCGAGAAGCTGGCTCATCCACTCAACGAGATCTTTCATTCCTGTTATCTCAGTGATGAACACAGTACCGGGCATGTAGCTGGTACTGAATGAATCTCCATAAGTCAGTAAATGAATGAATAAATAAACTCAGTGCCCACTGCTACCCAAACCACATTAAAAGGCAAGGATGTGCCTGGAGATTGGAGGGCAGAGTCAGGGACAACAAGTTACAGGGCCAGATGAATTCAAAAGAATTCTATGGAGAACCGATGGCAGACCAACTTGAGAGCAGCAGTTTATGTCAGGTTTATGTCAGCTCCCACTTTCATG
Source organism: Aotus nancymaae (assembly GCF_030222135.1). NCBI lineage: Eukaryota > Metazoa > Chordata > Mammalia > Primates > Aotidae > Aotus > Aotus nancymaae. The sequence continues at coordinate 24,660,777 of NW_026988476.1, read as the reverse complement.
TCCCCTCTACCCACCACCAGTTCCCAGAGTATACATGGCAGCCCTTCATTGAACAAAGTCCCCTTCATTGAACAAAGTTGTCTGTGCTCCCCTAGGACTACTTTTCCATCCTGGAGAAAGCCTTCTCCACATGATCATGACCTTAGTCCCCTGCCCTCAGTGAGATGTCAAAAGAAATCCACTAAGTCACTTCAAGCCATCATCTAGTACATGACTAGATATAAGCATTTTAGCGAGAGACTTAGAACTAACATCTACCTTCCAAGAGCTTAAAACTTACTGACTTCTGGTCGGACATAGTGGCTCACGCCTGTAATCCCAGCACTTTGGGAGGCCGAGATGGGTGGATCACTTGAGGTCGGGAGTTCAAGAACAGCCTGGCCAACATGGTGAAACCCCGTCTCTACTAAAAATGCAATAACTGGCTGGGTGTGATGGCGGGCACCTGTAATCTCAGCTACTCGGGAGGCTGAGATAGGAGAATCGCTTGAACTCAGGAGGCGGAGGTTGCAGTGAGCCAAGATTGCACCACTGCACTCCAGCCTGGGGGACAGAGCAAGACTCTATCTCAACAACAACAACAACAAACTTACTGACTTCTTGACAAAAGCCTAGGTAGAAAATTAAAGGTCACTGATTCTCCACAGAAAAATGGCTCCACATAGAAAAACACTATACTGGACTTGGAGTCAGAAGACTTGAGTTTGAATATTGGGTTTGCCTCTTAATGGCAGATTGTCTTAAGCAAAACATGTACTCTCTGGGTCTGAAATGCTATCATATGTGAAATGCTGTATGTCTCATATGCTGCTATGTGGGCTAAATGCAATAAGATTTTTAATACTGCTTTGTAAAATCTAATGTACTGAATGTATGAGTGTAGTGAAGCACTAAAGAAAAAAAGAGACAGGGAGACTACTCTTTGAGAATCCAGAATTAAGATAGGAGAGGAGATTGGCATCACATTAAATGAGTTTTAAAGAAGACTAGGTTGTGATCTGCAGGGCTAAACACACACTTATAATACCAAAAGTACAGGCAGTCCCTGCTTATAGACCCAGGGTATGCCTAGAGATATTGGTGATGAAGAAGAAACTGATGATAATGCCTTCACTAAGTGATAACTATGTATCTGGCATTAATCTGACTACTTTATATGTATTATCTTGTTCAAGCTGACAGTAGCCCTAAGAGGTGTGTAATACCATTATCCCCATTTTACAGATGAGAAAACAAGTTAAAGCCTAGAGTTCAAGTCATCATTAAGTGGAATTCCCTCTGAGTGCACACTTTTTCAACAGACTGCTGAATGAGACGATAAAGGCATTAAGGAGGAACAGCCGAGGTTTTATTCAGCAGGACTGAAAGGGTGAATCGGAGAGAGGTGAAGTTCGGGAGCCAGGGGTGGAATGAAGTTCTGGACACTGAGAAGATACCCGCGAGACTCCTAGTGTGAAAGACCGAAAGGAAACTATAATGGAAGACAAAATGCAGCCTGTGTGTAAGGGGAAGGCCAGTAGGAAGCAGGGAGAATGTAATTGTTGGGACATCAGTGGAGCTATACCATGGCATTCTCTCTCCCTGCGGCCGGCCCAATGCAAAGGCACACTAATCAGCAATGTTCTCATTCTCGGAGGCAGGACCTGCTGCTGTGACAATTGAGGGCTGGGGTGAGGGCATGCTGATGAAGCTGCTGCCATCCCCAAAGCCTCGTGCCACCTCTGAGCATTCAGTGCCATTCCTGTGAGCAGTGACAGGAGGGAGCAGCTAAAGCTAGCTGTCACCACCAGACTGCTAATGAAAACCAGAAAGCGTGCAAACAAAACTGCCGGCTTCTCCACAATCGAACCAGAATGGTATAAATTTGGAAACGGAGCCCTTTCCACGGGGTACAGGTTTCCCCCGCAGTGAGTCCCATCAACCAAAATGAGATCTATAAATCCCGACGATGTCTCTGTGATTCTGCATTTTTCTTCTTCTAAATCAATAAATAATTGATTCTGTGTCAATAGGGACCTTATATCCCCAACACAGATAAGAGATTTTAGAGATAAGCTACAGATCTTTACGGTTATGAAACAGATTTACAAACCCAGAGTAAGACATGGAAATCCCATAGCACAAAACTTCCAGGTACTGTTGAGAGAGAGACACGAGGGGGTGGGAAACGAAGGAAAGGGAAAACGATTTCTGAGGAAAGAGGAAAGGTGTGGTTATAGGTTTGGTTTTGTTTCTTTAGGGAAAGGCCAACAGAAGCTACTCTTCTTGACCTGCTTGGGGTAACGGACCTGCACATGATGATTTCAGGGCACACTGCAAACAAAATCCCAAGGCTAATTTTTTTTAATCCAATACAGATATTTTGCTTTAATTAGCCAATTCAAGCAGACGTTTTGGCCAGACATATCCTATTGAAAACAAGCAGAATTACAAGGATTTGGCTTTTTTAAAAGAAGTAGTTTGTCAATGGCAGAATGTTAGACTGCTTCTTTATATCCTTGTCTCTGAGCCAGACATAGCAGAACTAGTAACTGGTGGCATGTACGTACGTGTGTGTGTGTGTGTGTGTGTGTGTGTGTGAAGCAACACTGACTTGACATTCAGAACATCTGCTCGAGGTAGGCAAGTACCAGGCATCCCTAGCATCCAGGAGAAATGAAAGTAGAGTGCTGTAAGCTGCTCTGTTTGAAATTCCAAAGCAAAAGAGAAACATCTTAAACCCCAGGGTTGAACATGGGATGAAGGCTCCACATAAAAGTGCTGAGAGATACTGAAGGGAGGCAAAGGGAAGTGCTCGCCCGAATAGGCCACCTGGGCTGCCACTGCTGCATGTGGCCCAGCTGCTGGTGGCTGTGAGGAGTGGCCTCCACTTGTGAGGCTGATTTCCTTCCTTCTGCCTCACTTGCCCACCTCATGCCAACCCTGCTGCCTTAGTTGAGGGAGAATGCTGGGTTAGATGAGGGCGAGGCATTTTAGACAGTATCTTCATGACTACAGGCTAGAGGAGATCATGACAACAGCAGCAGCAACAGCAGTAACAGCTGCCAGTTACTCCGTGCCCCCATGCAACAGGCACTGTGCTCAGAACTTTACATAAACTATTTTACTGGATTCTCACATAACTCTGTGATGCAGGTTATTTTCCCCACAAGAGAGATAAAGAAATAGAAGCTTAGAGGGATTAAAGTAATTTGCTGGGGTCAGTAAGTACCAAATAGCACAGTCCATGGACCTGCTAAACCAAGTCCTTTCTCTCTAGCATGCCAACCTTGCTCAGGCATCTAGTGAGACAAGTGAGATTCTGTGCCCTAAGGTTAATAAACCTAAACTTAGTCAGATTTCCAAAAAATAATAAACACCCAGAAGCAAAATAATCTGTTTAATTTAGGCAGGAGACTCTCTTCAACACCACCTCTTAAAATAGCACTGACTGCCAAATGTCCACTCTCTTAGAACATTGGTATACACTGGATCCAGGTAATAAAATGAACTTTTCAATTTCTAGCTAGGCCAGAAATTACCACAAATAGTTTCTATGATAAGATAGTTCGGGGGTTCCATTATAACTCAGTTATAATGTAGAGTATATTATGACTCAGGATATACTCTTCCCTGAAACAACATGATAAACGACTGGCTTAATCTCCTAGAGAAATGTCTCTTGTTGCTCAAAAAATAGCAAAAGAAACTATTTTACTTATAGACAAATCTCGTTCCTTGTTGATTCTTGTTTTTAAACCAAGGACTTAACAAATGAAGATGCTTTTAAATCAGGAAATTTGACAAATAGCCTCTTTGATAATTTATCATAACTTCTCTTTTCCTTTCATGTTTATTTTGTTTAAGATGACAACATCCATAATGCTAAAAGTTTACAATATCCATCACTATTCACCCTCAGAATGCCAACGTTCTAGAATTCCATTGCTCTGGCTCAAGGTAAAATATTACTGCACGCAGGGATTTGTATAGGATTGACAGAGCCAACTCAGCATGACAAATGGGGGAAATTCCATGCACAACATTTATGGGAAACATCAGGTTAGCATCCTGCTAAGACCAGCTGCTCCGTGTGCTGCGGCTCCCCAGTGCAGTCCCCCATGAATCACGCAGACACACGGTTGCCCTAAGCCTGTGGCATCTACTGAGTGGCTTGCTGAAGGGAAGACAAGACTTCTCTTCTGCTCCTGGAGAGTGAGGACTCCATATGTTGTGCCATAATCTCCTTGTGCAAAAATAGCCATGGAGATTTCTATCACTTCCAGGAAGGAAGGATGTACAGAATGGTGACCATTTGGCACAAAGCTGGCAAGGTTGGGACTCTGTGCAATAATTGACTCACTTTGAAGCTGGAGACCTTCATTAAATACGAGAGCAATGTGTCAGCAGAGAGGCTACAGAGTCTATGCCCGTGTTGTTTATTGGTGTATGAGGCTTTCTTAATAAACATTGCAAGAATTCAAGAGATCCTGAGTGGTACATGAAACAAAGGAGAAATAAATTTCTTTGACTGCAGATTCCAAAAGGCCATTTAGGACTGATTTAATATAACTAGTATCAAAATAGGGTTAGAGGTACATCATCTGTGTCACTTACAAAGCTACCTTCTACTCCTGCTCATTCCGCTCTGTCTTGTGAAGCCAGAACTGATGGAGGAAGACGCTTTCCTTTCCTTCTGGGGCTGGTGTTGGCAAGCTCTGTGTCCACGAGGCTCTTTCTGACTATCTCTTGTGCTGACACATGGGGCAGATTCTCAGGTCTCTTCTCCAGGTGGAAGGAGGTCGGACTCTTCTTGCTTGACCTCTCAGAAGTTTTGGGCACGGTTCATCACTCTTCTCCTTCTTAATACTCCTTCTTCACCGGGCTTCTAGAGCTCCACCCTCTCCTGGCTTTCTGTTAACCTCACTGGTGTCTCCTTCTCATCTCTTCTGCTAATTCCTACTCTTCTTCTTGCCTCTTTCATTTTTGTTTTGTTTTTGAGATGGAGTTTCGCTCTTGTTGCCCAGGCTGGAGTGCAGTGGCGTGGTCTTGGCTCACTGCAACCTCCACCTCCCGGGTTCAAGTGATCCTCCTGCCTCAGCCACCTAGCGGGGATTACAGGCACCCACCACCATGCCCAGCTCTTTTGTATTTTTAGTAGAGATGAGGTTTCACCATGTTGGCCAGGCTGGTCTCAAACTCTTGACCTCAGGTGATTCGCCCACCTTGGCCTCCCAAAGTGCTGGGGTTACAGGTGTGAGCCACCACGCCCAGCCTCTTCTTGCCTCTTAATTTTGAAATGACTCAGTTCTTAGTCTGTGTCTGTTCTCTATTCACCAACACTCCCTTGGTGAGCTCATGTAGTTCCATGCCATATAGATGGTATTTAAAGTAAACTCCCAAATGTATATCTCCCCCACCTTGATCACTCTTGAATTCCAGACTATATATCCAACTGCCTATTCAACATTGGGACTTGGAGGTATACTCAATATCTCAATTTCCACTTGTTCTTAACCAAATTTGGAGTTTTCTTCCGAAGCCCAGTGTCCTCCCCATCTCTGTGATGGCATCTCCATCCTTTCAGTGGCTCAGGTCAAAAAACTTAGGCTAATTCCTGACTCCTCTCTTTCTCTCTCACTCTATATTCAATCTGCTAGGAAATTCTGTTGCCAGGAAATCTACCTTCAAGATGTATCCAAAATACATCCAGAGCATGGTTACTTTCACCAGTTATACTGCTGCCAGCCACGTGTGAGCCACCCTCATCTCTTACTTTACCAGCCTTCCAGCAGGTCTTCCTGCTTTCCACATCTGCCCTCCTAAAGTTTATTCTCAACACAGAAGCCAGAGTTGTCTTTTTAAAGCATAAGTCAGATCATGCCACTCTTCTGCTCAAAACCTGCGATGTCTCCAAAATTCATTCTGAGTGTGGAAGTCAAAGGGCTTACACTTAGCCTACAAGGCCCTGCGTGATCTCCAGTGCAAGACTCCCCCCTCATCACTTACCACACGGGGTTTCACCTCCCGCCACCCTCCTTCTTGATCACTCTTCTCCAGTCACACCAGCTTCCTCACACGTCCCAACCTAAGGGCTTTTGTAATGGCCATTGTCAGTGCATGAAACAACCTTCCTCTCAAATGCAAATACAAACTGCCTTCCCTCTCTAACATCTCTGTTCAAATACCACTGTCTAACTGAGGCTCACTATGCAAAATCACAACCCTTGGCAAAACTCCAAGCAACCATAGCTTGCCTGACTTTTTATTTTTCCCACAGTACTTATCAGCCCTAACATACTCTGTGATTTACTTATTTTATGCTATGTATTGCTTCTTATTGTCTATCTCCCCACATCCAAACATTAGAATGTAAGCTCCATGAGGATAAGGATCTTTGTTTTGTTATTCAATGTATCCCAAGTGTCTAGACCCGTGTCTGGCACATAGCAGTTGCTTGATAACTATTTCTGAATTGAATAAATGAATGCTGGGCTGTGGTATGCAAAAATAGGATCACTGAAATTTCAAGTCCTGGTGGTTTAATTTGCAGTGCTGATGCTATTTTTCTCATTCACTAGATAATTTTTTTTTTTTTTTTGAGATGGAGTCTTGCTCTGTTGCCCAGGCTAGAGTGCAGTGGTGCAATCTCGGCTCACTGCAAACTCCACCTCCTGGGTTCAAGTGATTCTCTTGCCTCAGCCTCCCAAGTAGCTGGGATTACAGGCGTGCACCACCACATCCAGTTAATTTTTGTATGTTTAGTAGAGACAGGTTTTGGCCACATTGGCCAGGCTGGTCTTGAACTCCTGATCTCAAATGATCTGCCCACCTCAAATTCCCAAAGTGCTGGGATTACAGGTGTGAGTGATTGCACATGGCCTGCTGGATAATTTTTAAGACTGTTTTATGTCTTATAGGCAGTGCTCTTAATTATAAAAGTGATTTGTGAACTATTAAGAAATGAGATTCACTTTTTATCTTCAAATGTTCTTGAAAAACAAGTTGCTGGGTTCAAAATGATGTAACTGATGTGCCCCGGATGCACAGCAGGACACAGGAACCAAGACCTGCAGATCCCCACACTTTAGTTCTTGGCTTGTAGTTCTGGGAATCAGACCCCAAAGACACATTTTAACTTAAAAGTCTTGCTGACAGTGCTGTTTATTACAGCATTAGTAGATGTTTAGAATTTATTTTAAACTACATAAATAACTTGTGAGTATATTCACACTATTTCTGAGATAGATAGATAGAGAGATAGATAGATAGATAAGGGGTCCCCCGACCCCTGGGCCACAGACCAGTATTGGTCCACAGCTTGTTAAGAACTGGGCTGCACAGCAGGAGGTGAGTGGCAGGTGAGCATTACCACCTGAACTCCGCCTCTTGTCAAAGCAGCAGTGGCATTAGATTCTCATAAAAGTGCAGACCCTGTCGTGAACTGTGCATGTGAGGAATCTAGGTTTTGAGCTCCGTATGACCATCCTCCATTCCCGTCCCCTCTACCCTGGCCCATGGAAACTGTCTTCTGTGAAACCGATCCCTGGTGCCAAAAAGGTGGGGGACCACTGAAACAGATAATGTAAAGCTTTCCTTGTCAATCACCCAATCCCACTCCCCTTCCAATGGGTCCTATTTCTATTCATTCATTCATTCATTTTATTCAACAATACTTCCCCCCGCCCCCTAAAATGGAGTCTTGCTCTGTTGCCCAGGCTGGAGTGCAGTGGCGTGATCTTGGCTCACTTCCACCTTCACCTCCTGGGTTCAAGCAATTCTCCCATCTCAGCCTCCCGAGTAGCTGGGATGACAGGCATGTGCCACCACGCCTGGCTGATTTTTGTATTTTTTGTAGAGATGAAGTTTTACCATCTTGGCCAGGCTGGTCTCAAATTCCTGACCTCAGGTGATCCACCCACCTTGGCCTCCCAAAGTGCTGGGATTACAGGCATGAGCCCCTGTGCCTGGCCTCAACAATACTTTTTAAAAACATGCATTTATTTAATAAAAAATGTGATCTAGCACCTTATCATATATTTATTGACCATTCATGTGTCTTTTTTTTCTGTATTCTTTTTGCAGCTGGATTTTTTTATACTGCAGATAATTTCCAAGAAAGAATATACATAATTTATTCAACAATACGTAGTGACTATCTATCATGTGCCAAATACTGTTCCAAATGCTGAGGATATGGTAATAAGACAGACAAGAGGATCCCCCCCCTCCAATATTTCCAGTTTTCCCCATCTGAACACATAATGAGAGCTGATATTTGTTTAGCATGTACCAAGCATTTTCCATATGTTAAGTGATTTATTCATAACCACCATATGAGAATGTGAAATTATTCTCCTCATTTTATGAAGGAGAGTAAAGCAGGGAGAGGAGAGATTATTGCCCAAGGTCATACCTCCAGTAAATGGCAGAGCCAAGAGGGCATATAGTTCTTGAGTTCTATCTCTCCCTGTCTCCTCTTGCCCCCTTCCCATCCTTTGTATCCACCAGCAAAACCAGCAGGCTGCACCTCCTCCATCTCCACCACTCCCTAGATACCAGGCACCCCAATCTGTGGCATGGCTCACTGGCATGGCATTAGCTCCTAACTAACCTCCTTGCCTCCTCTACTTGTCCTGAACTACTCTCTATCCCACATCCAGAGTGATTTTACGACGTTCAGACCTCCAATGGCTTCCGTGGCACTTAGAACACAATCCTAAATCGGGTCTATATGAATCCTGCCTACCTGTCTACTCACAGTCCTGCACTCTACTCCTCACCCACCAGTCTCCAGACAAACTGGCCTGCTTTCTAGTCCTTGAACACAGCAGGGCCATTTCTGCTGTGGAGCATAGCCCCAGCTGTTGTGATCCCAGATCTTATATGGCTGGTTCGGTGTCATCATCTAGGATTTAATCCCAATGTCACATCCTCGACCACCCAAACTAAAATAGCCCCCCACCTCCACTCCCCATGCCCATCCTTATACTTGGTGGTTAGGACTATAGGTTGGTACAACCTCATCAGTCAGCCAGCTGGCAATTTCCATCAGAACCTAAATCATGTACCTAGCCGTTTGATCCAGCTATTCTACTTCTAAGAATTTATTCCAAATATAAACTTGTACATGTGTGAAATGATACATATATTACAGGATTATTCATTGCCATGTTGCTTCTAAAAGCAAAATGTTGACAAAAGCTTCACTATACATCAATAGGGCCTCGTTAAATAAATGATTGTACATAGTGGCAGATAAAATACATTAGGTACTTTCTATGTGCTAACAACAACCTTATGAGTTAAGTACTGCTATAAGTCCTATTTTAGATAAGAAAGTTAAAACAGAGTAAGCTTAAGTAACTTACCCAAGATGCATAGTCAATAAGTGCTAAGTTGAGGATTCAGACCCTAGGTTCTTGGTCTCTATGCAATACTGCCTCCCAGTACACATTCCCATGGTGGAATACCATGCAGCCAGCAAAAGGAATGAACCATTATATACATAATGATATGGGCTAATCATCAAGACAGCTGTTAAGTGAAAAACAAGTGAAGTGTAGAACAAGTGGGTAGAGTTTAACCTCTTGGAGTTTTGGGGTGTTTTTAAGAACACAAATGTGGCTGGGCATGGTGGCTCATGCCTATAATCCCAGCACTTTGGGAGGCTGAGGCAGGTGGATCATGAGGTCAAGAGATTGAGACCATCCTGGTCAACATGGTGAAATCCCATCTCTACTAAAAATACGAAAAATTAGCTGGGCATGGTGGTGTGCACCTGTAGTCCCAGCTACTCGGGAGGCTGAGACAGGAGAATTGCTTGAACCCAGGAGGCGGAGGTTGCGGTGAGCCGAGATCACGCCATTGCACTCCAGCCTGGGTAACAAGAGCGAAACTCCGTCTCAAAAAAAAAAAAAAAAAAAAAAACACAAATGGATATGTTTGCATACTTCTATGCAAAGACATATAAGGAACAGTGGGAAATTATGTGAGAAACAGTGGCTACTCTGGAAGAGAAACTATAGGTGGCTAGAGCAGAGATAGGAGATTTGCATTTTACTGGATATTCTTTTGTGCCTTTTGGTTTTTGTTGTGTATGCATAAACATATACATACTGACTATTCAAACACTTAATAATGAAAAACAAACAGATTACTAGATTGAGATATTTCCAAAAGGAAAAAAGGTACAGCCAAATCATTACCATGTAACCATTTGTATTTTCTTTGTAGATCTAATAATAAATGGTTTGTTTATTAGTGCATGTTCATCTTATGACTCTAGTAGAGTCATCCTCTAAAATTGTTTGGGTTTTCTTTGTGGTGGGGCTGTGGTAGTGTGGGCAGGGCAATGCACGTTTATTGTACTAGCTTTGTAAGCTCACTAGACCCCACTAAAATATAAGCTCCATAAGAGCAGGGACCCTGTGTGTACAGTTTAGTGCCATAGCCTCAACATTTAGCAACCTACCTGGTGTATAGTAACTCTGAATGAATGAATGATAATTAGTGCCCAAGAATCCAGGGCTGAGATGATCAGAGAGTAAAACTCTAGAAACGTTCTGTACCAGAAAATGCACAAACATTTTTAATCCTTTAGACCAACACTTAGGTTTCTTGGTGTTAAAAATTAAGATTTTAGTTTACAGAATACTCAAAGTCAAGATTCTGAAGTACTCACAATGATAAGATCCAGGTCCCAAGGGATTTCACTTAGGCTTATACAGGGTCAGAAAAATGCTGATAACGGGTAAGAAGCAGTGAGGTTATGAAAGAAAAGGAAAACAGCTCAAGCCTTAAAAAGCAGGAGAGATTTAGAAAAGCTATGTGGACATGTACAAAGTTTCAGTTATTTAAGTAATTTGCGATTACAAAAATTATTTTGGTTCAGTAAAAGGAAAATTCCCTCTTTGAGGCTACATCATGCTAAGGAAAACATCTGCCCTACAACTGACCACCTGAAGCCCTCCAAAGTTGCTTTGTCTTGTTATACCTTCACATGAAAAGGAAGGAGCTCAATAATAGACTTGAACCACAGAATCTACAGGAAAATCATGACCCTGAGAATGTTCTTCATCTTCAAGCGAATTAGCAGAGGCAGAAGAGGAAAGCATCATTTGTTAGTGCTGCATGATTGTTACTGTTATGTGTCAACTTGACTGAGCTATGAGGTGCCCAGATATTTGGCCAAACGTTATTCTGAACATGTCTATATGGGTGTTTCGGAATGAGATTAACATTTATATCAGTGGCCTGAGTAAAGCAGGGTGCCGTCCATAATGTGGGTGGGCCTTACCCAATCAGCTGAAGGCCTGAACAGAACAAAAAGGCTGATCCTCCCTTGAGTAAGGAAGAATTCCTCCTGCTTGGCTACCCTTGGACTAGGACATTAGCCTTCTCCTGCTTTGGACTCAAATGGAAACATCAGCTTTTCCATGTTTTGAGCCCATCAGCCCTTGGACTGGAACTACACCATCACCTCTCCTGGATCTCCAGCCTGCTGGCTCTGCCTACAGCTCTTGTCAGCCTTCATATGCACGTGAGCTGATTTCTCACCATGTATATATATATAAATATAGATTTGTTATATGTGTAATAAATATAGCTATGTAATTATAAATATATAGTTACATTATATTTATTATAAAATATACATATATGTGCATACACACATCCTATTAGCTCTCTTTCTCTGGAAAACCCTGACTAATACATGTTGCTTTCTCTGTTAGAAAACTCACCAGAGTGGAATACCTCTTGATACAACCTATCACTGGAAGCCTGATACGGGAATACAATACCCCACGGCCACTGCCTCCAAAGCCCTCTCAGCTGGTGCAAAGAGAAGCAACAGCTTAAAAGATAAAGACTTATACATATCTCTGATAGTGGGTTAATACCCAGAATATATAAAGAACTCCTACAGTGCAACAACAAAATACAATCTGATTTTAAAAATTGGCAAAGGACCTGAATGAACACGTCTCCAAAGAAGATATACAAATGGCTAATAAGCACATGAGACGATGCTCAACATCACCAATCATTAGGGAAATGCAAATTAAAACCGCGTATCTCATAGTCATTGGGATGGCTACTATTAAAAAACAAGACAGAAAATAACAAGGGTTGGCAAGGATATAGAGAAATTGGAACCCTTGTGCATTGCTAGTGGGAATGTAAAATGATGCAGCTGCTATGGAAAACAGTATGGCAGTTCCTCAAAATATTAAAAATAGAATCACCATATGATCCAGCAATTCCACTTCTCAATAGACACCCAAAATAATTGAAAGGAGGATTTCAAAGAGATATTTGTAAACCCCTGTTCATAGCAGCATTATTCACAATAGCAAAAGGGTGGAAGCAACCCACATGTCCATTGATAGATGAGTGGGTAAACAAAATGTCACATATATACACAATGGAATATTATTCAACCTCCAGAAGGAATCAGATTCTGACACATGCTACAACATGATGACGCTTGAGGACATTATGCTAAGTGAAATAAACCAGACACAAAGGGATAAATCCTGTATGATTCCACTTATATGAGGTATCTAGAAGAGTTGAATTCAGAGAGACAGAAAATAGAACAGTGGGTGCCAGGGGAAGGAAGTAATGGGACGTGACTGTTTAATGTACACATACAGAGTTTCATTTTTGCAAGATTAAAAGAGTTCTAAAGATGGATGATGGTGATGTCTATATAACAATGTGAATACACTTAATACCACTGAACTGTACACTTAAAAATGGCTAAGTTGATAAACTATATTTTACCACAATTGAAAAAAATTTTAAGCCAAATACTTAGAGATCTCCAGGATATACCAGTAAGCTTTAAAGAAGAAAAAAGCAGAAAATACATATAACATAGGTTCATTATGTAAAAACGAACACAAATATACATGCATAGAAAGGAAACAAATTGTCCATAGCAGTTACCAATAAGATGGGAAGGGACAGATAAAACGAAATGTTCATGTATCTTTCTGTATGCCATAGACGCATATTGATTGAATCTGGTACAATAAAAACATATTTGTATCAGCTTCCTAGGATGACTGTAACAAAACACCACAAAGTGGGTAACTTAAAACAACAGAAATTTATTCTCACAGTTCTGAAAACAAATGAGGTTGTCTGAAATCAAGATGTCAGCAGAACGATGCTCTCCCTGAGACACTGAGTAGAATCTCTCCTTGCCTCTTCCAAGCTGCTTGTGGTGGCCGTCAATCCTGGGCATTGCTTGGCTTGCAGCTGCCTCAGTCCAATCCCTGCCTCTGTTATTATGAATACGCGGGGCGCTTCGTGTGTGTCTCTCTTTACATGGCACCGTTTGCTTCTTATAGGGATACCAGTCACGTTGAATTAGGGCCCACCATCATGTCATGACCGCATCTTAACTTGCCTACATCTGCAAAGACCCTGTTTCCAAAGAAGGTCACATTCATCACTACTGGAGGTTAGAACTTTGACATTCTGGGGGAGGGAGGACAGGATCCAACCTATAACAATATTTGTGTTTAAAAAAAAAAACCCAAAACTACAGTTAAGGTTACTTGAACACTCTATTTATGAGCCCATACAGATCCATTAGAGACAGTATTATGAGAATGAAGAACCTGGATTAAGGAGCCACATTGTAGAGGTTTGAATTCCAGCTCAGCCACTTACCAGCTACATAACCTTGAGGAAGTTCATTAACTTCCCAGTGCCTCAGTTTCCTTATCTGTAAAATAACAGCACCTAAGTCCAAGGGTTGTTAGGAGGATTAAATGAGTTATCAAGTGCTTAGCACAATGCCTGGTATACAGTAAGTGCTAAATAAACACGAACAGTTGTTATTATGATTATCACCATTTTCAGCATCCCAAAGACTCCCCCTGGGAGCATTCTTGGGGACAGAGAATGCTTTATTTTTATAGCACCTACTCAAGGCCTATTTCCATAGTTGCTTCCCCAACAGTCTCATGCTTGACTTCCAGAGCATCAGCAATTTCATCTGATACAGGTTACACTGCTGCATTAAATATTCTTCATCCATGCCGTTATTCAACTCCCTTCCTGGGTGCAGTGCCCTCTCAGGCATGGCAGTCATGCTTACGAAGGCTGGCGGACTCTCTGAGCAGCACCACCTAGACCATCCGGGCCAAGCGCCTGTCACTTCACATGCAGCCCCAGGGAGGGACACAGAGCATTCTTCGGCCTCAGTCCTCCCACTTTCTGTGATCAGGACCCTATATTTGGATTTTGATCTTGGCCTGACTTGCTGCTAAATCCGTAACCAGTTACTCTTACAGGGTTGTGGGGGAGGAGTCATGTTGCTATGGCAATCCAACAACTCTGGGAGAAGGAGAGAAGAGGAAATGGAATTTCAGGGCCCGAGACCACCAAGACTCAGAAATACCCATTTCTGCCTGTGTGCCACAGAAATGAATCTTGATATGCTAAAATAAACAGACCTCCCTTCTCTTTTTTCCAAATTTCCAACCATTGACAAAAATAAAAGCCTGCTTATACAAGAACTCTATTCACATGTTTCCTAACAGGACAGAAACTAAAACTCACACTTCATTCAGCAAGTCAGGAAGTCAGCTGATTTCCTTTAAAACCCTCTCTCTGCATGAAACGAGCAATTGTCTAGTCTGGATTTTATACATAATATTACTTTTTGACCTGCAGTTTACAAATAAACTAACAGAGAGACACAGATAGGGCTTCGGCTTTCTCATCTCCCACTGGTTTACAGGAGCAGGAGGAGGGCAAGGAAGGATGAAAAAAACTGCCTGGTAACTGAAAGACCTCCTCTTCAACAATGACTTCTACCCTGCCAACGCAGTAACAGCCGCTGGCACAAAGCGCAGCTGGCTTGTCAGGTTCTCACACCACTGTTTTCCTGTCCACATTCTGGTAGAGCTTCTAAGGAATCTATCTAAAAGGTAAATCAGAGTCAAACACATACACAAACACAAATCAGGGATTAAGACTGTCTGTGTGCTAGATATTCAGGAGCTAGATCATCTAATGAATGGGCTAAAGAACGTTCTGATAGGCTAGTCCAGGTCAGGATCAGGCAGGGAGCAGCAAACGTAATGGACAGGCTGCATCTATGAAAAACTACACTGGCTAACCGTAGAACTCACATCTTAGGGGAGGTGTGATAAAATTTCTTTTTAAAAAAAAGTCAGAAGCACACCTTAACCTGATTCTCTTTACCTTCGGTCCTTTTTACCTCTTTTTCCAAGAGAGTTGTTAAGAGTTTGAGCTAGGGTAGGGTTAAGTACTGAAGGAAAATTTAATTCCAGAGTCTGGGGGATGGAAGTAAAAAGGTAAAGAGTTAGTTGAGTTATAGTTATGTAATTTTTCTGAATTTTTAAGGAAATAGTAATTGCTTAGAATTAGACCATAAACTTATATGGATGAACAAATTAGAGAAATAAGATGTGATCGGGAGAAAAACCCTGAAGGAAGAGTCAGAAGATTCCAGTCCTTGACTTAGCTCTCCCACTTACCCAGTCAAATTATCACAGACAAGTTATTTAACCTCCCCGAACTTCTGTTTCTTCAGCTCTAAAATGGGCATAATAATACCTGCCCTGACTTCAGTTATTATGGGATCAAATGAAGTCACATAGGCGCAAGTCTTCTGTAAACTATTAAGAACCGTTCAGTGAATGTATTGCTATTCTACCAGACTCTAGATGTAATGAACATAGAGAATGGCTGTTCTTCTGCTTTTAAATCCTTCAGCCTCCGTAGGAGTTCCTTATATCTAATAGGAAAAACAAATGCAACTGGAAGCAAACATGTGCTAACTAAATATGCACACAGGAGGGGTTTTTAGAACAAGTTTCCACAAGCAGGTTTAAGGGAGACCTGTTCAACTTGGAAAGTCAAAGCTGGCCATCACCAAGCAGTCAGCAACGCGTCCCCAAGGCACAGAACACCCGTGGGCAAAGCTGCTCTCCCTTCCTGAATGGCACCTTCATAATGAGAACACTCACTGTTGTGCAAAAGATAAAAAGTTTTAGTTCATAAAATTCTAGTTGGTAGCACACCATGTCAATTAGCTTCTTACTCCATGTTCACGGCATTATCACTAAATTAGAACTAATTACCATCTCGATTGACAATTTAGAGGCCATAAAAATATAGATTCGCCTAAAAGAAATACAGTATTATGTGGCAAGTGAAATTCTCATGGAGAAGAGATAAACGCTAACATCTAACATTTAGTGTGGTAATGATCCTGTAACAGGTGCTAAAATAGGATTTGATTAAAGTACAGCCACTACTTTTTCTGAGCTTTTGGAACCTAGGGTCTACAAAAAACAAGATCTCTCTCTCTCTTTCTCTATCTCGTGCACGCAAACACACACACAAACTAGCAGTAGAGCTGCTATTCTGTAAGTATGTCCCACAGTCAATACCAAGCCGTGGTCAGGCTTTGTAACACAGACTTTGCTTAGTGTGCTTCAGAAACAATTAAAAGCTTTTAAGCAGAAGTCAAGAGATACCAAATTAGAGTGGGACAATTTAAAGGTACAATGAATGGGGCAAATGAAGTAGGAAAGAAAATGGGCAAAGTCAAGTAACAGTGACCATTAGTCACGAGCTGAACATGCCCGTGAGCAAAGCTGCACAGGTAAGTTCAAAATTTTGATTAAAAAAATCTTATTATAAAGCTCTATTCCTTAAGTACTTTCTAAGTACTTTACATTTCAAACCAGCAACTGCTTAACTATCGTGGTCCTTTCTCCGAAAAACTTGCAAATATGGGGACAGATTTCTAAAGAGGCAGGGAAGGATTTAACATTTCATTTTGTAAACATCACCTGGTGATCTGAAGAATCACAGTTTGTCAATAAACAAGCCCCAACTGGGTTCACAAACAAATCACAATGGCTTTGCCAGGTTCTGGAAGGAAACTTATTCTTGCTATTTTCACTGCTGAACTTCCGGGCAGCTAATCTCAGAATGGCAATGTTTACATTCTGTTCCCTACAACCTCACACCTAGTGCAGGGAAGACTAATGACAGAATGTCACAAAGCAGAAATGCAGAAACGTAGGAGTAATTGCTCAGCAAGTCAGAGAGTTTCGATCTGAATGCATGCAACAGCAGGAAAGCCCATTACTCCAATTGCCGAAATTATGTCTCACTGGAGTCAAGACTACAGAAATATTTGTAGAATTAGCAAAATACTATCATTGGCAGTTTTGGGGGTTGCCTAATCTCCTGAAAACCTTTTATGGAATGTGGGGAGAAAACTGGGGGAAAGGGACAGAGGAAACCATCCACTAAAAAAATGGCTAGGTGTCAAAAAAGAAATGATAAGTCATTTCGCCATAGTAGTATAGTGTTAAAGAAAGCATGGGAAACCAAATCCATGTCATAATTCATCCTAAAGCACAAACTGACTGACTCTTGCTGTCATTTCAGATATGTATTTCAAAGACTTCTATTAGTGACAAAATCCCTACATTTGCAAAGCATCCAGAAAGCTTGTGTTTATTTTTCTGATACTTAAAAAAAAAAACCCTGTGATTTGGCCAGACATGGTGGCTCATGCATGTAATCGCAGCACTTTGGGAGGCCAAGGCAGGTGGATCACGAGGTTAGGAGTTCGAGACCACCCTGGCCAACATAGTGAAACTCTATATCTACTAAAAATACAAAAAAATTAGCCGGACGTGGTGGCAGGTGCCTGTGGTCCTAGCTACTTGGGAGGCTGAGATGGGAGAATCACTTAAACCCGGGAGGCAGAGGTTGCAGCAAGCTGAGATCACACCACAGCACATCAGCCTGGGTGACAGTGCGAGACTCTGTCTCAAAAAGAAAAATACTGTATATCTTTGCTGTATCCTTCATGATTTAGTTATTTATGGTCACTTCCCTCCACACACACACAAAAAAGAAATCTCTTTTTCTCAGGTTGCCCTTTATATTACAAAGTAATTATGGTGCTCATCAATTGAATTTAGTAATGGAGGATAATTGTATAGCCATATAAGTAAAACCATTTGCTTTCTCGCCAGTTTGGTCAGTTTTCAGTCTATAATCACAAGCAACTCAAAGAGGAGACAGCATTTACTTTTGAGGTCTCAACGGAACTGTTTTTTACCAAACCTCAGTCAGCACATCATTTGTGCTCAGTTAAACTGGTTGTTGCTGAAATTCCCCACCAGCATTGAAATAGATGTCAGGGCAGGTGGTCTTCAAGAGTTCATAGATCGGCACTGTTTGGGCTCCTTGGCTCAGTCAGGGTTTGTGAAGTAAAGGTCAATGGAGGTGGTCCCAAAACAGAAATAAAGAGCCCTTCCATGATGTCTAATGGCTCCCTTTTCTTTCCCACATCGCACACTGACATGTAAGTTAACACGTGACCAGAGAGGGCATAATAGAAGTTAAATAGAAGTGGATAAAATCAAACTAGTTCCTCTCAGATACTGTTAGACTGTCCCCTCACACTAACTTATGAAAACAGAACCATCCTTTTCAATTTCTTCCTGGTTAAGTTAAGAGGAGAAGGGGCCCTGGACAGCCATAGTCCATTTCCTTCTAATGTTTCAGGAAGAATGGAAAGATTGAGAACATTCTAGGTCAAGGGACTCTAAAAGAGGTTTTGCGGTAATAACTGGGACCTCCCATGTTGTTCTCCCCCAGCTGTGTTCAGAACATTTCTACACGGATGCCTGCCCTTCCCTCGAATTCAGCAAGTGAAAATTAGGCACATCCTTGTCTCCACCCTCCCCGCCCCCACTCCCCAACTCATCCCTACCTTGGCTTCTTTATTTCCACCAACAGAATTAGCCATCATTTTTCCAGTGGCCAAGAATTAATACTTCTTTTATACCCTTCTTCCTTTTTCTGCTGATGTCCAAGTTATTTATTAACAGAGGGGTCATGACAGTTGTTGGTTACATTAACAGACTTAGCTGTGACTATAAATGCTCTTCAACCTGCTCAGGGTCTTTAATAAATGGAAGTGGGCTTTGTGAGACTAAAAACAATTTGGAAAGTTCATGAAGATTACACTGAGGCCCTATTGAGAAGCTGGAAATAGAAGCAATAAAATGACCCTCTGAGAGCGCAAAAACATAGGAGCAATACCTGGTATAGGTGTGCAGACCAGCAGAGATGGCTCATGGGACCACAGGGCAGCAAGGCCATCAGGATCTCAGAAGAAAGAGAGCTGACCTGACATGAGAACAGGACGAGGGTCCCTTACACCGGCAGAAACTTCGCAAGCCCCGGCAGGGCTGGTGCACTCATGGGAGCTGGGAGAAGAATGCCAAACAAAACAGGTCCTGCCCTCACAGGGCTGACAGTTTAGTGAGGGCAACAGAAAACCACCAATCCTAGAACACTTTCATTTTCAGGTGACATTTGGACTTATCAGCCTAAGATGGCTATAAAAAGTGCTTCTCAGACTTCAATGTGTCTACCTGGGGTTCTTATTGAAATGCAGGTTCTGATTCAGCAGGGCTAGGGTGGGGCCTGAGAATCTGCATTTCTAACACCTCCCAGGTGATGCCAGTGCTGCTAATGCACAGACACCCTTTGAGGAGCAAAACTCCCATGTTCACGCTGCACGGCTGACCAGTCAAATCAGAACCACGAGTGCTGAAACCAGAAATTAGTCCTGTCAAAGCTCCAAGAGGATTCCTATGGGAGCCACGATTGAGACGCATAGGCCCAGATGCTTATTGGGGGCAGAAGCCCCCTCTCAGCCCAAATCACTGCTCTTCACATTCAGGAATAAATCAACAAAGCTCTGTCTACAGAGGCCTGGCTATTTCAATTTTTCAAAGTTCTTCAGTGCCAAAGCAGAATTACCCAAATGTGGCATATTTTAAGTGTTCACGTTTATCAAGTCAGTGCCTTTAACACAAAGCACAACTTTATGTATAAGCTCATTTGAAGATAACATCACACGCCTACCTCTGAGGCCCATCATAATCCTACATCCTGCTTCCCCAGATAGGCCCTGAACAGTCCCTCCATGCGTTGCCTGGTTATCTAAGAAGATTTTTCTCTAAGAATGACCACGTGGTAAGAACATAAATGGAAGAAACATGTATAACCACTGCTTTCTCAGTAAAACATCATCAAAATTGATGTAACAAAATAAACTCTAAATGATTAATTTCTAAATTATATGAAATATAACATTAATATAAAGAAAAATACATTTCTTCCCATTAACAAGACTTATCCTAGTGTCACTACCACAAAAACATTCCCATTCAAGAAAATTCATTTCTTGAGTGAAAATCATAGAGACTGTGTGTAGGTAGGACGTTTTTATACATGAAAAATCAGCAAAATACTTCCTTTGCTCTAGAGAAAAATGTTTATTATTCTAGTCCCAAATTTCCTATAACATGAGTAACACGAAATGCACAATGAGTAAAGATTATTTTTAAAAGATGAGTTGTTTCTCCCCAAAACACTCCTCCCTCCTGCTTTGCTGGCAGATCAGAAATGAGTCTAGTTGAACTTGGACACACTTTCCAAATCAGAAGATTTTGCCTTTTATCTCTGAGATAATGCATAAGAAACCATTGATGTCCTGTAAATATGAGGGGGTAGATTTATTTTCTTTGGATCAAGGAGACCAGGAAAGAAAGAATCTGGTCTGGAATATAGGAATGCTTATGTACATCAAAAATGCCTTCTGAGCTGGGTGCAGTGGCTCACGCCTGTGATGCCAGCACTGTGGGAAGCTGAGGCGGGTGGATGGCTTGAGTCCAGAAGTTCGAGACCAGCCTGGGCAACACGGTGAGACCCTGTCTCTACTAAAAATACAAACAAACAAAAAATTAGTCAGGAGTGGTAGTGCCCGCCTGTAGTTTCAGCTACATAGGAGGCTGAGGTGGGAGAACCACTTCAGTCTGGCAGGTGGAAGCTGCAGTGAGCTTCACACCACTGCACTCCAGCTTGGGCAACAGAACAAGACCTTCTGTCAAAAAAACAAAACAAAACAAACAAAGTATGTTCTGAAAACAGACACACACTGAGTGGTCTTCAGGCATTTTTAACCAGAAGGGTCTTACTTTGTGACATCTGGGCTGTCTGTGGTGAGTGCCAGCGAGGGAAGACTACTCTGTGATTTTCAAGTTTGAATTCAAGGGTTGCTATTTGAAAAGTTGAAAGAGGAAAATCAGGGAGTTGAATTCCACAAAACCCTGCCTTAAAGGTTATGCCTACCAAACAGCCCTGAGATGTCAGCCCCTCCTCTCCCCTTTTTTCACCTGCTCAAAAGCAAAATTCAGTGGCTCTCATGCCTGTAATCCCAGAACTGTGGGAAGCCAAGGATGGAGGATCACTTGAGGCCAGCAGTTTGAGAGGCCAGCCTGAGCAACATAGCAAGACAAAAAAAAATTTTCTTCTCTACAAAATAATTTTTAAATCAGCCAGCATGGTGGTGTGTCACTGCAGTCCCAGCTATTTGGGAGGCTGAGGCAGAAGGATGATTTGAACCCAGAAGTTCAAGTTTACAGTGAGCTATGATTGTGCTACTGCACTCCAACCTGGCAGACAAAGTGAGACCCTGTCTCTAAAATAAATAAATAAATGAATGGAGCAATGATTTTTTTCCTGGGTTCAATTTTAAATTACAGATAAGTTTGCTCAGAAAACACCATAGTTAATTTAAATACATGTCCCTTAAGACTTCTTTCCTGCCTGGTTTAATTTCAATTTTAAAATAAAGATCTCAGACCTAAAAACAGTCTAAAACACTTTGCCCTATACCGTGAGAAGCTGTTCCTAACCTGACAAGGCAGGGGCAGTGCCATATAAATCTGTGCCATTTATTATCATTTGCCGTATTTGGAGATCTTCTGGGTCTACAGCCCTGTGAGTGGAAGGGAAAGCTACAACTATTCTGTTCACCTGGCATTTTATGCAGGGCTTACCAGCACTGCTGTAGGGATCAGACTGACCTAGTTTTGATGATGATGATGATGATGATGATGATGATAATGATGATGGCTCTGACCACATGGTGCTTATTTTTGTTTCTGATAGTGTTCTGGACAGTTTCTGTTTGCTTTGTCTTTTAATTCTCAAAGCAATTCCATGAAGGGACTACTGACACTAGGCCCCTTTGCAGATGGGTTCTGGCTCAACGGCTGCTAACTGTGAGACCTGCAGCAAGTTAGTTAAACTCCCAAGCCCTCCATTTCAACATCTAAAATATAAGGATTATGATAAAGCCAACCTCATGAGATAATGTATATACGGCTCACACAGGCATAGAACGTATGTAACACCCACCCAAGAGTAGCCATTTTTAGTTGGATGCCTGGTAGAAGAAATGCTAAATTTAAGGTCATCTAGATGATAGAAGTTCCCCTGAGGTCAATTAAACAAAAAGAAAAAGGCTGGGCACGGTGGCTTACACCTGTAATCCCAGCACTTTGGGAGGCCGAGGTGGGTGGATCACCTGAGGTCAGGAGTTCGAGACCAGCCTGACCAATATGGTGAAACCCCATCTCAAAAAAAAAAAAAAAAAGAAAAAAAAATCTTTCAAGTCCAAAGGAAAACAATACTTTAAAAAATTAACTGACTTACCTGATTCTGTTTTTGGTCTTTCAGTTAAAACAAAATAGGCTGAGTACACATACACCATGGAATACTATGCAGCCATAAAAAGGAATGAGATCATGTCCTTTGCAGGAACGTGGATGGAGCTGAAAGCCATCATCCTTAGCAAACTAACGCAGGAACAGAAACCAAATACTGCATGTTCTTACTTATAAGTGGGAGCTAAATGATGAGAACACACGGACACATAGAGGGGAACAGCACACACTGGGACGCATCAGAGAGGGAGAGGGTGGGAGAATCAGGAAAAGTAACTAGTGGGTACTAGACCTATATAACAAAACCTGCACATGTGCCCCTGAACTTAAAATAAAAGTTTAAAAATTTAAATTAAAAAATAATTAAAACAAAAAAGGTTATCCCTAGCCAAGGCACAGTCCTCTCCCCAATTTCTTAACACGCCCTTGGTTAAGCTTGTTATAGTCGTTCCCTCTAAGTACATGTTACATAGGGAAAGAACACCTGCTATGTGAAATGGGCTGAGCACTAAGTTACAGCACATAGACACAGTCAGATAAGAAAAACGTAGATGAGAAGGCAAGAGCTCAAGGTTACCTCTGCTACCCCTGAGAGATTAAGGAATTTTAAACAGAATTTTGGATAGGATGAATAGAAAGTTATCATTTTCAAAGTCTTGATAACAACCATATCTGAATTAAGAAACTGATTTTGATTAATTAACATTTTGACTTAAAATAATTACCTAGTAGTGATATCAGTAGATTATCATTCTTAGCAATTTTCCCACTGACCATTCTATTTTAAATCATTGTTAAGAATGCATTTGATGGCAGTTGTCACACATTGGAAATGATTCTATAAATCTACCCTCAAAACATATTTAAAGGGACATACATTTGATTAATATAGGGGCTCTTTTTTTCTTTCTATATGAAAAATCAAATTTTTAGCATTTTTAAAGACATGACTTTTTTTTTTTATGCTAGTACTATCATATAGTTAGCCTTAGGAGAAATTATATTGCTTTATAGAGATCCAATAAATAGCTGAAGTAAAACATTTTTCTTTCCTGCCCAAGATATCTTTGAGTAAGTAATTTCCCAAAGTACAAGCGTTAGCTTAAAAATAAAACAAATGACAGGAAAAGGGTGAAAAGTGAAGCATCTTGTCAGTGATTGGTCAACTTCTCTAAGAACAAGCAGGAAGCAGCCCTGAAGAAATATACCTTAGTAACTTAGTAACGCTTGAAACTCCAGAAAGAACTATCCCCAGAAGGATCTGTTAAATCAAACAGACATTTAATAATATACTCAAAGACGTATTCAACTATTCTAAACTTGACTTAAATTCTCTGGTTGATTTTCAAGTTTGAAGAGAAGTTTGATAAATGCTTAGGTGGAGATGGTTTGTCTAAACTTGTGATTTCCCAAAGTCAAAGACTTCACTTGATATTTCCATTGTGATTGATTCTCAGTAGGCACCGCTGAAAAAATCTAAAAACTGTAAATTTATTATCTCTTGGTTTTTAAGCAGTATTGTATTGGTAAATATTTTAACAACTGGTTCTCAGGGGGCAGAGGGATGCATTTGTAGCATACGCCAATTTCCTTGGTGTAAATACTCCTAACATGGCTGATTCCAGACTACCAAGGTGAAAGCGTGGTTGGAAAGAGCTGTGCATGATCAGCTCATGGGAGCTGGCGGGAGCTGACTCCAGCACACCACTGGAAATAAAGTACATCAGCAACTCCATATAGCTCTATGTCAATTTTAATCTGAGTTGCACCAGAAGCCACCTTATTCAAGTTGAGAGTATTTAATATTTTATTCTTAAAAAGTTTGTCACCAAAAAGACTAATAATGTTTGGGCACAATCAATTGCAAACTCCTTGGGGAAAAAACATGGTAATAAATAGAATGGCTTCTTAAAGAACAAATTCTATCTTACTAATCTTCTCCAATAACTCAGGGCCAGGCTTAAAAGGCCCCAATTTTGATGTCAGAAAGGCTTTGAGTATTTTCTAACCAGTATAGTTATCAATAAAGTTGTGAAAACAATTTACATCATGGATAAATTAAGGCATCCAACTTTCAAGAAACTCACAAGCTAGGCATGGTTATGAGTGCAGAGAAATGAATTGTTGTGGGAATGCCTGGTAAATGGTGATCCAGGTGCACAAGTGCCTGACTACTAATTCTGTAGATGATATTTGACTATAGAATTAGGGCCTGACTACTAATTCTGTAGATGTTATATAAGTAGAGGCAGTGTGAACTCCAATGGAAGAAGAGGTAGAAAGATTTCTTAAAATTAATCATGAAATCTAATGACTCATCAAACTGACTGCATGCAGTATGAGTACATGGAATACAAGAGATTTGCTCATTTTCTCAATTTCAAAGAAGACAAAAATGTGAAACCACTAGGGACCTGGCCAATCTAAAATATCTTCCTTGCTCCCCCACTTTTCTCTGAAAAAAAGGGGAGGGATTCTCTCCTCCTTACAGAATCTTTCTTAAAGAATTCTAGCAAATCTACCCTGAACTTTGAGTGAAGAGAATGGTTTAGAGTTTTCAAGATTACTACTATAGGAATTCCCATGTGCATGTTCTTGTAATATAATTTGTTGATCATTTGTATGTTTTAATGCACAGTTGTATTTGCTTCTGCTGAAAGAGTCCAGTGTATTTGGGGAATCATGATCCTTCCATATACAGTTGAGAAAGAAATACCGTATTTTATCCTATGGAATATATTATTTCAAGAAAATGAATGAGCCTTCCATCTTCCCTCCTTTATTCTCATAGAATTAAAAGATTATCATATTTAAATATAACCACACTAATTATTTAATTTTGAAACCTCTAAAAATCCCATGGTTTTAAAATGTATATTTGTAATTCATTGAGGTCTTGAATGAATTATTTGATACATAAGTAAAACAAGAATACATTTTACCCTCAAAGATAAATTGGCTGGAAATAATGTGAGGTCCTGGCTTCCTCAGCTTTCACTAGTTCATATCCAAAATTCTTATTTTGTAATTAAAGGACAGTACTACTTCATTAGTACCTTACAAAATGGAATTTTTCATGCTTTTAAATTCAGAATTCCTGTTATATACATTGCTATTTCAGAAAATTGGAGTGAAAATAAAAATTACAATGTTGGTGACCAGATAGTCATTAAAATACTTTAAATTATCAAAACAAAATAATTATTAATAAATCAATAATACTAAGTTTAATTCTGTAGAAACATAGCTTAACCAAAGGAATTTACAACCATTAGGTTTTCGTATTATTAAGTAATGGAGTGAGCCAATAATGGCAATTATGACTATATCTGGTTATCTAAAGACAGAATAATTCTTTTCGGATTATGTGGGATATCACCCTGCCAGCTTGGGGCCTCAACCAGGAGGGAGCCTTCCCACGTTCCGATGCTTTGAAGAGTGCTGACGGACACAACCATCAAGACACACACAGCTACACACAATGACACAAAAAGACCCTGCTGGCAGAAGAGGCTTCTAATGCAACGAAAAAGGCAAATAAGAGTAGTGTATTAGTATGTGATGTGATCTTTTCTGCAGATGTGCCTGTTTTTGAAAGTTTTAAGAACTTCTAAAGAATCAAAAAAAAAAAAAAAAAAAAAAAAAGGCATTGTCCCATAATGCAATAGTTATAGAAAGAGTATTTTCCCCAGACCATAAGAAAGTGTGGGGTAACGCCAAATAGTTTTAAAGAGAACAATAAAGACAGGTATAAAATGTGCATGAGCAGAGGGAGCAAAGAAATTTATAATCTTTCCTATGGGAAGGTTTATGTTTCCATTCTTGAAAGGAAACTTAAATAGAGAAAGCTATTTGCCTGTAGTTATCTTCTCTAGAAATAGTATATGATTTTACACAGAGTCACATGGGATATACCACAAATTAGACAGCCACTTAATTCTATTTTTACATAGGAAATTTCTGATAAGAGAATTTTTCCCACTCCTATTTTATAATTAAATCTGTCTTCTATGGGGGGAGGGGAGCTCCCTATATGTAATTAAATAATGAAGTAAAGCAGTTTTAAATATTATATATTTAAAGCCAGTGCTTTCCCTTTAAGTAATATTTTAATGCTTAAAATATTAGTAATACCATCTATTTCAAGAAAGTCATAAAATAAAAATGGTAAACATTAGAGTACACTGAGTATATGCAGTTCATTTAACAAAAATAAAAAGAATAAACTCAACAACAGAATGATTTGTGTTCTAAAAGGTCATTTATAAATAGGTTGTGTGGAACCTGGAACACCCTTTTAAGAAATCATGGGCCAGGCGTGATGTCTCACACCTATAATCTCAGCACTTTGGGAGGCCGAGACGGGCAGATCACTTGAGGTTGAGAGTTCGAGACCAGCCTGACCAACATGGAGAAACCCCATCTCTACTAAAAATACAAAATTAGCTGGGCATGGTGGCGTATGCCTGTAATCCTAGCTACTCGGGAGGCTGAGGCAGGAGGTTTACTTGAACCTGGAGGCGGAGGTTGCGGTGAGCCAAGATCGCACCATTGCAGTCCAGCTTGGGCAACAAAAGTGAAAGTCCATCCAAAAAAAACAAAAAGAAAGAAAGAAAGAAAAAAGAAGAGAAGAGAAAAGAAAAAGAAAAGAAAAGAAATCATGCTATAAGAGGTGATCAGGGACCTAGGTCAACCCACAAATACCTACTTAGCCCAGGATGTTCCTGAAACATAGTAATTACAGTGCCGTCAATTCTGAAGGATCACAGGTATTTCTACGTGAAATAATTCAGAGTTGCAACTTGAAGTGTCAAATACATCTCCTGTGCTCCGAACATGTATTTTTTGTGGACCAAGAGACTGTGGTTCATGTAAACATTGGCAGAGGTTTTGTATTGTTAGGAAAGGGAATAGAATTAAGTGTCATCACTTACTGATAACATAATCTCAGCTATATCCTCAACCACAAAATGGAAGTAATGATATCTGCCTTACTTATTTCAAGAGGTTTGTTGTGAGAATTAAATGAGATAAAGTAGCCAAAAATTGCCCTGTAAATTATAAAGCTGCATCCCACCTCTCCAGGTGGGTCAGTCTTCATTGACAGATGACCAAGAGCACCAGGGAGGCTGGGCGACTTTCCAACGTTCCAGGTGAACTTGTGAGAAGCAAGAGAGGGAGCCAGGACTCAAATTCGGAGCCATCTCATCTTCACTAGCTACATGGCATCTGACCACCCTTTCTGCAGTTAATCTTTATTGAACACAAACTGGGCATACTCCCAAAGAAAGATGGTGCAGTAAGAATGGTACATTTTGAGATGACTGAGCTGAACTCAAAAGAAACAGGTCCCATCCTAGTCTCCCCTCTGACTTGAGGACTTCATTAGACAATCACAGAGCCACCTCCCATGTCACAGGTCTTTCTTTAAATTGGGAGAAATAGTGGGCTTCTCCAGTCTTCCTCTCAGGAAGCAGGTACTTTGGCCTTTATTTTATAAATAACTGAGAATCAATGAAATTTTTGTTGTAAAGCTTTGCATTCCTTAGGCAAAAAAAGGGCAAAACCACTTGCTTTGATTACACTATTAGAGGCAAATTGAATCATTTTATGAAAAGAAAATAGATAGCATTGAAATGTTTCTCACATTTATAGAAAGAGGAGGGAAAGGTGCCGATCACTGGCACAGAAGAAAGAAGAGGCCCAGACAAGTGCTTCTTTTTTTTTTGAGACGGAGTATCGCTCTGTCACCCAGGCTGGAGTGCAGCGGCGCAATCTCGGCTCACTGCAACCTCGCCTCCTGGGTTCAAACGACTCTCCTGCCTCAGCCTCCCGAGTAGCTGTGTTTACAGGTACGTGCCACCATGCTTGGCTGATTTTTTGTATCTTTAGTAGAGACAGGGTTTCACCATGTTAGCCAGGCTGGTTTTGAACTCTTGACCTTGTGATCCACCTGTCTCAGCCTCCCAAAGTGTTGGGATTACAGGCATGAGCCACCACGCCCGGACAACAAGTGCTTCTTAAAAGTCCCTTTCGTTAGGATTATAAATCATTCTGTTATAAAGACGCATGCACACGTATGTTTATTGCGGCACTCTTCACAACAGCAAAGACTTGGAACCAACCCAAATGTCCATCAATGATAGACTGGATAAAGAAAATGTAGCACAGATACACCATGGAATACTATGCAGACATAAAAAAGGATGAGTTCATGTCCTTTGCAGGGACATAGTTGAAGCTGGAAACCATCATTCCCAGCAAACTGACACAAGAACAGAAAACCAAACACCGCATGTTCTCACTCATAAGTGCGTGTCGAACAATGAGAACACATGGACACAGGGAGGGGAGCATCACATACCGACACCTGTCCGGGGTGGGGTGGGGGTTAGGGGGAAGGATAGCATTAGGAGAAATATCTAATGCAGGTGAGGGGTTGATGGGTACAGCAAACCATCATGGCACATGTATAACTATGTAACAAACCTGCACGTTCTGCATATGTATCCCAGAACTTAAAGTGTAATTTTTAAAAAGTCCCTTCTGTCATTAATATCTAAGTTTATGGTATGCATTTATGTCATTAAACAAACAGAATTTTTCCATTATCCAAACAAATGCTTACTTTAAAGCCATGGTCCTCAAACTTTTAGTCTTTAGATCCATTCACTTTCTTAAAAATTACTGATAACACCAAAGAGTTTCTGTTTATGTGGATTAAAACTACCAAGAGTACATATTACAAGAAACTTAAAAATATGTATGCATTAATTTATTTTAAAATAACAACAATCCCATTATATGTTAATATAAATTACATATTTTATAAAAATTAATTATATTTTCCAGAAAAAACTTTGGGAGAAGTGCCACAGTCTTTAAATTTTTGCAAACTCTTTCATGTCTTTCTTAATTGCAGTCAGCTAGATTCTCATATCTCCTTCTGCATTCAATCTGTTATGATGTGCTCTTCGGTTAAAATAGATGAAGAAAATCCAGACTCACAGAAATGTAGTTGGAAAAGGAAGCAGTGTTTTGATAGCCTTCTAGATAAGTGTTGATATTCTTTGATAGACACTAAAACTCGACAACTGGTCATTTCTTAAAGGTTACTTGCAACATGGAATCAAAAATCTTACAGGTGAACTTGTACTCTGTACATTCATGAGATAACACGAGCAAAAAAGGGCAAACAATATTTTAGCATAATTTTGAAAATGGGTTTGACCTTGCAGATCCTCTGAAAGGAGATGAAGAACCTTTGAGTCCACACCACACTATGAGAACCTCACCTTAAAGATACAAATTGTCTTATGACATGTAATCGGTGGAGTAAAAGCAACACCATGTGAAACTTATGGAAGAAGGTGAAATAACCTTACAAAGAAGGAATGGAAGAAATCAAATGCAAACAAATCATTCATCTCATCGTCTATCTTCATATGCTGGGAACTAGAAGACAGACACTGTAAGTCAGGAGTGCAGAGAAATAGCCTTAGCTGGAGTCTTGGAATAGTGGTTGCACCAAAATGGCTCAAACATCTCGGAGACGGTACCTTTTTCAACGATATGTGAGAACCCTTGGGTGGATTGTAAAGATATTTTTATTGCATCAGGACTGTTCATAACCAGCCCTAGCCCTTTAAACCAGTCTGGCATATCACACACAATGAACCTACTTACCAATAGAGGTGATGTCTACTACCTGCTTCATTTCACCCCAACCTACTCCCTCCGCATTGTGGTCTCCACCCGGCCCCTGACCCAGGCCTTCAGATCCTGCATTCATTTCTGTTCTTGTTAGAATCAGTGAGCATCTCTGCTCTCCTTGGCTTCACTTTCTTTTTTCTTTTTTCTTTTGAGATGGATTCTCACTTTGTCACCAGGCTGGAGTGCAGTGGCGCCATCTCGGCTCACTGCAACCTCTGCCTCCCAGGTTCAAGAGAGTCTCCTGCTTCAGCCTCCCGAGTAGCCAGGACTACAGGTGTGCACCACCATGCCCAGCTAATTTTGGTATTTTTAGTAAAGATGGGGTTTCACCATGTTGGCCAGGCTGGTCTCGATCTCTTGACCTCACGATCCACCCGCCTTGGCCTCCCAAAGTGCTGGGATTACAGGTGTGAGCCACCGTGCCTGGCCGGCTTTCACTTTCTATGAGGACCGTGGCTCTTTCTGCTACTGACTGCCTCGAGTAGTCTTCCCACCCCATCCTCCATGCCAGTTTTAGCCCCTTACACCAAAGCCCTGACACGCAGATGGATGAGGATGGGTGCAACTGCCTTGAATGGGTCATCTGAAAGAAACAGATGTTTTTCAGTCTTCTTGTACAAATTTTTCTTTTTGCCTGTTTCTTAGCATCAGAGAACATGGAAATAAGTCATTTTCATGCTATTAAAACATTTAGGAAACAGGCTTCTACGGTAATTAAACTAATGAAGATGACCCTAGATTGAAGAAACAGCAATTAGAGTTGACTGAATAGGCATTAGGGGAAATGAAGACATTCACATTCCAAAAAAGATGAGGTTTTTAAATAAGAAATCAAATTAATAATAGCCCAAACTCCATCAAGCAGGAAAGAGCTTCTGATGACTCAAAGAAGACTTGGAGACATATGTAGATTGGTCTATCATATTCAAATGAATACAAAAATGATGGTATCCTATCATGAAAGCATTAAGGGACAGACTGAAGGACAGTGAAAAAGTAGAAGAAACTGGCTAACTAAATACAACCTAAACCAAAACAGAAAGGCTTTTCTTTGAAAAAAAAATTTTTTTTCCCATGTAAATTTTTAGTTGTTATTTTCCAAACATCAACAACCAGCTTTTAAAGTGGCAACTCAAATCCACCGCAATAAATAAATGCAATTCAGAAACCCCATTCCAGTGGTGCAAGGTGCAAGGCCCCCATCACTGCCCATCTGGCTCCCTTGAGCAAAGAACTGTGTGGCCCTGGTGTCAATCAAGGCGATGGCACAATCAGAGGATTTCTATCTGCAGTTTGAGTAGATTTATGCTAATCATTAGCAGTGACAACAGTTATTACTGACTTATTTTCTCTCTCTCTCTCCCTTTTTTTTTTTTTTTTTTGAGACAGAGTCTTAGTTTGTCACCCAGGCTGGAGTGTAGTGGTGCGAGCTCATCTCACTGCAACCTCCACCTCCCAGGTTCAAGTGATTCTCATGCCTCAGCCTCCTGAGTAGCTGGGATTACAGGCATTTGCCACCACACCTGGCTAATTTTTGTATTTTTAGTAGAGATGGGGTTTCACCTTGTTGGCCAGGCTGGTCTCGAACTCCTGACCTCAAGTGATCTGCACGCCTCGGCCTCCCAAAGTACTAGGATTACAGGCATGAGCCACTGTGCCTGGCCCCAAGTGGCTTATTTTCTATCAAATTCAGTGTGTTGGCAGAATCTGGGATGTTAGGTTCTCTTTTTAACCTTACAGATTCCAGAGGCCACAATGGAGGGGAAAAGGCTAACATAAGGAGGAGTTTTCTCAAATGCCTTTTCTAGGCTACAATTTTTATATAAAGCCTGATTACGTGGTTTGCTGGGACCTGGAGCTGCCCAGGGAATTTCTGCCCACTCTGGAAGGCCTCTGGTGTCCTGAGTGTTGCCCAATCACCAGTACCGAGTGCTCTGTGAAGCTGTGAAGGCCACTGGTGGGGGAAAGAAGGAATCTGCCCATTCTTGGTATTGCTGTTGCTATTAATAAATAGGGCTTTATGGATTAAAAGGCAAGAGAGCTATGACATTATTAACATTAATTCTTCCTCATTAACTAATCTTTGAATTTTTTTAGTTTTTTTTTCTTTAGGACACATAAGCCCAGCCAAGATTGAAAGGCTTCCTTTTATAACTAAAGTACAATATTTCTATGTCATTATTATATATAGCCTTGAGTAATCACAATTAATATGATTTTTAGTGCAGAAATTAAATGTGCTATAAACTCTAATGATCATCTTGCAGGATTTTGATCATCATTATTAGGTGAAACCTTAGAAAACATTTAAGCCTATCATGGGTCCTAACAGCTTTTTATTTTAATTCTACAGATTTGGGCATATTGGCTGTTCAGAGAGAGAAAACCAAAACTTTCTCTTTTTCCATCTGGCTATGAGTGCTTTTCATAGCTTATTTTTTCCACACTCACCCCTAAAAAATGCACTGGAGCTGAGCTATTGTAAGAAAGTGTCAGATTCAAATGATTATATCATTGACTATCTGCTATTTCACAGGAGAACTGAACTGTCTGATTTTTTTAAAACTTCGAATGGACTTTTATAGTAACAAGACTTTATCAATAGTGACTTAGTGTTACAGGCGACTTGGCTCATAAAAAATTAAAAGCTTGAGAAATTAACTTTGTCTCGGAAAACATTTAGTTGTAAGCAACCTCCAGCTGTAGAGGCAGAGAACCAAAGATCAGAGAAATGTGCCAAAAAATACTTTCAGACCCCGAGCGAAGAGAATAGTAAGAGCTGGTGTCAGCCCATTGCGGTGCCAGGCCGAGCTAGCTGGTAAGTTCTCTGGTAAAGAAAACGCTTTTCTGGGACGACTATAATGGGTACTCTGTGAGCTCCGAGGCGTGGAGTTGCTTTTCGACAGATGACTTTGTTCCTTCTTTACTTTGTAAAGTTCAGTTTATATTTTTGTAGAAATACATTCTTGACATTTCCCATGAAAATGCTGACTTGGTAGCATTTTTATTTCATTCTAATTGGAAGAAATGAGCCCTAGCTTGTTTGGAAAAGAAAAGGCTACAAAAACTCGTGTTCACTTTGGAAACTTTTATTAAATATTCAAAACAGAATGAAAGTGATCTAGTTCTGAAAAAGCAGGGTCATATTTAGAATTAAAAACAAAAACCAGGTTGCAGAGAGATCAAAAGACAAAAGGAATTCACTAACCAGATGAAAGTTAAAAACACGTATATATAACCTCATCACCTGAGGTACGCTGACTTAATATCAGCAGCGCCAACAAAAAAAAGTGAAACCATAATGGGCTCCCATCTCTCCAAGAGCAAATCAATGCCTCATTGTGAAAAGAAACCCACAAAGAGATGGTAATTTTACTTTTATTTCAAAGACCAAATAAAGTCTTGGGTCCTACAAGCAAGTTTTAACACTGTAACAAGATATTCTGAATAATTTTGCTAACTTTTGCTGTCAGTCTGACTCATAAAGGACTTAACTACTTTCTTCAGCGGTCAAGGAGCGTCCATTCAGAGGAATCGTGTGGCCGAGACAAAAGGGCAGTGTGGCAAAGAGGAACCTGTAATGATGCACTAGGCAATTACAGCTGTTTCTTTCAAACTTGTCTTGTTAAATTTACCTTCTTCTCCAGATGTCATTAACTCACCCTCTATTAAAGCATCTGAATGCCAAACAGTACGTTATTCTTCACAACGGGACCAGCAGGAGCAGGCTATGCTGGAATTGTATTCCTTTCCAATTGGCTGCTATAACAGATTACCACAAATTTCGTGGCTTAAAATAACACAGTTTTATTCTCTTACAGTTCTGAAGGTCAGAAGTCTGAAATGGGTCTCACTGGACTAAGATCAAAGTGTCAGCAGGGCTTCATATGTTCGGGAGGCTCTAGGGGAGAATCTCTTTCCTTGTCTCTTCCAACCTCTACAGGCTGCCTGCATTCCTTGGCTCACGGCCTCTTTCTCCATCTTTGAAGTCGGCAATGGCTGGTTGAGTATTTCTCACATCACATCTCTCTCATTGACTCTTCCTCCTCCCACTTCCACTTATAAAGGCGCTGTGATTACACTGATCCCACTAATATAATCTAGGATAATCTTCCTATTTTAAACTCAACCAAGAACCTTAATTTCATCTGCAACGTAAATCCCCTTTCTCCATGTAACATAACATTTTCGCAGGTTCTGGAGATTAGGACATACACACTCTGAGAGGCTGTTATTCTGCCTACCACAGTTACCAAGAATAAAATGAACATTTGCCTTCATTAATTTTCAACATAAAACATTCTGACACATGAAAAGCGCCTTTTACTTATATTCATTAAGTGACTTTAACATCATCTCAAAAGGCCTGGGCTCATAGCTCTCCTTTGCTGCTAAGCGTCCAGCCGTAGCTTCTCCACACCCTCACCTTTAAAGTGGGATTAGTATGTAGACCATGCCCTTGCTTCTTCTTCTGTCCCTTCCACCTCTGTATCTATGATTCTTTCTATATTTTCACCTAAGAAAGTCAGAGCCTTCTTCTCCCACTAAAAATACACAGTTGGGCTGCTCTGAATATAACTCCCTTTCTCCAGCAAGTGTAAATGCAGAATCCATTGCTCAAAGAATTTGGCAAGACCTTCATTCAACAAATATTAACTCAACACCTACTATGTGCCAGCACAGCATGTCCAGTATTGAACAAAAGTGGCATACTCCCTGCTCTTATTGGGCTTAGCATGGCATTTTCCAGTATTTCCTGGGGGGATACAGTGGCAAGCTGTTTTCCATTATTTATGCCTCATTTCCTTTCAATACATATGTGAAAGCATATGATTAAAAGCACATATGCAACAGGAATCTTTACAATTAAGCAGTATGTAATAAAAAGTATTCGTTATTGTGACAGGTGAGGACCTGGACTGAGACGGACACTGGAAGCAGATTTTCTATGTTTCGTACTGGACGCCACAGAGCACCAAGTGCTTTCCAATACACCGGCTCCCTGATCCACTTACAACGGGGCCAGGTATGGAAAATATTATGATCATCCCCAACATGCAGGTATGAAATTCAAATCCAAAAAGCTTCAGTAACTTGGCTAAGGCCATAAAGTAGGTGGCAAAGCCCAGGACTCAAACTCAGGTCTTCTTAGTCCAGATGGTTTGCTCTCTTCGCTTCTGTCCTCTTGACACTAGTGGCTGAGGGTCCTCCTTTCCTGGCTTCTGGGATGGCAAGCAACTTTTCCCTTTTTTTTTTTTTGAGACAGAGTCTCACTTTGTCACCCAGGCTGGGGTGTACTAGTACGACCTTGGCTCACTGCAACTTCTGCCTTCCCGGTTCAAGTGATTCTCCTGCCTCAGCCTCCCAAGTAGCTGGGATTAGAGGCATGCACCAGCACGCCTGGCTTTAGTAGAGACGGGGTTTCACCATGTTGACCATATATAATAGTCAAATACCAAACAATGGAGCAATACAGAAATTGTTATAGTCATTAAAATGAGACTTTAAACTCCCGACCTCAAGTGATCCACCTGCTTCGGCCTCCCAAAGTACCAATTTTCCTAATTTTTGACGCCCCTTCCTTTCTTATACTTCTGACTATCTCCTGACTACAGGCATTTTTCCGATACATTCATCTTCTCACAGCCTTAACTAACTATCCTTTTAAAATGAAAACCAAATCTACCTGCCACGATCTCATAATGAGGAACTTCATTCCCCAGAGGGCCACATTCCCATCTCTCCCCAGCAGCGCATCAGGAACGTCCCACCGTGGGAATGACACAGCTGTGCTCTTCTGCTCCATTCTCTGACCTCAGCTATATTCCCTATTTTCCTCCCTGCCACTGCTTTCCAACCTGATAACCTTGAAAGCACTGAACTCCTGTCTCTCCTTTATGCCATGTTCGGCCAAGACCTCACGTTCCGAGTCAGGTGGTTATCCCAGCTCTGGTGAGGCCACCCCCTGAGAATCTCCACTTGTAGGCTGCACCCTGCTCTCCAAACTCCACCTCTGCCTCCTCACCAAGCAAGAACCAGGACACAGCCCAGTGAAGATCTTCCTTCCAAAGGGAGCACCAAAGACAGTGTTGGCAAATAAATGAAGATATATTGACCACAGAATTTCCACAGCAAATAAGACAGGCAACCTGTAGATTCTCTGTAGCCATCAAACTAAAGGAGGAGGGTATAAAAAACTTTTAACTGCCACATACCAGGTAGCTTGCTAAATTAAGAACTCTCTGAGTTACTAAATCTCATTGGACTTTGAAAACTAAATCTTTGAAATGGACAGTATATAGAGACATTTCCTAGAAAACCCCAAAGAAGGGTGATGAATGAACATGGTGAGATGTGGTGATTATTTCTAGAACACAGAGACCAAACACGGCCCCTGTGCCCTTCATCTTCCTGAGGTTACTGCGCCTGCCTCAGAGGAGTGGCCTGCCGCTCAAGTGCAGCCTGACAGCGCAGGGGCAAATTCCACCCCCTCCCGCCCCCAATCTCAGCTCTGCCTCCCACAAAGGACACGTCGGAAGCAGGCACATGCCATAGATTAGGCAGCACCAAGCAACACTTTGCAAACAGCTTGTAAACATCAATGCCATACAAATCTGTGATGGCCAATCAGGATGGCAGGGTGCTCTCCAATTTGGAACTCTCGTTATTGGAAACCAGATGAAGCAGGCCCATGGCAAGGAAGTAGCACTGGAAAAATGAGCGCACGTGCACACACGCACACACACACACACACAGCCCAAAATTAAGGCACAGAGGTCTGAGCTCTTTTCCTTGTAACAGAAATGACATGCTTCATATTTTCTAAAAGGTGGGGCTGCCCTTAAGCTTCTTTTTGCCACTCCCTCACTTTCCTAGTACTCAGAACAGTCTGAAGGTAAAAATGGACACCTAATAAATATCTGTTGAAATAGGTTGATTATTGTTTTATTCTAAGTTAGGCTCCAGTCTGTCTCTACCAGGGCAGTCAGAGGAATAAGGATAAATGCTGACTATTTAACAAGGATGTTGTAAATATATGAGTTCCTTAAAATGTCTGTAACGGAAAGTGATCACACTGCAAAATAATTTTTAAGTCATATATATATATATATATATATATACAGGCATGCTTAATATCCTAATGTGTTTTAAGAAAATATAGTTCTATACACAAAGATGTTTATGACAACATTAATTATAAGTCAAATACCAAACAATGGAGCAATATAGAAATTACTATAGCTATTAAAATTATATTTATTTTTAAAAATGCCTTTGGCCATAAGCTCACACCTTTAGCAGGATGGGCATTTCACAGGGCCTCCTGAGAATTGTCAGGTTAGGTATTCTTATCCCTGTGAGGTTTCCCTGCTCATTTTAAAATAATGTAATTTGATGGCTACTGAATATTTTTTACTCCATCTTTCAAAACTTTGCTTTTCACCAAAGCACATATATTTAAAAATACATACATCCAATCTTGGCTCTTTGGAACTTCAGATGGCAACAAATAATTCACATCAGAAATGAAAGTGTAGTATTTCAACACCCCAATCATGCACCCAGGAAATACTGCTATCTCAACCAGATTTAATGTTGATGACTTAAAGACAGTTTCCCTTAGTTATGCTCTGCTGGGTTTGTTGATGCTGTTGTTGTTGCTGTTTTGCTTTCTCCAGGGCCTGAGTGAATTTTCAGTGCACAGGCAGCTTGCCTTCTATACAGCAGATACTCAAGCTGACTGATCTTCATCCTGTGCTCAGGGAAGCTACCACTGCTGTAATTGTCAAGTGAAACAGGGAAATTAACATCACGAACAACACTATTATTTTAAAGCAGGAAAACTAGCTTGTTAAAGATCAGTTTCCAAGTAGTAAGATTTAACTGTTCTTAAATCCAATATCAGACAGATTGGAAATCTGAAAGGAGTTTGAGCATGAGGTAAAAATGGCTGAGCCACCCTCACTTGGTATTCACTGATAGAACTGCTCACAAATAAAACAGTGCAATGCACAAACCCAATATGTTAAAGCAGTCTACAAATGCACATTAACAGAGACAGCTTCAAAGACACTGGTAATGTTCTGTTTTTTAGGTTAGGTGGTAGGCACAGGGGCATGCATCTTATTAATCTTTAGCAACACGTATTAATAAGTGTTACTTTTTTGTATGTGTGATAGGTTTTGTAATTTTTAAAAGATCAGAAGTGCAATAGAAACTCAAACTTTAAAAGTGCATATTAGATAGAACATAAATTTAAGGCAGGGAGCCCTTTTTTCTTCATTTAGGATTTATAAACAACATTTATAAGCATTCATAAAATTTCAGAACTACAAAAGACTGAAGATCATCTAATCTAATGGTTTTCCAATGACGTCCCAGAAATAAAATTCTACCTTGCATAGAAATGCCAACAACTCCTTATTCAGGGCTGCGAGTTTTCTTAGTACAGGAAGCTCATTTTGTATGGCAGAAGAGTGATCCTAAATCTCCCCATACCTAACACCACCACTCCTGGTTCTTCCTTTCGTTCTTGATTCAAGAGCCTCTTCCCAATTGCTTCAATAAAGATATAGACTTAATTTGTGTTTCTTCAATAAATTCAGAGAGAAAGTTACAATGTGCATTAAAGAGACATATTCTTGTTAAAAGGCATTATGCAAAGTCACCATTCTTGCTGGTGGATTCCAGCACCTTGAAACACCAAAAACTGGAAGAGCAAGCAAGAAGCCAATGGCTAATTCTACCACAGACAACTATGCTCAGCAAGGGCGAGCTAAGGGAATGAAGCATACAACAAAATAATGGAAATACAAAAGTTATTTTTTATTTTTTTTAAAAAAAAGGACTTCTAGGATGCTGAATGCACCAAATGTAAAAGAACTGTAAGTGTTCCTGGGAATGAATGATCTAACTACTTATCCATAGAGTAGTGTGGAAACAGGACTCATTTGCTCAATCATTTCTTTGGCTACAGGCCAAATGCCTGTACAACCATTTAAAAAATCAATTTCACAGACTAATGAGCATGGTGGGAGCCAGAGCTATGCACACTGGACTACAAGAAGAACTGGGCACCATCAGCTTCATAAGCTGATCAGTTGCTACTAGCTTGAAGCAAGAGGTAGCTATTGCTAAGTCACTAGACAGCTCATTTCGGCCAGAGTTAAAAATCCATATTCATAAAACTGCCTACATTATACAGGGTCTACAGTATTTTCAGGTTTAATTTTCTTTGGGCTAATAAAAAGTAAGATATAAATAAAACGGGGATATACTAAAGTAGTTATGGCACTACAACTAGTTTTATTTGTTTTTAAATAAATCGTGAGAATTCTCTATTCACTTTGTCTCAGCAACTGGGAACCACCAACACCCTTGATGGAGATGCTATGAGCTAAAGGAAAACCCAACAGTCTTAGGTTCTGTATAAGATGTGCCTCTGTGGCCCCGGTATGTTCATGTCAAGTCACATGGTCCTGGCCACTCCCCCATTCACCACTGGGATAGGCACCTGAGTAAGGGAAACAACTCTCTGAGTAATCAGAAACCTACACCAGTGTTCCTCAAACTCTAATGTGCAAACAAATCACCAGGGGGTTTTGTTAAAAGGCAGGCTGGTATTCCGTAGGTCTGCGGTGTGACCTGAGCATCTGCGTTTCCAACATCATCTCAGGCGGTGTCCATCATGCTGGTCCCCAGTGTGCACTTGAAGTGACAAAGATCCAGACATTTAGCCTGACAGGCATGAACTGAGAAAGAATGTGAGAAAGCGAATGTCTTAAGTCTCCAAAGCTTCCCAATTCTAGCCACCCCCTACCCCCAGGGCTGGGAAGGTTTCTGTCCATAGGGCTATTCATGTCTTTCCCACAGAACATTTTTATATTCTTACAATAAAGCCCCATTTCCTTAAGGTAGCTTGTACTAGTTTCTGTTCCACACAACCAGAAGAGACTAGAACAGACAGGAAAGGAAGTATCTTCATCCCTGAAAGCAACTGTCTGTGCCATCCTAGTGTTTCTGGGGTGTGTGTGTATGTGTGTGTGTGTGTGTGTGTGTGTGTTAAGGCAGTCCTCTAGCAATGGGAAAATACATTATTCTGGGTTGAAAATAAGGAAGCGGACTACTGATATGCTTCCTCTTTGTACAGTGACTTCCCACTTAATCCTAATGGAATAATCCAAACCTGGAAAGATGTCCCAAGTAAAAAGGCATTGATTCCATGGTTATCTAATCCATGGCCATGTAGTCCCACACTCCTCTTCTAAACCAGAATTCCCTTCTCTGGGTATAGACCAACTGAGAGAAGCAAAGAAGTCTCTGGTACCAGGCAGATCCCAGGATCCTGCTGTCTCGTCCTGCTTTCTCCTTTGTTTCTACATTGCTTCCCTCAATTTTCTCTCCACCACGATTGCCAGATGCCTTTGAAGTTTTCTTCTTTCTCCAATGACTTAGAACCATCAACTTATCCCAAAGTCTTTAAGTCATTCTAGCCAGACTATAACTTTACAACACTAATACCCATGTTAGTTCTTAGGACAGTGATATAAGTGTCTGAGGGGTCAGAATATTCTCTCCAAGTCATCAATCTTGGTTTCTGCCTAAAATAGCAATTCCTTATACACAGACAGAAGATTCAATTAAAAGTGCTTTATAAATTCTAATACTGAAGCCTCCAGGGGAGCCCTGGCTATGCAGTCCACTGTTTAACCATCACGAATTCCACTAATTACTCTAATCCTACCAAACCTAAGTCAAGTGATGACCCTTTGATTTAAATGAAGATAAAAATATTTGTACAATAGGCATTAAAACTGTAGGCTTTAAAATGTGGCTAAGTTTCTGTTGAGACTCATATTCCTGTTTTTCATCCCCACCCAATATGAATGAATCAAAAAGGATAAAGGAGAAGTCCAGAAGGAAGCAGGAGACTAACACCAAAGACGAACCAATAACATGACTGTGACAATAATACGAGTGACACCATTTTATTTCTAATCTGGACTCTACCTACTTCCATAATGGATTTAAAATGGCTCAAAATAAACACATGAGCAGGATAGCTGAAATAAAGAAAAAAAGAGCTAATCCACATGAAGGAAAGGAGAGACAACTACCAGGAAATAGAGATGAGAGTTATTGTAATGAAGCACTAATTTTGGCTTCAAGCTTTAGGAAATCAAAGCTAAAAAGGAAACAGGATAGGTTATGAATTCTCAATTTCATAAATGAAATTGAAATGTGGAAGCAGATGGATTCGTCAGGAGGGACCGTCCATTTTCTACTGCTGAGCTCAAAGAGGAATTTATGGCATAGTCCCCTCCATGAAATACACTAAGAAATAAGGAATGGCAATTTCAGCTGAAGCCAGATGGCCATTTCTCCCTGTAATTGTTGGTAGACGCCAAAACCCAGATACTGAAATGCAGCTCAGTAAAGGCATAGCTATGCATAGCTGAGTTGATGCGGTCTAAGCATGCTGTTTGCTGGTGCTAATATGATAAAATGCTAGTTCTTGGAGAACCTGGAGTACCTGATGACTAACCTGCCCTGCAGATTATCTTCCCCAAGAAAGGATTAAGATTGTTGGTGAGCATTTCAAGTGCAGTGTGTCAGAACTGTTGGCCAATGTTCTGTCAGAAAATCAAAGGGTCCTGCCCCCCAATAAAGGGGCTTTCACCTTCATCAGTGGATCCTACAGACAAGACCCATATTATTTCTGAATAGCAAGCTCTCAGTATGTTTTCCATCCTAAACAGTTAGATGCCGACTCAAAGTTCTGAACAACAAAGAAAACAATTTTAGTCTAGAAAATTGAGGGCAAAGGTTATGTGGTGGCTAACTCAATCACAAAAACACTGCAGCATGGTTCCAGTAGAATAAGAAATTCTGAAAGAAATTATATTCTGTTGACATTTCACTGAATTCCAAGTAGCAGTCAATGGAAGCACTGGATGAACTTAATAAAGATCTGTTTTAGGAATAAACAGAAAAACAAAAAAGTAACAACAACAAAACCCTGGAAAATACCTTCCAAAGATGCTAATTTCAGGTGTGAGGCAGTTAATGGTGGAATATTATTTCTTAAGCAGCTGCCTCACTAGACTGCCTGGGTTTATGATAGTGAC
Source organism: Aotus nancymaae (assembly GCF_030222135.1). Classification (NCBI taxonomy): domain Eukaryota; kingdom Metazoa; phylum Chordata; class Mammalia; order Primates; family Aotidae; genus Aotus; species Aotus nancymaae. The sequence goes on along the minus strand of NW_026988476.1, from coordinate 24,618,353 downwards.
ATGCTCAGGAGAAGGTGCCTGGTTTTTGTTTGCTCTGGCAAAACCAGGCATCTAATTTGCCCCCAAACAGAAAAGGACATTTAGCTATAATTTAAAAAGAAGAAAGAAAGGCCAGGCCACAGCTTTGCTTCCTGAATTCTAAAACTGAAATTTGATCTGCCAAAAGGTTGTCATTACTCACTGCAGCCTGGCAGTAGGAAATGATGTGGTAAAAGGTTTGGAGTAGAATTAAAAGTAGGATTAATGATCTGGGTGTATACAGGAATACATGTCTCTTCTCTCCAGGATCCAAGACTACAAATCTATGAACCCTCTCAAAATTTTTATTTCAGATGAAGAGATCTCAGTGTTTTAAGAAGAAAAGAGGCACAGAGGTTTCAGAGGATGTATACTCTATTAATTAACTTGTAGTGTGATCTATGCCATAAAAACTTAGGAATGTGTTGCTCTTGTTACCAATGACATCTGCATATCTGTGTAATACTTTAGTTTACAAAGTACTTTATATTTTCACCTATGATCCTGTCTCATGTAATTCTGACAATAGTCCTGTGAGTAGCAGTGCTGTCTCCCCTGAATGGATGAGATGATTAAGACAAGTCAACTGACCTGTCCAAGATCACAGAGCTAGACAAACAGCAGTGCCAAAATTAAAATTCAGGTTTTGTAAATTAGCTGGGCATGGTGGCGCGTGCCTGTAATCCCAGCTACTCAGGAGGCTGAGGCAGGAGAATTGCCTGAACCCAAGAGGCGGAGGTTGTGGTGAGCCGAGATCACGCCATTGCATACCAGCCTGGGTAGCAAGAGCGAAACTCCATCTCAAAAAAAAAAAAAAAAAAAAAAGAAAAATTCAGGTTTTGTAACTCCAAATCCTTCATCATAAATATGAAGGCTCATTTCTTTTGAGGCAATCAAAGCAGTATAATATTTTTAATAATCTTCTCATAGGGCAGAGAAAAAATATTTCTCATGAAAACTTTGTGGGTCTCAGGTATCTTACCTACAGTTTAAAAAAGAAAAAATAAGGTGCTCAGATTACTTATAATGGATGGCACCCACAGATAAAAAGTCATCAGTTTCTGTCATCAACACCTAATGGGTTACCTTTGTGTTGAGTTATATATAATCTTTTTTTAGTCCTCATTTCTTTAAATCATGTTTATTACTCCATATATAGGGTAATTTAACAACAGGAATTAAAGGTCTTAAAAACAGATACAATATTTGGGAATGTCTATCAAAAATTTAAATGGGCATTATCCCAGCAATTCTTCTCTTGGGAAATTTTTGCTAAAGAAATAAGGACAGGGTCAGGTTCATGGCTCATGCCTGTAATCCTAGCATTTTGGGAGGCCAAGACGGGAGGATTGCTTGAGCCCAGGAGTTCAAGACCAGCCTGGGCAACATGGTGAGACCCCCGTCTCTATAAAAATACAAAAATTAGTTGGGTGTGGTGGCACATTCCTGCAATCCCAGCGACTCAGGAAGCTAAGCGGGGAGGATCACTTGAACCTGGTAGGTTGAGGCTGCAGTGAGCCTCGACCAAATCACACCACTGTATTCCAGCCTGGATGACAGAGTGAGACCCTGTAGAAGAAAAGAAAAGAGAAAAGAAAGGAGAAGAGAGAAGAGAGGGGAGGAGAGGGGAGGAGAGGGGAGGAGAGGGGAGGGGAGGGGAGGGGAAGAGAGGAGAGAGGAGGGGAGCGGAGGGGAGGGGAAGAGAGGAGAGGGGAGGGAAGGGGAGGGGAGGGGAGGAAGGAAAAGTATACACAAATGAAAATAACAGATGTTCCCGACAGTGGTGTTTATGCCAATTAATAACAGATTGCCTATTTTATTTTCTACTTTGTCTTTATTTTCTGACTTTTTTTTTTTTTTTTTTTTTTTTTTGCTGTGAGCCTATGTTTTCTTTAAAACCAGAAAAATAAAACAATTTTTAAAAGGGGTGAGAGAGAGGAAGAGTAACTTTTGACAAAGCAAGTCTACTTTTTCCTAAGGAAGAGAGTCCAATGAGTGCTAAAAAATATGTAAACAAAAGAGGAACATTACAATATTTTATAATAGTAAAAAGTTGGGACAAAACTAAATTCATAATTAAATTATGAATACAAAATTTAAATTTTACAATTAAATTTCATAATTAAACTAAATTCATAATTAAATTATGAATATAAAAAACTAAAATCATAATATCTACCAAATGTGATACATTCATAGGATTAGCTATTATACAGTTATTAAAAATGTAATGCTTGCTTTTATTATTGAGGTAAAGACAGCCAATTATAAAACAGGATGCATACAGTATTACGGCATTGTGTATTTGCATGTAACTACTTGTATATATTTGTAGAGGAAAAAGATTTAGAAGGCTATGGCAATGTGGGATTAGCTTGGTAGACAGTATAACACAATAGCTGTGTTAGGCAGGGACCCACAAACACACTGCCTAAGTTTGAACCCTGACTGTGTCATTTTCTAGATACATAATCAGAACCATGTTAACCATGTTTGTGCCTCAGTTTTCACATCATTTATCTCTGTAAAACCTTTAGTTAGTCTAACAAATACTCACATTGTGTCCCCAACAAGATTAGTATCCCTGTCTCTTTCTTCCCTTTGTAGAGAAGAGCATCTTCCAAGACAGAACTCTCTTTCTAAATTAGCGTGACTCATCTGTCCTTCCTGCTCTAAACTGCTTTATTGAGACCAAGGAGCACAAGCTCAGACGTCTATCGGGACTAGGCAAAAGCAATGTGTGCTTAAGACCACGACAGGGTGCCAGTGTGATGGCTCATGCCTGTAATCCTAGCATTTTGGAAGACTGAGGTGGGCCGTTCACTTGAACCCAGGAGTTCAAGACCAACCAAGGCAACATGGGAAAACCCGTCTCTATAAAAAAAAAATACAAAAATTAGCTGGGCATGGCGGCATGTGCCTATAGTTTCAGCCACTCTGGAGGCTGAAATGGGAGGATTGCTTGAGCCCGGGAGGTGGAGGTTGCAATGAGTAATGATCATGCCACTGCACTCCTGCCTGGGCAACAGGGTGAAACTCTGTCTCAAAAAAAAAGAAAAGAAAAGAAAAGAAAAGAAAGGTCAGGTGTGGTGGCTCATGCCTGTAATCCCAGCACTTTGGGAGGCCAAGGCAGGTGGATCACCTGAAGTCTGGAGTTTGAGACCAGCCTAATCAACATGGTGAAAACCTGTCTCTACTAAAAATACAAAATTAGCTGGGCATGGTGGCACATGCCTGTAGTCCCAGCTACTGAGGAGGCAGAGGCAGGAGACTCACTTGAACCTGGGAGGTGGAGGTTGTGGTGAGCCGAGATCACACCACTGCACTCCAGCCTAGGCAACAAGAGCAAAACTCCATCTGAAAAGAAAAGAAAAGAGAAAGACCACAACAGATCGAGAACTGTAGGGAGTGAGGCAAACTGAAGCATGCCTACCTGTCTAAAAGGGTGGCTTCTACACGCTAAACAGATTGTACCCCCATAGGAATCCATATTCAGTGCTGCCAAATCTTCCATTTTTCAAAAAAAGAATGAAACTCAGATTTTGAGGTGTCACTCTCCAAAGCTAATATAGACATATAGTGTTTCTTTGTTTTCTTTTTCAATAAAATGCAATGGGCATGAAACAAAACACTTCTGCATGGGGCTCCCTTTCATGAGATCTGATTTAGAGGTCTGGATACAAGCAACAAAAGCCTAACAAATGAACACAGGAAGGCTATGAACAGAGAAGGCTACTTTTCAGAACCTGAAGCTTTTCTCTCCCAGCTGGATATTCTGCATTTACCTCCCTAGAACCACTTCCCACCCTTCTCACCCTGCTGTGTGCCCTGGGAGGGCGCCCCCTCAGATGATATCTTGTGGCTCCCTGGGGTTCATTTGGGTCCTCCAATGGGATGGCTAGCAGGACCCTGAGGAGAGAAAGGTTGGGGCATCACCCCCTCAGCTCACTCCCCGGCAGGGTGATTTGTCAGTGGCTGTGATTTGCCTAGGGCCTCAGCTCCTAGGAAAGAAGACCCTTTCTACCGCTCTTTCCTTGTTTCCTTTTTTTTGAGACACAGTCTCACTATATCACCCAGGCTGGAGTGCAGTGGCATGATCTCAGCTCAGTGTAACCTATGCCTCCCAGATTCAAGTGATTCTCTTGTCTCAGCCTCCCGAGTAGCTGGGATTCCAGGTATGCACCACGCCTGGCTAATTTTTGTATTTTTGGTAGAGACAGGGTTTCACCACGTTGGCCAGGCTGGTCTCGAACTCCTGACCTCAGGTGATCCACCTGTCTTGGCCTCTCAAAGTGCTCAGATTACAGGCGTGAGCCCCTTGCCCGGCTCCTTTCCTTGTTTCTTTAGGACTAGGAGTGGTGACGGCCTTCTGTTGTTGTTATTTCTGGTATGCTTTGCCAACTCCTGTTGATTTCCCTGAATCCTGCCTACATCTTTGTTAGTAGCTCCTTTATTTAAGTCTCCTCAATTACTTCCTTTGAGGACACCATCTCTTTCCTGCCAGGACCTGACTGACGCTCTTCCTACACCACGTACCACGATCTAGTTACCACACTAAATAGGCAAGACCAAGATCCTTCCCTTCTAGACCTGGGAGTCCAATTCCATAGAGGAAGAGATCTGCTAGTGAGGCCACTTCATTTCTATTTTTTCTAGGTTGAAAAGATACTATTTCTTGAATCTTTCATGAACTCTAATTTCCAAATCACAGTTCTGAATTACTAAGATCCTTAGACTATCAGTCCCATTCTGTAATAGTTAAAATAAAAGGCAAAAAAAAAAAAAAGTATCATTCCTTTAAAAATACAATTTGGAAATCATGTATGCTCCATGGGACAAAGATCTTTTTCTTTGATTTTCCTAAAATGCCCACATAAGAATGTTAATTTTTTAATATAATTTTTGAATGAGAAATGCCACTTAAATATGTTATACTCAAGCTTTTCCTCTCAGTTAACCTCATTTGACACTGTTAGTACCCTGCTTAGTCTGAGTATCTAAATATCTAAGTATCATAAACTAAAAATCTGCATTAAGAGGGGCACTGGAGTGAACCTCTTCCCCTCTGAAGGCTGTTCTTGGTTCCTCATATTGTAGTTAGGAGTGTAAGGACATTAGTCCACCTTACTAGATTTTTTAGTTCATTTAATCATTTATTCAATTTTAGTTCATTTAATCACAGCCACTGATAAATCACCCTGCCAGGGAGGGAGCCAAGGGGGTGATGTCCCAGCCTTTCTCTCCTCAGGATCGTGCTGGCCATCCCATTGGAGGACCCAAACGAATCCCAGAAAGCCACATATACATATATTAAACATATACATATATATATTCAATAAATTGTTCAACCTATACATATATACATATACATATATTCAACGTATACCTATACATTCAATGTATACATATATTGAATAAATTACATATTTGTTTATATAGCAGTAGCCCTGTACCCATTTTGATTCTGGGGCTATGAAGATAAGAGGACTCTGACCTCAAGGAATTCAACGTTTATGTGATTGCATACTTATAAGATCATAAGATCAGCGTCTAGTGAAGATGTGTTCAAATGTGAGAAGAATATCAATGAGATTTGCTAAGACAGTCTGTAGAGAGAACTCAAGTGGTTATACGTGAGAAGTGACCTTTGTGTTGGGATATAAAGATGAGAGGGATGTTGTCAGATGGTAGAGAGGAGGGTACTCCAGATGAATGGAAAAGCATTTGCAAAACACCAAAGGGGCAAGTTTTATAAGTTAGTACTCCTAATACTCATGGCACAGAGTGGGTATTTTTTCGATGAATTAATAAAATGGGATTTCACATGCAAAAATGTACTGTCGTCATTATTTAAAGTCCTGTTAGGATAGCAAGATAAGTAATCATTCATGGTTGGCCCTAAACTGGAAATAGGCCTTAAAAGATGTATTATTTGAAGTGGTTCCAAAATTTAAAAAGTGCTAATGTCAGCCATGCATATTTCTGTCACTTAAATTCCAATGCAAAAATTATACACCAATACGTTACTGCTATGTTAGTATGGCTGAGTCTAGTTTAATGTTTTAAATTCATTCATGATTTAGTCATCTTGTTGTAGTGACTACTTTAATGTGTTTCCAAGGGAAAAAGTACAACCACCAATTAAATCTGATTCAGTGATAAAAATTTAACTCTGAATACTTATAAAAGTTTGGGCTTTTACACCCCCCTTTTCTTAAGCTTTCCCTTCCATTACAATTTCCATATCCAACGAGTTCTATCCTGGTGTTTGTACTTATGGTCTTACTTCTAGCCCGGAGAGACTGCATGTGGTCTGTATACTTCAAAGGTCTGAATACGCACTGATTATCTAATTAACACTTGCAATTTTAAAAGTAGCTTTTTTTTGAGACAGTCTCACTCTGTCACTGAGACTGGAGTATAGTGGCATGATCATGGCTCCCTGCAGCCTTGATCTCCTGGGCTCAAGCAATCCTCCCACCTCGACCTCCCAAAGTGCTGCAATTATAGGCATAAGCTACCGTGCTCTGCCAAAGAGGGGCATTTTCGTTCTGTACCTTATGCAGTTAATATACACTTAATAGGCAGAAAGAAAACCAAGAAGAGCATACACAGAGCTGTTAACAGTGTTCATTTAGTGAGAAGGGCTGTGGTTATGGAAGACTTTTACTTTCTATGTCATCTACCTCCATTATAAATTTATGAAAATCTACTTTTTTAATAGCAATCATATTTTACTTGTGCAACAGAAGAGAAACAAAGACATTTTCTTAGAGTAGGTAGGTAGGCTCATGAGTCATCATCCTGTATATGATCTGGTCGGGAAATTTCAACAAATACTGCAGAAGAAATCTCATCAGAACTAGGGCAACAGCAATTCTTCCTTCCTTTTCACAAGGCACCTTTTCATCCTCCCGTGCCTCTCACCTGGCCAGATCAAAGAAGACCATCTCTCCCCACTTCCTGAAAATGCACCTCCTTAAAAGAGGAGCTGCTGGGGTGTTTTTAATACCAAATATACTTACCAAAACATACATTTAAATCAGCTAGAGAAAACCACTCGTACATATTGGTTTCAAGTGCACTTTTAGCTTCAATAGTGACTACTCCAGCCTGTAGAAAGGGGCCGTTTTCAATCAAAATTAAGTGAAACTAAGCATTTGTAAAATATTTTTCCATAGGGCAAAGAGGATAATTTACAGGGTTTCATTTCTCCTGATAACGTTTCCTCTTTGCTTCTTGTACTTGCCCCTAAATCACCTAGAAAGTAAATATCATCTTCTTACATTGCCAGTTTTCGGTTTTATCTAACAAATGAATAGAAAATCCTGTTGTTACAATTCACTGAGACCCATTCTGGCTAACACAAGAAATAGTTGATGGATGGAGAAAAGAAAATGACAAAGAAACGAGCCACAGATATGAAATATAATAAAAACCCCAGAATATGAGACTAATACTAATCAAGAATTACTTAATGATGAAGAAATTGATTAGGTTCTCCAAGAAGCAAGAATAATAATTATGACCAGAAGAACAAAAACATAAGCATCTATAATTACAGAAAATTAGAAATCATCTAAATTTTCAGCAATGGAGAAATGGTTAAATAACTTATATATGATCCAAACAAAGAATGGCATGCATCCATTACCAACAATGTATTCAGAATGGCAGAATGCTGATAATGACTGAAGCTGAATGTTGGGTATTTAGGGGTTTATTATATCGTTCTATTTTTTATATGTCTAAAATTTTCCATAAAACATGTTTTCTAAGACTAGTGACATTGGAAAATGCTCATGATACAACATTAAGTGAAATGTGGAAAGAAAAAGCAAAATACAAACCGTAAAAAGTGCATGATTCCTATGTTGTTAAAAACATACATAAACATAAAGGAGACAGCATAGAAGGAAATGCTCTAAAATAAGAGGCAATGAGTGGCTCTGGGTGGCAGGATCAATGATGATGACTTTCTTCTTTTATTTCTCTGTATTTAAAAATGTGTTAACAATGAAAATGTTTCACTTCAGTAATAAGCAAAATGATAGACAGGAAAGGATACATACTTGGAGAAAGAAAGAAGACAAGAAAGTGCAGACCATGCGTGTGAGCTTGCCAGACGCAAAGTGTTTGTAGACACTGCAAACACTTTAAAAGAAGACTAAGACAAGTTTATCCTAAGAAAGGAGCTTACATGCCATTTGAGGAGACAACTTAAACATAAGATACTCAGTGCTACCAGGCTGTAGGTAAATGTTGAAGGCTTTCTTACAATTGCTAGGGCAGTTCAAAAAACTACAAAGTTACAGAGCTATGGTGGTCAAGAAAGAATGAACGATGACCTCACCCAGCTGCCAGGGAACAGGGCTCTGATGGATGGGTGGGACACGCAAGGGAAAGGGGAAGATGGGGGGAGCTTTAAGGAGGAAGGGCAGTTTGAGCTTAAGTCATGCACACATGGAGGAAAAGGGAAAATGGCACACAAAGCAAGTCACTTTGGCTGAAACAGGGTTCATGGAGAAGAGTGGTGAGAAATACGGCTGCAAAACTAGGTTAGAGTGAAGGTTTTCAACCCCATCAGACTCCATGCCCCCTTTGCAATCCTGGAATGAAATATCACAGACAATATAAGCTAATCTGCATATAATTTTAATAAATCAATGCTATGACCTAGTTGCAATATAAAGAAGAAATAAAAGCGAAAGAACTTTTAATGACACAAGATACATTATCCTATGTAAATGTTCCGGTGCAAGAGCTCTAGAAGACACAAGGAGGTGGTCAGCCCCTTGCCTCTAGGCTCCAATCACCATGAATGGGACAGCTACCCATGCTGACTGATACACCAATTTCAAAATCACAAGGAACGATGCCAACATGGGAAACGACTCCCAGTAAAGTCTTGAAAAAAACAAAATACAGGCTTCCCTCCATTTAAATTGTGCAAAAAATACCTTTTTCTTATAGAGATAATTTAGGCTCTGATGACTACCAATAGATTTTTCATTTCTCTGTTGCCCAGCAGGCATTTGAAAGTCAAGTGGGATGAAGAGCAATTGCCCTGTACATTGCCTGACTCTTAGCACCCTTGGCAACACCCATTAAATGCCAATGGCAAACCAACCGTTAACACTGTGAAAACCACAAATATACCCACAAATTTCTAAAGTATCCCTAGAGGCTAGGACTCCCCTTGCTGAAAACCACTGGGATAGAGCTAGAGCCAGCATTTCTCACCAGGGGCATCACTAGCATTCTGGGCAAGACAGCTTCTCTTGCGCATGACTATCTCATGTATCGCACGATGTATCCCCATCATGACAGCAGAAAAATAGCCCCTCATTCATCCTCTTAGGATGCTACCTTTGAGAGACCATGACCAAGATCTTGGAAAGCTTGAGTGACAAGCTGCTGCAGCAACTGAGGGGAAGAGTCTGAGATAAGACATTCTGATTACAAAATGTTTAAATCCCTCTATGACACAGCTCTCAGAGAACTAAGCTTCAGTATCATGTGATTATTAAAGCAGAAAAAGAAAACTATAATAAAAGTACCCTTGAACATTTACCAACATTTGACTATTTCTCAAACCCTAAGGGGTCCTTTGGCTACTTCTGGAAGGAGCTAGGTGCTGGAACGCATGTTGCCTGGTAGTCTGGGGAATACACAGCTCATCAGTTGAGCACACTCACGGGAAGGTCATGAAAAGAATGCAATGTCACTCCTTAGAAGGACTCAGGACAACTGACAGATTACCACCAGCTAAGAGAGAGAGGAGAGGGAGGGAGTCAAAGACACTCAGGAGAGAGAAAAGGGAAGATAAAGCTGCCAGTACAGCATCTTCCCACCTTCTATAACCTGGGAACTTCTTAAGTACTCTCTTGTTGTTTTTTGTTTTATTTTTTGAGAGAGGGCCTCACTCTGTCACCCAGGCTGGAGTGCAGTGGTGCGATCTTGGCTCACCGCAGCCTCGAAATCCTGGACTCAGGAGATCCTCCCACCTCAACTTGTCAAGTAGCTGGGACTACAGGCGCACACCACCATACCCAACTAATTTTCTTTTATTTGTTTTCTGTAGAGATGAAGTCTCTCAACTTTGCCCAGGCTGGTCTTGAACTCCTGGGCTCAAGCGATCTGGCCTCCCAAAATGCTGGGACTACAGGTGTGAGCCATGAGAACTTTCTGTCCTTTCTCCTGCTTTATTTATCTTATAGCACTTATCACCATCTACAGTGCCAGCCACATCACAAGCATGCAAATATTCAGTGAATTAATTCATTCAACAAATATTTATTGTGTGCCTGCTATATCCCACACACTATTTCTTATGCTAGAGAAAAAGCAGTCAACAAAACCGACAGCACCATCATCTCATGGACCTTACATTCTAACATGCAGTTTGGATGATAAAAAGATATGTAATATAATGTGCCATGTGGTGATAAACGACATGAATAAAATAATTCGGGGCAAGAGGTTTAGAGAGATGGTTGGGAAGGCTTTTCTGAGAAGGAGACACATGAGCAGAGACCTGGAGGATGTGAAGTAAACCACGCAGACATTGAGACAGTCAATCAGAGGGAATTCCTGCCTTATATGAAAATTAAAGTTAAAATATCATGATGAACAAATCATGCAAGACAAATCAGGGCAATGGACTTTGCTTTCAAAGTAGGAAAGACACTGTGTCTTGTATACAGCTGAACCCTCAACTTCTAACACAGTATATGTTCTTATAAAAAACATGTTCCAAATAGGTAAAATAAAAGTGAATGAATGAATGAATGAATGAATGGGCGAGTGAGTGAATAACACAAGCCACCTTGCTCTCTCCCAAAAAGACAGATGTGCTTCCCACACAGAGAATCACTGGCTCTAGCAGATGTTACTATCACTAGGCTTATTAAACAGTTTTGCTCATAGTTGAGTCTTGCTACTTACATTGCTAACATAAACTTGAGGCAGGATAGTCCAAAAAAGTCAACATAGAAAATCCAATCAAAACATCCATACCACACATGGTCATAAAATTTAGACTCATGGGAGTAAAAACATGAGGCTTTTTGACCCAGTAGGTGTCTGTGAATCAGAGAACTATCAGCTTTGAATAAGCCATAGCAGTCATTGTTTCCATCCTCATCTCTAGGCATTCCTGATAGATAAGCATGTAAATTACTCCATCTTCAGAAAATTTTACCCATAATGAATCGTTTATCCATTTTAACTCTTGTCCTACCTCTAATATGTCTTAAGTTGGAATAAAATAGACCAAAATCCAAATGGAAAACTTTCTAAGGTAAGGGTACTAATATGAGCCCTTTGACATACTGTTTAAACAGAAAATGCAGGTACAAAAACGTTATAATTCTTAATACATACATTGTATACATTTTAATAACTTAAAACTCTTGTGAGAGGATTAAACTAAAGTTGAGCAGTTCCTCTTCCTTCCTTCTGTTAAACAATACCACACAGGGGAAGAAAATATACTTTTAATAGAAACATCATTTGCTCTTAAAAATCCTTTTCCTGTCAGTAGACTGCATAAAAATGTAAACTTCCAGATATCAAATCATACCGCATACAAAAATGGGGGGAAATCCAAATATATGACAAAGAGTGTTAATAAATTAATAAGAAAAAAACAAATGTTCTCATGGAAAAGGAGACAGAAGAAAAAATAAAAACTAGTAGACCATAAATATACAAAAAAGTATCAGCAAAGAAATCCATCTGAAAATAATGAGAGCCTCTTCAATCAACAAGGGTTTCTTTTGTTTGTTTTTAACAATATCCATTGTGGAAAAGAGTGCACAAAAGAAGCATATTTAAATGTTCACAGGAGCATTCACTGGCCCAATCTTTCAGGAGGATGTCATGGTTAGTATTAAATGCCTACATCAAAAGCTCTGAAGGAGCACAAATGGACAATCTAAGGGCACACCTCATGGAACTGGAGAAACAAGAACAATCCAAACCCAAGCAGAAGAAAAGAAATAATAAAGATCAGAGCAGAATTAAATAAAATTAAAACAATAACAACAACAAAAATACAAAAGATAAATAAAACAAAAAGCTGGTTCTTTGAAAAGATAAATAAAATTGATAGATCATTAGCAAATTAACCAAGAATAGAGAAGATCCAAATAAGCTCAATTAGAAATGAAGTGGGAGATATTACAACTGATACCACAGAAATAACAAAAGATTATTAAAGGCTACTATGAACACCTTTACATGCTTAAGCTAGAAAACCTAGAGGAGACAGATAAATTCCTGGAAATGTACAACCCTACTAGATGAAGCCAGGAAGATTCAGAATCTCTGAACACACCAGTAACAAGCAGCAAGATTGAATGTAATTTTAAAACTGCCAACAAAATAAAAGTCTAGGACCAGACAGATTCACAGCTGAATTCTATCAGGCATTCAAAGAAAAATTGGTACCAATCTCATTTACACTATTCCAAAAGAGAGATAAAGAGGGATTCCTCCCTAAATCATTCTCTGAAGCCAGTATCACCCTAATACCAAAACCAGGGAAGGATATAACAAAAAAGAAAACTACAGACCAATATCCTTAATGAACATAGATGCAAAAATCCTCAACAAAATACTAGCAAATTGAATCCAACAGCATATGGAAAAAATAATCCACCTTGATTAAGTAGGTTTCACACCAGGGATGCAGGGTGGTTTAACATACGTAAGTCAATAAATGCGATACACCACATAAACAAAATTAAAAACAAAAATCACATGATCATCTCAATAAATGCAGAAAAAGCATTTGACAAAATCCAGCCTCCCTTTGTGATTAAAGCCCTCAATAAAATCGGCATAGAAGGGACATACCTTAAGGTAATAAGAGCCATGTCCGACAAACCCACGGTCAACATTATACTGAACGAGGAAGACTTGCAGGCATTCCCCCTGCAAACTGGAACACGACAAGGATACCCACTTTCACCACTTCTAGTCAACATAGTACTGGAAGTCCCAGCTAGAGGAATCAAACAAGAGAAAGAAATCAAGAGCATCTAAATCAGTAAAGAGGAAAGCAAACTGTTACTGTTTTCTGATGATATGATCCTATACCTAGAAAACCCTAGAGACTCATCCAAAAAGCTCCTAGAACTGGTAAATGAACTCAGCAATGTTTCAAGATATAAAATTAATGTACACAGATCAGTAGTTCTGCTATACACCAACAGCGACCAAGCTGAGACTCAAATCAAGAACTCAACTCCTTTTACAATAGCTGCAAACAAAATAAAATACTTAGAAATATACCCAACCAAGGAAATGAAAGATCCCTACAAGGAAAACTACAAAACACTGCTGAAAGAAATCATAGATGACACAAACAAATGGAAACACATCCCATTCTCATGGACAGGTAGAATCAATATTGTGAAAATGACCATACTGCCAAAAGCAATCTACAAATTCAATGCAATTCCCATCAAAATAACACCATCATTCTTCATAGAATCAGAAAAAACAACCCTAAAATTCATGTGGAACCAAAAAAGAGCCCACGTAGCCAAAGCAAGACTGAGTAAAAAGAATCACAAATCTGGAAGAATCACATTACCCAACTTCAAACTATACTACAAGGCCATAGTCGCCAAAACAGCTCATATAAAAATAGGCACTAGACCAATGAAACTGAATAGAGAACCCAGAAATAAAACCAAATACATATAGCCAACTGATCTTTGACAAAGCAAACAAAAACATAAAGTGGGGAAAGGACACCCTGTTCAACAAATGGTGCTGGGATACCTGGCTGGCCACTTGTAGAAGAATGAAACTGGATCCTCATCTCTTACCTTATACAAAAATCAACTCAAGATGGATCAAAGACAAATATAAGATGGAAACCGTAAGAATTCTAGAAGATAACATTGGAAAAACTCTTCTAGATACTGGTTTAGGTAAAGACATCATGATCAAGAACCCAAAAGCAAATGCAACAAAATGAAGATAAATAGACAAGACTTATTTAAACTAAAAAGCTTCTGCCCAGCAAAGAAACAATCAGCAGAGTAAACAGACAACCCACAGTGTGGGAGAAAATCTTCACAATCTATGTATCCAACAAAGGACTAATTTGCAGAGTCCGTAAAGAACTCAAACAACTCAGCACAATTTGATAAATGTTTTCAGGCACAGGAGAAAGTATACTTAATAAAATAGACGTTTCAGAAATAGCCTGTGTCAAATTCTATTTCATCCTTTTAACGCTTCTACGTCTTTATGCTATAATCTTACCTAGCATAAACTTAGATCAGAACATTTATTTTAATCAGAAAACATGTTAACAATTGTGTTGCCAAGCAATTTGGTAAAGGGCAGGAACTGAAAGATCTTCTATTTCCATTAACCAAATCATATTTAACATTAAATAATAACCCAAACATAATTGTCTAGTTTATTCCATTGAACAAATTTTATTTTGTGTGCCTACTGTGTGTTAAGCTCTGTACTGATGGTTAACTTGACAGAGTCTTCTTTAATGCTTTGGATTTGAGATCAAAGAAAATTCAAGTCTAAGGGGTTAATCAGAACAGTTGCCCCTAAATCTAAAGCCCAGCAGAACAGCAGCTCCTCTGATAGAAATACCTCTGTTGCATAAAAAAGACCCTGGATATTTTATGCCTCAGCTGCTATGTTTTATCTGCAAAGCTCTCCTACTCCTGCACATACAAGACACCCCATCCTAAATCCAAACCTCAACACTGAAATGCAGTGTGCCAAAAATGAAGTCAGTCTAGCACATAATCATAATTCCAAAGGTAAAATAATGCAGTGCTTTATTTGAATCAAATTTCAGGGCAAGCAGGCCAACTGAAGCCACCTGTTACATGCATAGAACACTCTTTTAGCAGTTCAGCAACAAAAACCTAGAAATAATTCATTCTTTATGAAATTGCTCAAAGGTCACTTTTAAAGGGAAGGTTATCTGTGGGACAGCTGGCAACATATTAATTGTATTTGAAGACTTTACATCTGCATTTTAGAAGGCACTGGTAATTGAGAACATTGTAATGTACTATTACTGCGCTGGTGGAGAAAATTAATGAAAAATATTACTAGGTGTATAATTTTTAAGAGCATTACATTTGATAATTTAACTGTGAAAACCAAAATCATTTAAATTCTAAAAAATACAATTTGCCTGAAGAGTCTGCACACCTTTTCAAAAGGTTCATTAAATAATTCCGGTGTTACAAATAACCTCTTTAACCTCCTGTAACAACAGAATAGATTTTCAACAGCTGTCAAAATAGATTCCAGTATCCATTCTATTTAAGCGTGTTAGAAGAAGATCTTAAAACTGTCAAGGAGTGTCAGAATGCGGGTAACTTAGTAAAAAATGTAACTGAGCTGATTCCGCCAACTACAGAGAAAAGGAGAAAGCTCAGATCAGCTCAAAGAAAAAGATCAATCAAAGGGAGAAGGATAAGGAGAAGATCATATCCGACTACAGTTAGTGTCCTAACTGTGCTCAGATACAGAGGGCTTCCTCTAATAGGAGACTGCAGACTAGAATTCTGAAGAAGCGTCATTCATTCCACATAACAGATAAACATCTCCTACAGGCCACCCTGCTGCTTCTCAGGGCACTGCTAATTTGGAACAGGGTTGTCAGACTCAGCAAATAAAACTATAGGACTCCTATTTACATCTCAATTGCCAATACACCATGAATAATTTTCAAGTATAAGTGGCGTAAGTATGCCCCATTTGCAGTTCAAATTTAGCTAGGGTTCCTGTAATTTCTCTGGCAACCCTACACGAGGGAGATAAAGCACAGCCCCTATTCTCCTGGAGCCAATGTTCCAGTGCAGGATTTCTTAAAAGGTAAAAAATTTATCTTTTTATCCTATCTCTACCAAAATACAAAAAATTAGCCAGGCATGCTGGTGTGTGCTTGTAGTCCCACCTACTCAGGAGGCTGAGGCAGGGGAATCACTTGTACCCAGGAGGAGGGGGTTGCAGTGAGCCGAGATTGTGCTACTGTACTCCAGATTGGCAACAGAGTGAGACTCCACCTCAAAAAAAAAAAAACCTTTTAAGATATACAAAAGTTAAATTAGCAGCACACTTCATACGCTTTTCACCAAGATTCACTAATTCTTAATTTTTGTCACCTTACATATAAACATTGAGAGAGTAAGCTGCAGTAAGTCCTCACCCCTAAAGAATTCTGCATGCATCCTCTAATAGTAAGGACATTTTCTGATGTGACCAAGGTACAATTATAACAGAAGTAAATTTATAATTGATATAGTATTATCCCCTAATACATAGACTACATTTAAATTTCACCAATGATCCCAATACTGTCCTTTATAGCAATGCTTTTTCCCAATCCAGAATCCAATTCAGAAGCTCATGTGGCATTTAGCTATCATATTGCTGTAGATTCCTTCACTCTGGGCCATGCCCTCACCTAACATGGTAGTATCAATCTAATGTGCTAAGTGCTGAGCTGGTGATGCGCAGATGCCATGTGAGAGCTCACGGGACAACAAGGCATCTTCTTCTCTGTCTTCACACAAACATATCTGCTCTATTCAAGGACTGATGGATACCACTCACTAGTTTAACTTGTGAAGTTCAACAAAATACCCAAGCATCTCCTATTTTAATTCTGGGCATCTTTCTCTCTCTCAATAAGAAGGTAGAAACATCCTAAAAAAAAAAAAAACCAGCAGCAGCAATTCTTGTCTAAATTATTCCTATCTAAAATGTTGTGAACTAAACATACATACGCCACAATTACTTCCATATAACCCACCAGCAAAAAGCTTAATATCAGGATCACACATGAGGCTCAAGTTTGACCTTATAGCTCAGAATTTCAATATTTTAACTGTGCTCAGATCATCTGCAAATACCACAATAATCTGGAAAATGTGCTAACACAGCTCATTCTTCCACAAAAGGAAAATGTGAAAATAGGGAGGTTTTGTTAAAATAATCCCAACAAAGAACAATGACAAGAAAGCTTTCTCTTTTTCCAACTAATGCTTGTTTGGTGAAAGGTAAAAGAGGAAAAAATATTAAAGAACAAAAAGGAAAGCATAATCATTTTCTTGTTTAACTGAGGTATACAAAAATACTCAAAGGTTTCGCACTGAATGGGTTTAAGTTGAATAATAATTTTTATCCACGGTTATGTCTTTAAAAACAGAATTTTAAACAATTATCACAAAATTTTAAAGAATCCATACTATCAAAATAGGTATAGAATCCCTGTGGCATGCTTCAAATGGTTCCATGACCACTCATACTGGAATATTTACAGGCAGGGACACAGAGGTCATAATATAACATTTTATGTAACTTTCTCTGAAAGAAATTCTTCAGCATAGACACCTGAGTCCTTCATACTTGAAGAGAGTACATTCAATGATCTAATCAATTAAGAAGATGAAAGTGAACACAAATTTAACTTTGACATTATAGAGAGGCCAGCCTGTGGGAGTCAGAGCCATGAGGCTTAAAGTCCCAATTCAATTGGCTCGTCGGATCCAGGCCTTAGTTCAGGCCCAGAGGTGCCTGGTGTTCACCAAGAGAACCATATGTTTATTTTCACTCTTGCTAACAGTGCAGAACCTCTGAAAAAGAAACCATGGTTATCTTTTCCTGGACCTTTTAAAACCCACATTCCTAAATTTTTATCCCATTGTTTCAACTGGTACTTTGAGAATAATGTCACTCTGCTTTTGTATAATATGATGCAGTTTACTAAGTACTTTACACATCCATAATCCTGGTAATAGCCTTGTGACTTCTGTAGTGGTAACTCCGTTTCACAGATGAGGAAACTGAGGCTCAGAGGGCTTATGTAATTTTTACAAAGTAACAGGCTTGTACGTGATGACGGCAAGACCCTAACCCAGGTTGTCTATAAGGGACTGAGGGGAAACAGCATCTATTTCATCTGACCTTCATCACATAAATCTTGGTAACAGCATGAGGATTCTTACCTTGACCTGTTTTACTATTGAATCTGTACGCACTTAGATTTATCTCCCAACCTAGATGGGAAACTCCCTATGGATTATGGATGTGAGTTAAATTTCTTTAAATTCATTCATCTGCTCTTTCAACAAAAACATTCTAAGATCACCTATGTGCTAGACACAACATTAGGCACCAGAGGATAAAAGTGACTAAGACACAGTGTTATCAGATGGTGAACAACACCAGTACCCTGAGTCTAGTGCTACACACAGGTATCGGCAGGGCTCCAGCAAGCCCTGAGACCCTCAGGAAGAGCTGTGGTAGACAAGGAGGCTCCTGGTTGGTTCATACCACCATCCACATTAACACCCAGTAAAGTACTGTTTAACCAACAAATGAATGAAATTTCTCCCCACAGGCAGTGGGCAGTCATGAAGGACACCCAGTGCTCCACTAGGGTTTAGGGCAACTCCAGAGTAGCTGAGTCAGATTCTGCATGAACCAAGAGGACATTACTGGAACAGTGATTATAATATGCTTCCTACACTATAACACTCTGCAATTTCAAAATATGAGTGCTAATCACTTTCTGATACAAACAAATCTGTGCTTTATTGTGAGTAAAGAATCAGAAAGGGGTGGGGGAGTCTGGAAATGACTTTGAGGGGACAAGTTTAATGAATGTAGTCTTTGAAATTCAGGTAAATAGAGCCTCTCTCATTTCCAGCACAAAAAGTCATTCACTGTGGCAGCCAAGTTGGCCATGAGAAAGTTGTGATACCAAAGTCTAGGTCATAGATGATTGGGAAGTGACTGGATGTAACACCAGCTTTTCCCCTACTAACAGGTGTCCTTAGCTGACCCCTATACACCGCAGTCTTCTCAAGTTTTCAACAAGGGATTGCAGTAGGTAAGGTCTCTTCCACTTCCTTAATTGTAATGTTGCTAGTAAATGAAATAAGTACAACTCACTCTTATACCAACTGTAACATGTTTTCCTAATGTTCCAAAAATTTCCACCACTCACAAACAACAGGAGACCTCATTTTAATTTATAGCCCTCAGATTGGTACTTTGCCCATTTCCAGATCCCATGGAGATCCTGACCCAGCACATAAATTCCTAGTTTGTCAAAGTCAAGTACGTCATAAGCAATTAGATAACACATTCCTTAGTCTTTCCTTTCTGCAGCGTGCAGGGCCTGTTTCCTTCCCCAAGCCCAGCGCATTCATGCAGAGGCCACAGAAGCATCCATTCCATGAATCTTCAATGAAGGAAGAGAAATGTTTAAATCAATGCCTTTCACTTAATTTTTTAAAGCCAGTGGAAAAACAAAGCTAAGCCATACAAGCTACAGAAAGTTAAAACATAATAAATAAGAGGGATATTTAAATGGACAAGCTGAAAAGAATTCTTCTAAGATGAAACATATAGAATGTTATTGTGAATTATTAAATCTACCTTTAAAAATACATATTTTTCACTCAATTGCCAAAACTTTCATTTACCTAAGAACTGGAATCTATCTTCAGCATTCATGCAATAGCAAGGATTCAGCACAGGTTTGGGGATCAGAAAGATGTTGGTGACCTTAGGCACATTTCCAACCACTCTGAACATAAGTTTCCTCATCTGGAAAACGGAGATAGTGTCTACTTTGTGGGATTTATATAACTTAGAAACCTGTGATTAAGCACTTATGGTGTGCTAGACTCTGAATGGTCAGCCCATTATCTAACTATTGACATATATTGCATTTAATTTTCACAACCACTCATTCTGCTTCTTTGTATCATTCATCCATTCAGTAACAGGAGATTGTGTGTATGTATGCTGCTGTCTGCACAGTGTGTGACACACAGAACGTGTTAAGAAAAAAGAATAGATGCTCTTGGCATTCAAGGAATGTCCTATGGTGGTCATTTTTAGAACTAAACAAAGAGAATAAAAAAGATACAGAGATTTAGATTGCAATTCTGAGTTACCTTTGTTAATAAGTGCCTAACATACTCAGCACTTACCACTGCTTTTGGATGACCCAAAAGAAAAATGATTCAAGTTAGTTCATTACATCTTTTTCTTAAATGTGGTAGCCTTACTTATCACAGTGATCTAGCCTTTGACTATCTGCTATCATAAAAGAACTGAAAATTAATCTACAGGTATATTTCATAAGAAGCCAGGTCCAAACAGGCCAAGAAGTACAGGAAGAATACACTGGAAATCAAGAAGACTTTTTATTTTTTTAAGATGGAGTCTTGCTCGGCCACCCAGGCTGGAGGGAAGTGGCGGGATCTTTGCTCACTGCATCCTCTGCCTCCTGGGTTCAAGTGATTCTCCTGCCTCAGCCTCCTGAGTAGCTGGAATTACAGGCGCACACCACCACACCCAGCTAATTTTTTTGTATTTTTGGTAGAGACGGGGTTCTGCCACACTGGCCAAGCTGGTCTCAAACTCTTGACCTCAAGTGATCCACCCACCTCAGCCTACCAAAGGGCTGGGACTACAGGCATGAGCCACCGCACCTGGCCAAGAAGACTTTCAAAACCACCCCTATTCATTCACTCATTCATTCATTCGCTCATATTGTCTCTCTCTTTCTCCTCTGCTCTCAGTAGTTTTGTGTTGCTATCTTCATTCTTGATTCATACAAATCATAGAATCTTAAGGTCAGAAGGGTCTTTGGAAGTCATCCAAGAAATCACAGCTTCTTTTCTAAGCAAATAGATACTAAATTTCTACAGTCGAGAGGCACGTGGAGTGGTTCCAAACCCAGAGTGCTTGTTTCCTCCCTGACAAATGGAATAATGGCAGTTCCTACCTCATCTCATAGAGTTGTTGGAAAGAATAAATGAGATCATGTTATGCAAACAATTGGCGCAGGGCGGGTGCTCGATAAACAGGAGCCGGTCTTATTCACCAGGATTATTCTGCTCAATACTAAAGGCTCATCCAACTCTGACGAAGCCCAGGCCACTGCATCCTCTTTAGCTTATCCACATTGTTTGGGCAGCCCTAATCATCAAAAAATTTTTCTCTACCCTGAGCTAAATGAACGGCAGCTTCCAACCACTGCCCTCCACATGGACGGAGAATTTAACCATTCAACTCCAAGCCAACTTTCCAAACAAGCAGTGACAGCTCTCTGCTCATCTTCTCAGTTCACTCCGGCTTTCGAGTGTCCCCGCCATCCTGTCTTCTCTGGCCACATCCTGATTTGTCCATCTCCCTCCGAGTATGTACTCAGAACTGCCCCCTGGACTCCAGGGAGAGTGCGGCTGGCAGTGCAGACTTGTTCTGAGTACAACTGTATTACAGTTTAGTAGCTTTGGAGGCAACCACAATGTGACATTATTCATATGAAGCTGTAAGGAAGCTAAAAGCCACAGTTCTTTTTATGCACGTTCTTGAAGCACCATGCCTCCTCAAGCTTAGGTTTAGGGGATGCCAATGTAGGGGCTATACCTTAGTGCTTTATATTTCATCTTGTTATATTCAAATATTTTGATCATGATTCTGTCATCAAGCCATGAGCTATCCTTCTAGGTTCATCCATAGATTTGACAAACACTTTCTCAGCTTGGATTACACTGCAGCCCTTGCTGCGGCCTCAGCCTCACGCAGGTATAACCCGACAGCACCCTGCCTCGGCTGTACCACGTCTTTCTAGCATTCTGCCTTGGGGATTCTCTGAAACACCTGCAGAAACACGTACAAACCTGGTAGTGCAGGGACTCAGAACCCCGGGCAACACTTAGCCAAGGGGAGAGGGGAATAGTGGATACATGCCTACCTCCTCTGTCCCTCAGCCACTTCCCAGGCACATTCCATGTGGCTCCTTGGAGGATCCCTGTGGGATTAAGCCCCCGCTGCCCACAGCAGTGACCAGCTTAATAATGCAGACTTGTGTTGGCTCTTCCTCCTTCCCTGTTTCTCTCTTTCTAGTCCCTTCTGTTGCCTGGGATCAGTGCCCAAAATCACCTGCACACCAGCCCTTGCCTCAGGCTCTGCCTTCTTGGGGACCCAGGCTAAGTCACACTCCATCAACGCCACTGATAATGTCCAACACGTGAGCTCCAACGTACAGCATCACAGATCTCCCTTCAGGTAGACAGTGGCTGGAGCCAGGCCTATAATAGTCACTGAAGTCACTCTAAAGCCACACAACTAGATTTTCACCTGCCACTAATTCTCTATTTAATTCATTAGGAAATCAGAGGCTCTGTCAAAGGCTGTGCTGAAACTTAGACGTGGGATGCCCACCAAATTTCCTGTGATCTGCCTGGAACACAGAAGTCTCTTGGCAAATGCTATCTCCCTTCCTTTCCCCCTGCCCCATCAGATAGGAGATGGCATTAGTTCTCCATGGTCCATCATCCCACTCATAGGAAAACCATGTTGGTTCCTATTTCTTCGTCCGTATGCTCACGGATCATGTTTTAAATATTCTTCTGGTACCTTGCACAGGCCCAATATTAACCTCTCAGATGCCTACAGTGTACGCAACCTGGTTTCTCCCTCCATTTTCCTTTTTCAAACAGAGACAAGGTTATTTATCTTGAAGCACATGGAGTGGCTCTGAAGTCAGACGGCTTGCTTCTCCCATTCACTTACCACTCCTCAAAATTTCAAAACTGGTTCAGCATTGCCATTTTAGTCACGCATTTTAACTGTGTTTAAATTACATGTTTGGTGCATAAACACAGATAGAAATGTATACAATGAAAGTCAATGTTGTGCATGTATTTATGCTGCACATACAGACATTTGAATTCTATGACAGATCAGGATAAGCTGCTTCAGAAATTCCAATGACTGCGCTTTATGGGAGTGCTCTGGGGAAGTAGGGAAAGAGATCTCTCCCATCCAGTCTCTGGAATTAACATTCCTGCTCTTTCCAGCTCAACTTTACGGCCCACAGCATCAGCAAAGGAAAAAAAAAAGGAATCTTTCCTGGAGCCTCATTTTCCATTACGACACTGATCACTAGAATGCCTAGAAATTTCAGCATGTCCAAAAGCTTGGGGAAATGCTCCAGCCTTCCTCAAACCCAAACTCAGTGCGGGCTGTGAGAGGTAGTGCAAAGAACCAGTGCGGGAATTATTGCTGAAAGCAGTATATAAAATGCTCAAATAATTTCATGAGTGACCACACTACCAAACCAAAAAGCGTAAGTATTTCAGTGCTTACATGCATAAGTAAAACATGAAAAGATTTCTAATAATTC
This sequence comes from Aotus nancymaae, assembly GCF_030222135.1. Lineage (NCBI taxonomy): Eukaryota > Metazoa > Chordata > Mammalia > Primates > Aotidae > Aotus > Aotus nancymaae. The sequence goes on along the minus strand of NW_026988476.1, from coordinate 24,595,120 downwards.
CACCATATGAAACATATCTGCACCACTAGGATACTCTCTGAATAAAGCAATCCATGGGGATTTTCCAGGGCAAAGTGACCTCACTTTGTAGACGCTTGGCCTGTAGACATTTAGCATGCATTTTTGTGCATTACTAGTTAAGACTGATCATAGTGTTCACCTTGTCCTATCTCTCTCCTCCCCCTGCCTTCCAAAGAGGTCCTACTACCAGAGCTAAGAAAGATTTGCTTTGCTCTGCATGTGAAGCCAACACAAAACTCTAGAGAGACTCAGAAAATGACCTTCCTCATAGCAGCAAATTCAGGTGGGCAAAAGAGAAGTGGTCCCCATCTTGCCACAGGAAACCACCTGGGCCAGTTTAAAACCCAGCCCTAAGCAAGGGCTCAAATAGGTTACTGCCATTTGATAGAGGCTGAGACAGCAGAAAGAGCCCTGGACTGAGGAGTATCAGATTCTGACCCCAGATTTGCCAGCCAGCCATAGCTTTGTCAACCAATGTCTTGTCTCAGAGCCTGGGAAAAACCACTGCCTTTGGTCACAGATTTCCAAAGTGCTCTCCTAGGACAGTTAGGTTTGGGGACTAGGGGGTTGGGGAGACATCCACTTCCCATAAGCTTTCATCTAAGTTCTCATTTGCAAACAAAAATCTTCTAACAAGTAGCCATAAAACTTGAAAGCTACTGCACTAAATTACCTCTAAATTACCTTCCATTTCTTTCTTTCTTTCTTTTTCTTATTTTTTTGAGATGGAGTCTCCTCTGTAGCTCAGGCAGGAGTGCAGTGGTGTGATCTCGGCTCACTGCAACCTCCGCCTCCCAGGTCCCGGTTCAAGCAATTTTCCTACCTCAGCCTCCCAAGTAGCTGGGATTACAGGCACAAGCCACTATGCCCAGCTAATTTTTGTATTTTTTAGTAGAGATGGGGTTTTACCATGTTGGCCGTCTGGTCTGGAACTCCTGACCTCGTGATCCCACCCGCCTCAGCCTCCCAAATTGCTGGGATTACAGGTGTGAGCCACTGTGCCCGGCCCTAAATTACCTTCCATTTCTAATAGTCTACACTCAAAGTATGGTCCACAGATATGCTGCATCAACATCACCTGTGAGCCTATTACAACCCCAGAAACTCAGCCCCACCTCCCCAGGCCTCCTCAATCAGAGTTTTCAGGACAAGATCCCCAGGTGATCTGCATGCACACTAAATTTTGAGAACTGGTCTACGACACTTTTATCTTTTTCTATTAGTATTTTAGAAGTTATTGCTCAATGCTAGTTCTAGTCAAAGCATCCTGCAAAAAAAAATCCTACTAGGAGGAGCCAAGAGAACTAAGTCTTATAATGTTATGCATACTTAAGAGGGATGAAAATACTAGGTAACCAGATGCTCCATTTTCCTATCTTTATGCTGGAAATCATGGAGTGCTGGGATTGATTCTCCACTCACCAAGCAATCACTCATGATGGTGAATATCCCGCATGCTCCCCTCTCTCTACCCTATTCAACGCATCCTTCAAAGGCCCAGGAGGCCTTCCTCTTCCATGGCACATGTACAGAGTTCCCTACATGTGTGGTTTCCTTGATGAAACTGGCATGCAAAGTACTACAACGGCAAGAATCTTGTGAGCCCTTAAAGCACTTTTTTCACGTGACACAGTCAAGTTTACTTCTTCCATTCAGCTTTTTAGACTGCCCAACTCACCCTGGTCTCTCACTGAATTCCAGTTTTGTTCTCTAATCAGAACCACAGCACTTATCAACTGTGTATGATCTAATTATTGCATATATGTTTGTTGTAGCTCTGCAACTCAAGTGTAAGCTACCTGAGAGGAGTAATGTGCATTTCAGCTTTTGACAGGGCCCTGGGCTCTCTGCTTGGGTATTTAGTAAATTTCTATGTGCTAAGGAACTCAGTCCCACTTTCTTACTGGATACACTTTGTCAGGTACCATTATAATGGCACTGTATTAGCTACTGTGTAAAAGAAACCACTGAATCATTTGATTTATTTTTCCTAGTAAACTAAGATAGGGAAGCTATTTTAAAATGTTGATATGTAGAATGGGAACAAAACCCTAGAATGAGCTTCAGGGTTCCAGGGAGTCCCATGTTCCTACACAAAAGCAGGCAGGTCCTCTGAATTCCAAGCTGGTCTTGGGATGCAGTCTGCAGAGCAAGGCCCAAGCCTCGACTAGCTAACCAAGAAAGCTCGGCACCTGTTCTAAAAGTTCTGCTTTCTTTGGGAGAATCCTGCCTCAGGCGGCTTCAATGGAAGCAAAAATAGCTCAGAGGAGACGTCTGCTTCTGCATCTTAATCTATGTGAATTGGATAAGCGCAGCGAGGCCTTGGAAGGAATGATCAGGAGAGGTGAAAAGGAAGGAACATACTAAAAACTCAAAGTAGTGATTGTATATTTTAAAAATGAAAACATTTCTATGAGCACCATACCTTTCCCAGCAAATGAGTTACACAAGGCACTTCACCCACAGATGAAAACCTCCAAATGTCTCATCAGGTCAAGAAGAAGCAGTATTTTCCCTCTTCTCTAGTGTTGTCAATTCTCTTTAGAATTAGACTTCTGTAGGACAGCCTGGAGAGTTTTCAGTTACTTCTCAGCCTTTCCAACCCTCATCTTGTGTCCTTGTTTATTTAAACAAAAACAAGCCAATTTGACTGCCATGAAGTTTGTCTGCCTTTTACTTGCTTTGATGGGGCCTGTTTATAACACATATTTAGTTGCTGATGGCTGTGAGCAACCAGGCTACACAACCAAACCCAAATTATTCACAGTGAAGAGTACAAATGTGTATGACCTGCTACAACTTACAATCAGCAGTAAACTGCTGGGTCATCCCAGACCAACCCAAAGAAAATTGAAAAACCCTAAGTAAAAAGTACTTCATATATAAAGCCCTTATATACTTCCTTCAGCAAAGAAGTATATTCTTTTCACATACACCAACTGAAGGGAAAAGTGTTGATAAGTTATTTGGGAAAACTGGGTCAGGGCTGCATATTTTTAGGAGAGAGAGTGAAAAAACAAAGCTAAAACATAGAAGGTGGGTCCCATATCTTTTTAGGGTTCCAAGTCATCCTCAATCTCTTCTTCATAACCTTTAAATGAAAAGATTTCTGATTATTTAGGAAAATATTATTTATATCAATTCTATAGTAATTAAAGGCAAATTTAAACCTGAGGAATAGAATAGATTCTGGATGAGTCATTAACAAGTAACTTCTGGACAATAAAGAGGTTTTATAATCACCATTTCTCAGATAAGAAAACTGAGGCTTACAAATAATTAAACTAGCCCAGGCTGACTTAAAAATCTATACTTTAGGCTGGATGCAGTGGCTCACACCTGTAATCCCAGCACTTTGGGAGGTGGAGGCGGGCAGATCACGGGGTCAAGATATCGAGACCATCCTGGCCAACATGGTGAAACCCCGTCTCTACTAAAAATACAAAAATTAGCTGGGCGTGGTGGCACATGCCTGTAGTCCCAGCTACTCAGGAGGCTGAGGCAGGAGAATTGCTTGAACTCGGAGGTGGAGGTTGTAGTGAGCCAAGATTGCGCCACTGCACTCCAGCCTGGCACCTGGCAACGGAGCGAGACTGCGTCAAAAAAAAAAAAATTCTATACTTTAAAAATCTTTTACTTATAGCCATAGGAGGGCATAAGAGGGCATAAAACATATGCCCTCCTATGGCTATAAATAAATGGCCACCTGGACAATACTTTTTTCTCTATTTCCATCCTTCCTTCTCCTGCATATGCCAATGTGGACAGCAACCAAGCTGCCTGTAGAAGATAATGCCACCATGTGGCCAAAATGGAAACTGTCTGAACTAAACTGGTTCTACTCATGCCTCTCAGAGGATCATGCATGTAGGCCCATATGTTAAAAGGGACAATAGTATCTTCTGCAAGGAAGATGGCTTTTTGCCCCCTCTTTACAATCCTTTTTGTATTAATATATTAAACCAACTCCTATTTACCCCTCAGAACACAGCTCAAAAGTATCTCATCCTCAGTGAAGTCTTCACTGACTCCCTAGGAAAGAAGCAGCTAGGTTCACAATGCTTCCAGTACGCCTCTCCTCAAACTTTTTATCCCCATATCTATGCTTCAGCACCGAGAATTTTATATTAGTCATTTACCCCACACTGAGAGTATCTATCATGTACTAGGCACTGGACTAGAGTAAGTTATCTCAGTCAGAATATGTTTGTTGAATGAATGAATGAAAAAACTACAAACAATATCTTATCCATGTCATCAGGAAAACCTCTTCTGCTGCTTTTTTAGAATTCCATTTGTGATCTTAAAAAGTAACGCAGGGTGGAGGATGGCATACTTGTACTACAGAAACCAAAAACTGTAAAAGTCATGGAACCAACATACCTACCCTCTAATAACAATAAGTTTGCCCAAAGATGGGGTAAGGGTGACAGCCCCTCATCTCATTCTAAATATGTAACCCCCAATAAACAATGGATTATCACATTTTTTTAAAAAGTTAGAAATGTGTCTAGAATACATACATTCTGAGAGACTCTTCAATCTCCACAATTATCTTTTGTCTCAAATATCATCATTTTGGATACTTCCTTCTCTTGTATTTAACTATAAGTATAGGGGCTGGGTGCGGTGGCTGTAATCCCAGTACTTTGGGAGGCCGAGGCGGGCAGATCACAAGGTCAGATCAAGACCATCCTGGCTAACACGGTGAAATCCCATCTCTACTAAAAATAAAAAAAATTAGCCGGACATGGTGGCACGCAACTGTAGCTTCAGCTACTCAGGAGGCGGAGACAGGAGAATCGCAGGAACCCAGGAGGTAGAGGTTGCAATGAGCCGAGATTATGCCACTGCATTCCAGCCTGGGTGACGCGGCAAGACTCCATAAAACAAAACAAAACAAAACAAAAAAACTGTAAGTATAGGAACTTCCTGCAATTTACTTACTACAAACACACACAATTTTCCCACAAAATACACACTATTTTGTGGGTTACATTTTTGTGGATTAACTTGTAAATCTCTATGATTTGAAAAATATATTTCAAGTCCAAGTGACAAAAGTCATAAATAAACAATGCTGCAAAACCTATTTTTCTTTGGGGAACTTCGGGTAAAGTCAGTGGGTTCCATTTTTGTCACTTGCAGGTATCAAATGACCTTCTAGTTCCGGAATTGACACTGGCCAAAAGTCTCCATGTTCAACTGGGACAGTAGCTAAAGAGACTTATCTAAGGTTATAAGGATTCTGGAAACAAGACTGTACCTAGAGAGCTGATCATGACCATATCTGGTGTGAAAAAGAAAAACACACATACAAATAAATCCATAGGGATTGATTCAATCATTTTCTTGGAATCTCCAATGACCATGAGCCTGAGGCAAAGGATGAACCAGTGAATCACTAGATTCTCAATAAATTAAAGAGAATGAAGGTTAGCACCAAAATGCATCCCATGGATCTCAAGTAAATCATGTTTAATGCACAGGATATCTCACTATTCAAAATCAGTCCTGCATAAAACAAGAGATACAGTCATATTATTACTAGGGATTTTTTCTTTATTATAATGAGATCGAGTCCCAGATATGAATTTGGTTCCCATTCATGAAGTTTTAAAATCTCTAAACACTAGAAGAAATGTAAAGTTTTTTTAAATTGATGATTACAAAATAAAGTGGTACAAGACGACTTAGGTACAGGAAATCTCAGCCATCCAGTGAGTGAGTCATTCTGCACAGCCTAGTTTTCTGAATTGGTAAGAGCTTTACACATCAAAACAGCTCTGGAGGTTAATTATTCTGGGTGTAAATATTTCCAATGTATATTGAACATTTTCTTCTCTTCTTAAATGTATCTAAAAATGTATTCTTTCCATAGTCCACTGTTAATAGCAATAAATAGCAATTATCGGTTTATGTTATTATAGAGTGGTGCCTGCAAGGTCAATTGAGGATTCCCACCCAAATATTCCCAAGCCTTCAAGGTTTCTGCCCCAATTCTTGTCTAAAGTTACAGTTTTTCTGTCTCTTTCATAGTTGTCCAGCTGTCGGGGTCACTTTTCACTACTGATTACAGCAGTCCCTCACCTCATTCTAAATGTGTTACCCCCAATACACTATGGATTATTTGTCAATTTTTTTTAAAATGTTAGGATTGTGTCTAGTATAAGAGTAAGTACATTCTGAGAGAGGGCCTGATATATTCTCTTGGACTTTTATGCTATCTACGCTGATTGCGAAGTGGACTTTTTGCCCCCTTCCTGGTTCCTGGCTAGTTTTGGGATATGCAGAGCCACTCTACAGATTCAGGTATGCTGCAACAATTCCCGATGCTCTTTATGATCCCCACAGTCCAAAAGTAAACCAAATCATCACATGACCTCCTAAGAAATTTCTGTTCCCGGCCACACAACAAAACAAGTGCAAAGATTTCCATGCAGGCAAAATGTCTAGGTTGAAGGATTAGTTCCGAAACTGGAGAATGGTCCCTATATTGCATAATGGTTCTATACGTCGTATATCACATCATTTAGCAGCATGAACAGGTGAGTCTCTTACACAAATAAGTATGGCCAAACATTTCTTAAGGGAAAAGATTACCAAATGACTTCAAAAAACTCAGTTAAATTTTTTAAATTATGAGATTTTTAAAAATTAGGCCACTTCATTTTAACATCTAACTGTTTTACTTACTAACCTGGTGGCTGCTATTTTGGGAAAAGTTATCTCCATCACTCAAAGGAAAAAGTGCTGCTCCAACATTTGAATAACCTAAAGATGAGTTTGAACACTCCCTACCAGCACTGAAATCAAGCATTCAACCTAAATGACTATACGTAAATCCTCCGCATTCTATAAAACGCAAAATTTACATAACCTGTTTGTCAAACCTGAGAACGTAAAACCAAGCAGGTAAACCAGGCTTCCCGCTGAAATTAAGGATCGAAGCAAAGAGAGCGGATCATCAGTTACCCTAGTTATGCTTCCACACCCCAGTGAAGGAGGCTGGCCCTCCAGCTATTTATAAACGTGTAGCTCAACCAAAGGGGGCCCTGTCATAGCCACCCCAGTGAGTCCGGGTGTAAGCTGGGAGGCTTGGGTTGAATGGAATCTCCCTTAGTGTGGCCCTCCATACTTGGCAATGCAGGATCTTTCGGGTGCAGTCCTGTCTGGTCAGGAAAAGAACTGTGAGGATTTCCAGCGGTCACTTCCACCCTATGATTCTATATATGGAAGCATCTCATTCTAGTGTTTTCACCATCGTGCACACCATACTAGGGAGGAGGAATGAGGAGGCCGGCTTGCTTCTTGCTGCTCTGAAGGCACACTCACTTTAGTGTCTCCCAGGCCCCACTGCCCTGGACTGGACCTTGTCATCAAATGGCAACCCAGACCTCTGCTGAGCCTTGCAGGCTCGCAGCTCCAACATGGAACAGCTGGAAGAGGGCCCTGCATTCTTTTCTCTGCATAAACACTGGGGGCTCTGTTCACCCTCCTGCAGCAGCATGAACTAAAGAATTTCCCCCTATCGAAAATCACAACCATCAGACTTTTCCCCCATCCCCCAGCTTCCTCCTACCCGCCAGGATATAATTTCAGTCTGTCACCACCCACGCCAGCAAATAGGAAACTGCTGGACCTTTCGACTATATTCACTTTCCATACTAGTTGAAGTGTCCGTAAATACTAGCAGGGTAATATGAAACGATTCTATTCTATTCAGTAAAGTTGCCTAAAGAAAAGCATTAAAGAACCCAATTCATGCCTGTCCTTTCTCCAAGATCCGTATCAATATGGATAACGTCACGAGTGGTAAGCGTAACCCCGTAATATACATATTGCAAATGTCATTTTACTAGTCTGTAGCGTCACCTACATATTATTCTGAAGAGGAAGCTCTAAAACCGGAATATCCGTGGGGGAAAACGAATAATAAAATTGAATTTTCATGTACTCTTCATACAACCATATCCAAGCTTGGCTTCTGAAGGGCAGTCCTGGACGTCTATCATGTGTTGCTGAAATCCAGCGAGCCACGTTGCCCAAAAGAAGGAGGAAGGAGAAAACACACACACACACACACACACACACACACACACGCACACCCAGAAAATCCAGACTCTACGTGACCTGACTTACTTATTTCTCAGGAAACTGCATGAGAGAGAAAAATCAATCATTCATGCTACCGTAGCTACCACGCGGGAAGGGGCTGACAGAGTTCACAGTGGGCAAAACCCCCAAGCGGCCGGCGGAGGTAAGCAGGCGGCGGGGGGCCTGTGATGGGGTGGATGCCGAGGACCTCCCGGGGCCGCGCCGTCCGGGTCCCGGCGGAGCGGCTGGCGGGGGCGGGCCCCGACCTGGCCCGAGGCGGGGAAGCTGGGGGGGGCGGGCGGGACGGCTGCGGCCGCGCACTTACCGGGGCTGTTGGCCTCGCGTTCGAGGATGTGCAGCTCGGCGCAGTCGGCCAGCGAGTGCTCCAGGCAGAGCTGGAGGAAGCGGGCCTGGGTCTGGCTCACGCGCTTGAGCAGCGACAGCAGCGCAACAGTCTGCTCGCACTCATTCCAGCCCTTAAACCAGCCCGCCAGCACCCCGACCTGGTCGCGAAACATCATGGTTAGGGGGCCGCCCTCGGTCTACAGAGCTCCCTGGGCGCCCCAGTCCGCCCCGCCCGCCCCAAAGTTTGGCGGAGCCGCAGCCCCGCGGCCGGTGACGCGTTCCGGTTCCAAGGTGGCTCTGGTGCCCGGACGCTGCAGGTACTGCCTGGGCTCCTGCCTTGCTCGTCTGGTTTCAGTTACGTTCCGGTGGTTCTGGCTGATTTCCCCAGAGACGATGACAAGTAGCACGGAAATGTGTCTTTAAAAAAAAAATAACGACTTTTTAAAAAATCTCCCACAAGGCACACAACTGAATGAAGAATGCTCTCTTTCTCTCCGCTTCTTGCAGCTTCGGGATGATTTCCGGCGTCCTGGGGTCTCCTCCCCGCTGGGCGGCAGCTCAGACCCTTCACGCCCGCATTCCCGAGCGGCGATCACCACTGGAAGGAGAGAAAGAGCTGCAGTGAGACCTCGGCCAGCGAAGGAGCGCGCCCTGGGGGACGAGGGCATCAGAGGGGGCCGGGGCCGGGAGTGGGGGCGTCCCTCGGAAGGTTGGGTCCCCCGAAATCCGGCCGCCCCCTCTGCACCCGGATGCGGGAGATGGGCTATTCCCGGCCGGGGAATAGCGAGAAGCCTGCTTCCCAGGTGCAGGAGGAGACCCCGCGGCTTCCTGTTGCTGCCGCTGCTAACGGCTGCTGTTCCCTGCACGCCCCGCCCGGGGTGGCCTCGGGCGCCGTGCCTGCGAACGCCAGCACCAGCAACAGATCTTCCCCGCGCAGAAAACTTGCAATGCGGCTGCGAAGGGGCGCGGGGGTGGGGGTGGAAGCTAATGCAAAGCAGAGGCGGAGGCAGCGGCAGCCCGAGTTCCTTCCTCCTCCTCTTACTCCTCCTCCTCTTCCTCCTCCTCCTCCTCCTCCTCCCAGAGAAGCAGTCTAGCGGCTGCAGCTCCATCTACAGCAACAGCCAGCATCTCCACCGCCAGGCGCCCCTCTGGATTTAGGCCGTGAGCAGCCGCGGCAGCAGCTCGAGACAAAAATAAACTCTCCCCACCCAAAGCTCCGCGCCCAGCGGGCGGCGGCACAACCCAGAGCCCCGGCTCCCCCGCGCCGCCCCGCGGCAGCCCACCCGGGAGGTCTCCCAGGGCCTGCTCCGGCCGGAGCGGTCACTGTGCGCGCGCGTGTGCGTGTGTGTGTGTGCGCGCGTGTGTAGCAGGCATCCTGCCGCCGCCGCCTACGGGCGGGTCTGTCCGGCCCGGCGCCTCGCCCGCGCGTCGCAGGCCGAAGGCAGCACAGCCCGGGCCACACGCCGCCCGCGGGGACGGCTGGGGTCCGCAGCGCGGCTCCCTTCGGCGGGCTGGGCGGCCCCGCGGGGAATGCGGATCGGCGCCGCCGGCACACGCCCCCCAACGACAGCAAAGAAGAAAGTTCGGCTGCGGGGGTTCCCCCTAGTCCTATCCCGGTTCTGGTGGCCACCACCGGCGGGGAAGAGAGCCCAGAGGCTCAGCTTTCCAGGGGCGGCTCGCTTCCAACACGCTGCTTCCCGGCTCCCAGAACTTCTCGGGCGGAGGGGGAAGCCCCCGGGCAGGGGGACCCCAGTGACCGGCGGGTCCCCGGCCGAGGGTCGTAGGGAGGGAGCGCTCACCTCGGCGCGGCTCATCCCGGCGGCTCGGGGGCCCTTGCGCGGGTCCGGGGCCGCGGCGGCTCTCAGCGGGGTTGGGGGCGCCCGGAGCGAGGGCCGCGGGCCATGCCGTCGGGGCTGGCTGCGCGGAGAGAGTCGGGGCCGCGGCAGCCGCCTTTGCTGCTGCCTCCAGTGTCGGCTCGCGGAGGACTGAGCCGCTCGAGCCGGAGCTCCCCACATGCTACTGATTAACATACACCATTACATCATGGGCTTGGCAGGGAGCGCCCGAGCGGGGGGAGAGGAACCCGGGCGGCGGCGACGGCTCAAGGGGGGAGCCGGGGGGAGGATCCCCAGACCCGGCGCGGGGCGGGGGAACGGATTCCTAAGTGGGGACCCGAAAAAGGGGAGGGGAGCGGAGTGGGAGGAGCCGGTGGCGCAGAGGGTCGGGTAGAAGGAACCTCGGAGAGGAGCGAAGAAGTTCGGGGAAGAGGACGAATCCGGGTGAATTTCTTCCCGCGGCCGCCTGTGTGTTCTGGAGGGGTCGGGGCACTCAAGCCACCCGAGCCAGGGCAAAAGGGACCCGAGGGCGCTCGGGCGGGGGCGGTGCTGCCACCCGCTGCTCGTCCTTGGGAATGTGGTTCCTCCGCTCGGGTGACCCTCGGCCCTTCTGGGGCCCCGGGGTGGCCGAGCAGTGTGGCCCGCGGGCGGTGGAGACCCGAGGTCCCTGCTGCAGACACTGGGATGGGTTCCGGTGGTCGTGGAGGCAAAGGGCCGAAGAGGCTGAGGGGCAGTGCGCAGGGTTGGACGTGCCCAGGCGCTGGGCTCCGTGCCGCCCTAGTCCAAGGGCCTGACCCGGGTCGGGTGCCGGATGCCCTTTGCTCTGGTGCAAGCTCCTGAAGGCCAGCCCGGCGTCCGGCTGCGTCCCATTCTAACCCCGGGGAGGCGGCCCAACTCCTGAGACACGTCCGGGGAGCTGTGCCTGGCGCGCGGGCTGCGGCTTCTGGCCTGGAGTGGAGGCGAGCGCCGCCCTGGGCGGCAAGGAGGTGGGGCGAGGCCACCTGTCGGCGATTGGGTGTCGCCAGGCCCCGCAATGTGCACCTGGATCTGGAGAGTGCGCAGGGCCGCGGCCGCACCGGGGCTTCAGGTCCTCGCCGCGCGAGAGGCGAGAGGGGCACGGCGCGGAGGCTGAGTTGTGCGGTATGGGCTGCGAAAGTGCATCTGCTAGTCTTGAAAGTAAAGGTTTGGTTGGAAATACCCTAAAACCTAAAAACCTCTGTACCTCTTGATATGAGTTGAATATTCGCAAGGAAGACTTGATGACTACATATGGGCTAGCTCCGTGATTTCAGAGGAAACACTGCGCCCTCCAGCAACTTGAGGCTTTGTTTATACAGGAGTAATTCACAGAAGGCAGTGAAACGCGTGCTTCAGACCCAGCCTTCCGTACTCCTGCTAATCCACTGTTTTGAAGAGAAAGTATCTGAGATATTATTCCAGTAATTAACACTTTTGTTTTCCAATTCCAGCATATGTCCCTGGAATTTCAAAGCTTTCTTCCCTTCCTCCTCAAATTTAGTTTCTGCAGCGTATAGGTCGTTTCAGACACGTGACAGCACCTAACCATCTGTTAGGGTTTTTGAAAGGTCTTGTCGAACTGCAACAATGTGGATTTTTAAAAAGTTAATTATTAACCAGACAGGTAAGGTATCCGCATAATTTAATGAATATTTTGCCCTATTCAGAAAACAAGAATTCTGGAGTCAGTGTTTTATTTTTGTTTTGTTTTGTTACTGTAGAGGCAGAAAGTCTTGATAGATTTTCTCCAAGGATTACTATCAATTAGCTAATTTTTAGTAATAACATATCAGGAAAAAGGGAGGATTAGAGAGTATGGTCTACTTCGGTATGTATCTTACTACAAATTGTAGGCAAAGCAGATGTTCTTCTAAGGCTTTTGGAAGCTCCCAAGAGTGAATTTTTTAAAAGAAAGTGAAAGAAACAGAAATGTCATTAACTTATGTATTGTCACCTGCAGCTTACTAAAGGTATAGTAAAACTAAAAATAAAACAAACAAAAAAAAAAAGAAAAAAAAAACCCACTTAGGCTCGTGAATGAAAATACTGCCATCTACTGGAAGAGTGTAGTTCTTACAACAGCCTTTGACCTAGGAAAAGACATTGATACATCTAATTTTGAATTCTTACTGTTCAGGACCCTCTAAGACATATAAAGTTGAGCATGACATGAGCTGTCAATATTCTTGTATTTGTGTGTTAACAATTCCTTTCCTCTGGGCAAATAAGAGGGAGTATGAATAAAACCCAGGGGAAATATGGCCTCACTCTTCCCCAAAGTGAAGTCATCATTCTAAAGGAAAAAACAAACAAACAAACAAAACGGCATTCACTAAATATAAGGTATTGTATTAAGTGTGGATTTTTCCTATGTGAACCTGGACCTAGTATTATTGATAAATAAGAAGTGCCTAACAAGTACTAAATATTCATATCACTTGAAAAATGAATGAAAATATCCTTTCATTAAGAGATACGACTATATCCATGTTCATTATATTCCTATTTATTCATTTGAAAAATGCTTATTGTGTCACTTTGTGCCAGGCACTGGGTTAGTCAATAAGTACCCTAAGTATTCTGAGTACCAAGTACAGGCAATGAGTACATAATGGTGTACTAACCAAGAGATACTCCTTGGAATCTGGGAAGGGAAGAAATTGTTTTCTGAGTGAATAATACTTTTTATCAAATAATTCAAAGGTTTAGATGTTCCAAAGATTACCAATTCTAGATAAATCATTGACATATTTATAAATCACTGCCTAAGAGGATGCCTAAGTATTGTTTGTGTCAGTAAGAAACCCCAGGGGGCAGCGGTGGCTCATGTGTGTTGTCCTGGTGCTTGAGGAGGCGAGGCTACGCGTTCCAGGCCAGTCTGGGCAACATAAGCACCTCTTATTCATTAAAAAAAAAAAAAAAAAAAAAAAAGGAAAGAAATCCGCCCCCCAAAAAAAGAAGCCCCAAAGATTTCATGTGTATTTTTAATTTATATTTCTTCTAGAATAATCTAAAACAAACAAAAGAAATGCATTAGATATAAAAGGATTAGAGCTGTTATCTTTAATTATTTGCTTTATAAATTAGCAAAAGCATTAAAATCTCTGCATAAAGGTAAGTGATAATGGATAATTGCTATTCATTTAATCATTTGATAAATATATATCAAACACTTGTTCTGTGCCAAGTCCTCAAGATAAAACGTTAAGACATATGATATCTTTTATCTAACACAAAAGTTCATATAACAAACATATATATAAATAAAATTTCATATATTCATTACACATTTTTAAATGCATATATATGCCATAGGAAAATGTTTGAAAACATTTACACCAAAATGGTGACTAATGGTGAACTTCTCTACATGGTAGGATTTCTGAGGATTGTTGTCTTGTTTCTCTATATTTATTTTCTAGCTTTTCTACTGTGAGTAAGAAAACTAAAACAAAACAAAACACTACAGGAGTTCAGGCCTACTGACAAAAGCTTAACTTTAGAAGTATCCTAAAGAAACTCTACTGTAAAACTTGGGTCTGTAACTCCCAAGTATTGTTTGAGCCTGTATTGCTTCCTATCTAGGACTTGTCCTAGACTCACTGGTCTCCCTTCCTCAGTTCTGATCTTTCCACTCTCTAGCTCAGACATTTTCTGTGATTTCTGAATAGACACTGAATACATTCCAGGCTACTTGGTCTGGCATACAAAGATTCCAGGATTTGGCCACTATCTGCCCTACTGCACCTCTCTTCTACATTTCATTCACTGATTCATTCACAGAAAGTATTTGTTGAGTATAAATCACCCTGCTAGGCAATTCGAGGATACAAAGGTAGAAGAAGAACCATGCTCTCTTCAACCTCCAGTGGGTAGCATAAAGTATGTTCTTGGCATGTGTGTGCACACACACATCCACACAAAAAAAGTACAGTGTGAAGTGGGTCTGAGAGGAGGCAACACACAGTGTTAAGAGAAACAAGAAGAGCCAGCAATTCTGCTAGAAAATTAAGGAAGACACTGTGGATCTGTTGCCTTTTGAGCTGGTGTTCATTGGATAAATAGTTTCAACAGAGATAGGCAAAATTTTAAATATTTATGACCAGGGGGATATAGATATCCTAAGAAATGCATAGCAAGTACTAAAAATTCACATCACTTGAAAAATGAATGAAAATATCCTTTCATTAAAAGAGATATTACTATGTCCATGTTCACTATATTTCTGTTTATTCCTTTGAAAAATACTGATTGTGTCACTTTGTGCCAGGCACTGGGTTAGGCAATAAGTACCCTGAGTATTCCGAATACCAAGTATAGGGACTTAGTACTCAGTGCCTACACCTATGGGGACCAGGATATCTAGATATTGTTTGTATCAAGAAAGCATCCTGAGGACGCCATGTTTGTGTATTTTAAGTTCACATTTCTTCTAGTAGTAATAAGATAACACAAGGAAAGGAAATGCAGCTCTTCCCAGACTTTGGTGTATGCTAGTGGAAAGTGATCCTCTAGTATCGGCATCTACTGAATGAGCTATTCTGTATCCTTTTCCAGATGACCTGAGGATGAAATTTTTAGGACTCTACCCCACTGAAGTAAAAGCACCATTGCTATAAGATAACGTATACTAAAGTATGAAGACAAAAATGTCAATTTTAGCAATTTGTAATAGCAAAATGCTAGAATACCTATCTGCAGGGCAATGAGCAAATAAAGTATTAAACCACCATACTATGAATGTCATGCACTTTAAAAATACATATATATTTTTAGAGACAGCGTTCACTATGTTGCTCAGGCTAGTCTCGAACTCCTGGCTCGAGCGCTTCTCCCACCTTGACCTCCCAAAGTGCTGAGATTATAAGCGTGAGCCAACTCAGCCAGCCTTATGCACTTATTTTTTTTAAAAAAAGTTATACTTGAGAAAAATGCATCAAAATATGATAGATTAATTGACAGAGAAATAGATAATGTGATAAAAAATACAGCAAAATGTTAATTGTAGAATATAGGTGGTGAGGATAAAAATGTTCACCGTTTAATTCTTCCAAGTTTTCTGTATGTTTGAAAATGTTTATAATAAATTATTGGAGACAAAAAGGATTGATTCTAGTTTATATGTATTGGCCTAGAAAGATAAGTTTTAAGTGTCTTTAGTATCATTCTATTTTTGTTGCTTAAGAAAGCTGGCTCTAAAGCAAAGGTCTGAGTCTTAAAGCCTAGTCCCCGTCATTTGCCAGCCCTGTGACCTTCCTCACGCCACTTGACACTCTGTGGTTTAGTTTTACTGGTAACAAACCTACCTCGTTGTTATTATGAGAAGTAAATAAATAATACACTTGATTTCTTAAAACAGTGCCAGGCATGTAGCAAGTATTCAAAAAATACTATTATTAGCTGTGACTGAGAGGAAAAAAGAGGCCATGTGGGGTGGGAAGGAGCAAATAAACCTGTGTCTCTCTATATAGATATAGTATATATATAAATATAAACTTTGATTTTATGTTTTATATACATATATATATATACACACACACATATGTTTGGAATAGAAGGAGGACACACACACACACAGCATTATGTTTTTTTGTTTGTTTGTTTTTAAGTGTAATGTAACCCCATAAGGAAACAATCAGACAAATCCAGAGACATTCTCCAAGATAACTGGCCTGGAAAAAAATGGCAGGACTGCTCCAGATTAAAAGAGACTTAGGGCACATGACAGTTGTAAGCAATGTATAACCCTTCATTGCATTGAAGTTTGAAAAAATAGCTATAAAAGACATTTGGGGCCGGGCGTGGTGGTTCAAGCCTGTAATCCTAGCACTTTGGGAGGCTGAGGTGGGTGGATCACCTGAGGTCAGGAGTTTTGAGACCAGCCTGACCAACATGGTGAAACCTCTTCACTACTAAAAATACAAAAAAATTATCTGGGTGTGGTGGCAGGTGCCTGTAATCCCAGCTACTTGGGAGGCTTAGGCAGGAGAATTGCTTGAACCCGAGAGGCAGAGGTTACAGGGAGCCGAGATCACACCATTGCACTCCAGCCTGGGTGACAAGAACAAAACTCTGTCTCAATAATAATAACAATAATAATTTAAAAAATATATTTTGGGGTCAATTGGGGAAATGTTGAACATAGGCTGGAAATTTGCTGATATTAGGGAATTATTAGTTTTGTTTTGTTAGGTGTGACCATGGTATTGTGGTTATGAAGGAGGGTACCCTTTCATTTTATTTTTAAAAAATATATTAGTGCTTGAGGTATCTGGGTAAGTAAGTGGTCAAGATGTTTGCAACTGACTTTGAAATAATTCAGCAAAAAACACATACATAAACACATAGATAAATGTGGCAAACCTTGCATCAGGTGGTAAGTATAATAGGTGTACATCAAACTATTATTATTTTTTTGTTTTGTTTTGTTTTGTTTTATTGAGACAGTCTTGCTCTGTCACCCAGGCTGGAAGGCAGTGGTGTCCTCTCAGCTCACTGCAACCTCCATCGCCTGTGTTCAAGCAGTTCTCCTGCCTCAGCCTCCCTAGTAGTTGGGATTACAGGTGCCTGCCACCATGCCTAGCTAATTTTTGTATTTTTAGTAGAGACAGTGTTTTATCATGTTGGCCAGGCTGGTCTCGAACTCCTGACCTCAAATGATCCTCCTGCCTCAGCTTCCCAAAGTGCTGGGATTACAGGTGTGAGCCACCCCACCTGGCTTGAACTATTATTTTTAATTTTCTGTGTGTTTGAGATTTTTCTTAATATAAAGTTAAAAAACAGAGTTAAGTAGAAAGTTTTAAAACACAGACACAGGAGGCTGTGAAGGACATTTGCAAACACAAGGAAATGTGCAAGTTCTTAGTAAATACTGTCAGTGGTTTGGCATCAAGAACAAAGACACGAATTGTAGCAACATCAGAGTTTAATGCACTATTTCTCAAAGGGGTTCATGAACCTTGAGCATCACAGTCACCTGGGCTCTTCTTAAAAACGCAGATCCCTGCTGGGCATGGTGGCTCACACCTGCAATCCCAACACTTTGGAAGGCCAGAGGGAGGATTGCTTAAGCTCAGGAGTTTGAGATCAGCCTGGGCAACATAGTGAGACCCTGTCTCTACTAAAATTCAAAAAAATTTAGCTGGGCATGTGGTGCATACCCTGTAGTCCTAGCTACTTTGGAGGCTGAGGCAGAAGAATAGCTTGAGCCTGGGAAGTCGAGGCTGCAGTGAGCCCTGAGCATGCCGCTGTACTCCAGCCTGGATGACAGAGTGAGATACTGACTCAAAAAAAAAAAAAAAAAAAAAAAAAGCAGGTCCCTGAGTTCCTCTGCAGATACAGGGAATGGTTATTTCTAAAGGTTTCAAGTAAGTCTCAATTACAGTGTTTACCAAACCTCCTTGATGCAGTTCTAGCGTTTACTAAACATACAGATTCTCAGGCCCTTGGCTTGGTAATTTTTATTCACTTGGGCTGGGGCTGAGCATCTGTAATGCAGCAAATGCTTTAGACAATTTTACGATTTAGCAAGGTTAGAAAACACCGTTTAAAAACTGAATGCAGGCCGAGTGTGGTGGCTAATGCCTATAAACCCAACACTTTGGGAGGCCAAGGTGGGCGGATCACTTGAGGCCAGGAGTATGAGACCAGCCTGGCCAACATGGAAAAACCTTGTCTCTACTAAAAATACAAGAATTAGCCTGGCATGGTGGCACATGCCTGTAATCCCAGCTACTTGGGAGGCTGAGATGGGAGGATCCCATGAACCCATGGGGCGGAGGTTGCAGGGAGCAGAGATTGTGCCACTGCCCTCTAGACTGGGCGAAGGAGCAAGACTGTGTCTCAAAAATTAAATAAAATAAATAAATAAAAATGAAAACTGAATGCAGTTTCCTAAATACACTTGATAAGAATCACTTTGGCTGCTCATGGAAGTCACCCATATTTATGGAATTCACAAAATCCTTCCAAATAGAATCTTCTGGGATTGGGTATGGAAGTCTGTATTTTTATTAAGAGACTCTGGTAATTCTTGACATCAGACAACTTGGGAAACGTCAGAGCACAATTATGCAAAGCCATCTGAAAGAATGGCCCAGAGGAGCAACAGGGGCAGCTACAGACAGGTGGAGTGAGAAGGGAGTGCCCCTGCTGGATCAATACAAGCCCTCTCTAGATCAAAGACAGCACCTCAGTCATCTCAGTGCCACTCAGGCCCATCTTTCAGGCATCCTAGTCCCCATAGTCCAATCCCAAAAGCATGATTAGAAGACGTCATCCCATTTGGAGTACCTACAGGAAGAAAACGTGATGGCCGGAGTGTGCAGGATTTGGGTGCCTGCAGTAGTAGAGTTCTCATTGTAAATTAATCCTCTTTCATGTTGGATGCATGCAACAATCTCACAAGCTTGCTGAATGTATGTCAACTCCTGAAAGATGGCCTAATTGGCCTGATCCCCAGCCCCAACCCCGCTTTTTTTTTGGCTGCAAAAAGGAGGGCCCTGCTAAGGTAAATGTGTCCCTTTGGAGATTTCTGAAAAACTACCCAGACATCCCTCGCTTTCCAAGCAATTTCACACTCTAATATCCTCTGGACTTCTACAGAATAGTTAGACAAAGAGAAGTATCTGTCAGGGAAGTCAGGTTTTTGGAGCAGTAGAGGGGGTTCTCAGCTGGACACCCTGGAAACATGCCTTGCCTCCCTAGCAGGCTGCAGGGGCCCTGCCCCCACCCTGGCCTGCCTTCAGTTCCTCAGGCATACCCAGCTCATTCCCTTCTCCAGGCCTTTCCACTGATATTCCTGGAGAATCGAGTCTCTCCTACTTTTTACCCAGAGCCTCAAAAGGCTGGCTCCCTCACGTCTTAGCTCAAATGCCACCTGCTTAGAGAAGCCTTTTTAGACCACACTATCTAAAGTAGTAGGTCCTTCCTTATGGTAGCACTTACCACAAACAGAAATGATGTCGCTTATTCATTTGGTTACCTCTTTATTATCTCTCTCCCCTCACCAGATTTTACACCCTTATTACAAGCACTTTATTTATTTCTAGGATCCTCAATATGTTCACAGGACCTGCCATGTAGAAGTGCACAGTATATACTTGTGAATTGAATGAATGAGTCTCAGGGCTGAAAAATGTCTTAGAAGATCCCCGGTTTGGCTGGGTGCGGTAGCTCATGCCTATAATCCCAACACTTTGGCAGGCTGAGGCAGGCAGATCATGAGGTCAGGAGATCGAGACCATCCTGGCCATGGTGAAACCCCATCTCTAATAAAATACAAAAAATTAGCTGGACGTGGTGGTGCATGCCTGTAGTCCCAGCTACTCAGGAGGCTGAGGCAGGGGAATTGCTTGAATCCGGTTGCAGTGAGCTGAGACTGTGCCACTGGACTCCAGCCTGGTGAAAGAGCAAGACTTTGTCTCAAAAAAAATAAAACAAGAAGAGCCGAGGTCTATCCCCATCATGTGTATGTGTATATATATATTTTTGAGACAGAGTCATGCTCTGTCACCTAGGCTAGAGTGTAGTGGTGCAATCTCAGCTCACTGCAACCTCTACCTCCAGGTTCAAGCGATTTCCTGCCTCAGCCTCCCTGTTAGCCTCCCTATTAGCTGTGATTACAGGTGTCCGCCACCACGCCCAGCTAATTTTTGTGTTTTTAGTAGAGACGGCGTTTTACCATGTTGGCTAGGCTGGTCTCGAACTCCCGACCTCGTGATCCACCCACCTTGGCCTCCCAAAGTGCTGGGATAACAGGCATGAGTCACCATGCCAGGCCCCCACCCTATAATTAAATGCCCTCGAACAGTTTTGAGACCTAGTCCATGGACTGGTACCCAGCTCGTGAGGGTGTTTTTATTTAAACTGCAGCAAAACAAGACTAGCAAGAACAATGCTTTTTCATTGTTCTAAATTTATTCAAGTTAAAGGACTTTATGCTAAAATTATGCTCTTCCTGTTTTGGGAGGTATTAAAGTATCTTCTATTACATTGTGGTGATAACAAGTGGTATTTAACTGTTTAATGTCCTTTCTTGAAAAAAACAAAAATAAAACCTTGATGACTTTAATTGGTCTCCTGGTCTTTCCAACTTATGACATTCAGAATTCTGGAAGCCACTGGTCTCACATTCATCTGTGTGACTATTTAGATGATGCTTAAGTGGCCATTGCCTTCCTGGTTGCCCTTGATTACTAAAGTGTGCTTTTTTTTGAGAAGACAGAATCTCGCTCTGTCACTCAGGCTGGAATGCAGTGGTGCAATCACAGCTCACTGTTGCCTCAACCTCCCAGGCCCAACACTGTATTCCCACCTCAGCCTCCAGAGTACCTGGAACCCCAGGTATGCACACCACGATGCCTGCCAATTTTTTTAAAAATTTTTTTGTAGAGAAGGGTTTTGCCATGTTGTCCAGCTGGTCTCGAACTCTTGAGCTCAAGTGATCTGCACGCCTCAGCCTCCCAAAGTGCTGGGATTACAGGCGTGAGCCACTGTGCCCAGCCTGTGCCTTCTTTAAATTTTTCTTCTGTCTCTCTGTGACTTCCAGCTGTGGTGGTATGGTGTTATGGAGGTGCACTGCTCCGCTCTCCTCCCAGAGAGTCTGCCACTGAGTGGTAGCCAGCTGCAGCTGCTGCCCTTTGGTTTCACTATAGTTTTCATGTCAAAGCCATGTCTTTCTGGGGCTGCCCCTGGCCAGCAACTGAGCACAGCATGGGTAATAGGGTTGGGCCATTCGTGACCAATATGAGATGCCTCCAAGGGCATCAAAGGAGGGACACCCCATCCACCTAGCACAGACTTTCTCGGAATGGTGCTGTAGTGCTTTTTGCTCTCTCTTTTTCAACTTTCACAGTTATTTCCCCCAATAAATGACTTGTAGGTCTATTTCTTCTTGGCATCTGCTAGTTCGAGAACCTTCCTGAACTAACTTACTTATCCCTTGGCTTACAGTGACTCTGGGAACTAGACAAGGTATTTTTTTTTCTTTTCTTTTTTTTTTTTGAGATGGAGTCTTGCTCTATCGCCAGGCTGGAGTGCAGACAAGGTATTCAAATGTGATCTGGCCCGCTGTGCAACTATGGACAGTTACTTAATCTATTTCCCCATGTGTAAGATGGGGATATTACTAGTCACCTATAGGGTTGCTGGGATACTTGAGGGGAAGAACATGTGAAGTGCCTAACAGTGCCTGGTGCTCATTAATAATGGTAAGGGCCTGTCCCCTACTGGTGCCATTATGAAAAAACTGCACTGTCTATTTAAAGGGTGTTCTGATCTACAAAAGTACATTTTATATGTTCAAATAAAAAGTGACCAAAAGTGTAGCTTTTCTTTTTAATTGCATATTTTAAAGGACCTGGAGAATTCTTAGGGTTATCAGGGCGTGATACCAGACAATCTAATGTAAAATGAATTTTAGTGCAAAGTCGACCTTCCAAAAGAGCAGATGTCTAGATGACTTCCAAAGTCATCCAAAGAGCAGATGGCTAGGCAGTAATCTGGGAGGAATGGGATTTAGGGGAGCTAGAAACATGGCCAGCAGGCGGGGAGACCATTTCTTTCTTAGAAGGAGACCAGCACAGGTGATTCTCTGGACTCGATTCAGGACAGGCGCAGAATAGTTGACAAGTGAGAGTTTGCAAGTGAGCACAGGTGATTCAGATCTGGATGTGGAGAAGGAATTCACTTGTATAAGATCAGACTTGGTTGGCTGAACAGAAGTGCCCAGAACTGAGGAACTAGGAGACCAATTGGAAGTAGGCCCAGGTGGTATTTTCATCAGCTAGAACTCTGCCTCTGTATTTGCCACTAAGAGCTGCAACTGTTTTCCTGAAAAGTGGGCCCAGCTGTGGGAAAGTGGTGTCTACGTTAAAAATATTATTAAATGATTGCAATGCCTGCTCTGTAAGCTTGTTGGGAGGTTTGAAAATAACTGGCACATTACTTGGAACATAGTAGGTACTTAATAAGCATTCTTTTTCCTTCTTGTTCGACACACATTTGAGTGTGTTGATTTGGTTAATGTGCAGTGTGGCTCTGCCTCTCAGAGAGAATTGCTTTATTCACTCTTCGAAGACATGGTCTCTCAAAGCCATGTCATAAGGCGTACGAGAGGATTGCCAGGGCTCAAATCAGGATTCGAGGGATGAAGAGAGAGAGGAGAGGAAGGAACTGCAGCTCTAGTGACAGATGGCATGTGGGAAGGCTAAATCAGGAGTCAGGTCTGCTAAGATAGCAACAGTGAAAGGCAGGCTGGGAAGGCCTAGGAGCTGCGGCTTAAGGAGACTAAACTTGAGTTCAGATCTCATTATAAGGAGCTCAGAAATATCTTGGCGTTGGCAGGGGCACACATTCGAATAGAAAGCCAGCATTCTGTTAGCCCAGGGGAGAGTGGTAATTGCCTGCACCAATTTTCTGATTCTCTAGCACCTTTTTACACTAGTCGAGTCATGGCCTAATAATCCAAACCCAAACCAGAGCTGCTGGCTAGCACAAGAGAAGCCAGGCCAGAGTGAGCCTCAGGTGAAGCTTTGGGACTCGGGGAATCTGTTTTCATTTTTCACTCAAGTTCTTACTATTCTGAAGATAGTTTTCAAATTATCTTCAGTTTCTCAATTTAGAGATTTTTTTCCAGAAAAAAAGACTCCTTAAACCCGGTTTTAAGTAAATAGAATGCAGCTACCCAAAGGCCATGAGCAATTGTGATTCTTTTTTTTTTTTTTTTTTTTTAAGACAAGAGTTTCGCTCTTTTTGCCCAGTCTGAGTGCAACAGTACAGTCTCGGCTCACCGCAACCTCCGCCTCCCAGGTTCAAGCAATTCTCCTGCCTCAGCCTCCTGCGTAGCTGGGATTACAGGCACGTGCCATCAGGCCCAGCTAATTTTGTATTTTAAGTAGAGACGGGGTTTCACCATGTTGGTCAGGCTGGTCTCGAACTCCTGACTTCAAGTGATCCACCCACCTCGGCCTCCCAAAGTGCTTGGGATTACAGGCGTGAGCCACCACACCCGGCCCCGAGCAACTGTGATTTTTATTTAGGAGTCACACTGGAATGTGAATTGAACAAGCATGCTAAATCCATGAAGGGAAAACCATGTTTCATTGTGCTCCAACACACATAACATAAAACTTACACTTTTCACCATTCTTAAGTATACATTCCAGTGTCATTAAGTACATTCACGATCATCACTGCAGTTCACTTCCAGAACTTTTTCATCATCCCAAACTGAAACTCTGTATCCATTAAGCAGTAACTCCCATTCTCCCTCTTCCCAGCCCCTGACACCCACCATTCTACTTTCTGTCTGTATTAATTTGAATGCTCTAGGTACCTCATGAAGGTGAAATAGAATATTTGTTCTTTTGTGACTGGCTTCTTATTTAACTTCTCATAAAGTCTTCAAGGTTCATCTATGTTGTAACATGTACAAGTACCTTATTTCTTTTTATTTTCTCTTTTGAGACAAGGTCTTGCTCTTTCACCCAAACTGGAGTGCAGTGGCACAATCATGGTTCACTGCATCCTTGACCTCCCTGGCTCAAGTGATCCTCCCACCTCAGCCTCCCAAGTAACGGGTACTCCAGGTGTACACCACTACATTCAGCTAATTTTTTAATTTTTATTTTTTGTAGAGTCAGGGTCTCACCTTGTTGCCCAGGCTGTCTCAAACTCCTGGCCTCAAGAAATCCTCCTACTGTGCTAGGGTGACAGGTGTGAGCCACTGCACCTGGCCATCTTTTTTTTTAAGAGATGGAGTCTCACTAGGTTGCCCAGGCTGGACTCAACTCCTGGGCTCAAGTAATTCTCCCACCTCAGCCTCCTAAGTAGCTGGGATTACAGGTGTGAGCCACCACACCTGGCTCCTTTTATTGTGGTTGTTGTCGTCGTCTGTAGCCCTTGGCCCAGTGGAGCACGTAGACCCTCAATAAACTCAATTAAGTAAATGAAGACATGCTCACCCCCATGCAATGATAAGCAGTGTCTGGCAGCAGGGAGTACGTCAGTCCTTTTTAAGGCAGAGTAATATTCCATGAAGAAAACTTTTGAGGCAGCTTTCTCTGGAATGGAGTCAGATGTGAGGGGCTAACTAATTTTTTGAAGTTACTTTAGTCAGGAACGCTGTATTTTTGACTGATTTTTAAATCAAAATTTAAATCCTCAAACTAATCCAAACTAATTAACTAGTACAGTTATTCAAATACAATGTAAATATAAGATGAACCACAATTTCAAACAGAAATGCAGATGGGTTCTCACTTTTTAAAAATAAGCAAATGTGTGAAGTATTAATTATAGGGCTTTTTTGTACAGTAGAACATCTCAAAGAGTCATAGATAAATTTTCAAATAAAAACATTCAGAAAGTTAAATATAAGCATTGCAAAACCACGCCTATTTATAGGATTTATATAGGTCGGGATTACAAAGGTGGGACTTCAGATCTTGTGCAGAGATAACCTGCTCCCAGACTGACGTGAGAGAAAGAAAAGTTGCTTATACTGGAAGTTATAAAATACCTATTCTTACCTTGCTTATTGATCCAAGAATTGCTTATATCTTTTTTCTTTTCTTTCTTTTTTTTGAGGCGGAGTTTCACTCTTGTTGCCCAGGCTGGAGTGCAATGGTGCGATCTCAGCTCACTGCAACTTTAGCTTCCCAGGTTTAAGTAATTCTCCTGCCTTAGCCTCCCGAGTAGCTGGGATTACAGGCATGTGCCACCACACCTGGCTAATTTTGTATTTTTAGTAGAGATGGGGTTTCTTCATGTTGGTCAAGCTGGTCTCAAACTCCCCACCTCAGGTGATCTGCCCGTCTCGGCCTCCTACAGTGCTGGGATTGCAGGCATCAGCCACTGCGCCTGGCCTATGTCTTTTTCAACTGAAGGCGAAATGGAAATGTATCCACAGGTTGAAATGGTTTAAATGCAAACAAGTACCAATCTGAGATCATGTTTCCATAGCCTAAGCAAAGACCAGAATTCCCTTCCCCAAAGTTTTTTTTAAAAGCAACCTCTGTATGATGAGAGTATCCCACAATAGCTGGCATCATCAGGTTTTTCCTAACCAGGCACTACTGTTGCACAGGAGACATGAGATTCGATATTATTTAACTCCACATTTCTAAATCCTTGGGATGTTCCCAGTCAGGACATTTACATGAAACTGAGTACAAACGTAAATTTTATTGCAAGATTTCTCGGAGCCTTTCTTATGCTAATGTTCATGGTGACTCTTTGGAAGAGTACACTGTGTAGCAATTCTTAAGCTGATTTTAGTCCAGAATCCACATTTCACAGGTCTTCTTGTCATACTATTGTCACTTGGGATGTATTTTGGGAAATGCTGAGTCTGATAATAGCTTATAGAAAAGCAATAAAAATGATGAGAGAATTTGGAAATTGTACCTACAGTTGGATGTTTAAAAACCATGTTTTTCCGGCAATGTAGGAAGGTGACTAGTTTTTAGAGCACAAGCTTCAGGCAAAACAAAACTGGATTCAAATCCCAACTCTGCCACCTTGTAGCTATGTAATATGAGCTAATTATTTAACCTCATTTGGTTTCAATTTTCTGCCTACTTTAGGAAATTGTGCCAGAATTATAGGAGATAATATCTAATTATATCGATTGAAATCCAGCCAGGAGACAAAAAACACACCAATTATTTAATCAAAGATTAACACAAAGAGTTGTTAACTGAAAAATCGAAAGGAAAACACTGAGGTATAACACTAGTAGCAATTGCAGGAAGCAGCTGCCATCCACGGAGCTGGGGAAACAAAATGAAGTTGGAATTATAAAAATTTACAGTTTGGAGGAGACCGACAGATCTGAAACTCTCAAACTTCTGAGGAGGGGCTGGGTCCTGGGTGGGGGTGAGAAGGCAGGTTTAGCAAATGTTGGAAACAATCCAGGAGCAGCAACCTGGATTCAGCTGCTGCTCCTGGAATCAACCACCACTGCCAAGGTATAGAAGTGAGGCTGGGGTGATGCTCACAGGAAAGAGAAGCAAACAGGAAGCCCATGGGAAACAAACAGGAAACAGCAAATCCCTTCTTCCTCCTATCTTCTGGTCTCCATCCATTGCTCTGATTGCAAAGCCTCATGGGAGCAGCTGGGAAAGCATAAATGTGGTTTGCAGAGGCCTGGTCCCGGCATCAATAAGCAAAGTATAGAAGGGTGGGTTTGGAGCTGAGAGGCTTCACCAGTGGCACAAATACAAAGTACTTAGAGCAGAGAAAACATATGATGGTGGTTCCTCCTCCTCCTCCTCCTCTTCCTCCTCCTAATCTGACTCATTAACTCAGTCCTATGCCTGGTACGTATCTGCAGAATTCTAGAAGACCTAGCTATGATAAAGACGGAAGAAATTAAATGTCTAGTTAAATAAACAAGGTAGGCTTAACATTGTATCTCACATTTAAAATGTCTGAAACTGAACTCTTGATTCCTCCAAATACATTTCTTCCTCAGTCTTTTAAAAGTGTAACTCGAGGCCTGTAATCCCAGCACTTTGGGAGGCCAAGATGGGTGGATCACGAGGTCAGGAGTTCAAGACCAGCCTGGCCAAGATGGTGAAACCCCGCCTCTACTAAAAATACAAAAATAATTAGTGGGAGTGGTGGTGGGGACCTGTAATCCCAGCTACTCAGGAGGCTGAGGCAGGAGAATTGCTTGAACCCAGAAGGCAAAGGTTGCAGTGGCTGGATATCACACCACTGCACTCCAGCCTGGGCAACAGAGCGAGACTCCATCTCAAAAAAAAAAAAAAAAAAAAAAAAAGGCCAGGTGCAGTGGCTCATGCCTGTAATCCCAGCACTTTGAGAGGCCGAGGTGGGTGAATCACTTGAGGTCAGGAGTTGGAGACCAGCCTGACCAATATGGTGAAAGTCTGTCTCTACTAAAAATACAAAAATTAGCCAGGTGTGTTGGTAGGCACCTGTAATCCCAGCTACTTAGGAAGCTGAGGCAGGAGAATTGCTTGAACCCAGGAGGCGGGGGTTGCAGTAAACTGAGATTGAACCACTGCACTCCAGCCTAGATGACAGAGTGAGACTCTGTCTCAAAAAAAAAAAAAAAAAAGTGCAACTCAGAGAAGATCACTTCCCAGCTTCAGCTCTCGGCTGTCTTCCCACTGCATAGAAGACAATGTCAACTCCTACCCACAGCAAGTAAGGCCTGTCCTCTCTGCAACTCCATCCATGTCTCTCCTCCTTGTTTATTCAGTTCCAGTCACACAGGCCTCATTTCTGTTCCTCTAACACCTCAAGCTCTTTTCCACTTTTGGCCACTGTACTTTATGTTCCTTCCAACCAAAATGCTACAGACAGGCTCTTGACAAACCTGGTTTCTGTTAACCCTGAGGGCTCAGCTCAACTGAAGGCTTTTCAGAGAGGCCTTCCCTGACACTCTCCTATCTACAGCCACCTAGAAACTTGTCTGTTTCCTTCACGATACCTTCATGATATCTTTTGCTTACTGTTTATTGTTAGTCTCCTCTCACCCTTACCCATCCACGTGAGTTGCTTGATATCCAGGACCTCCGGTATCTTGTTCATCCTCTCTCTCTAGCACCAAGGACAGAAGCTCATTCAAAGTAGCCCTTCTAAGTATTTTCTGAATGAATGAATGAGTGATTGAATGAATGAATGGTGTTCTCAGGAGAGAGGCATAAACATTACTAAGATAGTCTTGCCTCCAGGGAGCAACAATCTAATGGAAAAAGTGTAATGTGCTCCCAGGTTCACTGACTGTTATCACTCACCTTACTCAAGTCAGAAGCATAAGAATTATCCTAAGCCACTCCTCTCCATGATCAAAAATCAAGTCTTTTGGCCATTACTGTTCCTCAACTGGATTACTATAATGGCATATTGATCCTAATTTTCCTACCTCTAGTATCCCCCAATTCAAACACTGAATTATCCTCCAAATTTGTATATTTATTTCTAAGTATTTCCCCAATTCAAACATTAAACTATCCTCCAAGTGTGTATATTTATTTATAAGTGATTGATATGTCTTAAAACTAATCAAATATTAGTAAAATTTAATTTTCTATGCAGCTAAAAATAAATATGAGTTCCAATACTTTTCCCACACCTCACTTTGTAGACTGTTACACTTCAAACCACTTTCCATACTGATATTTTAAAAATACAAATCTGATTATATTGCTATATTTAAAATTACTTCAGTGATTCCTCAATACTTTTAAGATTCATTTATTCATTCCACAAATATTTGTTAAATGGTAAACTCTATACAAAGCAATGGGAATACATGGATAAACAAGTCAGCTCCTGTTCCAAGCAGTTTCTAGTCTACTGAGAGACAGAGAGAAGTAAACAAACAAATAAGACACAATGTGATAAATGCTAAGATTGGCTTAAGCATGGTATGTTGGCCAGGCACAGTGGCTCACACCTATAATCCAAGCACTTACGGAGGCCAAGGCAGGAGGATCACTTGAGGCCAGGAGTCCAAAACCATCCTGGGCAACATAGCAAGACTCTCTCTCTACTTAAAAAAAAAAAAAATTAAAATAGCCAGGGAGCCGGGCATAGTAGCTCAGCTCACAGCTGTAATCCCAGCACTTTGGGAGGCCAAAGCAGGTGGATCGCCTGAGGTCAGGAGTTTGAGACCAGCCTGGCCAACATGGTGAAACCCTATCTCTATTAAAAATACAAAAATTAGCTGGGCGTGTTGCCATGTGCCTGTAATCTCAGCTACTCGGGAGGCCGGGGCAGGAAAATCACTTGGACCCTGGAGGTGGAGGCTGCAGTGAGCCAAGATCACACCACTGCACTCCAGCCTAGGCAACAAAGTGAGACCCTGTCTCAAAGAAAAAAAAGCAAGGCATGGCAACACATGCCTGTAGTGCTGGCTAGGACTCGAGAGGCTGAGGCAGAATAACCACTTGAGCCCAGGAATTCAAGGCTGCAGTCAGTCATGACTATGACACTGCACTCCAGCCTGGGTGGCAGAGCAAGACCCTGTCTCTAAAAAAGAGAAAAAAATAAAAAGCATGGTATGCTATGGGACATGGAAATAGTGCATTAGCTAGAGTGTGAAGTGTGGAAGGGGAAAACAGAGGTAATGAGGCTGCAGACATAAACTGAGGCAAGATCAGGAAAGGGCTTGATAAGATTTAAACTTTTATCCTGATGGTAAATGGGAGTCATGAAAGGGTTTTAATCAGAAGTAACTTAACTGGTTTTTTATAAAGAGCTACCTGTTTGGATGTGGAGAATGAACGGGTATGATGGGAGGACTAAGGAATCAAGACAGGAGGCCAAGAGACTTTTAGGAGATGGCCACAAAGTCCTCTAATGGTGGTAGTGAGAAGCCTAGCACGGAGGTGGGGAGAGAGGCAGGAGTGAAGGTAAGATTTGAAAGATATTCAGAAGAGAGTACAAAAGAGGAGTGATAAGGAATGATGGCCATGCTTTTAGTTTGGCCATCAAGATCAGGAACTAAGAAAGCAAAACGGAGTTATGGAAAACGGGCTCAGTTGAGCTTTGGACCTGTTGAGGTTGAGGACCTTGTGAGACAGAGTGGAGATACATGGGTCTAGGTTCAGAAGAAAGTTCCAGCCTGAAGATAGAGAGTTTAGGAATCCCAACATGGGAATGGATGGAATCAGCCAAAGGATGGGAGGTAAGAAGAGATTGCTGAGGTCTGAGCATTGAGGTACACCTACCTTCAAAGAACCAGGCTGAAGAAGGTGCAATGGAGACGAGGAGCAAGGAGTAAGGCAGGTTTAGCAGGCAGGGGAAGGGGACAGACACAGAAACTAATAACGCAGGAGTGGAATCAAGATTTGCTAACTGATCGAATACTGGGGAGAGATGAGGGGCCAGAAGAAGTGGAAGGTAATTCTGGGGTTTTGGTAGGATAGCAATGCCACTAACTCAGAAGGGGAAAGTGAGAGGGAAACAGGGTTTTGTAGGAAGATGTGTTCTACTGGACATGGTGGAGGGGCCTGTGGGAAACATGAGTGGAAACATCCATTAGCCACTTAGAAATGAAAGCTTCAAACTCAGTAGAAAGACCAAAAAAGATAAATCGATTTGAGAAAAATCCTTCTAGAAGTAAGGGCTGACTGCAGTAAATAAGAGAGCGCATAGATGGTGCACTCTTTGAGAAAGGAGGTCTATGCTTGACTCCTCAGTGAATACTCCATGTACTGCCAGACACACAGTGGAAATGGTGCTTAACAAGACATGGGTCCCGTGAATGATGCCTGAGGCCTTTAGAGACCTAGGGAAAGATGTGATTCATGGCAGTGATGTGTGTGGACCACCTGCATCGGAATCATCTTTGTTAGAGGGGTGATTCCTGGGCCAGATCCTAAATGTATTAAATTAGAATTTTAAGACAGATAGATCTGGAATCTGCATTTTTATCTCTCCCCTAAAAGCAGTTCTTAAGCACCACTGAAATGCAGTGGAACATGGTGACTCAGAAGCCAGAAAAGAAAGTTTCTAGGAGGAGAAAAATAGTTACGTGTAGAATCCTTCAAAGAGGGGCCATGAAGAATGAGGAGCAAGGAAAGGTCATGGCATGGGATAAACAGGGGCTTACTGGGCACCCTTGGGAATTCAGGTTAGGTCAAATAATCAGAATATAAAACAGGAGGCAAAATTCATCATGAATAAGACACAAGAAAACAAAAATGGCCATAGTGTAGGGTTCGGAGAGTCCCAGACTTAGTAGTATTAGAATTACAGGGGAACTTCTGACTCAGTATGTCTAAGATCTGAGTTGTGATTCTGTTAGGTACCAACACTGGGGAATCGTTGTTGTGCTTTCTCCAGATGTCTGGAGCTAAGAGAAATAGTAATAGGATGGAAGCTAAATAGGAGTCAATAGGGTGGAATGAGATACAAGGTTGGGGTGGGGGAGTTCTTTAGTACTGGTAATATCTAGCATAATTTAAGGCAGGAGGAAATAAGTTAGAGTGAAGATACAAGAGAAAGGAGATAGGCTAGTATTCTTTTATTCTCTCAAGGACATCACTCCTGCAATTGCTCTTAGTATCCCAGCATTATCATTTTTTCCCTCTCCACTGATTTGTTCTCATGGTCATTCAAACATGCTGTTATTTTCTCTCATCTTTAAACACTGGTAAACCCATATTGACAGTTACCACATCATTTCTCTGTTCCTCCTTATAACAACATTCTCAAAAGAGTTGATTCTATTTGCTGCCTGCAATTCTTCTCTGCCCGTAGTCACTTGACTTCATTCCAAATGGGTTTTCTCCACACACATCACCAAAACTGAGCTTATCCAGGCCACATGTGACCTCTGCGTTGCTGAATCCAATGGCCAATTCTCATATCTCACATAATCTAATGGTATCATTTGACATAGATCACTCTCTCTTCTCTGAAATACCTTCTTCACTTGGTGTCTAAGAAACTGAATAGTGATAGCTTTAAAATATGGGTGTAAATTCATTTCTACTTCTTTGATCAAGAGGTGGAGTCTGTATCTGCTTTCCTTGAATCTGCATGGGCTTGTGACTGCTTGACTAATAGGGTACAATAGAAATAATATTATGTGACTACCAAGGATAGTTCATAAGGGGCCATGCTCCCTAAGATCAGGCACATGACAAGGATGTCTGCTCTGCCCATGTCTATTCAACTTTGACATGTGTAACTGACATGTAAGGGTAATGGAGACTAAAAGCAAAAAGTTAGATGAAAGTTCTAGCCAGGAAAATTAGGCAAGAAAAAACAAATAAAAGGCATTGAAACTGGAAAGGAAGAAGTAAAATTACTTCTGCTTGCATATGACATGATCTTGTATATAGAAAATCTAAGGAATCCACTAAAAAACTATTTAAATTAATAAACAAGTTCTAAAATTTGAAGAGTACAGTATCAATATCCAAAAGTCAAAAATCAATGTATTTCTATATACCAGCAATGAATAATTTGAAAATGAAATTAAAACAATTCTATTTACAGCATCAAAAAGCATAAAGTGCTTTGAAATACATTTAATAAAATGAGTACAACTTATACTCTGAAAACTTTAAAACATTCTTTAAAAACATTAAGGAAGACCTAAAAAAAAAAAAGATATCCTATATTCATAGATTGGAAGACTTAATATTGTTAATATGGCAATATTCCCCAAATTGATCTAAACGTTCAGTGTAACTGCTATCAAAATCCCAGTTGGCTTTTTTTTTTTTTTTTTCAGACACTGACAAGCTGATCCTAAAATTCATACTAAAATTCAAGGGACCCCACATAGCCAAAACAATCTTAAAAAAGAACAAAGTTGGAGAACATTTGCTTACCAATTTCAAAACTTACCACAAAGTTTCTATAAGTCAGAAACAATAGTCTTAGCATAAACATAGCCATATAAATCAATAGAATAGAATTGAGAGTCCAGAAATAAACCCTGAAATTTATAGTCAATTCAACAAGGGTACCAAGACAATTCAATGAAGAAAGAGTAGTCTTTTCAAAAAACAGTACTGGGATAACTAGATATCCATATGTAAAAGAATGAAGTGGAATTCACTTTCTCACACCAAATATAAAAATTAACTAAAAATTGATCAAAATGTAAAAGCTGACATTATAAAACCATTATAAAAAATAGGTGTAAATTTTTGAGACCTTGAGTTAGGCAAAGCCTTCTTAGATATGACACCCAATACACAAGCAACAAAAGAAATAATAGATAAGTTGGATTTCATCAACATTGAAAACTTTTGTGCTTCGAAGGACACGATCAAGAAAGTGAAAAGATAGCTCACAGAATGGGAGAGAAATATCTGTAGATCATGTACCAAAAGGAACTTGTGTCTAGAATATATAAAAAAACTCTTACAATTCAATAATAGAGAACGGTTACTACCTAATTTAAAAATGGGTTAAAGTACTAACTAGATATACAAATCATTAATAAAATCATGAAAAGATGTTCAATACCATTAACCATTAGGGAAACACAAGTCAATATCACAAATGGGGAGTTGTTTAACAGATACAGAATTTTAGTTTGGCAAGACGAAAAAGTTCTGAAGATCTATTGCATGAGAATGTGAATACACTACTGAATTGTATACTTAAAAGTGGGTAAGACTGTAACTTCTGTTATTGTGGGTTTTTTTTTAAAACCAATAGTTTTAAAAATACGCAGTTATGAGAATTAATGTGGAGAGAGATCCAAGATGGCTGATGATTAGCAGCTCGGGCACGTACCTCCCAGTGAAAGCACAAAGAACGAGAGGACCCCACACTTTCAGACGAATATTAGTTGCTCACGGACCAGGAGATTCCCAGTGGAGGAGCTCCACGGGTCGCCAGGGCGACTCTTGTGGCCGGCGTGGCGGTTTTGCTGGTGCCTTAGCACGCCAGTTCTTGGTGCAGAGTCCGGATATTCCCGGGCAGAAAAGCACCATCAATCTTAACACCGCTGTTTTGGCCGGCTCAGTGGATTGCTCAGATTTCGGCGCAGGGAATCAACAAGTTGGACGTCAGAGACCCAGTTAGAAAGTCGGTAATTATAAAGACGACAGACGGACAAATATATAATGAAGGGAAGAAACCAGCGTAAGAAGGTAGAGAATACTCAAAATCAGAATGCCTCTCCCTCTACAGGGGATTGCAATTCCTCATCAGTAACGGAACAAGGCTTAATAGATTACACCTGTGTTCCAATAACAGAAGCAGGTTTCAAAACGTGGGTGATAAGAAACTTCTGTGAATTAAAAGAACTTGTTCTAACCCAATGCAAAGAAACTAAGAACCTTGAAAAAAGGTTTGACGAAATGTTAACGAGAATGGACAATTTAGAGAAGAATATAAGTGAATTGATGGAGCTGAAAAACACAACACGAGAACTTCGTGAAGCATGCACAAGTTTAAACAGTCGAATTGATCAAGCAGAAGGAAGTATATCAGAAGTCAAGGACCAGCTCAGTGAAATGAAACGAGAAGACAAGAATGCAGAAAAAAGGATGAAAAGGAATGAGCAAAGTCTCCAGGAAATATGGGACTATGTGAAAAGACCTAATTTACGTTTGATAGGTGTACCTGAATGTGACAAAGAGAATGAATCCAAGTTGGAAAATACTCTTCAGGATATCATTCAGGAAAATTTTCCCAACCTGACAAGGCAGGGTAATATTCAACTACAGGTAATACAGAGAACACCACAAAGATATTCTTCAAGAAGACCAACCCCAAGGCACATAATCGCCAGATTTATTAGGGTTGAAATGAAGGAGAAAATACTAAGGGCAGCCAGAGAGAAAGGTCAGGTTACCCATAAAGGGAAACCTATCAGACTTACAGCAGATCTCTCAGCAGAAACCCTACAAGCCAGAAAAGAGTGGGGACCAATATTTAACATCCTTAAAGAAAAGAACTTTCAACCCAGAATTTCCTATCCAGCCAAACTAAGCTTTATGAGCGAAGGAAAAATTAAATCTTTTGCGAACAAACAAGTACTTAGAGAGTTCACCACCACCAGGCCTGCTTTACAAGAGCTTCTGAAAGAAGCACTATACATATAAAGGAACAACCAAAATCAGTCTTTCCAAAAATACATCAAAAAGCAAAGAACTTTAACACAATAAAAAATTTACATCAACTAATGGGCAAAACAGCCAGCTAGCATCAAACGCCGGTATTAAACTTATATATATTTTAATTGGATAAAAAGCCAAAACCCATCGGTATGCTGCATCCGGGCCCATCTTACATGCAACAATACACAAAGACTCAGAGAGAAGGAGGAAGATTTACCAATCAAACAGAGAGTAAAAATAAACTAATAAACAAAAAGCAGGAGATGCAATTCTCGCCTCTGATAAAGTAGACTTTAAAGCAACAAAGATCAAAAGAGGCGAGGAATGACATTACATAATGGCAAAAGGATCAATGCAACAAGAAGAGCTAACGATTCTATAGATCAACGAGATAGAAAATTAACAAGGATATTCAGAACTTGAACTCAGACCCAGAACAAGTAAACTTAATAAACATTTATAGAACTCTCCACTTCAAATACACAAAACATACATTACCACCTCACACCTATTCCAAAGGTGACTATATAATTGGAAGTAAATCACTCCTCAGTAATCGCATAGCATTTCATAGGTTTAAATTAAATATTGGTTGGCTGTTTGTTTGTTATCTTCTTCCCTTATTCCTTCCTGACTACATCATTAAGTATATTATCAGTATAAAAGAGGTTTTCAATACCCATTACTAAATTGCATTCTAGCCTGAGCAAGAAAGCAATACTCCTATTCTCTCTCCCTCTTTCTTTTCCTTCTCCCACCTCCCCATTCTCTCTCTCTCTTTCTCTTCCTTTTTCCTCCTTCCTATTCTCTCTCTAAAAAAAAAAAAAAAAAAAAAAAAAAAAAAAAATACACAGTTATACTGCTTCAAGGATATTCAAGTGTGAAGTGAAGTGGTATAGGTGCCCTATCCCACTAGGGTAGGACAGCTATAATTAAAAGATAATAACAAGTGTTTAGGAGGATGTGGAGAAACTGGAACCCTCAAATATTGCCAGTAAGAATATAAAATGGTACAGCTGCTTTGGAAAACAATTGGGAAGTTCCTCAGAAAGTTCAACATAGAGTTGCCATATGAGCCAGTAATTCCACTTGTAGGTATTGAATAGGTCTGGAATAAGCTGCTGTAACATAAAAATTATTTTAAGCAGAAGATATTTGAGTTCCTGAAATCTCTTATCTGCCTAAAAGGAGAGTCTTCCAAAAGAACTCAAAGTAACTCAATTGTCATAAAACTCCGTCTCAGGAACAACCAGCGAAGATTAACTATTATCACCAGCGATAAGATGCCTCCATACCAAACCTAAATAGACGTTTGTCATGAAAACTATATCTCCCATGTATTCTAAGGGCCCATTTATCTTTCCTGAAAGTCATTGTTTTCCCACAAGTGCCCTTCTCCCTCTTGCCTTCCTCTCTTACGACGATATATAAGCCCCAAATAATCTCCCCTTTGAGTCACATTCCTTTGTGAACTCCTGTCTGTACGTGATTAAAATTTGTCTTGTCTTTTGCTAATCTATCATTTGGCAATTTAATTTGCAGGCCTCCAACGACTGAATCTAAAAAATGGATTAAAAGTTTTTCCTTCCCAACAGTATATACCCAGAGAAATGAAACATATGTTCTTAACAAAACTTGTTCCTAAATCTTCATGGCATTATTCATAATAGCCCAGAAGCGGAAAACCCCAAAAGCCCATCAAATGCTGAATGGATAGACACAATATGGTATAGCTACACAAGGAAGTATCATCCAGCAATACAAAGGAATAAAATACTGATTCATACTACAACATGGATGAACC
Source organism: Aotus nancymaae (assembly GCF_030222135.1). Taxonomy (NCBI): domain Eukaryota; kingdom Metazoa; phylum Chordata; class Mammalia; order Primates; family Aotidae; genus Aotus; species Aotus nancymaae. The sequence goes on along the minus strand of NW_026988476.1, from coordinate 24,558,431 downwards.
TTGAAAACATGCCAAGTGAAAGAAACCAGTCACAAAAATCTTCTATTGTGTGATTAAATTTATGATTCTACATTTGATTCCATTCCACGAAATACCCAGAATAGACAAATCTTTAAAGAAAAAGTAGATTAGTGCTTGCCTAGGGCTGGGAGGATGGAGGGATTGGGGATGATTGTTAATAGAAATGTTCAAAATTTATTGCGGTGATTATATAATTCTGTGAGCACATGAAAAATATTGAATGCTACAATTTGAATAGGGGAATTGTATGGTATGTAAATTAGATCTCCACAAAGCTGTTTTTAAAAGACAAAAATGGCCATGCAGCTTTTGTTTTGTTCACTGCAAACACTTGATCTTAGAGCCCCGAGCCTCCATTAAAGAAGTGTGACTACCCTAAAGCTACCAGACTGTCATAAAGCCCAAGCCACATGTAAAGGCCATGTGCTGTCCTAGCTCAGCCCAGCTTTTTCATCGTCACAGCCCAGGCACCAAATACCTGAGTAAAGAAGCTTTCAGGTGATTCTAGCCCTCAGGCCTTTGGGTCATCCCACTAGCCATTCAAGTGTTCCCAAGTACGGTCCCAGACAAGCCTATCTGCGCCATAACCTGTCCCAATACCTGAACGCAGAATCTCTGAGCACAATAAAATTGTGGTTGTTTTACACCATTTTATTATTATTATTAATTTGTTAAGAAGTAATCAATCACTGTAAAGACCACTCTTCTAGTTTTCCTCCTATCTCACTGTCTGCTCCTCAGTCTATTGGTCCTTCCCTCATATCCCTGAATGTTGGAGTATCCCAAGTGTCAATCCATGGGCCACTTCTATTCCTATGCTCACTCCCTTGACACACTCATATGGTCTTTTGGCTTTAAATATCATGCTAATGACTCTCAAATTTATATCTTCAGCCTGGACCTCTTTCCTGAATTCTAGATTAGTATATTCACCTGCTTATTTGACATTTCTACTTAGATTTCGAACTGGCATCTAAAACTTAAGAAAAACACAATTGAGGCCGGTTGCAGTGGCTCACACCTGTAATTCCAGCACTTTGGGAGGCCAAGGTGGTGGATCACAAGGTCGGGAGTTCACGACCAGCCTGGCCAACATGGTGAAACCCTGTCTCTATTAAAAATACAAAAATTAGCTGCACATGGTGGCGTGTGCCTGTAATCCCAGCTACTTGGGAGACAGGAGAATTGCTTGACCTGGGACCCGGGAGGTGGAGGTTGCAGTGAGCCAAGATCACACCACTGCACTCCAGCCGGGGTTACAGAGCAAGACTCCGTCTCAAACAATCAATCAAAAAAACACAGAATTGTTCTTTTCCTCCAAACTTGCTCTTTTTTCAATCATCTCCATCTAGTTCTGCAACTCCCAGCCTTGCAGTCATTAAGACCTCTTCACTGCAAACTGGCTTACTACCCAGCCCCTTCAGGTCTCCACTGAAATTCCTAGAGGCCTTCAAATACAATGTAAGCCAATCTCTGTCCCTCACATTCTCTATCTACCCATCCCAGCTTTGATCTCCTCCACCTGATACTGTATCTTTTACTAATTGGTCTCACCTCCACCTGATACTGTATCTTTTACTAATTGATCTATCTTTTACTAATTGTTATATCATTAAGGGTGATACAACAGTTTTGCCTATTTTCTTCATTCCTGTATCCCCAATGACCAAAGGTGTATAATATCTTTGGCCCTCAATAATTATTTGTTTAGTTATTAAATGAGTAATTAAATCAGTTCAGGGAACAAGCAGGGATGAAGTCAAGAACCTAAGTAAAGCGTTAGCCTCAAAAGGAGATATAATACATCTCTTCTCTTGGGGAAAGAGAAAAAAAATGTCTACTGATTTTGAACTTCTAAGCAAAGAAATTACAGTAGAACCAATCACACATGGGGCTTATTATGGAGCTCACAAGTGTAAGCACTTTACACATATTCATGGGTGTAATACTCTCAACTGCCTGTGGCAGGCTCTATTATCACTTCATTTTTCATTTATTTTTATTTTTTTGTTTTATTCTATTATCATTTTATAGATAAGGAAACTGTAAGTAACTTCTCCAAGGTGACTAGCCATTAAGTGGCAGAGCTGAAATATAAATCAAGTTATCTGACTTCAGGGTCCATCATAACCTCCACACCATACTACGTCTTGAAGGGTCTTTACTGAGGGTGATATAACAGTGGTGGGATACAAAACTTGAAAAGAGGGCCAGGCGTGGTGGCTCACGCCTGTAATCCCAGCACTTTGGGAGGCCAAGGCGGGTGGATCATGAGGTCAAGAGATCGAGATCATCCTGGCCAACATGGTGAACCTCTACTAAAAATACAAAAAATTAGCTGGGCATGGTGGCGAATACCTGTAATCCTAGCTACTCGGGAGGCTGAGGCAGGAGAATTGCTTGAATCCAGGAGGCGGAGGCTGCAGTGAGCTGAAGGCTGCAGTGAGCTGAGAATGTGCCACTGCACTACAGCCTGGGCAACAAGAGCAAAACTCCGACTCAAAAAAAAGAAAAAAAAAAGTAGAAGAGGTCTGAAATAGCTATGTAGGAGTTCAGTAGGGAGTCCATTAAACTAAAGGATTGTTGAGAAGCATTGAGGGCCTGGTGCAATTAAATTATATGGCTTTGCAATGGACCCCTTTAAGCTGGAAAGAAAGGGTCACCAAAAGAGGAGGCTACTCACCTGTCAAGTCTGCTTAGATGTAGTCCTCGTTCCAAAACTGCTACTTTTGAAAAACAGCATCTATATAAAGCAAATATTTCATCTTCCTAATAATCAATTGAAATAAAATCAATTTATAGTTGTCCTCACAAGATGTCACTATTCACATCTACTGGCAAATTCTGACAAGCCCCTCGGAATCAGTGTACTTGTTTTTATTTAATAACCTACCAAATCCTTCATATTTACAATTACTTTAGCTCCAACAAGAACTAGAGGCAAGTCATCTTTAAGTTATGAAAATGGATAAATGGATTAACAAAAATGTGGCATTCACATCCAGTGGAATATTATTCAGCCTTAAAAGGAATGAAATTCTGATGTAAGCTATGACATGGACGAACATTTAAGAAATGCTAAGTTTAGACAGACACAAAAGGATATTGTATGTTTCCACTTACATGAAGTACCTAGATGAGTCAAATTCATAGGGACAGAAAATAGAATGGTGGTTGCCAGAGGCTGGCGGGAGGGAGAATGGGTAGTTATTGTTTAATGTGTATGGGGGTGACAGTTTGGGATGATGAAAAAATTCTTGAGTTGGATACTGATGAATGCTGCCAAACAATGTGAATGTAATTAATGTCACCTAACTTTACACTTAAAAATGGTTAAAATGATAAATTATATATATGTATATTTTGCTACAAAAAAGTTACAAAACATGGAATAAGAATGCAGGGTTGGTGGAGTCTACTGCTGACTAGAAACCAACCATGTGTCTAGGACAGTTAAGGTACAAAGAGATCTATAGAGAGGCAGCATAGCTAGGATGGAATATGAATATTCCCCCAATTTACACGACAAGAGTTTTCAAGATTTTTTTTTTTGAGACGGAGTTTCGCTCTTGTTACCCAGGCTGGAGTGCAATGGCACGATCTTGGCTCATCGCAACCTCCGCCTCCTGGGTTCAAGCAATTCTCCTGCCTCAGCCTCCCGAGTAGCTGGGACTACAGGCACGCACCACCATGCCCAGCTCATTTTTGTATTTTTAGTAGAGACGGGGTTTCACCTCATTGACCAGGATGGTCTCGATCTCTTGACCTCGTGATCCACCAGCCTCGGCCTCCCAAAGTGCTGGGATTATAGGCGTGAGCCACCGCGCCCAGCCTGAGTTTTCAAGATTCTTATACTGCTAGTTAAGGGCAGCAGGGACTGCAGCTTTGGACTACCCTGCTTCCAATGGCAGGGTTGGAAAAGAGTCTTAGGAACTTCCAGCGGGCGGTGGTGGTGGGGGGTGTTTCTAATTAGCCATCAATGCTCCTTTTATGCTCAAATACTTGACGTCAGAGTCTTGCCTGATTCTTTGTAGCCCAGACTCTCAACAAGTATCTGGCTCCTAGAAGGTATTTATTACATAGCTAGTGAATGTAGATGAATGTTTGATTTGGTTAATAAAATGGAGGATAATGTCTTCTTCAGAGTGCTATACCTGGTTGGAATAAAATTATATAAAAATACAGATGCAAAGGCATTATTCTTAATACAAACAGGACAAAAAGAGGCTTGAAAAATCTCCCCGAAGTTCACAGTTTATTTGCCATGATCTGCTTTCTTGGTGAGTTAAGGATAATTCTAACTGAAAACATGGAAAGCTCTGATTTATCTTTTCCTTTTAGTCATCTTGGAAAGAGAAGAGGGTGGGATCTTTTTGCCTAACAAGTTTCTCAATTCTTACAAAGACAGAACAATGGATGAACAAAGTAATTTACTATTCAGAAAGATACAGGGTTTATTTGGAATAAAAATACACTAGAAAAAATAGTTATTTGTTTCTTCTAGAGATTTTTCTAGCTCTATAACACGCCTGCCCGCGCCCACCCCCACACCATCCCCACACAGTTTTGGATGGATTTGCTGTGCAGGCGGAAATCTAAGGTAAGGCATTAAAGGTTTTATAGATCTTCCCTGGTAGATCACATTCTGCTAATCTAATCATACTTGACTATCAATTTAATAATTACCCAAAAATGTTATTATCCAAATTTTATATATCTGCCTCCTATAGATAAGTATCATTTTATGATACACTGAAAACAGTCAAGAATTATATTTTGTATTTATGATTTAAGAACCTATACTTAAAAACTATGACTTGTATTTATGTAACTATGATAAGGGACATTAGAAATCAAAAAGATGGTATTTCAGGAAAAGATTTAAAGCAGTTCATTCCAACTCCTTTGTATAAACTGGGGAACACACAATTAATTACTTTAAGTAGAATTAAGTTTTTTCTTAATTGTACTCCAGATTACATCCAAGGTAGGAATCTAAAGACTTTAACCTCCTCAAATATTCAATAAATTGCCTTTCAGAATGATTTTTTCTAATTAATATGATAGGAAATCTAGCTAATAAAAGGCCAAACTCTTACATTCTTCTCGAGTTGAATGAATTTTTATGTATCAACACAGATGGATTCCAATATTCACTAAGCAGAAGGGAATAATTAATTTTTATCATCCATGTACCATAGAAATATGAAGTTAAAATAGAATTTTCATTGATGGTCAATACTGTAGATTCCATGTTATGATGAGTTCCAAGATCATAAATTTCTGCATCTTTAATAGAAAGTGTACTTTTCAGTGTTACAACGTCTTCAAAAAGTCTTCAGTTTATCTTGCTCTTTTTGACTGCAAAGTGCAAAAGATTCCTGAACAAACTGCCTGCACATTGGGCACTGCTGAAAATACTTCACACAGCCATCACACAGGCATGTGTGTCTGCACGGTAAGAGCACCCAGTTCACAGTCCCATTCTGGCAAACAACACAGTCCTTGCTGTTCTCCTCCGATGGCTCAACTTCACTTTCAGAGAGTCCCGCCTTTTCCAACAAACTTCTGTCTGTGTTTTTTTCTTCTGAAGAGGAATTGTTGGAGGGAGTGAAATTATTATTTGCAGACATGAAAAGTTGCTGAAAATCAAAGAAATAAGTTTAAAGATTATTATAAATAACAATTACTCTTTAGAACTGGGGGTCATAAAAGCTGCTCAACATTTATGAGCTAGCAAATCCAATTGCAAAGGACAGTCATCTTCTGTAACTACTAACTGAAAAAAAAATCATCTCTTCATAAATGGCCATTCTTTGATACTCTGTAAACAAAAGACTACAAAGTACAACTTACCTTAAGATCATGAAATTGACCTTGAGCCAAGAGTAAATATTGATACAATATTCTGCAGGATAGTTTATAAGTCCTATCAGGAATATGAATTACTGATACCATGGAAATCTAAAATAAAAATTGAACACTGGTCAGTACTTGAAATCTTATATTATTTCACAAATATGTGAAAAATGCTTTTCAACTGCTTCTAGATACTTTTTCTTCTGCTAAAAAAAAAAAATGCTTCACCAAAATAAAAAAGGCTGATAAACTGGAAAATTTATATTAATCTGTATAAATCATAGTCACTGCAGAGGAATCACTTACTGACATCTGGCAGGGTTATTTTAATTGTATTCAAATTTACAAATTTAATGTGATCACAATGGACAAAGGAATCTTTGAGAGGACTAAAGAGTGAAATGAAGGAGAGGAATTAAAGTCAATATTAAACAGTCTTTTTAGAAGCTTGGATATAAGGGGACCAGAGAAAACGCTTTTGTTTAGAGAGCTACATGCACAGACTCTAAAATTCTGAAATGGAAAAATGAACACAAAAGAACAGCTAGGAAAATACTGAAAAGAGAGAGCTTTGAGGGGGACTAGCCCCATTAGATAATAAAACATACTCCAAAACCTTTAAAATTAAAACAGTATGAACTGGCACATGAATATACAGATGGATGAAGCAGCAAAAACAGTCCAGAAACAGACCTAATTATGTATTAAAATATCATAAAGGTGTCATCTCAAATCAGCAAAGAGTTTTTTTAATAAACAGTATTGGGACAACCATATAGCTATTTGGAAAAATATCTAATTAGATGCATTCCTCATACTGTATATAAGAATAAACTCCAGACACATAGGAGATCTTAATGTAAAACATAAAACTGTAGCAAGTACTAGAAGAAAATGAATAAATTCCATTTTAGTCTCAGTGTAAGGGAAGACATTAACTATGACTTAAAACCCAGAAAAAAATACACTTGACTATATAATAATTAAAAATATACATGACAAAAAGCACCATAAAAAAGTCAAAACATATGACAAACCAGAATAAATATTCACAAGGTATGTCACAGATTAAAGGTTAATATTCCTAATTTATGAAGAACTGAAGACAAATGGTCAAACTTCTATAGAAAAATGGGCAAAAGACATGAACAGACAATTCATAAAAAGATATAAACATGGGCCTTGACCATATTAAAAGACGTTTAATTAAAATTAATACAGCGCTTATTGTTCACTCATCAGACTGACAAAAATTCAAAAGCTTGTCAATGCATTGTACGGAAATGTACTCTCATATATTACTAGTGGAAATGGTTTTTTACAAAAAGGTACAATTCCAATGGCAGTATCTAACAAAACAACATGCATTTATACTTCAACCATACAATCCCAACAATATTAAGAAATGTATATATGTATTATTCAGCATAAGATTATTTGTTACTGCAGCATACTGGAGACTACCTGAATGTCCAAGCAGAGGAGACTGGCTGAATAACTATGGAATATGCACAGCATACACAGTGCAGTGCTACGCAGCTGTTAAAACAAAAACAAAAACAAAAAACTGAAGACAATCTCTGCTAACTGGTGTGCGGTAAATTCCAGATTTTCTGAAATGAAAAAAAGCAAAGTACAAAAGAGCATGTGTAGCAAAGAAAATGTGCTATCTTTTGTGTAACAAAAAAGGGAGGATAAATCAGAACACAAGTATCTCCAAGGACTGGCGTATGTGGGAACGGAGTGGAAGGGATATGGAGGAAAACAACATGAGCATATTTCTTTATATGGTTTTCCGACTTTTGAGAGAACCAATCCAAGTAATCTACAGATACAATTTGACTACAAACCCTCAGTCTTGGCAGGAAGCAGAGAAAGGGCAGTTTGAGCACCAAAATAATTAAATTCAGTCATGAATTATAAAACACTGGGGAAAAATTCATGAGGCCACAGAGACAACAGATAAGCAAACAAACAAATGGGAGAGAAAGGAAGTCTCTTGCTTGTTGTAGAATGCCAAGAACTGACTGGAGGGAGGGCTAGAGTTGGAAAATAATTATTTTGCAACCATCACAGTAAAGATAAAATCTGGCAAGAATCATCAATGGATGTTATATCTAGGCAAAAAGAAAACTTTTAATAAAAAGCAGGATATTTACACGATCTTACAGTGCCTCCTCACAGACCAAGGGAGAGAAAAAAGCAGAACAGTGGAGAAATCAGACAACACCTTGACTAAGAGATCGAAATCAACATGACTAATTAGAGAAAAGAACACTGCATGCTTCTAGTGGTGGCACTCTGAAAAGGACACATCACCACCCGGGCAGCTCACTGGCTGCAGATGCATAACTCTGATCTGATCCTAAGAAAAATTAGACAAACAAAATAAGAATGTTTTAATTTGCAAAAAGGGTGTGTGTGTGTATGTGTGTGTGTGTGAGACTATACCCTTCAAAAATGCTCATGTCAGAGTATGGAAATTTTCCAGACTAAAGATACATGACAAATAGGGTGTGTGTGTGTGTGACTATACCCTTCAAAACTGCTCATGTCAGAGTATGGAAATTTTTCACATTAAAGGAGACTAAAGATACATGACAAATACAAAATCTGGCTCTAGACTAGAACCTGAACTGGAGAAGAAAAATTGGTTGTGTATTAGATGAAATACTGTATCAATGTTAAATTTATAAAGCAGATGACTATACTGTGTTTATACAAGAATGCATCCTTATTATTAGGAAATGCACAATGAAGTGTTTAGGGATAAAAGAATTATCATGTATCCAACTTATTCTCAAATCATTCATTTAAAATATACATACGCTATACTTAAAAATATATACGATCATATACATGTATATGCATAAACATACAAGCAGGCTGGGTGTGGTGGCTCATGCCTGTAATCCCAGCCCTTTGGGAGATCACAGCAGAAGGATGGCTTGGGCTCAGGAATTTGAGACTAGCCAGGGCAACACAGTAAGACCCTGTCATTACAAAAAATAAATTTTTTAAAAATGTAGCCTGGCACAGTGGTGCATTCCTGTAGTTCTGGCTACTCAGGAGGCTGAGGCAGGAGGATCACTTGAGCTCAGGAGGTTGAAGCTGCCATGAGTGAGCTATGACTGTGCCAACTGCATTCCAGCCTGGCAATAGAGCAAGACCCTACCTTAATCAATCAATCAATACATACATACATAAATGGGAGAACGATAATGCAAAGGACAGAAATGTTAACAATAGGTGATCCAGGTACAGGGTATATGGGTGCTCTTTTACTTTTTAATTTTTGCAACTTTTTGAAATTATGTACAAATAAAAAGTTTTAAAACCCTACACTGGTTGTAAAAACACAATATTCTTTACAAGTTTATAAAGATTTATTAATTTAGTAATGGCATCAGAGGCTTTTAATACTAAATAAAAATGAGGGGATTAGTGGAAAACAGTAGTTATCACTTCATACTAACAATTTTGTCGGTCAGGCACAGTGGCTCATGCCTGTAATCCCAGCACTTTGGAAGGCCAAGGCAGGTGGATCGTGAGGTCAGAAATTCAAGACCAGCCTGGCCAACATGGTGAAACCCCATCTCTACTAAAAATACAAAAATTAGTCAGTGTGGTGGCCCGCACCTGTAGTCCCAGCTAGTCAGGAGGCTGAGGCAGGATAACTGCTTGAACCCGGGAGGCAGAGGTTGCAGTGTGCCAAGATCACGCCACTGCACTCCAACATGGGCAACAGAACAAGACTCTGTCTCAAAAAGAAAAATTGTCATTTAATATTAAAAGCCTCTGAAGTTATTATCATACTAATTATATGTGTAGTTGTGGGTATATATTTGATATGGAAAAAATATTTGAATATACTATTAAATGAAAGCAGGTCACAAAATAGTACAAAATGTATAATTTTATCTTTAAAAAAATTACAAAGATTTGGAAAGATACAGACAAATATTCACAGTGGGTATTTTTGGATTATAAAATACAGATTATTACACTTCTCTGCTTTTGTCTTAAATTTCTATACTTCCTAATTTTTTTTCATTCCACAAATGTATTATCTGAACAATACAGAAAAAAAGCCAATGTAATTAAGTAAAACGAAACAAATTTAAAGTCAAAATTTCATAGTAACAATTCCTGCTTTCCTTTTTCTTAACCTAAAACAACAAACTGGTTCCTAACTATACTACCTAAATATAATTCTTTGCTGTTAAAATAAACATATTTTATTAATAATTAAAAAAATATATAGTCCCTGACCCACAGATAAAATACTGAAAAACCACACATGATAAAGAAACAGGAAATGTTTCATTTGCTTTTAAAATTATACAGAGAACATTAATACAAAATATACCAATAAATATATTTGAGAGCCAATATTATCCTCCAATCTGAGAAATAAGAGACAGAGAGAAGTGAGAATTAACAGGAAAAAAGGAGGGAGCCCACAGAGGAGAATAAAAGACATTCAAAAGGACCCAGACATGGAGACATATACAAAGCACAAGAGAAGATGGCTGTTAACCCTTGGGAGACACTCAGGCTCCCCTGTGGGAACAAGCCTCCCACAAGTACAGCTGGACCAGCATGATCAGGGACCTGACAGCAAACCCTTCTCTAGCCTACAAGGCCACTGAACTGAAAACACACACAAAAAATGGTTAAAATGGTAAGCTTTATGTTATACATATTTTACCACACAGATACACAATCACTCCGTTTGGACAGAGGAAGAAAGTTATACAAAGAAAAGAAAAAAAAAAAAGACCCTCAGCACCTACAGTAGATAGAGAGCACTATTAGTGAAGGGAAAAGGAATCCAATGGGGCAGCTGGGAGGGAAAATGACTGCGTCTGATCTTTTTGTGTTGAACCAAAGGAAAAAAGAGAACAGAACCCAAGAAACTTAGAAGAGATGGGGCACAGAGTGGGGAGAGAAGGGCTTCCTTGCGCAAGTAGGCAGGGTCAAGAACAAAGAGGCTGGAAATATAAGACACCAACTTAACAGGTTTTATTTATCTCTAACTGAAAAGGAGGGAAGGGAGGGAGGAAGCCAGAAGGCCTCTCATGCACACTAAGGTGCATGCAATGTACAACTAAGGTGTTTGGCTGTCAAGCTCTATGAGGCTCATTAACATTGCCTAGTATGACTTTTTTTTTTAATTTACCAAAATTTTATTGAACCCCTATTGTGTCGTAGGCACTGTACTAGGTTCTGGAAATACACTACTGCAGGTATGACTTTTGTATTTTGTATTTTTATTGTATATATTTAAGGTATACAACAGGATGTTTTGATATACATATACCTAGTGAAATGGTTACTATAATCAAGCAAATTAACACATTCATCATCTCCCATAGTTACTTCCCCTTTTTTTTGCATGTGGCTATAGCACCAAAAATCCCAAAAGCAATATCATATTAACTACAGTCCTTATGGTGTACATTAGCTCTCTAGACCTGTTCATCTTATGTATCTGCAACTCTGTATCTTGTGACCTACATATCCCCATATCCTTCCCCTCCGCTCCCCATGACTTGGAAAAAATAAGCTGACCTCAGCTCAATGGAACTTCAGTTTGAAAAGATTAAAAACCAAAAAACCAGATGATTAACTGCAAATGAGTAGGGTCTAGATTTCCCAAAGAGTCTGCATCTTCCAAAGCTCAGTGTACACTTGTTACAGGAAGATATTCCTGCAAAAAAAAAACCCTCAAAAAACAAAAAATGCTCAGAGTCAAGCCCTTGTTCCATCTCTTACTGCCTGAATGACTGGGATTTTCTTGACTCTGTTTCAGTCTGTAAAAGGAGGATATTTGCCCTGTCCTAACAAACCAGGTTGTTGGAAGGAAAAAATAAGTTAATGATGTGAACATACTTTGCATATTATGAAGTATCACAAAACAATGTTACCATATATTTAAAAATGAATAAGCTATACTAAACACTTCAGAAAAGTAGTCAATTGTGTGTGAGGACATTTTTACCATGATACAACTTCATTAGAAGTTTATTTCGTGTGTAAGTTTCTATTATACTCAGAGGCATGTCAAAGTTTCAGTCCTCTTAGATCTCTAAGATACTTTTAACTTCGTAATAGGAATCAATTACCAGACTGAAAAAATAATTAGCACATAATAATTACTACAATTACTGAAAACACAGGGGCCAGATATATAAGATACAGGTGTAGCAGGGGCTTTGATGGAAACAAGGTGACTGCAAGCAGGCAACTAAAAAAGAAAAAAAAAAAGAGTGGATACTATCTTAAAATTGAGCACTTTAGATCATTATTATGCTTATTTATTCAGTGCTAAAAATGTTCAGAATAAATATGCTTCCCAACAGACTGTTTCTATATAGCAAATATAGAATGATAAATTTAACTTAATTCAGAATGATATTAACAGAATACAGAATGATAAAATTAACTTAATTCACCATTATATATCTTTCATTTTCTAAATAAAGTCATATTACTGTAATCCATAAGGTAAAAATGAGTCATACTCTGAAGGTACTGTTACACATATAAAAACCAAATAGGTGTATACTCCATTTTTCATTTTTTTTTTTTTTTGAGACAGAGTCTGGCTCTGTCGCCCAGGCTGGAGTGCAATGGCACAATATTGGCTCACTGCAACCTCCAACTCCTGGGTTCAAGCAATTCTCTGCCTGAGCCTCCCAAGTAGCTGGGATTATAGGCGCCCACCACTGCACCTGGCTAATTTTTGTATTTTTAGTAGAGACAGTGTTTCACCATGTTGGCAAGGCTGGTCTTGAACTGACCTCATGATCCATCTGCCTTGGCCTCCCAAAGTGCTGGGATTACAGGTGAGCCACTGCACCCAGCCTCATTTTTCAAGAAAAAAGTTTCTAGGCCAAATGTACAGCCTCAGAAATTAAAATAAAACTTTTTCTACTTATCAAATAATGAAGAACCACCATTCAAATCATTTAAAGGTAAAGCTTTCAAATTTTTCAATTACTTACAATATCATAAATTTCACGGTTATCCTCATCAGCTAAGGTCAACAGCGCTACCAATGGATAGCGAGATCTGGGCACTGTACCAAAGTCTTCAATTTTAGTATCTCTTGGTAACTGGCAATATATTTCTTCTTTGCTATCCTTTTTAATGCTTTTTGAAAATGTAAAGGTAAATTGCCACTATAACCATAAGAACAAAAATATACCAAAAATGATCAATAACAAGTTAGCAACACTTTATCCATAAGAAGTCTAATTTTCATGTGCTAATGGGTCTATCAGATAAAAGGATACAAATACTGTTCCTGATAGAGATATTCACTATACAGAGCATCTTCTAATGCTTGGGGAGTGCTTATTCTGAAGCAATAAACATGCTTCTGCAGAGCTTCATATAATTTTTGAACACTGCATCCCCAGTAGCATGTAAGGAGGCTATCTTCAAGGCAATCTGTTGTCAAGGTTATGCCAGCTGTAAAAGACAAAGGAGAAAGAATGAAAATTATTTAATGTAACTTCTAATACAATCATACAGGGTGAGTAACAAAAGCTTCCTTTTGGATCCTGGCCAGACTGATGGCAGTTAGAAGGACTTGTTAAAGGGTATGCAGCTATAAATGAAGGAACTGGCCTATATAATAAGAGATATAAAAGCTCAATGTCTACACATTTGTTGAGAGCTATCAATAAACAATTAAACAATTTCTTGATATTTATATATTTAAGCTTGGAAACTGTCAATTTTCTTTTTTGGTGACTCTAAGACATCTCCCATCTAGACTTTTAACACTAAAATACAGTTCACTATTGATAACCTACCATTCACATAGTGTGTATAATCCTAATGATAAGAAACAGTGCAGCGGAATAGACCTGTCTTCTAAAGTGGATGTGTACAACCTATAGGGTCCACAACAGGATCACTGTTGTAAGAAAAACATTGAAAAGAAATTGAGCTTTACTAACATTAATATATACATTTACGACATTAACATACAGGCTTATCACAGACTTCATGTCCCATGTAATATGCAAAATACCCTGAGGAAAGAGTGGGGATTCCAAAACATAAAGAGTTTAACAGTGATATCTTCATTCAGTTATTCACTTGCAACTTAAAAAAAGATATTATAATTTGAGTAGACCTGATTAAATGGATTTGTAAATTGAAAGTAGACATGAAATTATATAGTTTTATTTAACACTTATATAGGACTTACTTTGTGTCACCTATGCGATTCCCCCCTCCAAGTGGTATTTGTAACAATAACACATTCAAGGGGGTAGCAACATCCAGTGTTTCATACTGCTGGGGGGTGCAAACTGCAGTGGTGCAAACTGTAACATGTAGTACTCCTTGGCACTGATATGCTGACTAGACCAAAAGGGAGTGGTTCTGGTCACTGTTCCTTGCTCAACAGCCTTGGTATCCGATTCTGGCTCTCCTAACCTGCCAGCAATTCTACAGGCTACCCAATATCCTTTTATTGAAGTTGTTTCTGTTGCTTACTAATAGGAATTCTGATTGATATATTACCTATTTTTTAAAATTTGATCAAGAGTATACATTAGAAGAAGATACACAATTACAAGCAGATGCTCCACAGGATACCAAAAACTGATTTTTCCAGTTTTATTCTCAGTATTTAGTAGTATGTACAGAGTCTGAGATTACAAGTAGCATTGATACATGGCCATTCTAATCATACTTAAGCAAAAATTTTAATTGGTAGGAATTTTGCATAGATAATTGGAGCAGACTTTGATTTCAAATTTTTATGATTCCAATCATTGGGTATTTATTAAAGAATGGAAAATTCCATTTGATATTAAATAGCGGAAGGAAATCATTTTATTTACACATACATAAACATATGTAGGACATATACACACACATATAAAATCACACATATTTCTCCCTGTGTCACTGTAGTACCACACAACACGAGGCAGAAGAAAAACATTGGAGGTAGACAGGAAAGGAAAAAATAGAAAAATGCATATTTTAAAATGTGGAAAAAGAAAAAAGAAACACAAAATAATTTATTATTGCATTACTAGCAAAAATGTGAAAAGATATATATGTAAGGCTACTCATTATAGCATTAGTTATCATAGCAAAATGCTGGAATAAACCCAAATGTCCATCAGTGAGGAGTAAATGAATAAAATACAGTACTCTACAATGAAGTACTAAGAAGCTATTAAAAATGAATTGAGGCATATCAAAATATCTGCACATACTATTACTAAATGATCTTCAGAATATTTTATTAAATTACAAAAAGCAAGCTAGAGAAAATTAAATACATATGTTACTGTTTATCTCACAAGAATGGATACCCATATATGTGTTTGTTTATATTATAAAGGAACAGGCCAGGCATGGTGTTTCATGCTTGTAATTCCAGCACTTTGGGAGGCTAAGATGGGCGGATTGCCTGAGCCCAGGAGTTTGAGACCAGCTTGGGCCAACATGGCGAAACCATGTCTCTACAAATAATACAAAAATTAGCTGGGCATGGTGGCATGCACCTGTGGTCCCAGCTTTTGGGAGGCTGACGTGGGAAGATCACAGCTGCAGTCAGCTGTGATCATGCCACTACACTCGAGCTGGGGTGACAGAGTGAGACCCTGCCTCAAAAAAAAAAACCAAAAAAAAAACAAGAAAAACCCCCACAACAACAATGGCAGGATAAGCCTTTTAAAACTTAAGATACAATTTACAGAACATATAAAACTACCCTGTTTATTTGCTTTGTAAGAAGAGAAAAAAGCCAGAGTCCCAGAGATTCAGAGCTGCTTAAAAGACTTGTTTATTGACTTTGTATACTTAAGTAAAGTGGGAAGAGTGTCAGAGACCTTTGACAACTGGAGATTGATCAGATTTTAAAATGTCTCTGAAATTAATTAATTAAAATAAACTACAGAATCTATAAAATTATACTCTTTATAATCTTTCACAAACTTGTCTATTACATAAACCGAGGGGAGAATGTAATGATTTCCACTATCTGAAGATAGTTCCAGCACCCCTATCAAAACTATGCTCCCTTTACTTTTTCCACTTCTTTTGCAAAGAGTTTCATGTATTTTTTTGTCTTCTAAAGCTCAGTACATACACAACATCATTTTAAGATCAATAGCATTAACAGAATTGGGGGCATAGCTGTAAACCAGAAAATTCAGAATCGAAATAAGTGAAGCAGCATGAGTATGGCGTCTCTCAAAGTGTCTTTAGCAAGACTAGCTACAACAGGCAAAAAAAGCAGAATGTAAGAGACAGCCTTGCAAAAAAGTGAAAAAATAAGGACTGTAGAAAATGTGCTAAGCCACTAAAAAAGGAGAAACAATGGGGCAGAAAAGCTACAAACCTTCTTGAAGAAGGATCCTGTGAGAGTAGTAATAAAACAAGGAGACCATTCATGAGGATAATAAAGCCAGAGCATTAAGAGATGAAAGTTTCAGGTTGTAGGGAACAGAGGTTCACAAACACCTCCAAACATGCCATGTATGCTGTGTATTTTTCCTAACCCTTTTGCTTTAATGTTAGCTCTTACCAGGGTGAATAAGCTAAAATATAAGGAAGCTATTTACAAAAGACAGCAGAATTCCTGAATCAAATTAATTCAACTCAACTAATATATACCAAGTACCTAACTTTCAATTTCATTAAAGACTCTATATTGCAGACATGGAAATGCAAATTCAAATATATCATTACATAATAAAAATAAAAATAACCCCAACAACCCACCCCTAGTAAACAGAACTAAATGATTAAGATTAAAATGGATTCTCTGGTTTTCTTCCTTTTTTTTAAATTACACATTTTAAAATATAAATAAAAAGCATGTGTGTCTTTTTGTTTTTTGAGACAGGGTCTTGCTCTGGAGGGCAGTGGTGTGATCTTGGCTCACTGAAGCCTCAACCTCCCAGACTTAAGCAATCCTCCAGCCTAAGCCTCCCAAGTAGCTGGCACTAACAGGCATGCACCACCAGACCCAGCTAATTTTGATACTTTTAGTAGAGATGAGGTTTCATCATGTTGGCCAGGCTGGTCTTAAACTCCTGGACTCAAAGATCTGCCCGCCTCAGCCTCCCAGAGTAAAGATTTGTAAACTATCTACACTTCGAATGAAATAACTTTTTACAATGTCACAAATATTGTTAGAATATTATTTCAGTGTTCTGTGTAGACATCTTTAATGACACCCACTTTTACATAGTTTAAACAAATGAATTTTACACTGCTAAGTATAACTCCTATCAAAATCCTTCTCTTTATTTCCCCATAGGAGAAAAACAGTAAATGATATGCATTGGTATTTTCAAAATTAAATTATTTCAGTAGTCATGCTGTGCATCCACACATTTGAAGAATTTTTCATGACTTCAGTAATGCTACTGTTGGTTAGCACGTAGTGTGCAGGCATAGCTAAGAGGGCTATTTACTGGCTATCTTTTCATTTGCCTCAAACACTTGCACGGCTGGCTCTATTTGTGACCATTTCTGCCTGAAAAGCAGATTGATGGATTTCCTCACATTTTGTTGCTCACAAGTGCCCTGTGTTTTGCTCACAATGTATCAGTTCTTCTTAGTTTTTCAGTGTATTTTCAGACTTGTGGAAATGTACTGCAGGAAGGAAGGCCTTGCAGCTGGTAGATTTTTCACTGTGGGTCCTGCTCAAGAGCCAGATGTGACACTGTAGCAGGTTCTGGTCTATGGCCACAGAGGTGGGAGGTTATTAAACCACCAGTATTCTGTACACTTTATTTTTTATCTGATTTTATTTTTTGAGACAGAGTCCCAGGCTGAAGTGAAGTAGTATGATCACGGCTTACTGCAACGTGGACCTCCTGGACTCAAGCGATCCTCCCTATTCTTTCCCCTGAGTAGCTGGGTATACACTTTAATCAGGCTTAGCACAACCTATCTTTAACACAAATTGGTTTTCTCTGTGTCATATCTTAAAATTTGGTTTTGCCAAGTGAAAAATGTCAGCATGAATTGTTATCTATCATAGGGATGGAGCAGGGAGAGGGGTGGCCGAGATCCTAGTTTACATCATTCATAGGATAACAGTATTTACAGCTAAAGAGGATGAGTAAGAAATTTTGTACTTTTGGGGGCCACGCATGGTGGCTCACGCCTGTAATCCCAGCATATGAGCCTAGGGCAGAAGGACTGCTTGAGGCCAGGAGTTTGAGACCAGCCTGGGTAACAGAGCAAGACTCCATCTCTATAAATTTTTTTTTTTTTAATTAGCTAGGCATGGTAGTACACACCTGTAGTCCCAGCTACTGAGGAGGCTGAGGCAGGAGGACCACTTGAGCCCAGGATGTTGAGGCTGCAGTGACCTATGATCACCCTACTGTATTCCAGCCTGGGTGGAAGACCAAGATCCTGTCTCAAAAAAAAAAAAAAAAAAAGGCCATGTATTTTTCCTTACAAATCAAGATTTACTTAAGGCTGATGATCCATATTGACTAAGTAAACTGATTTTTGACCAGTTACTAGATTCTGAGAGTTAGAGGCAGGAGGGATGAATAGACAAGAATGGTCCACAGAAGCAAGGGAGCAGTATGTTGCAAAGGAAGGTCTACTCTGTAAAATACTACAAAGAGAGCAAAAACTCAGGCCTGAAAGCCTCCCACTGGATTTGATGACTGCTGGGAGTCGAAAGCGCAGGGCAGAAGTAGTAATTAGTGACCTCAGAGAAAGTCATTTCAGTAGAGGGATACAGGGAAAAGTCAGACTGCACTGCACTGAGTAAAAAAGAAGCAGGGTAAGAGGAGAAGGCAAATGCAAACAGCTTCTAAGAAGCTAGCTGTGAGGGGGAGAAGAGAAATAGGGCAGTATCTTGAATAGGATGAAAAGCAGAGAAAGATCTGGTTTATTTGTTTTCAAGAAACCTGGAATGTAAGCAAGTATACAAGGTGACAGGTCTCAGCCCAGAAAAAAGCTACAGAGCTGTATCTAAAACTACCTATTCTTTATCTCTATTGAACTGTCACAAAACCAGTTCAAAGTCCGAAAGTTCAAAACTGAATTCATTACCTCTCTTCCAAAACTTGCTATTCTTTCTGTACTCCTCATTTTTGCAACAGGATCTGGCTATGGACAACCCACAGGAAGAACCTGAGTCTTCTCAGACTCCTCTCTTACCTGCCCCATCCTATCCTTTAGCCATAACTGACTGTTTCTTTAATGTATCACTCCATTTCTCACCCGAGAGGTAAACACCTACTTATCTTTCAATATTCTACTCAAAAAAAAAAAAAGGAAGGAAGAAAAATAATAAGAGACTCAGCATACTCTTTTTTATGAAGGCTTTTCTGAATATGCCTCTTCACCTTAACAAATTTAACCATCTCTCTCTTTACAATTCTAAGGTTTCCTAAATGGTCCTGCAGACAACTTATTTTTCCAAGCAAGCACAAAAGCAATCAACTGCCATCTGTTACCTACCATCTACAAAATAACATGTTATATCAAAATAATTTATACCAAAATACCACAGTTTCAGATTAAAAGACAATTGTTCTGGCTGGGCACAATGGCTCACTCACGCTTGTAATCTCAGCACTTTGGGAGGCCGAGGCAGGCGGATCATCTGAGGTTAGGAGTTTGAGACCAGCCTGGTCAACATGGTGAAACCCCATCTCTACTAAATATACAAAAATTAGCTGGGAGTGGTGGTGCACACCTACAATCCCAGCGACTCAGGAGGCTGAGACAGGAGAATCACTTGAACTAGGGAGACGAAGGTTGATTGTGCCATTGCACTCCAGCCTGGATGACAGAGTAAGACTGTCTCAAAAAAAAAAAAAAAGGCAATTGTTCTTCAAAAGGTTAGCAACCTTACATTAACTGTATTTAGACATAACACATCATTTCTCACTTGACTACAGACCAATAAAAATGGCACAGTGTCCTAACAGACTTCACCATTAACACCTGTAATACTTCATTCTGCTCCTTCATATACACATCTACCTTTGTTTACTAGGTGATAAATTCTTCAGATGCAAAGTGTTTCAATTCTTAATCTTTGTATCTATAATACACAGTACAGCCCTGGAACAAAATAGTTGCTTAATAAATGTTTGTTAAAAGACTAATGAAGGGAAAAAAATAGAGAAAGAAAATAAAAGGGCTTAAAAAAAAAAGAGCGCAAGCAATGAGAGAAAATCTTTGGAAAATAGCTACAAACTTGTAATTGAAGCTGAAGATGGATTAGTGATCTCTAAGCCAAAAGGATTCTTGACTTGTCTCATTTGCTTTTTGAAAACTCTTGTGCTGAAGTGGGTCTCTTCCGAATTTCTCAGAATTACTGGAACATCCCAACCAAACCTAAAAAAAGGTAAAAAATATTATTTTAACAAATGTTGAAACTTTATGTTACATGTAAAAATCTGTTGTGCCTCATTAGCTATTCCTTTCAGCATTAAGTGTCAGAAAAAGAGGTTAAATCTCTCAATTTACATTATTTTATGAAATTAATCTAGAACTAAGGGAGATTAGAGATCCCACCCAACTGCAAAACAGTTGGCCCTCTGTGTCAACCAACTGCACATCACAAATATTTGGGGGCAGGGGGGAAGAATAAAAAATAACGATAACAAATAATACACATTCAAAACCAATACAGTATAACAACTACACAGCATTTACACTGTATTAGGTATAAGTAATCTAGAGATTATTTAGAGTATACAGAAGGATGTGTGTAGGTTATATGCAAATACTATGTAATTTGTGTACTGGCTCATGCCTATAATCCTAGAATATGGGGGGGTGCAGATCCTAGAATCAATTCTCCTCGGATATAAAGGAAGGACTATGTATTGTTCAGCTGGCTGAATCAACATATTCTTGAAAACAAAGAGTTCTATTGTTAATACTTTTGATAACACCGAAGGAATATGGAGATTATAAATTATACTTAATACAACAGCAAACACATGATGAACTTAATGAATTTTTTTAAATGTGAAAAACAAATATATATTCAAGAGGCAAACTATTTAATATGATTTATGGGACAACAGAACTTTTATTTTTTTGGAGTTGGAGTTTCACTCTTGTTGCCCAGGCTGGAGTGCAATGGCGTGATCTCGGCTCACTGCAACCTCCACCTCCCAGGATTTACAGGCGCATGCCCCCATGCCCAGCTAATTTTTGTATTTTTAGTACAGAGTGGGTTTCGCCATGTGGACCAGGTTGGTCTCAAACTTTTGACCTCAGATGATCTGCCTGCCTCAGTCTCCCAAAGTGCTAGGATTACAGGCATGAGCCACCACGCCTGGCTGAGACAACAGAACTTTTAAAACACCAACTATAGCTCTTCATTTATATATCTTCTATTTTTAAATTTCATGTAAAAATGTAGACTCTGACAATGCACACAGAACAGAATTAAAAGGAAAAAGAAAGGGGCTAAACTCAATTCTTAGTAAAATTAAAGAACAGCTAGTTTACTCAACTTACATAAAATAATTTAAAATTAACATATACCAGTTAAACTTGGAGACTTCAGCTTAAGATGGCACAGTCAGGGTCCTATTTGACGCACTCCCTTCTCTCCAAACATTCATCAGTGATAGATTAAAAAATAAAAAGAAAAATAAAAAAGACCCCACAGATACCTGAGTCCCATATGCTTTAAACAAAAAGACAAAGACCCCACTGAAATGAGTAAACAAATTCTGGCATATTTAAACAAAAGAATAGAAGTACTCAGTACTGAAAAGGAATAACTGATTGCTACCCCCAAATGGATAAATTTCAGAAACATCATCCAATTCAAAAGAAGCCTTATGCGAAAGAATACATGCTGTATGATTCTCTAATATGAAATTCTAGAGCAGGCACAACAAATCTATGGTAGAAATAAAAATGAGAACAAAAGTTGCTTCTGGCAGTACAAGAGTAGGAAGTAACTTTCCCTGACTGGGAAAGAGCGTAAGAAAATTGATGGGAATTCTCAGTATCTTGACAGAGGCTTAAGTTGTGTAGATGATGTGTTTGATAACATTTGGTAAATGTTTCACTTAAGATTTGTACATCTTACATGTAAATGTTACTTCAAAACAACTATAAATGAAAACAAATATTGAACTCTAGTCAGTAATATGTAACATTTTAGAACTTACAGTGAAGTTCTAAAATCATTAAATAAGATAGACCAATGTGTGGATAAAAGAGTGGATTAATGTGGACAGATATGTAATAAAACAATTACAGTACAATGCTGATGGCAGAATCTAAGTGACGGGCAAATGTGTGTTAACTGTATAATTCTTTCTAGTATTCTGTATGTTTGAAAATTTTTATAATAAAATGCTGGGAAAAAGTCATACCTGGGTTTAAAGGCAAATACCTTTATGGATCTAAAAAAGTAAAGAAACATAAAGGAATGAGTAAGGCTATGCCATGGTTTCATGGTTCTCGGTCTGGCAGCAGACAGTGGTAACCAAGCCTTCACGTATTAAGGAGATCAGTATAGGTAGTCCACTCCAGAAAAGGGCTAGAGCCAGATTCATAACTTGGAACCAGGAGCTGGATTAGGTCAGTATCAACACAGGCAGGCAGAACTGTCGTTTAAGACTTGGTCCTAGGCTGGGTGCACTGGCTTATGCCTATAATCCCAGAACTTTGGGAGGCTAAAGAGGGAGGAATGCTTGAGCCCAGGAGTTCGACACCAGCCTGTGCAACAACAGCGAGACCCCATCTCTACAAAAAAACAGAAATTCAGCCAGATATGGTGGTGTACATCTGTGGTCCCAGCTACTTGGGAGGCTGAGGTGGAAGGATCACTTGAGCCTGGGAGGTCAAGACTGCAGTAAGCAGAGATTGTGCTACTGCCCTCCAGCCTGGGCAACATAGAGAGATCCTGCCTCAAAAAAAGAAAAAAGAAAAAACAAACAAACAAAAAGGCCAGGCATGTCAGCTCATGCCTGTAATCCCAGCACTTTGGGAGGCTGAGGAGGGTGAATCACCTGAGGTTAGGAGTTCAAGACCAGCCTGACCAACAAGGACAAACCCTGTCTCTACTAAAAATACAAAAAATTAGCCAGGTGTGGTGGCACATGCCTGTAATCCCTGCTACCCGGGAGGCTGAGGCAGAAGAATTGCTTGAATCCGGGAGGCAGAGGTTGCAGTGAGCCAAGATCATGCCATTACACTCCAGCTTGGGCAACAAGAATGAAAGTCCATCTCAAAAAAACCAAACCAAAACAAAACACTTAGTCCTAGACTGGAGGTCTAGGAATCTGGGCATAAATAACTACAAAACGTTTCTGCAATCTATCCATCTGACAAAGGTCTAATATCCAGAGTCTACAAGGAACTTAAACAAATTTACAAGAAAAAAACAACCCATTAAAATGTGGGCAAAGGACATGAACAGATGCTTCTCAAAAGAAGACATTCATACAGTCAACAAGCATATAAAAAACATCTCAATATCACTGATATCAGAGAAATTCAAATCAAAACCACAATGAGAGATACCATCTCATGCCAATCAGAATGGCGATTATTGAAAAATCCAGAAACAACAGATGATGGCAAACTTGTGAAGAAAATGAAACACTTTTGCACTGTTGGTGGGAGGCCTAGAGGCAGAAATACCATTTTACCCAGCAATCCCATTACTGAGTCCTATTACTGAGTAATCCTATTACTGAGTATATACCCAAAGGAATATAAATCATTCTATTATAAAGATAGATGCATGCATACATTCATTGCAGCACTATTCACAACAGCAAAGGCATGGAATCAATCCAAATGCCCATCAGTGAGAAACTGGATAAAGAAAATGTGGTACATATATACCACGGAATACTATGCAGCCATAAAAAGGAACAAGATCATGTCCTTTGCAGAAACACAGATGAAGCTAGAAGCCGTTATCCTCAGCAAACTAACACAGGAACAGAGAACCAAACGTTACATGTTCTCTCTTAAAAGTAGGAGCTGAACAATGAGAACACATGGACACATGGCGGGGAAACAACACAGAGTGGGGCCTGTCAGCGTAGGAGTTGGATAAGGAACAGCATCAGGAAGAATAGCTCATGGATGCTGGGCTTAATACCAAGGTGATTGGTTGATCTGTGCAGCAAACCACCATGGCACACATTTACCTATATGTAACCAACCTGCACATCCTGCACATGCAACCCAGAACTTAAAAGTTAAAGGAAAAATATAAAAATAAAAATAAAATAAAATATTCAACTAATAATAATAACTGTAAAGTGGATAAACAGTGAGGACGAGAACAAAGGGAGAAAAATAACAAAACAAAATAAATCTACTAAAATTTAGGTTGAAAACTAAAGTTTCAAAAACATAACACTGAGAGATAACCAATAAAATTAACAAATGAAATAAAAGTTCACTTTTGATGAATCTGATTTTATAAAAGTTAGGTAAGGCTGCTCTGGTCCTGCCTAACAAAGCTGAAAAGCAAGCCTCTAGCAGACTAAACTATTTCTGAGTAACTTAACTGTGACCCAGAATAAAGCCCAAGAATATTTATAGGAATACAAAAATATCCAGCAGCTAATAAGGTAAAATTCACAATGTATAGCATCTGATAAAAAAAAATTAACAGGCATGCAAAGAAACAGGAAAATATTACCCACAATGAGGAGAAAAACTCTATTAAAATAGATCCAGAAATCATATAGATACTTGAATTAGTAGACAAGAATAAAAAAATAGCTCTCAGAACTATATTCCATATGTTTAAGAAGAAAAGGAATGACTGCACATATGATATAGAGGCATGGAAGATATTTAAAAGTCCCAAACATAACGTTTTAGATAAAAAAATACACAGATTAACACCAGATTAGATACTGCACAATAAAAGATTAGTAATCTTGAAGACAACATAATAGAAAGTACTGAAAATGAAACACAGAAAGGAAAAAGGCTGAACAAAAATAAATAAAGCATCAGTAAGCCAACGGACAACTTTTAAGCAGTCATGTAACTGAAGTCTGAACCTATCGCTCAAGTTTGCAGAGGACAGATAAAGTATTTGAAAACATAATGACTAAAACCTTCCCCAAAATACTGAAAACTATAAAAACCTACAGACCCAAGAATCTCAATGAACTCCAAGCACAAGAAACAAAGAAAATTACCTAAGGCAAATAATAATCAAATTGCTTAAAACCTGTAATAAAGAGAAAATACTAAGAAAAAGAAAAAAGATACACTACAGTTGCTAAAGAAAAAGAAAAAAGATACACTACACAAAGAGAAACAAAGATAAAAATGAGAGTAGCTTTTTAATATTAATAAGAAATAATGAAAGGCAGACTATCTTTAAAGAACTAAAAGGAAAACAAAATCTTATCGATCAACGCTGGGCACAGTCGCTCCCACCTATAATTCCAGCACTTTGGGAGGCCGAGGTGGGAAGGAGGGCAGACTGCCTGAGCTCAGGAGTTCAAGACCAGTCTGGCTAACATGGCAAAACCCTGTCTCTACTAAAGATACAAAAATTAGCTGGGCGTGGTGGCATGCACCTGTAATCCCAGCTAGTTAGGAGGCCGAGGCACAAGAATCCCTTGAATCTAGAAGGCAGAGGTTCTAGTGGGCCAAGATTGTGTCACTGCACTCAAACCTGAGTAACAGAGCCAGACTGTCTGGGAAAAAAAAAAAAAAAAGAAAGAAAGAAAAAAATCTTGTTAATCTAGAATTCTATACCTCTGTTTTTCCAAAGCAAAATAAAGATTTTTCAAACATAACAAAAAGCTAAAAGAATTCATCACCAACAGACTTGCACAACAAGAAAAATTAAAGTATGCCTTGGGAAGAAGAAAAATGATACCAAAAAAAAAAATCTGGATTGATACAAAGAAATAAATAGCAGTGAAATGGTAACTCCATCAGGAATTGATGCTTTTCCTATATCTCTTTAAAACATTACTTGAAGGTAGATGGTGATAAGTTAGAGGTATATTATAAACTTTAAAGGAGCCACTAAAAAAAAAGTTATTGCTAATAAACCAACAAAGAAGGTAAAATAAAATCACATAAATTATTTAACTAATGCAAATGAGGGCTGAACAAAAGGGAAAAAAAAAAAAGCAGACAAGTAAAATAAGAGGGGAAAAGAAACAAAGAATAGACAAAACAAACAAAAAATGAATAGCAAGATGGTGGAATTAAATCTAACCACATCAATAATCACATAAATGTAAATGTTTTAAACTCCTTAATTAAAAGGCAAAGATTATTGGATTGGATAAAAACATGAGACCCAGCTATATTGTACATACAAGAAACCTACTTTAAATAAAAAGACAAAAATAGTTTACAAGTAAAAGGATGAAAAAAGATGTATCTGCTAACACTAATCAAAAGAAAGCTGAAGTGGCTACATCAATACTAGACAAAGTAGATCTCAGAGCAAAGACTATTACCAGGATCAAAGAGGTCCATTTCATAGTGATAAACGGGTCAATTCATCATGCAGACAAAATATTCCTAAATGTCTATGTACCTATTGATAGAATTTCAAAATACAAAGCAAAAACTGATACAACTGCCAAGAGAAACAGACAAATCTACAATTATAGTCAGAAATTCTAATAATCCCCACCACTTCAATAATTGGCAGGTTCAAGATACAGAAAATCACTAAGAACATCAAAAACTTGAATAACACTATCAACCAATTTGACTTAATTGACACTTATAAAGCATCTCACCCAGCAATAGCAGAATATATATTATTTTTAAGTGCACTAGGACATTTACCAAAAGAGATAATATATTTGGTTTATAAAACAAGTCTCAATAAATTTACAAGATGTCAAATCATAAAAAAGTATGTTCTCTAACCACAATGGAATCAAATTATAAATCAATAACAGAGATATATTTAAAATTTCCAAATATTTGGAAATTAAATAACAAACTTCTAAATAACTTGGAGATCAGGAAAAAAATCAAAAGGGAATTATTTGAAATTATGACCTGAATAAAAATGAAGACATATGTGTCAGAATGTGTGGAATACTGATAAAGCCGTATTTACAGGGAAATTAAAAGACACTAAACATTTCTGTTCCATCTTCTGGAACAGAAAACCAAATACGGCATGTTTTCATTTATAAGTGGGAGCTAAATGATGAAAACTCATGAACCCAAAGAAGGGAACAACAGACACTGGGATCTACCTGAGGGTGGAGGTAGGGAGGAGGAAGAGAAGCAGAAAAGATAACAATTGGGGCCAGGAGTGGTGGTTCACACCTGTAATCCCAACACTTTGAAAAGCCAAGGCGGGCAATCACCTGAGGTTGGGAGTTTGAGACCAGCCTGACCAATATGGGGAAACCCCGTCTCTACTAAAAATATAAAAAATTAGCAGGGCATGGTGGTAAATGCCTGTAAGCCCAGCTACTCAGGAGGCTGAGTCAGGAGAATCGCTTGAACCCAGGAGGCTGAGGTTGCAGTGAGCTGAGATCGCGCCACTGCACTCGAGCCTGGGCAACAAAAGCAAAACTCTGCCTTAAAAAAAAAAAAGATAACTTTAGGGAGGATTAATACCTGGGTGATGAAATGATCTGTACAACAAAACCATGACACAAGTTTACCTATGTAACAAACCTTCACATGTACCTCTAAACTTAAAATAAATGTTTAAAAACAAAAACAGAAATCTCAACCTTATAAAATACAGGCCACCAATGAGTCCAAATTTCAATCAACCAAACAAGTATGAGTTAACACTTTAGATGCAGAATTTCTTGAGAATATACCCAGATCAATCAATATGATCTGATCTAGTGTTACATTCTATTCTTTGGCTTAACAAATTTGCAATCCATCCTCACATATATTCCCAGGATTCCACAGATATAAATTAGCAAAATTTTGCAATTCTTTTCAAGGATGAACTACTTCTAATCAGATCAGATTGTGTCCCTATACTACACAACATGCAGAGATCTGGGCCTCAAGACAAGATAATAGAGGTAGGTCTTAAGTGTGGATAGCCCTTTGCAAAGCAACTGTCCTAGGGGAGGTTATTACAGGATCTTCAAGCAAGAAAAGGCTAATTTTCTCACACATGGAAAGTAAGCAGCTTCTGTCAACAATGGATGCTCAGAGTGACTGGAGTTTTTTTCAAGATTCTCAACTCTGTCCATGTTTACCTAGATTGTCCCCATTCCAAGTCTCAGGGTTCCACTTCTTTCCTATAAATATTCTACATGAGACACCAACAAAAGCCAGGTAATTCTATTACTAGTGTAATTAAAACTGTGTTTAGGCACCCGCCACCATGCCCAGCTAATTTTTGTATTTTTAGGAGAGATGGGGTTTCACCATGTTGGCCAGGCTGGTCTTGAACCCCTGACCTCAAAGATCTGCCCGTCCTGGCCTCCCAAAGTGCTGGGATTACAGGCAGAGAGCCAAGACCGCACCACTGCTCCAGCCTGGGCAACACAACAAGACTCTGTCTCAAAAACAAAATAAATAAAATAAAACTATGTTCAATTTTTAGCAAGACAAAATAAAGTGCTTTAGAGCCACAGAAACTTTCTGATTCTCTAAGACTTGACCAATCTAACAGTTTGAAGACCTGACTTTGTCATTTTCTTTCTGTTAGTGCTCCGGTGAACACAGAAGCCCCCATCTCTTTTCTCCCTCAGTCCCTGTAGTCACCATTACTGCCATAACAGGCAAGCCCTTTAGCCACTTGGTCCTCCAGCACACTGCTTCAGAAATAATTTTATCACAACCAACCAAATATAATAATTTGATTGTGATGCCACTATATGTGGTGGGTTACTAGATTATTTTCCACTGGCAAATAGCTAAAGAAATTACCAAATCGACCCCCAAATTCTATCTTTGAAGGTTTTCTCACCAGAGTCTCTTTCTTAGTGACAATTTACCAGTCGCAGTCCATGCAGGAGTCTGAAACTGCATCTGTTATTTTAACAAAGAGATTTTATTTTTTAAGTGATCAGCATCAACAAAGAGAAATTTTAATATGAATAATGTTAACCATATGTTGAATAACTTAAAAGGCAAACAAAGGACACTGAGTCGCTACTTATTTGATAAGAAGTAGCAACAGCAGGAAGCAGCTATCACTCCTAGGACAAGGGAACAGAGAAAAGAGAATAAAGAAAATTATATAGTTTAGAACTTTGGAGAAGAGACTATGGAGCTCAGGACTCAGATCTGAGGAAAGGATACTGGTAGCTTTAAGGGAGTGCATATGGGACCAACTATTAATGCCAGAGGGAGGAACTATTGTGGCAACTGAAAGACAAGAAAAGAAATCAACAGAAAGCAGCAAGTCTCTTCATCCCTTCCAGCCTTCCAGTCTCCCTCCCTTGTTGGCAAAGCCCAATAAGTAGTCAGCTTGCAAAGAAGAAATGTAGTTTAGAGTTCTGCCCTAGATTCACAAGGCAGAGGGTGGTATGAAGCTGAGGTCAACAGCTTAATAAGCTGCAGTCAAGAGGAGGCTGGGAGTAGTTACTGAGTCATGGTCCCTGATTATTTGAAACTGTTAAAGGGTGTAAATGCCCTTTTGGGTGTCTTTGTGCTCAGTGCCTGGCAGAAGCTATCAGAGCTCACAGAAACCATCACATGGTGAAAAATACTATACTTCCAGTTGCATGCCTCTTTGCTATTGCTATTGGGATTCCAATAATCAGATGCCTCTGTTCTTTCTCCACTACCACACAGTGCAGGTGGACATGGTAAACAGTGGAAAGAAGCAAATGGTGAAAAACTCAGAGCAGTACTAAGGGGAAAACCATGACAGAGAAAGCACATGACCAATAGGGATGGTATTATGCGAAGTTAAAACAAAACAAAACAATGAGAAGGGTGAAAAACGTGTATTAACTAGTTTGCCCTTCTGACTGGGGTACTATTAGAAAGATGTTTTTATGAGATCTACATGGTGTCCAAGTTTTCATCATTTCTAGTCCATAAATACGTGGCCTTGGCTTAAGTTTGCAAATAAACATAGTAAAAAGCTTATCTACATGGGCAAAGCTAACTCATATGGAGAGAACGGCTGGGTTAGGCTCAAGGTTACTGGTTAGACCTAAATCAGGATGAAAGTGACTGGCATTTAAATGGTCTTCTGGCCTCAGCAGTGCTTAGCCCAGACTTCCAAACGTTCTACGACTCCATGGGCTTCCCCTCTTGTAAAAGTCTTACCCAAATGGGGTGATTTGGCAGTTACTAAATTTTCAAACCAAGTGTTAAAGCTGGCAGAGCCAGGATTTGAAACTGTCTGACTCCAAAGTCTGTCTGTTAACCACTACAAACATAAGGCTCCTGCCTACCCTCTTCCCAATACTAAAGATTGGTATCTAAGATATCTAATTAGTTGGCCTATTTAAAATAAAAATTAAAGCACATAAGGCAATTATCAACTAGTTACTATTTTCCTTAGTGGAGGAAAATTATGTTTCATTAAGAGAATAACACTAACATTATAGTCATTTAAAAATCTTGTGTTAAGACTGCTTTTCTCACATGGGCAACACCTTAATTCCAATGACAAACTTTCATGTAATGAACAATAGCAATAAAATCTGATGGGTCAAGAATAACCAATTGTGTAAGATTGGTCTTTGTTTTCCAATCTTATTCTCACATACAGGTAATTTGTATTTCCAATCCTCACCCACATACAAGGCAAGGAATTCTAGGCTCTATTGCTGGTAGGGTGAGGAGCAATGTGGAAATGTCAAAACTTTGGTCGCTTCCTAAAGATGGCATATATTTTCGTAAACTGACAAGGGCCTGTGTTCTTTAAGGCAATCAAATATATGGAACCAAAGGCTATTTTAAAACTCGTTTTACACAGCCTTCTTTATTCACTAACATGTTCTCCTCTGCCTCTCTGCTCATGCCCAGGCTGCCTTCTCTGAAATGCCTCTTCTTCCCTACTAGATACATTTGACTCCATTTATTTTTCAAAATACTAATTCTCCGAAATCCAGCTCATGTCTCTCTCTTCAACAGAGTCTTCTCTGACCTCTTCAGACTATGGCTGTTATCCACTTAGAATTGCTGTTTGATCTTTTTGTAACAATTATCTTCTCAAAGGGACTCTGGAGGCTGTGGCCTAGAAAAACTGTTGCGGGCTAGTAACATGGTTTCAGCTCGCTATTATTTACAAGGCTTGTCTAAACATGATACAACAGCATCTCCTCAAGTGAGAAATTGAACCGCTAGGCTAGAAGAACTGCTCAGCGGTTATCTAACAGTTCATTCTCCTTGTCTCCAATAGGCAACTGTCCTGTTCTCAGTCTCTTCCAGCTCTAAAATTATGATTTTACAATTCTATCGACTTCAATAGTACTTCAAAAGGTGTGGAATCTACATAGAAACCATTAAACTCTCAAATGGTAACAGTTCAGTTACAAGTTACGCTGAAAGATCTGAGGCTAAGGGCTCCATTCAGGTCTGAATCGCAACTATGAACCTCGCTCACTGTCCATCCAGTCTGTGCACTGTAGCACAGGTGACCGACTCATTCTAAACACACAGCAGGCCCGAATCCAGGGCAGAAGCCAAACGGAGAAGCACTTTTTCCCAACACCGAGACCAAGCCCTTCCTGGCTGCTTTATCGCCTAGAAACAAAGCTGAGTAAAACACCCCAATCTGGTACCACCCCAAGGTGCCCCAAGTGACGCGGACCAAACGGTGATGCTGGGCAGTGACGCAGGTGCAGCGTCCACCTTGTTTTCCTCCCAGAGAAAGTCGGAGTCCTCGGCACCGGGGGACAGCGGATCCCCGACGTCCTCAGGCCCGCGGCCCTCTGGCTCCTGTGTCCCCTGCAGTTCGTGGCGACCCCACTCCAGGAGTGTCCGCCCCTTCGTCTCTCACTCCCAGGACACTTACCATCCCAGTACCAGGCCGGTGGTCACGATGAAGCAGGTAAAGACCACCGCGATGTAGAAAAGCGGCGAGTATTCATAGAGGGTTACCAGAAACACCGCAGCCATCAGGATCTCGCTCTGGGCTGAGCCCGGCTCCAGCCGCGTAGCCCAGCCCAGCCCAGCCCAGCTGATCCCAGCCCGCCCGGCCAGGCTAAAAGTCGCTACGGTGCCCCGGAGCGGACAAACTTTGTAGATCCGCACTAGCCTGGGGTTCTCGTAAGCTAGACTTTAGGGCAGCCTCGCGGGCAGCGGGAGCCGGCGTACCAATCACGGCGCCGCCTGCAGGACCCGCCACGCCTCCCCCCCCCGCCCCCGCCGTTCCCGTCCCGAGCTATAGGCTACGCAGACGTGGGGGACGACTCGCACTGCCCCCGACTCGAGGGATTGGTACCCAGCGGGCGTCTTAGGCGCTCTGGCCCGGTGGTCATTGCCGTTCTGTCGGCAAATTCTAAATAGAGCTGAGGGCCGACTCTGTCCCGGCCTTGGGCAATGCAAGTTTTCTGAAATCAGAGAGAGGCGCAGTCTGAAATCTACGTGCACCGTTTCTAAATCCTGAAACCCTAAGCATTCTATCTTAGGCA
Organism: Aotus nancymaae; assembly: GCF_030222135.1. Taxonomy (NCBI): domain Eukaryota; kingdom Metazoa; phylum Chordata; class Mammalia; order Primates; family Aotidae; genus Aotus; species Aotus nancymaae. The sequence continues at coordinate 24,526,008 of NW_026988476.1, read as the reverse complement.
AATTTGGAAGGAGGGGGAGGAGGTGGAGAGGGAGGAGGGGGGAGGAGGTGGAGAGGGAGGAGGGGGGAGGAGGGGGAGGAGGAGGGCGGGCATCTTGGGTTCTACAAAATGAAATAACTATAGGCACAGTGAAAACACAAAAAAGGAGGCTCTACCACAAGCAATTTATACAAGACTTGTCAGCCTTTTCAGATTGGACTTAGTCGTAGAGGAAAATCAGCTTATCCAAGATTCTCTTAGAAATAAAACATCCGCTTCCTCCCACACCCTCCTCTTTTTCTCCTCTTCTTATACTCCTCAAGTTAGAATTAGCCAAACATTTGAACCTGTATTCGTTTCCACTTTAAGAATAATTAATTTTTTTTTTTTTTTTACCACACAGAAGCTTTTTAAAAAGTACAGAAAGTAGCTAAATGCCCACTCCCTCGTCTCAACCCCATGAGTCAGCTCCATTGAGGTGGCCTCCCTAAAAGATTTCGTAACACCTCATTGACACCTCATTGGTTTGCATGTAATCCTAAAGCCACATCTATCTACATCAGAGAATGGGGATATGTACTCTTACTATTTGTAAGCAGCAACACATCCTGCTACAAATCAGAGTTTTGTTACTGAGGAAGAAAGAGAGGATGGACACTGGGATAGGTAACTGGTAGCCTCTGTCACCCTCCTAAGTCACCAATAAAATTTGTGCTTGAGAAAGATGAACTAAGTTTATCCTATGGCCTCATATATTCCTTAACAAATGACCACGTATTCTCTGGAGCAGCACTGTTTGAGAAGCTTACTTCTACAATACAATTTTTAATTACTATGTACCTGACTTGTGAAAGTATACAGTTTAATCAGCCCTCAATCGTTGGACAATTTTTCATTGCTATAAACAACACTGCAATGAACATCCCTACAGCTAAAGTATTTCCCTAGGATAAATTACTAGAGATGGAACTATGGTAAAAAAAAAAAAAAAAATGTACATTTTTAAAGACTTTGTAGAAATACTGCTCTCCAGAAATGTACCAATTTGTATTCCCACTCTTTCATCCACAGTTTGCCATCATTTGAGATTGTCAGTTAACAAAAATATTAGCCAATCCAAAAGGCAGTTTTATTGCAACAACAACAACAAGAATTTCTACAATGAAATGAAAATGTAGGAAGTTCCAAGTTAAAGTGACATTAAACACATACATTGAATTTTTCTTCCTCCTCAAGTCCACCAGAACTACAGTAAAGAGATTAAAAATGTAAATTACAAAACAAGAACAGGAAATATAAAAGAGCAGCAACATATTGGGACGATGAATAAGGATAATTCACTAACCAATATATGAAAGCCAAATCCCAAACCAGCAGCAGAGAAAACTGAGACCCAAACTGATTTACTTTGAAGAATTCTCAAAAAGAGCAAGAACTAATACAAACTTAACTAGAGTCTTTATCATTTCCCACTGGGATATCTGCTAGGGCCACTGAAACTTGTCTCTCTAGTTTCAGCATAGATTTTCCAATGTATTCTGCACAGTGATAGTGAAAATGATTTTTCCACAGCATGTACTTTACTCCATTGCCAAAAACCCTTGATTGTCATGTTATATTTCCTTGAGGACAAAGGTCCAAGGTCCTTGTGTGGCATGCCCAGTTCTACATGACTCGACTTCTAATTTTCCCTCATTTACTCATTCAGAAAATGTTATATGGAGTGTCAGATATGTTCTAGACACTCTAGAAAGCAATTAGGGATACAATGATAATCAAAAAATGACATATCCCCGTTTTTACGGAGCTTAGTATCTCAGGGAAGAGATAAATGTTAACCAAAGAATCATGAACAAAATATAAAGGCAGAATTATGATACGTGTTGTTAAAAAGAGAAATATGGGCAGCCAGGCACGGTCGCTCATGTTTGTAATCCCAGCCCTTTGGGACGCTGAGGCAGGCCAATCACTTGAAGCCAGGTGTTTGAGACCAGCCCGGGAAATATGGCAAAACGCGGCTTCTACGAAAAATACAAACATTAGCCAGCTGTGGTGGTGCATGCCTGTAGTCACAACTACTCAGGAGGCTCGAGAACCGCTTGAACCTGGGAGGTGGAGGTGAGTCTCGACTCACTGCATCACTGCACTCCAGCCTGGGTGACAAAGGGAGACTCCATCTCAGAGAGAGAGAGAGAGAGAAAGAGAGAGAGAGAGAGAGAGAGACAGAGAGAGAGAGACAGAGAGAGAAACATGCAGTTGTGAGAGCATATAATGGGGAAAATGAGGAGGATATAATGTAGAACAAGGAAACCTTCCCGGAAGAACAGATAGTTGAGAGAAAGGCAAAAGAACAGGAGGAGAGGAAGAGCATTTAGCGCAAAAGCTACAGAACATGCAAAGGCCCTGAGGTGAGAACTGAAATACTGGTATGGCTAAAGCATAGTGAGTGAGAAGGAACAGGGTATGTGATGAAGATGGAGAGATAGGTAAGGCCCAGACCATACAGGAATCATGCCATTTTAACTACAGAAATTTACACTAAGAACAATGAGAATCCACTGACAAGATTGAAGGGGGTATGTGTGACAACCTATTTGCATTTTGTAGCAATCACTTTGGTTATTGTATGCAAAACTAATTGGAAAGAGGCTGAGGCAGATATGAGTGAATATAGGGACATTAATTAATAGATTCTTTCGAAAGGCCAGGCAAGAAATATTGCTACCTCTGATTAGCAAAGTCATCAGGAATTGCAGCAAAGTGAATTATTAATTGGAAATGATTTTGTGAGTGACAGAAAATCAACAAAAATAGTATCTTAATGACCATAAAAGTGTATTTCTCTCTCAAGTGAAAGTCCAGAGGTAGGCAATACAGGGCCAATGTAGTGCTGCACAGTGCAAGGGACCCAGGTTTCTATTTCTCTCTACCATTTGCGGCTCCCATTCCTACAATCACCTCATGATCCAAGATGGCTGCTCCAGCTCCAGCCATCAGGTTCATATTCCTGTTAGCAGGGAGGAGGAAAGGGAGGGAAAATGAGACACCATTTCTATTTAAGGATACTCTAGGGACACATCATACATCCAAATTCATCATCATGCCCACATTTACCTGCAAGCAATGCTGGAAAACACAGTCTTTGTTCAAGATAGTCATGTGCTTGTCTACACTAGAGAGTCCTATTACTTAAAGATGGAGGAAAAAATTAAAAGAGAAGTAAGTGTCGCTGTCATAGAAGTATATAAGACTTAATGCTAGATTGGACATGGCATGTGGGAGAGAGGCAGGAGTTGAGGTTTCTGCCTTCTTCCCCAAGAAAAATGGATGTCTACCTTTCACTAAAATTGGATTCTAAATCTCCAGTCTCTCGCCATTCATCCTTGTTCCCCTTCCCTCATCCTCTCCTCCTTACAAACACTAATCTTAGCCCCACTGAATCACCAATCTTCTAAAACACGCTAGCGATATTACAGATGGAGATTTTCAAGGCCTGAAGCTCATACTCTTTGAGTGCCATTCCAAGAAGGTGAACATAAAATTGCAATGACAAAATTAAGCATAAGGCCATAAAAAGGGCCCAGGCAAACTTAAACTTGGTTTACACTAGCATATTTTAACCTGCACCTTTACTTTATCTATCACCAAGATTAAAAATTGTAAGATGCCATAGATTATTAGGTGTGTCCTGACTTCAGAGAGATTAAAATTTGGGGATTGGGGAGGGGGAAGAGGACACCAATCTTTAATTTAGTGAAATGAGCCATTTGCAGATCCCAGAATTGGCCGTGCATATTTCTTCCCTTGTCTGGAAAGCCCTTCTTCTTTCCTCCCCGTCCTTCTCCTGGCTAACTTTTAGTTACCTTTAAGGACTCAGTTCTGAAGCTCCCTTCTCCAGCAAGCCTTCCTGTATGCTTCCAAACCCTTGCGGAGATGCCTCTTCCAAAGCAACCAGTACGTGATTGTATGGGAGCCCTCCTATTTCTGGTGTGAGCCTCTGCTCACTCATGTATTTAGCCTGCTAGGTACCCAGCTCTCTGAGCACAGGAATGACACCTAATTAATGTTTGTGCCACCAGTACCTAGCAGATGTGGGGTAGTCACATTACTGAATTAATAAAGGAATGAAAGAAGCTTTTCTCCATGAGATTATTTGGAAGCACAAAGTATCTATATTAGGGTTTTTTTAAAAAAAAGTTTGACTCTCAGATGAGCAGGAAGAATAACAGTTCTTTATTGTCTCTAACTGATCTAGTTTTGCTTGAAACCCCACCCTAGACCCAGCGTGGTGGCTCATGCCTGTAGTCCCAGCATTTTGGGAGGCCAAGGCAGGCAGATGGCTTGAGCCCAGGAATTGAGACCAGCATGAGCAACATAGTGGGACCCTGTCTCTATAAGAAATTGAAAAATTAACTGGGTGAGGCAGGAGGATTGCTTGAGCCAGGGAGGTTGAGGCTGCAGTGAGCTGTGATTGTGCCACTGCACTCCAGCCTGGGTGACACAGAAAGACACTGTCTCGAAAAAAAAAAGAAAGAAAAAAAGAAAAAAAAAAGAAAACAGCAAGACCCTGTCTCAAAAAAGAATAAAAAGAAAGAACCACTCCAACCCCTCCAAGTATTAGACAGGGTAAAAAGAGAAGACAATGTGAGCTTAAATTTATCAATAAAAAGTGTATTAGGCCAGGCATGGTGGCTCACGCCTGTAGTCCCAACACTTTGTGAGGCTGAGGTGGGCGGATCACCTGAGGTCAGGAGTTCGAGGCCAGCCTTGCCAACATGGTGAAACCCTGTCTCTACTAAAAATACAAAAATTAGGCTGGCTTGGTGGTGGGTGCCTGTGATCCCAGCAACTCGGGAGGTGGAGGCAGGAGAATTGCCTGAACCCGGGAGGTTGAGGTTGCAGTGAGCCAAGATTGTGTCACTGCACTCCAGCCTGGCTGACAGAGCAAGACTCCATCTAAAAACAAAAAAGTATCTTAGACTCTTCAAGTTTAATTGCTCCTTTTAGGAAACTGGTCAGATTCAAGAAAATTTTTAGTCTCTCCTCTCTCTTCTCTTGATTCTTCCGAAGACAATATCTGATTGTACGAGGTATTCATATGACCTGATGGCGGGGGTCAGGAAAATAAGACCTCAGCTCTGCATGACACCTGTAGGTCCTCACTAAGGTGAAGCAGGTTTAATCTGGCTTTTTGTGGTACCAGGCTAGCCCTCACTGCAGAGATCCAGGGTTCTAGCCATTTACCTGTGATTGTAAAACCCTCATAAACTATGGCTCCTTAGCTCTACTAGTTCACCAGACTGCTCACCATCTCCAATGTTACTTACTGGGGGAATAGGTAAACATGTAGATTCTTGCGTATGTCATATGCGGGCTAGTGAGAACCAACAGTTATCTCAGGATACCCAGTCAGAATACCTCTGCCACCGAACACCATTGCTCTAGCACCATGGTGTGAAGCCAAATGCAAGGCCTCTCCTTTCCTAGAGGGAAAGTGGACTACCACCTCCAATCTCTTCAGTTTCTCCAGTACCCCACCTATTTGTTTTTTAATTTTGTAATTTTTTATTTTTGGAGATGAAGTCTTGTTCTGTTGCCCAGGCTGGTGTGCAGTGGCGCAGTCTCAGCTCACTGCAACCTCTGCCTCCCGAGTTTAAGAGATTCTCCTGCCTCAGCCTCCCAAGTAGCTGGGACTACAGGCACCCGCCACCACACCCAGCTAATTTCTGAATTTTTGGTAGAAATGGGGTTTCACAACGTTGGCCATGCTAGTCTCAAATTCCTGACCTCAAGCGATCCACCTGCCTCAGTCTCCCAAAGTGCTGGGATTACAGGCCTGAGCCACTGCCCCAGCCCCAATACCCCATGTATTTGGATGCTTCCACTACAATCACCCGCCTACCCAATATTCCAGTCTGGAGGGAGGTGGAGACAAAACTGACTTTATTTTATTTTCTGAGACAGGGTCTCGCTCTTTCACCCAGGCTGGAGTACAGTGGTGTGATAACGGCTCACTGCAGCCTCAACCTACTGGGCTTAAGCGATTCTCTTGCCTCGGCCTCTTATAGTGATGGGATTACAGGAGTGAGCTACCAAGCCCAGCCAAGTGACTGTATTTTAAATGCTAATCTGTCATGTAACTTCTGACTAACCCTGAGTTGAGAATACCTTCAAAATGTCTCATTGATGTATTGCTCTTTATGTAGAAACATTGCTGGAAAAGACGGTCCCAATCCAGATCCCAAGAGTAGGTTCTTGGATCTCGTGTAGGAAAGATTTTGAGGCAAGTCAAAGAGAACAGTGAAATAAGCAAGTTTATTAGAAACTACTCTGTTACAAAGTAGAAGTCTTCAGCAGGAGAAGAAACACTCCATCCTTTGTTCCTCTATACATAAGAAACTACAAGGAGCAATAATAAACTTGGAACATGCAGATATGCTGGCTAAAGGTAGGGGCTATTGGTGTTACAGATGACCATTAATCCTTCAACCTAAGTTTCCTCATTAATGGTATCTTTAAGTAAAGTAGGGTGCACTCTTAAGACATCTGGACATTCTGAAGGCTTTGTGGAAGATGCTCTGTATGGTTATAAATATTCTGCAATTATAAGTGATGGTCAGCTTGGGTTGTGGCTATTTTCAGACCAGAAGTATTAACCTTACAGGTGCCTTGTGAGTGCTTAGCTACTCACTCAAGATGGAGTCCCTCTGGCCACGCTTTATTAAACCAGAGGCCTGGAAAGCAGGTGTTTCTCTAACAGGAACACCCATTCATTGTAAGTTTCCTCCAAAACAACCCTCGTTGCTGCAGAAATCATAGGCTCTGCTCTGACACCCATAGCCACCTACACGTTCCTACCAGAGCACATATGCTCTTTTCCCAAGATACAAGCCCTGGGTCTGGGGTGTTGTAGTGCAGAGATCTAATTGTCTTGCAGCTGCCCAAGATAACATTTCTGTGTTTCCCTAATAAATCACACAAAACCAACAAACTGGATTTGTCTGGCTCCTTCTTTGGTCTCTCTGCTCCTTCAGCCTTTAGGAGCTGCTTTGCATATGTGGCCATTTCACCAAGGGGAAAGCCAGAATGGGTGGATACGATCTGGCACTTGCTGTAGCCCTTTCTCCTCCCCACACTCCATTCCAGCAGATCAGAAGCAGAAGACTTGCCTTCCTTCCCACTCGGCAGGTACTTTCCTCATGTCATAGCCTCACTTTCCCTGCTGCATGGCATACGTTAAATACCACTCTTACTGTTGCCAAGGTCTCGATTTTGAAATGTTAACTGAACTTTAAAAATTTATAAAGGCTTTCTTTCTTGGTAGTGTCTGGCTTTTTCAAGATGACTGTGTTTCTTGAGATTCAAACATCTTATTTTAGAAGTCAAAAGCTGCTTTTTCTTTTTAATTTCTGACATCACAGTTCTACTTATTCTTTGATGCTGATAGATACTTCTGACTGACCAAGGAGAAGCCCTCATAAAAGAAACGTGATTTTTTTTTTTTTTTTTTTGAGACAGAGTCTCACTCTGTCGCTCAGGCTGGAGTGCAATGGTATGATCTCGGGTCACTGCAACCTCCCCCTCTTGGGTTCAGGCGATTCTCCTGCCTCAGCCTCCCAAGTAGCTGGGACTACCGGTGCACACCACCACGCCTGGCTAATTTTTGTATTTTTAGTAGAGGTGGGGTTTCACCATGTTAGCCAGGCTGGTCTTGAACTCCGGATCTCAGGTGATCCACCCTCCTTGGCCTCCCAAAGTGCTGGAATTATAGGTGTGAGCCACTGCGCCTGGCCAAGAAATGCAATAAATATTAACATGTTTTTGAAAGTTATAATCTCCCTTATGTATTTGCTGGAGCTGCCAAACCTTTCATTCATATGGTTTTTCTATAGTCCACATTCTTTCCTGGAAGGTCAGATTTATCTCAATTTGGAAATATCAATAGGTAGAAATATAAAAAGTGTCCTCACTTTGAGTTTCAAACTTTGAGAAACTGGCAAATGGAACTCAATGTGCAATTTTGATATCAGGTCATAGATGACAGAAACTGAAAAATCTTACAGTACTTTGGCAGAACCTAACAGCTTAACTCTTTATAGCCCACTGAACTTCCAAGTCCCTGAAGTTCTCCTGGTTTTAGATGTTGGGTTTCTATTGTCTATACCTATGAAGTGGTAGAAGGCTACCTGAAGCCTGCTCCAACTAAGCTGACACTGATGATTAATGTGGTATTTAGTCTGTGACCCAAAGCTTAGGACATTCATCTAGAACAGTGGTTCTCAGCTGGGAGCGTTCCTCCCTGCCACTTCAACATTTGGCAATGTCTGGAGACATTTTTGTTTGTCACAACTAGGAAGTTGCTACTGACCTCTCTAGTGGGTGGAGGCCAGGAATGCTGCTAAACATCCTACAATTCATAGCGCAGCCTACTCACAACAAAAAACTATCCAATTATCCAATGTCAATATTGCTGAGGTTGAGAAACCCTGTTACAAAAAATTCTATTGGTCCTGGGCACTTCTCACCAAATCACTGTTTCCACCGTGGTCCAGGTATGTTTTTTCCTGGGTTACCACAGTAGCCTCCTGAATAGTGTCCTTCTGCCTCTGCTCTCCACAGGCTATTCTTTTTCTTTTTAAAAAATACTTATTTAAGGCTGAGCGCGGTGGCTCATGCCTGTAATCCCAGCACTTTGGGATGCTGAGGCTGGGGGATCACAAAGTCAGGAGTTTGAGACCAGCCTGGTCAATACAGTGAAACCTCGTCTCTACTAAAAATACAAAAATTAGCTGGGTATGGTGGCATGTGCCTGTAGTCTCAACTACTCGGGAGGCTGAGGCAGGAGAATCGCTTGAACCAAGGAGGCAGAGGTTGCAGGGAGCCAAGATCGTGCCACTGCACTCCAGCCTGGGTGACAAAGAAGACTCCCTCTCAAACAAAAAAGTATTTAAAATTTAATTTTTCATTTATATACAGTAATGTTCACCATGTTCGCCGTGTACAGATAGGAGTTTTTGCAGATGTATAGAGGTCGTGTAACTGTAGTCACAATCAAGATACAGAAGGGCAGCTCAGTTTTCAAAGTCTCTGCTCTGCTGTCTGAGTCTGCTTCTCTGATTCAGCCTGCTTCAGTCAGAGTCAGACAGTAAAAGAGAAAAAAAATAACTAGAAAACTTGGATGTCCTCTAGTCATTCTACAGGTTTTGACTTCCTGTGGTGCAAGTCCTGAAGTTAAGGTCTAATATTATGTACTACTTTGACAACTGGTGAAATTGGGAATGGCTTAACCTCAAGTCCCTTTCCCTACTCTGTTCCCATGGATAAAGTCCCCTAGCCAAACAGCCCTCCTTATCAGAAGGACCAGGCACAGTGCCTGCTTATCCGTGAGTAGTGGGTGTCAGTTCCCTGCCACCCCACAGAATTATCCAAATAAGCCCATCACATCCTCCTGCAGGAAACAAAGAGCTATAGGGGAGGGAAAAATAGCTTCCTTTTACCCTTCTAGGTTCTTCAGCTGGGCTAAAATTAAATTGACACACGACAGATTAACAGGAGAAAAGCCATATTTAGTCATGGATGTATGCATGAGAATCGCACAAAATCTGAGACTCAAAGTATGGTCAGATGAGTGAAGCTTATACAGCACCCTGAGCTACAGAAAGGAATAGGGGTTCTGGGCTTCCGAGGCAGGGTGGTGACACAAGTTATGGAAAAGCGAGGGGAGGAAATGTTGCTGAATAAAGGTTGTCTTGTTATACAGATAAAAAGTCACTTGGGTAATAAAAGTTGTCTTAAAGCAGCCTTCAAAAAAATAGGTGATAATCTGTCTGGGGATGGGTCAACCTCTAGTCTCCTCTCCCGCAATCCAAGCTCATCTTCCCTGGTTGATATGGTTAATAAGATTCCCAGAAAGGGGATTCATGACAATCAAATTCCTTTTGCAGGATTCATCTTCAGGCAGATCGGGGGATGCTCAAAGAAAGCCTCTGCCTGTAACCCTTGCTCCCCATGTGTCCTCAGTTCAAAGTAATCGGCATACCAAAGCATCATATTTGGGGGTGGCATTCCCTGAACTCCTTTGGGAGTATCCCACCCTCCTGAGTACCCCACCCACTACAAAGCCTACCTTCCACAGCTTCTGATTGTTCATTCTGTTCCCAAGTGCAGCACCCTTGGGCCATGCTGTGTCCTGTTCCCTTGGGCTGGAAGTATAAAAGACGAATAAACTGCTGTCGATCTCACCTGTCCAGTGTCAGGTGGGATGTGTTCAGCCATCCCCATAACCCTAGGGTGGGCAAACTCTTATGAACATTTAAGGAAGCCCTACTTGATCTAGCCCTCCAATCTCTATATGACCTCATGTCCTACAACTCACCCCCAGCTCATTCCGCTCCAGTCATTTGACTGCCTTCTTGTCCCCTAAAACAACATACATGCTTCTGCCTCTTGACCCTTGCAGTGCAGGTCCCTCTGCATAGGATGGTCCTCCAGATATCCACATGGCTAATTCCCACAGTTTCAAAATCTCTCTCTCTCTCTCTTTTTTTTTTTTTTTTTTTTTTTTTGAGGCAGGGTCTTGCTCTGTCACTCAGGCTGGAGTACAGTGGCACAGTCTTGGCTCACTGCAAGCAGCCTTGACCTCCTGGGGTAAAGCGATCCTCCCACCTCAGCCTCCCAAGTAGTTGGAACTACAGGCACACACCACCATGCTCACATAATTTTGTTCATTTTTTTGTAGAGATGGGGTCTAACAATGTTGCCCAGCTGATCTCGAACACATGGACTCAAGGGATCCTGCTGCCTTGGCCTCCCTAAGTGTTGGAATTACAGGCATGAGGTGCTGCACCCAGTCCCTCTTTTTTATTCTCAGTTTCAAATATTTGCTCAGACATGACCTTCCTGGTGAGGACTCAACTATCCTATTTGAAATTGTGAATCCCTCCTCCTTTGTACTCCCAACCTCCCCTTTTCTATTTTTTCTCCCATAACACTAATCATCTTCTAACATGCAATATTGTTTGTTATGCTCTTGTCTGTCACTTCCTTGTTCCCATTAGAATGTTACTTCCAGGAGAAAAGGGCTTTGAACCTTAGCACCTAGGAAGGATACATAATAGGCCCTCAGAAACTGTTTGTTGGCCTAGCACAGTGGCTCATGCCTGCAATCCCAGCACTTTGGGAGGCCAACACAGGTGGATCACTTGAGCTCACAAGTTCAAGACCAGCCTGGGCAACATGGTGAAACCCTGTCTCTACTAAAAATACAAAAAATTAGCCAAGAGTGGTGGCACATGCCTGTAATCCCAGCTACTCAGGAGGCTGAGGTGGGAGGATCACTTGAGTCCAGGAGGCAAAGGTTGCAGTGAGCCGAGGTCACACCACTGCACTCCAGCTTGGGTGACACTTTCTTATCTCAAAAACAAAAAACAAAACAAAAACAAAACAAAACAACAACTATTTGTTGAACTAATGAATGTGTGGGAAAACGTAAAGAATGGTGTGAAAAGAAAAGAAAATTTCAGGATTTACAAATTAATTATGCCAAGGGGAAAAGTTCAGCCCTGGAAACTGAGTCGCATAACACAGCTCTTTTTCTTCTCTGGTGCATGCCTGTTGCTTCTTGACCTTTGTGTTGAGTTGTTATACATTAACCAGACTCCCTATTCTTCATTCAAACCTAGACTAAATGATGTTGGAGATAGACACCCTTGTGATTGTTACCTCTTTCCAATAGAATGTTAAGGAACCCCTTTAGAGTGTAATCAGTAATAGCCAATCAAATCTTGTGTCTGTATGTTAGCCTTTCTATGGAACATGTTATAATTCTGTTCAGCATGTCCATTTTTGCCTAGACAAACAAAACTAATCTCCATTCTTTTGTGTCTGTGTCCATGGACAGCCTGCTACCCTCATTCCTTGCACTTGAATAAACTCTTAACTGGACGCTGATCTTCAAAATTATTTCAGATTGACGTTATAAACATACTAGCAAGGCCGCTAATTCAGAGAATGAAGAACTTTAAAAAATTCAAGCCAGAAATCATTAATCTACTTCTGATCTTTCCCCAGTTTTTAATTAGACTACTCCTTCCTTTTCTACCCTGATCTTGTCTTACGTCAAATCTTTTCATAAGATAAAGCATATTTCGGTGACCTCAACATAGCTTAATACTGATGGATTCTTGAGTTTGCCACAGAGGTGACCTAGGGCTATTTCCATGGCAGAAAAGTGCCGGAAAACATTCTAGAACTTGCCCCTTACCCTACAATAACCCAAGCAGAATGGCATTCCCAAGCCTCATTGTAAATAGACATGCGTATTTTTTCTGATTAAATATATTCTATAGACTGAGTTCAGATAGTCTATATTCATTTCACACCTCCCATACAATAAATCACATTTCCATCAATTTGGACTTCTTGTCAATACATAACTTTCTATAGCCTCTGGCCGCTTCGGCCTCCCAAAGTGCTGGGATTGCAGGCTTGAGCCACCTCACTTGGCTTGTTGTCTTGTTTTGATCCTTTTCAAAAGGCAGTTTATAATCAGCTATAAGACTGATGGATACTTTTAAATATAGGTCTCTGATAACTTTGGAGACTGGGTCATTAAAATAGAGGGAAAAACTTCCAGGGCTCTCTTGGAGAGCTAAGGTGTCAAATATCGAGCAGAACAGAAGTTAATTACGTGGATTGAACTAATAAAAGATTAAAACAATCATTTTATGACTTTTTGCTTGAAATGTTGCTGATCCTTTTGTTTTTCAGAGTCAAGAAAACTTTTTTTTTCTTTTGAGCTTTTTACAGCTTTTAACAATTGAGTAAGGTATAATCCTGTGAACAAAATTTGGAGCATATTTCTTCCTATCTAATTTCTCCAGAATTTGGAAACTCTTCCTGAGTATTCTTAACTTATGGCAATATAGTTATTTGCATAATTGCAATAAGAATCTGTTTCTTTCATAACAGAACATAAATGGAAACACTGGTTATTTTACCAAGGCTTTCACTGAAATGACATGCTTTCAAATATAAATAGACCGCTTTAGGGAATCAAAGTTAACTTATAGAGCTCATAAAAGCCCCTTAGGAAAACTGGTGTCATAGTTTATGCAGTCCCTATAAAGGGTTCCCAACTCGTGGTAAGTACAGAATGTCACTTTCTTTTTATTATATTTTGTTTATTTATTTTGAGACACTGTCTTACTCTGTCGCCCAGGCTGGAGTAAAGTAGTCTGATCTTGGCTAGCTGCAACCTCTGCCTCCCAGGCTCAAGCGATTCTCCCACTTCAGCCTCCTAAGTAGCTGGGACCACAGGTGCACACCACTATGCCCCACTGATTTTTTTGTAATTTTTGTAGAGAGAGTTTCGCCATGTTGCCCATGTTGCTCTTGAACTCCTGGGCTCAAGTAATCCACCCATCTCGGCTTCCCAAAGTGCTAGGATTACAAGTGTGAGCCACTGCACCCAACCACGAATGTCACTTTCTAACAGGCCCAGAAGCTCCAAATTATCTTAGGATGTCCAGAGGAGAGGAATTCACCCAGTTAATACAGGTATTTGCAGCCCAGCCTACTCAAGGCTTTAAAAAGTCTCATCTGAGATTCCTTATGGAAAAAGTTCCAACTAAGCCAATTTAAAAGCGAGCCTATGTGGCAAGTAATTATTTTTGCTGCACTTGATACAAATAATAAGGCCAGGGATAATAAAACTAACACTTATTTTACAAATTGGGCCTGCCTTGATTTGTAGCTGATAAAAATGAGAGACTGGAGAGAGAAATATTATAATACACCTGCTGGTAGACTCTAGTCTTATCTGTTGTTTTTGAGTATTTTTAAAATATTATTTTTGGCTAGGTGTGATGGTTCACACCTATAATCCTAGCAGTTTGGGAGGCTGAAGTGAGCAGATCACCTGATGTCAGGAGTTCGAGACAAACCTGGCCAACACGGTGAAACCCCTTCTCTACTAAAAATACAAAAAAATTAGCTGAGCATAGTAGCACACACTTGTAGTCCCAGCAACTCGGGAGACTGAGGTATGAGAGTCACTTGAACTTGAGAAGTGGAGGTGGCAGTGAGCTGAGATTGCACCACTGCACTCCAGCGTGGCAACAGAGCCAGATTCTGTCTCAAGAAAGAAAAAAGAAAAGAATAAAGAAGGTAAAATCTTATAAGGGAAATGAAACAGTAGAAATGGGGCTTGGCTTCAGCTCACCCACACTAGAGCATTTTTTTTTTATTGTATTTGGGCTCTGGGGTACATGTGCACATCCTGCATCCTGCAGGATTGTTCATAGGTACATACATGCCATGGTGGTTTGCTGTCTCCATCCCCACCCCCACCTCATTGCCTACATCAGGCATTTCTCCCAGTGTTATCCCTCCCCATCCTCCCCACCCCCCTTGCTGTCCCTCCCCTCCCTTCCCCTACACTCCCCCCACCCAGCCCTGTGAGTGTTTTTCCCTTTCCTGTGCCCAAGTGTTCTCATTGTTCATCACCCATCTATGAGTGAAAACATGCAGTGTTTAGTCTTCTGTTCTTGTGTCAGCTTGCTGAGAATGATGGTTTCTAGATTCATCCATGTCTCTACAAAGGACAAGAACTCATCATTTTTTATGGCTGCATAGTGTTCCCTGGTGTATATGTGCCACATTTTCCCTGTCCAATCTATCACTGATGGGCATTTGGGTTGGTTCCAGGTCTTTGCTATCGTAAACAGTGCCGCAATGAACATACACGTGTGTGTGTCTTTATAATAGAATGATTTATAATCCTTTGGGTATATACCCAGTAATGGGATTGCTGGGTCAAATGGAATTTGTATTTCTAGATCCTTGAGGAATTGCCACACTGTTTTCCGTAATGGTTGAACTAATTTATACTCCCACCAACAGTGTAAAAATGTTTCTTTTTCTCCACATCCTCTCCAGCATCTGTTGTCTCCAGATTTTTTAATGATTGCCATTCTAACTGGCGTGAGATGGTATCTCAATGTGGTTTTGATTTGCATTTCTCTAATGACTAGTGATGATGAGCATTTTTTCATATGTTTGTTGGCTGCATATTTGTCTTCTTTTGAAAAGTGTCCGTTTGTATCCTTCACCCACTTTTGAATGGGTTTGTTTTCTTTTTTCTTGTAAATCTGTTTTGGTTCTTTGTAGATTCTGAATATTAGCCCTTCGTCAGATGGGTAGATTGCAAAATTTTTTTCCCATTCTGTTGGTTGCTGGTTTACTCTAATGATTTTTTCTTTTGCTATGCAGAAACTCTTAAGTTAAATTAGATCCCATTTGTCTATTTTGGCTTTTGTTGCCATTGCTTTTGGTGTTTTAAACATGAAGTCCTTACCTGTGCCTATGTCCTGAATGGTGTTGCCTAGGTTTTCTTCTAGGGTTTTTATGGTGTTAGGTCTTGTGTTCAAATCTTTAATCCATCTGGAGTTAATTTTTGTATAAGGTGTAAGGAAGGGGTCCAGTTTCAGCTTCCTGCATACAGCTAGTCAGTTTTCCCAACACCATTTATTAAACAGGGAATCCTTTCACCATTGCTTGTTTTTGTCCAGTTTATCAAAGATCAGATGGTTGTAGATGTGTGGCATTGCTTCCGAGGCCTCTGTTCTGTTCCATTGGGCTCTGTTTTGGTACCAGTACCGTGCTGTTTTGATTACTGTAGCCTTGTAGTATAGTTTGAAGTCACGTAGTGTGATGCCTCCAGCTTTGTTCTTTTTGCTTAGAATTGTCTTGGCTATGTGGGCTCTCTTTTGGTTCCATATGAAGTTTAAAGTGTTTTCTTCCAGTTCTGTGAGGAAGATCAATGGTAGCTTGATGGGGATAGCATTGAATCTATAGATTACTTTGGGCAGTATGGCCATTTTCACAATATTGATTTTTCCTAACCATGAGCATGGAATGTTTTTCCATCTGTTTGTGTCCTCTCTTATTTCCTTGATCAGTTGTTTGTAGTTCTCCTTGAAGAGATCTTTTACATCCTTTGTTAGTTGTATTCCTAGGTATTTTATTCTCTTTGTAGCAATTGTGAATGGCAGTCCGCTCATGATTTGGCTCTCTGTTTGTCTGTTATTGGTGTATAGGAATGCCTGTGATTTCTGCACATTGATTTTGTATCCTGTGACTTTGCTGAAGTTGCTTATCAGCTTAAGGAGGTTTTGAGCTGAGATGATAGGGTCTTCTAAATATACGATCATGTTGTCTGCAAATAGGGACAATTTGACTTCTTCTTTTTCTAATTGAATACTGTTTATTTCTTTTTCTTGCCTAACTGCTGTGGCTAGAACTTCCAATATTATATTGAATAGGAGTGGTGAGAGAGGGCATCCTTGTCTAGTGCCAGTTTTTAAAGCGAATGCTTCTAGTTTTTGCCCATTCAGTATTATATTGGCTGTGGGTTTCTCATAAATAGCTTTATTGTTTTGAGTTACGTTCCATTGATATCTAGTTTATTGAGGGTTTTTAGCATAAAGGGCTGTTGAATTTTGTCGAAGGTCTTCCCTGCATCAATTGAGATAATCATGTGTTTTTTGTCTTTTGTTCTGTTTATGTGGTGAATTACATTTAGAGATTTGCGTATGTTGAATCAGCCTTGCATCCCCGGGATGAAGCCTACTTGATCATGATGGATAAGCTTTTTGATGTACTGTTGGATTCAGTTTGCCAGTATTTTATTGAAGATTTTTGTGTCAATGTTCATCATGGATATTGGCCTGTAGTTTTCTTTTTTAGTTGTATCTCTGCCAGATTTTGGTATCAGGATGATGTTGGTCTCATAGAAAGAGTTAGGGAGGATTCCCTCTTTTTGGATTGTTTGGAATAGTTTCAGAAGGAGTGGTACCAGCTCCTTTTTGTATGTCTGGTAGAATTTGGCTCTGAACCTGTCTGGACCTGGACTTTTTTGGTTGGTAAGCTATTAATTGCTGCCTCAACTTCAGACCTTGTTGTTGGTCTATTCAGTGTTCAACTTCTTGGCTTAGTCTTGGAAGTGTGCAAATGTCCAGGAATTGATCCATTTCTTCCAGATTTACTGGTTTATATGCATAGAGTTGTTTGCAGTAATCTCTGATGGTGGTTTGTATTTCTGAGGAATCGGTGGTGATCTCCCAAATGTTGTTTTTTATTACATCTATTTGATTCTTCTCTCTTTTCTTTTTTATTAGTCTAGCTAGCAGTCTGTCTATTTTATTGATCTTTTAAAAAAACCAGCTCCTGGATTTATTGATTTCTTGAAGGGTTTTTTGTGTCTCTATCTCCTTCAGTTCTTCTCTGATCTTAGTTATTTCTTGTCTTCTGCTTGCTTTTGAGTTATTTTGATCTTGCTCCTCTAGCTCTTTCAATTTTGACAATAGGGTGTTGATTTTAGATCTTTCCTTGTTTCTCATGTGGGCATTTACTGCTATAAATTTCCCCCTAAACACTGCTTTAAATGTGTCCCATAGGATCTGGTACGTTGTGTCTTCATTCTCGTTGGTTTCGAAGAACATTTTTATTTCTGCCTTTGTTTCATTGTTTATCCATTAGTCATTCAGGAGCAAGTTATTCAGTTTTCCATGTGATTGTGCAGTTTTGAGTGCTTTTCTTAATCCTGAGTTCTCATTTGATTGCACTGTGATGTGAGACTGTTATGATTTCCATTCTTTTGTATTTGCTGAGGAGTGATTTACTTCCAATTATGTGGTCAATTTTAGAGTAAGTGCGATGTGGTGCTGAGAAGAATGTATATTCTGTGGATTTTGGGTGCAGTGTCCTGTAAATGTCTATTAGGTCTGCTTGGTCCAGATCTGTGTTCAAGTCCTGGATATCCTTGTTGACTTTCTGTCTCATTGATCTGTCCAATATTGTTAGTGGAGTGTTAAAGTCACCCACTATTATTGTGCAGGAGTCTAAGTCTCTTTGTAGGTAATTAAGAACTTGCTTTATGTATCTGGGTTCTCCTGCATTGGGTGCATATATATTTAGGATAGTTAGCTCTTCTTGTTGTATTGATCCTTTTACCATTATGTAATGACCTTCTTTGTCTCTTTTGCTCTTTGTTGGTTTAAAGTCCGTTTTATCAGAGACTAGGATTGCTACCCCTGCTTTTTTTTGCTCTCCATTTGCTTGGTAAATCTTCTTCTATCCATTTATTTTGAGTCTATGTGAGTCTTTGGATGTGAGATTGGTCTCCTGAATACAGCACACTGATGGGTCTTGACTTTTTATCCAGTTTGCCAGGCTGTGACTTTTGATTGGGGCATTTAGGCCATTTACATTCAATATCAATATTGTTATGTTTGAATTTGATCCTGCCATTTTGTTACTGGCTGGTTGTTTTGCCTGTTAGTTGATGTGGCTTCTTCATTGTGTTGTTGTTCTTTACCATTTGGTACATTTTTGCAGTGGCTGATACTGGTTGTTCTGTTCCCTGTTTAGTACTTCCTTCAGTAGCTCCTATAAGGCAGGTCTTGGAGCAACGAAATCTCTCAGCAATTGCTTGTCTGTAAAGGATTTTATTTCTCCTTTACTTACGAAGCTTAGTTTGGCCGGTTTATAAAATTCTGGGTTGAAAGTTCTTTTCTTTAAGAATATTGAATATTGGCCCCCACTCCCTTCTAGCTTGTAGGGTTTCTGCTGAGAGATCCGCTGTGAGTCTGATGGTCTTTCCTTTGTGGGTAACCCAACCTTTCTCTCTGGCTGCCCTTAGGATTTTTTCCTTCATTTCAACCCTGGTGAATCTGACAATTATGTACCTTGGAGTTGCCTTTCTTGAGGAATATCTTTGCGGTGTTCTCTGTATTTCCTGGATTTGAATGTTGACCTGCCTTGTTAGGTTGGGAAAGTTTCTCTTGGATAATATCTTGAAGAGTGTTTTCCAACTTGGATTCATTCTCCCCATCACATTCAGATACGCTGATCAAGTGTAGATTAGGTCTTTTCACATAGTCCCATAGTTCTTGGAGGCTTTGTTCATTTTTTTTTCACTCTTTTTTCTCTAATCTTGCCTTCTTGTTTTATTTCATTGATTTGATCTTCTATTTCTGATATCCTTTCTTCTTCTTGATCGATTCAGCTGTTGAAACATTTATGCCTCGCAAAGTTCTTGTGCTGTGTTTTTCAGCTCCATCAAGTAATTTATGTTCTTCTCTAAGCTGGTTATTCTAGTTAGCATTTCGTCTAACCTTTTCTCAAGTTCTTAGTTTCTTTGCATTGGGTTGAACATGGTCTTTTAACTCAGAAAAGTTTGTTATTACCCACCTTCTGAAGCCTGCTTCTGACAATTCGTCAGATTCATTCTCTGTCTTTTTTTGTTCTCTTGATGGTGAGGAGTTGTGATCCCTGGGAGGAGAAGAGGTGTTCTGGTCTTCTATGGTTTCATCCTTTTTGCGCTTTATTTCCCCCATCTTGGTGGATTTATGTCCCTTTGATCTGGTTTCAGGAGGAGTCTCTGAGTGGACTTTTTCTTCTATTGAGGTTGGAGCTGTATCTTTTTTGGCCTATATAGGGCATTGCTGGGCTCTCTTGAGTTCAGTCAGGTCCTTCCCTGGTGTTTGTTTGCAGGTGGGATTGGCCCTGCCTTCCCAATGGCATCTCTCCCAGAGCTCGATCTTCCTGGTTGGGTTCAAACTGGTGTATTTGCTGCCTAACTCTATAACAAGGGCTTCAGTTTGAGTTCTGTGGAGGTGGGGCCTCCCAGGCCTTATGGTCTGTTTCCCTGCTTTCAACTCTGCCTCCCCCTGTGGGATGGTCCAGCCCGTTGGCATTAGTCCAAACTTCCGCCCAGGTCTGTGTGACAACTTGCCGCCCCTGGTGGGAGCCGCTGCTCAGATTTGCATAGACTACGGTGCCCCACTGTCTGGCAGGGCTCTTGTGGACCGTGGGTTGTATGAGGGATGAGGTAAGCACAGGATCCGAATTAGACCACTGAGGGGGTGAAGTCCCCCCTCCTCCAAATCAGCTGCACGTTTCAGATGGGGACATGCCACCTGCTCTTGATTTGGCCCCCAGGTGGCTCTCACCCTGTGGAGTCTTCCCTGGGCTATTTTCAGTACCATATCAGTCCCACCGAAATGTTTGGAATTTTGAAGTCCTCTAGCCCTCTGCATCTCATTTGCTGGGAGCTGCATTCCAGTGTTACCTTCTCTCCACCGTCTTGGCGCCCCTCCCTCACTGGAGCATTGTTTTTCATGCATCCCCACTTGTTTCCCACGCCTCTACATTACTGCTAATAGTCCTTTTACTTAAAGAATTCCAGCGACTGGCCTTAGGAGATAATCAAGGTTGCAGAATGTCCCACCTCAAGAAGGAATGTTGAACAATTGATTCACAGCCTTGTTGCCACAAACCAGACCATCGGTGGCCCATTATTCAAGACAATGCTTGCAAACAGATAATGCTGACCTGCATAATCTACTCCTAATTTGTTGTGCTCTTTCTGGAAAGTCAGTCAGGGAATTCTCTCACTCTCTTATGCTGCCTCCCTTATGTCCTGGCATAAGCTCCAATGAAACCTTGTCTGGAGAAACTATTTGTCCTCAGGTCAATTTGCATTGAGAGACCAAGAACCCATGGTCATAACAAAATGAGGTACTGCCCCAGGCAGTTTGTTTTATTGAAGGCACCTGTTGAATCCTAGAGCCTAAACTTTAGTTCTCCCAAATCACTTTCTTCAAGTATTCAATACTGGACTTGTTCCACTAAGTCTGCATCTGGGACAAAGACTTCTAGATATTCGCTTAGGCAGTGGCCCATAAGAGTGCTCGTTGAAACGCAAATCATCATTCAATCATACTTCAGTAAATAACTTGTATGGCAAAAAGAGATGGGCGTGGTGACTGACGCCTGTAATCCCAACACTTTGGGAGGTGCGCAGGAAGATTGCTTGTGGCCAAGAGTTGGAGACCAGCCTGGGCAAAAAAGGGACACCCTATCTCTACAAAAAATTAAAAGATTAATTGGGTGTGTGGTGGCACGTGCCTGAAGTCCCAGCTACTCGGGAGGCTGAGGTAGGAGGATTGCTTGAGCCCAGGAGTTTGAGGCTGTGAGCTATAACTGTGCCACTGCACTCTATCCTGGGCAACAGAGAGAGACCCTGTCGAGAGAGAGAGAGAGAGAGAGAGAGAGAGAGAGACAGACAGACAGAGACAGACAGAGACAGACAGAGACAGAGAGAGGGGCGCTGTCGGGGGGGAAATGTATCAACCAAGCACTGGAAGGCGGCAGTGGTCAGAGGTGGGGTTCTGGAGAGGGTGGGAAGAAAGGAGGGGTGTGCCTAGATTTGAGGGAGATCAAATTTGGAAGGTAGGCTGCGGTCAGTACACACATTTACCATTGAAATCATTAGTGTCAACCATGATCATGCTGTCAGAGCCTGAAGACTGTTAAAACGGTGTGGAGAATTGGCATGGCTTTTAAGTACACACCTCGGGTTTGTTTCTCACTTGCAGCCAGGCAGAGCATCCTCCTCTAGAGGGCGTAAGGGAAAAAAAAAAAAAAAAAAAAAAAAAGGCAGGCGCTCGCGTTCTGGCAAAGTTTGAGCCGCGCCTCCTGCCGTCCGCCATCACGTGCCGGCCCGCCAAGGCTGCGTTGATAGGTGGGGGCGACTGGGCCCGGCACCGGGCAGGAAGGGAGGCGGCCACCGAGCCATTCTGAAAGGCGCCCGAGTGAAGGCGACAGGCAGCTGACGGCCGGAAGGAAAATGGTGAGTTGCCGCTGGGAGGGCGGGGGTCGGAGGGCTGGGCGAGCCGGCCAGCCAGGCTTTCCTGATTTCCGGAGCCGGCAGCGGCGGGCAGCGCCCAGGAGGGGTCGGCGACCGCTTCCTTCCTGGCGGCTGGTCGGTGCCCACAGCCAGAGACTTGGCCTCCGCCACCGCGCCTCAGGGCAGCATTTTCTAGCCGGGCCCGGGGTAGACCCGCCCAGCGGGGTGCGGCCACGAGCCGGCGGGTAAGGGGGAGCCTCGCCAGGCCCTTCTGGATGGAGAGCTTCAGCTTCTGAGCTGTAGATCGGAGGGAAAGGGGTCTGCCCCATCGGAGGACTCCCCCAAATCCCGCTTTTCTTGCCAGGGCCGTGACCAGGTCCCAAGGGTTGATGGGCTCCTAGCATCTTCCACCTGGCGGCGTTTCGGGGGAGGACTCGAATTCTGATTGAATTCTCTCGGCCTCGCCTAAGGCTTCTTTCTGTGTGCTCCCTTCCCTAGCCTCGCACAGAGGATTTCTCCTTATCTTTGCTTTTTCTATGGCAGTTGGAAACCTTTCAACCCAAAGCTTTGGCCCTGGGCCTTAAAGTAATTGTCAGAAGCTTTAGTTTTGTTGGTTCCGGGGGCTATGGCTTCTGTTCTTATATGGGCTGGACCCCAAGCATAAAAATAAAGTGGAGAATTAAATAAATCGCCATCAAGGATCTTTTGATCTATCCCATCAGGTTTTTAAGTATGCGTAAATTTCATTAGAAACAACAACAAAACACTACTTTCTGACCATCTACTCAATTCCCAACCCACTTTTATCAAGTAGATCTTGTCATGGTCGCTGAATCCAATGGATTCTTTTCAGTTTTCGTCTTTTCTGACCTTTCAGCTGCATTCCAGAGTGTTAAACGCTCATTTTTGAAGCATTTTCTTCATTCTTCCCCCTTGGCTTCTGGGATACAGAACTCCTCCTACTTCTCCTATTGGTCTATCTATTTCTCCTGCAGACTATTCTCCTTTCCCTGGACAATACTCGAAGGAGTCCCAGGCTTTATCATAATCCATCATTTTCCATTCTGTATTCTTTATCCTAAACTATGGCCTCATTTACCACCTATTTTCAGATTACATGTAAATTTGCAGCTCAGAACACCTGGCTTCTGAGATCCAGTCCAGATCTATATGTCCTTTTTTGAGATGGAGTTTCACTCTTATTGCCCAGGCTGGTGTGCAATGGTGCGATCTCGGCTCACCGCAACCTCCGCCTGCCGGGTTCAATTCAAGCTATTATTCTGCCTCAGCCTACCAAGTAGCTGAGATTACAGGGATGTGCTACCACGTCTAGCTAATTTTGTATTTTTGGTAGAGACGGGGTTTCACCATGTTAGTCAGGCTGGTCTCGAACTCCTGACTTCAAGTGATCCACACACCTAGACCTCCCAAAGTACTGGGATTACAGGCGTGAGCCACCGCACCCGGCCCCAGAGCTATATATTAATATTTCAGTATTAAGTTAACATCCCATGGGAAGCTTTTCCCCCATTTGGGCACCATCAAAGCCACCTCAGTTTGTCAATAGAACTCGTGCTCTTTCTCCTCAAACCTGGTCTCTGTCAGTGTTCCTTAACTCAGTGAAAGTTTGTGTCATTCAATCTGTTATACAAGCCAGACGCCTAGGAGTTATCTTGGTAACCCTTTTTTTCCTCACCCACACCCCACCCCGACCCCCAATTTCCAATCTGCCACCACCTCCTTTGTAGTGGTTAAGAGAGTGAGTTAAGATAGGCTTGCCTGAGTTGAATCCTGGCTCCACTAACTGTGTAATTGGGGAAAGATACTTAACCTCTCTAAACCTTAGTTTCTTGCAAAATGGGAGTAATAATAGTATCTGTTTCATGAGATTGTTTTGAGCATGAAGGGAAATCTATGTAAAGGATATAACACAGTGTTTCTCTCATAGGCTCTGATACATGTTAACTATTATTAGGACTAAATTGGAATTTTTTTGCTATTGAGTTGTTTGAGATCCTTACATCTTCTGGTTATTAATTACTTGTTGAGTGGAGAGTGCAGTTTTTTCTCCCATTCTGTAGATTGTCTCTTCACTCTTGTTTTCTTTCTTCTCAGAAGCTTTTTAGCTTGATGTAATCTCATTTATCTATTTTGCTTTAGTTGCCTGTGCTTTTGGGTCTTACTCAAAAAAATCTTTGCCCAGACCAATGTCCTGAAGCATTTGCCCAATGTTTCCTTCTAGTGGTTTCATAGTTTCACATCTTACGTTTAAGTCTTTAATCTATTTTGATTTGATTTTTGTATATGCTGAGAGTTGGGGGTCAGGTTTTATTCTGCATATAGATACCCAGTTTTCCTAGCACCATTTGTTGGAGAGCATGTCCTTTCCCCAGTGTATGTTTTTGGCATCTTTGTCTAAAATGAGTTGGTTGTAAATGTGTGGATTTACTTCTGGGTTCTCTATTCTGTTTTGTTGGCCTGTGTGTGTGTGGTTTTATGCCAGGATCATGCTGTTTTGGTTACTATTGTTTTGAAGTATATTTTGAAGTACCGTGATACCTTCAGCTTTGTTCTTTTTGCTCAGGGTTGCTTTGGCTATTCACAGTCTTTGTGGTTCCTTACAAATTTTAGGATTGTTTATTTCTCTTAAGAATGTCATTGGTATTTTGATCAGGATTGCATTGAATCTGTAGATCACTTTGGGGTAGTATGGACATTTTAGCAATGGTATAATCCATGAGTTTGGAATATCTTTCCATTTTTGTATGTCCTCCTCAATTTCTTTCATCAGTGTTTTATGATTTTCATTGTAGAGATCTGTCACTTCTTTGGTTAAATTTATTTCTAGATTTTGTTGTAGCTATTGTAAATGAGATTGCTTTCTTGATTTCTTTTTCAGATTGTTTCTCGTTGGTGTATATGAATATGTAATTTATCAGCTCTAACAGTTTTTTTTTTTAATGCAGTCTTTAGCTTTTCCTAATTATAAGATCATGTTGTTGTAAACAAGGATAATTTGACTTCTTTTTTTCTAACTTGGATGCCTTTTATTTCTTCTCTTCCCTAACTGCTCTGGCTAGGACTCCCAGTACTGTGTTGAATAAAAGTGTGCACTTGGGCATCCAGAACTTAGAGGAAAGGCTTTCAGTTTTTCCCCATTTAGTATGCTGTCAGCTATGGGTTTGTCATATATGGCTTTTATTGTTTTGAGGTATGTTTTTTCTATACCCAATTTGTTGAGGGTTTTTATCATGAAAGGATTTTGAATTTTATAAAATGTTTTTTCAGCATCTCTTGAAATGATATGATTTTTGTTCTTGAATCTGTTAATGTAATGTATCACATTTATTGATTTGCTCTTGCATCCCTGGGACAAATTCCACTTGATCATGGTGGATGATCTTTTTAATGTGTTGTTGAATCTGGTGGTCTAATATTTTGGTAAGGGTTTTTGCATCTGTGTTCATCAGAGATATTGGCCTATAGTTTTCCTTTTTTGTTGTATACTTGTCTGGTTGTGGTATCAGGGTAATTCTGGTCTTGTAGAACGAACCTGTTGGTATTTTTTTCCCCTTCAATTTTTTGGAATAGTTTGAGTAGAAGTGGTATTTTAAATCTTTGGTAGAATTCAGCAGTGAAGCCATCAGATTCTGAGCTTTTCTTTGATGGGAGACTTTGTTACTGTTTCAGTCTTATTACCCATTATTGGTTTGTTCAGTTTCTCTATTCGTGGTTCAGTCTTGGTAGGTTCTGTGTGTCCAAGAAGTTATCCATTGCTTCCAGGTTTTCCATTTTATGGGAGTATAGTGTTCATAATAGTCTCTAATGATTCTTTGTATTTCTGTGGTATCAGTTGCAGTATTTTTTTTTTGTCTCAGCTTTTATTTCTTTTGCACATTCTTAGTAGCTCCTTTTAATATCTCCATAGTTATTTAATTATAATATAAAATGTTATTGGTCTTAATTCTGATTATAATATGAAATGTTACTGGTCTTTATTCTTAGGAGGTTTTTTAACACTTTCGTTGCTTGTTTTGTTTTTGTTCCCTGTAATTGTGAGGACGAAAACGAATTTATTAATTCTAAGTGTAATCAGATTATTTTCCTGTTCTTCCTTCACTGTATAAAAACAGTACGCTTGCCTTACGTTCTAACAGCAGACAGTGATTCTTGACTTTCCCCATATTCTTCTCTTCTTCTCCAATTCTGATGACATTGTACATTATTATGTGAATGGTTTTTGAGACATTCATTAGCCAAAGAGAAAGTTAAAGTATACTTTAAAGTCCTTTTATGTGTTCACATATTTTACTTTAATGCATTCACTTAATTGGCGTTTGTGAATGTCAGTGTGCATTATGAAGGTATTAGGTTTTATAACTAACATGATATATATTGTACATAAAACATGTAATATATTGAAGTCCTGGCATTTTATATGTATGTGTTTTTTCTTTTATAGAGTGAGTCTTTGGTGGTTTGTGATGTTGCTGAAGATTTAGTGGAAAAGCTGAGAAAGTTTCGTTTTCGCAAAGAAACGAACAATGCTGCTATTATAAGTAAGCTAAAAGTGATTGCCTCCAAGTTACATGTTCTTAGTTTGTTTTTAATCTTGTAACTACATTGAATGAACTGAACCTTTGGAACGCAATGTTACTTCTTCTGTTTCATTGCCACCTTTAGATCACTTTAAAAAATAAGTAACAGCTAATTCTAATGTCACGAAACAGAGGTGGATTGTCCCACCTTCCCCATAGTTCTCCTCTCAGCTGCCTGTACAGCTCTGGAGGTGGTCATCTTGGTCACTTGGGTAATGAGGATTTCCATTTGCAGTGACCCATCCAACCCATCCTTCTTGGGGGACTAAAAATAACCTGGCCAGGCCAGGCACAGTGGCTCATGCCTGTAATCACAGCACTTTGGGAGGCCGAGGTGGGCAGATCACAAAGTCAGGAGAGCAAGACCATCTTGGCCAACCTGGTGAAACCCCGTCTCTACTAAAAATATAAAAATTAACTGGACGTGGTGGTGCATGCCTGTAATCTCAGCTACTCAGGAGGCTGAGGCAGGAAATCGCTTAAATTAGGGAGTCGGAGGTTGCAGTGAGCCGAAATCATGCCACTGCACACCAGCCTGGGCAACAAGAGCGAAACTCCACCTCAAAAAAAAAAAAAAAAGCCTGTCCATTCATCCTCAAACAGAAACCTTTGCCTACATCTAAAATGGCCAAGTTCAGCATTGTGTGCACAGTGACTTTGTACATTATTCCAGTTGTCGACGTGAACTCTGGTTTCAGGGAGAGTACTTTTAAGTGGCACTGTCTTCTGAAAATGGAAAAAGTTATTTGCATATTGCTTCTCCCACTGTGAGCTATATCTGACATTATGCAGATTTCCGTTGTATTCATAGGCAGAATTTAATATGTAGGTAGTGATTTAGAAAGATGGAGGAAATATGAGGGGGTGAAAATGTAAAATTCTAGAGACCATGCTTAGCAGAGATGCATCTGGCAGATGTGATTTAACCAGAGGTCATGACAACTTGTCATGAATTCTGATTTCATTATAAATAAATACTACAATGTCGTCATATAGTTCTTCAAAGTGAAAATGTGTGTTTGTGCCATTTTGCTGCAAAAGCTGAAGCTATTTGAGATTATATTATATCTCACAGGATTTACTATGAAATTGGTGCAAAACCAAACAGGATCAACTTTGCCAGACTAACAGGAAAGAATAGAGGCATAGAGTATCTAAACTTATTTTGATTTAGCTTTGGATTACATTAGACATAGTTGAATGTAGATATCACTTCTACTTAGTTATTCACTTTCTCAGAATAATAATACTGTGCCACGAAATCCTGACCTTGGAGAAGCCAGGAATTTTGAGGTTTCTCTGTTCTGATCCCTGATCAGGCACTTTTTCTCTTGCAGTTCTGACCATGTTGCATATAGACCAGTCTCAATCATAGTCACCATTTCAGACTTTTTCTTATTATCTAGGAAGTTGCATTTGAGTTACAGAGTTATTCATATATACAGGAAATGTAAGAAATTGACGTAAAGTTCTAAATAAGCAAGCTAGGTATTGGGAATTATGGGTAAAAGCTGACAGTTTGAAAAGCCAAGCTAACTAATCAAATATAAACTAAAACTGTGAATGAGTTATATACTTGTGTTTCTTGATGTTTTAATTTTAGATGTTTGAAAAAAGGCTGAGATTGTGTGGGTTGGGTAGCTCAAGGTCGCATTAGAATCTCAGCTTACTCATACTCGATTTTTATTTTAGTGAAGATTGACAAGGATAAGCGCCTGGTGGTACTGGATGAGGAGCTTGAGGTTTGTTCAATGAACTAAATACGGTTTTATAGTTAAGTAATTATTATTATTCAAAAGATGCTATATTAGTTACATGTGCTTCCAAAGTGAGTCTTGAACCTCCTTTAAATACACGTTCATTATGCATGAAAAGCATGTGCTAATTGTGTAGTATGTTATGTTGCTAATTTAACTACCTTCTTTAAAAGCATTAGTGAAGTACCATTATTAGTGGTATAAGTTGGGGTTATATAACTAGTAAGAAGTGAGTCAACTTTATAACTTGCTTGTAAGTTGCTTGACTAGTACTTAAAACCCTGCAATTTAAGTATTTAGTTTGTCAAATTAAGTAACTAGAGTGAAAATAATTCAATTCTTTTTTCTGAAGTCAGATGTTGTTGTTTCCGCTAAAATATTGGCTTATGTCATTCAGAATTTCCTGACAGCTGGAACATAAGCATAGAATCTGCGCCTCCCAGCCCCATATTTAGTTAATAAATGGAACTAAACCAAGGGGGCAGAAGGAGGCTTCTGTTGGATTGAGAATTTAGTAACCTGAGTTTATGTGTAATTTCGTAAGATAAAATTTTACTTTGTAGCATGTGGTAATAGATATGTAACTGTTAGTAGAATGGGTGATTGGTGTATCTTTTAAGGACTTATGGGTAAGAAAATGTTTGAATGTTGCTTTCTCTGTGGTGCCAGGGCATTTCACCAGATGAACTTAAAGACGAACTACCTGAACGACAACCTCGATATCCTTTTCTTAGTGCTTTAAAAGATTGATTTTCTTTAGTGGTCAGACTTGTTTGTGAACTCATTTGTTAAATGCCTAAAAGTATCCTTCTGTGTCATGATCACAGTCAAATTAAAATATGTATGCATATATTGGATTAAGAAAAATGAAAGATTGGTTTATTTGTGAGATGAATAATTTTCTTTTTTAAATGATTTCCTTTATTATGTGTACGATAAAAATTGAGAAGAAAATAATCCGTATTAAGCCTGGACTTTAAAAAGTTTTTTTTTTTTTTTGTGAGATTATGTGATTTTTTAACTTATCCTTGGGACTCCTTTAATTTTGTGGAAAGATAATAATGAAGGTGTGGCCTAAAAGAATAGGATAGAAACCTGCAGCTCAGTAGCTTCCAGGTGTTGGTAAATACCTGTCTCAGAGCAGTAACTTTAGTTTCTTTAACTTGAGAAAAACCTTCATTGTGTATAGTTATAAATATCAACATGACGATGGAAGAGTTTCATATCCTCTGTGCTTTATTTTCTCCAGTCCTGTTGGTAAGTGAATTTCTTTAAATAATGCATATTTGGCATAGATCCAATTCAGCCATTTCATACTAGACAAATTTTATGCTGTTTTTAAAGATGGACAATGTTGAATAACTTAAATTGAGGACAGTCTGTGTCTGTATGTGTCCTTGCGCCTGTGTGCACGCATCCCTAGAAAGAATGAAGCATCATCTCTTAGAACTTACATTCTTAGGATACATTTCTAGATGTGTAATTGCTGACTCAAATCATACATATATTTTAAGGATTTTGAAACGTAATGACATTTTAAGATATCAGAAGTACTTTACTTTTATATTTTAATCTTTTATCAGAAACTTCTATCAGAGCAGATCTCCCTGCCCCACTGGTCCACTACCATCCCAAAACCTTTTATATTTTAGTCATCCATAAAATTGATCTTGATATTTAGTGTCAAAGTGAAGATAATGCAGAAAGTTTTTAATTGTTTGCAGGGCTCTAAAAGTCAGAATCTACAAATGTCTAGAATCTTTATTTTTACCAAACTGTAGATTTATTTACGACTTAACTGTCTCTTTCTGTAGGCAGTGTGCAATGTAGGGCTCAAAATACAACCCATATACATTCTGTAAACTCAATAGAAATCTAAAATATGTCATTTTAAAAAATAAAAATAATTATAACCCATAACTTTCTTAAAATCTGTGTCTGATTTCTACCCTCATCTCTCTTTTCCAGGATGTAAGCCTGAACAACAGATGATGTATGCTGGGAGTAAGAATAAGCTAGTCCAGACAGCTGAACTAACCAAGGTGGCATTTGTATTTGACTTACTTGTTGAGATAATGTTTTCCTTTAGAATATAGAGCAATAGCTAACATAGTCAAAAGGGGTATTTTTTAAATACAGATGAAGTTAGTTAGCCAAAGTCTTTTAGTAACTGGAAATAGAATGAGATAGAAGTGTTTGAACCAAAGTGTTTTTTGGATAAGTTGGTTGGAAGAAATCACATTCAAAATATAGGCAGTTTTAAAAAGCCACTGCAACTATTAAATCTACTGAGAGTTATTTTATCTGCCATAAGATAATTTCTAATAGGTTAAGGTCACCATTGAAGCTTCTTGGAGTCTTTTACTTAATCTGAAATGAACCAAGTTCTGTGCTGGAATTCACTATTATGCAGTTAATTGTATTGTTTCCAAATATAAAATTGTTAAGAATATTAATAAAGTTAGAACATTCTATTTTATATGAGAACTTGCTTTAAGATTTAATATGTCCCTATTTTATGATATTTTTGAAGGTTAAAGGTAAGAGAGGTACTTGGCTCTCAAACTTTATTTAACTTCTTCATATTAGTTTGAGTTGAAAAATATATACACTTAAGGTTTTGAAATAGAATGTTATATTACTTAAACTATATAAACAATATTCCCTTTCAAGTTTTATTTTAAGAACAGTGTCAGTATTTTCTTCTTAGGTGCTTAATCATCAACTCTGGAATGCCTTTAAGTGCCCTCTGCTATTTCCCCTCAGCCCATATGATTGTGACCACCACTTTATAGACATTACTTTTTCCTAATTTGTGTAACACAGGAACACTGGAGTTGCTCTAACAATTTGGGTGGTTAAGAAGGAGCTGTTAAGAGTCTCAAGTCTGTTCTAACCCTGGGCATGCCCTACAGTGCTGGAGTTGAGTTACTTTTGCAGTTAATCTTATTGAATCCTTACAACAGCTCTGTGAGATATTCTGTGGATGGGAAACCCAGAGGATGAATGAGTTGCTCAGGGTTGCATAATGGTAAATTTAGACAGAGCTAGGATTTAGCTCTGTCTAGGACTTATGATTCACATCTGGCTCCAAATCCCATTCTTTCTGCTGTAATACGTTGTTTTTCTTTAGCCGTTATACTTTTTGGGCCTAATTCAGATTCTTGTTAGAGATTTGTGGCTGATCTCCAACCCCATCTGATATTTCCATTTGACATTCAGACTCCAGAAGACCAGCATATGTTCCTCAGACTCAAATATATAATGTGTTTGCCTTTTCTTTCTTTTTTTTTTTTTTTGGAGTATCAAAGTATGACTTAAGTTTTTTTTTTGTTTGTTTGTTTGTTTTTTAAGGTATTTGAAATAAGAAATACCGAAGACCTAACTGAAGAATGGTTACGTGAGAAACTTGGATTTTTCCACTAATGTGAACTTCTGTGTTTTTAAAGTATTTATGTATTAACCTTACCATACTGGAACCAGACATAAATACTTATTTATGCCTAAAAATGCACTGTTACTTACAGTTTGTTTCCTGCAGTAAAGAAAAATTCTTCATTTGTGCAAAGTTTGAACAAAGAGGAAATCATCTTCATAGTAATGAAACTTTGTAAAATGTCTCCTTATTTTGGTAATTGTTAGGTGGACTATTTTTCCCCAGGGACTTTTTGCACTCTTGTGACTAATTTCTATAACTTAAGGTTCAGAATTTGTTACTATTTACAGACACCATTGGAGAGTGGATATATTAGATTGTGAGAGACAACAGTTGCCTCCTTTTGACAAATACTGGATATTAGCAGTTTATTTATGAAAATAGCATATTATCACTTGTCAAATCATTGAAATTAATTTGGGGTCAAAGACTTGAATGACCCAGGATTGAGCCATGAATAATTTACTGTAGTGTAACCTGCATTACAAGTACATTGATCAATTCTGTATCTTCTTTGGTTCCTCTATCTTTTTAATCTAGTGTAGGAACTATGTTCATCAATCACTCATTTTTAAGGTCAGGAAGTTAGATTTTATGATAGAGTTATGACTGTTAGCTTTTCTCCTTATGGAAAATAGCATCTTAGTCTTAGAAATTGGTGGATTATAATAATCAAGGGCTTCGTTTCTTTTATGTCATTTCTAGACAGTTTTGAATCTAGGTTAATAACACTTATTTATAAAGCACCTCTTAATGTCCTGTGAACGCTAATTATTTTAAATGTGTTAATACTGTGCCTTTGATTTGTTAGCTTTAAAGTTAGTTTAAGACTTTTACACTGCCAGTATTCCAGATTTGGTGAAATTAATACTTTTTTAAAGGGTCCAAATAAAATAATTTTCTAATGTGTATATCTGAAATTTGTAATAAAGTCAACTTCATATTTTAAAAATTCCAACTATCTGCTTGCAATGGTGAATATATGGCAGTTGAGAGTTATAATTTTGGGTATGCTTGTGATTAGTTTTGTGCCATAGGAAAAAATTATCTTAAAACTTTGGCCATAGTTAATAACATTAACACATCAATAGAAATCACATCTGAATTCAAATCAGAGTCAGAAGATACTCTGAACTGGATGCCTGAATAGTTAACTAAACCAGTCTTGTTAGATGATGGTATTCTTGGCATAGAGCAAGGATTCTGCTATTTGGCATACTTGTAAAAACAAATGTATAAGTAACCATTGAACATTAATTTGATAATAGGTCTAGAGACTAAAGGCTAACTAAATTTTGTGAGTGAATTCTTATCTTAGTCATCTCAAATCTAGCAAAATTTAAATTTTGGCATGTTTTCCATTCATATGTTCTTTGCATTTTATTTTTGAGGTTTCTGTGAGAAGTAAAGATAGTTGGAATTTTCATGATATTGAATAGAACATCTTCTGTTCCCAACACTGTTTGGCTTCACTAATTTAGAAGTCAGGAAGCAATAGAAAGTTGGAGATGAGGAAGTGCTAGAGTAGGTGTTTGTTTTGGTTCTTGGAGGGAAATGATTCTTTATTCCAATTTCCAGAAAGAGAGACAGAGAGAGATTGAGAACTCACCCAGGAAGTTTAAGAATTCTTTAAACAGGTATTTTGATATTGGAGAGTAACATGCATATAATTCTGTAGAAATGCAAATGTAATTCAAGTGAGTGCAGAGTGTTTTTAATATTTTTGAATGAAGGAAATGAGATTTTGTTTTACTTGGTTTGCAGGAATAAGAGAAACTAGTGCTGCAAGAATGTGTTTTTTAAGGAACTTAATGAAGTTCCTTATTTTGTCTTGCATGTTTTAGTTTTGTTTATTTTTAAACTTGGAGGTCCTCCATAATGTCAGATAATATTAACCTGTCATACATTAGAACTTTTAGTTCCCCTACTCTCTTTAACAGGAGCAAAGAGCTGTGATAAACCATGCCTTTTTGAGCGTGTCTGACTCCTAATCAGTAACATGTTTTTTGCAAGACAACAGATTGAGGTTAGAGGATCAGTAGAACATTTTTATTCCATCTGTCCAATGGGGAGATTTACAAATCCCATGCTCTAAAGTGTTCTCAAACATTTGTGTAGATTTCCCTTTCATCTTAATAGATTTTGCATTGTTCTTTTCAAGTTGTTTCCTATTTAGTGTCTTTTTTCTACCATCCCCCAAATAATAACTCCAGACTTCATAATTCCAGTTTTTACATTCTGTATCTTTCTGGTACAACCATTCCCATTCAGCCTTAAAACTTAACCTTTCCTTTTAGGCAGCAACTTTTTTCCTGGGACCCTCCTGCGTGGTCTTCTCAGTCAGTGTTAGTTTTGAAATTGTTGGCCCTCCATAAGTTCTGCATAGTATCTAATGTCAAAATAGAACCAACTGGTAATCACAGTATTATTTAGTGTGGTTTCCATAACAACAAAAATACACATGAAGAAAACTTCTCAGGTTACTATGCTGAAATTCCAAAATGTCTGAGTTTTGAATAGTGATCACTTTGTTCTGGTATTCATGCAATTACATTAGGAAGAAAGTTGGTTGATTGTTTTTGTTTAATTGACTTCTAAAATAAATGTTCAAATTGTCTAGCTCTAAAAGTTTACTAAATGCCTTGTGCAGTTAAACATGCTCTTGTTTAAGAGTGTGTTGCTAAATTTTTTTACTGTCATTACTAAATAATCTGTGTGGCAAAATGTGTGTCAGCACTTTTCCCTCCCTTTTTATCTCCTATTTTCAGGAGTCAAAGGTAGCCATAAACTGTATCCTTGTCTGACACTTTAGCTAAAAATTTCCAGTTAGGGGAGTTTATTGCCAAATTAAATTTGGCTGTTTCCCCCCCAGTCCATACTGATATTAAGGAAGGTGTACTTAAAAAATGTTTGGATTACTTTTAAAACCTGAGCAATGTCATTAATCCATATCTGGACTAGTGATGAATAGATATTTTCATAAGAGTTTAAATGCTGATATTTGGTGGAAGTAGAGAGTAACTCATATTCTGTCAATTCAAGTATTACTATGGTTGCTTTCCCTGTTTGTTTGATAGACTGATAGTACTGGAATCTATAGCGTTTGAGCCATTACAACTTTTGTGAGGATGTGTTTCACACATTTCTGGACAAATCTTATTTTGTATTTCTGGAAGAATGTAATAATCTTCTAGGCCACTTAAAACCAATGGTCCCAAGCTGAATATTCTTGAGAAATTTGTTTTTATTATGCCATTTGACATTTCAAATCAGTGCTCATATACAGTAAACTTGTGATAGAAATTGTATTATCTTGCTTTTTGAAGTATAATTCATATAATTACTTGAATATTGTTTGCGATCATTAACATGCCAGGGCAGTTCCCATTGATTTAGATGGTCCAATATAATCTCATTCAGGAGGCTTGAAACATTAATGGTTTAGTCCTGTGAATTTTAACAGTTCTCTGTCATCGTTCAACAAAACCAACAACTGGCACAACTTCTTAAGCTGTGGTTTCAGTCTCTGCTAGTTCATATTGCATGTTTATTTTGGACAGTCTTTTGTTAAGCATGGTGCTTGTACTGGTTTAAATAAAATGTTAACATTAAAAGACTTCTAGATTTTCTTTTTTTAACTCACCTCTTTCCCCCTTTGGAGTTACTGGCACTTACCTGGCTCAGTTTGTGTGAGCCACAAACTTTATCTGGACAAACTGAGAGGCAAAAGAAACAAGAGTCATTTGGCAGCTTGTGGAAGGAAAAGATAATCAGGCTATAAAAATTTCTAAACCTTGGTCTGATGCGAAAGTGTAGAAAATGTCAGTGAACAATAGTAGGGACAGAGAGAGCTATTTCAAATGATGAATGCTTGCTTTCAAAGGGAGAGTTAGAATTAGGAGAGCTGTGTTCTTCCTAAGAAATCAAATTAAAGGGTTTTTTTTTTAATTGAATATAGTTTATCACTATGTATTCAATACTCATTGGCAACCCACCCTACCTTTATTACCAACTTTACCATATGGTATGTATTAATAGGTGTCTACTAAATGAATACAAATCACTAACACATAGTTTTTAGTTTGCCATTTACTTCTGTGGTACTCACAATTTGTTATGATTGTAAAAGGAGTAGTTTATGCCTTCCTGTCTTCAAGAATTTCGCAAGGAGGATTGGCCCAAGCATGGAAACATTTATATCTTTCTTATTTCTCAAATTTAGCCACCTACCTATTCAAACAGCCAGCTCTTAAATTTTTTCACCTTCACTAAAGAATATCTATTGTCTTTTTGTCCTTTTCACTTTTCAGCAACAAAAGCGTTTGTAAGCACTTCGCCTCAGAGCATGGGCACATTCTTGTAACCACCCAATGGGTTCTCGTTGCCCACTGCCCAGACAGAGCCAATCTATTAAGACAGGAGAACTGCAGTCAAGAGTTTTTAATTCACACAGACCTGGCTGTATGGAAGACCTGAGTTTTATTATTACCCAAATCAGTGGTCCCGTCTGGGACTGGAGATTTTAAGGATAATTTGGTGGGTAGGGGGTTGGGAGGTGAGTGCTGATTGGTCGGATCAGAGATGAAATTGTAGGGGGTCAAATGGGCTTTTCTTGGTGTCTTCTGTTCCTAGGTGGGATCATAGAACTGGTTGAGCCAGATTACTCACCACAGGCTCAACCCTGTGGTACTTCAGCACATAGGGTCTGCAAAATATCTCAAGCACCGATCTTACGTTTTACAACACTGATAGTATCCCTAGGAACAATTTGAGAGGTTCCGGAATCATGCAGCCTTGCCTGCGGTGACTTCTAAACCATAATTTCTAATCTTGTAGTGGCTAATTTATTAGTCCTACAAAGGCAAACTGGTTCCTAGGCAAGAAG
Source organism: Aotus nancymaae (assembly GCF_030222135.1). Classification (NCBI taxonomy): domain Eukaryota; kingdom Metazoa; phylum Chordata; class Mammalia; order Primates; family Aotidae; genus Aotus; species Aotus nancymaae. The sequence continues at coordinate 24,489,662 of NW_026988476.1, read as the reverse complement.
GGAGGTTTGTTTCACGAAAGGGCTGTTACCATCTTTGTTTCAAAGTTAAACTATAAACTAAATTCTCCCCAAAGTTAGCCCATTCCCAGGAATAAACAAGGACAGCTTGGAGGTTAGAAGCAAGATGGAGTTGGTTAGATCAGACAGACCTCTTTCACTGTCATAATTTTCTCATCGTTAGAATTTTCACAAAGGCAGTTCCATTTGCATGAGGGTACACCCTGCGTGGATATTGTATCCTTGCAGAGTGTAGTTTTAGCTATGTTGGGGAGCCAGTTAGATTAAAGATGTCACTGCTGAGCACTAGGGAGTTTTCACAGATAATCCTCTTATCTTCTACTTGAGATCCGCTTCCAGGCTATGTGAAAGCTCTCTGCTGAGGTTGCTGGCCTCTTAATTATAGGAAAGAAAGAATGCCTTGGTGGCATCCAAATGCCACCATGCAAAGCATCCAAAGCAGAAGGACGGTGTATGTGTGACTTCCAAAGTCACTGTTACTTACAAAGTTAAGTATAGATTCTCTTACTCTGGAATTTAAGGCTCTTCATATATCTGCGCATTTCTTATCTGCACTGGACAGTTGTCTTAGTCCGTTTTGTGCTGCTGTAACAGGATACCTGACACCAAGTAATGTATAAAGAACAGAAATTTATTTCTGACAGCTATGGAGACGGGAAAGTCGATCAAGGTACTGGCATCTGGCAAGGGCCTTCTGGGTGTATCCTCACAAGAAAGAGGCGAACCCCCTCTTAAAAGTCCTTTCTCTAGTGGCATCAGTCCAGTCATGAGGGCTTTTCCCATAAGGCTCCATCTGCCAACACTGTTGCACCGGGGATTGTTTCCAACACATGAATTTTGGAGGACATCTTCAGATCATAGCAACAGCTAAGGCTAAATATGCCCACAACCCTTTGTTAGGTGGAAATGCCCCTGCACCTGGCTGTACTTTCCTGTTCTAAGCCCCCTCCCCACCCACAGTACACACAGGACTCTTGGTATTTTCAGCCCCAGCTAGTTGAACCCAAGGGCAGCCAACCTCTATGATGTTGCCAGACTGGTATCCAACAACAAGTTAGGCCAATCACTTTCTTGAGGGAGGCAGACAGCAGTCTGAGCTGACTGACCTTGAAAAAATGCCATAAGATGGAGAAGAGGGAAAGAAGACGCCAGCTGGGATAGTGTAGAATAAAGCAGGCCTGGCCGGATGTGGTGGCTCACGCCTATAATCCCAGCACTTTGGGAAGCCCAAGAAGGAAGATAGCTTGAGCTCAGGAGTTCAAGACCAGCCTGGCCAATATGGCAAAACCCCATCTCTACTAAAAATACAAAAAATTAGCCAGGTGTGGTGGCACATGCCTGTAATGCCAGCTACTTGGGTGGCTGAGGCAGGGGAGTCACTTGAACCTGGGAGGCAAAGGCTGCAGTAAGCCAAGACTGTGCCATTGTACTCCAGTCTGGGTAACAGAGTGAGACCCTGTCAAAAAATATAATAAAAAAATAAATAAGCAGGCATGCAGAGAGTAGCTGGATTATGTTAAAGATGGAGCCCCAAATTGAGCCCCACTCCCGCCTTTTAGGTTTCTAGAGCCTCCTTTGATCCAAGACCACTCTTCATTGTCCCTTTTTCTGAGACCTGGTTGGTCAGCTTTTTCTAGGTTCCTCTGCATGTCTGTCCCTACCAGAAGCCCTCCATTACTTGTTAACCTGGGGATGTCTGTTTACTTGTGTACAAAAGCACCTAACTTCGATGCTACGTCTGGTTTCCTCTGCCACTGTTCCCTACATTTACACTAACTCCAGCCTAACCAAATGTGATGGTTAATTTTAGATGGCGTCTGAGTGGAGTAGCAGAGGAAGATCCGCCCTCAGTGTGGGCAAACACCTTCCAGTCTGCTGGGGGCCTGGAGAGGACAAAAACAGAAAAGGCAAATATGCCAATCTGTCCAGTAGAACTGGGACGCACTCTTCTCTCCCGTCCTTGGACAAGAATTCCAGGTTCCCTGGACTTTGGACTCTTAAGTCTTATATACCAGTGGCTCCCTGGGTTCTCAGGCCTTCATCCTCAGACTGAGAGTTACTCTCAGTTACATCACTGGCTTCCAAGGTTCTGAGGCCTTCAGACTTGGCCGGAGCCACGCTATTAGCATCCCAGGGTCTCCAAGTTGTAGAAAGTCTGTCTTGGGACTTCTCAGCCTCCATAATTGTGTGAGCCAATTCACCTAATAAATGCTTCCTATCTATCTATCTATCATCTATCTATCTATCTATCTATCTATCTATCTATCTATCTATCTATGTATCTATCTGTCTGTCTATCTGTCTGTCTATCTGTCAATCATCTATCTATCCTGTTGGTTTTGTCTCTCTGGAGAACCCTGACTAATACATCCTTTCATACAAATATGTCCTGAGCCTCATCTTCCTCCACCAACAGAAACACTTTTCTCCCAAGCTGCTGCTGCTGCCTGCCAAAATCCCCAGCCTTCAAAAATCACCCCAAATGCCATTTAAACCATGAAGTCTGTTGTTTGTTGAACTAAATGTAGTACCTTTTAAAAAGCAACAACAAAAAGAAAACTTTTAATCAACAAATATCATTAGAGAAAAATCAGAAAATGTAAATAAGCAAAAATGAGACAAAAATTGTATCACCCAGAGAACTCCATTGTGGTTTTTGTTATCTTTCCCTGTCTCTGGAGGAATTCTCTGGTCTCATAGCTTTTCTGGTCACACTTAAGTATTATGGAATTACACTCATTTTCTTTTCGGGTAACAAAAATTCCAGTCTAGTCTGATGTTAAAACTTCAATATCTGACTTTCTTTAAAGCTGTCTCCCTTGCCCCATCCTCTCCTCCAACCCACTTTCTTTAAAAATATGCTTCATGTTGGGAATCCACAGTGGGGAATGGGATGTGGTCTATCCCTCATTATTGCTCCTCCTTGCTCCCCCATTGCTGGTTGTATTTGGTTTCTCTGGGGTTGGAGGAGGAGGGGTAACCTAAGAGAACAGAAGAAAAGACTTACTAGCCTGGTACAGATGGGGTTGGTGCCCTCTGAATGTGGCCAGTGTCAAACACATTCTCCCATGAGGTGCTTTTGTGGGTTCCTTGCTGATTCTCTCACTGGGAATTTTGGCTGCAAGTCCGTTGACTTGGGTCATGCCTCCTCTGGCTAGGGCTTTACAACTGCTCCTCCTAGCTCTTGGCGTCTAGCAGTTGCCTCTCTGTTATAGTTACCTTGTTCTTCCAGGTTGGCATCTTGGCCAGGGTCCATTGTTCAATTCCTTTGCAGTGTCTTAGTTCATTCAGGATGCTATAATAAAATACCTTAGTCTGGATAGTTTATTTCAAAGTTATGGCTCACAGGTGGGGCACAGTGGCTCATGCCTGTAATCCCAGCACTTTGGGAGGCTGAGGCAGGTGGATCGCTTGAGGTCAAGAGTTCAAGACCAGCCTGGCCAACATGGAGAAACCCTATCTCTACTAAAAATACAAAAATTAGCTGGGTGTGGTGGTGGGTGCCTGTAATCCCAGCTACTCGGGAGGCTGAGGCAGGATAATTGCTTGAACCTGGGAGGTGGAGGTTGCAGTGAGCCAAGATTGCACCACTCCACTCCAGTATGGGTAACAGAGCGAGACTCCCATCTCAAACAGTGATGACAACAGCAGCAGCAGCAGCAATTATGGTTTACAGTTCTGGGGGCTGGGAAGTTCATGATCAAGCTGCTAGCAAAATTGGTGTCTGGTGAGGACCCATTCCTCATAGAGGGCATCTTCTGGGTTCTTACCTGGCAAAAGAGACAAACAGGCTCCCTCAAGCTTTTTTTTTTTTTTTTTTTTTTTAATAAGGGCACTAATCCCATTTGTGAGGGTAGAGCCCTCATTACCTAATCAATTCCCAGGTGCCCCACCCCCGAAACATTGCACTGGGGATTAAGTTTCAACCTATGAATTTTAGGGGGACAAAAAAAATTTGGAGAGGGCCCCTGCCCCCTCCTAAATTAATGTCCTCACATATAAAATACATTTATTCAATGCCAACAGCTCCAAAAGTCTTAACCTATTCTAGCATCAACTTTAAAGTGTAAGTCTTATCTGAATATTATCTAAACTAGATATTGATGAAATTCAAGGTAGGATTCATTCAGAGGCAATTCCCCTCCAGCTGCCAGCTGTGAAATTAAGTCCTGTGCTTTTAAAATACAATGGTGAATCAGGCAAAGGATAAACATCCCTATTCTAAAAGAGAGCAATGGGACAGAAGAAAGGAGTAACAGGTCCTAGTTAAGTCCAAAACACAACTGGGCAAACATAAAATTTTTAGGCCTGAAAATAATCTTCTTGGACCCTGTGTCCCACCTTCCAGACACACTGGGGTGGGGTTTGGGCTCCTAAAACTCTGATAGCCCTGCCCCCATGGCTTTGCTGGGATAAGTCAATGCAGCAATTGTCAGGTCTACCAGTCAGGTCTCAGGGGTGACCCTGCTGCCTTGACTCCACTACCATTGCCCTAGTGAGGACTCTCTGTAGTGACCTCACCCCTGGGGAAATTATCTTTCTGGGCCTCAAGGCTCTTTGGGCATCCTTTGAAATCTAGGTGGAGGTAGTCATGCCCCACAGCTTGTATACTCTGTACACCCATGAAGATGGCCCTCTGTGGATACCTCCATGGTTTACTATCTGTGCCTTTCAGAGGGATGGTCTGAGCTTCAGCCACTTGAGCCACAGCTGGAATGGCCATGGAGTGCTGCATTGGAATATGAAGAGTAGAGCCCTAAAATTCTTCTGCCCTGGCCTTCTGGGTCTGTGATGGATAAGGCAACCTCAAAGGTCTCCAAAATGTTTTGGGAGTAATTCTTTCATTATCTTGATGAGTAACACCTGGATCCCTTCTATCCATACAAATCTTATCAAACATATACTTGGCCACATGCTTGGCATTCTCTCCCTTGGTTTTTCATGCTTTGTAACAGGGCCAGGCTGAGAAATTTCCAAATCTTTGTGTTGTACTTCCTTTTCAATAATGGATTCCATCTTTATTTTTTAATTTTTTTTGGCTCTTCAGGTGGAAACAAGGATTCCATCGTTAAATCACCTCTGTCTTCTCACATTTTACCACAAGCACTGAAGAGAATCTATGCCATTCCTTCTACACTATGCTTAGAGATTTCTTCTGCCAAGTGTCCTATTTCAACACTCACAAGTTCTACCTTCTACAAAATACTAGGACATGAACACAGTGCAGCCATGTTCTTTGCCACTTTATAACAAGGATGGCATTTCCTTCAATATCCAATAACATGTTCCTTATTTCTGTCTGAGACCTAATCAGAATGGTTGGTTCCATCCATATTTCTATAAATGTTCTGATTATAACCACTTAGGTAATCTCTAAGAAGACTGAGGCTTTCTCTACAGCTCTTCTTATCTTCTGAGGCTAACCAGAATTAATCCTTGGGGCTACTTTCATGGCAAAGTACCTCAAAACTCTTCCAGTCTCTACCCAATACCTAATTCCAAAGCTGCTTCCACATTTTAAGGTATTTATTATAGCAACACCCCACTTCTGGTACCAACTTGTGTCTTAGTCACTTTGGGCTGTTATAACAAAAAACCTTAGACTAGACAATTGATAAACAACAGAAATTTATTACTCATGCTTCCAGAAGCTGGTAAGTCCAAGATCAAGTTGCCAGCAGATCCAGTGACTGGTAAGGGCCCATTTCTCAAAGACGGCACCCTCCTATATGCCTTCATATGGCAGAGGGCACAAGGGGCCCCAAAGAATACACCTCTTAATACTATCACAGTGGGTATTAGGTGCCAATATATAAGTTGAGGAGGACACATATATTCAGACCATAGTGCCCAGGATCCATATCTGGCCCACAAAATGCATGCATCTTTGCCTTCTGCCATCAGGGAGAATACAACTTGTGGTCTCTACCATTAGGGTCAGCTCTCAGGTCTGACTCCTGTGTATCTCCTGAGCTCATTTTGTCCTGTTTTCCTCCAAGCACACTATACCTGAGCCATGTTCAGTTTATTTTGTCCTCACTAGCTGTATCTTCTTACCGGGAAGATTGCCCACTCTCCCCTCATGCTTCTCCCAATATTTCTGTGGCTGGCTCCTTCATTCTGAACTGAGCTTAAAGGTTGTCTCTCATAGGGGATTTTCCCAATCATCCATCCTAAGGCAGCAACACATTCACCAACACATCACATCTACATAGGCTTTGTATTTCTACAAATGCTACATAGCATTTACCTTCATCTAATATTATTCTAATTTCTGTAATTGGTCCGATTGAGGGCTCTTAAACAGAATAGTGTAACAACATTGTTTTAGTTGTGTTTTAAAAGCTGCTATTTCTGTTCTCTGTGAAACCTCTCTTTTCCCTGTGGTTAGAGCCTGCTTCATGATATAATATTTCCATAATATTCCAGTCAGTTGGTTGTTAAAAGTGCCTTGTCTGTTACTAAGATTCACTTCTGTTCATTTTAAAAATTCAGTCTCATATTTGATTCAAACCTCTTCCCTAACCACAGGCTAAATTTGTGGTGCTGGGTGAAGGGGCTGGGGAAGCCTATGTCCTCATGCCCTGCTCTCCTGTACTGCCATGTTCTTATCTGTTGGTGTTGGGAAGGGGAGGAAAAAGACAGGTTAAAGATTATGAAAGCATACAGATGTTGCTGGAAGGAAGGTTGCTATTGTTTTGGATGCTATTGCATTCTAACACTAGCCATAAGTTCCAGAAGTGGGGCAAGTATCCAAATGATGGGTTTTTCCTAGGGATTATCTTTTGGATCTCTGGATGGCTTTTCAGGGTTTTTCTCTATACATGATTATTCTTTCTACAACTTTTGTTTTACTTGGATTAATATTTTTTTCTCATTTTAGTTTTCCATGTATCAATTGCTGTTTCTTCCCAAATACTCCAAAATGTTTGTCAAATGCCTAGCAAGTTTTACTAATGCTTCAATAAAAATGATCATCTGTCAATTAATTTTTTCAGCTTGGAGCTTTTCTTCCTCACCTTCCATCCTCCTTCTAAAATCTGGATGAATTGCTGTCTGAGACACAGTTGTCATCCTGAAGTTTCCCTCACTTGCTTTCTTAGTTTGAGTCCCTTGGTTGCTTTCATTTTATTCTTTATCATATTAAAACTAATTCTTTATCATATCAAAACTAATTCTGCTGAAGCTCTTTGTATACGAGAGGTGAGCTTTTGTATTTCTGAAATGTTTTTCCTTCATACTCAAAACTGGTTGGTGGTTTGGCTGGTGTACTGGATATTTTTGTTTTGCCTCTCTAGAACCACTTTCTGCCCTTCTCTACTCTGATCTCTGCTCCCAGAAGGCTGAGCTTTAGCAACTCTGTTATCTGGTTCTCTTGCCCTCTGGCTGCTGCTTGAGTTCAGCCAATCTCTAGGGTGGAACGGAGAGTGAGGACAGGATAATTGTTCTATCAATCACTCTATGAGGGCCTCCTTGGCTGACCACAGCTCTCTATCGAAAGTCACTCTTCCACTCAAAACAGCCATTCTTCATGATCTGTTCCTTCTGAATCTTAGGAGCCACTACCTCCCATCTTTTCTTTGGCCTAGTGATGATAACAGCTCTGCTGTTGCTAGCCTTTGAGTTTGGCAGTATTTCCTTCCCACTCTTTGGAATAGCCCTTTATCAAATCCTCCTCAAATTATCCTAATTTGAGCGAGTGTATCATCTCTTCCCTGCATATTAATTTTAAATAAAAATATTTGTATTTTTATGTAGCAACATATGCTAGAAAATGTATGTATTAACTTGATGGAATTGCAATAGTTGATATAATTTAAGGGAAAATTATTTCAACAAAATGTATGATATGTAAAATCTTTAAAAGAAATTATTTTTCTTCTTTGCCCCTGCACATTGCATGATTTTTCAAAACAAAGACATTTTAACACTTCTATTCATTAATTAGAAGCACTACTTATAAGACACTTCAAATAAAGGTCCATCTATACAATCGCAATACAATATAATATAAAATGATAGAACTTTGATGTGAATAAATTTTCTTCAGCAAATAAATTTTAAGGGCAAGAATTGTTAAAAATATTTAATCTTAAAATAGTAATTGCAAGCATTTATTTGCCAAGACAAATAAAGGATTGTGCATTAGTACACCAATATTAAAAAGCATAAAATCCATATCATATTTTTTAAATCCCAAGAAAAACAATACTTTATTGCTTCTCAGAGGTGTAGTCATAAATGCAACGATTTACAACCACATGAAGAGAGAGAATGGGAGGAAGCAAAGAAAAAAGAAAAGGAAAGGAAAAAATAAGATGAATTTAAAAAATCTCTTTGCTGAAAATTTGTTCCTAAAGATGAATGTGTGGGTACAGAAGTTTATGTGCTAAGAAAGTCATCACAGTTTAAGATCACAAGAGCTTTTGCTTGTGCCTGGACTGTTCCTATTCCATAGCATCCTGTTCTGATTTCACATACACAGTATATTCTTTCACGGGGTTTAGCATTTACTTATGATTTCTGCTTGGGCAAAGTGTCTTGCTTTTTGTTTGTTTTGACTCTCCCTTCCATGGTGGACGTGCCTTTCCTCAAACATCTGGTTATGAGTGGCAATTCATTTGGATCTGAGCTCTATGGATGAAATTGAAAGGTTAATTAGAATCTCTGTGTGAGTCTCTGTTGGGTAGCCTGCTTCTTTGCAGGGTGATCAAGCAAGAAATTGACTTTGGGGTGGGGACCCCTAACTACCAGCATGAGGCCTCTGTCCATTTTCATCTCTGATTAGAGGACATACTTGGTAGCATTGTGAAGGAACAGGAAAAGGGAAGAAGGCAGAGAATTTCCCAGTTCAGTATAGGGACTTTCATTTTATCACCCTGTTTTCAGTGTTGAATGTCATCTCCTACGTATCTCCTCTCTATACCTGGTGTATTTCATTTCAGAACCTCTCTAGTTGAATTTCTCCAGAGAATACATCTGGAGAAAGTAGGGAGGGAGCAGTTACTGGGCTTTTTTTATGAGTTGGCTTCAGCCAATGGGAGGTGAGAGTGGGAGGAAGGGAGATGTCACGATATTCCCCACATTGTTCCTTCCTCTGACGTAGGTTGCATTTCTTCTGTGGTTCCAGCTCAACCTACCCTGACTAGACCCACTGTGGTTCCAGCTTCCTATGGGTGACCTTGGCTCCTGGGTTCTAATCATTCTGTCTCTTCCTTGGAATGATGGTTATTTATTACTGTTCGTCTGTCTTTGGGGTCTCAGCTCTTCCATTATTTGCTAATTCCCTGTGTTAAAATGTTTTAAATCAATAGAGTAGTTTCTGTTTTTCTGGTGAGATTCTGACTGATATGGGACAGACCCTGTATAAATGGACAATACTTCATATTTTGCCAAAAGTATCAAAGTTTTCAGTAGTAGGTCAATTTCTAAACTCAAATGGATAGTGGCTCCAAAGACCTAACCAACTCTTTAGGCTATAAATAAGAGTAAAGCTAGCCTGTACTCCCAGGCTGGTATCACCATTGTGTTGGAAATGTTTTTTTTTAATATATATATAAGATTTTGTTTTAGTTTTAGTTTTTTGTTTGTTTTAAACAGGCTAGTGCAGTGGTGACATCGTGGCTTACTGCCTTGACCTCCAGGGCTCAAGTGATCCTCCCATTTCAGTCCCTGGGGTAGCTGGGACTACAGGCACATGACACCACACCCGGCTAATTTTTTTAATTTTTTTGTAAAGAGAGAGTTTCACCATGTTGCCAGGCTGGTCTCGAACTCCTGGGCTCAAGTGAACTGCCCACCTCAGCTTCCCAAAGTGCCGGGATTACAGGCGTGAGCCACCATGCCCGGCCAGATGTTGCTTTTTAAAATCCAGTATTGATTTCTGGTAATATGTCAGATCCCTGAACATTAAGGTGTTACTTTGCCCATCAAACATATTTTCAGGTCTTAGACTTTTTTAAGTCTGTTATTCAAGAATGTTAGTCATCCTAATTTACCTTGGAAAATTGTCATTGCCTAATGTCTGGAGTGCACAATTTCTAACTTGCTCTGTTTTTACTGAAGTGGAGGGGAGAAAATGGGGTTTCTTTCTGTTTTTAAATAGCTGCCATTTATTGAGTGCTTATTATATACCAACCACTCTGGTAAGTGCTTTGCATATGTTATTGCTTTTAATCCTGTAGCAACTCCACTGCCTGTCACAGTCACACAGTAGGAGGTCCATAAATATATTTTTTTAACATTTTAGTTTGAAAAAAGTAAGCATATTTCTAAGAATAGTATAATGAACTCCTCTGTATCCCCCACCTAGATTCGCTGTTGGCAATTCTTCATGGAGATCTCCTTTTCTCTACAAATGGAGGCACTGTCAGCCTTTTCAAGACTTTTCTAGACTATCTTTTCAAGGTTCTTTGACTAGTGAACAGCCTTAGAAAACAGTGTCTCCATTTGGAATGAAGGACTGGTTTGTTTACTGTTCAGTATAAGTATAATGTCTTGGCTGGGCTCAGTGACTCACATCTGTAATCGTAGCACTTTGGGAGGCTGAGGCAGGAGGATCATTTGAATCCAGGAGTTCAAGACCAGCCTGGGCAACATGGCAAAACCCTATCTCTACAAAAAAATACAAAAATTATCCGAATGTGGTGGCACGTGCCTGTGGTCTCAGCTACTCGGAAGGCTGAGGTAAGAGGATGGCTTGAGCCTGGGAGGTGAAAGCTGCAGCGAGCCAAGATTATGCCACTGCACTCCAGCCTAGGTGACAGAGTGAGACCGTCTAAAATAATAAGTATAATGTCTGTCTCTGTTGCAAAAGTGTGCAGGGTTGCTCGAAACTCATAATAAAAGATTGGGAGTTTTGGTCAGGCATGGTGGCACACACCTGTAATTCCAGCGCTTTGGGAGGCCAACATGGGAGGATTGCTTGTGCCCAGGAGTTCAAGACCAGTCTGGGCAACATGCTGAAACCTCATTTCTATTAAAAATACCAAAAAAATCAGCCCAGAGTGGTGCATGCACCTGTAGTCCCAGCTACTTGGGAGACTGAGGTGGGAGGATTGCTTGAGCCCAGGAGGTCGAGGCTGCAGTGAGCCTAGGTCCCGCCACTGCACTCCAGCCTGGGTGACAGTATGAGAGCCTGTATTAAAAATAATAAATAAATAAATAAATAAATAAACAATAAATTAGGTTTCCTAAGCTCAGGATTTTTCATCTATGACCTAACTACACTGAATGTGTGGTATTTAGCTGGGCCATTTTCCGTCACACTGATGGGACATGAGAGGCGAGAGAAACTGACATGAACAGAAGCTCATGCTTCTTGCAGTGCTGTGAATAATAAAGTCCTTAATCACTGACCTAGGAGTCTGATGTCTTCTGCCAGCATTCAAAAAACTATGGCAGGGCTGGGCATGGTGGCTCACGCCTGTAATTCCAGCACTTTAGGAGGCCGAGGTGGGTGGATTACTTGAGGTCACAAGTTTGAGACCAGCCTGGCCAACATAGTGAAACCCCGTCTCTACTAAAAATACAAAAATTAGCCAGGTGTGGTGACATGCACCTGTAATCCCAGCTGTCTGGGAGGCTGAGGCAAAAGAATTGCTAGAACCTGGGAGGTGAAAGGCAGAGTTTGCAGCGAAAGAATATTGAGCCACTGCACTCCAGCTTGGTTGACAGAGCGAGACTCTGTCTTAAAACAAAACAAAACAAGAAACAACAGCAAGCTAAAAATTTTTTTTAAGACAGGGTCTTGCTCTGTCACCAAGGATGAAGTGCAGTGGTGCAATCTTGACTCATCACAACCTCAGTCTCCTGGGCTCAAGCAGTCCTTCCACCTCAGCTTGTGGAGTAACTGAGACTACAGGTGTGCGCCACCATGCCCAGCTAATATTTTGGTAACTTTTGTAGAGACAGAGTTTCCCCATGTTGCTCAGTCTGGTCTCAAACTCCTGGGATTATAGGCATGAGCCAACATGCTCAGCCAGCAGGCTAAAGTTGTTAGCTTGAAAGTACCATACAATCTCAGACCCTTTACATTTCTTGATAGTTACCAGTTGTTAGCACCTGGCCATATTTGCGCTCTCTCTCTCTCTCTCTCTCTCTTGCTCTCTCTCAACTCTCACTCCCATCTTCTTTAAGCCTGAACAGTTCCATTTTTCTTGGCCTTTCTTCACACTGACATTTAAAAATAGTACAAGCCAGTTCTTGTTTTTTGTAGACTGTCCTTTAAGTTTTTTTGGGATGTTTCTTCATAATTAGATTCAGATTAAGCATTTCTTAGTAAGAATACTATATAAATATGTTCTCCTCAATGCATCATATTAGGAGGCATGTGGTGTTAATTTGCCACATCACTGATTGATGACAAGTAAGTATTTGATAAATAATTGAATAAAACTCTATAAGTAAGCATTATCTGCCCTATTTTAGAAACGAAGGCTCTAAGGCATAGAGAAGAGAACTTGCTCAGATTAGCAGAGCTAGTGGATGGCAGAGCCAGACTCCAGTTTAAGTGGGACTGGACCCGAAACTGTGCTCTGAACCACATGGTGTTCTGCTTCTTTCTTGTTTTATTTATTTATTCTTTTTTTTTTTTTTTGAGGTAGAGTCTCACTCTTGGTGCCCAGGCTGGTGTGCAGTGGCATGATCTTGGCTCACTGCAACCACTGCCTCCCTGGTTTAAGTGATTCTCCTACCTCAGCCTCCCAAGTAGCTGGGACTACAGGCGCCCACAACCACACACGGCTAATTTTTGTATTTTTAGTAGAGACGGGGTTTTACCACGTCGGCCAGGCTGGTCTCGAACTCCTGACCTTAGGTGATCCACCCACCTTGGCCTCCCAAAGTGCTGAGATTACAGGCATGAGCCACTGCACCTGGCCTCTCTTTTTATTTTTTAACCTTTTTTTTTTTTTTTTTTTTGAGACGGAGTTTCGCTCTTGTTACCCAGGCTGGAGTGCAATGGCGCGATCTCGGCTCACCGTTACTTCCACCTCCTGGGTTCAGGCAATTTTTCTGCCTCAGCCTCCTGAGTAGCTGGGATTACAGGCACGCGCCACCATGCCCAGCTAATTTTTTGTATTTTTAGTAGAGACGGAGTTTCACCATGTTGACCAGGATGGTCTCGATCTCTTAACCTCGTGATCCACCCGCCTCGGCCTCCCAAAGTGCTGGGATTACAGGCGTGAGCCACCGCGCCCAGCAACATTTTTGTTTTTGTTTTACTTTTTAAAAATTGGGATAGAATATACATAATGTAAAATTTAGTATTTTAACTATTTTGTGCATTGCTGTAGGAATGTAAAATGGTGCCGCCAAAATGGAAAACAGTATGGTAGGTTTTTTTTGTTTGTTTTTGTTGTTATTTGTTTGTTTTGCTTTTTTCCCCCCGAGACGAAGTCCTGTTGCTTAGGCTGGAGTGCAGTGGCACGATCTCGGCTCACTGCAAACTCTCCTCCCGGGTTCAAGCCATTCTCCTGCCTCAGCCTCTGGAGTAGCTGGCATTATAGGCACGCACTACCACACCTGGCTAATTTTTGTATTTTTAGTAGAGACGGGGTTTCACCAAGGTGGGTTTTTTTTTTTTATAGTAGTTAATACCAGTAGTATTCACTACATTCATAGTGTTGTGCAACTGTAATACTGGGGTTCAGGGGTGTCCCCTCAGTTCCCCTGAGAGGACATTTCTCCAGGTTTTTGGTCAATCACTTCCCAAGAATGGATGAGGAGGCCACATGCCAGACTCAAGAAGTGTTGTAGAAAGTGATTTTTATTTAGGTAGAGAAAGAAAAAGGAGAAGGAGAGAGAAAGAAACAGCTAACTCTCACACTGGGTGAGACAAAGAAAAGCCGCTCTCACACTGAGTGAGAGGGGCTCCCAGAGGGGGAAAACCAGAGGAGGAAAGCTCCTCTCATGCTGAATGAGAGAATCCAGAAAGATGGAATCCAGGAGAGAAAATGTTTTATTGGGATTTAGGAGGGGAAGATAGGCTTCCACGAGAGAGCGTGGAAGGGGACTCCAGAGGGAAAATCCAGGAGAGAGAAAAACAGCTTCCATGATTTCGAAGGGGATCCAAACATGGAGTCTAAAGCGGTGTGGGATAAGGGGACTTTTAATCTGGGAGGAACCCCCACCTTCTCTAAGACCCTTGGCCAATGAAAGGAGTTCCTTAGAACTTCCTGCTGGGGTGATTGACTCTTAGTTTCTTCCTACGCTCTCGAAATTTTAAACATAAACCGTTAAATCTCCCGGATGGAGAGAGATGGGAGGGGGCCATGACGCTGGGAAGTTCTTGCCCAGAAAACCACGCCCCCCCTTGTGGACCCAGAAAGAGAACACATTCCCTCACAACCATCACCACCAACCATCTTAAGAATTTTCATCTTCCCAAACTGAAACTCTGTACCCATTAAACAGTAACTCCCCCTATTTCTCTCCCCTTAGTACCTCACAACAGCTGCTCTATCTTCCATCTCTGTGAATATGCCTATTGTAGGTACCTCATGTAAGTGTAATTATAAAATATTTGTGTTTCTGTGCCTGGCTTCTTTCAGTTAGCATAATGTTTTCAAGGTTCATCCATGTTGCAGCTTGTATGAGAAGTCCCTGCCTTTTTAGGGCTAAGTAATATTCCACTGTGTATATATGCCACATTTTGTTTTTCCACTCATCTTTTGGCTGTTGTGAATAATGCTGCTGTTGGTGTACATCTGTTTGAGTCCTTGCTTTCTATTCTTTTAGGTGTATATCCAGAAATGGAATGACTGGGTTATGTTTATTGAGGACTTACATGCAGAGGCTGTCCAGTGGCAGTAAGCTGGACAGGAGAACCACTGCTGTTTGTAAAAAGCATGCAATTTATATCACATTTTTTCTTGGAACCCTCCACCTAGCAACCTCCATTTAACCCAAAACAAAGGGCTTCAATCCCCTGTATGGCCTGACTTTCAAGGCATGGTTCAGGGGTTCAGATGAATTATATGTAAGTCCATGTTTAATTTTTGTTGTTGTTGTTGTTGTTGTTGAGACGGAGTTTCACTCGTGTTACCCACGCTGGAATGCAATGACGTGATCTCGGCTCACCGCAACCTCCGCCTCCTGGGTTCAAGCAATTCTCCTGCCTCAGCCTCGAGTTGCTGGGACTACAGGCGTGTGCCACCATGCCCAGCTAATTTTTGTATTTTTAGTAGAGACGGGGTTTCACTATGTTGACCAGGATGGTCTCGATCTCTTGACCTTGTGATCCACCTGCCTTGGCCTCCCAAAGTGCTGGGATTACAGGCGTGAGCCACCGTGCCCGGCGAGTCCATGTTTAATTTTTTGAGAAATCATCCTGTCTTCCATATCTGCTGCACCATTCTACATTCCCACAGCAATGCACATGGGTTCCAATTTCTCCACATCCTCACCAACACTTGTTATTTTGTTTTATGATAGTTTCTCTAATGAGTATGAAGTAGTATCTGATTGTGGTTTTGATTTACATTTCCCTAATGACTAGTGATGTTGAGCATCTTTTCATGTGTTCAGTGGCTCTGTCTCTGTTTTGTGGTCAGGTGTTGTTGTGTATGGGGATGGAGATCTTTCTTATAAGCCTGGGCTAAAATTGTTTTCAATCTTGAATGCTGGACACAGTGCTGTGCACCCGTAGTCTCAGCTATATAGGAAACTAAAGTAGCAGAATTGCTTGAGCTCAGGAGTTCCAGACCAGCCTGGGCCTCATAGTGAGATCCCATCTCCCTGTCCCTCCAAAAAAGAAGAAAGAAAGCAAAAGGCAAAAGAAAAAAGAAAAGGCTGCTAGCAGACTAATTTTAAGATTTTCTCCCAGTAGGTACACTTTAGAGGAAAAAAGTGATTAGATAGACATTGTTAGTCTGGAAACAACAAGAATAACAGGAAAAGAAAGTCTGGTCAAAATATCCTTTGTTCTCAGTCAGCTGATGTTCAACATGGTGAACTGACACTGTTTCCCAGAAGAAGTTTTTTTTTTTTTTTTTGAGATGGAGTTTTGCTCTTGTTGTCCACGCTGCAGTGCAATGGTGTGATATCAGCTCACTGCAACCTCCGCTTCCTGGGTTCAAGCGATTCTCCTGCCTCCGCCTCCTGAGTAGCTGGGATTATGGGTGCCCACCACCAGGCCCAGCTAATTGCTTGTATTTGTTTTAGTAGAGACCGGGTTTCACCATGTTGGCCAGGGTGGTCTTGAACTCCTTACCTCAGGTGTTCCACCCACCTTGACCTCCCAAAGTGCTGAGAATAAAGGCATGAGCCACCGTGCCCGGCCCTCCCAGAACAAGTCTTAGTGCTATTATAGTTTATCAGAAAATTGTTTAAGTATTTTATCAGGAATGTACTGTCTGTATGAACTAAAGTATAAGAAAAAACTCTGACTCAGACCCAGTTTGGGAAAACTTTTTAAAAAAATCTCTTCTGTATATATATTTTCCTCTCCTATATATTTAGACCAGTGGTTCTCAAACTTCAGCTTACATCACAATCACCTTGTTAGACCCAGATTCCTGGCTTTAGCCTCAGAGTTTCTAATTCAATAGGTCTGATGTGGGGCCTAATAATTTGCATTCTAACAAGTTTCCAGGTGAAGCAGTTACTGCTTGTTCAGAGACCACACTTTTGAGAACCATTGATGTAGACAATCTTTAAAGACATGTCTTGGCCAAAAGGTGAGTCTAATTGTGTTTTTATGCTACAGTCACCCAGTCAATCACTTTTTACATTTCTGGTACAAATCAGAGAGAGTTTTAATTGACACAATACGTGCATGTATGGCAGATACACCTGGCCACAAGAACTCAAGCATACCTTGAGAATGATCCTATGGTCTAAGAAGAATGCTGATTTGGAATCCCAAGCTAAGGAACCTGGGAGTGGCCAACCCTAGATTCACTTCTTATCTGTGAAGAGCATCTGAACCCCTGGCCCATGCCTTGGAAGTCAGGCCATACAGGGGATCAAAGCTCTTTGTTTTGGGTTAAATGGAAGTTGCTACCAAGCAAAATGCTATATAAATTGCATGCTTTTTATAAACAGTAGTGGTTCTCCTGTCCAGTTCACTGCCACTGGACAGCCTCTGTATGTAAGTTCTCAACAAATCCCATGTCTCATTCACTGGCTTCAGGTCTCTTCTTCCACCTCTCGGACACGGGGTCATCTCTGTTGGAATCACTTAGTAAGGGTCTGGCATGACAATACACAATCATGACAGCAATCTGTGTATTTGTATATCTATTCATATTTTTTCTTGAAACATGTTTTCTGCTTTAGAGAAGAAAACTCCAAATAAAGCCTCACCAGTGGCTTAGTTTCAGTGGTTAATTCTTCATGTAGTTTGTAAATGTAGAATTTTAAACTGTGTATGTTCTGTGTGGCGTGTTTTATTTATAAAGATGTTAACAGAAGGTGTTGATTAACACACAAAGATGTCCTTGCTCTATGGTCAACTATACTAGAGCTGTATTAGGGTTCTCCAGAGAAATAGACCCAGTAGGACACACACACACACACACACACACACACACACACACACACACAGAATCTGTCTGTCTATCTGCAGAATATACAGAATGTATGTATATATTTATTATGAAAAATTGGCTCACATGATTATGGAGCTGAGATGTGTCTTGATCTGCCATCTGCAGGCTAAAGACCCAGGAAAGGTGGGGATGCCATACTAGTCTGAGTTCAAAGGTCTGAGAACCAGGAGAGTCAATTGTATTAATTGCAGTCAAGAGCAGGAGAAAACTCATGTCCTAGCTTAAGAAGGCAGACAGGAAGCAGAGGGGCAAATTCCTCCTCCTTCTACCTTTTGTTCTATTAAGGTGTTGGATGTACTGGATCATGCCCATCCACATTAGGAAAAGAAATCTACTTTACTGAAATCTGCTTTAAAGAAAACTAGTTTACTGAGTCTATGGATCCACATGTTAAATCCATTGCCAACATTCTAGTAGACACACCCCAAAATAATGTTTAATCGGGCACCCCTTCTCCTGATCAAAATGACCCATAGAATTAACCATCACAACAACCATAAGATTACTAAAGCTAAAGTATTAACTTCTATCTGGAGATTACCTGGAAGATGCCAAGGCTATTCTAATTCATTCTCTCTCTCTCTCTCTCTTTCTCTCTCTCCCCCCCACAGCCCATTATCATCTCCTTTAAGCCCAGAATTGGTAACCCTTCTCCAGTTTGATCTGCAGTATTTCTTAATATGGGAGCATCTTTCTTTCTCTGGAATCCCCAAAGTTTGCCAACGTTTCCAGTGTTTCTGGCCCACCTGGAAGTAATATCCATGATCGCTTGTAAACTCCTAAGTCTAGAACAGATTCCAGACTAGTCCCTAATGAGAGACATAAAGTGAATTCTTTGTTCTTTAATAGTGGCCCTGTGCCAAATTTAATATTTTAGTGGACAGATTTGGTTGCCCCATTTTTATTACCCCATTAATCATTGAGCACACAGACATGCTCAATGATCAGAACTTAAAAACGGTTTTATATAATATTATATATATAATAGGTATATTCATATGTCATAGAACATACCTAAAATGTGTTTACCAAAAGCAGTTCGATTACTTTTAGCATATTCACATAATTATGCAGCCGTTGTCATAGTCAATTTTATTTTATTTTCAGATCTTCCAGAAAGAGCCTTTCTTTTCTTTTCTTTCTTTCTTTTCTTTTCTTTTTTTCTAAGGCTGGAATGAGGTGATGTGATCACAGCTCACTGCAGCTTCAACCTTCCTGGCTCAAGAAATCCTCCCACCTAAGCTTCCTAACTGACTGGGACTACAGGCACATGCTACCATGCCCAGCTAATTTTTATCAAGACGAGATGTTGCCATGATGCTCACTCTGGTCTCGAACTCCTGAGCTTAAGTGATCCTCCCTCTTTGGCCTCCAAGGTGCTGGGATTACAGGAGTGAATCACGGTGCCTGGCTTCACAGTCAATTTTAGAACATTTTCATTATCCCTAAAAGAAATTCCCTACTATTAGCAGTCACTCCCCATTTTCCTTCTGTCCCCAGCCATAGGCAAACATTAATCTACTTTCTATCTTTATAAATGTGCCTATTCTTTACATCATAATATACAGAGAGAAAATCACTTAAGTCATATAAATGGTCTTAGTGACTGGTTTCTTTCTCTGCTTTCAAGGTTCATTGATATTGTAACATGCATCAGTCCTTTATTTCTCTCTCTCTTTCTTTCCTGATGGAGTCTCACTCTGTCACCCACGCTGGAGTGCAATGGTGCAATCTCAGCTCACTGCAACCTCTGCCTCCCAGGTTCAAGTGATTCTCCTGCCTCAGCCTCTTGAGTAGCTGGGATTACAGATGCCCGCCACTATGCCCAGCTAATTTTCATATTTTTAGTAGAGATGGGGTTTCATTATGTTAGTCAGGCTGGTCTCGAACTCCTGACCTCAGGTGATTCACCTGCCTCAGCCTCCCAAAGTGCTGGGATTACAGGCGTGAGCCACCATGCCTGGGCCTGGCCACATTCTTTTTTTTTTTTTTTTTTTTTTTAACAGAGTCTCATTCTGTCACCCAGGTTGGAGTGCAGTAGCTTGATCTTGGCTCACTGCAACCTTTGCCTCCCGAGTGCAAGCAATTCTCCTGCCTCAGCCTCCCAAGTAGCTGGGATTACAGGCACCCACCACCATGCCTGGGTAATTTTTGTGTTTTTAGTAGAGATAGGGTTTTACCATATTGGCCAGGCTGGTCTTGAACTCGTGACCTGAGGTAATACATGTGCCTTGGCCTTTCGAAATGCTGGGATTCCAGGTGTGAGTCACTGCACCCGGCCCATACTTTTTTCCTTTTTATTGCTAAATAATATTCCATTGTATGGCTATATCACCTATTATTTATCCATTCATCAGTTGGTGGGTTGTTTTTATTTCTTGGCTGTTATGAATAATGCTGCTATGGACATTCATGCTCAAGTTTTTGTGTGGACACATGTTCTCATGACTCTTGGGTGAGAAGTTGCTGGGTTATATGTTGCTATTGTTTGGATATGATTTGCTCGTTCCCACCAAAACTCGTGTTGAAGTTTGATCTCCAATACTGTAGTTTTGGGAGGTGGGATCTACTGGGAGGTGTTTGGCTTATGGAGTGCATCTCTTGTGAATAGATTAATATTCTTTAATGCCTCCCACTGGAGTGAGTGAGTTCCTACAGGAATGGATTATTTCCCAAGAGAACTGTTTGTTCAGTGGAATCTGGCCTCCTCAGTTTCACTCTCTTGCTTCTTCTCCCACCTTGTGATCTCTTTGCACATACCTGCTAACCTTCTGCTGTCTGACAGGAATTAACCTGAGATCCTCACCAGATGCAGCTACCTAATCTGGCTAATCTTGGACATTCCAACCACCAGAACTGTGGGCCAAAGAAACTTCTTTTTAAAATAAATTACCCAGTCTCAAGTATTCTGTTACACAAAACAGACTAATGCATATGATAACTCTATGTTTAACATTTTGGAGAACTTCCAGACTGTTTTCCAAAATGGCATACTGTTTTATATTTACATAATCAATGTGCGATATTTCCATTTTTCCACATCCTTGCCAACACTTATTATTGTGTATCTTTTTGATTATAACAACCTTAGCGGGTTGTGAAGTAGTATCTCATTATAGTTTTGACTCACATTTCTTTGATGGCTAATGCATCTACTTATGTGTTTATCGTCCATTTATATGTTCTTTTTGAAAATAGTTGTATTCAGATCATTTTTCCATTTTAAATTGTGTTATATGTTTTTTGTTATTGAGTTGTAATGGTTCTGTATATGTGCTAGGTAAAAGTCCTTTGTCAGATATGTGATTTGTAAATCTTTTCATTTTTTTTTGATGGTGTCCTTTGAAGCAGAAATGTTGTTAATTTTGATAAAGTTAAATTTATTTTCTCTTCTCTTGATTGTACTTTTGGTACCATATCTAAGAAGGCTTTGCCTACCCCCAATGTCACAAAAATATACTCCTGTGTTTTCTTCTAAGAGTTTTATAATCTTAACTAATACAATTAGGTCTGTGACCATTTGAAATTCATTTTTGTGTATGGTATAGAGAAGTCCAACTTCATTTTTCTCTACATGGATATTCAGTTGTCTAAGTTCCATTTATAGAAAAGACTATTCTTTCCTCCATTAAATTGTCTTGACACTGTTACTGAAATTCAATTGACCATAATGTAAGTGTTTATTTCTGGATTCTCAATTCTATACCACTCATCTGTGTATCTGTCTTTATGCCAATGCCACACTGTTTTGATTACTACAGCTTTGTAGTAAGATTCACACTTGGTAATGTAGAGCTGGGTGTGGTAGATCATGCCTGTAACCCCAGCAACCTGAAAGGCTGAGGCAGGAGCATTGAGTGAGTCCAGGAGTTTGAGATCAGCCTATGCAACATAGTGAGACCCAATTTCTAAAAAATGTTTAGAAATTAGCTGGGCAAAATGGTATGTACCTACAGACTCAGCTACTTGGGAGGCTGAGATGGGTGGATGGCTTGAGCCCAGGACTTTGAGGCTGCAGTGACCTATGATCACACCACTACACTGCAGTCTCAGTGACCAAGTGAGACCCTGTCTCTAAAAAAAATTTAAACAAAATAAAACAAAACAAAATTGGGAATGTGAATTCTTTATTGATCAGACTTTGAAGCTATTGCCTTCAAACTGTCCATTGACTGTTTAATTTAACTTTCAGTAAGTAGCTGGATTTTTCAGTTCATCGGTGTTCTTATTAATAAATAGATGTTAAGTTTTTAGAAAAATGGCTTGCCAGTTGTATTAGTCTGTTCTCACACTGCTACAAAGAACTGCCCACAACTGAGTAATTTATAAAGGAAAGAGGCTTAATTGACTCATAGTATTGCATGGCTGGGGAGGCCTCAGGAAACTTAAAATTATGGCAGAAGGTGAAGGGGAAGCAAGTACCTTCTTTATAGGCAGCAGGAGAGAGAAAAGCCAGCCAGCAAGGAAGTGCCACACCTTTAAAACTATCAGATCTCATGATAACTCCCTCAAAATCATGAGTACAGCATGGGGAAAACTGCCCCCATGATCCCATCATCTCTAACCAGGTCTCTCCCTCAACACCTAGGGATTACAATTCAAGATGAGATTTGGGTGGGGATACAAAGCCTAATCATATAATTCCACCCCTGGCCCCTCCCAAATCTCATGTCCCTTTCACATCAAAAGCAACCATGCCTTCCCAAGAGTCTTTCAAAGTCTTAATTCATTCCAGCATTGACCCAAAAGTCCAGGTCCAACATCTCATCTGAGACAAGACAAATCTCTTCCACCTATAAGCCTTTAAAATAAAAAAAAAAGTTAGTTACTTCCAAGATACAATGGGTGTATAGGCATTGGGTAAATACTCTCATCCCAAAAGGGAGAAATTGGCCAAAACAAAGGGGTTACAGGTTCCACGCTAGTCCAAAATTCAACAGGGCAGTCATTAAATCTTAAAGCTCCAAAATGATCTCCTTTGACTCTATATCTCACATCCAGGTAATGCCGATGCAAGGGGTGGGCTCTCATGGTCTTGCAGGGTACAGCCCCTCCTGGCTGCTTTCATGGGCTGGCGCTGTTTGTGGCTTTTCCAGGCACACAGTGCAAGCTGTTGGTGCATCTACCATTCTGGGTCTGGAGGACAGTGATCCTCATCTCATATCTCCACTAGGCAGTGCCCCAGTGGGGACTCTGTGTGATGGACCCCACCCCACATTTCCCTTCTGGGTTACCATAGCAGAGGTTCTCCCTGAGAGCTCCACCCCTGCAGCAAATGTCTGCCTGGACATCCAGCCATTTCCATATATCCTCTGAAATCTAGGCTGAGGTTCCCAAACCTCATTTCTTGACTTCTGCACACCTGTAGGCTCAACATCACGTGGAAGCTGCCAAGGCTTGGGGCTTGTACCTTTGAGGCAATGTCCTGAGCTACACATTGACCCCTTTTAGCCGCAGCTGGGATTCAGGGCACCAAGTTCTGAGACTGCACAAAGCAGCAAGGCCCTGGGCCCAATCCACAAAACCATTTTTTCCTCCTAGGCCTCTGGGCCTATGATGAGAAGGATTGCCATGAAGACCTCTGATATGCCCTGAAGATTTTTTCCCCATTGTCTTGGCAATTAACATTTGGCTCCTCATTACTTATGCAAATTTTTGTAGCTGGCTTGAATTTCTCCCCAGAAGATGAGATTTTTATTTTCTATCACATCATCAGGCTGCAAATTTTCCAAACTTCTATGCTCTGCTTCCCTTTCAAACATAAATTCTGATTTCAGATCATTTCTCTAAAGTTCAAAGTTTCACAGATATCTAAGTCAGGGGCAAAATGCCACCAGTTTGTTTGCTAAAGCATAGCAAGAGTGACCTTTGCTCCAGCTCCCAATGAGTTCCTCATCTCCATCTGAGACCACCTCAGCCTGGACTTCATTGTCCATATCACCATCAGCATTTTGGTCAAAACCATTCAACAAGTCTCTAGGAAGTTCCAAGCTTTCCCCTATCTTCCTGTTTTCTCTGAGCCCTCCAAACTGTTCCAACCTTTGCCTGTTATTCAGTTCCAAAATCACTTCCACATTTTCAGGTATCTGTATAGCAGTATTCCACTCTCTGTGGTACCAATGTACTCTATTAGTCTGTTTTATTAAACTGCCAAAAACTGGGTAATTTATAGAGGAAAGAGGTTTAATTGACTCACAGTTCCACAAGGCTGGCAAGGCCTCAGGAAATTTACAATTACTGCAGAAGGCAAAGGGGAAGCAAAACACCTTCTTCACAGGCAGCAGGAGAGAGAAAAGCCAGTAAATGAAGAAGTGCCACACTTTAAAAACCATCAGATCTTGCAAGAACTCCTTCACTATTACGAAAACAGCATGAGGGAAACCACCCCCATGATCTGGTCACCTCTCACCAGGTCTCTCCCTCAATACCTGGGGATTATAATTCATGATGAGATTTGGGTGGGGACGCAAAGCCTAACTATATTACCATTCAGAAAATTTGTTATGAGTACTACTTAGATATTAACTACGTTGTATCATGTTTGGGTTACAGATTGGAAAATAAAACATTTACTGAAAATTGAAAAGGAGAGGCAAGTCAAATTTTAGTTACTTGAGTTTGAATTATGAACATATTACAGAAAAGGGTTGAAGTCTATAAATGATGCATTGTTTTGAACAAAATTAATATTCAATTATATAAGAACCTTGGACTTCCTTTGGACATTTTGCTCCAGGGTAATAGCAATTTTATCACTTATTTAAACATTATTTGTGTACTTAAAAAAATAAATACTTGATAACCTCAGAGTGCCCTCTAGATAAACTCTGGATTGAGATCAAATTATAGTCATACATCGCTTAACAATAGGGATACATTCTGAGAAATGTGTTATTAGGCAATTCCATTGTTGTGTTAACAACACAGATTGTACTTCTTCAAACCTAGAAGATATGGCCTACTGCACACCTAGGTTATACTATATATATAGCCTATTACTCCTAAGCTATTAACCTGGATGGCCTGTTACTGTCCTGAATACTGTAGGCAATTGTAATACTGTGGTATTTGCATATTTAAACATATCCAAACATAGAAAAAGTACAGCAAAAATACAGTATAAAAGATAACAAATGGTACACTTGTACAGGGTACTCACTATGAATGGGACTTGAAGGACTGGAAGTTGCTTTGGATGAGTCAGTGAGTGAATGGTGAGTGAATATGAAGTCCTAGGACATATCTATACATTACTGTAGAGTTTATAAATATTATATGCTTTAGCTACACTAAATTTATTAAAACTTTTTTCTTCAATAATAAATTAACCTTAGCTTATTGTAACATTTTTACTTTATAGACTTTTAATTTTTTAAAAAAATTTTGACTCTTGTAATAACAGCTGAAAATACAAAAACACAAAACATTGTACAGCTATACAAAAATATTTCTTTTCTTTATATTCTTGGTCAATAAGCTTTCTTTCTTTCTTTTTCTTTTTTTTGAAACGGAGTTTCGCTCTTGTTACTCAGGCTGGAGTGCAATGGCGCGATCTCGGCTCACTGCAACCTCCGCCTCCTGGGTTCAGGCAATTCTCCTGCCTCAGCCTCCTGAGTAGCTGGGATTACAGGCATGCGCCACCATGCCCAGCTAATTTTTTGTATTTTTAGTAGAGATGGGGTTTCACCACGTTGACCAGGATGGTCTCGGTCTTTTGACCTCGTGATCCACCCGCCTTGGCCTCCCAAAGTGCTGGGATTACAGGCTTGAGCCACCGTGCCCGGCCTTTCTTTCTTTTTCTTTTGCTCATTCTTTCTTTCTCTCTCTCCCTCCCTCCTTCCTTCCTTCCTTTCTTTTCTTTTGAGACAGAGTCTCACTCTGTTGCCAAGGCTAGAGTGCAATGGTGCAATCATGGCTCACTGCAGCGTGATCCTCCTGCCTCAGCCTCCTGAGTATCTGGGACCAGAGGTGTGGCCACCATGCCCAGCTAATTCTTAATTTTTTGTAGAGATGAGGTCTTGCCCTGTTGCTCAGCCTGGTCTCAAACTCCTAGGCTCAAGTGATCCTCCTGTCTCCATCTCCCAAAGTCCTGGGATTACAGACATGAGCCCCTGAACTAGTTTTTTTCTTTTTTCTATTAAAAACATTTTTTTTAATCTTAAAAACTTTTTTGTTAAAAATGTTTTTTAAAAAATCACAAACACACACATTAGCCTAGGCCTACACAGAGTCAGGATCATCAATATCACTGTCTTCTAACTCCACATCTTGTCCAATAGAAGGTGTTCAGGAGCAATAACATGTACTGAACTGTCATCTCCTACGATAACACAATCTTCTTCTAGAATACACCCTGAAGGACCTGCCTGAGGCTTTTACAGCTAGTTATTTTTATAAGTATAAGGAGTACATTCTAAAATAATAGTAAAACATATAGTATAGTAAATCTATAAACCAGTAATACAGTCATTTGTTATCATTATCAAGTCTTTTGTACTGTACATCATTGTATGTGCTACACTTGTATACAACTGGCAGCACAGCAGGTTTGTTTTCATCAGCATCACCACAAACGTGAGTAACGGGTAGTGCTATGACACCTATGATGTCATGAGGTGAAAGGAATATATCAGTCCCATTATAATCTTATGAGACCACTACTGTGTATTTGTGTATATTTGGTCTGTTATTAACTGAAACGTCATTATGCAGTGCCTAACTGTATCTGCATACTTTCTTTCCTTACAAAAATTATTGAAAAATATTTTTTGGAGCTGGGTACAAGTGGCTCACACCTGTAATCCCAGTGCTTTGGGAGGCTGAGCTGGGAGGGTCACTTGAGCACAGGAGTTCAAGTTCAAGGATGCAGCGAGCTATGTTCACACCACTACACTCCAGCTTGGGTGACAGAGGGAGAGCAAAACCATGTCTGTTAAAAAAAAAAAAGGATTAAAAAATGTTTTTAAATTATGAAGCATATGGTAAATATAGAAACATAAAAATAGGGGAAAATTCTCATTGCACCCTTTAATCACTGTTATCAATTTAACATATATTAGTTCCCTTTCAATCTTTTTCCATGTATTTAAAAAAGGTATTATATATGGTATGTATCAAATTTCATATTATGAGTAATATAATATAAACATTCTGCATTAAAAAATATATGTGTAGTTAGTCTCAGTATTTTTGAGTGTTTGTATCATGATTTACTTAATAATTCCCTTATTATTTGATATTTTGATGGTTCAAACTATTGCTAGAGATATTTTGGTATGTTTTTTTTTAATATATAAAAAATGTGTCTTTTCTATGTTTCGGATTATTTTGAAGACGCTTATTATATTGAAGTAGACTCCCTGCTACTAGGGGCAAGGGAGGCTTGCCAACACTAAATATTTTCATTTATTTAAAGTATTGCCTAATTTGATTGAACCAAATAGCTGTCTTTATTTTTCAACTTGCTTTTCTTTGATTACTAGAGTGTTGACCGTTTCTTTCACGTTTTTAAATCAATTACGTAGTAAATAGTGTGATCCTGCCCTTTGTCCATTCATAAACTGGGGTTTAGTAGTACTGATTTTAGTGAGCTTTCAATGTACTTAACAATTTGTCTCTTTTTGCTGGTAATATTTCTGTTTCCTTTTTTATTTTGGTGTGTTTTGTTTATAATTTTTATGTATAGTTGAATCTGTTGGTTGGGTATTTGTTGTTTTATATTTTTTGGGGGTGTGTGTGTGTGTAATTTACCACCTTTTTAGTTCAGAAAGTATGCTAATGCTCAGAACTCTTCTGTGTTCTGTCATTTTCCGGCAGCCTTGGATTTACTTGAGTATATGCTATAACTAGGGAATTTAAATTAATAATGTACCTCAACAAAGGTCTAACACCATTAAAACTGTTTTTCTCAATAATTTGGGATGACTCCTTTAAAAAATACACAATTCTTACATGGAATGGGATCTTTTTCTGGAATAATTATCTTAATGTGTGGATAACTGTCGATTCTTGTGCCTCATCTGTACTTATAATTACCACAACTTTATAGAATGTGTTTCAAATATTGTAAGGCTAGTTTCTTTTTACCTTTCCTTATTTTCAAATATTTGTTTGGTATTTTCAGGTATTTATTCTCAAGGTGACCTTTAGAATAATTTCGTTCCAAATCTCTTAAGGATTTTGATTACAATCATGGTGATACAGATTAATTTGAGAGAAAAATGACATCTTTATAAACTTCGACTGTGGAAAATCTTTGATTTTGGGCTTTTATTTTTCTCAATGAGGTAGTAAAATGTTCTCCACATTGATGGCACACATTCCTGTTGAAGTTTCTGCTATTCATTTTACTCAAGCTCTTAAGATTGCCGGAAATAAAGATTCACTTGGGCAACATTTAGTCCTGGGATTAACTATGAGATTAGTTATCATAGTAAAGAGACTGAACCTAGGGGTGGCTATACAGCCAAGCCTCATAGAAATTCGAATGTGGCCTGGGAGTTTTCTCGTTTTCACTTCAGATGCAGAAGTTTGTTGATCACTTGTTATTAGGGTAATAAATCATTTCCCTGTCTAGTTCTACTATTCCTGCAGACAAATCACTTCACCCTCTACTTCGTTTAATATTTTCTTCATCTCATTGCTTTGGCTTACTCAAAACTGACCTGCTTTCCCTTCACTCAGGGTCCATTTGAGTCCTCCTGCCTCATCGTCTCTCTTGGAATATAAATCCTCTTTAGTACTTGTAGGCCTGGGGTGGTAATGGCTTCTGGTTATTGGGGCCACAGTGTACCGCACCTTATTAGTTTCCTCCCACCTTGCCCACACCTTTGCAAACAGTTTGGTGCATTGCAGTGCGGTCCATGTCTGGGCTGGTGCCTGCCTCCGGCCTAGCCTGCCTAGGATGCAGCCAGGCTTCCAGAGTTAAGACTCCTTATAATGCTAGAAGTGAGATGTGCAATCTCATAGCTGTTTTTCTGGCCTGTAGCCCTGAGAAACAGAAATGGAGTTAGTCTAATTGAATCAGAGGAAAATGGGTTCTTCTTTTAAAATCACAAAATTTTTACTTAAAAAAAAATTACAAATGTTCCTAATAATGAAAGTATATAAAATTTTAACTGCTACGCACATCAGCTTACACATGTAATCTCAGCACTTTGGGAGGCTGAGGCAGTAGGACTTCTTGGGCCCAGAAGTTTGAGAGCTGGGTAACATAGCAAGACTCCATCTTTACAGAACATTAAAAAATTAGCTGAGCATGGTGGTGTGTGCCTATAGTCCTAGCTACTCAGGAGGCTGAAGTGGGAGGATCACTTGAGCCTGAGAGATGGAGGTTGCAGTAAGCCATTATTGCACCATTGCACTCCAGCCTGGGTGACAGAGTGAGACTCTCTTTCGGAAAAAAAAAAATTAAAGTGTACAATTTAAAGGTTAATCACAAAAGAGTGTAAAATTTAAAGATTAATGGCCGGGCACGGTGGCTCATGCCTGTAATCCCAGCACTTTGGGAGGCCAACGCAGGTGGATCACGAGGTCAGGTGTTCGAGACCAGCCTGGCCAACATAGTGAAACCCTGGCTCTACTAAATATACAAAAAATCAGCCAGGCATGATGGTGGGTGCCAGTAATTCCAGCTACTCAGGAGGCTGAAGCTGGAGAACTCCTTGAACTTGGGATGTGGAGGCTGCAGTGGGCTGAGATCGTGCCACTGCACTCCAGCCATGGTGACAGTGTGAGACTCTGTCTCAAAAAAAAATTTAAAGATTGACAAAGATAAAACATATACCCATGCA
Source organism: Aotus nancymaae (assembly GCF_030222135.1). Classification (NCBI taxonomy): domain Eukaryota; kingdom Metazoa; phylum Chordata; class Mammalia; order Primates; family Aotidae; genus Aotus; species Aotus nancymaae. The sequence goes on along the minus strand of NW_026988476.1, from coordinate 24,460,300 downwards.
TCATTATCCAACCTAATTACTGCATATAGAAGCACTGAGAATGGTGCTCATCATCAGCTGAATGGCACCTCTATGCACCAGGACATGCTGTTTTACATATGCAGAAGTTTGCTCTTTTTTTTGTTTTCTGAGCCAGTTGAGGTACTAGACTCCCAAAGTCAAGTTCTGTGATGCTTCAGGGTCTAAAGAGGTTGGTCTAAATTGACATGAACAGGAGATGTAAGGGGCAACCAGACAGTGACGACAAACTTATTTGCAATGGTCTGAATGTTTGTGTCCCCTCCCAAATTCTTATGTTGAAATCCCCTTAAGTGACGGTATTAGGAGGTGGCACCTTTGGAAAGTGATTAGGTCATCAGGGTGGTGCCCTTGTGACTGGGGTTAGTGTTCTTATGAAATAGGTTCAAGGGAGTTCATTTGCCCCTTCTACCAGTGAGGACACAACTAGAAGGCTTTATTTATAAATCAGAAATTGGTCTCTCACCAGATGCTGAATCTGCCAGCTCCTTGATCTTGGACCTCCCAGCCTCCAGAACTATGAAATATATAGCAGCTCGAACAGACTAAGGCAAGATTGAACCTTTGACTATTATTGATTCTCAATGGCTTCCCACTTTTTTCTTTTTGAGACAGGTCTCACTGTTACCCAGGCTGGAGTGCAGGGGCACGATCTTGGCTCACTACAACTTCGACTTCTTGGGCTCAAGTGATCCTCCCACCTCAGCCTCCTGAATAGCTGGAACCACAGGCATGCATGCACCACTATGCCTGGGTAACTTTTGTATTTTTATTAGAGATGGGGTTTTCACCATGTTGCTCAGGCTGATCTTGAAGTCCTGGGCTCAAGCAATCCACCTGCCTTCACCTTCCAAAGTGCAGGGACTATAGGTGTGAGCCACCATGGCCCCAGTCTTTTTTAGGAAGGCAAGCACGTGCCTGTTGGGGAAGTGGCTGCTTCTGCTTAAATGTGGTTTTGATCTACTCACAACTTCCATTATTTACGCTTTCAACTTAGTCTGGAATTGCGAATACTCCTGGGCTCTGTTGACTGATTTCTCTTTGAGTATCTCTCCACCTGTGGCCTTGCTCTCAGTTACTGAGTGTCCTTGTATGTCTCACATTCAAACTCCCTGAGAACCAAAGGATCTGCATGTTCTGCTCAGGGGTGTTGTATGGCAGATGTATCTGCTGAGGCAGAGCATCACGGAGGTGACCCCCACCACTGCTGCTGTGTCCTTTCTCCGGGCAGCTGGTGTCTTGATTGGCAGGCCCTGATGCAGCCTGGGTCCAATCAGCTGTCACAGGATGGTTGCATGGTCAGTTTTCCTCAGAAGACGCTATGAGTTTTGCAAGCCTTCATAACTTAATGAACTTCTCTTCAAGTTAGTGAATGTCTGAACATGACTTTGGATTTCTTTCTGGGTGTGGATAAATGTCTTTTTCCTAAATATATAGTTTTTCACTTGGGCTCTGAATCTCACCTCTTCCCCCTCCCCTCCTTTTTTTTCCAAAATGGAGTTTCACTCTTGTTGCCCAGGTGGGAGTACAATGGCACAATCTTGGCTCACTGCAAACTGCACCTCCTGGGTTCAAGAGATTCTCCTGCTTCAGCCTCCCAGGTAGCTGGGATTACAGGCTCTCGCCACCATACCCAGCTAACTTTTTGCATTTTTAGTAGAGATGGGTTTCATCATGTTGGATAGGCTGGTCTCGAACTCCTGACCACAAGCGATCCACCCGCCTTGGCCTCCCAAAGTGCTGGGATTATAGGTGGGAGCCATCGTGCCCGGCCAACCTTCTCTCTTTTCATCTTTGCTTTTGCACTGAAATTTTCTTTCATCAAACATATTGAGTCTGTTGTCTTCTTGGCAGGGATTACTATCACTTTTATTTATCTGAGCTGAACACCTTTATACCTCACTGAATCCTTAAAACAACTTTATGAGGTTAGGTGTTTTTATCTTCCACATTTTTCAAATAATGAAACAGACTTTGAGAGGCAGAGTTACTTCTCCGAGGTCACTCTAGAGTGAGGAGGAGTGGAGCAGTGATTCTTGATTCCAGTGCTGCCCTTTTCACCCTTGGCAATACTTCCTCGCAGTTGGTTTCAATGTCGATGTTTAGTTCTTCCTCCATAAGGAACTGGTGGTGATAACCCGTGTGGCTTGGGGAACAGTTTAAGTGGTAACTTGATTCTCTATTTGCAGCTCCTGGGGATCTTCTAGAAGGTCCTACATGGTAGTCTCATTTCCCACTTACTAGGCTGGAATTTAGAAGCCTTTATTATTCAGAGTTTTTAGATTTTGATTACGTATGAGTTCAAAGTTAAAATTCAGAGTCTTTACGGATTGGTGTTTCCGGAAAGCTTGGCATCCATCTTAGGTGCTCTGCAAGCTGCTGGCTGCCAGCTTAATTTGAGCCCATGCCATGGTTTGAATGTGTCCCCTCCAAAGTTCGTGTTGAAACTTAATCCCATCGTGGTGGTATTAGGAGCTGGGGCCTTTTGGGAAGTGATTAACTTATGAGGGCTCTGCCTTTATGAATGGATTCACGTTTTATAAAAGAGTGGAGGGAACTAGCTTGGGCTCTTTTTGCCCTTCCTTTGTTTCCCTCAGGTGAGGACACAGTGTTCCTTCTCTTCAGAGGATGCAGCATAAGGCGCCATCTTGGAAGCAGACAGCAGCCCTCACCAGACACCAATCCTACTGGTGCCTGGATCTTGGACTTATCAGCTTCGAGAATTGTGAGAAATACCTTTCTGTTGTTTATAAATTATTCGGCATAGCAGCACAAATGGACTAAGACAGCCCAAAAATTGCTGCATGATGCTATAAACTTGCGTTTGCTAAGGTGGGTCTAGGTTCCTATGTGGGTTCAACACTCTCTGAGTTCTATGGCCCCTGAAAGCTGTCCCTGGGCCTGAGATAATGTTGTTACCATAAAATGTGCCTCTGGAATGAGGGACGACACATACTAGTCACTCAGAGGCTCTCAGGTTCTGGGTCACTGGCATACCACAGTCTTTTAAAAGGCTGTTTGCAAAGGCTGTAATCCCTTCCTATCTCCTCTACTTCTGTGTATGTCCTTACGGTAAACCTCTGTAGAATGATGAAACCTGGGCATGACTCTGTTCCTTGCTACCCCAGTGAGCCTAACTAACCCACTCACAGATCAGATGGTAAAATCTTCAGTAAAGGAAATTAGAGAGTAGTATGTCCCATAGAATCATTCTGTTTCTTTTAAGGATTTCAAAACTTCTTTCATTCCACATAGGACATTCAGTTTACAACTTCAGGAAATCAAATGTCCAAAACTACCAAAAATAAGATTGAGTACTCCCTGATACTTAAAAGGTGGCTAAATCATTTCTTGAACTAATTATTAGTGTTTTCCTCTTGTGTTCCTCTCTCCCTCCACACTTTGACAGTGATCAATCCCTTCAGACTTCCTTGCCTTGAGAATGTTTGCAGGAAGTACAGAAAGAAAAAGCCATCTGATCAACGGCTCTTCTTGCCTCTTGTGAAAGCCCTCGTTTCACTGAAGAGAATTTCCTAGGTGTCCCAGAGCGGGAGGGTGGTGAGCAAAGGTTTTTGGGGGTCCAGGAGAGAGGAGAGAGTAGCTAATTTCCTAAACTGGCAAGGGATCAGAGAGAGATCCGTGAGTCCTGCAGGCAGTAGGGACCTATGCCCTGTTCTGCAGGCTGTGGGGAGGCAGTGGCATCATAGGGAGGACAACCCTGGGGTGCCTGGAGGTACCAGAGTTCCCAACCTTGGCACAGACTCTTAATATTTGCCTGTTCTGCTACAGTGGTCACATACATTTCCAGGACTCTAGTATGACTTTTAGAAGGGAGGCCGCCAATAATGCCAGAGACAGATTTTTTTACTAATCCACTGGAAAGGGAATTGGAGTTGTAATAAAGCTACTTAAACATAATAAAAAATATAGGCCGGGTGCAGTGGCTCACGCCTGTAATCCCAGCATTTTGGGAGGCTGAGGTGGGCGGATCACAAGGTCAGGCGATCAAGACCATCCTGGCTAACACAGTGGAACCCTGTCTCTACTAAAAATACAAAAAAAAAAAAAAATAGCTAAGCGTGGTGGCACGCGCCTGTAGTTCCAGCTACTTGGGAGGCTGAGGCAGGAGAATCGCTGGAACTGGGGAGGCAGAGGTTGCAGTGAGCTGAGACTGCACCACTGCACTCCAGCCTGGGCAACAGAGCAGGACTGCATCTCAAAAAAAAAAAAAAAAAAGAAGAATATAGCACCTTCGTGCCATAACCCAGCAGTTTCACTCCTATGTATCTGCCCAAAAGAAAATATATATTCAGAAAAAAATATATAAGAATGTATGTTATAGTTGTCCATAATAGCTCCAGATTAAAAATAGCCCAGGTGTCTATAAATAGAATACAGAAACAAACTGTGATGTAATCATACAGTGGAATGTTACAAAACAATGAAGAAAGAAACCCTATGAAAAAACAACATGGGTGAATCTCAGAAATATGCTGAATGAAAGAAGCCAGACAAGAGTACCCACTACTATATAATGTCAATGATACGATGCTCTAGAAAAGGCCAATCTAATCTATAATGTCAGAAAGCAGATGAGTGGTTGCCTTGGGTTGTGGGTTAGGAAGCACCATCATGGAAATTTTTTGGGTATTGTAAATGTTGAACATTTTGATTGTGGGTGGCTGAGTGTATAAGTTTCCATACACTCATTGACAGTGCCCTTAAAATGGGTAAATTTTATTTTCTGTAAATTATACCTTAATAAAGTTGATTTTTAAAAAAGTAAATGAACTGCTGATACATGCAGCAACATGGATGAGTATTGAAGAAAACCCCAAAGATTTTGCTGAGCCAAAATAAGCCAGACACAAAGAATACATATTATATGATTCCATTTAGTGAAGCTGAAGGACCCGTAAAACTCATCTATGGTGCTAGGAAGCAGAATGGTTATTGCCTAGGGGGTGGGTCATGAGGGAACTTTGTGGGGTGATGGAAATGTTCTCTCTCTTTAGGAGGAAGGTTACATAGGTGTATATGTGTATTGAAACTCCTTGAATTGTACGCTTAAGATGTGTGCATTTCGCCATCTTTATGTGGCTTTAGGAAAGACACAAAAAATGAGAACAATAGGCCTGGCATGATGGCTCACACCTGTAATCCCAGCACTTTGGGAGGCCGAGGCAGGCAGATCACCTGAGGTTAGGAGTTTGAGACCAGCCTGGACAACAGGATGAAACCCTGTCTCTACTAAAAATACAAAAAAAAAAAAAAAAAAAAAAAATTAGCTGGGTGTGGTGGTATATGCCTGTAATCCCAGTTACTCAGGAGGCTGAAGCAGGAGAATCGTTTGAACCCAGGAGGCGGAATAGCAGTGAGCTGAGATCATGACACTGACTCCAGCCTGGGGGACAGAGTGAGACTCAAAAACAAAAAAATCAGCCAGGCACGGTGGCGGGCACCTGTAATCCCAGCTACTCAGGAGGCTGAGGCAGGAGAATCACTTGAACCCGGGAGATGGAGGTTGCAATGAGCCGAGGTCACACCACTGCATTCCATCCTGGGGGACAAGGTGAGACCCTGTCTCAATAAATAAATAAATTAATAAAAATAAATAAATAAATAAGAATAAAATTAGCTGGGAACAGTGGTGGGCACCCGTAATCCCAGCTACTCAGGAGGCTAAGGCAGGAGAATTGCTCAAATCTAGGAGGTGGAGGTTGCAGTAAGCTGAGATCATGCCCCTGCACTCCAGCCTAGGGAGTGCCTCCAAAAAAAAAAAAAAAAGAAGAATGAGACTTTTTTTGCACATATGAGATTGTTGACTAAGTCATTTCTGTGCATTAATTCCCTTCATCATGGTTGTGTAACAGGCACTCCCAAGTGCAAAGGGCAGAGTGCATGACACAGCCACCAATATTGAGAAACCACATCCTGCTGGACAGCCTGAAGCTCTCTACTGCATGCTGCCTTAACCCAAGGTTTTGGAAATGTACATAGTGAGCAGAAAAAAACATGAACACTTTGTCAGCTCTGCCACATACAGAAAACAGCTGAGAATCACATGTTGCTCTGGAAGGGCAGAGCTACTTTTTCTCAGAACTTAGGCTTGGTAAGGGCTTGTCTTCTGAAGCCTTGAACAAACTCTGAGCTCTGCCAACAAGAAAGAAGTGGGGGTGGGGTTTGGGGGCAACCAATACTTTCGTTACGCATCCCACTTTTCCCAGCTTTGTAACTATTCTTTCCAAGTCTCATGTCTGAGTCACATGCCTAGATCCATAGCCCACCCACGACGGCCGCTAATTACCAGGTGAAATTGCTTCTTCCCCAAATCTGCAAACCTCTTCTGGAAGATTGGGGACTGCTGGCCTACAGTCTTCTGGGCCCAGGGTTCTTTCCTCTTTCAAGGCAAGGGCCCAGATCCTCCAAAAGCATAGTGGATTGGATACGGCATTTGTAACCGGGATGAGACATTCTCCTATTATTCTCCATTTGTGGGAGTCCTCACGTTAGTTGGTTGAGGGTAAATTCACACCAGTGCAGAGCTTTGTGTTTATATTACCACCATGTCTCTAAGCATCCTACGCCCCCACTTGCCCTGCCCTCGGTGCTGGAGGAGTGCTGGGCAGAGTGCCAAGTCTCACTCCCACCTGGATGATCAGTGGTGAAGTATGGCCTGCTGTCAGTTGGCAGAGAACCTGAGCTGAGCTGCCAAGCAACTCCCTGGAGTTTGGCATGGTGGTGCTTGTTCCCGTGGAGCCTTGCAAGTTTCTCGAGGTCACGTTCTGCGAACTGATGCTCAGCGCCTCCCCTTCCCCCTTCCTCAGTACAGGCTTTACCTAGTTGGGGGCTGGCAAATTTCTCAGGTGTGTATCTGATTTTTTTCTGTGTTTTTCTTAGACTAGATGCTTTGTATTTACCAGCTTTGTTTTCCAGGGCTCCAAGCAGCTGACTTGTGTCTAGCTGTCTGGGTTGGAGGCACGGTTAGTGGGAGCAGATGATGGTAAATTGATGGAAAGAATTCGAACAAAGGAATTTGAGGGAAGGAGGAGGGGAAAGAGAGAGACAGAGAGAGAACAAGCATATAAATAAATCCTTCTTTGAAATATCATCCAGCCCCATTCATACATACAAGTCAAAGCAGGAACTTAATTCAGTCCTTACTGCGAAAGTACTCCCAGGGGCTAAAAGAACTGATGCAAATTCCAAAGAATACAAGGAACTGTTGAGATACAGATTTCTCACTGTTCATAAGGTTCTCCAAAATGTCAAGTAAACTCATTATTTTCCTCACTAACTACCTAGGGCTTGGTTGATCAAATTAGCCCTTTATCCTCATTAAAAAGGGTGTATTCTCTAACAGATTGTAGTTGCTTAATGTTGTCTAAAGTACTGCTGTTCAATAGGACTTTCTGTGTTGGAGGTATCCTGTATCTATGCTGTCTAATACAGTAGCCACATGAGGCTATTGAGTACTGGAAATATGAGCACTGGAAATACGGCTAATGTAGCTGAGAAACTGAATTTTTAATTTTATTTTATTTAAGTTAATTTTTTATTTTTTAATTAAAAAATATTTTTGGAGACAAGGTCTCACTCTGCCACCCAGGATGGGGTGCAGTGACGCAGTCATGGCTCACTGCAGCCTCCAACCCCAGAGCCTCAAGCGATCCTCGTGCCTCGGCTTCCTAAAGTGTTGGAATTGCAGATGTGAGCTACCCTGCCCAGCTTAACCTAATTTAAATTTAAATAGTCACATGACCAGTAGCTTCTGTATTAGATAGCACAAGTCTGAAGTTTACCTGTGTGCTCTGGTAATATGTGAAGGGGGCTTCATCCCACCGCAGCTTAAATGACTGTGTGAATCAGTCAGCGCTTCACCTGGCATAGAAAAGGTGCTCAATAAACCTTTGATGAAATACCTAAAATGCTACCCTTGAAGAAAGTTGGTGGGGGAACCTGGTTTTTATGTAACTGCGGTAGTGGGGGTTGAGGCAGGCAAAATTCCTCTTACAAACCTCATCTTCCTCCTCATGTGAAATAGGAGTAGCCCCTTCTAATTAAGGGTGGGTCCCCGGGAGACAGTTCCATTCTATGAGATAAGGTGCTAGCCTCATCACCAGATAAGGAAAATACACATTTCAAGTGAAGCTGGAGAAAAGCTTGTTGCCAAAAGGTAGGATTTCTTGGTATCTGGTGATGAAACATCATTTCCCAAGTTGTAGATGGGATTCATTTAGAAAAAGGGGGCTGGATCTCATGGTTTGGCTTGAGTAGTTCCCTGCAAACTCTCTTTTCTCTGAGCCCAGAAAGCTGCATCTGCCTTTCATTAGATTGTGAGTTCTCCTACACGAATATTGCACAGTGCTGTGCCCTGCCATGCCCCTGCGGCCTGAAGTAATGAATTAAATCATATTTGCTTCCTTCCTTTCTTTCACCAGGGTATCCAGTTAATCAAGTTCGGCTAAGCTTGTTTCCCAAATACTATCAAACATGTTCACCCCTTTCCTTCCCAGCTTCCACTGCTCTAGTTCAAATCCATAGCAACTTTTGCTTGGACCATTGCTGTCGCCCCGTTTCCAATTGAACACTCCTCTAATCAGGGTCATTGTGCACTGTTGGGCAGTTTCTGTACTGCACATAGGTGCCTGGGCAAGGAGGTTAGTGGGCTGAAGTGTAGCCTGTATTCCTATACTCTGGTGTGGGTCTCTGTCCATCTGGTGAAAGTAACTTTGCAAACAATTTTATTGGATTTTATTTATTTTATTTTATTTTTCAAAAAGAAATAGAGATGAGGTCTCATTACTTTGCCCAGGCTGGTCTCAAACTCCTAAGCTCAAGTGATCCTCCTGCCTTGGCCTCCCAAAGTGTTAGGATTACAGGCGTGAGCCACTGTGGCTGGCCAAAAGTAACTTTATAATTTGTACATAGGTGCAATTCTGGTGGCACAGGCCTGCACTATCCGATACACTAGCCACATTTTACTTAATTAAAATGATATGAAATGTAAAGTTTAGTTTCTCAGTCATGCTAGAAAATTTACAAGTGCTCAACAAGGCCAAATGTGTCCAGTGGCTACTGTATCGAGCAATATATGTATAGAAAATTTTCACCATCACAGAGAGTTCTATTGCACAGCACTGGACAGACCCTGCTTCTAAACCATTCTACACAATTTGCTAGGTGAATGATCTTTGATGTAAATCTAAACATGGTCTTCTTTTGCTCAAAAGCCTTCAGTGATTTTCACTTCCATCAGCAGCAATCAGTTAACAGGTTTTTTTTCTTTCAGAAATGATTGTAATGGAAAGTTAATAGATTTTGAATCAATTTTGTGGGTTACAACCAGCATTAAAAACAAAACAATAGCAAAAGAGAGTAGAAGGAAAAGTACTTAAAGATCGTTAGTACAAATTTGTGAAATTTTTGTTTCGGTTATACATATATTTCTTTGTCTCTATATCTAGATTTCCACCTCTTCATAACTTGATGTCTGTATGATATTCCTGCCCAAAGGAGTTAGGAAAACCTACAGAAAGCAGTTGGCATAGCAGATGCAATGAAAAAAATCTTTCTAGTTGCGTGTGGTGAGCAAAAAACTGGGAAAAATTTGGGCTTTTGGGTTTTGAAGTCTGAGCTCCTTAACGCAGCATGTAAGGTCCTCTGTGATCGGATCCCTCGCTAATTCCTTTCTAACTCTCGCCACTGTCTTGCACTTATATTGCATTAATACAGAACTGCTGCTGGTTTCACCTGAGACACAAAGCTTTATTTTTCTTTTCTTTTTTTCCATCTCTGTGCTTTTGCTTATTCTGAACCGTTTCCTTGGACTGCCAGTTCTACCTTCTTTTTGCCTGGAGAACTTCTGCTCATCATCTAAGGCCAACTTAGGAAACACTTACAGCAGGAATTCTGCCTAAATGCTTCACGGCGGGCCGGCTGTCCTTCTTCGACCTTTCAGAACATCCCACGAACATCCGTTTACGGGGTTATAATGCCGTAATTATTAATTTAGGTGTTCATTTCCGGCATTATACTAAGTTCTTTCAATGCAAGTACTATCTTGTTCATATTTGTATCTGAAGCAAGAAGCGCGGTGCCTGGAACAAATTAGGCACTCATTCAATAAATATTTGTTGAAAGAATAAACGCGAGAAGGAAGGAAAAATAAATCAATCAACTTGTGTGGACAATGTCAGTGCAACACAGGCTCCGGTCATCAGAGGGCGCCAGCGTGGCTGGGCTGGTGCGCAGGCGCGCTGGGAGGGCGGGCGCCGCGGCGGCGGCGGCGGCGGCGGAGGTGGCGGTCGTGGCTGCGGCCGGGGGAAGTGAATGGTTTTACCCAGAGGGCCCTGCGCCGCCTTTCTCAGCTGGCACCGGCGCCGCTCCTCGCTCCTACTCCCCGGCCATGGCGTTCACGTTCGCGGCCTTCTGCTACATGCTGGCGCTGCTGCTCACCGCCGCCCTCATCTTCTTCGCCATTTGGCACGTGAGTAGCCGGGGCTAGGGGAAGGAGGGCGAGGCGGCGGCGCAGCCTCTTTTCGCCCCAGGCCCGCGGTTGGGGCCGCCACGGCACCGGGGGTCTGCGCGCTGGGGATGCGGCCGGGGCGGTGCGGACAGCGCGGCGAGGGGTCTGCGCGCCCTCCGTCCGCGGTCTGGAAGCCGCGGGTACTGGAGGAGCCGTGGCGCGCGGCCCCCCGGTGGATGCGCCCGCGGTGTCTCGGCGCAGGCCGCGCGCACCGCTACTCCTCCCTGGCTGGGTGGGGCGGTCGCGGTCCAGGCGGGCCCTTGCGGTGCCGCGCTCGCACCGACCTCGGCCGGCCCGCGGCCCTGCATCCTCAGGGAGGATGCCACTGGGGAGGTGGTACGGGCGTAGTGTGAATGAAGTTTTCACAATTTTTATTAATACCGACTGCCTTTCTTTTAGGGTTTCCACAGGACTTTGCCCAAAATGTAACCTACTTAGGGTGAATTTTCAACTCTACTTTTCAGCATTTGTTGGGTGCGCTTGAAATAAAATCCCTTGTTTTTCTTTTTCCAGATTATTGTTTCCTGGTGAACTTTGATGCAAGTTGGATTGATTACTTTGTTGATTACATGTTAGCGTTTCCCCCTCAAATCATACTTTGACCGCTGGAGTTTCAACCCGCAGCCTTCCAAGCCACCCCTATAGTCAGGATTGCTTGATTTAGTAGAGGGAGTTTTCATTTGATTTTGAGATGCTCAGAAACCTTAAGCTTTTCTAGGGCAGTATTTATTTCTGTTACACATATCATCACTATTGCAGGATGGAAGCACAGTCTTACTGGTTCCTATAAGGAAAAAGTAGTAAGTTCCCTGTGACATAGTTCTACAGAGATTTTTAAGAATTTCTGTTGCTCGAGCACAAAATCGAAAGCATTGGGAGCCCTCTGGGAATCAACATTCATTAAAAATTTATCTCATACTTGCTTCTGTTTGCCCATATTCCAGTACCTTCTTGAATATTGCTTTTAATTTGAATGAGCATGTTCACTGTGATACAGATTTTAAGTCAGGTTTCATCATGTCCATAACAAAGATTTCTATGAAACATAAGGAGGGGCAGAATGATTAAATAGCAATAGCGTCTTGTGCAAAAAGGTCTCCAGAGTGGAAGGATATCACAAATCCATTTCTTTTTGCTAAGCAGTGTGATTGTAATTATTTTAGGACCTGACTGCTTATTGTAATCAGGAATACTTATGTAGGCTATTAACTGTGTCAGAAATAACTGCTAACTCAGAATACTTGTCCGTAGGAACCAGTAATTTGAAGAGCATCTTCAGCTCTGCTTTGGTGGAAGAACAATACGTAAAATAATTTGGGATACAGACTAGCTCAGCCTTAGTAAGCCTCTGATGAAAATGTGTGGTTCCGTTTCATCTGTAGACGTAGCTTTAAGTCACTCTCTGCTTCATGAGTGTTCCTTTTTTCTGGGATGAGGGATTCTTAGAGCTATGGGGTAGCCTTTTTCACATATTTAGGTTTTGAGCCAGGTTGTGTTTGGCTTAAGGAAAACCTGAACTGCACTTTCAAAAAATGGGCAATTTAATTTCAGCTTTGAAACGAATGCTTGTCTGGGCAAAGTAGATAATTTTAAGTCGTGTTATAGAAATTAAAAAAAATGTATACCATGAATTTGTGGAGAGCTTTTATGCTTAAGGATTTCTTCGTTCAGAGAATTAGAATCCTCTTGAAAATAATTCTAAATAGATAGTTTTAATTTTTCTATTACCCATAAAACCTTATGTTTATTTTCTTAGGTAGTATCCTAGTCCATTTGTGTTGCTATAAAGGAATATGGGAGGCTGAGTAATTTACAAAGAAAAGGAGTTTATTTGCTTCAGGATTCTGCTGGCATCTGGTGAAAGCCACAGGCTGCTTCCACTCATGGGCCAGGAGCAGTGTGTAGAGATCCCACAGTGAGAGGAAGCAAAGGAAAAAGAGGGGGAGATGCCAGGTGCTGTTTAACAACTAGTTATCTTGGGTACTAATAGCAGGAGAACTTACTTATTTCCTCCAAGATGACACCAAGCCATTCGTGAGGGATCTGCCCCCTTGACCCAAACACCTCCCATTAGATCCCGCCTCCAACATTGGGGATCAGATTTCAACCTGAGATTTGGAGGAGTTAAAAACCGAACTGTAGCAGGTAGTTGATGTACCTTTCAGAAGATTCATTTTACAGTTTTAAAATTACATTCCCAAAATCTTATTTACATTAATCATTGTATTAGAAAATGTTTTTTATGCTGATGATTATATTTGTCAATTTAGTCCTAATTCATATCATTGATGCTCTGTGGAGAATACAGTTGGGAACATAGATTGTTTGAAAAATTGAAAGTGCAGAAGTCATTCTTTAAAGATGTGCATCAAATTGGAAGGTAGCCTGAATTGTGTACTTGGCATCTTTAAGGACTTACCTGTTTTATTGTTGTTATACTTCTGTGGGAAATTTTGTGAGTGTTTTGCTCAGCCACATAGCTGCAAAAATATTCGAAAACCATTAGTTTAGGAATCTGCTCAGAAGAAGTTCTCAAACCCTAGCCTATAGCACTCAAACAGAAGCCCATTCAACAACATACTTAAAAGATCCCTTGTGACCGAGCACAGTGGCTCATGTCTGTAATCTCAGCACTTTGGGAGGCCAAGGCAGGTGGATCACCTGAGCTCAGGAGTTTGAGAACAGCCTGAGCAACATGGTAAAATCCTATCTCTGCAAGAAATACAAAAATTAACCAGGCATGGTGGCATACACCTGTAGTCCCAGCTTCTCCGGAGGCTGAGGCAGGAGAATCACTTGAGCCAAGGAGGCAGAGGTTGCAGTGAGCTGAGGTTGTGCCATTGCACTCCACCCTGGATGACAGAGTGAGACCCTGTCTCAAAAAAAAAAAAAAATCCCTTAAAGTTACCTGAAGAAAATGTCCAATTAAATGTCAATATTAAAGATGTGTTTTGTATTCTATTAAGTTAGATCTTGTTATAGACAAGTACTTACGATTATGATCCTTGTCTTGAACTTGATTACTAAAATGCGTTGGGGATATACTGTGGCTGATGTCAGGTAGCTGACTAATAATGTCCATAAGTAATCAGAAATTAGTATTTTCTAATTACATATTTATATTGTTAACATTTGTGTTAGGTGTCATTAGCCAAGGAAAATCCCTCCTGGTGAGTTCTGCACGTTTTTAATCCCTAGTGCTATTTTTCACCCCCCTCCTTCCATGTAATAAATACTTATTGAGCACTTAATGTGTGCCAGGGACTATTTTATATTTTAGGCCATGGGACATAATAGTAAATACAACAGTCTTGGTTCTTTCAGATATTACATTTTAATGTTTTATTATTTTCCTTCTATTGCTCTTTGGTTGGAGTTTTTATTAGGGCAGGTTGGTGAATTTTATAAAACTCTAGAAATTAAAAGAAAACTTAATCTTTTTATGAAATGAAGAATTTTAATAGGGAAATAAGCAGTCATGTTAAAAGATGGAAATGTGTAACTTTACTGATTACTGATAATATTGATCAACACCATTTCACAAATAAAGATACTATTCCTAACTCATTAGGGGAAGGGTAGCTTAGGTTGTGTGTCCCTGGGATGAGCAGTGTTAGCAACTATAATGACTCCCCTATCAACTTGCTCCCTTTGTCTTTCTTTGACACCTGAATTGATGCCACAAAGTGGTGCATAGTCCCTATTTTGACTCTTAACGTACATTCTAGTGACCCTTGAGGTTGAAGTCACATTCCCCCAGAGTGTGGACAAAAACATCCTTAGAAACCTATGTGTTTGGGCACAAATGGGAACAAATTGAAGAGTTTGAGTCCATCTCTAGTGTCCCACTGAGCACTGTGCCAAGGGAGGAGGAGCATGCACAAAGAAATAAAAATGGTCCTTCTCCCTGAGAGTGTAGAGGGCAGACAGACCTGTATTTAAATACCACACTCCAGTATGAGAAAAGCCATATCGATGGCATTATAGAGTCCTGTGCTATGTGGAGATGTAGACAAGGATGCAATTCTTTTGCCCAAAGGAGTTAGAAAAACCTACAGAAAGCAGTTGGCATAGGAAGGTTTTTTTTTGGGGTTTTTTTTTTTTTTTGAATAAAGAGGTATTTGGATAAATAGTTGAAATGATTTTTCTACTTGGAAGATTATATCAAGCAGAGATAAGTTAAAATAGCTTGAGCAGAGGCATTGAAGATGTTGGAAATTGAAGATATTTATTCCAGTGATACCAGATCATTTTAGTGATACTGACATAAGAGTGTTTTTACTTCTTTAAGTCGGATTCTGGCTCTTCTTTTTGTCATATATGAGTTTGCTGTACATCGGTACTTGTGATGTTGGTGTACTTTTGTTCTTGTTTTATTAACTTTAATAATTATTTGAAGATAGGGCAGGTTTGCTTCTGCTTTTTATTAAAGTGAGTGGTCCTAACTGTTTTAATTTTGTTTTAGATTATAGCATTTGATGAGCTGAAGACTGATTACAAGAATCCTATAGACCAGTGTAATACCCTGAATCCCGTAAGTTATAATATAGGATTTATCTTTAGATTTTAAAAGTATATTTGTTTTTAACTTGATGTAATTTGAAAATGGCCAATATTCTCGGTAGCATGATGTATTTATACTTTTTGAAGTGGGTAGAATTTTAAAAATCTTCTTTTTCCTGTCGTGCTTGACTATTCTGACTATTATTAATCTGCTGGTGATCTTGTCAGCTGTCATACTAACATTCTTCCAATCTGCTTTTTACATTGTCGGCCAAAGACAGTTGAAAAGGTCAAAAAGATTAAAAGAGTCAAAATTGCATTAAAGGTGTGTACTGCTTTTTAGTTTAATGTTTTAACGCTCTATTCATTTCATGGGGAGGGTTAGGCATTTGTATTTGTAACGTTTTGTTCAGTGTGCTCGTTCATACGCCTGTTGAGGTTTATGATTTCATGAAATGTCATATTTTATGCAAATATATGCTTGCTGGCCCAGTCAAGTAGGGAAAGCTGTTAAATGCGTATGCATTTTTTTATGTTATAGCCATAGGCACTTCTCTATGAAATTAGTTGGTGTAGTACTTGAAAGTTGGTTAACATAAAATGACCAGCAGATGGTGAGATTATTCTCAAGCTGTGACTTATTTTGAGGTAGTATGTGAGTGAAATCTTTAGTATGGACTTATCTGCCATATCTTTAGTTTTATCTTTGGTGTGTATATTCTGGAATACATGAGTCATTCTTTCAGCTGATGTTTATTCAGAGCCTGTTAGGTGGATAGTTCTGTTCTGGGTGCTCTGGGATCTTGCAGTAATGCCATTCTTTGGACTTAGGGTCCCATAATTTTGTAGATAACAATTTGTATACAAATGTCTATGTAGTTATTTCTAGTGTGTATCTGCTTTATATTTCTAAAACAGGCCTGAATTATACTAAGTTCTGAGCCATGATGAATTTAGTGGTAATGTGGCTCCATTGTGCTTAGGGGTTTTGAAAAAACATGTATGTATGTATTTTTAAGTTTTGAGGTGGAGGTCTCGCTATATTGCCTAGGCTCGTATCAAACTCCTGGGTCAAATGATCCTCCTGTGTCAACCTGCTGGGTGGCTGGAATTATAGGCGTACACCAGGGTACCCAGCTTGTTTTTTATATTTTTGACTGCATTTAGGAAGATTCTCCTTTAGCCCATGTATTTGATTTTGCCTGATTGGTCAGGAATTGAAATGTTGTTTATAAGAAAGCAGTGGGTATGTCTTCAAGAAATAAACTACAGTAATTCAGCTTTAAAAATTACTTAATGAAGGGGAGAGTTTGTGTAGATTTTAGTTGTCTAGCATACTAGTGTACTAGCACTAGTGTGCCAGAGGGATTTTATTTGGAAAAGCATCTACAAAATTAGTTTGCTACTTTATTATTGTTTCCCAGATAAACATGGATGGTGGAAGAGATTTCTAGTTGGAACTGTTACAGTAAGAGTTGATGTAGGTTCAATTAAAAGTATTAACTTATTAGTTGTTTCTTTGCTCTTATGAAACAAGACATGAGATGAATTTACCTTCTGTTGGAAAGTAGTGTTAATTGTAAAACATCTTAACCTAAGTAGTTGAAGTTGTTACCAAAAAATGAAGAAACTGAAATTTCCCCTTTTGATAGCTGTTTATTAATAGTATTCTATGCTGTTTGTCTTTTCATCACTTTTCAAATAACCAAATGATAATGAAGGTAAAAATATCTGAAATCAGATGAGGATTTACCTGTGTGCTAGGCTCTGTGCTAAACATTTTGCCTAAATTTTTTCATTTAATTCTCATGAGAATCCTGAGGTAGGTATATTGTTTTCTTATGAATAGGAGAGTAAACTGAAGCTTTGCCTGGTTAAAGCACTTTGCTGAAGGTCATACAGCTAAGATAGAGTCAGAATTTGAACTCAAGACAGCCTAATTTTTGAAGCTCGAACTCTTATATTTCCCTAATGTATTGTAAATTTAAGAAGGACTGGTTTCATTTTAACATGTAATGTGTGATTTCTGGCTTTCCTTAATGGAAGGATATTCTCACTGAGAAAAGACGTGTGCTTGGGACATCCTAATGCTGCAGTAGGTTGAAGGACGTTTTTATAGCAGCACAGGTTGCGTTTTGGATAGGGTGCCGATAATTGGCTGAATAGCAGTGCATCTGACAGTTTTCCCTATTTAAATTTGTTTTGACAGTTCTGCCAAAGTATGGGGGAAGACAAATACCGCTATTTTTTAAATTGTGATCTTTAACAAGAGAATATTATGTTTTGCATGTTTAAATACTATCATTTCAGCCATATTTGCATGAGGTATTTTTTCTGGATACTAGTTTCTATTTGAACCTTGGTTCCTAAGGGGAATAATGTTTGTGTCACTTATGGGGAAATTTCGTTATTAAAGAATGCTCGGAGAGGGTTGGTTTTTAAATAGAGATTCGTAGTAAATGTTTCTGGACTCCTTTTGAGGAGAAGGGAGGGAATGACAGTTGTTTCATATTAGAACTGGTAGAGTTGTAGATTATCTTTATTAACACTTTTGTTAAAGTATATTAAGAGCAGGGTGGGGTGGTCATGCTTTCAAAATTATTCTTTCCATATTTCAGTCTGTAAGTGTAGGATGAAACCTTGTTTGTTAGGTATCAATTGGCTTTATAGGGCTGAAATAGGCTTGTTATATTTTAAAGACACTTCTGTAATTTAAGTTACTGTTATAAAAGCAACTCTAGTGGAACTCTTAAAATGTATATTTTTCTTGGTTGGTTCTGTTTATAGTCATTGAGTTTCAGAGTCCTATGACCATTTTCTTGTTTAGAGAACTTTGATCTTAAATAGATGCCAGCTTAAATGTTAGTTACAAGTTTGTATACATATGCACGGTTTATCTTTTGTTATTATATTGCTTAAGTTGTAGAAAATATTTGGTTAGTAGTGTAGATCAATTGTTTACCTAGATTTCATTTAAAATACTATTCATTAAAAAGTCCCCTCTACAGCTTTAAATTGCAAAGAGTAGTTTGGGAGCATGAGAAAACAGGCTTTAGTATGTAGTATGATTATATTTTATTTACAGCCATAGTTTCCCCTCAGGAGTGATCTGATG
Organism: Aotus nancymaae; assembly: GCF_030222135.1. Classification (NCBI taxonomy): domain Eukaryota; kingdom Metazoa; phylum Chordata; class Mammalia; order Primates; family Aotidae; genus Aotus; species Aotus nancymaae. The sequence goes on along the minus strand of NW_026988476.1, from coordinate 24,442,136 downwards.
ATAATAAGTATTCATATGATTTCCATTTGGTATGAAGTAAACATTTGAGAAACTGACTTTGTAGCTGTGACTTAATAGGAAACTCCTTGGCTGAAACTTGCAATGAGAGGTTTTGGTATTTTTATTTAACAGAGTCATCAGGCTGAAATCTGTAGGATGAGAAAGATAATGTAAAATAAAGCATTAACTCCTGTTCATTTTATAAAAACCATGTTACATGAATTAATTTTTCTTCACTTAATATTGCCTACTACCTACTTATTTTGTTTTTGGGTTCTGAGCTTCTACTGGTCTTCTGTTATGTCTGTAGCATTTTGTTGGCAAGCAGGCGTAAAGAAACGGAAAGGCCATCTAAGAATGAGAACTTGGGAACCTGGAAAATCCTAATTTCATGGTTAAGAACTCAGTCTTTTCCCTCCTACATTGCAGAAAGCAAATCTTTGACATTTGTGCACATTAGTGTTCTTCCCCCCACTGTGCTGAGATTATTGGCTGATTGGCTTTCCATAAAAAATGACTTCTGTGGGAATGTGATGTGGTTTGCTAAATATTGTGTATGTAGCATTTCTGGTTTCTTAAAAACACTAATGTGTAAAATTCTAAAGGGGAGTTTTGTTTCTGTGAAATTTTTAATATGTTGCATGTGATCAGATATCTCATTTTTGTGCTTCTGTCATTGTTAAATGGTGGAAAGAAAAAGTATTCTAGTTGACTGGCAAATTGTTTAACAATCTGGTTAGTAACTTTGTGTAATTTGATCTATTACTCTTAAGAATTTGAGCTTTAAATTTTAAGTCATATATCTTACTGTGTTAGTGCAAGCTATATGCTCTGGTCAGTTTGCTTGTAATCCTACTTTTGGTAAAAAATTAAACATGGAAATAAAACTCAGTAGCATCTTTAATTTTGGAGTCCAAGAAAATAGTGATTTTTCATTATGGAAACTTGGTTGCCACCTGCTTTCCAGATTAGCAGTTGACTTAATGACAAGGCATTTTGATAACTGGCTTGTGTTTTCCTTCCAGCTTGTACTCCCAGAGTACCTCATCCATGCTTTCTTCTGTGTCATGTTTCTTTGTGCAGCAGAGTGGCTTACACTGGGTCTCAATATGCCCCTCTTGGCATATCATATTTGGAGGTAATATTTAGATATACTTTTAATATTTTTTTAAATTAAAACTTAAATATACTGTGGTTGATATGGTTATCTTACATGCTAGTCACCTACATAAAAATTGAAGATTTAACTGGGCACTGTGGCTCACGCCTGTAATCCCAGCACTTTGGGAGGCCGAGGCGGGCGGATCACGAGGTCAGAAGATCGAGATCATCCTGGCCAACATGGTGAAGCCCTGTCTCTACTAAAAATACAAAAATTAGGTGGGCGTGGTGGTGCATGCCTGTAATCTCAGTTCCTCGAGAGGCTGAGGCAGGAGAATCACTTGAACTAGGGAGTTGGAGGTTGCAGTGAGCCAAGATCGCGCCACTGCACTCCAGCCTGGTGACAGAGTGAGACTCTGTCTCAAAAAAAAAAGAAAAAAAAATTGAAGATTAGTTGACATTTATTTTTTAAATAATTGAGTAGATGAACAAAAACTGTTTTAATATCTCTTACATAACTTCATTTATTTGTTTTTTGAGACGGAGTTTCGCTCTGTTGCCCAAGCTGGAGTAGTGGCGTGTTCTTGGCTCACTGCAACCTCGCCTCCTGGGTTCAAGTGATTCTCCTGCCTCGGGGCACTGAGTGGCTGGGATTATAGGCGTGCGCCACCCCACCTGGCTAATTCTTGTATTTTTCGTAGAGACGGGGTTTCACTGTGTTGGTCAGCCTGGTCTCAAACTCCTGACCTCATGATCCGCCTGCCTTGGCCTCCCAAAATGCTGGAATTACAGGTGTGAGTCACTGCGCCCAGCCACGCTTACTTTATTTTTAATGGATTTTTTTTAAAAAGTGAGGTATAACTTAAGGTGTTGCGCACAAGTCTGAAGTATATAGTTCAATGAATTTCTACACATATATACACACCTGTTAAACCACCGCCCAGATCAAGATACACAACAGTTGTAGCCTCTAGAGCATTCACTTGTGCCCCATCCCAGTGAGTTACCCTCCACACTTCCCAAGGCCACTGACCTCTATCAACTAGATTAGCTTTGCTTGTCCTTGAACTTCAGATAAGTCAAAATGTACAATGTGTGTCTAATTTCTTTGTGTTGATAACTAAATAAATTTGGTTATTTGTAAAAGATAATCACATTTTATAACTTCCATAGTTAAATCTGCCGTATATAGAGTTCGAAGTTTTTGTTTTAAATAGGGATGTCAAAACCTTATTGCCCTTGATTTTAGGAGATATATACTGAATAAATATTTAGGAGTAAAGTGGTATCATGTCTATAGTGGCCTCTGAAATGATTCAGAAAACAAGGTACTTGGCCGGGTGTGGTAGCTCATGTCTGTAATCCCAGCACTTTGGGAGGCCGAGGTGGGCGGATCACAAGGTCAGGAGTTCAAGACCAGCCTGGTCAAGATGGTGAAACCCCCGTCTCTACTAAAAATATAAGAATTAGCTGGGTGTGGTGGCGGGTGCCTGTAATCCTAGCTACTCTGGAGGCTGAGGCAGAGAATCGCTTGAATCCTGGAGGCAGAGGTTGCAGTGAGCTGAGATCGTGCCACTGCACTCCAGCCTGGGTGACAGAGTGAGACTCCATTTCAAAAAAAAAAAAGTACCGAAGGCCAGGTGCAATGGGTCATGCCTGTAATCCCAGCACTTTGAGAGGCTGAGGCAGGTGGATCACTTGAGCCCAGTAGTTGGAGAACAGACAGAGCAACATGGCGAAACCCCCCCTCTACCAAAAATACAGAAAACTTAGCCAGGCATGGTGGCATGTGCCTGTAGTCCCCACTACTTGGGAGGCCGAGGCAGAAGGATTGTTTGAGCCCAGGAGCCTGAGGTTGTGGTGAGCTGAGATTGTGCCACTGTATTCCAGCCTGGGTGACAGGGTAAGACCCTGTCTCAAAAAAAAAAAAAGTACTCAGAATGAGAAACAGAAGGTTAAAGCAAATGTAGTAAAAATGGACATTTGGAATATCTGGGTGAAAGGTTCTTACATCTTTTCTGTAAGTCTAAAATTATGTCAAGATAAGTAAAAACAAAACATCTATTTTTACAGTTCTGTTTTTCTTGGATTTCTCAAAAGGCAGAGACTAGATGAAACCTGTTTAGCCGTCTCATTCTGCTCATTTAAGGGCTCTACTTTTAAAATTAAGATGATAAAAGGAAAGCATTTTGCCCATAAGTAAAATAATGCTTCCTTGTATGGACCACCTCTAGTAACAGATGTTTCAGAAGAAGGACCCTCTGTCTCATCTGAATGTTTGCTGCCCTTTCTGAATGCCTAATAGACTGTGTTTATTCCAGGTATATGAGTAGACCAGTGATGAGTGGACCAGGACTCTATGATCCTACAACCATCATGAATGCAGATATTCTAGCATATTGTCAGAAGGAAGGATGGTGTAAATTAGCTTTTTATCTTCTAGCATTTTTTTACTACCTATACGGGTAAGTTTAAAAGGTAAAATGAAATACGATTTTACTTTGCTGTTTTAAAAGTTCGCAGGCATTATGGTTTGAACACCTTAAAATCCATTCGAAGAATAACTTAGTGTCTTAAGTGTGCATGGTGTACACCAGCAAATTCAAACACATTGAATGTGGCCCACACTGGTGCTTGTCAAGGCAGTAAGCCAGCTTGCCATCAGAGGCAGAAGGTTTGGTCAGGGATGCTGCTTCGTAAGTTTTCAGACACATTCAGTCGGTAGAGGATGGTCCTCATTGTGCATGGAAGAGTGATGGCATTGAAGGATAGGGATGTGTGAGTTTGTAGAATTTTCTGCTTGTCTTCAGTATCTCTCCAGAGATTGTGTTTCTTTTTGTCCTTATCATTCGTCATAAGTGGTGTGCTCTGCCCTTTATTTTCTGATTTGCTTGATGTGAGTTGGATGAATGAAAGTAGTAGTTCTACCTTACAGGGTGGTGCATTTTCTGAGTTTTTTCCTTTTTGTTCTTTTCTCTTTTGAGATAGAGTCTCACTCTGTCACCCAGGCCGGAGTGCAGGGGCACGATCTTAGCTCACTGAAACCTCTGCCCCCTAGGTTCAAGTGATTCTCCTGCCTCAGCCTCCAGAGTAGCTGGGACTACAGGCATGTACCACCACACCTGGCTAATTTTTGTATTTTTAGTAGAGATGGGGTTTCACCATGTTGGCCAGGCTGATCTTGAACTCCCAACCTCAGGTGATCTGTCTGCCTTGGCCTCCAAAAGTACTGGGATTACAGGCATAAGCCACTGCGCCTGGCCTGATTTTTTTCCTTTTATACTCTCATGGACTCATCATTGTTTCTTTAGGTTAGGGTTTCTCAACTTCGGCACTGTTGACAATTCTGGGCTGTGTGGGAATTTCCGTGGGAAGCTGTCCTGTATATCATAGGTTGTTTAGCAGCATCCCTGGCCTTTACCCACTGATGCCATTAGCACCCTTCTGCCCTCCTCATGACAGCTAAAAATGTCTCTCGACATTGCCAGATGTCCTGAGAGGCAAAATTGCCCTGGTTGAGAATCACTGCCTATAGGTGTGTTGTAGGTGCGGTGAAATGACTGCTTATTGAAACTAGAAAAGGACACTGTTAAGTGTGGAATTACAGATTTCTTTAAGCTATATGAATATACTTTTACACATTATTTACATATTCTAGAAAATACCTTCTCATTTTTATTGATATATATTCAACTAGAGAGGGCTTTCTCCCTGAATTCAAAATATTTCAAAAAAATCTGTAAACTTTAAAAAAACAGCAGCTTCCATTCCCTCTCTTTTTCATGACTTAAAAACTTGCTAGGCTAGGCTTTTATTCATATTCATATTTCTCTTTATACATAAGTTCCCATCATAGAAAAGGATGAATGGTTAGACTGAAATTTAGGAAAAAGCTATTTTTATGCTTTTAGAGGCTATTACTGTGAAAATGAGTATCCTTTAGAGCATATGCAGATATTACTCATCTACGAAACAAAGAAATGCTCTGAAAAGTGAAATTCCATGTGTCTTTTTAATTTCCTGTTAATTTTCATTTTGTAAGTTTCCATAGTAAATGTCTGGAACAGGGCCGGCATATTAATAGGCATGTCAAATGTATTTGTTGAATGAAAGAAATTAATGATTGAATAAATTAAAAAGTTGGAGATGTGCAGTTGTGGGAGAATGTTCACCAGGATATGGTAGCACCAGGACATTTGTTCTGTTTTAAAGTTGTCTATCAAGTTTGTTCAACTCTTGCTTTGTATTTCTGTTTAGAGATTCATGCTTTTTGAACCATGCCCCTGTACCTTTCCCATATCATTCTATGTAGAATGGCCCTTGGCAGTTCATAAGCCTAAATCAAATGGTTACTGCCTTTTATTTTGCTGTTTCCTGCCCCCTTTCCTTTTTTAACAGCTTCCTAAAAGTTAAACTCTAAGCTCTATTGCTTAGAGCCTTTGTCTAATGGGAAAGATCCTTGATTGATCATTCCCTTCTATATAATGGGGTTACATGTGGTACCTGCCTTCTAGGATTGCATGGAGGATTAAGCAAAGTAATATGGATAAAAGACCTAACAGGGCCTGGTGTGAAGGGAGTCCTGCAGAGATGCTCACTCCTATTATTAGACGCGACTCCAGAGCAGTGTGATGTTTGGATAGCTTCTCTAAGCTCTGATCCCCCATTAAGCTTTCAGCTGTGCTGTTCTACTTGCTAAAATTGGAAAGGAAGTAGGGGACAACTACAGCACATGCACTGAGCCAAGTCCTTTGTTAGGCAAAAGTCCATAAATGCAAATGAAAATCACTGTGAACTTGTCATTAGTCTTCATTTTCTGTGATACTAGTTTGCTATAGAAAGCATATTTTCTCATGCTCTGCGTTTTTTTATAATTAGGAATATTAAAATTAACAGCTTTTTTTCTTCTTTTCAGCATGATCTATGTTTTGGTGAGCTCTTAGAACAACACACAGAAGAATTGGTCCAGTTAAGTGCATGCAAAAAGCCACCACATGAAGGGATTCTATCCAGCAAGATCCTGTTTCCAAGAGTAGCCTGTGGAATATGATCAGTTACTTTAAAAATGACTCCTTATTTTTTAAATGTTTCCACATTTTTTGCTTGTGGAAAGACTGTTTTCATATGTTATACTCGGATAAAGAATTTAAATGGAATTACATATAAATTAATATAAAATGATTACCTCTGGTATTGACAGGTTTGAACTTGCACTTCTTAAGGAACAGCCATAATCCTCTGAATGATGCATTAATTACTGACTGTCCTAGTACATTGGAAGTTTTTGTTTATAGGAACTTGTAGGGCTCATTTTGGTTTCATTGAAACAGTATCTAATTATAAATTAGTTGTAGATATCAGGTGCTTCTGATGAACTGAAAATGTATATCTGACTAGTGGGAAACTTCTTGGGTTTTCTCATCTGTCATGTAGATGATTATATATGGATACATTTACAAAAATAAAAAGCGGGATTTTTCCCTTCGACTTGATACTATCCCTGTATATTGCATGAATGAGAGATTTCCCATATTTCCATCAGAGTAATAAATATACTTGCTTTAATTCTTAAGCATAAGTAAACATGATATAAAATATATATGCTGAATTACTTGTGAAGAATGCATTTAAAGCTATTTTAAATGTGTTTTTATTTGTAAGACATTACTTATTAAGAAATTGGTTATTATGCTTACTGTTCTAATCTGGTGGTAAAGGTATTCTTAAGAATTTGCAGGTACTTTAGATTTTCAAAACTGAATGAGAGAGAAAATTGTATAACCATCCTGCTGTTCCTTTAGTGCAATACAATAAAACTGAAATTAAGACTCACTTTCAGTGCATTGTTTGAGATTACAAATAGTATTTCTTAAACTTGCTTAATTCATAATAAGCTGTCATTTTTTAAAAAGTGGAGACAATATTTAAATGCCGAGCCCATTAACCTCTTTTGTCATTTGACAAGATTCATAAATGTGGATGGCATAGCATCATCATTTCTCTTACCAATTAAGAAAAATTATGGTGGCACTTAAAATATTTTACTTTTATTGTTCCTTTTTGGAACAGTCGGTTTTAAGGTAAAATGGCTTGTAAATTTGAGTTTTTGCTGCTGCTTGTAAGGCAGGCAAATTATGACTTGCATGTTTTCATAAGCATAAATAAATCTTGTGCTTTATTTGGGATGAGGAAGTTAAGGCAGTTGAAAATAGTATAAGTGGTTCAGAAGTTTCTTGAGAAGAGGATCGAAAGAAAGAGAACCAGTATATGGAAATTTCACATAACGATCAAGGGAGTTTATGGATGTGTTTGTGGAAATCTTACTCTAATAACTTGTTGGATTAGATGCTGTTTTATTTTCTACTAGTGAAAAAAATGCCTTATTTCAGTGCTTTCCCATGGTTGGGAGAGAGAGAGAGTAGCTGTTAACTGTTCTTGTTAATGGGGGTGAGTATGTTGAGGAGGAGATGTAGAACCGGAAGAGTGAGGAGACTCAAACCGTTCCCTAACAAGGAAATCTTTAAAGACCTTGTATTTTACACTCTTGTGAACTCCTAGAGGGATCTGACTCCTCATCAGTTCATGCAAAAAATTATTTGTTGAGCAATTGCTGGGCTCTGAAGAGTCATACTTTGAGCACAAGCAATCATTCAGTTTCCAGTCAACCTAATTACGTCAGCATCCATTTATTTTTCTTTCTTGTTCACAAGGACTTTTGATCATGAGAGACCTGGCCAAGTCTTCTATAATCCTGATGGGTTTCCTGGGGCTGCTACTTGAGTATTCCTGTTAAAATATATTGATGAACCTGCCTCCTTAACAAACACTACTTTCCTTCATAAGTGTTAACAAACATTCTTTTAGTAATCTATTCCAGAATAGTCTCCAGGAGTAAGTTTACTGGTTGGCATTTGTGGAAACCACTTTCTCAAGTTTCCCAAATTAGATATGTAGTCCTCAGCTGATTCCTCAAAGATGATTGACAGTGAAGTTCACCCATCTCTGTGGTAGGCTATTAGGCACGTAAGTGATTAGAAGATTGAGTACCTGCTGTCCTAATATCTACCCACTTTTACCATGTCAGTGTTTTATGAATTAGATCGCTTACCAAGAGAAAGCAGAAACAAAATATTTGAATCTGACAATATCGGACTGTCTCTTTTTATTGCTCTAGATTTATTTTCCACATTAATCTCTTTGAGGTGGCCCTAGCTTATTATTCCTGCAGGTTCAGCTGAGGCATAGTTAGCCAGCTTGGGTTTATAATCCAGTTTGTGTTAAACATTCCCTGTGCATCAACAGTTGTTCATTTAGGTACTCCTTTTTTATTACAGTTACTTTTGGTATTATGTGCTTATCTTTAAAAGCTTTCCAAAAAATTAGCCGGGCATGGTGGCAGGTGCTTATAGTCCCAGCTATTTGGGAGGCTGAGGCAGGAGAATTGCTTGAACCCGGGAGGCAGAGGTTCCAGTGAACTGAGATCACACTACTGCACTCCAGTCTGGGCGATAGAGTGAGACCCTGTCTCAAAAAAAAAAAAAAAAGAAAAAGCTTTTTATCTCTCGGAAAGTTTTCCCCATTTGTGTCTAATTTATTGTATCTAGTGAAACACTGTGGTTACATCTATACTAACAACTTTTTGTTGCTATGGATACTATAGATTCTCCTGAATTAAAACCTCTAATATAATAAATGTAGTCTGTTCAGCATTTACTAATACTACTATATCATGGCAATATGGCCGTTTAATACTAAAGAGGTATATGGTAGAAACTATTTGAACACTCATCTAAATGTTATTAATGATACTTGGCAGTTTTCTCAATGCTTAATGATATTCCTCACTTCCCATTCCAGGGTAGGGGAGGGTTTGGTCCCAGGCTATGGACAAACTGCTAATTTGTTTGAAATGTGAATTATTTTTCATGGGAAAGGGAAGTGATAGGAAATGACCAAGACCTTCCACTTTTTACTTGTGTATGGATCGAGTATTAGTAGTAGTCTCCAAGCCTCATTGATCGTACCATGAATGGACAGACTTGCCAGTCAAGTTCATGTACCCAGATAATGGTTCTTCACATGGAAACAAAGTATACAGCAGTTTACAGCATATGTCTCCAAGCCAGTTCAGTGTTTTCACCTTGATGATCACTCCTGCTAACAGGTTTTATAAAGCTCTTCTCTGCTCCCCAAATCATTGTATTTTGAAAATATGTCAAATATTTACATAGAAAGGAAATAAAGTTGTGCTTTGAAACCAGCAAAGTACTTCCTTTGTGCAACACCTCTCTTTTCCTTCTGTGTTTATGAATAGAGAGTTCATGGAATATTATTGTCGTGGTGCAAATAATGACTTCTGTGTGTCACTTGTACCCTGTAGGGGTGAGTTTTCACTTTAGGTGTGGTTATATCCTAGCAGTGTATCAAGCCCACTCAAATAATGACCTATATTTAAAAGAATATGTCTAGTTTACTTACTTATGTCATTTAACATCCATAAGTGTGCATCTCCCAGTCAGTTGTATGATTGTAAATCAGAAATTTTGATGGCAAAAATATTCTAAAACATTCTGTAGGGCAAAGAAAAATATTGATACTTCGTCTTGCATTGCTTATAAAAGTACTCATGTTCATCATTTTTGGAAACTATTAATCATGCTAGCCTTAAAATCATCTTAAGCTTCTTTGCTCAAACCAGTCATTGATGCAGTATGACCAGCAGCTAGTAAGCCTGTGGTACCACCAGTATAGCTTAGAGGATGGTTTTGAATGAATGCCTAAGAATGATGTCAAAAGTAAAACAGTGGTTCTATTGCTAAATATGTCAACAAGCTTACTTTTAACAACTTACTTTGAACTTCAGAGTTCTAAAGCTAAATGTCTAAAAAAAGTAACTGCAGCTTGTTCTGCTGATTTTGAAAATAGTATTAACCATGTAAGATATTTGGGTTGGAGTGAAGGTCTTATCCTGCATTAATTTTGTTAATGCACATTGTAGAAGATGTAGAGAACATCGTGACATGCATAAGAACTGCATCTCCTAATTTTATTGTGTAGTGCTTTTTCTAAATATTTACATTTCTTTGGTTACCATGTTCATATATTCTGGAGAAGTAAAATTTCTTGAGTGATTACTAGGCAGACCCTAAAACTACTAAGAGAAACATAAAATGTAGTTAGCTCATGGTTTGTTAAAATCTAAGCTAACTTAATGGTGCTGTACCCGCTGTCCACAGAAGATGCCCTTAAGTATCCCTACCTTACTTCTTAGAGCTTATTTTGCTTTTGTATTTAATAAAAACTGTCTTAAATGTTTCCTTGTGTAGTTTATGCATAATGGTTGAGTCTGTGTGTTAATTCAATTTCAAATGCCACTAGTTTGTGTATGACCAGGACTCTAGATTCCCTCTTTGTCCCCTTCCCTCATTGTTTTGCGGATATCACACAGGTTAGGTAGACAAACTGCTTCTCCTTGGAATGCTGGAATGATACGTTTTTTAACTTAACTGGACAATTATATTTTAGTAGTGACATCTCATGTTTCTCTGTTATGGAATAATTGATGTTTTCCCTTAGTATTAAAGCAGTTTAGTCAAGCATTTAAAATATTTAAAAAGTTTTTTTTTGAGATGGTCTCACTGTCGTCCAGGCTGGAGTGCAGTGGTGTTATCATTGCTCACTGTACCCTTTGCCTCCTTAGGCTCAAGCGATCCTCCCACCTCAGCCTTCCAAGTAGCTGGGACCACAGACACACACCACCACACCCGGGTTAATTTTTGCATTTTTAGTAGAAACAGCATTTCGTTACATTGCCCAGGCTGGTCTCGAACTCCTTGAGGTCAAGCAGTTTGCCCGCCTCAGCCTCCCATAATGCTGGGATTACAGGCTTGAGCCACTGCACCTGGCCTACTCAAGCATTTTAAATATAGAGGCTTAAATAGCACTTGCTGTAAAAATTGAGAGATGCATATACTCTGAAAATTCAGTTGATTATTAAAGTATTTGATTAATCCATGCCAATATTTTCTCTCCATTTTCGTAAGTATTCAGGAATAAGCTATGTATTTATGTTGAGAGAAGGATAATATATGTGCTTCTCAACTTACAATGGAGTCATCTCCGGATAAACCCATTTTAAGTTGAAAATATAAGTCAAATGCATTTAATGCATCTAACCTACCAAGCATCATAGCTTAGCCAACCTTAGACATACTCATAACATTTACATGACCATAATCTAACATAAAGCCTATTTTGTAATAAAGTGTTGAATAGCTCAAGAAACATTGAATACTATATTGAAAGTGAAAAACAGAATGGTCGTATGAATACTTGAACTACAGTTGCTACCAAATACATACTTCTTCCATACCATTGTAAAGTTGAGAAATCCTAAGTTGAACCATTGTAGGTTGGGGGCTGTCTGTAAAAGATTTGCTAATGTAAATTTCAATGACTGTCTAAAGTTTAATAGAAATTGTGATTTTAAAATTGTATATGGTTGTAATACCAAAATCACAAAGAAGGCCAATCTATTATTTGTGTGTACTTTAAAAAAAAAAATGCCTTTCTTGCTATAACTTTTGGCATTTATTATATGAGAAAAGAAATCCCTAGGTTACTTCTGGGATATGTGATCCTCCTACCTTCCTTAATATTCTCATAAAATGTTAAGTTCTAGAAGCAGTGTATGTATAAAAGTACAGTCAGCCCTCTGTGGGTTCCAAATCCGCTGACTCAAACTGCAGATTAAAAATATTTGAAAAATAAAAAATAATACAAATTAAATCGATACAGTATAATAACTACACTTCATTTACATTGCATTAGGTATTATAAGTAGAGATGATTTAAAGTACACAAATACTACACCATTTTATATCAGAGACATGAGAATCCATGGATTTTGCTGTCGGGGGTGGGGTGGGGGCTCCTATAATTAATCCTGAGGATACCAAGGGATGACGGTATTAACATTGATCTTATTTTACAGTACATACTCGTGTTCTGAAGTTCCCAAACAGTGCTGGTAATTGTTTTGCAGTATTTTGTGTTGAAATTCAAGCAGTTCATCAGCAGCAAGAAGAGTACTGTGAGACAAAGTAAGACTTTTAGTCATTGTATGATTTTTTTTTTTTTTTTGAAACGAGTCTCTGTTGCCCAGGCTGGAGTGCAGTGGCGCAATCTCGGCTCACTGCGACCTCTGCCTTTGCCTCCTGGGTTGAGGCGATTTTCCTGCTTCAGCCTCTCAAGTATCTGGGATTACAGGTGTGCACTACCATGCTCAACTAATTTTTGTATATTTAGTAGAGATGGGGTTTCATCATGTTGGCCAGGCTGGTCTCAAACTCCTGACTTCAAGCGATTCTCTCACCTTGGTCTCCCAGAGTGCTGGGATTACAGGTGTGAGCCACCATGCCCGGCCAGTCATTGAATAATTATTTAAAAATGAAATTTTGATGTGGCAAAACTGTCTTTTGAAATGCCTATGAGTCTGCAACCTGGTGGTCATAGCCAAATACCCATTGGTTCACACTTGTAATTACCAGTAGCCAAGAGAGCCATGTGACTACTGTAAGCCCTATTGAAACCACTGATTGATTGTTAAAACAAGTGTGTCTGTTTGACACATTGTGTGATCCTTGTCTACAGCCCAAATGACTGTTTTGGGTAACTCAAGGTTGAATTTAAAGATGAAAAAAATTAGGTTTGATAGCATAGGGGGAAGCGAAGGAGTAAGAGAGTTGGAAATTGTTAATCTGTAGCTAAGTACTTTATGAAATAAATGTGAAAGGATTAAGCTCATTCCGTGTAGTTCTAGGGTGGAAAAAAATGTGGAGCAGCTGTCTGAACCAGTGAATTCATCGTCTCTGAAAATGTTCCAGCAGATAGTGGATACACACCCTTGGGGCTGATCCAGCACTGGGAGGGGTGATCGGAAGACTCACAGGATCCTTTTCAATTCTGTAGATCTATTAAGTAAAAAGCGGAAGCAGTTTTGGGAGGAATAGAGGGGGAGGGGGACATTATTTAAAAGTAAGTTTGGGCACTCATACCAATTGTCATACTTACTGCTTTGTCAAATGCTACCCAGTGGTTACAAACAGTAAAATGAAGTACAAATGCAGTACTAAATATTAAAAAGATGTAGTCAACTATTTTTCCATATGCTTGTTTTCAGCATTACCTCCAGGTAAAATATACCAGAGCAACCAGTTCAAAAGGCAAATTTCATACCAATTTTCCTATCCCTCTGCTATAAGAAATGAAAGAGACACAATGAGTTTTGTCAATAAAAGCTTTAGGAATATCTGCACATGTACATTTACATTCAAGTTGATGACACTAGCAGTTTCATTTCAATACAAATTATGCTAGAGAACTCTGACATTTCAGATATGGTCATATATGTGCTATTTGAAATTCTTCATCTTGATACTGATCTTGATCGTGAATCTCTTGATGATAGATATGCAGCTAATTTGTCCCGAAACTCATGAAGATAATTGTATTGCTGAAAAAAGTAAAGATACATTGTAATGCACTGTATAAAACTAGTTATCAGTGTGGGCATAACACTAGCAGGTATCAGGAATAAAAAAAATACTGCTAAGCACAATTCTACATCTTCTTGGGTAAGGAAGCATTTGCAGCATGGGGAAGTTTTATCTTTTAGTAAAGCCATATAGTAGTGTGAAAAACTGTTGCTCTAAAAGTCTCAAAAAGTCAGAAGGTGAAATAAAATACAGATGGATGTGTTATAAGTCTAAAATCCCTTCTCTCTTTACTTACAGGACCAAATAAGATTTAAAAAGCACATAATGGCATTACTTTTGCTAATGTTTTCCCCCCCGCTAGGTAAGAAGGATAGACACTTTCTGTAGCAAGTAACTGGTATATTTAAGAGAATTTATTACTTCATTTATAGAAGCCCTAGTCATCTGCTTTTTGTGATGACATAATCCACTAGGAATAATTTTCATAGACAATATTTTTAAAAAACAAGCTGTATCACTAATCTCAGAGATAAGCAAAATAAAAGCCTTAAATAATTTATCTGGAGTTTTAATAGCTTCCCAGAAGATATTCTTACTTTGCCAATCATTTCATTTCATACTCTTATTAAGAAGTGGAAACTGCATTGCTAACATTAGCAAGCCTGTTTGCCACAGAATGCTGACGTGATAAACTGACAGTCTGTAGTAATGTGGGCTTAATTATCTGCAGTATTGAAGATATAAAACATGCATATTCATATTTACATCTGGCCATGGCTATGTATTTCGTTTTCAAGAGAAGAGAGATGAACATTTTGGATTTGAAGCTTTATTTATTTATTAATTTATTGAAACAGGGTCTTGCTCTGTCGCCCAGGCTGGAGTGCAGTGGTATGATCTTGACTCATTGCAACCTCTGCCTTTTGGGTGATTCTTGTGCCTCAGCCTCCCAAGTAGCTGGGACTACTACAGGCGCATGCAACCACCTCTGGCTAATTTTTTAATTTGTAGCAGGGATGAGGTTTCACTAGGTTGACCAGGGTTGTCTTGAACTCCTGGCCTTCAGTGATCCATCCAGCTCAGCCTCCCAAAGTGCTGGGATATACGCATGATCCACTGTGCCTGGCTGCATCATTTGATTTTAACATTAGGGGAGTTCTCTGTTTCAGAACTGTACAGTGGAGTGGATCCTGCATGGATTGTCTTGTGAATGACCTTATTTCAGCCCCAAGAATCAGGTTGCTTGGTGAATTTATCAGTAATTATAGTAATTCACTGTTAATGACACTGGATTAGACCTCTAACCATGGGAAGATGGGCTCTCAAGTGTAGGGAGCTGCCTAACGGCCAGGATTCTTCAGTGCCCACTCCTCTGATGAGTGGACTCTAATGCTGAGAGGGCATGCTTCCAAAAGGAAGGTGCGTTAGCTTTACAGACCTACAAAATAAAGTGGAATCTGCAGAATCTTTTCAGTAACATGATTAATGCAGTATCCTTGGCATTGCTAGTGGAGTGTTTTGAAGTGTTAGGGGAACGTGCATGTGGACGATGTCCCCAGTTATCCACAGCAAAGGATAATTAGCATTGCTTTCCTTTTTTTTGTATTATAGTCATTCATTTATCTTTAGTAATTGTTTTGGTGACATAGTAGGCTCTTCCTTAGATTTTTTTTTTTGGCCAAGAATCTACCCAAGACCTATCAAGTTTATATTAATAATAACTGTCTCATTGTTCTAGGTGAGAGGATCCATTCCCAAAACTGACTGGTGCAAAAACTGAGCAGTAGGTCGATGCTGGAAAAGTAAACCAGGAAGTTCAGCGTATTCATTATCTTGTTTGAAATATTGCGTGCCATTTTAGACTACCTGGATTATATTTATATGTAAATTTTTAAAAACTAAAAGCATAAGCAAGTGGTATTCGCATAACAGAGTGCTTTGGATGTTCATTTCACTGCCCTTTTGGTTACATATGAATCTGTATTTGTAACAGCTACCCCAACCACAACCAAGCAAGCACTGCCCACTTCCTCACCTTGATGGTCTGTATCGCCCCAGATCCTCTTAGGTCGCGCAGGCTATCTATGGCTTGCTGTGGTGAAACTGTGTCAGACAGGTACAGTAGGAGACAAGCGGCCACTAATGGAACATGACAGAAAAATGTCATTAAATAATTATTGACAGGGTAGAGCATTTTATATTTAATAAGACTTCTATTGACACAGAAGATTGGTGTAATTGTTCCAAATGAATTAAAAGCCTGAGACTTTTAATGTGTGTTTTTGATGGTTAAATTATGATAAATGACCGTATGGTTGAATGAAAGTTTAACACTGGCTTCATTCTTTCATCCATTTTAAGTGTTCATCCATTCAGTGATTTTTAGTATATTCACAGATATGTGCATCCATCACCACAGTCAGTTTTAAAGCATTTCCTCCTCTCAGAAAAGAGTGTATCCTTTTACTATCATCCTCTATTCCCATCAGCCCCAACCCTGGGCAACCACTAGTCTACTTTGTCTCTGTAGGTCTGCCTATTGTGAGCAATCACATCAATGGAAACATACAATATTTTTGTGTGTGTGTCTGATTTCTCTTAGCATAATGTGTTCAGGGTTCATACATACGGTAGCATATGTCTGTATTTAATTCCTTTTTATGATCAAATAATATTCCATTGTATGGATATGCCACATTGTGTTTATCCATTTGCCAAGTGATGGACATTTAGGCTCTTTCCGTTGTTTGGCTATTATGATTAATGCTGTTATAAACATTTGTATACAAGTTTTTGGGTATATACTTTGGAGTGAAATTGCCAGGTTATATGTTTACCTGTTTGAGGAACTACTGCTAGACCAGTTTCCAAAGCAGCTGCACCATTTTACATTCCCACCAACAGTGTATGAGGGTTCGAATTTCTCTACATCCTTGCCAATACTTGTTAGTTTTCATTTTTTAAATAATACCCTTCCTAATGGGTGTCAAGTGGTATGCATTGTGGTTCTGATGTGCATTTCCTGATGATTAAGGATACTGAGCATCTTTTCATGTGCTTATTGACTATGTGTGTATCTTGCCTGGAGAAAGGTTTATTTGGATCCTTTGTCGTTTTTTAAATTATGTTGTTTGTCTTTGTTTATTATTATTATATTGAGAGAGAGGATCTCATTTTGTCATTTAGGCTGGAGTGTAGTGGCGTAAACTCGGTTCACTGGTGCCTTGACCTCTTGGGCCCAAGTAGTCCTCCAGCCTCAACCCCTCAGGGAGCTGGGGCTACAGGCATGCACCACTATACCTGGCTAATTTTTGTATTTCTTGTAGATTCGGGGTTTCACCATGTTACCCACGCTGGTCTCAAACTCCTGAGCTCAGGTGATCTGCTGCCTTGGCCTCCCAAAGTACTGAGATTACATGCATGAGCCACCATGCCCAGCCTATCTTTTTATAACTGAGTTGTAAGAGTTCTTTTTATATTCTGGATACAAAGCCTTTATCAAATATATAGATTGCGAATATTTTTTCCCATTCTATGGCTTGTCTTGTCATTTTGATAGTATTCTTTGAAACACAAAAGCTTTCTATTTTGATGTCATCCATTACTAAAAAAAATAACTATTACTCCAGTGTGGCATTTCATGAGCTCTTTTTGTTTTTCTTAGAATGTTTTTAAAAAATTTTAAATTAATGTATAGTAATTAACTTTTGTATTCATAAGTAGTTACCCATGGAAACTATTTGGAAGTTACTGTATTATAACACTGACACAGGAAGAACATCAGAAAATATTAAAAAATAAGAATGCAGGTGTTAAGACTTGTAAATGATATTTTGCCAGAATCCTCCAGAACGATGCTGAAAATACCTCCCACTCCCACCCAAGCTTTCCAGGGAACACCATGTTTAGGGCCTTAAGTAATCCTTTGAGTCTTAGCAAACTTATATTGTGGTTGGTTCCATTTTAATACAAAATGATCATATGGACCAGAAACAGAAGTTTGTCTATTTTGAAGTTAAAAAATAATAGAAATAGATTTCTTACCAAGACAAGATCTCCCAAGTCCTCCATAACAGCTGAAAGGGAAATACAGTTTTGAAGTTTGTACATTTCATTCCATCCCGTTACAACTAAAGACTCACTCTTTCTGCCTCTATTTATAACTCTAATGCCTAGCACAGTGCCTTGTGCACACGTAGCTTAATAAATCTTCTATTTGATGAATTCCTACTCATCTTTTAAAACCTCAAAGTTCATTTCCTAAAATGCCTTTGTGCTCCTACAGAAAGGATCATTCTTCTGTGTGCTGCCTCTCCTGTCTTACTGCACTTAAATGGTAGTGTTGTTAGTTAGAAGCTCCTTGAAAGTGGGACCTATGCCTCCTTTGGTAGTTGCAGGGTGTGGCACACAGTAGGTGTAATTGGTTGAATTATGTTCCCCCAAAAGACATGCTGAAGTCCTTATCCTATTCCTGTGAATGGAACCTTATTCAGAATTAGAGTCTTAGCAGGCATATTCAAGTTCAGATGAATTAGAGTGGGCCCTCAGCCTAGATGACTAGTGTCCTTACAAGAGGAGAACACCATGCAAAGACACAGACACGCAAGGAATGGTGTGATGACAGAGGCATATTGGAGGGATTTGGCTGCAAGCCAAGGCCTGCCAAGGATTGACGGCCACCACTAGAAGCTAGGAAGAGGCATGGAAGGACTCTACTCAGTCTCAGAGGCGTGGCTCTGCTCTCACCTTAATTTCAGACTTACATGCTCTAGAAATGGAAAATAAGAAATTTCTGTTGTTTTCAGCTAACCCAGTTTGTGGTACTTTTTGTTAAAATAGCCCAAGGAAACCACAAAATACAGTAGGCAAGCAGTTATCACTGATTTTATAAAGGGTGGAAAATGCCCAGACAGAACCAGTGAGATGGCACTGGTAGACAACAGGACAGTGTAAAAGGTATACCCTGTGCTGAAGGATAAGCTCTATAGCTGTCTCGCAATGTGGGTCTCAAAGATTGCAGGACAGAGACAAAATAAACTAGTCGCTGTAGGATACCTTTAAAAGCTCTGGGACAATGAAAAATTCCATTGTCAGATGCTTTATTTTATGGGAGACTGAAACATTCAGCATATGCAAAGTCACCCATCCACTGTCTATCCTGTTTGTACTCTGCAGAAGCATCAGAGCATTTGGGTTGCCAGTACCTGCTAAAGTCGAATTTGTTGAGTTTCACTTCACTAAACTGAGCTAGTTTGATTTCTGAAACTTTTCAACAGAGGCTGCTTCAAAAATTTATTTGGAAAAAAAAAATTCAAAATGGTTTGAAAAATAGGGCCCTATATTGGAAAATATTTTTCCCCAGCTACATCTAACTATCTAATACTATTTTACCTATAGTTATCAGAAACTTTTGCATCAACAACTGGATCTATTTGAAATTTAGCTTTTATAAGTAGTACTGGATGAGTGACTATGCTTTTCCATAGAGGACGATGGGAAACAATAGCATGTAGAATGACTCAAGTTTTTTACTGCATATTCTGCAAACTATATTTCTCTGTATGTTAGAATTCAGTTTGGCCACAAACAGGTGTGTGTCCTCAAAGACCCTTGTACTAGTTGGTTTGTCTTCAAAACTGGCACTGTTGGCATGAGGCCCCTGGGCTATAGGTTTAAGGAGAGAAGTTGGCTGGGCTTGTCCTGTCACTAGGTGCCCTGAGACTTCACGGCTATTTGATATAATTTCTATACTTCTGACTCAAAGCAATGCCCTTAGGGACCTTGGGGCTTTTGAGGTCGCCAACTATTTAATACCCTACCTTGTTCCAGAAAGGGTTAAGCAGGTTATTAGAATATGAAATGTACATTATGCACAGCAAAGGCCAGTTTCCTCACCGTGGCTGGCTCTCTGTTGCTTTGTGTGTTTTGCTCTGGCGGAGCATCTGTTGTTTATTATCCACATTGCCCCTTTGAATCTTTGCCATGCTACTATCTGCTGCCCACAGCCACTCTCTCCGCCTTCCTTCAAGCTGCTTTTCTTTCCTCCTCATTTTGTCCCCTTTCCTTAACCCATTTTATTTTGTTTTAAACTTTCACACCAGCAACTTGTGTTTTTGTAGCCATTGACACACAATGAGAGGCCCTCTTTCAATTTGGTAGCAGAGTCATCAGATGTGATTTTCAAGTCACATTTTTAAGATTGTTCATTGCTTAGAGATAAGTTTTTTTGTAGCTAATTTGGAAAAAATCGACTTTATTCTTTTTTTTTTTGAGATGGGGTCTTGCTGTCACCCAGGCTGGACTGCAGTATTGTCATCTTGGCTCACTGCAACCTCTGCCTCCCAGGCTCAAGCAATTCCACCTCAGCCTCCTGAGTAGTTGGGACTACAGGTGTGTACCACCACACCTGATGTGTTCTTTTGTATTTTTTTTTTTTTTTTTTTTTTTTTGCAGAGATGGGGTTTTGCTATGTTGCCCAGGCTGGTCTCAAACTCTTGAGTTCAAGTGATCCTCCCACCGCAGCCTCCCAGAGTGCTGGGATTACGGGCATGAGCCACTGCACCTGGCCAAAAAATTGATTTTCTTGCTGTTGAAAACAACTAAGCAATTGAAAAGCTATTAAGTGAGGTGGTGGTGGTGAGGAGGGGAAAGGAGGGTCCCAAAATTGCAACTGAAGGTCTAAGATAAAAGGAAAGGAAAAGAAAAGCTTGTAACCTTGTTCTAATAATTTCCAAATCTACTCATTTATTGTCCCTACTCTGGAAAAGTAGTAACAGCACATATTTGATGACTTACTCAGACATTGTGCTAGTGCTTTTCTAGTGCATCATTACCTTTTAATTCTTACAACAAACTATGAAGCAGGTAATAACTGAACAGGGCTACAATAATTCCAGAAATCATTTTGACTGAGACATTTCTCATGTAGTATATGGAGAAAAGGAGAACGTACTGTATTAAGGTTTTTCGGTTATTTTTAAGGCAGATTGCAAGCTCCTCCATTATTTCACAGCAGCAGGCTATGTCAGGAGTCCCTCCATCTGCGATTGGATGATGATGGGTGATAATTCCACACTGCTGGTAGAGATCCAGAAGGTTTGGGACTCTATATTTTGACAGTTCCCCTCTGGTGCAGAAAACAAATATGTCTTGTATACCACAGCTCTTTAGTTCTTCTGCCAATAGACCAGGATACACAGAGACACACACATAGAAAACATCACACATTTAAATACCAGCAAGAGGGAGAATATAAAGTTAAGTTTCTTAAGCCAAAGTAATACCAAATGACAATCTATAAATCTGAAGTGCCTATTGATACATCTGAATCAAAAGGCGACTAGAATTAAGCCTGATTTTACAAGTCAAAATACCTCTTACTGAATTTCAAGATAAGTCAATTGCTGTTCTTGCAAAAATTTTTTTTGCAATAAATACTGGTTTAAAATAACTCTTAAATACTTAATATTGAGTAGCAAACACGGTTGACTTTGTGAGAAAAAGAAAAAAAGTGCTATCAATTAAGGAATGATAGATCTATGTTCAATTAAGGAATGATAGCACTTTTTTCTTTTTTTTCCCACAAAATCAACCATGTCTGCTACTTCATCACTTAGCTGTTTGCTTGACTCTGAGTATTGTATATAAAATCTCCAGCAGGGCCCTGGTGCCAGAGTGCTAGCATTCTCCCTCATATCTGCACTATAACACATCCTTGTGTATTTAATTTTATTGACTAGGTCTCCATAAAATAAAACATTAACTGTATTAAACTTATGTGAACTAGCTATTTTCATCATAATGATATGAATACTATAGGCATTCTATACACTGGAACTTCTTTATGGCAATATTCACTGTAGAGCATTTGGTTTAAAATAAATAATTCTGGCTGATCTAAGTGCCCTCAACTCCCGCCCTCTCCCTGCCCCTTAAATCCAAGGACATTTAGCTATTTAAGTACAAAGTATTTTCTCATGAACTAGTCCCTGAGATATACAGTACTGTACATTTATTTGCCTCTTGTACACATTTGGTAATTTTTATTATCCAGTGATTTTCTAACTTTCTGAAAAAGGGCTGAGGAGGTATCTTAGGAACTGCTTCAGGGAGATTCTAGGTCTCCTATCAAATATTTTGACCTGTTTTATGTACTAGATTCCATTTCAGATTTCATTGCAGAAAAAAAAGGTTTTAGAAAAAAATTGCAAACCACTTTTATAGAAAATGCTAAATGAATATGGCAGTCAAAATGTACAAGACTGACTTTGAGCCAATGATTTAAATTACACATATTTTGCTTATGACCTAAATGTTCTCCAAATGTAAATTTCCTAGCATGGTGGGTGTATCTAAAGCAAAAAGTTTTTATAAATACTACAAGAGTCAACTATCTATTAGGGTCTTTAAATCTTTCTTTGGTAGGTAAGGAATATATATATTTTTTGAGACAGGGTCTTGCTCGGCCACCCAGGTTGGAGTGCAGGAATGCAATCTCATCTCAGCTCATTGCACTCCAGCCTGGGCGACAGAGCATGACTTGTGATCTGGGCACCATCTCAGCTCACTGCAGCTTTGATTTCCTGGGCTCAAGTGATGTTCCCACCTCAGCCTCCCATGTTGCTGGGACTATAGGCGCATGCCATCACGCCCGGCTAATTTTTGTATTTTTTGCAGAGACAGGGTTTCGCCTCATTGCCCAAGCTGGTCTTGAACTGAGCTCAAGCAATCTACCCGCCTCGGCCTACCAAAATGCTGAGATTACAGGTGTGAGCCACCGCACCTGGCCAGGAATAAAGTTTTAATTAGCAAACTGATGTTCTAGAATAACCAGGAAAAGGTTTTAAGGTTCAAAAATTCTATACTGGTCAGTATCAAGCAATATATACATTTTAATTTGCTGTACTATAAGGACATTGGTAGAACTAGTAGATTTGAGACATTCCAGGCCAATCAGAATAAAATCTTTTGAAAAATCCATATTTGTGGGCTGAGCGTGGTAGCTCACACCTGAAATCCAGCACTTTGGGAGGCCAAGGTGGGGGGATCACCTGAGGTCTGGAGTTCAAGACCAGTCTGACCAACATGGAGAAACCCCATTTCTGCTAAAAATACAAAATTAGCCGGGCTTGGTGGCACATGCCTGTAATCCCAGCTACTTGGGAGGCTGAGGCAGGAGAATTGCTTGAACCCGGGAGGCAAAGGTTGTGGTGAGCTGAGATGGTGCCATTGCACTCCAGCCTGGGCAACAAGATCAAAACTCTGTCTCAAAAAAAAAAAAAAAAAAAGAAAGAAAAGAAAAGAAAATTTACACGTGTTAGTATCATGCAATATGTAAATCCAAATTGGAGCAGATTATGAGGATTATTAGACTTGTGGCTATAGTGGTATGAACATCCTTGAGCATGCAACAGCCAGTTCCCACTCTGTCTTTGCCATCTAGATGCTGGCTCTCAACATTTTCCATCCAGGATTCACAATTTCACTGTTGACTTGGAGTTCCCAGCTCAGACTTAATTTCTACTACCACAATCAAGTCTGCAAGGAATAGCAAAGACCTGGGCAGAGCAATATGTCAGTTTTCTATTTACATACTTTTTCCCCACCAACTTCTACCTCAAATGCAGTTTATATGTATAATATAACTACAACAATCAGTGAAAAGCAACTCCATGTGTAGGTAAATGCTGAGTCCTCTGTGCCCTTTCACAAATACCTCTTTACATATTAGAATAAATCTATAGTTTGAAACTTCACAAAATATTAAAAATTTATTCTTATATTAAAAATAAACTATAATTTGTTCCTTTTGACAGAGAGATTTTCAATGTTATTTATTTAAAAAACCCATTAGGCCTGGAATCCCAGAACTTTGGGAGGCCGAGGTGGGCAGATCACGAGGTCAGGAGTTCGAAACCAGCCAGACCAACATGGGGAAATCCTATTTCTACTGAAAATACAAGAATTAGCTGGGTGTGGTGGCGTGTGCCTGTAATCCCAGCTACTCAGGAGGCTGAGGCAGGAGAATCATTTGAACCCAGTAGGCGGAGGTTGCAGTGAGCTGAGATTGCGCCATTACACTCTAGCCTGGGCAACAGAGTTAGATTCTGTCTCAAACAACAACAACAACAACAACAACAACAAAAACCCAAAAAACCCTATTAGTGTGGTTGTGTGATATTACACCTACCTGTGTCTTTTTCAGCATTTCTTCTAATATCTTTAAATTTACAACCTATAAGTAATAATAAAGCAAGTAAAAAGGTCAGCTTTTGGTCATATATAGCAGGTATGTTTAAACACTTACATAGATAGCTACTTTATAAAGTCTTTCCACATGATCATTGATATGTTTCAGTTCTATTCTGAATGTGAATGTCAATTTCTTCTATTTCTAGGAATATAATTACAGGGGTTCATCCTCATCAAGGATTCTGTATTCTGTGTCTCTTCTGTAACAAGTACCTGGTTATAGTCCTCAGCCTCATTTGTACCCCAGGCCTTAAGCTTTATTAAGATGGGAAAAGCAGAACTGAAGAACTGTGACTGCAGATCTGGAAGGGACGAAAGGTAGATCTATGTTTCTTTATCTAGAGTCCACCATGAGGGCTTCCCAAAGTGTGTTCATCAGTGCTGACGGTCTGTGAAATTTCCTTATTGCTCAGTACAGAGAATGATGTGTAGTTGATAAGATACTTGTTCTAAATACATTGTTGGCATGGATGTGGTGAAAAGGGAACACTTTTACACTGCTGGTGGGAATGTAAACTACTACAACCACTATGGAAAACAATGTGGAGATGCCTTAAAGAACTAAAAGCAGATCTACCATTTGACCAGCAATCCTGCTACTTAGGTATATACCCAGAGGAAAAGAAGTCATTATATGAAAAAGATACTTGCGTACACATATTTCTAGCAGCATAATTTGCAATTGCAAAAATATGGAACCAGCCCAAATGCTCATCAGTCAATAGCAGATAAAGAAAGTGTGAGATTCCCAGGCAAGATGGCCAAATAGGAACAACTCTGGTCTGCAGTTCCCAGTGAGATCAGTGCAGAAGATGGGTGAGTGGCACCTGGAACACCAGCAAGACAGAACTGTTCACTGCCCTGGAAAGGGGGCTGAAGTCAGGGAGCCAAGTGGTCTCGCTCAGTGGATCCCACCCTCAATGGAGCCCAACAAGCTAAGATCCACTGGCTTGAAATTCTCTGCCAGTACAGCAGTCTGAAGTCAACCTGGGACACTCAAGCTTGGTGGGAGGAGGGGCGTCCACCATTACTGAGGCTTGAGTAAGGGGTTTTCCCCTCACAGTGTAAACAAAGCCACCTGGAAGTTTGAACTGGGTGCGGAACCCACCACAGCACTGCAAAGCCGCTGAAGCCAGCCTGCCTCTCTAGATTCCTCCTCTCTGGGCAGTGCAATTCTGAAAGAAAGGCAGCAGCTCTAGCCAAGGGCTTATACATAAAACTCCCATCTTGCTGGGACAGAGTACATGGGGGAAGGGGTGGCTGTGGGCGCAGCTTCAGCAGACTTAAACATTCCTGCCTGCCAGCTCTGAGAACAACAGATCACCCAGCACAGCGTTCAAGCACTCCTAAAGGACAGACTGCCTCCTCAGATGGGTCCCTGACCCCCATGCCTCCTGACAGTGGGACACTTCCCAGCAGGGGTCAAGGAGCAGGCAGCAATCTTTGCTGTTCTGCAGCCTTCGCTGGTTATACCAGGCAAACAGTGTCTGGAGTGGACCTCCAGCAAACTCCAGCAGACCTGCAGCAGAGGGGCCTAACTGTTAGAATGAAAACTAACAAACAGAAAGCAAAAGCATCAACATCAACAAAAAGGACATCCACACAAAAACCCCGTCCGAAGGTCACCAACATCAAAGACCAAAGGAAGATACATCCACGAAGATGAGGAAAAACCAGCACGAAAAGGCTTAAAATTCCAAAAGCCAGAATGCTTCTCCTCCTCCAAAGGATCACAAGTCCTTGCCAGCATGGGAACAAAACTGGACAGAGAATGAGTTTGACAAATTGGCAGAAGTAGGCTTCAGAAGGTGGGCAGTGGGGAGGGCGGTAATAACAAACTCCTCTGAACTAAAGGTGCATGTTCTAATTCAGTGCAAGGATGCTAAGAACCTTGATAAAAGGTTACAGAAAGTGCTAACTAGAATAACCAGTTTAGAGAATATAAATGACCTGATGGAGCTGAAAAACACAGCACAAGAACTTTGTGAAGCATATACAAATATCAATAGCAGAATTGATCAAGTGGAAGAAAGGATATCAGAGATTGAAGATCAACTTAATAAAATAAAGTGTGAAGATGAGATTAGAGAATAAAGAATGAGAAGAAATAAACAAAGCCTCCAAGAAATATGGGACTACGCGAAAAGACCAAAACTATGTTTGATTGGTGTACCTGAAAGTAACAGGGAGAATGGACCCAAGTTGAAAAACATTCTTCAAGATATTATCTAGTGGAACTTCCCCAAACTAGCAAGACAGGCCAACATTCAAATTCAGGAAATATAGAGAACATCACAAAGATACTCCTTGAGAAGAACAACCCCAAGACACATAATTGTCAGATTCATCAGGGTTGAAATGAAAGAAAAAATATTAAGGGCAGCCAGAGAGAAAGGTTGGGTTACTCACAAAGGGAAGCCCATCAGACTAACAGTGGATCTCTCTGCAGAAACCTTACAAGCCAGAAGAGAGTGGGGGCCAATATTCAACATCCTTAAAGAAAAGAATTTTCAACCCAGAATTTCATATCCAGTCAAACTAAACTTCATAAGCAAAGAAGAAATAAAATCCTTTACAGACAAGCAAATACTGAGGGATTTTGTCACCACCAGGCATGCCTTACAAGAGCTCCTGAAGGAAGTACTAAATATGGAAAGGAAAAACCGGTACCAGCCACTGCAAAAACATACCAAAATGTAAAGACCATTGACACTATGAAGAAACTGCATCAACTAATGGGCAAAACAATCAGCTAGCATCATAATGATAGGATCAAATACACATATAACAATAATAACCTTAAATGTAAATGGGCTAAATTCTCCAGTTAAAGGACACAGACTGGCAAATTAGATTAAAGAGTCAAGATATATCGGTGCTGTATTCAGTAGACCCATCTCATGTGCAAAGACACACATAGGCTCAAAATAAAGGGATGGAGTAATATTTACCAAGCAAATGGAAAGCAGAAAACAGCAAGGGTTGCAATCCTAGTCTCTGATAAAACATATTTTAAACCAACAAAGATCAAAAGAGACAAAGAAAGGCATAACATAATGGTAAAGGGATCAATGCAACAACAAGTGCTAACTATCCTAAAAATATAAATGTACCCAATAAAGGAGCACCCAGATTCATAACACAAGCTCGTAGAGACCTACAAAGAGACTTAGACTCCCACACAATAATAGTGGGAGTCTTTTACACCCCACTGTCATTATTTGGCAGATCAACAAGACAGAAAATTAACAAGGATATTCAGGACTTGAACTCAGATCTGAACCAAGTGGACCTAATAGACATCTACAGAACTCTCCACCCCAAATCAACAGAATATACATTCTTCTCAGCACCACATCACACTTACTCTAAAACTGACCACATAATTGGAAGTAAAACACTCCTCAGCAAATTCAGAAGAATGGAAATCATAACAATCAATCTCTCAGACCACAGTGCAGTCAAATTAGAACTCAGAATTAAGAAACTCACTCAAAACTGCACAACTACATGGAAACTGAGCAACCTACTCCTGAATAACTACTGGGTAAATAACAAAATTAAGGCAGAAATAAGTAAGTTCTTTGAAACCAATGAAAACAAAGACACAGGGGACCAGAATCTCTGGAACACAGCTAAAGCAGTGTTTACAGGGAAATTTATGGCACTAAATGCCCATATGAGAAAGCAGAAAAGATCTAAAATCAATACCCTAACATCACAATGGAAAGAACTAGAGAAGCAAGAGCAAACAAATTCAAAAGCTAGCAGAAAACAAGAAATAACTAAGATTAGAGCAGAACTAAAGGAGATAGAGACACAAAAAACCCTTCAAAAATCAATGAATCCAGGAGCTGGTTTTTTTGAAAAGATTAACAAAATAGATAGATGACTAGCCAGACTAATAAAGAAGAAAAGAGAGAAGAATCAAATAGACACACACAAAAAATGATAAAGGGGATATCACCACTGATCCCACAGAAATACAAACGACCATCAGAGAATACCATAAACACCTCTATGCAAATATACTAGAAAATCTAGAAGAAACAGATAAATTCCTGGACACATACACCCTCCTAAGACTTACCCAGGAAGAAGTCAAATCCCTGAATAGACCAATAATAAGTTCTGAAATTGAAGCAGTCATTAATAGCCTACCAACAAAAAAAAGCCCAGGACCAGATGGATTCACAGCCAAATTCTATCAGAGGTACAAAAAGGAGCTGGTACCATTCCTTCTGAAACTATTCCAAACAGTAGAAAAAGAGGGACTCCTCCCTAGCTCATTATATGAAACCAACATCATCCTGACACCAAAACCCGGCAGAGACACAACAAAAAAAGAAAATTTCAGGCCAATATCCCTGATGAACACCGATGCAAAAATTCTCAATAAAATACTAGCAAACCAAATCCAGCAGCACATCAAAAAGCTTATCCACCACAATCAATTTGGCTTCATCCCTGGGACGTAAGGCTAGTTCAACATACACAAATCAATAAACGTAATCCATTACATAAACAGAATCAATGACAAAACCACATGATTATCTCAATAGATGGAGAAAAGGCTTTTGATAAAATTCAACACCCCTTCATGCTAAAAACATTCAATAAACTAGGTATTGATGGAATGTATCTCAAAATAATAAGAGCTATTTATGACAAACCCACAGCCAATATCATGGGCAAAAGCTGGAATGGGCAAAAGCCAGAAGCATTCCCTTTGAAAACTGGCACAAGACAAGGATGCCCTCTATTACCACTCCTATTTAACATAGTATTGGAAGTTCTGGCTAGGGGAATCAGGCAAGAGAAAGAAATAAAGGGTATTCAGATAGGAAGAGAGGAAGTCTCTCTCTGTTTGCAGATGACATGATTGTATATTTAGAAAACCCTATTGTCTCAGCCCAAAAATTCCTTAGGCTGATAAGCAACTTCAGCAAAGTCTCAGTATACGAAATCAATGTGCAAAAATCACAAGCATTCCTATACACCAATGATAGAGAGCCAAATCATGAGTGAACTCTCATTCACAATTGCTACAAAGAGAATAAAATATCTAGGAATATAACTTATAAGAAATATGAAGGACTTCTTCAAGAAGTAGAAACCACTGCTCAAGGAAATAAGAGAGGACACAAACAAATGGGAAAACATTCCATGTTCATGGATATGAAGAATCAATGTCATGAAAATGGTCATACTGCCCAAAGTAATTTATAGATTCAATGTATTTCCATCAAGCTACCATTGACTTTCTTCACAGAATTAGAAAAAACTACTTTAAATTTCATATAGACCCAAAAAAGAGCCCATATAGCCAAGACAATCCTAAGCAAAAAGAACAAAGCTGGAGGCATCATGCTACCTGACTTGAAACTATACTACAAGGCTAGAATAACCAAAACAGCATGGTACTGGTACCAAAACAGATATAAAGACCAATGGAACAGAATAGAGGCCTCAGAAATAATGCCACACATTTACAACCTTCTGATCTTTGACAAACCTGACAAAAGCAAGCAATGGAGAAAGGATTCCCTATTTAATAAATGGTGTTGGGAAAACTGGCTAGCCATATGCAGAAAACTGAAACTCGACCCCTTCTTTATATATTACACAAAAATTAACTCAAGATGGATTAAAGACTTAAATGTAAGACCTAAAATCATAAAAATCTTAGAAGAAAACCTAAGCAATACCATTCAGGACCTAGGCATGGACAGACTTCATGGCTAAAACACCAAAAGCAATGGCAACAAAAGCCAAAATTGACAAATGGGATCTAATTAAACTAAAGAGCTTCTGCATGGCATAAAAAACTATCATTAGAGTGAACAGGCAGTCTACAGAATGGGAGAATATTTTTGTAATCTATCCATCTGACAAAGGGCTAGTATCCAGAATCTACAAAGAACTTAAACAAATTTACAAGAAAAAAAAATACAACCGCATCAAAAAGTGGGCAAAGGATATGAACAGACACTTGAAAAGAAGACATCCATACAGCCAATAAACTTATGAAAAAACCTCATCTGGTAATTAGAGAAATGCAAATCAAAACCATAATGAGATACCATCTCATGTCAGTTAGAATGGCGATCATTAAAGTCAGGAAACAACAAATGCTGGAGAGGATGTGGAGAAATAGGAACACTTTTGCACTGTTGGTGGTAGTGTGTAAATTAGTTCAACCATTGTGGAAGACGGTGTGGCAATTCCTCAAGGATCTAGAACCAGAAATACCATTTGACCCAACAATCCTATTACTGGGTCTATATCCAAAGCATTATAAATCATTTTACCATAAAGACACATGCACATGTATGTTTATTGCAGCAATGTTCACAATAGCAAAGACTTGGAACCAACCCAAATGCCCATCAATGATAGACTGGATAAAGAAAATGAGGCACATATATACCATAGAATACTATGCAGCCATAAAAAGAATGAGTTCATGTCCTTTGCAGGAACATAGATGAAGCTGGAAACCATCATTCTCAGCAAATGAACACAGGAACAGAAAAAAAACCAACACCAAGTGTTCTCACTCATAAGTGGGAGTTGAACAATGAGAACATATGGGCACAGGGAGGGAAACATCACACACTGGGGCCTGTCGGGGGGTGGGGGGCAAAAGGAGGGGTAGCAATAGAAGAAATACCTAAGGTAGATGACGGGTTGATGGGTGTAGAAAACCACTATGGCACATGTATACCTATATAACAAACCTGCATGTTCTGCACACGTATCCCAGAACTTAAAGTATAACAAAAAATAAAAAACAACAACAACAACAAAAAGAAAATATGGTGTATAAATATATATATACACACACCATGTAATACTACTCAGCCATGAAAAGGAACAAAATAATGGCATTCACAGCAACCTGGATAGAATTGGAGACTATTATTCTAAGTGAAGTAACTCAGGAATGGAAAACCAAACATCGTGTGTTCTCACTCATAATTGGGAGCTAAGCTTTGAGGACACCAAGGCATAAGAATGATACATTGGACTTTGGGGATTTGGGGGAATGGGAGGGAGGGGGATGAAGATAGAAGACTACACACTGGGTACAGTATACACTGCTCAGGTAATGGGTGCACCAAAATCTCAGAAATCACCACTAAAGAACATATCTTTGTAATGAAAAACCACCTTTTCCCCCGAAAGCTATTGCAATAAAAAATAAATTAGAAAAAATATATATGTACTGATAGGAAGCCCATTACCGTGTTACCTACCTGGAAGAGCACATAAACCAAGAAACTGAGAACAATTCACTCGTGACAAAGGTAGCCTGAAAAGAAGAAAAATGTATGAAGTTTAGTTAAGTTTTTTTAAAAAAATGTTATAAATGGGAATTCAGTTTAATCAATACTGTTGCTTGCCACCGAATAAGGGTGTGTTAAAGTTTTACAGTAGTCACAAAATAAGAATTCATAGTTAAATATCAATATGTTGGTCTCAAAAAGGCATAGAAAGACTGAAAGTTTTAAAACAGGGACTCACTTTTTAAAAAAATAACATTATCAATGTTTTTATTGAAGTCATGAACTCCAATAACATTAAGATGTAACACAGTGAATAATGTAACACAGTGAAAGTGATACGCAATTCACTTGTTTAAGGGTAGTCCAAGGATGTAGTTTCCAGTAATTTAGTTTTATCAAGATTAGAGTTTAGATCACTAAAGGAAGTTAAAAGATTATTTATTTAAGTCTTAAGAATGACAAGTTATGCTGGATGTAGTGGCTCATGCCTATAATCTCAGCACGTAGAGAGGCCGAAGCAGGCAGATTGTTTGAGCTCAGGAGTTCGAGACCAGCCTGGACAACATGGTGAAACCCTGTCTCTACTAAAATAAAAAAACAAAAAACGAAGTTAATTTAAATTTACCTTAAAGATAATAATGCCTAGATTGCCAACAGGTAGAATACAGTATACTTATGTTATCCTGTGGTATATTACCTGAGGTAATTTGTATTAGTAATCTTAGGAAAATAAATAAAAAATGACTATCTGACAATTTTCTTCCCAGCATTTATACTACATTACTATTTTAAGATGTTTTGGTAGAGCTTCCTTAAAAGATATAATTTCATATGATGAAAACCACAGGCTACTCATTCTTTGTTGTAATGGTTTTTGGTTAAAAAGAAATAATGGGGCCGGGCGTGGTGGCTCACGCCTGTAATCCCAGCTACTCAGGAGGCTGAGGCAGGAGAATTGCCTGAACCCAGGAGGCGGAGGTTGCGGTGAGCCGAGATCACACCATTGCACTCCAGCCTGGGTAACAAGAGCAAAACTCCATCTCAAAAAAAAAAATAAATAAATAAATAAAAAGAAATAATGTCAAGAAATCATATTCTCAGTTTACAGTACTCAGGGACAGAGGATCACCTTGTCTGCATGTCAGAAGATGATTTAGAGGAAAACAGGAGGCATCATATAAATACCACCTGACTTTGAAAAGCAGATGAATTTTGGTGTTTAAATGGGGATTTTAAGTGGAAATGAAAGGTAATGCTATTTGATGGCAGGACAAAAGACCTTTAGGACCCTTTTTCTCTTCTGGCAGTAGGGATGGTGCTTTCTTAAGGAGAGAGACGATTACATTTGCAGTAATGAGAGAAAGCATTTGATTGCTCATTGTAGAGAATCTGGTATAGCCATAAGTTACTTGCCAAGATTAAAAGGTTGATTTTATGTAGAAACTTTTTGTTATTGCATTGATGTGCCTTTTATCTTAAACAGAGTCTGTTGATAGGTGCATTACTGTGACATTACTTCTAACTGTTACCTAGGATTTGACTTAATGAGAAATGACTAAACATCTTGTCTCATATTTGGTATACTTTTCTTTTGTCATAAAAGAATGAGTAGATTTTGGTACTAAATGAGAGATTATTTCATCCTACCTCTACTTCTTACTTACTCGCTTCTACTAAGGTTTTCTCAATGTATAAAGAAGGAACAACAACAAAAAAAAGAGTCTTATTCTATATCATAGATAATAAATGAATCATGGAGATAGAATTATCCTAACTGGCTCCAAAGGTTAGAATTATATAATCAGCAGGGGATTCACTTAATATTTTCAATATATGAACTACATTCTACTAAGATTATGATGTAACTAAATTTACATTTATGATGTAAATTATGATTTTAGCTCATCATTGATCAGAAATGCTAACGTACCATGATATTTGAATTGGAGTCTGTTCATCTTCAATAGGCTCTTCGTCTGATGAGTCAAACTCACTTGCTTGTATTGAACTAGGCTTCAAAAGAAATGTTATGTTAAATAACTGTAAAGAATTTTTTTTGTAGTTTTAGGATAGCTAATCCTTGCTTAAACACACATTGAATTCATGTTTGCAATGCATTCAGCCATCAACCCAGAATATCCATATGATCAGCAATATCAACAATAAATGACTGATATTTACTTTCCTATGAATAATTATAGTACTGTATAGTGGAAAGAGAGTTGGATTGGGAACCAAGAAATCTGGCTTCTGGTCTTGGTTCTGCCACTTACTGTATACTCTCTGACAAGCCAGTTTATTCTGAATCTGTTTTCCTCAACTATAAAGTGAGGAGATTTATTCATTCCCAAATATTTCTTGGCTACCTTCATTTGCCAAGCTCTGGAGATGCAAAAGATCTGTAAGATAAATAGCATACCTTCAGTATGCCTGGAGAGATAGATGTGTGCATAGATTACAGAAGAAAGGTATATAAGTGCTGAAATGGAAGCAGAACTACATACTGTAGGGCAGAGAAGAGAGTGACCACTTATGGAGCTGGAGAAGTCTTCACAGAAGAGATGCTTCAGGGGGGTTTTGAAGGAAGAGCAGAAGGTTTTTAAGAAGATAGGAAAGGCAGGGTGCAGTGGCTTACGCCTGTAATCTCAGCACTCTGGGAGGCAGAGGCGGGCGGATCACCTGAGGTCAGGAGTTTGAGACCAGCCTGGTTAACAGGGCAAAACCTGGCTCTACCAAAAATCTGAAAATTAACCGGGTGTGGTGGCACACACCTGTAATCTCAGCTACTTAGGACTCTGAGGCAGGAGCATCACTTGAACCTGGTAGAGGTTGCAGTGAGCCAAGAACACACCACTGCACTCCAGCCTGGACGACAGAGCAAGACTCTGTCTCAAAAGACAGGAAAGAAATTAAGACAAGGCAAAAGGGGAAAGGGCTTGTGTATTGAGGAACTGTGATATCAAAATAGAGATGGAGTAGAGGAGCTGAAGCTAGAGAAGTAGTTTTACCCACCCTTTTCCTCAAAAAATAATCAACACATCGCCTAGTAGTTTGGTGCGGGTGGTGTACATGAACTAATCTGCCCCCAGTTTTATGAATCACTAGACTAGAGAGATTGAGATAGAGTTTGTATGCTGATCTAAGCAGTTGGAACTTAATCCTGCAGCATTTTGACATGGAAGGCTTCTACGCTCCCTGTTGAAATTTTAAAGGATCAAAAGAAAAAGAAAAACTAAACAGAACAAAACACATACCCTTTTCTCACTCCCTAGTTGGAACCAATTGAAAGATAAGACATTGGAGAAGCAAATGGAGTTTTATTATTGTATATTAAATGGAGTATGCAGCTTAAACCTGTGGCCAAGTGGGCTCGTCCCTTGTTCACCCCAGAATTAGACAAACCTATCCACCCAGTCACAGGAGGCCATGGACAGTCTGGGGCTCCTGTGTGCTACAGAGTGGACCAGAAAGCACCTTCTGCAGGCAGGCAGGTAGATCCCAAAAGAGAAGGGAAGAAAAAGTTGAGATACTGGTGTTCAGTTCCTTCCAAACTTGGGGATCAGATAACTCAATGGGGACAGGTGGAAAAAAAGGCCAGGAGTGAAGGACAGCAGATGTCCCTCCACATAGCAACATAGGGATTAGCAACTATAATCACCTAATGCCCTTTCTAGCTCTGAAGCTATATTCTACAACAGTCTTCGTACTGGAAGATCACAGGAAGGCCAATTTAGGCTTTTTTTTTTTTTTTTTTAAGATAGGGTCTCGCTCTGTTGCCCAGGCTGGAGGGCAGTGGCATGATCTCAGCTCACTGCAACCTCTGTCTCTGGGTTCAACCTATTCTAGTGCCTCAGCCTCCGGAGTAGCCAGGACTACAGGTGCGCACTACTATGCTCGGCTAATTTTTGTATTTTTAGTAGAGATGGGGTTTCACTGTGTTGGCCAGGCTGGTCTCCAACTCCTAGCCTCAAGTGATCCGCCCATCTTGGCCTCCCATAGTGTTGGGATTACAGACATGAGCCACCACGCCTGGCCCTAGGCTATGGATTTCTGTTGTTTTGGCTGTATCTGAAGTATTATCACCAACTGCCCCCAAACGAAAGACTTCCAGTAGGTTGTTAATCCCGGTAGTACGAAATACGGGTTAGGTGGGGGATCTTCAGCTCTTTGCCTGGATCTGCTTTTTCTTTTAAGCAGCTTTGATGATTCATATTTCAAATTTGTGTGACCCATTCACTATGCCTCTGCCAGCCATGTTTATTAATCCTAACAGAGCTGGACGTTTCCACTTCCCCAAGCCCTGTAATTCTGAACGTCACAAGAAAAGGGCAGCATTGCCAGGTGGCCCTGGGGCATGGTGACAGCGGTGACGTCGCCCACAAGCCGGGTAGTGGCATTCGTACTCATGGTTTCCCCAGTGGGCGCAGGGCAGCGCCCGGACACCCTTCGGGGCTGGGATATCGCGCCCAGTCATCGCTGGCACTCAAGCTCCTCGGCTTGGTTTCCTCCGTACAATGGGGCTCAGCACTCTTTGGCTGGGCGGTTGGGAGGCTTATGAGACCCCGGAGGCGACAGGTGTCAGCCCACAGCAGGTGCACAGCGAATGTCCGTCTTCCCTTCGTCGGCCATCGACCCTGTTCCTTCGCAGCCATCTCTCGTGCCCGTGGGGGGCAGCGTCACCTCCCCGACCCACAGGACGGTTACGGACAGGGCTGCCAGGGCTGCCAGGGCTGCCCTCCGGCCCAGGGCTGCCCTCTGGCTCAGGATCGGGTCCCCGGGAAAGCTTGCGTCCCTGCAGCCTCGCTCTTCCAAGCCCCGGCACACCCGACTCACCGGCTTCATCGTTGGCCGCGCCACGTCGAGACCAGTGCCGCCTCCCTCCGCAACGCCGGCGGCTCACCGGTGCCCCGCGCCGAACCCGCCCCTCCCCTTAGCTCACTGGTTCTTCCTTCTGTGAGGTGGGCGTGGCGTCTTCCAGCAACCAATCAGATCCGCTTCTGGTTTCTTACCCCGCCTTCGGGTGGCTGACAGCTCGGCCTCTAACCGCTGATTGGTTCCTAGAAGACCTTTGAAAGACGCGCGGGAGGCGGGCCTTGTGAGACGTTGATTGGCTGGAAGGGTGTCCTCCTCCCGCCAGTTGGGAGAGTGCAGGGACGGAGGCGGGGCGAAAGCGTCAGAAGGCGGCCCTAGCGTTTGCGGGGACGCTGGAAAGCTGTGCTTTCTGATGGCAGGATGTTACCGTGGTCCATAGGGTTGGGAGTTTTTGTGTTTGTGACGAAGGTCTTATTAGGTTGCCTAGGCTGGCCTCGAACTCTTGGCCTCAAGCAGTCCTCCCGCCTCAGCCTACCTTGTAGCGGCTAAGGTAGGGAGTTTTTGTTTCTTTAAGTTGTAAATTTTTTCTTATTTTTTAAGGCTTGGGGAAGCACTGTATTGGATCGTCACATGACAAACACATCACATAAACTTTGTAATTATATCTACACATACAAATACTAGGGAAAAAACTAAAAAATCTAGAGTATAAACATATTTTATATGCTTGACTTTTTATTTTCTTTATCACTTCAGGAACGAGACAAGTGACAGTGTAGATCAATCTTCCTGTCCCCCAAGTATGAATTAAATTATATTGTGTGAAAGGGAGGTTATAAGATGCCAGGTAAGATAGGTCTAAGGTCCAGTGTTTCTACATAATTAGCTGTAATCTTTTAAAAAATTTTTGAGTATGTTTCCCCCCTTCTCCAGTCCCCATTGAAGTAGCTATAGGAAAGGAAGTCACCTAGAGCAGATCTGAGAAAAATATGCAGAAATTTCAGCTCCTGATTCATGTTGGGAAAGCCAATGGGTATAGAACTATTAGAAGAAATTCCTTAGTAAAGAAGGTATCACAGTTTGACTTAGAGACCGTATTAGTTAGTCAGGGTTGCCCAGAGGAGAAAAAATGAATAGGATGTGTATACATGCATTTAGAAACAGATTTATTTTAAGGAATTGGCTCCTGTGCTTGTGGAAGCTTGATGAGTCCAAAATCGGATGGGGGGAGGCCAGTGTACTGGAGACTCAGGAAAGGCTGTAATTCAAGTCCAACGGCTGTTGTAGAACAAAGAAGAGGCAATGTTGCATGTCTTTTAAAGGCTGTCTACTGGCGGAATTACCCCTTGGTCAGGGGAGGGTCAGCCTTTTGTTCTATTCAGGCCTTCAACTGATTGGATGAGGCCCATCCATATTATAGAGGGCAATCTGCTTTACTCAGTGTCTCTCAATTTAATGTATGTCTCATCCAAAAACACTTTCACAGAAACATCCAGAATGATGTTTGTCCAAATAACTGGGCACCATGGCCCAGCCAAGTTGATGCATAAAATTAACCATCCTAGAGATCCACAGAGATTTTCCATACTCAGGAAATCCTTTTAGATCTGTGCTGTTCAATATGGTGACCATATTGGCTGATTATCTCCACAATCAAAGGCTAAATTAGAAAACTAAATTTTTCTGTGAACTCAAGGGCTACTTTGGAAATACCTGCCTTCTTTTAATATAGATCTGCTTCCTCAGACAAAGTCCTTAGGGTTCAGGAACAGGCCACACCCATCACATATTTATAGCTATTGGTTTGATGTGTAAGTTTGTATTTCACATTAGAAATGGTCATAGTACTGTGTACAAGAGAATGTAGGTTGGTATGTATAGCTAGACATAGAGTCCTGCCTTTGATCAAATAATCAACCAGTATTTAAGGTGCACCTATGTTTTGTTTTATGGCTAGGATTGTAGACTCTTTAAGCAGAGTGGCACAATTTTAAATATATTTGCATATGTTTGAAAGTAAACCAGGCTGGCCCCGTGTGAAACTGTGAAATATGGTTGGCTGTTGGTGTTTCGGGCCCTCATTCCTCATCTTTCACCTTCCCCTCTCAAAGGCAAGAATCCATAAGGCTGGGCTGGTGTGTTGGAGGAAAAGGGAATGGTGGAAGCATCTGCTATGCTTGCTTTGCTACGAAGCCACTGAGGGATGAACAGTTCCAGAAAGTGGTTGAGCTGTGGAGTGTGTGGGATGATGAAGCACACTCAGAGGGGTGCATGTGAGTATGCTTAAAAACAAAGTAACCCTGAATGGAGATTGAGCTCTAGGGTGGGAACCAGGTTGTACCCTTGCAAAAGGGATCCTTGACCAGTAATGTTGAAAATGGTAACAAAAGACCACAAGAAACAACTAACATCCAGCCTCACATTCAGTAGAATAAGCTCATTTAACCATAGGCATCTTTTGTGTTATTTCCAGAGGGACCATTTAAACCACAAGCTTATTTCCATCCTAATGTCAATATCTTGAGCTCAGGATTTTATTATCAGCTGACCCTTCCCTTCCACTCTACTCTCTTTATCTGACTCCTGGATGTTGAGAATGCCCACTCTGCCCTATCACCTGTCAGCCTTGTCTCTGGCCAGCTTCTGCTCTCTCCCTCAGCTCCAGCCCTGACTCCAGCCTTTGCGGAGTGATGATGGTGCTCTTTCTTCCTGGCCTGGTCATTCACTGCCTCATGTCCCTGAGTTTCTGCTGTTTGAACTTTTGCGGCCCCCAAACCTGGAATTGCCACTTTTTGCATTTTAAGAACAGCTGGGCTGGGTGCGGTGGCTCACACCTGAAATCCCAGCACTTTGGGAGGCCAAGGCGGGCAGATCACCTGAGGTCAGGAGTTCGAGACCAGTCTGGCCAACATGGTGAAACCCTGTCTCTACTAAAAATACAAAAAAATTAGCCAGGCATGGTGGTGGGTGCCTGTAATCCTTGCTACTTGGGAGGCTGACACAGGACAATCACTTGAAATTAGAAGGCAGAGGTTGCAGTAGCCAAGATCGTGCCACTGCACTCAGCCTGGGAAACAAAGCCAGACTCTGTCTCAAAAGAAAAATAAGAAAAAGGACAGGTGGATATACTTCTTTACATGCTTCTGGGATTGGGACGGAGGCAAGGGATGGAAAGGAGGAATGTGGAGGGATAGTACAGTGGGTAAAGCACAAGAAGTGGCCGTTGGTGCAGCAAACGCAATCGATTTATCTTTTGTGTGTGTAGAGGAGTAAATTATGAAAGACGTGTGTTATTAATCTACATGTGTTATTTATAGATACTAAAAGTACAGCAAAGGGAAAAAAGAACTTTAGTATTGTTATTTTTAAACAAATTTAACTCATTGTTTTATTTTTATTTATTTATTCATTTTATTATTATTATACTTTAAGTTCTGAGGTACATGTGCAGAACGTGCAGATTTGTTACATAGGTATACATGTGCTATGGTGGTTTGCTGCATCCATCACCCTGTGAACTACATTATGTATTTTTCCTAATGCTATCCCTCCCCTATCCCCCCACCCCCTGCTATCCCTCCTCTAACCACACACCCCCTGACAGGCCCCGGTGTGTGATGTTCCCCTCCCTGTGTCCATGTGTTCTCATTGTTCAACACCCACTTATGAGTGAGAACATGCAGTGTTTGGTTTTCTGTTCTTGTGTCAGTTTGCTCAGAATGATGGTTTCCAGCTTTATCCATATCCCTGCAAAGGACATGAACTCATCCTTTTTATGGCTGCATAGTATTTCATGGTGTATATGTGCCACATTTTCTTTATCCAGTGTATCATTGATGGACATTTGGGTTGGTTCCAAGTCTTTGCTATTGTGGACAGTGCTGCAATAAACATACATGTGCATGTGTCTTTATAACAGAATGATTTATAATCCTTTGGGCATATACCCAGTAATGGGGTTGCTAGGTCAAATGGTATTTCTGGTTCTAGATCCTTGAAGAATCACCACATTGTCTTCCACAATGGTTGAACTAATTTACACTCCCACCAACAGTGTAAAAGCGTTCCTATTTCTCCACATCCTTTTCAGCATCTGTTGTCTCCTGATTTTTTAATGATCGCCATTCTAACTGGCATAAGATGGTATCTCAATGTGGTTTTGATTTGCATTTCTCTAACGACCAGTGGTGATGAGCTTTTTTTCATATGTCTGTTGGCTGCATAAATGTCTTCTTTTGAAAAGTGTCTGTTCATATCCTTCACCCACTTTTTGATGGGAGTTTTTTTTTTTTTTCTTGTAAATTTGTTTAAGTTCATTGTAGATTCTGGATATTAGCCCTTTGTCAGATGGGTAGATTGCAAAAATTTTTTCCCATTCTGTTGGTTGCCAGTTCACTCTAATGATAGTTTCTTTTGCTGTGCAGAAGTTCTTTAGTTTAATTAGATCCCGTTTGTCTATTTTAGCTTTTGTTGCCATTGCTTTTGGTGTTTTAGTCACCAAGTCCTTGCCCATGCCTATGTCCTGAATGGTATTGCCTATGTTTTCTTCTAGGGTTTTTATGGTGTTAGGTCTTATGTTTAAATCTTTAATCAATCTGGAGTTAATTTTTGTATAAGGTGTAAGGAAGGGATCCAGTTTCATCTTTCCGCATATGTTAGCCAGTTTTCCCAACACCATTTTTTAAATAGGGAATCCTTTCCCATTTCTTGTTTTTGTCAGGTTTGTCAAAGATCAGATAGTTGTAGTTGTATGGCATTCTTTCTGAGGCCTCTGTTCTGTTCCATTGGTCTATATATCTGTTTTGGTACCAGTATCATGCTGTTTGGATTACTGTGGCCTTGTAATGTAGTTTGAAGTCAGGTAGCTTAATGCCTCTAGCTTTTTTTTTTTTTTCCCCTTAGGATTGTCTTAGCTATATGGGAGCTTTTTGGTTCCATATGAAATTTAAGGTGTTATTTTCCAATTCTGTGAAGAAAGTCAATGGTAGCTTGATGGGGATACCATTGAATCTATAAATTACTTGGGCAGTATGGCCATTTTCATGACATTGATTCTTCCTATCCATGAGTATTGAATGTTTTTCCATTTGTTTGTGTCTTTTCTTATGTCCTTGAGCAGTGGTTTGTAGTTCTCCTTGAAGAAGTCCTTCACATCCTTTGTTAGTTGTATTCCTAGGTATTTTATTCTCTTTGTAGCAATTGTGGATGGGAATTCATTCATGATTTGGTTCTCTATTTGTCTGTTATGGGTGTATAGGAATGCTTGTGATATTGCACATTGATTTTGTGTCCTAAGACTTTGCTGAAGTTGCTTATCAGCTTAAGGAGATTTTGGGCTGAGATGATGGGGTCTTCTAAATATTCAATCATGTTGTCTGCAAATAGAGACAACTTGACTTCCTCTTTTCCTTGTTGAATACCCTTTATTTCTTTTTCTTGCCTGACTGCCCTGGCCAGAACATCCAATACTATGTTGAATAGGAGTGGTGAGAGACAGCATCCTTGTCTTGTGCCAGTTTTCAAAGGGAATGCTTCCAGGTTTGCCCATTCAGTATGATATTGGCTGTGGGTTTGTCATAAATAGCTCTTATTATTTGGAGATACATTCCATTGATACCTAGTTTATTGAGAGTTTTTAGCATGAAGCGCTGTTGAATTTATTTTGTTAAAGGCCTTCTCTGCATCTATTGGGATAATTATGTGGTTTTTGTCTTTGGTTCTGTTTATGTGATGGATTATGTTCATAGATTTGCATATGTTGAACCAGCCTTGCATCCCGGAGATGAAGCTGACTTGATCATGATGGATAAACTTTTTGATGTGCTGTTGGATTTGGCTTGCCACTATTTTATTGAGGATTTTCACATCATTATTTATTATGGATATTGTCCTGAAATTTTCTTTTTCAGTTGTGACTCTGCCAGGTTTTGGTGTCAGGATGATGTTGGTTTCATATAATGAGCTAGGGAGGAGCCCTTCTTTTTCTGTTGTTTGGAATAGTTTCAGAAGGAATGGTACCAGCTCCTCTTTGTACCTTTGGTAGATTTCGGCTGTGAATCCGTCTGGTCCTGGACTTTTTCTGGTTAGTAGGATAATAATTGCTGCCTCAATTTCAGACCTTGTTATTGGTCTATTCAGGAATTCATCTTCTTCCTGGTTTAGTCTTGGGAGGGTGTAAGTGTCCAGGAATTTATCCATTTCTTCTAGATTTACTGGTTTATTTGTTTAGAGGTATTTGTAGTATTCTCGATTGGTAGTTTGCATTTCTGCGGGATTGGTGGTGATATCCCCTTTTCATTTTTTATTGCATCTATTTGATTCTTCTCTCTTTTCTTCTTTCTTAGTCTGGCTAGTGGTCTATCTATTTTGTTGATTTTTTTTTTTTTTTTAAAAACAGCTCTGGATTCATTGATTTTTTTTTTTTTAAGGGTTTTTTGTGTCTCTATCTCCTTCAGTTCTGCTCTGATCTTAGTTATTTCCTGTCTTCTGCTAGCTTTTGAATTTCTTTGATCTTGCTCCTCTAGTTCTTTTAACCATGACAGTATGGTGTCGATTTTAGATCTTTCTTCATTTCTCTTTTGGGCATTTAGTGCTATGAATTTCCCTCTACGTACTGCCCGTAGCATTTTTTCCTTCATTTCAACCCTGGTGAATCTGAACAATTATGTGTCTTGGGGTTGCTCTTCTCGAGGAGTCTCTGTCTTTGTGGTGTTCTCTGTATTTCCTGAATTTGAATGTTGGCCTGCCTTGCTAGTTTGGGGAAGTTCCACTGGATAATATTCTGAAGAGTGTTTTCCAACTTGACTTCATTCTCCCCATCACTTTCAGGTATACCAATCAAACTTCGATTTGGTCTTTTCACATAATCCCATATTTCTTGTAGGCTTTATTCATTTCTTTTTACTCTTTTTTCTCTAACCTGCCTTCTCACTTTATTTCATTGAGTTGATCTTCATTCTGATATCCTTTCTTCTGCTTGATCAATTCAGCTATTGACACTTGTGTATGTTTCACGAAGTTCTCGTGCTGTGTTTTTCAGCTCCATCAAGTTGTTTATGTTCTTCTCTGTGATGGTTATTCTAGTTAGCATTTCATCTAACCTTCTTTTCAAGGTTCTTAGCTTTCTTGCATTGGGTTAGAACATGCTCCTTTAGTTTGGAGAAGTTTGTTATTACCCACCTTCTGAAGCCTGCTTCTGTCAATTCGTCAAACTTATTCTCCATCCAGTTTTGTTCCCTTGCTGGTGAGGGGTTGTGATCCCTTCGAGGAAAAGAGGCCTTCTGGTTTTTGGAGTTTTCAGCTTTTTTGCCCTGGTTTCTTCCCATCTTCATGGATTTATCTTCCTTTGGTCTTTGAAGTTGGTGACCTTTGGAGGGGGTCTCTGAGTGGACGTTCTTTTAGTTGATGTTGAAACTATTTCTTTCTGTTTGTTAGTTTTCCTTCTAACAGTTAGGCCCCCGTGCTGCAGGTCTGCTGGAGTTTGCTGGAGGTCGACTCCAGACCCTGTTTGCCTTTTAATCACCACTGGGGGCTGCAGAACAGTAAAGATTGCTCCCTGTTCCTTTCTCTGGTAGCTTTGTCCCAGAAGGGTACCTGCCAGATGCCAGCCAGAGCTCTCCTGTATAAGGTGTCTGTCAGCCCCTGCTGGGAGGTGTCTCCCAGTCAGGATACCTGGGGGTCAGGGAGCCACTTCAGGAGGCAGTCTGTCACTTATCACAGCTTGAATGCTGTGCTAGGAGATCCGTTGCTCCCTTCAGAGCTGCCGGGCAGGGACGTTTAAGTCTGCTGAAGCTGTACCCACAACTGCCCTTTTCCCCAGGTGGTTTGTCCCTGGAAGGTGGGGCTTTATTTATAAGTTTCTGATGGGCTGCTGCCTTTTTTCAGAGATTCCCTGCCCAGTGAGGAGGGAGTCTAGTGACACAGTCTGCCTCCAGAGGCCTTTCTGAGCTACCGTGGGTTCCACTCAGTTGCTGTGTAAACTTTCCAGTGACTTTGTTTACACAGGTGAGGTTAAGACCACCTACCTGAGCCTCAGCAATGGTGGACGCCCCACCCCCTACTGAGCTCAAAGGTCCCAGGTTGAGCTCAGACTGCTGTGCTGGCTGCAAGAATTTCAAGCCAGTGGATCCTGGCTTGCTGGTCTCCATGGAGGTGAGACCTGCTGAGCCAGATCACTTGGC
The DNA here is from genome assembly GCF_030222135.1 of Aotus nancymaae. NCBI lineage: Eukaryota > Metazoa > Chordata > Mammalia > Primates > Aotidae > Aotus > Aotus nancymaae. The sequence goes on along the minus strand of NW_026988476.1, from coordinate 24,398,006 downwards.
TCTCTGACTTCAGCCCCCTTTTTCAGGGGAATGAGCAATTCTGTCTTGCTGGTGTTCCAGGCACCACTGGGGTGTGAAAAAAAAAACAACTGCTGCAGCTAGCTTGGTGTCTTCCCAAATGGCTGCCTCGTTTTGTGTTGGATACCTGGGATGCTGTTGTTATAGGCACTGGAGGGAATCTCCTGGTCTGCAGGTTGTGAAGACTGTGGGAAAAGCACAGTATCTTAGCCAGAGTGTCAGAGTGCCAGGAAAAGTCCCTAATAACTTCCCTTGGCTAGGAGAGGGAGTTCTTCGGCCCCGTGTGCTTCCTGGGTGAGACAAAGCTGCACCCTGCTTCAACTTACCCTCCTTGGGCTGCACCCACTGTCTAACCAGTCCCAGTGAGATGAACCTGGTACCCCAGTTGGAAATGTGGCGATCACCTGCCTTCTGTGTTGCTGTCTCTGGGAGCTGTGCACTGGAGCTTTTCCTATTTGGCCATCTTGCCAGAAATCAACTCACTGTTTTATTATATTTTATCCTTATTTTTTATAAACATGAGGAGAATTAAGAAAAAATAGAAGTCTTAACATGTGATAGGAAGCTAAGTATAAATATGTTACAATCAAAATTGAGATACCAATCTTAAGCACATTCAAAGCAGCAAAGCTTTGTTTCAATTTGATGTTTAATGAACCTAGCATGGGTCAACCACATGAGATTAATTGTGAAGGAAAAGAAATAGAAGATAAACATATACAAAATATCATTAATGACATATGATTGAAAATTGTGACCAAACATGAAGATGTAATTATAGTGATTTTATAGGATTTTAAGTTTTCTGTAATGGAGCCCCCATCATCCCATGAATATTTATGTCTTTCACACATTTGAGGTTAGCACAAAAAAAAAGAACTTTAAATTTTGTTTTGATTTTTTTTTTGAGACTGAGTTTCACTGTTTGTCACCCAGGCTGGAGTGCAATGGCACAATCTCGACTCACTGCAACTTCCACCTCCTGGGTTCAAGCAATTCTCCGGCCTCAGCCTCCCAAGTAGCTGAGATTATAGGGCGCCTGCCATGATGATGGGCTAATTTTTGTAATTTTTAGTAGAGATGGGGTTTCACCATGTTAGCCAGGCTGGTCTTGAACTCCCAACCCCAGCTGATCCACCCACTTCAGCATCCCAAAGTGCTGGGATTACAGGCGTGAGCCACCACGCCCAGCTGTTTTGATTTATCATAAAGTTGTTAATTATATAAACACCTAATTGCTTGTACCCTTTTGCCAGGCATGTCATTATCTCTGTACGTGTTATTTGGTTAATACAAAACTATTAATATATGCTTATGCTTCTTTGTTTTTTGCTCATCTATTCCAAATTTAAGAAATTAGGCTAGGTGCAGTGGCTCACGCCTGTAATCCCAGCACTTTGGGAGGCAGAGACAGGAGGATCACTTGAGACCAGGAGTTCAAGACCAGCCTGGGCAACATATCAAGACTCTGTCTCTACAAAAATTAAAACAATTAGCTGGGTATGGTGGCAGGTGCTTGTAGCCCTAGCTACTTGGGAGGCTGAGGTGGGAGGATCACTTGAGCCTAGGAGTCTGAGGCTACAGTTAGCTATGATTTTGGCACTGCATTCCAGCATGGGTGACAGCAAGACTGTCTCCAAAAGAATTTAAAAAATAAAAAATAAAGGATATTGCCTTGGTGTGCTTGTGCTGTATAGCGCTGTTCTAACTCTAGATACTAGGTGGGGAGGAAAGCTAGAAGATACTGAGTGATGCTAGCAAAATAAACAGCTGAGTTGAAAAGAGAGTGAAAGGTTAAAGAGGGCTGAAAAGAAGGAATAATAAATGAGGTGGGGGGATCCTCTGGGAACTGAGAACTGGGATGATACCCGTGGCATCTGGGTCAGCAGATGCCCCTCATTGTTTATGTTCGGGGGGCCCAAAGAACCAAGAGACAATTGCTGCCTCCTTGGGTGGTCAGAAAAGGTCATTAAAAGAAAAACTTATTTTGAACCACAGTCAGGAATGTGTAAAGTTCAAAAAGAAAATATATACTTCTTGGCTAGCTGATGGAATAAGAATCCACATTGGACATAGAATGGAGCTCAGTGGTTGGGCAAAGGTATTGAGAATGAAGTGGTCTTTAACAATAATTAGTAACAGCTGCCATTTTTAAAAAGGCTTATAATGTGCCAAGCATTGTTTTAAGATCTTTGTCTGCATCTTTTCCTTTAATTCACTTAGTTTTCCAAAGAGGTTGTTCAAAAAGATGAAAGCAATGTGCTCAAGGTTAACTGGCCCAGTCAGTAAGAGGTGGAGCTGGGAGCAAGTTGACATTAGAGGCTGACACTCTTAAGCACTATGCTGTACTGAATCCTTAAGAGAACTTGGGTCTATATCTTTTCTATCTTTGCTCTCTAGAAAGTCCTCAGAACTTTGGCATAGTGACTATATTAGTCTGTTGTTTCACTGCTAATAAACATATTCCTGAGACTGGGTAATTTACAAAGAAAAGAGGTTTAATTGACTCACAGTTCAGCATGGCTGGGGAGGCCTCAGTAAACTTAGAATCATGGTGGAATGGGAAGCAAACACACCCTTCTTCACGTAACGGCAGAAAGGAGACGTGCTGAGCAAAGGAGAGAAAAGCCCCTTATAAAACCATTAGATCATGTGAGAACTCACTCCCTATCATGAGAACAGCAGTGTAGGGGTAACCACCCCCATGATTCAATTACCTCCCATGACACATGGGGATTATGGGAGCTACAATTCAAGATGAGATTTGGGTGGGGACACAGCTAAACCATATCAGTGACTAAATGTCAGACTAGTAAACTGCACATATATTAGGTGATCTGCAGAAGTTAATTAAAGATAAAATGGGTCTCATGGTAGAGTTTTACAAAAATCGAATCAGGGAAACTAGGGTACGGTATCAGGAAGGCATAACTAAAGGTGAAAGAGATCATTAAATTGATAACTGTATTAATAAATCTGTTTCAAGAATATCCTAATAGGATGGTTACTGGCTTAAAATTCAGAAAAGAGAACCTCTAAAAAATAAAATGGTTGTGTTTTTTTCACTTTCCCTGGGAGGAGTATGGCAGAGTCTGGTTTTTTACTTAACCAAGTTCCTTCTCTTCTTGGACACATAGCTAGACTGCATTTCCCTTGCAGTTTGGTGTCTATGTGACTGAATTTTAGCTAGTGGATAGGAGGTGCTGTGAGCCTCTACCGGGCCTGGTCTATAGAGAACCTTGCACAGATGAACCTTCTTGGTTTTAGCAATAGCTTAAGTCAGAGAAGCAGGTGATCTTGGAAGCCTAGAAGAAAATACCTTGCACATTAATTTTAAGATGTCATTGATTGTAAGATATAACCCAAAGTGAATCTTACTCAAATATGTGAATGGGGATACGTTGATCACTGGAAAGGTACATCTCCATTGTAATCGATATATGAACATTTGATTTATATGTTGAGTTCTTGTTGGTTTGGTTAGAATGCCTTAGTCCTGAAGGGTTTGATCAATCTGTGGTTTGATCAGTACCACTAGTATGTTAACTCAATTTTGTCTGCTTTGTTCTCTACTCTTTGCTCAGCACCTGAAAAACCTCTTGCACATGAACGAACATTTATTGGAGGAAGGAATACAAAGTTGGAGGCTGCCTGTGGCTCCATGAGGCCTTGCCTGACAAACTAGTCAGCTCTCCTCAGACTTAGCCATGGGAAGGCTTTCAGATGGTGGCAAGAAACTCAGTGAGTCAGACATTTTACCTTAATGGTTGACAGCATTGTTAGGGGATACAATCTTTTTTGTAAGAAACGAAGAAAAACTAAGTTCTGTCATATAGGTAACTAACAATTGTTGAAGAAAGATTAGAGAAAGGAGAAATCAACATAGAAGAGAAATATCTGGGATGGCTTTGTAGAATAACAATTTATTCAACACTGTCAATGTGTCAAGGGCTATTCTAATTTCTTTATATATTTACACAAATGGTGGTAGATAGAATTAATGACCCCAATCTTTGTCTCTCTTTGTTGCCACATAATTTGCCATGAGATTCAGTTCCTTCCACTAATAAAGTATATATTGCAGACCCTTGACTTTAGATTTCGTTATGCAACTTGTTTTGGCCATTGGAATGTTAGTAATTATATATGTTGGGTGTCCTCAAGACCACCCCACAAATGACTTGCTAGTAGAACTCACATGACTCAGCATACATTCATAGTCACAGCTATGATTTCTTACAGGGAAAGAACGCCAAGCAAAATCAGCGAAGAGAAGGGTGCATGGGGCAAAGTCCAGAGGGAACCAGGTCCAGAGTTCTCTCCCCAGGAGGTCACACAGGACATGACTAACTTTCTTAGCAATGAATTGTGAAAACCCACATGAAGTTTTGTCATAGGGACATGTGTAGAAAAATTATCAGTAGAATCCCATACAGTAGGGTGGAACTCACCTGAAGTTATCCCTGTTAGGAGTCCTGGGCTTAGCCAGTTAAAATGAACCCCATTAACCATAAAGGTCTATCTTAGAAAGCCAGACGGTTTCCTCCTTGAATTTCTGTATAAACCTTTTGTTTCTGGCCTGAGGCCTCAGTTCAGGTGCAGTACAACTCTGGCCAGTAAGCTGGAGCCTCCAGGGTCAGGGCAGTTCCATGGTAGTCAAGGTAAACCCCCAAGAAGTATAGGGTGTACACGCTACCCCTTAAAACAGAATTTACAATTCTAGGGCATCCCAGGCAGGACATACATGGGCCAGGCAGGATAGATGAGCAGTGCAGTGCTGCAATGTAGCCCCTCATGGTGGGGCCTCCTACTCTAGGGTTCTCACTCCAGTCCAGATAAATTTGGTTCAGTCCTTGGCTTTAGGGAGAGTTTCTGAGACAGTCAGTTCCAAACAGCTTTGCTTGTCAGTGACATGGCTTCATTTGTCTTGTGTGTGTGAACATTTGTAGGTGTGCTGTATGGAGAGCAAGGGGCTGGGTCTGGCCAGCTGTGGGTGCCCCGGTCAGCGCTGGCCCCTTGTGGTCTTGGCTCAGGAGTCAGTTTGAATTCAAAGTGCCTACTTTGAGCTTGGAAAAGTGGCATGGGGAGTTTTCCCACAAGAGGAGGAAGCTTCCAGAAACAGTTCTAAACACAGAGGTCATTAATGCCTCCCCACCCCCACCCTATACATCCTCTGTTTTGTTTTATCATCCTTGTTACAAAATCAGTATTTCCCATTTCATAATCATTACTTTATAGTTTTTCCTAGTCACTTTTTTTTTCATCTCATCAGACCCTTTGTCTGAAAGGTTATATGCAAGGGGACAAAAGCATTTTCACAGAAAAACAGTTTTATACCACTTGACCAGAAAGGCACATCATGTTCAGGAATCAGTTAGGCAAGAATCCTAAAGTTTCAAAAAATTTCAAAATGATGTACAGAACCTCCCATCCCTTTTGTCCTGATCATTTATCTAGTGAGCAGCCTAGAAAGGATCAACCTCTTTCTGGAAACAGCTGCATTTAATAATCAAACTGCCTTTTATGTTGTGTGTACCAGGAGAAAGGTGAGGGAAGTAGAGTCAGGTTATCAATTCATTTAGTCAACGGCAGCAAATCCACAAAACAACAGGTCAACAGATGTAAGACCCAGTGGGGCCTGATAGTCTGATCTGTCCGGGTGGTGGAGGGGTCACTGTGATCCTTCCATCACAGTCACCCGGGGGATAGCTTTTGGCAGTAATCACAAGTTAGGGACACAGTCTGCAGATGCATTAGAAACACAGAACTGAACAGCTCAATTTCAGGTGGTCCCATCAGAGAACAAACCCTCTTCCTTGAGCATCTGTATGTGACCCAGATGGTCCAGCCAGTGTCCATGATGTTTTCGTAGCGTATGTCTGCACAGAGGAGTGTCTGAAACCTGCACTGGTCCTCAAGTTGAAGTCCTGTTCATTGAACCTATGCCTCTTTTCAGTTGAGCACAGTTTGTCTGGAAGCTGTAACAGCTCATAACAGATAGCGTCAGCATTTAGCTTTAAGTCCCAGGAATTAGGATCTTTGATTTCAAAAATTCAAAAAAAAAGCAGAGGCTTTGCTTTGGGAGCAGCAAAGGCAAACTCTTGCAGGGGCAGACAGCTGTGTTCCACGTTCAGGTGACAAGCAAGGCTTTTTTAAAAGTCTTATTGTAAATGTCAGTCCAAACTGACCTTCTTAAAATATGCACATCAGGCCAGAAATTCATCAGCCTTTCTAAGGGTCAGACATCTGATTTCAAGGGAGTTCATTAGCAAACTAAAAACTGGTCTTTAAAATTCTAAAAATGTATCTCTATCTGGAGATTGCTTCTCTTTTTCTCATGTTACCTCCTTTTTCCCTGAGGCTCTAATTGGCAAAAATAGTAAAAATCATCAGTTATGGAGACTGTAAGGGTTCTTGGGTTCTTGCCGAGTTTAAAATGAAGAAACTGAGACCAGCACAAGAAGATCCAATGCGAATCTATTCAGCTCCCTGTCGAGGTTCTGCGGTCCCACAGAAGGGGCCGGAGAAGTCGCACGGACTCCTCTCAGACGTGGGGTTTTATAGGGAGTGGAGGCATTTGATTGGTTGTGGGAGAGCAGGGCGTGGGAAGGGCAAGCTTGCTATTGGCAGGTAGGCAGGGTTTGAATGCTATTGGGTAGATTTACAAGACTCGACTGCTATTGGGTGGATTTACAAGACTCTGCTATTGGGTAGTTAAGACTTGAATGCTATTAGGTAGATTTACAAGACTTCTTTTGCATTTTGGCAGGGTTCTTTAAGGGAGAGCTAGGTGCTGTGTGAGGGGGTTGGGCGTGTCCAAGCTCCTGGAGGCGGGGAGTGTGTCCAAGCTCCTGGAGGGGGGTGGGGGTGTGTCTGAGCTCCCAGCGAGGCGACCGGACTTACAGAGACTAGCTCTGTTTTTACTACAGGCCTATTTCAGAGACATTGTAGATTCAAGTTTCAGATTGCCTCAATAAAGTGAGTTACACAAATTTTTTAGTGTCCCAGTGCATAGTTATATTTACACTATACATACTGCTGTATATAGCATTATGTATGTGCAAATACATTATGTCTAAAAATGTCCAAACCTTAATTTAAAAATACTTCATTGCTAAAAAATGCTAACAATCATCTGAGCCTTCAGGAAGTTGTCATCTTTTTGCTGGTGGAAGGTCTTGCCTTGATGTTGATGGCTGCTGACTGATCAGTTGAAGACTGGTTGCTGAAGTTTGGAGTGGCCCTGGTGATTTCTGAAAATAAGACAGCAGTGAACTTTGCCACCTAGATTGACTCTTCATTTTATGAAAGTTTTCTCTGTAGCACGTGATGCTGTTTGATAGGAATTTGCCCATGGTAGAATTAAAAAATTGGGAGTCAATCCTCTCAAACCCTGCTGCTGCTTTATCAACTGCTGATGTAATATTCTTATTCCTTTGTTGTCATTCTAACAGTGTTCACAGCATCTTCACCAGGAGCAGATTCCATCTAAAGAACCATTTCTTTTGCTCATCCGTAAGAAGCAACTCATTATTCATTCAAGTTTTATCATGAGATTTCAGCAATTTAGTCACATCTTCAGGCTCCACTTTTTATTCTGGTTCTCTTGATATTTCTACCATGTCTGCCGTTACTTCCTCCACTGAAGACTTGATCCCTTGGAAGTCATCCATGACAATTGAAATCAGCTTCTTCCCAACTCCTGTTAATGTTGATATTTTGGCCTCCTTCCACAAATCACAAAGATCTTTATGCATTTAGAATGGTGAATTCTTTTTGGAGATTTTCAACTTACTTTTCCCAGATTCTTCAGAGGAATTACTACCCATGACAGCTATAGCCTTACAAAATGTATTTCTTACATAATGAGACTTGAAAGTCAAAATTACTCCTTGATCCATCAGCTGCAGAATAGATGTCATGTCAGCAGAGATGAAAACAACGTTCATTTCCTTGCACATCTCCATCGGACCTCTCAGGAGACCAGTTCATTGTCAATGAGCAGTAATATTTTGAAGGGAATCTTTTTTCTGAACAGTAGGTCTCAATAGTAAGCTTAACATATTCAGTAAACTGAGCTGTAAACAGATGTGCTGTCATCCAGGCTTTGTTGTTCCATTTATGGAGCACAGACAGAATCAATTTAGTGTAATTCTTAAGGGCCCTAAGATGTTTGGAATGGTCAAGGAGCATTGACTTCAACTTAAAGTCACCAGCTGCATTAGCTCCTAATGACAGAGTCAGTCTGTTCTTTGAAACTTTGAAGCTGAACATTGACTTCTCTCTACCTATGAGAACCCTAGATATCATCTTCTTCCAATAAAAGACTGCTTCATCTATACTAAAAATCTGTTGTTTGGTGTAACCACCTTCATCAATGATCTTAGCTAGATCTTCTGAATAACTTGGTGTGGCTTTTCCTTCAGCACTTGCTGCTACACTTTGAAAGAAGGTTTGGGACACAGCTTCTTTCCTTAAACCTCATGAACCAACCTCTGCTAGCTTCCAGCTTTTCTTTTGCAGCTTCCTCACCTCTCTCAGCCTTTCATAGAATTGAAGAGAGTTAGGCTGGGCATGGTGGCTCATGCCAATAATTCCAGCACTTTGGGAGGCTGAGGTGGGCATATGGCTTGAAGTCAGGAGTTCGAGACCAGCCTGGCCAACATGGTGAAACTCTGTCTCTACTAAAAATACAAAAATTACCCAGGTGTGGTGGTGCATGCCTGTAATCCCAGCTACTTAGGTGGCTGAGGCAGGAGAACCTCTTGAACCCAGAAGGTGGAGGTTGCAGTGAGCTAAGATCACGCCTCTGCACTCCAGCTTGGGCGACAGAGTGAGACTCCGTCTCAAAGAGAAAAACAAACAAAACAAAAAGAACTGAAGAGCGTTAGGGCCTTGCTCTGGATTCTGGATTAGGGTTTGGCTTAAGGGAATATTTTGGCTGGTTTGATCTTCTACCCAGAACACTCAAACTTTCTTCATATCAGCAATAAGTCTGTTTCACCTTTCTGTCATTCGTGTGTTTACTGGAGCAGCACTTTCAATTTCCCTCAATAACTTTTCTTTGCTTTCACAACTTGGCTAATTAGTACAAGAGACCTAGCTTTCAGTCTGCCTTGGTTTTCGACATGCCTTCCTCACTAAGCTTAATCATTTCTAGCTTTTGACTTAAAGTGAGAGATATGTGACTATTTCACTTGAATACTTAAAGAGGCCATTGTAGGATTGTTAATTTGCCTAATTTCTTTTCTTTTTTTGAGATGGAGTCTCCTTCTGTCACCCAGGCTGGAATGCACTGGTGCAATCTTGGCTCACTGCAACCTTCGCCTCCTGTGTTCAAATGATTCTACTGCCTTAGCCTCCTGAGTAGCATGGGATTACAGGTGCCTGCCACCATGCCTGGCTAATTTTTGTATTTTTAGTAGAGACGGGGTTTCACCATGTCGGCCAGGCTGGTCTTGATCTCCTGACCTCAGGTGATCTGCCTGCCTCAGCCTCCCAAAGTGCTAGGATTACAGACGTGAGCCCCTGCACCCAGCCTAATTGGCCTAATTTCAATATTGTTGTGTCTTGGGGATAGGGAAGCCTATGCAGAAGGAGAGAGATGGGGGAATAGCCGGTCCATGGAGCAGTCAGAACATATACAACATTTATCAATTACGTTTGCTGCCTTATACAGAGATAGTTTGTAGTGCCACAAAAATAATTACAATAGTAACATCAGAGATCACTGACCACAGATCACTATAGTAATAATAAAAAAGTTTGAAATATTGTGGGAATTAGCAAAATATGACACAGAGATATGAAATTAGCACATGCTATTGAAAAATGGCACTGATAGATTTGCTTGAGGCAGGGTTGCCACAAACCTTCAGTTTGTAAAAAACCTACAATATCTGCAAAGTGCAGCAAAGCAAAGTTCAATAAAATGAAGTATTCCTGTACTCACAGAGTTCACATTCTGGTCCACTCACTGGTGGCAAAAAGTAAGAACCTTGTGTCTCATTACTTTTTCTTTGCAACTTTCCCTGATTGAAATGATCCCAGTAGTATTTATGAGATTACAAGAATATAATATTATGCATCAATTTTTATCATACTTGCAGATGCAATAGTCACAAAACAAGCTATTTTAAAACATTTATTTTTTTCTCATTGCAAATTTACTCAAATCTCTAGCAGTAAATTCAGCATTTATAGGGTTAATATTGCAGCTGTCAGGGAAGATTCTTGCTAGAATGCAAGGGAATAGGAATGGTTACTGTGGAAGTGGCAGTGGCAGCAGCTAGGCTGAAGACTGGACAGAGTGTCTTTTTCTTCTCCTGCTCTCCTCCACTTTCTGGTTTATAGAAAGCTTTGTCTATCCCTGGATTGATTTAATGGTTCCCTTGACTTACTTGGAGGAAAGAGCAATATAAACTTTTAAACTCTTAATTTAAAATGTTTAGAGACAGGGTCTCCTTCTGTCACCTAGGCTGGAGTGCAGCAGCACAATCATAGTTTACTGCAGCCTCCAACTCCTGGGCTCAAGGGAGCCTCCTGCCTCAGCCTTTTAGGTAGCCAGGACTATAGACAAGCACCACCATGCCTGGCTAATTTTTTATTTATTTACTTTTTGTAAAAATGGGATCTCGTCATGTTGCTTAAGTTGGTTTTGAACTTCTGGCCTCAAGTGATCCTCCCACCTTGGCCTCCCAAAGCTGTAGGATTACAGGCATGAGAGTCACTGCACCAAGCTCTTTTTAACATTTTTAACTCATCCAAAACTCACCTTTGGGTATTTTTGGTCCTTTTTCCTCCCAACTAGAGGAAAGAATGAAAACCAAAGGTATCACTCGAGCTATACTTTTTTCCCTTCTCACTTTAGCCAGAATAGCTGAAAATAGCCAGGTGATCCAGTGAGTGAGTCTTTTTTCCTGGGGAAGGATCTATTATTTAAAAATTCCATAGATAACTTTTAACTCACAACACTCAGCAGCCCAGTTACTGTTTCATATCATGGGTAACTTTATAGCCATCCAGGCATTAAAGCTTTGTCACCTCCTGTCCCTTAATCCCTCCTTTAACCAAAGAATGCATTTATCATATTTCATTGAGTCAGAGTTGGTCTAGAGAATCCCACCTTTGACACAAAATATATGTCAGGGAGATCCCTAAGACCACTTCCATATTTGAGGATTCACTAGGATTGACAGGACTCAGTATGCAGTTGCACTCATAGCTAGGAATTATTAGAGTGAAAAGATACCAAGCAAATCAGCAAAAAGAAAGGGACATGGGACAAAGTCTGGAGGAAACTAGGTTCAAGCATCTGCATATACTCTCCCAGGGAAGTCACACAGGATGTGCTTAATTCTTCAAGTAATGGGTTGTGACAACACGTGTGAAACTGATACCAATAGGAGACAGGGAAATACTGGGTAGAAGAGGGCAGTTCCCTGGCAAAGGCCCCACCCTCAGGCCTGGATACCCACAGCCCTAAATGGGAACAAGCCTTCCTGTTTTTGTGCCCAAAAGTTGCTTTGGCCCTCCATGCCCCCCATCCTGTACCCATATAAATCCCAAACCCAGGGAGACCAGGAGATGAACAGAGAGTAGAAGGATACAGAATGGTGTATCAGAAAAAAGAGAAGGAACATCCAAATGCTGAGTAGTTTGACTGGGGATGGTGGGAGAGAGATCAGCTACTGGGTGGCCAGACTCCAGGGAAAGATCATCTTCCTGCTTCATCCCCCTTCCAGTTCCCCATCTTTCCCACTGAGAGCCACCTCCACCACTCAGTAAAAGCTCTGCTTTCACTGTCCTTCAAGTCCATGTGTGATCCAATTCTTCCAGAATGTAGGACAAGAGCTCAGGATATAAAAATCTGTCACATTGACTCTTTGTTCTTGCAAAAAGGCAGAGGGTCTACTGAGTTGATTAACACTTAAGCTGTCCACGGACAGCAAGGCTAGAAGAGCGCACTGTAACACACACCTTCTTGGGCTCCTGCACCTGTCTGCATGCTCTCCCTCAAATGGGGTTTGAGCGGCGGTGGTGACCGAACAGATGAGCCACACCCCTGTTGCCATCCTGCAAAGGGGTTCAGGGGACTCTCCCGTTTCAAAATGTTGTCTCTCAGGGAAACTCATTAGAGACTTGGTGACCAGAGTTTCTAGTGGGGGCTGATCATGCAGGCATGTTTGCTTAGCATGTACTAAAATTTCAGACTCCTGGAAGGAAAGCAGATCTTCAGGATAAACATATTGTTTGCACAAAATGCTTAGGTATAGTGAATGTTTCTTATCAGACAATAATGTGAACTCTCCCCAAATTCAAGTTCCCAGATACCAGCCAAGGGCAATCTTGCAAGCAGGTTTTTCTAAGGACAACAGTATCAGGCTTGCTATGCTCTTTTCTGCACAGTATGATGTGGCGAACGGTTCAAAAAGTTTTTGCCCAATCAAGCTCATCCTTGTTTCCCTCTTCGGTTATGATGAGAAACACACTCCTGGTGTAGCCCACTTATCTGAGGAGGAATATATGACATATAGGAAATAAAGCTGGGTCTCCAGAAGACCTCAGTCAAAATCAACCAACAACCCTGGGTGGTCTCCGTATGTGAGGAACTCAGCTGAGATAGGCAGAGCTGTCCAGCTGAGTCCAGCTTAGGTAAGCTGACCCTCAGTCAATCCTTAGGTGACCCTTACATCTGTGAGAATAATTGTTTTAAGCCACTGTGTTTTGGGGTGGTTTGTGGCAGTAGCTAAATGATACACGAATTTAACACTCCCAATAGCACTATTAGGTAATTATTATTATTATTATTATTATTATTGAGACAGGTTTTTGCTCTGTCACCCAGGCTGGACTACAGTGGCATAATCTCAGCTCACTGCAACCTCTGCTTCCTGGGCTCGAGCGATCCTCCTGCCTCATTCTCCCAAGTACCTGGGACTACAGGCACATGCCACCACGCCCAGCTAATTTTTGTATTTTTTTTTCCTTGCAGAGATGGGATTTTATCATTGTTGCCTAGGCTGGTCTTGAACTCCCAGTCTTAAGCAATCTGCCCACCTCAGCCTCCCAAAGTGCTGGGATTACAGGCATGAGCCACTGTGCCTGGCCAAGGTAAATATTATGAACTTCATTTTATAGATGAGGAAACTGAGAAAACCAAAGAGGGAAATTAAGGTCCCATTTCTCCATAGTCCCACAGCTTCTAAGTGGAAGGGCCAGGATCTGAAGGCAGAATTTCGGCTCCAGAGCCTGCATGCCTAACAATTGCTTTCTGCCATTTTGGAGCTTCAGCTGGAACTGGAAGAATGCCAGAGCCTCAGGTAAGAATAGGCACATCTTGTAAGGGAAGCAGTTGGGAGGCCAGCAAGAGAGAAGAGAAATAATTGTGTTAGAGAATCATGGAAAATCATGTTAGAACCTTCCTCTCCTAGCTTTGTTTTGAATGTAATGTTGTGAAGGCAAGCTTTGAGATCTCAGGGGAAAAATAGAATACATCTCAGAATCATGTTGAGAAAACCTTGATGATGATGATGATTAATAGAGACTGACATCTGCTAAGTGGTGGATACTGCTAAGCACTTGTAGTAATCATTGGTGCTGTCCAAAAATACCTTCATTTTTTCTCTAGGGCCCACAGTAGAATTTCACTTTCTTGGTTTCTGGAAGTAGAAATGGCCAACTGATTGACTTTAGTCCAGAGTCAGCAAACTACATTCTTCAGCCTGTAAGCTAAGAATGATTTCTACGTTTTTTATAGCATCGTAAAAAAAAATAAAATATGTGAAAGAGACCATATGTGGTTCACAAAGCTGAAACTTTTTACTATCTGGCCCTTTACAGAGAAAGTTTGTTAATCCCTGTTGTAGTCAATACATTGACAGTGGAGGTGGCATGTGTCACATGCGGGTGGAAGCTTTTAAGAGCCAGCGTATGATTTTTTCCACTTCCTCTTTTCTTCTGTCCTGGTTACAGAGAGAGGATCTCAGACTGGAGTGAGGATGGCACAGGTGGAACCTTTACCTGACTTGCCATGGACATGCAGTATGAGAAAGGCATAACATTGTTGTGATTTTAAATCACTGAGACTTTTCTTTTTATTACTGAGGAAAACCTAGACTATACTGACTTATGTAGCACTTTACAGACATTTAATCCACACAATTGCCTTATAAGATATAAGGCAATATAACTATATCTTGGATCAGATAATTTAAAACACATGAATACCACCATACTCCATATCATCATCATAGCTCTCTTAGACTATTGTCACAGCTCCTGATGGCTTTTCTGATGGCATTCCTGCCTCTTACAGTCTGTTCTTATTAGTCAGAGACATCCTTTAAGAATTATAATAGATTATTCCAGGATTTCATTTGTGGCAATGACTGGCTAGGTGGTTTGGGCTAGTCTTCTCACTTAATACAACCAGGGAAGCTGGATAAAAATATTTTAAAAAATGTTTCAAGGCATCAGAGAGCTACCAAGGAAGTGACAAATTATAGGGCAAGGATCTGGGAGGGGAGAGGAATGGAGAGATGTGGGTCTGGCATTTGGGGCTATTTGCCCCTAATGACTGGTTTTAATTCTGAAAGTGGAGCTGAAAATCTGAGAAGCTGATTGGAGCTTTCTATGGACTCACAATGCCAGTAGATAAAAAATTTGGGTTCAAGCCTTGTTGAAAAGGAGGGTCTTGATAAGCACCCAAGGCTTTCAAGTGGGACTCTAAAGGGCCGCACCCTAGGAGTAAGAGTGAATGAAAGTAGACCAGTTTCCAGAGGATCTGACGCCAGCTCTGAATCATCTCAATCCCTATCTGCCTTAAGATAGTCGGAAATGGCTAAAACACCATAAATCAGCCTTGATTTATTATTTTGTTGGTAGTCTAGACCAGGGTTTCTGAACCTGAGCAGTACTGACATTTTGGACCAGGTAATTCTTTGCTGTGAGGGGCTGATCTGTATATTGTAGGAGGTTTGTTAGCATCCCTGGCCTTTACCCACCAGTTTCCAATAGAACCTTCTCAGTCATAACAATAAAAATGGCCATTGCCAAATATCCCCAGGAGGGCAAAAGGCAGATTCAGTTTATAGTGTGCTATATCTCTAGCTGTTACATTGTGAATAGCACCAAAATGTTGAGGAAATGTTCTCTTAGTATGTGACAACTATTATCCGATTCAGTGGACTTTGCTTGTGTCACTGATGAATGAATCCAATTCTTTGTTGTTTCACTTTTGTCTTGTTCATTAATGCGAATGAATGTGCCAGTCAACATTCATGCTACGGCTACACTTGTCTATCACTTAAAAGCATACAAGAGTTTGGCAAAAATCAACAAAAACATTTTATGAGAATCAATTGGCTATATGAAATTTATCATAATGAGTATTTGTACCTTTTATTATTACCTGTAAATTGATTTATTTGTTTCAAAGAACTTTTGGATTGTTGACCCTCTCTGTTGTGTGGTTGTTTGCTATTTCAGTAATTTCTGTTTTTTAAAAAAAATTATTTCATTTTTGCTCTTTGCTTAGTTTTAATTGTGTGTGTGTGTGTGTGTGTGTGTGTGTGTGTGTGTGTGACAGAGTCTTGCTCTGTCACCCAGATTGGAGTGCAGTGGTGTGATCTTGGTTCACTGCAAGCAGCCTTGACCTCCTAGGCTTAGGTGATCCTCCCACCTCAGCCTCCTGAGTAGCTGAGACCACAGGCATGCACCACCATACCTAGCTATTTTTGTATTTTTAGTAGAGATGGGGTCTCGCTATGTTGCCCAGGCTGGTCTTAAACTCTTGAGCTCAAGGAATCTGCCCATCTCGGGCTCCCAAAGTGCTGAGATTATAGGCGTCAGCCACCGTGCCCAGCCGGTTTTAATTTGTATTCTTTTACTTCTTGAGGTAGAAGTAATTATTACTGTGTAACAAGTTACCCGAAAACTTAGCAGTTAATAAAAACATAATCATTTGCTCATTTCCCTTTTTATCAGCCTTGTTCTATTTTCCTCCTTTCTTTTTCTTTTTCTATTTTTTTGTTCTTTTCTTCATTCTCTTTCTGCCTTCCTCCCTTCTCACCTTTCCTTCCTCTGCTTAATTGCTTAAAATATGGGATTGAAATAAATTAAAGACGAAAGCAGAGGTGGTAAACTAAATGGCCAACAGGCTGAATCTGGTCAGCACATCTTGGTAGCTTGTACAGTGTTCTAATCATTGGAAGTCTACATTAAAAAAAAAGGGGTGAGGTGGCTGGGTTTGCTAGCTTCTTCCTGTAGTCCCAGTGTGTTGCAGGAGGATTGCTTGAGGCCAGGAGTTCAAGACCAGCCCGAACAACAAAGCAAGACCCCATCTCTACCAAAAAAAAAAAAATTAGCCAGGCATGTTGGCATGCACCTGCAGTCGTAGCTTACTCAGGAGGTCGAAGTGGGAGGATCACTTGAGCCCAAGAGTTTGAGGCTGCAGTGAACTATAGTCACAACAGTCCAGCCTGGGTGACAGAGTCATTCCCTGTCTCTCTTAAAAAAAAAAAAGCAGGGAGCATGAGGGGGCTAGTTTTCTCTTAAAAAAATCAGATGTGACAACAAAGGCTCTGTTTTTCCACATGGAAACAATAAGCCAGAGGTACTTCCTTTAATCATCTCTTTTTAATTCCTTGAAAGCCTATTAGACCTCTTTTAAGCCAAATTATTTGTCCATAAGCTTCATCACTCCCTATTGCCAATTACAATCTTACCTTGCTTAATTCTGTCCTCGGAGTCCCATAGGCACTGAAGTTTGAGGCTTCTGAAATAAAACTGTATAATCTTCACTTTCCAAATTTACAAGGAGAGTTCCTTCTCTTCAAAAACAGCCACCCTCCAACAAAACAATATGAGAAAATAAAACCAAAACTAAAGGCAGCACATAATGAAGCAACCTCTCTTTTTACGTTGCATAGTCACATCTCCAGTTACTCTTATGAGTGGAGGTACAGGAAAGGAGGCAGGGATTGGTCTAATAAGCTATGCACTGGTTAGTTCTGGTAGTTCTCCACAGTGGGTGGCCAGTGCCCATGGGATTATTATGGAGCAGAGGGCTAACCACTTTCTGAATACCTCCTTATACATCTCCTTCAGGCCAGATACAAATTGTATTAGTTAGGGTTCTCTAGATAACAGAATCAATAGCAGATACACACACATACACACTATCTATCTACCAATCTGCTAATAGATCAAGATATTGATTTTAAGGAATTGGCTAAAGTAATTATGGAGGCTTGGAAGTCCACATTCTGCAGGGTGGTCTGGCAGGCTGGAGATCTACAAGAGCTGGCACTGCAGTTCAAGTCCAAAGGCCGTCTGCTGCAGAATCCCCTCCTGCTTGGTCAGTCTTTTGTTCTATTCACACCTTCAACTGATTGGATGAGGCCTAACCACATACGCAATCTGCTTTAATCAGAGTCCACTGATTTACCTGTAAATCTCATACAAAACACTCTCACAGAAACATCTAGAATAATGTTTGACCGAATATCTGGACCCCATGGCCCAGCCAAGACAACATGTAAAATTGACTATCACATGCATGTTAAATTTTGATTTATCCATTCACTCAGTATTTTTTTTTTTTTTGAGACAGAGTCTCACTCTGTCACCCAGGCCGGAATGCAGTGGCGCAATCTTGGCTCACAGCAGCTTTCACCTCCCAGGTTCAAGAGAGTCTCCTGCCTCAGCCTCCTGAGTAGCTGGGATTATAGGTGCCTGCCACCGTGCCCAGATAATTTTTGTATTTTTAGTAGAGACGGGATTTCACCATGTTGGCCAGGCTAGTCTCCAACTCCTGACCTCTGGTGATCTGCCTGCCTCAGCTTCTGAAAGTTCTGAGATTACAGGCATGAGCCACATGCTTGGCTTCACTGAGTAAATATTATGAGCACCATCTATACCCCAGGTACTATTCAAGGTGCTAGGAATAGTGTAGTGAATAAAATAGCCAAGATCACTGCTTTTTTGGGGTTCACATGCTTTTGGGAGAGATAGTCAGGTAGTGATATGTGTTACGGAAAAAAATTAAAACAAGATGGGGTCTGAAGAGGATGTTACTCTAAATAGAAAAGGCAGAGAAGGTGTCTCTGTGATGTCATTTGAGAAGCACCTGAATGAAGAGAGGGAGTGAGCCATGTGAATATTTAGGGGAAGAATTTTCATTTTCAAGAGTAAGGAGGCGCACAGCCTGGATGTGTCTGAGGAACAGCAAGGAGGCCAGTGTGGGAGGAGCTGACTGGGGGAGGAAGACAGGAGGAGCAGGCGAAGCAGGACCTTGTGGGGTCTTAAGAGGTTCCTTTGTTGAAGGATCCAAGAAGAGGGTCCAGGTAAGTGAATTCACACCTCTGTGTTGACACAGGGGACAAGTCCTTTCTGGGTGGGCTTCAGGATGTTGGGTACTCCCTTACTCTCTCTCACCTTCTCCCCATTCTCCTAGGGTTGGCTCCCCAGGTTTTCTTTTCATTCTTCAGCATCAGGTGTCTGCTCATTTCCTCAGAACCTACTGTCTCCCCCACTCCGCTCCCAGTGATGAAGGAAATCCCAGTCCCTTAGAGTGTTGTGCAAATTCTGCCACCTCTGGTGTCAGCAGGATATGAGCAGAGTCTCAATCTGTTCTAGCTCCTGCTGACTCTGCAGAGAGGGGAGGACCAGCTCTGGTCCCATGGTAGGAAAAAGGTGGGGGGCTAAAGTAAATTAGGGGTGTTTCAGCTTCCATTTGTTCTATCTGCAGGCGGGGTTTGCCCAGGTTTTCTCTTTAGCCCGTGGCAAACACAATTCACCTCTGTGATGTAGCTGTTGTTTTCTGGCTAGTCCGGGGGCTGGCAAACTATGGCTGATGAGCTCAAACCCATCGGCCTGTTTTCTTCAAGCTTCACACTCCTTTCTGGTGGAATGATCTGTGGCTGCTTTTGTACTACAACAATAGTGATGAGTAGTTGCAACAGACACCTTGTGGCTGAGAAGCCTGAAATATTTACTATCTGGCTCTTTACAGAAAAATTTTGCCCACCCAAGTCTAGTCTCTGAGAGAGATATGTATTTCTTCTAATAAAGTCTACTTGCAAAGCAGTAATTCTGGCCTGATGATGCGAAAGTGCTCTCTTCTGCTCAGCTTGGTCCCTTCATCATGGAGGGTCCCACATAAATAGACAAGGCCTCTGACTGAGCCATCTGGTTAGATGGCATCATAGTCACCTGATTTGCCTCTAATCCCTAAGATTCTCTCCTGAGAGGAAGAGGGGAGGCTTAAGTTCAGCCTGCCACACCTGTAGTCTTCAGTTAAATTTTTGGTGTATGACTCATGGCTGTTAACAGAAATGTATGTGTTCAAAATAATGTGGAGGATTTTTCAAACTACCAGAGAGGAAAGTGTTAACACATGTTCATAGAAAAGTGAGTCTGTTGAGAAATTAAACATGATTGTTATCCATAGTTGTACTTGGATGTGTGTTTTACCACTAGATATTTTAAAAATATTTTAATATTAATGTGAATGGATTTGACATGTGTTCAGTAGAGAAGGCTGGAGTCTCAGAGTTGAATGTAATTTGGAGAAAACACACTTCCTCATTCTTGACGTACCAAGTTTAAGAATTTCTTGTGGCTGGGCGTGATGGCTCATGTCTGTAATCCCAGCACATTGGAAAGCTGAGGTGGGTAGATCATGAGGTCAAGAGATTGAGACAATCCTGGTAAACATGGTGAAATCTCATCTCTACTAAAAATACAAAAATTAGCCAGGTATGGTGGTGCACACCTGTAGTCCCAGCTACTCAGGAGGCTGAGGCAGGAGAATCACTTGAACCCGGGGGTGGAGTATGCAGTGAGCCAAGATCGCACCACTGCATTCCAGCCTGGCAACAGAGTGAGACTCCATTAAAAAAAAAAAAAATTCTTGCATGACACTGGGCATGGTAGTACTCTCCTATAGTCCCAGCTACTTGGGAGTTGGAGTCAGGAAGATTTCTTGAATCTAGGAGTTTGAAGTGTCAGTGAGCTATGATGGCACCACTGCACTCCAGCCTGGGTGACAGAGTAAGACTCCATCTCTAAAAAACACAGTAATTTCTCTTGTGAGGACCGTCAGATAGAGTTCATGTGGTCTGTAGTAGACATATGTTGTTTCCCCATTGCTTCTCCCTTTGGTGACTTGCGTCTCTTTTATTTCATGTGGTCTTGTTGGGCATGTGGTTAGAACTCACTTGTAAATGTACCCTATTTGTCTGGTCATAGTTATGGGTCCAGGGAAGGCATGTGACCCAGGCTGCAGCATCCTTCCTTTTCTTGTGCGCTTTGGTGTTGGGTTGCCCCACATTGGGTGCCACTGTCGGGGTCACCACCTGCAGTGGTGTGTCCTGCAGACCCTGACTCAGTGACAGATGAATAAAGTACACTGACACACAGATATTATGCTTTGACAGTTTGACTGAGTGACTGGCAGCTCCACCACTCGGTGAGACTCACATTTATTTAGAAAAGTTTAATTGACAAAGACTTTAGTCAACACCACTAGACTAAAAGATTAAAAGACAGGTTCCTATGTCCAAAGCAAACTCCATTAGTGGGTAATATTTCTGGTTGTCTTCCCCCCAAGAGGGCCATCTGGCTCAAAGTTTAGTTTTAAGACCACATGAGTAAATGAGTTACTTGGATAAACTCCCCCCATACCCTAGCTATTTGCTTTTCTTATTAACTAAATGTAAAGGGAATTTAGGCTGCCTTCAGCCGAAACTTCTCCTGAAACTATGAAAAAAGGCTTAGGCCTTCCAAAAGGGTTTGAGACTATATTCTGTACCTTTCTCTAATATTTTTCTCCTTAATATTTTTGCCACCACCCTGAGTGAACTCCCACACTTTGGTGGCTGGTGCTCTCACTTTCTTCTTTACCTTTCTAAGTTTCCTGCTTTACCCCAAGATGACGCGGAGTTTTAATTTGCACTGGATAATTGGAGTACATTGTAAAATTTATTTAAAATACTCCTTAAATTTGAAAAACTTGATTGTATTTTTTAATAGGAATAAATTGTGTTTTCATAACAATATCACTAGTCTCATTTACTCTACTGTGATGTGGCTTACCACTCCCCATCAAGAGGTGGAGTCCAATACTCTCTTCTTAAATATGGGCTGGCCCTAGTGACCAGTTCACCTAGTAGAATGCAGCACAAGGGACAAATAATAGGATCAATCAATTTTCATACCCGTTAACCAGCACCCAGATCAAGAAATGGAACATTCGCAGCACCCAGAGGCTCCTTTGTGTCCCTATCCACTAGCCCCTGCCCAGGGTAATGTCTATTTTCTCTTCTGATGCCATGACTTAATTTTGCTTGTTTGTGAATTCTGTCTAAATGGAATCTTTTGTGTCTGGTTTCTTTTGCTTCACTTTATGTTTGTGATATTCATTCATGTTTTTGTGTGTGGTTGTGCTTGTTTGTTCTCATGGCAGTATTCCATTCTATGAATATACCATAAATTATTCATCCAATATACTGTTGGGTCATTTCCAGTTTGGGGCTATTATGAATAGTGCTGCTATAAACATTCTTGTCTTTGGTAAACATATTGTATACATTGCTGTTGGGTATATAATTGGAGCGAAAGTATGTATGTTCATCTTCTAGTTGATACTGCCAAACAGTTTTCCAAAGAGGTTATATGAATGCACATTCCCACTGGCACTGTGTTAGAATTCTAGCTCAACATCTTTGCTTGTGGTTTTCGCTTTAGCTATTTAGTGAGTGAGCTATTTTGTTTCAAAGCAGTATTTGATTTCAAATTGTTGAAAGACTAACCAGTTGAATATTAGAATCAGTAGATACCATTCTTTAAGAGATCGCAAAAGCCCATAATTTTTAGGACTTTTAAGAAAATGTTCCTATATTACATGTCAACCATGTGTAAATATTTTGCTGCATTATTTTTTAAATGCATGTATAATTGCAATGTGTATATTTTGGGAGTACATGCCTACTTTAGACCATACTGATATAAACTGAGTGGCTCCAAATTAAGAAAGTCCTCTGATTTAGACATAACATCAGTGAGCACCTCACACTCTGATGAAAGAAACATTACCTAAGTTTTCCAAGCATCACAGATTGGGAATGAAATTAAAGTCACAGTTACTGTCCTTTACAAAATATTATTTTCTGTTTCTTCCTCTATCCACTATGTGAAACTGCAACCTTTCTCTCTACTCCTCATAGTAGTTCAGTGAGTCCTCCAGGATGGCCTCTGTATTCTCTGAGATATAAGAGCAAGGCACCCAACATCTTCTGGCTCTCCTTTGCTGGGGTAAAGTCTCGGGTCACTGCCCAAGCCCACTAATGTCATACTCTACTGCAATGCCAGCTGTACTTTCTCTGATGCTGCTGATAACGTTGGCACAGGATTTTGCTAATCCTTGCATCTTCAAGGTCCTGTGGAAGTTTTAACAAAACAGATCTTTTTAGTTTCACCTGCTTTTAAGATCCATGGTCCCTGGATTAGAGGACACTGGGGCTGGCCGCCACTGGGAGGCACCAAGACTCTTCCCTCCCCTCTGACCTTGTCTTGATGTCACTGAACTCAATTTGTGTGCTTTAACTTTCTCTTCCCTTTGGGTGAGTTACTTCCCAGGAGTCCTGTGGCCTCTCCTGTAAGCAATCCTAGCAATATTACCTCACCCTCTGCCAGCTGTGCCCAGGCCTGGGTGAGTCCTGAGAGCTTGGTCTCAAGCTGAGACTCATCGTGTGTCCTCATTGGCATGGGTTAGTCCTGGTTTATGACTGTTGTACTGGCATAATTATTAACAGCTCTCCCTTTCCTTCTTGAAAGCCTCCTGCTTTGAACGGTTAATTGTATATGGTACCCTCTCTGAAGCCATCTTTAGGAAAATGTTACAGAAGTAAAACAGAATCAACAACACTTTTAGAATAGTCGAGAAATACACTGTAGAGTAGAATTTTCACTTCCGATGGCTGGAGTGAACATTGTAGTAATCTCCTAGCCTGTGAGTCCTGCCTTGCCTCTCAGCCCCCAGCTGGCAGCTACTTGGCTCCATCTACAGGCTCTGTTCTGCTCTGGCGGAAGACTATTTCTTCCTTTCTCAGAAGGAGCTCCTGTGATTGAAAGAGATCACAAGTGGGGGATTGAAGGAGTTGGGGTGGGATGCTCTGAAACCCAGCCAGAGGTTAATCATTGTGGTGGGTCTTCCCCATACCCTTGTGCCTAGTTTTCCTAACCTGGCCTCGGCTGTGCTCTGGAGACAGTTTCTATTTCATGTGTTTCCTAGCTCTGAATGGGCCCTAATGGTCTCTTGCCATTTCCTCCAATCCTCAGCCTGCTTTGGACCTGGACTCTGGCTGTTGACCTCAGTGACACAGGATCTGCCATCCACTGCAGCTCTCTTCACATGGCCTACCTTACCCTGTTGCCTCTCCCGCTTCCCCAAAGTGCAGTTTGTTCTTTTTGGAAGCTGTGCTGTAACCCCTCTTACTTGCATGTGGGATTTCCACCAGGAAGGCAAGGTACTGTAGCAGAAAGGGCAAGGGCTCTGAATTCAAAAGACCTGATTCAGGTCCTACTTTAGCAATTAGACATGTGTCCTTGGATGAATCACCAAGATACCTAACCTGAATAAAAATCCCCTCATCTGTGGTAGGTAGAATGAAATTGCCACTTGAAAACAGATGAATTGACTTCTGAACTCAGAGAATTTCCTACTGATTTTGTTTGGTATCAATCAGTTGTCTGGGGCTGGGTTAATCTTTGGAAAAGTCAGATTTTTGAACTTGAGGAACTAAGGCTGTTTGTCAAGGATACTGGGAGAGTCAGCTTGGAACCAACTTGATTCCCACCTTAATTTTAGGGGAAAGTTCAGCCAGCTTCAGAAGCTGGGCTATTCACCTAGCCAATTGCTTCAAGCCCAGATAGGTCTTGAATCAGACAACTCTCACAGGAGAGTGTAACTAGCATCTTTTCCCCATCTCATCTTGTTGGTTTTGGGAGTGAGATGAGATTGGGCAGATAAATTTGCCAGGAATGGAGAAGGGCCTGATACTCTTAAATCTCTGTCTTTCAGAAATACTTAGTTCATTTTATCTTATTTTATTTATTATTTATTTATTTTTTGAGACAGGGTCTTATTCTGTCATCCAGGCTAGAGTGCAGTGGCACAGTCATGACTCACTGCAGCTTCAAGCTCCCAATCTCAAGTTATCCTCTCACCTCAGTCTTCCAAGTAGCTGGGACACAGACATGTGCCACCATGCACGGCTAATTTTTTTTTTTTTTTTTGTATTTCTTGTAGAGACAGGGTTTCACCGTGTTGCCCAGGCTGGTCTTGAACTTCTGGGCTCAAGCCATCTGCCCACCTTGGCCTCCCAAAGGCCTGCATTTACAGGCATGAGCCACTGTGCCCAGCACTTAGTTCTTTTTAAATATAATCTAAAGTAAGGAGAAAGAGCCTTATTTTCATCATTTCATACTGAATTACATTCAGAATGAATTGAGAACCCGTATGTTATAAGCATCCATATTAAGGACCAAAAATATAAAACAGAAATAGCAAGGCCATCCAGATAGCTCTGTTCTTCCTGGAATGGGCGATGGCAGCTGAGAAAAGCAGGATTTCAGGAAACATCTCCCTCTTGTGCAGAAAGCCCCAGTCTGGGATTCAAATCTGATTAAGTGAGTCAGACTTACATTTATTACTGTGTATTACACACATTTTTCAGCATTCAGAAGTGAGTGGTGTCTCTGTGGATTTGGCCAGTTCCTGGCAATTATGCACTTGGCTGCTAGTGCAAACCAGCATGCCAAATGCCTGGAGTGATGATCCATGTCTGAGCAGCTTTCAGTCTGGGAAGGATATTGTCCAAATACCACGTTCCTTCCCAAGGTGCCCAAATCCTGCTTACAGTTCTGTCCTTTAAATCTATGTATCATGAAACTTGACCAGAAAGGATATGGCCACATCCCTTTGCCCCTTTCAGCTTCCGCAGCAAACACCTGGGGGAACTTGCATTGATTTTGCAGCATCTGGCGGCTGCTTAGTCCAGAAGTATTTTCGTGCCTAGTGCCTTAATCAGAAAATTACATTCTGAACCTAATCTGTCAGGTGGATTATTAGAAAACACTAATTCTTTCAGAGACTAAGTCTGGAAGCCTGGTGAAATGCCAACTGAGTGATGGCATTCTTTTTCTGAAATGCCCTTCTGGCTTTATTTTCATGGGTATTAGCCAATCTGTCCAAATTGTAGCTGATTCACACTTGTTTGCACTTCAGCAAACAGCCCTGTATTAGAAAGAGAGTCTGTCTCTTTGCACGCGCTGTACAGCAGTGAGTGCTGATAAAGCCAAAAACTTTTAATAAATTTAGCAAGGACTGTCTTGGTATACAATTGGCCCTCTGTCTCCACTGGTTCTGCATCCACAGAGTTAAGCGACCATGGATTGAAAATATAGTATCTGTGGGATGCAGAAACCACACATATGGAGGGCCAACTTTTCTTATCATTGGGTTCTACAGTGCTGGCTATGGGACTTGAGCAATTTAGTATCTGCTGGGGGTGAGGGTGACGGATGTGGGAGTGTGTCTTGGAACCAATCCCTTTCAGATGCCAAGGGATGACTACATATGGAGAGGACTAAAATGTAGGCTCAATGAGGTGGGAATTTGGTCTGTTTACCATTTGTTGAATGAATAAGTAAGTGAATGAGCTTGTGAGGCTGAGGCGGAAGGATGGCTTGAGTACAGGAGTTCAGGATCAGCCCAGGCAACACAGCAAGAATCCTGTCTTAAAAATATAATAATGAAAAATAAATAAATAAGCAAATGGATAATTATAAACCTACCCTCTTCTTAATTACATAGTAAATGTCATCTTGTCCATTTCTTATTTCCTTTTATATTTCTGACTTTCTTTTTATTCAATTTAGATAGAAGATAGTTAAAAGCCTTTCTCTATGAAATAGGCAAATGGAAAGTGAAGACGCCTTGACTGGGGTCCTGTGCCCACTTGTCAGTCTTTTCACTTATCCCTCACTTCCTCCCATGAGCTTTGCTACTGTCTTCAAGAAGTAGCCCCACTTCCCTGCTTTCTCAGCTGGTGGCCTGGCCTTCTATCTGCCCCTAAGATTCTATGTGGTCACGACAACACTCACGTTTTTTCCGCTAGTCCAAATGAGGCATCTCTTTTATCATGGAAACCCCTTCTCTTCTGTGGAAACTTGCAGCATTAGTTACTCCTCTCTCCTCTGCTTTTTCTTCACTATTGGCTTTTTGGAGTCCACAGAAGAGCTCAAGCCTTTCCAATATTAAAACAAACAAACAAACAAACAAACAAACATAACACAAAAGCACAAAAACAAAACAAAACAACTGCCACACCCCCAAACCAAAAAAATCCCACTTAGCACCATATCGCTTTTACCTTCACAGCCCAGTTTTTCAATAGAAAGATCCATATTCAGAGATTCTATTTTCTTACTTCTTTTTTATCCTTTGTAAAATTAAATAGGAAAAAGGGTTTTGTTTTTCCAGAAGGAAAATATAAAATTAGAAAATCAGAACAATGTCTCTCCTTTAAGAATAGAAACAAAATTTTTTTTCCCATGCTAGCTAGATTTACTAGGATAAGCATATAAATCCCAAATCAGATTACATTTTGTTTTGACAGCAAAGTAGAAAAGCACAAGATCAATATTTTATTGTAAGACTTGTTTATAATCTAAGAAGCACTGCATGCAATTCCACATGATTCCCTGTCCTAGCTCCTTTGCTCAGATGGTCCTCTGATGTCCTGCAGGTCCTTTGCTGGGCTGTCTTCTAACTCCACATGCTTGCCTTTAGCTGTCTTATTGTTTCTGTGGTTTCAGCTGCCAGCCATCCAGTGACTTCCTAATCACCACCTCTGGCCATACTTTGTTGAGTTTCAGACTCATGTATACAAACAGCTCCATCCTGATGGTCCCCAGGCAGTAAAAATCAACGTGTACAAGACTGAACTTAGTGTCTCTTTCTTAAACTTGCCTCTCTTCCACATCCCTGTAGCCCCACACCTGAGAGTCATCATAGCTCTTCCTTCCCTGTCGCTGTCTGTATTTAATTGGTGACTGAGTATTATTGCCTTTTCAGCTTTTTAATACTTCCTATTTTGGCCTCCTTCTCTCCATTCCCATGGTGATGGCCCCAGTTCATACCTTATTATTTTTCAGCCTTTGAGTTTTCCACCTACCCACTTCCTCCTGTTCATACACTTCCCCAATGTTTTCTCCAAGTGAATATTTTGATGATGTTGAAGGGATCACTTTAAAATGCATATCTGATCATCTCATTTCCCTGTTGAATACGCTTTACTAGCTCCTCAATGCCCAGAGGATAAAGCTCACACCTTTAGCATAGCATAAAAGATTAAAGTTTGTTACTTGTCCTCCTTTCCTCAACTATGCATCTTAGCTTTCACAGGGATCTCAGACTCAAAGGTCTATAGTGGAGGGTATAGTGGTGACTAGGTAGGGCTGCTGTGAACTAGAGGGTTCATAATCCCATTGAAAAGGGTGAACTGGCTGGGCATGGTGGCTCATGCCTGTAATCCCAGCACTTTGAGAGGCCGAGATGGGCAGGTCATGAGGTCAGGAGTTTGAGACCAGCCTGACCAACATGGTGAAGCCCCATCTCTACTAAAAATACAAAAATTAACTGAGTGTGGTGGCATGTGCCTATAATCCCAGCTACTCAGGAGGCTGAGGCAGGGGAATCACATGAACCTGGGAGGTGGAGGTTGTGGTGAGCTGAGATCGCACCACTGTACTCCAGCATGGGCAACAGAGGGAGACTCTGCTTAAAAAAACAAACAGAGCAAAAAAACAAAAACAAAACAACAAAAACAAAAAAAGGGTGAACCATTGCTACAGACCAAATTTTCTCTCCAAAATTTGTTTGCTGAAATCCCAACCCTTGATTTCATGGCATTAGGAGGTAGGGGCTTTGGTAGGTGATTAGGTCATAAGGATGGAACCCTTATGAACCCTTATGAATGGAACCCTTCTTTTTGCCATTATAAAAGAGATCCTAGAGTTCCTTAGTCCCTTCCACCATGTGAGGCACAGTGAGAAGACGGTCCTCTGTGAACAAGGAAATGAGACCCTACCAGACACTGAATCTGAATGCCTTGATCTTGGACTTCTTATCCTACAGAATTATGAGAAATAAATTGTTGTTGTTTAAGCTACAGTCTACAGTGTTTTGTTAAAGCAGCCTGAATGAACAGTCACTCTTTGCCTCCAGCCAATTATTGGTGAGTGGGAATTTGGGCTTAGTGTGGACAAACTAACAACTTCTTTTTTCATGAGAAGGTGGATTTTTACATCAAACTTTCTGTTTAAGAAGTGTTAGAAACTAATTTTAAAACATTAAAAATTAAAAAAAAAAATGAGACAGAGTCTCACTCTGTTGCCTAGGCTGAAGTGCAGTGGCACAATCTTGGCTCACTGCAACCACCACCTCCTGGGTTCAAGCAATTCTTCTGCCTCAGCCTCCTGAGTAGCTGGGATTAGAGGCGCCTGCCACCATGCCTGGCTAATTTTTGTAATTTTTGTAGAGACGGGGTTTCACCATGTTGGCCAGGCTGGTCTTGAACTCCTGACCTCAGGTGATCTGCCTGCCTCAGCCTCTCAAAGTGCTGGGATTACAGGCATGAGCCACTGCACCCAGCCAATCATTGCATTTTTTAAATGTTCATTATCAAAGTGAAAAAGAAAAACAAACATATAACCTGTATACCAGATTAAACATGTCTGTGTAAGATTGTGCAAGACTGATGCCCGTGTCTATAAGCTCTTTCTGAATTCTGATTCTTAATCATGTGGAATTGCTTCTGGTACCCTAAATATGTACTATGCCTCCTTACCTTTGTTTTTGCTGGCTTTCTCTGTTTGGAATGCCCTCTTTCATCCTCACACTCCTTCCATTCCACTCTTACTCTTATCTCAAATATATGGTAAGGATTTTGAAATGTATCTTTATTTGTCAAGACTCCTCACATGGGAGGAAGAGTGGAGCAAGATGGTGAACTCTTCAGTGATTTTCACCCCATAGAAACATCAATTTGAACAACCACCTACACATGAAAATATTTTCACAAGAGTAAGGAAACCAGTTGAGAGATTATAGTACCTTGTTGTAGCACAATAATAAGAAAAGATGTACTGAAGTGGGTAGGAAGAACAGTTTTACATTATACATGTCATTCTTTCTCCAAGCCCAGGCAGCATAGTGCAGAGACAGCTATCATTTGCTTGGGAGAAAGAGAGGGAAGGGAGCACAGGACTTTGCCTGGAATCTAACACCAGGCCCATAACCATAAAACCCAGCACCGAGAAGGCCCCTCAGGCCCCCAGACTCCAGGCTGGTACCCAAGAATGCAGCCTTTAGATCCACCCTAGTCCCAAGCAAGACCACACAGCCCCAGGCTTCAGGCTTATATGGTAGATTTGATCTTTGACCCACATCACTGCTGAGCAAACATCAGTGGCTCCATGCTTTGGTCAGCCTTTGGTGTCTGGTAGCCCTCAGTGTCCCTGGGTGTCTCATGTACCTCATGCTTGTCACTGCAGGTCCTGGGCTTCTGGCTGTGCCACACTGGCCACAGCAGGCACTAGAATTTTGATGTACCCCAGTGCTGTTGCTGCTACAGGGCTTTTCCAAACAAAGCCAGTCTCTGAAAGCTGGAATAAGTGCCTATTTCTTCAAATATGCTGACATTGGTGCACAGCCACAAGGATCAAGAACAATTAGGAAACGTGACATCACCAAAAGAACACAATGAGATGCCATTAACTGTTGTTAAAGAAATGAAGATGTATGAACAGCCTGACAAATAATTCAAAATAGCTGTTTTAATGAAGCTCTTTGAACTTCGAAACAATACAGAGAAACATTTCAATGAAATGAGGAAAACAATAGGTGACCAGAATGAGAAATGCAGTAGAGGGCATCAATAGCAGAACTGATTATGCAGAGGAAAGAATCTGTGAACTCAAAGACAGGTAATTTGAAAATATACAGTCAGAGGAGAAAAAAGAATACAAAAGAATGAAGAAAGTTTATTGAATTTATGGAGCAGCATCAAAAGAGCAAACATTCAAGTAGTAGTTTAAGAAGGAGAAGAGAAGAATAAAGGAGTAAGAAGTCTATTTAAAGAAATAGTAGCAGAAAATTTTCCAAACCAAAATGTGGTATATATGTATAATGAAGAAAGGTGCAAGTATCCAGGTACAAGAAAGTCAATGGTCTCCAATCAGATTCAATCCAAATAAGGTTACCCCAAGACATTATAATAAAACTATAAAAAAACCAAAGACAGAGAGAATCCTGAGAGCAGCAAGAGATAAGAAGTAAATAACATATAAGGAAGTTTCAGTATGTCTTGCAGTGGACTTCCAAGCAGAAACCTTAAAGGGCAGGAAAGAGTGGAATGATGTATTCAAAGTACTGAAGGAAAAGAATTGTCAACCAAGAATAATATACCCAGAAAACTGTTCTTCAGAAATGAAGCAGAAATGAAGACTTTTCCAGACAAGTAAGAGCTGAGGAAGTTCATCCTCGCCAGACTTGTCTTACAAGAAATGCTAAAGAAGAGTTCCTCAAGCTAAAAGAAAATAATGCTAATGAGTAAGAGAAAAACATCTGAAAGTATAAAACTCACTAGTAAAAGTACCCAGTCAAATTTAGAATACTGTAATTGTGGTATACAAATTAGTTATATATTATGAAGGTTAAAAGACAAAACTATTAAAAGTAATAATAGCTACAATAATTTGTTAAGGAATATGCAATATAAAATGATGTAAATTGTGACATCAAAAATTCAAAATGTGGGAATCAGGAGCTTGAGAAAAAGGGTAAAGTTTTTTGAAGTGGAATCAAAGTTAAGTTATCAGCTTAAAGTAACCCATTATAACTATAACATGTTGAACATTTTTTCATATACTTGTTGAGCATTTGTATATCTTCTTTTGAGAAATGTCTGTTCAGGTCCTTTGCCCATTTTTAATTGGGTTATTGGTTTTCTTGCTATTGAGTTTTTTGAGTTTCTACATATTTTGGATATTAACCCTTTATTAGATGTATAGTTTGCAAATTTTTCTCCCATTCTGTAGGTTGTCTCTTCACTCTGTTTATTGTTTCCTTTTTTGTGCAGAAGCTTTTTAATGTAATGTAATTCTATTTGTCTAAAAAAATACATATAAATAAATTTAACCAAAAAGGTAAAAGTTCTGAAAACTATAAAGCATCACTCAAAGAAATTCAAGAGGACACAAATAAATGGAAAGATATATGTGTTCATGGATTTAACAAATTAATATTGATAAAATGTCCATACTACCTAAAATGACCTACAGATTGAACAGATCCCTATCAAAATACTAAAAACATTTTTCACAGAAATTGAAAAAAAATCCTAAAATTTGTATGGAATCACAAAAACCCTAAATAGCTAACACAATTTTGAGCAAAAAGAACAAAGGTGAAGGCATTGTACTATTTGGCTTCAAAATATACTACAAACAAAAACAACATAGTACTGCCATAAAAACAGATGCACAGACAAATGGAGAGAGTGGAAAGTTCAAATATAAATACATGCTTTTACAGCCAGCTGATTTTCAACAAATGCACCAAGAACACACAATGGGGAAAGGGCAGTCTCTTCAATAAAGGTTGTTGGGAAAACTGGATATCCACATGCAGAAGAATGAAATAAGACCTTTGTTTCATACCACAGGCAAAAATAATCTCAAAATGGATTAAAGACTTTAATGTAAGACCTGAAACTGCGAAACTACTAAAAGAAAACATTGGGGAACATCTCCATGGCGTTGGTCTAGGCAATGATTTTAAAAATATGATACTAAAAGCACAGGTGACAAAGCAAAAGTAGACAAATAGAATTACATTACATTAAAAAGCTTCTGCACAAAAAAGGAAACAATAAATAGAGTGAAGAGTCAACCTAGAGAATGGGAGAAAAATTTGCAATCTATATATATAATAAGGGGTTAATATCCAAAATATATAGGAACTCAAAC
Organism: Aotus nancymaae; assembly: GCF_030222135.1. NCBI lineage: Eukaryota > Metazoa > Chordata > Mammalia > Primates > Aotidae > Aotus > Aotus nancymaae. Next base: position 24,365,891 of record NW_026988476.1, on the reverse strand, counting down.
AACTCAATAACAAGAAAACCAATAACCCAATTAAAAATGGGCAAAGGACCTGAACAGACATTTCTCAAAAGAAGATATACAAATAACCAACAGGTATTAACAGGGAAATGCAAATTAAAAACACAATGAGATATTACCTCACCCTGTTAGAATGGCTATTACCAAAGAGACAACAGGTAACAGGTGTTGGTGAGAATGTGGATAAGAGAACCCTCATGCCCTATTGGAGGAAATGTAAATTAGAATAGCCATTATGGAAAACAGGATAGAGGTTCCTAAAAAAATCAAAAATAGAACCATCATATGATCCAGCAATCCTACTACTGCATATATATTTAAATAAATCTAATCAGCATGTCAAAGAGATATCTGCACTCCCATGTTTATTGCAGCATAATTCACAGTAGCCAGGATATGGAATCAACCTAAGTATCTGTCAATGAATGAATGGATTTTAAAATGTGGTATGTATACACAATGGAATTCTATTCAGTCATAAAAGAGAAGAAACCCTGTCATTTGAAACAACATGGATGAATCTGGAGAACATTATGTTAAATAAAATAAGCCAGGCACAGAAATACAAATACTGTATGATCTCATTCATATGTGAAATCTGAGAAAGGTGGTCTCATAGAGAATATAATGCTGGTTACCAGGAGCTGAAGTGGTTGGAGGAGCAGGGGATGCAAAATTTCAGTTAGATAGGATGAATACATTTAAGATATTCGTTGTATGACATGCTGTCTATAGTTAGTAATATATTCTTGAAAAATATTAAGACAGTGGATTTCAAGTGTTTTTGCCACAAAACTTATACCTATGTGAGATAATGCATTTTACTTGATTAAAGGTAGCATTCCATAATGTATATATACCTCAAAACAATGTGTTTTGTATGGTAAATACATATAATTTTACCTATTAACTTAAAAAAAAATTTTAAAAACTTTCCCCTCATAAGTCCCTTCTCTCTAAAGGATTTCCTAACATTCCTTTACTCCACTTTAGGAAGAACCAACTCTTTCCTTTGCACTCTAACAGTCTGTAGAATTATTCTTTCCATGATGCAGTCTAAGACTCTAAGCTTCAAGAAGACAGGTTTCACATCTTAGTTATCCACATATCCTCCAGGCCTAGTACAGTGATTGGCACATAGTAGGCACTCAATACTTTTTTGTTGAATGAATAAACTAGACAGTAGTTAGTTGCCAAGATGTATGCTTTCTAAAATTGGGACTCACTTTAATTTTTATTAAATAATTATCAAAATGATATTTTATAGCTGAAAACTTAATATCATTTTAAGTGCCTCATAAATATTGATGCTTCTTTTGGAAGCTAGTCTCCAGCGATGGTCCCGAGTAAAACGTGCCTCCTAGTACTCTTGAAAATTCCCCACTCTTGAGTCTGGGCTGGCCCTGTGACTTGCTTTTTGACCAATAAAATGGGGTAAAAATGACACTGTATGACTCCCAAAGCTGGGTAAGGTCTTACAGCCTCTATCCAAGCCTCTTGGAATGCTTGCTCTAGGGACGCAACCTCTGGGATCCCAGCTACTGTGCTGTGTGGAGCTCAGGTTACATGAAGAGGCCACATGTAGGCCACGTGATGTGCTTTCCCAGACCGCTGCTGGGCTCTTGGCCAACAGCTAGCTTCAACGGCCACCACAAGAGTGAGGCACAGTGAACATTGGGCCCCTTGAGCCTTCAGATTGAAACTCACTCCACCATTTGACTGCAACATGACATCCCTGGATGAGAACCATCCAGCTGAGCCCATTCAACCTTCAGAATTGTGGGAGATAATAATAAAATTATGTAAGCCAGTAAGTTTTGGAGTGGTTTGCTAAGCAGCAATGGATAGCCAGAACACCTCTGAAGTGAATAAAATATGCTTGAAATTATTAAGTCAGGATAGTTTACACTGTCTTGCTACAATTGACTTTGGAGTTCTGTGCTACATTATTTCACAAATAACCTACTTGACCTCATGCCTCAATGATTGCTTTTAAGTGTACAGTTTCCTTTATTTAGAGAGTTAATATTGATATATTTACATATTTATCTTTAAAAATCTTAGTTAAGTTCTCTAACACATTCATACACCCCAAATTCTTTAACAGTGAATAACAGGATAATGAAAAATGACAGTATAAATTTCATCCTACAGTAGCCAGTAAATTTTTTTATTTTATTTAATTGAAACTGTAAAAAAAAAGTCTTTTTGTGATCCTGTGTAGCAGTCATTCTCTAGTAAGATGATATGTGGCAGGGTTTAGTCAGTAATATTTATTTCACTTCTATGTGTTGGATAGTTCTCTCTCTCTCTTCATTTAGAAATTAAACTATAATTTATACACAGTAAAATCATGCTTATTTGTATATAGTTTTATAAACGATATGCAAAACTATATAAATGTGTAGTTTCTACATTTGACAAATGTAGATGGCTAACCACTGACACAATCAAGATACGGAACAATTTCGTCCTGTGCCCCTTTGTAGTCACGTCTCTTCCCACCTGCTAGCTACCACTTATTAAAAAAAATAATTTATGGAAGTAAAATTCATGTAACATAAAACTAACCATTTTAAAGTGAACAATTCTGTGACATTTAATACATTCACAATATTGTGCAACACTACCACTGTCTAGTTTGAAAACATTTCCATTACTTAAAAGTAAAATTCCTTACAGTTTTCTCCCTCTTCCTTGCTCCCCTAGTCCCTGACAACTGCTAATCTGTATTCTGTCTCTATGGATTTATCTAGTCTGGATATTTTATATGAATGGAATCATATAGTATTTGACCTTTTGTGTCTGGCTTCTTTAACTTAGCATAATGTTTTCATCCACATTGTAGCATGCATCAGTACTTCATTCTTTTTCATGACTGAATAATATTCCACTGTGTGTATATAATCTGTATTTTTTGTCTCTATAATTTTGCCTTTGCAAGAGTGTCATATAAAATGCAATTATATCATCCGTCAGCTTTTGAATCCAATGAGATGTTTTGATCTGTGCTTTTAGAATGTGTGGATACCTTCCCTATCACTTACTAAACTTTTTTTTTTCTCATGGTTCTATGGTGGCATGATATTTTGGACTTATAACTTACTTGTACCCTCCTACTCTATGCTTTATCTAATTTCCTCATTTTTTAAATTGTACTTTAAGTTATGGGGTACATGTGAAAAACATGCAAGATTGTTGCATAGGTACACATATGGCAATGTGGTTTGCTGCCTCCATCCCCCATCACCTATATCTGGCATTTCTCCCCACATTATCCCTCCCACCACCCCACTGACTCTCCCTTGCCACCTGCAACAGACCCAGTGTGTGATGCTCCCCTCCCTGTGTCCATTTGTTCTCATTGTTCAACACTTGCCTATGAGTGAGAACATGTGGTGTTTGATTTTCTGTTCTTGTGTCAGTTTGCTGAGAATGATGGTTTCCAGATTCATCCATGTCCCTACAAAGGACATGAACTCATCGTTTTTTATGGCTGCATAGTATTCCATGGTGTATATGTTCCACATTTTCCTTGTCCGGCCTATCATCGGTGGGCATTTGGGTTGGTTCCAGGTCTTTGCTATTGTAAACAGTGCAACTGTGAACATATGTGTGCATGTGTCTTTATAATAGAATGATTTATAATCCTTTGGGTATATACCCAGTAATGGGATTGCTGGGTCAAATGGAATTTCTGTTTCTAGGTCCTTGAGGAAGCGCCACACTGTCTTCCACAATGGTTGAACTAGTTTACACTCCCACCAACAGTGTAAAAGTGCTCCTGTTTCTCCACATCCTCTCCAGCATCTGTTGTCTCCAGATTTTTTAATGATTGCCATTCTAACTGGCGTGAGGTGGTATCTCAATGTGGTTTTGATTTGCATTTCTCTAATAATCAGTGATGATGAGCATTTTTTCATATGTTTGTTGGCTGCATAAATGTCTTCTTTTGAAAAGTGTCTGTTCATATCCTTCTCCTACTTTTAGATGAGTTTGTTTGGTCTTTTTCTTGTAAATCTATTTTAGTTCTTTGTAAGTTCTGGATATTAGCCCTTTGTCAGATGGGTAGATTGCAAAATGTTTTTCCCATTCTGTTGGTTGCTGGTTCACTCTAATGATGGTTTCTTTTGCTGTAAGAAGCTCTGGAGTTGAATTAGGTCCCGTTTGTCTATCTTGGCTTTTGTTGCCAATGCTTTTGGTATTTTAGTCATGAATTCCTTCCTATGCTTATGTCCTGAATGGTTTTGTCTAGGTTTTCTTCTAGGGTTTTTATGATGTTGGGTCTTATGTTTACGTCTTTAATCCATCTGGAGTTAATTTTAGTGTAAGGTGTCAGGAAGGGGTCCAGTTTCTGCTTTCTGCACACTGCTAGCCAGTTTTCCCAACACCATTTATTAAACAGAGAATCCTTTCCCCATTGCTTATTTTTGTGAGGTTTGTCAAAGATCAGACAGTTTTAGATGTGTGGTGTTGCCTCCAAGGCCTCTGTTCTGTCCCATTGGTCTATATCTCTGTTTTGGTACCAGTACCATGCTGTTTTGATTACTGTAGCTTTGTAGTATAGTTTGAAATCAGGTAGTATGATGCCTCTGGCTTTGTCCTTTTTGCTTAGGATTGTTTTGGCTATGCTTGTTCTCCTTTGGTTCCATATGAAGTTTAAGGTGGTTTTTTCCAGTTCTGTGAAGAAGTTCATCGGTAGCTTGATGGGGATAGCATTGAATCTATAAATTACTTTGGGCAGTATGACCATTTTCATGATATTGATTCTTCCTAACCTTGAGCATGGAATGTTTCTCCATGTGTTTGTGTCCTCTCTTATTTCTTTGAGCAGTGGTTTGTAGTTCTCCTTGAGGAGGTCCTTTACATCCTTTGTTAGTTGTATTCCTAGGTATTTTATTCTCTTTGTAGCAATTGTGAATGGGAATTTGCTCATGATTTGGCTCTCTGTTTGTCTGTTATTGGTCTGTAGAAATGCTTGTGATTTCTGCACATTGGTTTTGTATCCTGAGACTTTGCCGAAGTTGCTTATCAGTTTAAGGAGATTTGGGGCTGAGATGACAGGGTCTTCTAAATATACAATCATGTTGTCTGCAAATAGAGACAATTTGACTTCCTCTTTTCCTAATTGAATACGCTTTTTGTTTTTTCTTGCCTAATTGCTCTGGCTAGAACTTCCAAGACCATATTGAATAGGAGTGGTGACAGAGGGCATCGTTGCCTAGTGCCGGATTTCAAAGGGAATGCTTACAGTTTTTGCCCATTCAGTATGATATTGGCTGTAGGTTTGTCATAAATAGCTTTTATTATTTTGAAATATGCTTATTGAAAGTTTTTAGCATAAAGGGCTGTTGAATTTTGTCGAAGGCCTTCTCTACATCTATTGAGATAATCATGTGGTTTTTGTCTTTGGTTCTGTTTATGTGGTGGATTACATTTGTAGACTTGCATATGTTAAACCAGCCTTGCATCCCCAGAATAAAGCCTACTTGATCATGATGGATAAGCTTTTTGATGTTCTGTTGCAATGGTTTGCCAGTATTTTATTGAAGATTTTTACATCTATGTTCATCATGGATATTGGCCTGAAGTTTTCTTTTTTTGTTGAGTCTCTGCTGGGTTTTGGTATCAGGATGATGTTGGTCTCCTAAAATGATTTGGGAAGGATTCCCTCTTTTTGTATTGTTTGGAATAGTTTCAGAAGGAATGGTACCAGCTCCTCTTTGTACATCTGGTAGAATTCAACTGTGAACCCATCTGGACCTGGACTTTTTTAGGTTCGTAGGCTATTATTTGCTGCCTCAACTTCAACTGTTGTTATTGGTCTGTTCAAGGTTTCAACTTCTTCTTGGTTTAGGCTTGGGAGGGTGCAAGTATTCAGGAATTTATCCACTTCTTCCATGTTTACTGGTTTATGTGCATAGAGTTGTTTGTAGTAATCTCCGATTGTAGTTTGTATCTCTGTGGAGTCAGTGGTGATATCCTCTTTATTGTTTTTTATTGCATGTATTTGATTCTTCTCCCTTTTCTTTTTTATTAATCTGGCTAGTGGTCTATTTTGTTGATCTTTTCAAAAAACCAGTTCCTAGATTTATTGATTTTTGGAAGGATTTTTTGTGTCTCTATCTCCTTCAGTTCTGCTCTGATCTTAGTTATTTCCCATCTTCTGCTAGCTTTTGAGTTTTTTTTGGATCTTGCTCCTCTAGCTCTTTCCATTTTGACGATAGGGTGTTGATTTTAGATCTTTCCATGCTTCTCTATTGGGCATTTATTGCTATAAATTTCCCTCTAGATACTGCTTTAAATGTGTCCCATAGATTCTGGTACATGTGTCTTCGTTCTTATTGGTTTCAAAGAACATCTTTATTTCTGCCTTCATTTCATTGTTTATCCAGTCAACATTCAGAAGCCAGTTGTTCAGTTTCCATGAATTTGTGTGGTTCTGAGTTAGTTTCTTAATTCTGAGTTCTAATTTGATTGCACCATGGTCTGAGAGACTGTTTGTTATGATTCCCCTTCTTTTGCATTTGCTGAGGAGTGATTTACTTCCAATTATGTGGTCAATTTTAGAGTAGGTGCCATGTGGTGCTGAGAAGAATGTATATTCTGTGGATTTGAGGTGGAGATTTCTGTAGATGTCTATTAGGTTCGTTTGATCCAGATCTGAGTTCAAGTCCTGGATATCCTTGTTAATTTTCTGTCTCGTTGATCTCTCTAATATTGACAGTGGAGTGTTAAAGTCTCCCACTATTATTGTGTGGGAGTCTAAGTCTCTTTGTAGGTTGTTAAGAACTTGCTTTATGTATCTGGGTGCTCCTGTATTGGGTGTGTATATATATTTAGGATTGTTAGTTCTTCTTGATGCATTGATCCTTTTACCATTATGTAATGCCCTTCTTTGTCTTTTTTGATCTTTGTTCATTTAACCATTTTATCAAAGACTAGAATTGTGACTCCTGCTTTTTTTTGCTCTCCATTTACTTGATAAATCTTCCTCTATCCCTTTATTTTTAGCCTATGTGCATCCTTACACGTGAGATGGGTTTCCTGAATACAGCACACCAATGGATTTTGATTTTTTATCCAATTTGCCAGTCTGTGTCTTTTGATTGGGGCATTTAGTCCATTTACATTTAAGGTAAATATTGTTATGTGTGAATTTGATCCTTCCATTTTGATGCTAGCTGGATGTTTTCCCCATTAGTTGACATATTTTCTTCATTGTGTTGATGGTCTTTACCATTTGGTACATTTTTGGAGTGGCTGGTACTGGTTGTTCCTTTCCTTATTTAGTGTTACTTTCAGGAACTCTTGTAAGGCAGGCCTGGTGGTGACAAAATCTCTCAGCAATTGCTTATCCATAAAGGATTTTCTTTCTCCTTCACTCATGAAGCTTAGTTTGGCTGGATATGAAATTCCAGGTTGAAAGTTCTTTTCTTTAAGGATGTTGAATATTGGCCCCCACTCTCTTCTGGCTTGTAGGATTTCTGTGGAGAGATCTGCTGTGAGTCTGATGGGCTTCCCTTTGTGGGTGACCTGACCTTTCTCTCTTGCTGCCCTTAGTATTTTTTCCTTCATTTCAACCCTGGTGAATCTGAATGATTATGTGCCTTGAGGTTGCTCTTCTTAAGGAATATCTTTGTGGTGTTCTCTGTATTTCCTGGACTTGAATGTTAGCCTGACTTGCTAGGTTGGGGAATTTCTCCTGGATAATATCCTGAAGAGTGTTTTCCAGCTTGGATTCATTCTCTCCATGACATTCAGTTACACCTATCAAATGTAGATTAGGTCTTTTCACATAATCCCATATTTCTTATAGGCTTTGTTCATTTCTTTTCACTCTTTTTTCTCTAACCTTGCCTTCTTGTTTTATTTCATTGAGTTGATCTTCAACCTCTGATATCCTTTCTTCTGCTTGGTCGATTCGGCTATTGAAACTTGTGCTTGCTTCGTGAAGTTCTCGTGCTGTGTTTTTCAGCTCCCTCAAGTCGTTTATATTCTCCTCCAAGCTGTTTATTCTAGTTAGCATCTCATCTAACTTTTTTCTAGGTTCTTAGTTTCTTTGCATTGGGTTAGCACATGTTCTTTTAGTTCTGAGAAGTTTGTTATTACCCACCTTCTGAAGCCTGTTTCTGTCAGTTCATCAGATTCATTCTCCATCTATGTTTGATCCCTAGCTGGTGAGGAGTTGTGACCCCTTGGAAGAGGAGAGGCGTTCTGGTTTTTGGTGTTTTCATCCTTTTTGTGCTGGTTTCTTCCCATCTTAGTGGCTTTATCTACCAGTGGTCTTTGTAGTTGGTGACTTTCGGATGGGTTCTGTGAGTGGACATCCTTTTTGTTGATGTTGAAGTTATTTCTTTCTGTTGTTTAGTTTTCCTTCTAACAGTCAGGCCCCTCTGCTACAGGACCGCTGGAGGTCCACTCCAGATCCCACTTACCTGGGGATCACCCGTGGGGGCTGCAGAACAGCAAGGGTTGCCGCCGGTTTCTTCCTCTGCTATCCTCATCCCAGTGGGGTACCTGCCAGATGTTGGCCCAAGCTCTCCTTTATGAGGTATCTCTTTGGGTATATGGGGAGTTGCTTGAGAAGACAGTGTGTCTTTTATAGGAGCTCAAGTGCTGTGCTGGGAGCTCTGTTGTTCTGTGCAGAGCTGCTGGGCAGGTACCTTTATGTCTGCTGGAGCTGAACTCATAACTGCCTCTTTTCCCAGGTGCTCTGTCCTAGGAAGGTCGGCTTTATTTATAAGTTCCTGTTGTGCTGCTGCCTTTTCTCATAGATGCCCTGCCCCACACGGAGTAGTCTAGTCACAGTCTGCCAGCAGAGGCGTTGCTGAGTTGCTGTGGGCTCTGTCCAGCTGCTGTGTGAACTGCCTCAATAGTGGCAGACTGCCTCAGTAGTGGGACACCCTTCCCCCCACTGATCTGGACCATCCTGGGTCCAGCTGCGCTTGCTGTGAAACTCTCAATCCAGAGCGTTTCAGATTGCTTGATTTGTGGGGGTGGTACCTGCCAACCCAGATTGCCTGGCTCCCTGTCTCAGCCTCCTCCCTTTCAGTTGAATGGGCGGCTCTGTCTCCCAGGTCTTCCAGACGCCAGTTGAAACAGCCGCCCTGACTTGTGTGAGTTTCTGTGCACCGACCCAGCACTGGCTGAAACCGCTGCACTGAAAACTCATGGCGCTTTTTTGCCCCGGAATCTCCTAGTCTGTGGACAGTGAAAACTTGTTTGGAAATGCAGTGAGCACTCACCCTCTGCGCTGTTCTTGCTGGGAACTGCACTTTGGAGCTGTTCCTATTTGGTCATCTTGGATCCTCCCCTGAATTTCCTCATTTTTACATTGAGGCCTTGCTCCAAGCCGGAACACTCAACGTTAGTCACCATGACTTTAAGGAAAGATTTTTGGTGTGAAATCAGTGAACACAAGTTCTGAATCTTCACTTTAAATTCTGAAGCCAAAAGTAATATTTGTGAAGAATACTTAAGGAATCGAGATTTTTTTCCCCCCATGAGCCACAGAAAAGAAGAGAAAACCTGTGGGGTGGAGAGGTGAGGCAGGAGTAAAGGATCTCTGAGAAAGCAGAACCTTCTGCTGCCCATGCTCATCCTGTAGAGCAGCGCTGGAGAGAGCAGTGTGCTGATGAGGAAGAAAAGGAAAAATCAGTTGGGCCCACAGCTAAATATGGGTCCTTGGTAAAACTCCTTCAAACAGAGAAATGGCCTGAAAAATCAAAGCTACAGGCACAAATAGAGCAGCCTGGGGAAAACTCAGGCTGCAGCTGCACAGATAAGGAAGCAAGGCCCAACACAGCAGCCTTTGTTCTTGATGTAATCAGCGGGCTCCCAGGAAAAAGTTTCCTCCCCTTTTCAGGCATGTACAGTGGGTGGGGCTTACCCAAAACATACCCACAGTTGCACAAACAAGAGAAGCTGTACTTTATACTTGCCTAAAGACATGCCCACAATGCACAGATAAGGAGAGTTACACAGACGGCTCCACAGATAACGGAAGTTATACGTACAGCTACAGAGATGAGAGTTTCTCATAAAAGCTTTTGGATTCAACTGTAAAAATGGCAATCCTTCTTTTGGGCCCTCTCTCCATGGTGGAGAGCTTTCTTCTTTCACTTATTAAACTTTCACTCCAACCTCACCCTTTGTGTCCATGCTCCTTAATTTTCTTGGTTGTGAGACAAAGAACTGTGGGTGATACCTCACAAAGAGAGACTGCTACATTGTGGTACACTGGCTGAAAGCCAAGAGGTGACAAACTGTGTAACACTGGGACACTGAGATCCACATGGGCACATGAGGGCAGAGGGCACTTGAGATGATGTCTAGGATGAGTTCTGGGACAGCATGCCAGGCTCTGGAGCTTCTCTCCCATACTGGTGGGATGCCCCACACAAGTAAAGATAAGGAGCATAGGTATCAACACAGTCAACAACCTACCTGGTTTCCTGCCCTCAGCAGAGCACAGTTGCATCCCACTAAAGAAGGGCTTGCAAATTAGCCAAGAGGAAGTGTGAGAGCAGGTGGGCCTGAAAGACACGTACTTTTGAATGTGCACTTTGTGGCTGGAAACCAGACAGGAATTCAGTTCCCCCAGCACATGCTGGCTCTGGAGGGTTGTCAGATTTGAGGACCAAACTGAGCAGAACATCTCAGCAGATGCCAGTGTAAGGCAGATGATGGCCACAAGGGAGGAGATGCCTTCTCCAGGTGTTAGAGTGCTGCACAAGTCCCCAAGAGCTTAGAAATGAACTTGAGAAATGGAGGAGGAGGAGGAAATCCTGAACTGATTTTAAATTTGAAATGACTAACGTACCTGGAGTTAGCTAGGTGTGTAATTTCTGCCAGCAGTTGGAATTGGAGCTTGATAGAGATGAGGAGTGGCAGACCTACTAGCCTCTGTATGCCTCAGTCGTTTCAGCTGGCAAAGAGGGAGGCAGTCATAGTACCTCCCTGTGAAGGTTACTATGAGGATTAAATAAACTAATGTGTGCACAGCATTTAGGATGCTGCCTGGCACACAGCAAGCATTCAGGAAATGTTTGCTCTCATTGTCTACAAAATACATACCTACATACCACGAGCAAACAAACTGAAAAATAAAAAGCGACAGGAAAGAAAGACATTGTTGGAAAAACTTAACTATAGTAGTTCTGTGACATTGTACAAGTGAACCAGGAAGTCAGACACTCTGCCCTTTGGAGCTTTCAATTTAAGACATATTCAAACTCTGACACTCCCTAATGTTGCCGATAAAGCTAAAGCTGAAATAAATGTTGACTGCACACTAAGCACCAGCCAATTAAGATGACAAGGCTGGATGGTTATTTTAGGAAGGCTTTGTAGAGTCTTTGCATCTGGGAAGTCACCTGGGATCTTTTATTTATTAATTAATTTTTTTTTTTTTGAGACATAGAGTCCCGTGATGTGATCACAGCTCACTGCAGCCTTGACCTCCCAGGCTGAAGCTATTCTCCCACCTCAGCCTCCTGAGTAGCTAGGGCCACAGGTGAGAGCCACTACGCCTGGCTAATTTTATTTAGTTTTTGTAGAGACAATATCTCATTAGGTTGCCCAGGCTGATTTTGAACTCCTGGGCTCAAGTGATCCTCCTGCCTCAGCCAAAGTGCTGGGATTACAGGCATGAGCCACTGTGCCTGTCTTTCACCTGGGATTTTACCTTCAACTTTGTGGCTTTATGGGCTTGACTCAGTGTGTAGTCTTCCTATAATCTGACTCTCTCCTTCCTTTCCATATATATTACATGCAAAAATATTTTCTGTTCAGCCAACCTTTTCAGCCATTTAAAAGATGCATTGGTCAATCTGATAATAGCATATCATTGTACGTGTGTTATTGCTAGGATTTAGCAGCCAAAATATAACATATGATAGAGTGTTCCTTGTAGCTCCTTGCCTATCTTACATTGCCCATTGTAACATTTTAGGATTGGTAAGCATATTACTTTTTCATGTTTCACAGTACTGCACTTATGATTAGTGTCTATCAATGTCTGTTATCATACTGTCCTCTTGGCTTTCAGCCAGTTAATTATTTGTTGGATTGCTTGTCAGAGTACTGGCTGCCTTCCCCATTACATGCTGCTGCCCCTCCCACTGATCCTCTTACTCTTCTCTTCTTTGCTACTTTCAGACACTATTTTGCACTCATTATGCAAGAGTTCAAACCTTAGTCCTGTGAAGACAGCTGAGTGCCTGGTCTAATTTTTCAGCACCAAAACTAAATAACAAAAAACACATGAAGTCCATTTAAAAATACACACACTGCATCAGGGAACAGAGAAGCTTTTTCTCTCATGCGAAGTCTTCTCCAGGAAACCACTAGGCCAGAGGCCCCCATGGTGTGCGCATGCTTGCTTTAGGTGCTTATGTTAAGATGGTATTTCATTGGTTTTGGATGTTACCTTCCACAGAACTCAGATGCTATACTTCTTTCTATTTTAATAGTGGGGAAAAAGGATTGGCTTTTCATCCAAAATACTCATATTCTTCTAGCATATTAAAATTCATTCGTGAGTAAGTCATTATAGTGAAGTACTTGGGAACCTTTCTATTCTAGAGAGTTCTGGGCACAAGCACCTTTTACAGTGTGCTTATAATACCAGGCTCATGTCCTTGTGTCCTCCAAGGGACAGGGATGAGCTGGGTCATACACCAAACAGCGGGACTCTGGCAGTCTCTTTTAGCTCAGGCAGATGCCAAATCAAGGACCCAAAAGGAGCCTTCCAAAGGTCACAGCAAGGAGCCTTCCAAAGGTTGCTCTCAGGAAAAGAGAATCAACAATTTATTTTTAAGCAATCTCTTAGAAAGCCTCTGTAAGGTAGTTCTGTTACCTTGTAAGCTGCTTTGGAGCCACTCACCACTCTGGAACTGCAGTATAGGCTACAAACAGTCCGACTTCATAAGAACATGCAAGTGAGGACCCGTGAGGAGACATTCATGTGCTTTGTAAAGTGCTTCTCTCACTTTGCTTCCCAGACGGCCTTAATTGAGGCAAGAGAGCCAACACGAATGAGATCCCCTCCGCGGCTTGCTCTGCCGTGGAGTTCAAGGATGCCGGCATGCCTGGGCCCTGAAAACACGGCGCGGTGCAGTTGGGCTGATGGGAAGTCCTGAACAGCTTGCTGAATTATTACTTCATTCTCGGCTGAAGCAGCAGGAGGCAAGATGATGAGTGAAGGAAAAAACCCATGGACTCCAGCGTGGGCTGAAGGAACCAAAACAAACACTGAGAAGACAAGCCAGTACTGAAATCTGTTTTAAGGATGGAGCGCGCAGGAATGTTTCACCATATTTTGTCTAAGGAACAGATTTCATTTTTTAATGCCTGTATTAATCAGTGGA